>NC_044039.1:20318162-21518162 GCF_901765095.1 Microcaecilia unicolor
TATGCATGCATCTCTGTGTATGTGTGTGTGTGTGCATAAATCTGTATGGGTGTGTTAATGTGTGTGTGTGTTTTCTGTGTGGGTGGTGGGTGTGACTGTGTGTGTGTTCCTTGTGTGCACGAGTGTGTATGTTGTTTGTGCATGCGCCTCTATGTGTGTGTGTATGAGTGTGTGTTTTCTGTATGCGGGTGTGTGTGTGAATGTTGTGTGTATGTTATATGCATGTTGTCTGGTGTGTTTCATGTGTACATGAATGTGTGTGGTTGTTTGTGCATGTGCCTCTGTGTGTGTTTGTGTATATGTGCATGCATATGTATGGGTGTGCATTAATGTGTGTATGTTGTGCATATACATGACTGTGTGTGTGTGTTGCGGTGTGTATGTGCTTGTGTGTTCCATTTCCATTCCATGCAGCAGGACCATTGTTTCAGTTTTTAATGCAAAATAATACTTTCAAAGCAAGGAACTGCACTTGATGTAATTTAAACATTGCCCTGTTCATGATATAAGTATATAAGTAATGCCACACTGGGAAAAGACCAAGGGTCCATCGAGCCCAGCATCCTGTCCACGACAGCGGCCAATCCAGGCCAAGGGCACCTGGCAAGCTTCCCAAACGTACAAACATTCTATACAATCAAGCCATTGTGACATCACTAATGAGGTTGGCTCTTATTGGTGGAATGAGCCACTATGACATCACAATAGGTTAAATCACTGCTCTATGTAATAAAAGTGAGCCAAGTAGAGGACATAAGTACATAAGTAATGCCACACTGGGAAAAGACCAAGGGTCCATCGAGCCCAGCATCCTGTCCACGACAGCGGCCAATCCAGGCCAAGGGCACCTGGCAAGCTTCCCAAACGTACAAACATTCTATACAATCAAGCCATTGTGACATCACTAATGAGGTTGGCTCTTATTGGTGGAATGAGCCACTATGACATCACAATAGGTTAAATCACTGCTCTATGTAATAAAAGTGAGCCAAGTAGAGGACATAAGTACATAAGTAATGCCACACTGGGAAAAGACCAAGGGTCCATCGAGCCCAGCATCCTGTCCACGACAGCGGCCAATCCAGGCCAAGGGCACCTGGCAAGCTTCCCAAACGTACAAACATTCTATACATGTTATTCCTGGAATTTGGATTTTTCCCAAGTCCATTTAGTAGTGGTTTATGGACTTGTCCTTTAGGAAACCGTCTAACCCCTTTTTAAACTCTGCAAGCTAACCGCCTTCACCACGTTCTCCGGCAACGAATTCCAGAGTTTAATTACGTTGGGTGAAGAAAATTTTCTCCGATTTGTTTTAAATTTACTACACTGTAGTTTCATCGCATGCCCCTAGTCCTAGTATTTTTGGAAAGCGTGAACAGACGCTTCACATCCACCTGTTCCACTCCACTCATTATTTTATATACCTCTATCGTGTCTCCCCTCAGCCGTCTCTTCTCCAAGCTGAAAAAGCCCTGGCCTCCTTAGTCTTTCTTCATAGGGAGATAACTTACAATATGAATCCAAAAAAAAATGCATAATAAGAGAGTACAATGGGTTTATTGGATTGAGGAGTTAGGTATGGTGTTGCAAATACAGTTTCTATACCATGTTCCAATTGTTTTCATGTTGTTGTTTGCCTTTCATGTCTGCTTGTAATTACGCAGGAACTGATAGACACACAATTACATAGTAACATAGTAGATGACGGCAGAAAAAGACCTGCACGGTCCATCTAGTCTGCTGCCCACGAGTAAACTCATGTGTATACCTTACCTTGATATGTACCTGTCTTTTTCAGGGCACAGACCATATAAGTCTGTGCAGCAGTATTCCCGCCTCCCAACCACCAGTCCCGCCTCCCATCACCGGCTCCGGCACAGACCCCGTATAAGTCTGCCCTCCCCCATCCTAGCCTCTCAACCACCAACCCTCTTCCCCCGCCACCCAATTTCAGCTAAGCTTCTGTGGATCCATTCCTTCTGCACAGGATTCCTTTATGCCTGTCCCACGCATGCTTGAATTCCGTTACCGTTTTCATCTCCACCACCTCCCGCGGGAGGGCATTCCAAGCGTTCACCACCCTCTCCGTGAAGAAATACTTCCTGACATCTTTCCTGAGTCTGCCCCCCTTCAATCTCATTCATGTCCTCTCGTACTACCGCCTTCCCCTCTCCGGAAAAGATTTTTGCGGATTAATACCTTTCAAATATTTGAACGTCTGTATCATATCACCCCTGTTCCTCCTTTCCTCCAGAGTATAACATGTTCAGGTCAGCAAGTCTCTCTTCATACTGCTTGGAACGCAACTCCCATAACCATCCTTGTAGCTTTTCTTCTTGTACCGCTTCCATTTTTTTAACATCCTTCGCAAGGTATGGCCTCCAAAACTGAAACACAATACTCCAGTGGGGCCTCACCAACGTCTTATACAGGGGCATTAAAACCTCCTTTTTCGCTGGTCACACCTCTCTCTATACAGCCTAGCAACCTTCTCGCTACGGCCACCGCCTTGTTTGCACTGTTTCATAGCTTTAGTCCTCAGATACTATCACCCCAAGATCCCTCTCCCCGTCCGTGACTATCATGCTCTCCCCACCTAACACATACGCCTCCCTTGGATTTCTACTCCCTAAGGCATCCTTGCATTTCTTCGCATTGAATTTTAATTGCCAAACGTTAGAACCATTGTTCCAGCTTCTTCAGATCTTTTTCATGTTTTCCACTCCCTCCGGGGTGTCCCACTCTGTTGCAAATCTTGGTGTCATCCGCAAAAAGGCAAACTTACCTTGTAACCCTTCGGCAAATGTCACTCACAAATATAATTGAACAGAATGGGCCCCAGCACCGATCCCTGAGGCACTCACTACTCACCTTTCCCTCCTCCGAGCGAACTCCATTCACTACACCCTCTGGCGTCTGCCCGCAACCAGTTCCTAATCCAGTTCACCACTTCGGGTCCTATCTTCAGCCCTTCTAGTTTTCAAGAGCCTCCTGTGGGGAACCGTGTCAAAAGCCTTGCTGAAATCTAAGTAGATGACGTCCATAGCACGTCCTTGATTATTCTCCCGTCACCCAGTCAAAGAATTCAATGAGATTCGTTTGGCACGACTTCCCTTTGGTGAAACCATGTTGTCTCGGATCTTGCAACTTATTGGCTTCCAGGAAATTCACTATCCTTTCCTTCAGCATGGCTTCCATTACTTTTCCAATAACCGAAGTGAGGCTTACCGGCCTGTAGTTTCCAGCTTCTTCCCTATCACCACTTTTGTGAAGAGGGACCACCTCCGCCGTTCTCCAATCCCTCGGAACCTCTCCCGTCCCAAGGATTTATTAAACAAGTCTTTAAGAGGACCCGCCAGAACCTCTCTGAGCTCCCTCAGTATTCTGGGGTGGATCCCGTCCGGCCCCATGGCTTTGTCCACCTTTAGCTTTCCAAGTTGTTGATAAACACTCTCTTCCGTGAACGGTGCTCTATCCACTTCGTTTTCAGGTGTACTTTTGCCAGTCCCTCTCGGTCCTTCCCCAGGATTTTCTTCAGTAAAAACAGAACAAAAGTATCTATTTAGCAAATTGGCTTTTTCTTCATCATTTTCTACATAGCGTTTCGCTGTATCTTTTAGTCTCACAATCCCCTTTTTAGTCTTTCTCCTTTCACTAATATACCTGAAGAAGGTTTTGTCTCCCCTCCGTACATTTCTACATTTCTAGTAACACTGCTTTAAACAACTTCGTAGTAATTGTTTAAGAAAAAATTCCATTTATGGCAGCAATATGAGCACCAAGGTCTTTTTGATGCTTCAGAAGCCAGATGATAAAGGACCTCCCTTTTCCAGGACACACTCAAAATGTCCTCCTTTGTCATGTCCACCATAATGACTTCAAGTGAATGGGGGTCACTGCTGTAATAACCCCCATCAGAACGTCCTGTGGGCAGCACACGACTTCATATCAATCAAGCTAAAAGAAGAAAACATTTCAAAGTGGAGAGTGCATTAAAAATGCAGTTTCCCCCTAGAATAAAAAGAAGAAATGACATAGCTAAAAGCAAGCAAGACCTTGAAAGAAGGTTAAAACATAGCAAAGATATAAACACACCAATATTTTGAGTGTTCAAGATAATTTAAGAAAAAGGGGGATCCAAAAACTCATGCACAGCAGAGGCCACCAAACAGCTCAGGAAAAGCTGAAAAAGTCCTGGGATTACCCTCCTCAGGGCCAGTGCAAGGATATTAGATGCCCTAGGCAAATATATAATCTTGTGTCCCACCCCACTCTATGACCCTTGGGTCTCCTTATGCAACCTACCAGCTAACCCAGCACTTTCCCCAGCGGCGCAACCCCTGTGGCTGACAGGAGGAGGGTGCTTAAAGGTATGCCAGTTTCCTTTGCACTGTGAGGCCAGTCTTGCAGTATGAACAGTGAGGTTATGGGATCAGCAAGACTGAGCCTACATTGAAAAGGAATCTGTTACTAAGAGGGGCATTTCGAAAGGGACTTCCAACTTGCGATTTGGACGTCCTTGCAAACGGCGAAATCTAGGGGCGGGGAAACCCGTATTTTTGAAAAAAGAAGGACGCCTGAAGGAAAAGTCCATTGAACATTATTAATTTAAATTTTTGTTTTGTTTTGGGGGTTTTGCCGGGTTCTTGAGGCCTGGATTGGCCACTGTCGGAGACAGGATGCTGGGCTTGATAGACCCTTGGTCTTTTCCCAGTATGGCGGTGCTTATGTTCTTATGTCCATCTTTCGTTTCGAAAATACCATCAGGGACATTGTCAAGTTTTCAAAACAGGAAACTAGGTTGTGAGCCCTTGGGCCACTGCCGAGGAGCGGCAGCGGCAGGCAAAACCACCCCACACCAGTGACAAGGCAGAGCTTTAATGAACAGTTAGGCTTCACCTGCACCTGGCCACTTTTCACCAAAGGTTGAGCCCTTGGCTTCAGATGGCCGGCAGGACTTGTAGGACAGGGCAGGACAGGATCCCAACTAGATTGAACAAGGACTGAGGGTCAGAGGGAAAAAACATACAGGGACAGCAGGGCAAGGAAAGGGTAAAATAAAGGACAGGACTGAAAGCTGAAAACAGCCACTAAAACAGGGAGCAAAATACTGACTAACAAGACACAAAACTAAAAGCTGCAGAGCAGCCACTAAGATACAACAGACAAGGACTACACACAAACTATAACCCGGAGACAAGACTAACAAACAAACAAACAACAAACAACAAGCTAATCTAACTATCCACAGACTAACTAGAACAACAACAATCAAGGCAGGAAACCAAACTAGAAACTGGACTCAGCAGAAGTGCACCAGCACCCCAACATACCAGGGCCTTAGACGTGATGCAAAGGCAAAGCCAGAGAGTTTCAAATGGCTAATAAGCCCAGACAGGAAAGATTCAGCTGCAGCAATCACCAGGAAGCTATGGTGGCTGTGCAGGCTCAATCGAAGCAAGCAAACCTGGCAGCCTGGAAGATCCGGACCGGACTCAGCTAAAATCTGGAACGGGTGATGGTCCATAGCAGCCACCTGTACTGGCCACCAGAGGGCGAGGAAAGCACAGACGTAACAGACATCCAAACCCTTAAATTTTGGTCTCCCTAGACTTGGACGTCCCTAGATATGGACGTTTCTGATTTTCGACAAGTTTCAAAATCAAAGACGTCCATGTCAGAAACGACCAAATGCAAGCATTTCATTGTGGGAGGAGCCAGCATTTGTAGTGCACTGGTTCCCCTGACATGCAGGACACCAACCGGGCACCCTAGGGAGTACTGCAGTGGACTTCAGAAATTGCTCCCTTACCTTGTGTGCTGAGCCCTCCAAAACCCACTACCCACAATTGTACACCATTACCATAGCCCTTATGGGTGAAGGGGGACAGCTAGATGTGGGTACATTGGGTTTCTGGTGGGTTTTGGAGGGCTCACTGTTTCCTCCACAAATGTAACATAGGGGGGGGGGTATGGGCCTGGGTCCGCCTGCCTGAAATGCACTGCAGTACCCACTAAAACTGCTCCAGGGACCTGCATGCGCTCTCATGGACCTGAGTATGACATCTGAGGCTGGCATAGAGGCAGGCACGACATATTTTTAAAGATGTTTTTTGAGGGTGGGAGGGGGTTAGTGACCACTGGGGGAGTAACGGGAGGTGATCCTCGATTCTCTCCGGTGTTCATCTGGTCATTTCGGGCACCTTTTTGTGCCTTAGTCGTAAGAAAAGCACGACCAGGTGAAGTCGTCCAAGTGTTCGTCAGGGACGTCTTTGTTTTTTCCATTATGGGTCAAGGACATCCAAATGTTAGGCACGCCTACCTTCGCTGCGCCTCCGATATGCCCCCTTGAACTTTGGACATCCTTACAACGGATTGCAGTTGGAGACGTCCTAAATCGGCTTTCGATTATACCGATTTGGACGTTTCTGTGAGGAGGTCCATCTTCCGATTTATGTCGGAAGATGGACGTCCTTCTCTTTCGAAAATGAACTCCTAAGTGTGTTTTTCTTGATAACCTTCTGGGCCATGCCACTAGGGGGCGAACTGGGGTAGAGCCTCTGGTATAAGGAGGAATTTAATGGAAGCGCCGCTGCTTTGCCTCCCAAGGTGTGCATCAGGAGCATAGCCAGACGTGTCATTTCAGGTGGACCCCGAGTTAACCTGGGTGGGCCCTTCCCTTCCTACCCCCACCCCCATACATACATACACATAGTTTTAATAAAACTTTCCCTCTGTCCCTATTATCGTCATATTTCTTTCACCCCGCCCAGCATCTGCCCCTCTCTCCCTCCCTAGCCTATCTCTAAGCCGCTGCCAGTGAAGAAACAGGAAGTGACATCATTGAGGGCGGGACGTAGTAGAGGGATGCCTGCAGGGCTGGCGCAGGTTGCTTACAGGAATCACTGTCAGCGACAGCTCAAAGGTAGACGGGCTGGGGTTCAGAGAGAGAAGGGCAGCTGCCATGAGAGAGAGGGAGAGAGAGGAGTGAGGCACTGCCAATGAGGTGCTTTGGGGGCCATTAAACTGGGTGGGCCTAAGCCCACCCAGGCCCACCCGTAGCTATGCCACTGGTGTGCATGAACATGTAGTCAGTCCTGCTTCTGTTAGGGAAAACAGAATTACAAGTCAAAAGTACAAGAACTGGGGCAGGGTGGGCAATGAATTTACTAAAGTAGTGCATTTAGAGAAAATATTTCTTCACTCCACATGTAATTAAGCTCTGCAATTCGTTGGCATAACTGGCAGCATAAAATCCATGTTACTCTTATGGAATCCTGCCAGGTACTTGTGACCTGGATTGGCCACTGCTGGAAACAGGATACTGGGCTGGATAGACCTTCGGTCTGTCCCAGTACAACAATGCTTATGCACTTATGGGAAAAAAATGAAACCTGGATCAATGAATCTAAAACAAAATGGAGCCAGCTGGCATCCTGAGAACAATACTGTCATCTCTGAAAAAAATGCAAAAACCTACGAAGAATACCAAATAACTGTAGCTAAAATGTTTAGGGCCTTTTGGTGGAAACAGCAGGCCCTGCTCACCCCTTTTCAGCAAAGCGGCTGCAATAACAACAGGTCTGCCAGGGCATGCCCATCTCCGACAGCTCAATTTACTTTACGTCCCTGTCAAAGATCTGCCCTGGGTGCCAGTGCACCATCTGTAGCCCTCCACTCCCACCCCAGATACAGCCTGACCGATCCAGTTTTCCCCAGCCGAGCTGGCGGAACATTGCCCTTACATCAGTGAAAGAAAATAGGCTCCGGCCTGGTCAAATTTCAGAGTCCGTGGTCCTGCCTGCCAGAAAGTTTATACGTACTCAAACATAAACAGCTTGCCTTTTTACCCACCCAATGAAGGTGACATATTTGGGCCCCCCCCCCCCCCCCCCCCAAAAGTAAACATCTGATCCATAGAAAACCTGAAGTCATGACAGGGAGTTACATTAGGATGTAGCAGATTGCTACTGGTAGGCAGGAAGACTTCCTGTTCTCTGAGTTTTTATTCTGGAACACACTTGTCTGCAGTTCATCTCAAAGTGGGAAAGAATAAATCACTGGAAAAACAGGATGGCCTGGTGCTGTAGAGGGAAAGCCCCAGGACGGAGCTGCAGTGGCTTGTTAGCCAGGGCTTACCAATTATTTAAAAAGGAAACACCACGTGGCATGCATTTTGTAGTGGTTACTAATAATACATTCTCAGAATTAACATAAGGATGAAAACATGCAGGTCATACTGAATTGCTACGGGTTACAGCGGTGGATGGAGTGAGAGTGGCAGAGAAAAAAATAACAAATTGAAAGCAGTCTCTGTAATTAGCAGAAGAAAACAGCTTGGAAAGGGGAAGCCCCAAAAGCAGGTTAACAGTGTCCATTCAGAGAGTGTAATGAATTTTGTTTCAGTGGGAAGTGTGTAAGCAGGCAAAGTACTACACCAATCACAAAGGAAAGCAAGAGAGGTTTAAGATGTCTTTATTGGAAGAGGCTCATGACGTTGAATGTCTTGTATGTAAATTGCTGATATCCTTCAGAAGCGATTTTCCTCAGTATGATGGTTTATGGGGTTTTTTTATGGGGTGGGGGGGGGGGGGGAGGGTTTGGGGATCACCGTTTCTGGATGGCAATATATTTTGATGCTTATGGGGTATTGAAATGGTATCTAACTCTAGCTTCCATTCCATCCTCAAAATAGTTCATGAAGGATGGCATTACCATGCCTGTTCATGCATGGCTTGTTCAAAGAACTATCTTGAATATGCAGTTGTAACATTGCAATGATAATTATAGTCAGTGGTGTGCTGGAGCCGGCTCGCACCGGCTCACAAGAGCCGGTTAAATTTTTTAGCATTTTGCGAGCCGGTGTCTGGCAGGGCGAGCTGACTCTCCTTCCCCTCCCCCCCCCAAGCTACAGGGTCCCAGGCCTCAGCACATACCTGAAGAAGGCAGCCCTACCTAGTGGTCCAGTGGATCTTCGGGGTAGGAAAGATCTTCAGTCTTTCCTGCCCGCTGCTGTCGCTGACCCGCCGCTGCCGGATCGCTCTTTAAAACTGGCCACCGAGACTTCTGCTGATGTCTTGGAGGCCACCCTTGTAAGTTTCGGCAGCCATTTTAAAGAGCAATGCAGCAGCGGGACAGTCAGCGCCCGCAGCGGGCAGGAAAGACTGGGGAAACATTAATAAACTGTGTTGATTTTATTATTATTTTTGTTTGGTTCCAGTTCTTTGGACAAGCCTGGTTTACTTTTCCCACTTCTTTTATCTCTGTTTGCCGCCCCATGGGATCTATTGAGTTCTCCACGTACGTGGATCCTCTTTAGATAAAAATAAACCTAACAGAGAGGGTGTAATTCCTGAATGACTTTATAGGTGCATTAGGAGACCTCCACTTCTCTGGATGGGCCTCCCCATGTACCTATAAAATAATTCAGGTCTTCCACCTACACAGCGGATTTAGCTGCCTGGGCTCAAAATGGTGGAACTCGGTTCCCATGGAGGGGCATAATCGAACGCAAAGCCCATCTCCATGGGCATCTATGTCCCAAAACGGGTATGTGAAGAGGCGGGACAGACCGTATTATCGAAAAAGATGGGCACTTCATCTTCGTTTTCGAAAATACGATGTGGATGGACAAATGCCATGGATTTGGTCATTTCTGAGATGGGCGTTTTTTTTTTTTTAGCGATAAATGGAAAATGCCCAGCCAGAAACGTCCCAATCCAAGCCATTTGGTCATGGGAGGGACAAATGTACAACACTACCATAGCTCTTAGGGTGTGAAGGGGCAACTACATGTGGGTACAGACAGTGGGTTTTAGAGGCTCCCATTTACCACCACAGTGTACGGGTGGGGGTGGGCCTGGGTCTGCAGCCTGAAGTGCACTGTAGTACCACTAAGAGTGCTCCAGGGACAGGAATTGTTGCTGGTGTATAACCCTTGGCACATCAGTTCCACACTGAAGACTAATCTCACTGAAAAGTCTTTTATTTGAATAAGCACGTTTACTCACAGTTAACTGCAGATCAGAGGTTGTGCCCCACTGGCAACGAGTCTCGCTGGTACTGAGATTAGCAGTAGGTCCAGCTGGCAGAATGGTGTACAATGCCTCTTTCAGCAACATTCAAGGTAAAACTAAGTGCTGTAACGTGGCTAACACATGAAAGGGATCTAAACTGTCTTACACAAATGGCCACTACCTCATGGACTACCGGAAACAAAACAGGGCACACTCTGACCCAGTAAGCAGAGGAAAAGCACCATGGGAGAAGCCTACCAACTACCAACATCGTGAGCATTTAGCACAAGCTAGTGGAATCACGGAGCCCAATACCCTACACCCACCACAATGCATTGCTGATGTGACTCTGCAGTGCCCTAACAGAAAAGGTGTCACACTCACCCAGACCATCAGAACCAGGGAAAGGCTGTCATGGAGGTGGGTACGGCATTTGAGGCTGGCATACAGGCTGGGAAAAAAGTTTGTAAAGTGGGGTTTTTTCGGTGGGAGGGGGTTAGTGACCACTGGGGGAGTCAGGGGAGGTGATCCCCATTCCCTCTGGTGGTCATCTGGTCAGTTGGGGCACTTTTTTGGAACTTGGACCTGAAAAAAAAGGGTCCAAATAAAGCAGACCAAATTCTCGTCAAAAACGCCCTTCTTGTTTCGATTATCAGCTAAAGAAGCCCATCTCTCCTCGGCCGATAACCATGCCCCAGTCCCGCCTTCGCCACGCCTCTGACACCCCCCCCCCCGTGATCTTTGTTCGTCTCTGTGACGGACTGCAGCTGAGGATGCCAAAAATTGGGTTTTCATTATACCGATTTGGCGCCCACGAGAAATGGACGCCCATCTCCATTTGGGTTGAAATATGGTGTCTTTCTCTTTCGAAAATAAGCTGGATAGTATAAAAACATCACAAACTACCTCCAGTTCAGAAAAGACTTAAAGACCTACCTTCGGTCTTTATCCTATGCATCAAAAATGAGTGGGATAAACATAAAGGAATCCTATTCAGAAGGAATGGCTCCTCAGAATGTTAGCAGAGATTGGGTGGCAGCACCGGTGGTTGGGAGGTGGAGCTGGTGCTGGCCAGACTTCTATAGTCTGTGCCCTGAAAATGGCAGATACAAATCAAGGTCAGGTATACATATAAAGTAGCACATATGAGTTTATCTTGTTAGGCAGACTGGATGGACTGTACAGGTCTTTCTCTGCCGTCAGCTACTACGTTACTATCCAGCTTATAATCGAAAGTAATCGCGGCTATTTCCCGACACAAATGGATATGGCCGGCGATTTCGCAAAAGCGGCGAAAAGCGTATAATCGAAAGCTACATTTGTGATAGCTTCGCCGCTTTCCCTTCGCCTCGCCGGCGAAAGTTCAAAGGGGCGTGTTGGCGGTGAAGTGAAGGCAGGACATGGGCAGGCTTGGGTGTGGCTACCAGATGGCCGGCTTTCGCGGATAATGGAAAAATAAAACCCGGCGATAAGCAGTATTTCGCCGGGTTTACTTGGTCCTTTTATTTTCACGACCAAGCCTCAAAAAGGTGCCCCAACTGACCAGATGACCACCGGAGGGAATGGGGGATGACCTCCCCTTACTCCCCCAGTGGTCGCCAACCCCCTCCCACACCAAAATTATTAAAATACAAACCTTTTTTGCCAGCCTGTATGCCAGCATCAAATGTCTACCCAGCACCCTGACAGCAGTATGCAGGTCCCTGGAACAGTTGTTGTTGCTTGCAGTGGACTGCAGAAAGGCAGAGCCAGGCCCATCCCCCCTACCTGTTCCACTTGTGGTGGGTAATGTTGAGCCTCCCAAACCCCCCAAAACCCACTGTACCCACATGTAGGTGCCCCCCTTCAGCCCTTAGGGCTAGGGTAATGGTGCACACTTGTGGGCAGTGGGTTTTGGGGGGGATTTGGGGGACTCAGCACACAAGGGAAGGGTGCTATGCACCTGGAAGCTAATTTGGTTGTTTATAAAAGATGTTTGAAGTGCCCCCTAGGGTGCCCGGTTGGTGTCCTGGCATGTGAGGGGGACCATTGCACTACAAATGCTGGCTCCTCCCACGGCCAAATGCCTTGAATTTCGCCCGGTTTGAGATCGCCGGTAGTTTTTTCCATTATCGCGGAAAAACAGAAGTGGCGATCTCAAACCCGGCGAAATCCAAGGCATTTCGCCGGCCCACAACGTATTATCGAAAAAAAAGATGGCCGTCCATCTTTTTTGAAAATACGGTTCCGGCCAGCTGTTGCGCCACCGCCAAAATAGATCGCCGGCGAAATTCGATTATTCCCCTCCACGTTATATGCCTATGTTTCTATTCTGACAGCCCTACAGTAGGTAAAGAGCTAATTGAAAATTGTAATAATGTCCTGTAAGGCCTTGAGGTAGGAGGCTGCTGCTTATTTGAAACTGATAATGAAAATTTCTTAGCCAAGGGCCTTCCAAAAATTGAATCAAGGCCTTTTCACTGGTTTCGCTGCCCAGGGTGTCTCATTTGGTTAGAATAGGAGAGGTTTTTTTTTTTTTTCAAGAGCAGGGCTCATTCTTTTTGAATGCTGTTCCATACTGGAAGAGAATTATCTATTATTTAAGAAAAAACTTCATTCCCCTGCCTTGAGTTTTTATTCGGTGATGTTTTGAATGTGTTTATTGATTTTGGTGTTGGTGTATTAACTTATTTTTATGCTTTTCATGAGCCACCGAGAACTGGTTTAGATTAGTGGAATATAAATATGTGCAAACAAATACAGAAGAAATATAAACCCTTGTGAAATGCTACCCTCCCCCTGACAGCCCAGTTTTCTTGTGTACTTGATCTTTCGCTAAGGTCACGTCACTAAGTTCATGACGGCTCACTGATTTCTAAGGCTATGATACCATAAATCCAGGCACAGCATCACGGTATGGTAGAATGAATAGAAAGGCAGCTTTGCACTGAAAGAAGGACTTCCATATTTAAATAAAAAAACTCTCATCAATTAAAAGATCTATCAATAAGCACTGAGCAGGATACTAGCAAATAAAAAAAATATGATCTTTTAGATGCTATCTTTTATTCTTGGTTTGTTCTATTTTAAAATGCTTTCCAATAAAAAGCAAACATGTACAACATTTTAGCTACACTTAACTCTAGTTTCCCAAATTTCCTCCAAAATGGCCTCAGTCATTTATTGGATTTGATTATCATAGCAGAGCATTTTCCTTCCACAAATAGCGTTGTTTTGTTTGTCTGTTTATTTTTTTGTTGTGGTGTATTATTAGCCTAATGAAATCATACCAATGTATCCTCCTTCCAGGAACAGCATTGTTTTTTTTTGTTTTGTTTGATGGTTTTGTTGTTGTTGTATATTATTAGCCCGCGCAAAGGTATCCCCTACGTCTGCCTCTATTTCTCCATATTGTAAACGGGCCCGCTGCTCCAGTATGGGGGAGGAAGCCGCCTCCCGCGAATAGCCAGGACTTCACAAAACTGCCACCAGGAAATGCTTCAAAAACATTCCTTTATTTTCCAGATTCATAAACAAAACTTCACTCCAGAGTAGAGACTTGCTTCTCAGGCAGGGCTGTTCTGCCTTGCTTAGTACATCAGCCAATTACACAAAGACTTTGCCCCCTTCCCGGAGGGGAATGCAATAGTCCTTTGGAAATCCCTGCTTTTTTGGTCCCAGTCAGTAGCAAACAAATAGTACTTGTCCCACCAGCAGGATTTCCCCTCAAGACAGTGTTAATCACCAAGCAGCCTTTACTTTCAGGAGGTTCAATACTTTTGGGACTTCCTTCCACCCAAGGTATTTCAGCCTGCTTCAGTTCTTTAGGGACCTGTCTTGCCCAAGGATTTTCAGCCTGTACGGCTCCTCTCCTCCGGAACTGAACCCCTCTTCCCACCAGGCAGCCCTCTTTCATAAACAAGCCTTCCAACTTCAGAGGTTCTCACAATAATCAGGTTTCAAAACAGGGTAGTAATTCCCCACCACTCAGGGTTTCCCCAAAAGAAAACCAGGCTTCTCTACTTAAGCAGGGTTTAAACCAAAATAAATTCCCAAAACCATGTAGGTTCCAAACCTTCAGGGGCTGCCTTCCTCAGCTCTCACGCTCCTATTCCATTCTGCTTTCTTCCCCTGCTCAGGCTGATTAATTCCCTCTTCCATCCAATCCTCCTCCTGCTTCTCAGCCCACCCCTCCCTATTACAGGTGGGCAGCATGATATACAGATTGCTGGTTCCAGGAACTAGCTCCTTCATTCACCCTCCCTTTTGTGGTCAGAGACGGTATATGGCCAGCTTGCCTATCCCCTGGGATCTCACTGCTAGGACTGGAAATGCATTCTGGGATATGTAGTTCATGGTTCTGCTGCTTCACTCTATACATCGGGGATGTAGCCTTGTCACAATATCTAAGTGGACTAACATGGCCAGCACATACCAGCACTAATAGTGATGGGGCCCATTTTCAAAACAAAAAAAGGGTCCAAAAAATGTCATAAGGTGGTAGATGGAGGGTTTTCTCTCAAAAATGTCTAAGTTGCAATTTTCGACACTTTGATTTTAGACTTTTCTCTCCACCGTTCATCCACGTTGCAAGGAGCCATGTTGGGGGCGTGTTTCGGGTGGGACCTGGGCGGCTTCAAAAGACAGACATTGTTCTGCAATAATAAAACATTTTTGGCTAGACCTGTTTCAGTCATGAATAAGTGTCCAAAAGGTGCCCTAAATGACCACTGGAGGGATTAAGGAATAGCAGACCCTCCTCTCACTCCCCTAAGATGCAGGGCCGCCGAGAGACTAGGCTGGGCCCGGGGCAAGGCCGCCCCGCCTCCGCCCTCCCACCGCTGCTGCCTCCTGTCACTCCCCCTGCCGCCCCTTGTCACTCCCCCCGCCGCTGCTGCTCCCCGTCGCTGCCCCTGCCGCTGCAGTCCCCGGTCTCACCTGCCTGCCTCCATGGCTCCGGGCCCTCTGCATTCAAAGTGGCAGTCACAGATCGCCTCTCTTCTGGCCTTGCCTCCCTGTGTCCCGCCCTTGTCTGATGTAACTTCCGGTTTCCGTGAGGGCGGGACATAGGGAGGGAAGGCCCGAAGGGAGGCGATCTGTGACTGCCACTTCGAATGCAGGGGGCCCAGAGCCGAGGAGGCAGGCAGGTGAGACCGGGGACTGCAGCGCTGGCGGCCCAGGGATTTTGTCCCTCCTGCCCCCCCCCCTCTCGGCGGCCCTGCTAAGATGTGACAGTGACAGTGCATGCCAGGCTCTATGACAGCTTCAGATATGATGACAATTCTTGTAAGAGCAGCAGGCAGGTCCCTGGAGTAACCTAGTGGTCAGTGCAGTGCAATTGAACAATTGTGATGGAAAATGTGATTCCTCCAAAACCCATTAAATACCTACTGTACCTACATATAGATAACACCTGCAAGCTTGAGCAGTGCCACCAAGAGGGGGTGGGCAAGATTCCCCCTGGCCCGGCTTCCAAGGGGGGCCCAGGTTATTGTGTTAACGGGTCCTGACAGGAGCAGAAGAGAGACAGACTCCGGCGCCAGGCCCCCCCCCCTTAGAGGCTGGGGAGGAGCAGACACAAGAATTCCAAATTGGATTTGAGTTCGGGGCCTCTGGTTTGGTTGGTGGGGGTCCCCAAGACCTGCCAGCAGAATCCTTCCTCCAGCGCTGTTCTCCGCTGCATTGTCTGCCTTGCGGCTGCTTCCCCTCATGTCGCGCGGGCTCGGTTTTGATGCCTCTCCCCCAATTTTTGAAGTCTGGATATGCGGCGCCCTGGGGGGACAGCTGCGGTGGTCCTGCCCTGGGCCCGGCTCAGTCTCTTGGTGGCTCTGAGCTTGAGGGCTATTGTAGTGTACAGTGAGATACGGCAGGATTTTCTCTGTTCCTGGAGGGTTCATTATACAGTACAATATAAGGGGGTTATGATGAGATGTGTACCTGGGATCTTTTTTCGTGAAGTGCACTGCAGTGTCCTCTAGACAGCCCCACTGCTCTTCTGGGATGTCTGTGTGGTCAATCTACGAAGAATGATGGCCCCCAGACATCCCTATTGCTGTTTTTGGGGTGTTTTCCTCTTGGGCATTTTTTCCCCCACAAAGTAGTCCTAAAAGATAAAAACACTGAGCAAAAATTTCTAGAAAAAGCCATTTTTGAACCAAAAAGATAGACTTTTTCAGGTTCGAAAATGGCTCTGTTCGCCACTCGGTGTTTGGACGTTTTCAGCAAAACATCCAAAATCGGATTTAGATGTTTTATCAAAAATGTCCCTCCACATATCTTTTTTTTTATTTTTATTTTTTAAATTTTTTATTTATAACCATTTAAATTTTTACAAGCGATAAAACAACTTGCTGGAAATACAGAGAAAGTAATATGTAGGAATTATTTCAGTCAGGTAATTCTATTCTCTTCCTTAGACCACTAAATAGGGAGAGTGAAACAAGATAAGGAGATCAATTAAACAGTAAACAGAAAAAAAAGTGGTATTAACCTGATTATCCCCAGATATTACTCGTCTAATTCATTATTCCACATTGTTCATCTGGTTGGCTTCTTCAAGGCCAATACGGTGTATAGTCAAATCATTTCATTGAAAACATACTTATTGTCCAATATTAGTTAGAAATCATACATCTGATGACATTCTTTCTCTTTTAAAAACCAGAAGTTATTTAACAATACATATACTTAAGTCTCTAATTCAAATCCCACTGATTAAAGTCATCCCAGTTTTCACAGGCTTCACTCCCCTCCACATCTCTTAAAGATATAGATTTACAAGTGTATTCTTCTACCTGAGTCTAGGGTTGCCAACTAGATCCAGATTCACCCAACAGGATTGATCCAGTCCTGGGCTTACCTCAATGCATTCTGGGACTTGTAGCCTTGCTTTTCTTAGGGAATCCTATGGTGAAATCAGAACCACATCTCCCTGCATGCAATGGGGTAAACCTAGGGCTGGATCAAGAAAGCCATCATGATCTTACAGTCAGGGTCACCGAGAGACTAAGCCGGGCCCGGGGGAAAGCCGCCCCCCCCGCCGCCCTCACTGCCCTCCCGCCGCCGCTGCAGTCCCCACCCTCACCTGCCTGCCCTCGGCTCCGTCCGCCACCGGGCCCCCTGCATTAAAATCAGCAGCGCCTCATCTCTGTGTGGAAAGGCATAGATTGCCTCCCTTCGGGCCTTCCCTCACTGTGTCCCGCCCACGTCTGATGTAACTTCCGGTTTCTGCGAGGGCGGGACACAGGGATGACCCAAAGGGAGGCGATCTGCCTTTCCAAATTGAGCTGAGGCGCTGCCGATTTTAATGCAGGGGGCCTGGTGGCGGACAGAGCCGAGGGCAGGCAGGTGAGACCGGGAACTGCAGCGCCGGCACCCTGACCCCGGCGCCGGGCCCCCCCTTGGAGGCCTGGGCCCGGGGAATTTTGTCCCCCCTGCCCCCCCTCTCGGCGGCCCCGCTTACAGTTAAATTTCTGCCACAGCATTTGCAGATGGCAAAGTTTTCTATCAGTGCTGAACTCCCAATAAACCTAATAATACTGTGGCTTACTAGGGTCAACTGCTAGAATGCTGGGATGCAGGACTGAAAGGAGAACTGTTAAGAAATTAATCTATTTCTCAGCTGGTGATGTATGGTACAGTCACACCATGGCATTGGACGTCTGCGGGTTTCTAATTTCTTTGCAGGTGTCTTCTGAGACCACAAAATGACAGCGTTATTAAACTTTCCATTATAGTCTTGTTGATGATTGGTCTTGTTGAAGACTGCATGCAACTCAGTTCATCTTACTTGGCGAGGCAGCTGCAGTGCTATAAGATCATTGGATGCTAATTTGCAAAGTACACAACCTGGTTATAATGGTAGATTTGGAAAACTAGAATGCTTTTCAACTCTGTCTGCAGCCTGCAAACCCCAGTAAACCTGTTGCTATTTTTAGATATTTCAATCCACGCTTTCGGCAATGCTCTGACAGCTGCACTAAGGAGATTACAAAAGTGTAGAGGATTACCCTAGAGCAATTATATGTCAAAGTAATCTACTCACGCAAAAGAAAGAAAGAAAGAAAGTAAGTATAATTCATTAGAGATGAAGAATGATTTTAAGGGGGGGGCAGACTCAAGAAAAATGTCAGGAAGTATTTTTTCACGGAGAGAGTAGTGGATGCTTGGAATGCCCTCCCGCGGGAGGTGGTGGAAATAAAAACGGTAACAGAATTCAAACATGCGTGGGATAAACATAAAGGAATCCTGTTCAGAAGGAATGGATCCTAAGGAGCTTAGCCGAGATTGGGTGGCAGAGCCGGTGGCGGGAGGCGAGACTGGTGGTTGGGAGGTGGGGATGATGCTGGGCAGACTTATACGGTCTGTGCCAGAACCGGTGGTGGGAGGCGGGGCTGGTGGTTGGGAGGCGGGGATAGTGCTGGGCAGACTTATACGGCGTCTGTGCCCTGAAAGGACAAGTACAAATCAAGGTAAGGTGTACACAAAAAGTAGCACTAATGAGTTTATCTTGTTGGGCTGACTGGATGGACCGTGCAGGTCTTTTTCTGCCGTCATCTACTATGTTACTATGAAGAATGATTTTTAAAAAAAATAAAAAGCAATATGGAATGTTGAAAATATACAACTTTCTTAATGTAGTCATTCCCTCCCACACCCCCAAACAGGGGCGTAGCCAGACTTCAGCGGGGGGGGGTCCAGAGCCCGAAGTGAGGGGGCACATTTTAGCCCCCCCCTGGTGCCGCCGACCCCCCCCCACCCGCCATTGCCGACCCCCCTCACCACCGCCGCCACCAACTCTGACCCCCTCCCTGCCGACGACCCTCTCCCCCCCCCTCCCACCGCCAACCCTCCCCCACCGCCGCCTACCTTTGCTGGCAGGGGACCCCAACCCCCGCCAGCTGAGGTCCTCTTCTTCTAGCACAAGGCTTCGTTCTGTTTCTGTGAGTCTGACGGCCTGCACATACTTCTGTACTTCTAGCTTAGTGTTAGAAGGGAAATGATATTACAATGACAAGAAGTTTATGTAGAAAATAATTAGAGAAATGTATTGCTCTTGATTGTAATTTTTCAGAGCATATCGTCCTCACATTCAGTAACATCAACGGGCTTTTTTATTCCGGATTGTGCATCAGGCTGGTATAATGTCTGCAGTATAGACCAGTGTCTGGACTCCTTTACCCTATTTTAGTACGAATCCATATCATGCTTGGTCTTTAACTAAATACAAAATGGGAAATATCTCAGTGCTACTTTGTCCAGTTACTTGTGCACAGTTTGAATAAGCATAAAAAGCTAGTAATCATGATTTTTTTTTTACACGTTCTCAGAAAGGACTTGTCTCAGAAGATATTTAACTATATCTGCATTGACTTGGGAACCTAAAAGTGCCAGACTTGTTGAGAAGTCCTTGTTAAAATGGCGCTCCCAGTTATCACCCTGTGCATGTGATTCCCGGGACTGGAAGGCAGTGGCGTAGTGAGGGCGGCTGCCACCCGGGGCGGTTTGCCGCTGCGCACCCCCCCCCCGGGTGCAGCATGACACCCCCCTTGGCGCATCGACCCCTCCCCCTCGGTGCATCACCCAAGCCACCCCCTTGGCGCATCAAACCCCCCCCCCTCGGAGCATCAACCCCCCCTCGGTGCATCAACCCCCCTCGGCGCATCGAACCCCCTCCTCGGCACATCACCCAAGCCCCCCCCTTGGCGCATCAAACCCCCCCTTGGCGCATCAACCCCCCCGGCGCATCGAACCCCCTCCTCGGCGCATCACCCAAGCCCCCCCCCCCGTGCATTCTTGCCTGCCGTGTGCACACCGCGGGGGGGGTGTCGGTTCCGCTGGTTCCCTGCTCCCTCTGCCCCAAAACAGGAAGCGGCATGCACCCCGGGCGGACCGCCCCCATTGCCCCGCCCTTGCTACGCCACTGCTGGAAGGTAATAATCTCCTGTGGGTTTAGCAGATGGCTGCTGACTGCAAGCTCTGACAGTCTCCAGTGGGTCTCGTTGGTTCACATTCACACAGTCGAACTTTAGTTTTCGGTTTCGGTTTTGGCCGAAACCAGGTGATAAGTTTTGGCTGTAGTTTCGGTTTCAGTCATCCTCTTCTGCTTTACCACTAACTTGTCCTCCTCAGTAATATAGACCACAATCTACTAAAGGTAAGTAATAAACTTCAAATACAAAAGTAGACTGATAATTCACTTGCATAAGGTGTAAGGGGAAAAGTCTCATACTGTCACAGGGACATAATATTGACTGCAATCTGCACCCACCATGTGAGTGATGCCCTTTGTGTGACTCATATAATCATCAACAAAACCCCCCACCTTCCAATATTTTCGTTTCAATGTGCCAATATTCTATATCAATGTGTATTTTTTAGTTTTTGTTTTAAATTTTTGATGTATTCGTGACACGATAACTGACAGGCAAAAACCGTCACTTATCTGTGTGGTCTGCGAGCTCTCTGGACCCCGACAGGTTCCTGTTTTACTAATACCTTGTCAAGAGATCTGAGCTACTGCAGCCATTTTCTGATCACTTCACGATGGCAGCCCAAACAGTAAAGTGGTGGTAAATGTGAGCCCTCCAAACCCACTGTACCCACATCTAG
Source organism: Microcaecilia unicolor (assembly GCF_901765095.1). Taxonomy (NCBI): domain Eukaryota; kingdom Metazoa; phylum Chordata; class Amphibia; order Gymnophiona; family Siphonopidae; genus Microcaecilia; species Microcaecilia unicolor. The sequence continues at coordinate 20,338,769 of NC_044039.1, forward strand.
GTGCCCCCCTTCACCCCTTAGGGCTATGGTAGTGGTGTACAGTTGTGGGTGGTGGGTTTTGGGGGCACAGCACACAAGGTAAGGGAGCTATGCACCTGGGAACTTTTTCTGAAGTCCACTGCAGTGCCCCCTAGGGTGCCCGGTTGGTGTTCTGGCATGTCAGGGGGACCAGTGCACAACAAATGCTGGCTCCTCCCATGACCAAAGGGCTTGCATTTGGTCGTTTCTGAGATTGGCGTCCTTGGTTTCCATTATCGCCGAAAATCAGAAACGACCAAGTCTACGGAAGACCATCTCTAAGGACGACCTAAATTTCAAGATTTGAACGTCCCCGACCATATTATCGAAACGAAAGATGGACGTCCATCTTGTTTCGATAATACGGGTTTCCCCGCCCCTCCATCGGGACATTTTGGGAGGATGTCCTCAACAAAACTTGGGTGTCCCTTTCGATTATGCCCCTCCACATGTTACTATGCTACTCTTTGGGGTTCTACATGGAATGTTGCTACTAATTGGGATTCCGGAATCTTGTAACTCTTTAGGATTCCAGAATCTTCAGAATTTTTGTACAAGAAGCGTGCTGGGCAGACTTCTACGGTCTACGCCCTGATCATGACTGAATAGATATTGGTGGGCTGGAGTGTAAAATTTAGGGGGTTCGATGTCAACTTCAGAACTTTTAGTACAAGAAGAGTGCTGGGCAGACTTCTACAGTCTGTGCCTTGAGAATGGCAAGGACAAATCAAACTCGGGTATATATATATAAAGTATCTTGTTGGGCGGACTGGATGGACCGTATAGATCTTTATCTGCCGTCATTTACTATGTTACTATTTATTTATTTTATTTATTGCATTTGTATCCCACATTTTCCCACCTATTTGCAGGCTCAATGTGGCTTACATAGTTTTGTTAACATGTTACTATGTTACTATTAACGCAATCGCATTAATGCAATCATCTGGGTCCTGGGTAGGAACACACTTGCAGTAGGACAGCAGCAGTTGGCAAGGGAGCGGGCGGTGCAAGTTGGTGCGGTGGCCTGGCGGCGGTCAGAGTGTGGGGGCAGCACAAGTGGGGGCGGTGTGGGGGTGGTGGGTGCGGCGGCAGCGGCAGTAGCTCAACTGGGGGGGGGGGTGCAGTGGTCCAGTCCTGCCCCGGGCACAGCTGGGTCTCTCGGCGGCCTTGCCTACTTGTGGTTCTTGGTTTCTGATATTGAATCTCCCTTGGGATGCCTACAAAACCGATACCCAGAAAAATGCTGCCAGAACAACGGTGCAACACTGCTCCTCTAATGGTCAGCGCTAATGACATGCAAATTTAGGTGCACTGTCGGTGCTGCGCATTAGGGAGCTGTTTCAAACTTAGGGGAAGGATGGCACCTGTTGCCTGCACTGAAGGGTCGTGGGTCAAACACAGCTCTTCAGCACATGCCCAGAACCCCAGAAGGGGGAGGAAAGAGGGGTTCGTTTGCTTCTTCGCCAGCAGCACCGGTCCCTCATTTTGGGCCCCATTTACTAAGCCACGTTATAGGCGCGCTAGTGTCTTTAATACACGTTAACCATTTACGCGCATTAACCGTGTACGCGCCTACAGTATCCCTATAGGCGCCTATATGGTTAGCGTGTGCGCTAATTGTATGCGCATTAAAAATGCTAGCGCAGCTTAGTAAACAGGGGCCTTCGTCTCTCATTTTGAGTTTTGCACTAGTATGTGAATCTGGCTACTGTTTGTGAGCTTGTGAAAAAGGCAAGCAGTTCAGAGCGTCCGGAATAGAAAAATAAAAGGACTCATTAATACCTGGAATACACAACTATTAAAAACTGTGCAGGAGTGGAGGAGTGGCCTAGTGGTTAGGGTGGTGGACTTTGGTCCTGAGGAATTGAGGAACTGAGTTCGATTCCCACTTCAGGCACAGGCAGCTACTTGTGACTCTGGGCAAGTCACTTAACCCTCCATTGCCCCATGTAAGCCGCATTGAGCCTGCCATGAGTGGGAAAGCGCAGGGTACAAATGTAACAAAAATAAAATAGATACTACTGGAGATTCTACATGGAATGTTGCTATTCCACTAGCAACATTCCATGTAGAAGGCTGCGCAAGCTTCTGTTTCTGTGAGTCTGACGTCCTGCACATACGTGCAGGACGTCAGACTCGCAGAAGCCTGCGCAGCCACATTGGTGATCTGCAAGGGCCGACTTCTACATGGAATGTTGGAATAGCAACATTCCATGTAGAATCTCAAATAGTAGCAACAGTGGAGGAGTGGCCTAGTGGTTAGGGTGGTGGACCTTGGTCCTGCAGAACTGGGTTCAATTCCCAGCAGCTCCTTGTGACTCTGGGCAAGTCACTTAACCCTCCATTGCCCCATGTAAGCCGCATTGAGCCTGCCATGAGTGGGAAAGCGTGGGGTACAAATGTAACAAAAAAAAACAAACGCAAACTTATCTCCATAATTTTTTGAGCATTCTCTTTTGAGTATTCACCGCCAGCAGCACCGGTCTCCTTACGCCAGCTTGGAGCTGGCGTAGGGTTTGCCACGGGAGGAGCTTCCTTATTTTGCATGCTCATTGCACCCAGAGCCAGAGACCTTCTTCTTTGACGCGCTCGTTGGCTCCGAGCATTCCACGGGAGCAAACGCAAGCACTAGTCTGGCGCTGATGGTCTTTAGCTCCCACTTTTACTTCTGAGCATTGGGGCCCGAGTGAGCATTATTAATGAAATTAGCATCCAGTCGCATTTGCACCCAGATAAGGCTTCGAGCGTGACCCTGCTCAAGGAAAGAAAGTGAACATTCTTGTAAAGCGAAGGGAAATGCAAGACTTTTCCTGCCAACCTTTTTTTTTTTTGAAATGCTGGCAACATGGTTCTCTTACTCTGCCAAAATAATAGAGGATCAGTTATACAATTCTTCCCGTGCGCTGCTAAATACCTATTAACTATGGTGTAAGTATTAAAACATGGTTGGCGTTCATCTGATTTAAGATGTAAATCTGTACCTCCTGCGCTGCCTTCAATTGCAACTGAGCATCCCACATTATCCCTATCGCTGCCACCACCATTACTTCAACTGTTAGTCATACAAAACATTTATTTAACTCTCTTTGTTTTTATTTTGGCATGAAAATGAGTTAAAGTTCTATCGAAACAGACGTACATCATCATTGTGTTGTCCTCAGGGAAAAGCTATTTATAGTGTAATACCAGAGGGCCTGAATTGTCCTTCTAATATGATTGTCTATATGATAATATGCATGTCTAATTCTATGCACCAGTGACTTGATTTTATTATTAATGTTGTTAGTAGTACTAGTAATATTATTTGGCTTGGCAAATCCTGCCTGCTCCTTTGGGTTTACAGCTCAATCAGGAATCAGTCGTTATTGGGTTTCAGCATCGTGAGCAGTCAATGACATCTGCCAAGGGATTTTACTTTGCCTCCCAGGCTAGGATTTAGAAATAAGCAAAGAAGGCAACTGCCTGAAGCGCTGAATTTTGAAGCCATCAGATACATGGGTTAAAACTAGAGCCAGATTCTGCTTGTGTTTATCAATCTCTGGGGCAGAGTCTCCCACCCCACCCTCCGGTCCAGCTGATAAGCACTAACATCTCAATCTGTTCCTGTCTCCTCACCTTGCCTCCAGGTGGTACCCTGACCATAGAGCCCCTACTACCGTATCTTTTGCCCTTAATGTTACCCTGGATGAGCCCCCTTCCTCTAGAGTTGACCCCAGGCAACTTCCTCATTGCTCGCTTCCCAACTCAATATTTCCCTATCCCTCCCAACTCTCTCAGCACGATCACTGCAGTGAGAGTCCTCATCTAGGAACCAGAAACTTCTTTGAGAACAGCCGAATAGATGTTGAGTACACTTCTTGGGTGCAAAGGCATAAAGTATAAAGTACTACATGCATCAACCTTCTCCTACATGAGCACGCAACTCTGGAACGCATTGCCACGCGGCCTGAGAGCGGTCTATGAGTTGACCGACTTCCGCAAATGATTGAAGACCTATCTCTTTGAAAAAACATACTGCAAGGATCAAAACATATAAATCCCATATACATCATAACAATGCCTCAAGACATTACCTCACGTACTCCCCCGTACTCTCTCCCATTCAATAATCTACCCACAGATAAAAACTGTTATACACCATCACTCTCTTGCTATTATTCGATCACCCTAGTAATTCCCCAACGTCATATCCTATAGTTTCTACGCCCCAAGGTGATTGACCTGACTCTGTCTTCCTTAACTATTCACAATGTAACCCATAATCGTAATGTAACAAAACTGTATTTCCATCATTGTAAGCCACACTGAGCCCACAAATAGGTGGGGAAATGTGGGATACAAATGCAATTAAATAAATAAATAATGATAAAATGGCTGGGTCACCTTCCCCCTCAAGGGCAACGAATGTTGCTACTAGTTCCAGCAGGCCAAATCTTGGGTCCTCCACATGGTACCCATTCTTTATGGACGGTCCTTCCCCATGTTAAACTTGTACAGCGCTGCGTAACCCTGGCAGCGCTATAGAAATGCTAAGTAGTAGTAGTAGTAGTAGACAGGAGGAGAACGAAAGGGCTTTGAAGGTGGGTCTACAACTATACACTTCCTGCGACACAGCAAAACTCTGGACCGTATTGGACTTTTATCACGACCCCCTCTTTATTTCTTTGTTGCTTTTGTGTTTCTTATGTGCCTACTACTATATTGTGTATTTGTATTTTACCGAACCGGAGCCTGCCTCTACGGTATTGTGTAAGCCACATTGAGCCTGCAACTAAGAGGGAAAATGTGGGGTATAAATGTGTTAAATCAATCAATAAATAAATGTCATCTTCAAGTCCATGTTGCTCAGGAGCAGTGAAGAATAACTAGGCCATGGGGCTGCCACAAGTGTGATGGCGTGAGGTTGCAAGTGGTACTAGTGACCTTCTCAAGGCCATTAGGAGTTGCTGTGGGGCTTGAACCTGGGCCCTTCTGGTGTCCAACCATTAGGCTACTCCTCTGGCCCTTAGAGCTATACATTATTTTGAAATGATACTTGGGCCATGTTTACTAAGGGTTTTCTAAAAAAAAAATTAAAAAAAATCTATAAGGGGAAAAATGTTTAGTAAATTAGACCCTTAGGTTAAAATATATTGTCTCTCACCTACAGCAATTATAGGGACTCATTTGCTAATATGTATTAACCAATAATGCATGATAATCCAATTCATTGCACTGCAATATCACGTCCTTTTTTTCTCAATGAAACTAATTCATTACTATGAGGCATGTTTTTGGCCACTGCTGGCATTATGTCGGGTTATTCAATGTCTGGGCACCAGCATTGAATATCCAGGAATATGAGACCAGCTATCACTTATCTGGTTTAAAAGAAATGGTGTCATTGCATATATGCATAAAATATGCACACATAGAAGGTGTAGTAGGGGTGGCCTGTGGGGGATGCAGAGGGATGCAGGACAAGATAGTATAACTATGGTTGGGTCTTGGTAGGCACAGGCCCACCTCTTCTTGACTCATGCCTACCCAACAGTGGTGCCTCACTTCCTTTACTCCTCCAGTAGCCCAGCATCTGCACCCTCTCTGAATCTCCCCATCCCTCCCTGCTGAGGCATCCCAGCGGTCGCAGGGATTTAACTTCACTACTTGCACCGGCCCCCACAGGATTCCCTCTGCCATGTCCCGCCCTTGCTGATGTCATTTCCTGTTTCCTCACCAGTGGTGTACTGCCTCTGAGGTACACCTTGGTGGGAGGGGAGCATTCAGAGAGGGGGCAGATGCTGGTGGGAAGCAGCACTGAGGAAATGCTGAGCTAAGGGGGGACTGGAAAAGCCCACCCAAGTTAACTGTGGGCCACCCAAAATATTAGGTCTGGCTACGCCACTTGGGACAATATGCAGAGACTCATTGCGGGGGCCTAATGTCAATGTGTCAGTAGAAACTGAAAAGTGGGGCCATGCACAAAAAATACAGTCACTCAATGGTAGGGTCAACCGTAGGGGAGTTTGAACCTAATTTTTATGCAATCTCTGTGTAAGGTTTTGGTGGAATTGTGATATACATGTTCATTTTATAAATACATGAGTTTGGTGTACAAACACACATTTGGGGTCTACATGGAATGTTGCTACTAACTGGGATTCCGGAATCTTATACAGTGATACCTTAGTTTTCGTCGATAATCCGTCCGAAAACTATCGGCGACATCCAAACCAACGAAAACTAAGGCAATAAGAAATTAATATAAAATGAATATAAAAGACTAATGTAAAGAATATAGGAACATTTATTTAGCATGGCATTCACTTCCAAAAGAGGCCAGTTTCATCACAGTTGAAGACTTGTTGGGGGATGAATCCTTCAGCCTGTTGGTGTATTATTGTTTGGAAGGGGAATCCCCCATCATAAGGACCTTAGGTATGAAGGCACTATCTGGGGCCACAATGGAACTTATCGTGTATGGTGACTTCCTGTACATGCGGCCGATTTCAGCAATCTAATGCCGCTGTCTTATTTTTCAATGATTTCCTTCTTCAACTCAATCGTGTTCCTGGCCTTCTTCCTTGAAGGGCTGCTGGCTGTGGAAACATTTTCTGGACCCACTACTGGGGCTGGATCAGGAAACCTGTTTTATAAAGGCTCATAGGAACTTTGTCCCTTATATAAATTGGGCCTAAAAATAGGCTCCTCTTTGAACTTCTCACATAGGGTCCTGTTATAAATCAAAGCCACAAACTGGTTAGTCATGCTAAACCCCTTTTCCCTTAACTGATTACCTTTGTAATTCCCTCATGTTCTCCCTCCCTCTTTAAAACTTCTAGGCTAATGAAGCTATCTTTCTTATTGAATACTAGTAAAAAGGCCCGTTTCCGAAACCAATGAAAACGGGCGCTAGCATGTGGCTTTTTGTGTGTGTGTGTGTGTGTGTGTGTGTGTGTGTGTGTGTGTGTGTATGTGTCACAGTGTTATTTTGTGTGTGTGTGTGAGTGTGAGTGTGTGAGGGTGGGGTGTGTGTGCAGGTTGTTGATGTGTGTCTTTTTTTTGTTTGTTTTGTTTTTTGGGGGGGGGGGGTTGGGGGATGTGCTGTGCTGTGCTGGCAAAGTGGGATGGATTAGTGTGTGGCTTTGAGGGTGTGTTTCTGTGTATTGTGTGTGTGTGGTTTTGTCTGTCAAGGAGGTTTGTGGAGGGGGTCTTTTTGTTGGTGAATGCAAATGTGGTTGTAGGGGGGTCAACCTTTGCTGAGTGGTGGATTGTTTTTTTCCAGGGTTTTTTTTTTTGTGTGTTGTGCTGAGGCAGCAGTGTTGTTTTAGATGGGCGGAAGGTAGAGGAGCACGTTCTTGGTCTGTCATTATTTTTTGGCCGTTTCAGGGCTGCTGTAGGGGAACGCTGGAAGAGAAATGTGCTGTGGGAAGCAGTGCCGTCTTTCCGTTGGACTGGGATTCTGGGCATCCTGGAGGTGGGAGACGGCTTGCCTGAGGACGGGGATGGTTGTTTTAAGTTTGCGGAAAGGAGAGGAGCACGGTCTCGGGCTGTCGGGGGGGGGGGGGGGGGGTGATCCGGTATGTTCGGTCCATTTCAGGCCGGCTGCAGGGGAATGCTGGAACATTTATGCGCTGCAGGAAGCAGCGCCGTCTTTTTCCGAGTGCTTGGGGAATCCCTGAGGTGGGAGACGGCTTGCCTGAGGCTGGGGATGGTTGGGCACGTCCTTGGCCGCTTCGGTAAAAGGGGAAGAGGAAGGGGGTGGGGAGTTACCTGCAGCCGCGTGAGAAACCGGTATTCTTTGTTTGTTTTGTATTATTAGTTTGCATTTCTGTTGAAGAAAGAGTGGATGCCTTTCGAATGATGGAGGTGGGTGCGTCGGTGTGCGGTTGTTTCGTTAGTTTGGCAGCCAGGTCTCCAGTGATTCCTAGGCAGGGAAGGAGTACCCTACTCCTCCCCCTTCCTTGATCGCTGTTTGCTGCTGGCTGGGTCGCGGGTAATCCTTCCAGCTGGGCCGCAGCTTGTCCTGTTCGCCTACGTCCCAGATGGTGAGGGGCACGCTGTTCTCCGGCTCCTCCGGCTCCACGTCAAGCGAACCCAAATATAGTCTGTGCTATAGGCCCTCCGGCACTCTTCAGTACCGGCATTAGGCATTTAAATTTTTCTCCCCCCCCCCCCCCCCAGTCTATTTTTGCACATACCCACAGCAGGAATATTCTTCTCTCATTCCAGCGGTGGTTCTGTGCTCTCCGTGCTGCACAGATAATGAGCCATTCTGCTGGTGAATGCTCCTCCTTATTGCCACGTAGTTTCCTTTGATAGGTCCGTCTTACGTCGCCTAGTGTTGCCAGGGAACGGTTTTGTGATGGTCTTTTGTGTTTCAGAACGTTGAGGGTGTTTTTTCTGATTGGTCCTTCATGCGAGGGCGGGGCAGAGAGACATGGTCAGTATTGTGGCTTCACCACCATGAACTGACGAACCCTTCAGGGAGTGACTGAGTGACTTCAGAATGTTGTCTTCAGAACGGTGAGGGTGAGTTTTATTATAGTAGATGAATGTATGTATTGGGTTTTCTTGATCATTTTTCTTTTCTTTGTAAAGCTTATATTGCTGTATCAAATGATGTTTTTGCTTGTGATTTTCTTATGAAATTTCATAAACATAAGTTAAAAAAAGAATCCAGCACCATACTACATATTTCTATATTTAGAATGCGTGATGTAAATTCTAGAGTTGACATCCTGCTGAAATAGATTTCTAGCCTCATAATGAATGCATTACATGTGAGGTACCTAGGAACCATTTGAAGGTGTTCCCCCCCCCCCCCCCCCCCTATTTTTTATTCAGGACCATGAAGGTATCCTAGAAGTAAGGACAGGTCACAAAGAAGGTGACAGCTTTGAACAAACCCCACAGAACTGACATAATTACCGAATATTGAAATATGGCAAGTTATCAGGAACTGACAGTAACTCAACCCCGACGCATGATCACCATAACACCCCAACCTATTTAATGACACTTCTTTACTGTATTTGTCATTGTCATTGTACCCTTACACTGTATTTGTTTTTCACCAGAGTGTGTAACCACCTCTCTGGAACTATGTCAGCCACTTTGAGCCTACTAATAAGTGGGAAAAGGTGGGATACAAATGTAACAAATAAATACATACATACATACATACATAAATAAACATCACAGTGCTTGTATAGTGGCCCCTGCTGGCAGCAAATGGTAGATGAAAGGTTTTCCAAGAAATCCTAACCTGCTTTCTGGATAATAGAAATGTGCTTTAACCTGGTTGGTAAGGGTGATGAACTGGGGATGACCACTTGAATGTGTAGAAACTAAGTGTAATAAATAAACAGAAAAATGTAAAAAAGCAGAGAACATAAGATGATTGTTATTGGATTAAGTATGTTTGTGACTAGCTTTGGAAGTCAATTAAAATATCACCTTTATATTATTTTGTTTGCATCTATTAACCTTTAGTCATACAGTATGAAATCAGAGACTGTGCTAATATATTCACCCCAAACTCAATATTTCTGCATAGTCACACATGCCATGTGCTTAAAGAGTATTAAATGAATAAAAGAAAAATGTAACCCTGAATCTCTTTTATAATATTTTTACAGTTTTTTTTAAAAGCAGCTGCCCTGAAATTTCCCAGATCTAAATGCATGTAGCTAGGTTACAGATCTATATTTATTCAGACACACAAAAGCTCAGCCGAGCAGAAACCAACTAACTGATCAAGGCTTAGGAAGGCTTGAACGAAAAATAGAAGCTAATCAAAGCAAAGAACTTTTACAGAAGTACAATGAAGCCTTGTGCTGTTTTGAATGTCCTGAAAAAAGCAAGTGTCTGATTGGCTAAAGCAGTCCTGTGTCCTGGGCCCATCAGATAGAAGCATTCATGTTCCATCTAAGTGAATCACAGCCATAAAACCGCAGTACTGGTCCTTGGAGGAAAATAGTTTCAGAATGGCTGTTGGAATGCCCACACGGTGCATTGTGGAAGTCACTGAAAAAAACTTATGTGTGCAAATAGCCAGTGGCGTAGCCAGACTTAGTATTTTGGATGGGCCCAGAGTTAATTTAGACAGGCCCTTCCACACCATGCCACACCCCCCCCCTCCCCTGGAGATCTAAAATAATGTAGGGGTTCTTTTCACCTACCTCATCAACATCTCTCCTCCTCCACAGCGTCTCAGCATCTGCCTGCACGTCACTAAACCCTGTCCTTCCCTGGTGTACCTTACAGGCATCCCCAATGCCTGCAGTGATCCATTATTGCTTCCTGCGCCGGCCTCACTGTGTCTCGGCATCTGCTCACCAGTTGCTGAACTCTATCCCTCCTCAGTGTAACTTACAGGAATCCCCAGTGCCTACAGTGGTCCATTGTTGCTGCCTGTGCCGGCCCCGCAGGCTTCCATTGGCTGCATCCTGCCAGACAGGAAGCAGGAAATGACATCAGCAAGGGCATCTACGTTGATGGTGGGTATATGCATGGATGGAGTCTGGGCTGAGCATGGGTGTATTGTCCAACTAATGCACACACCCCCTGGAGTCTGTTTATCGCACCCAAATTTCCGCACCCATGTAACTCCATTATTTATTTATTATAATTATCTACCAATATGATATAGATGAGAATTTAAATAATGACTGTAGCTCGGAGAACTTTATATGAAGAGGTGCTATCTTACCTTGCATCAAAGTTGGACTTAGACCGTCATATTGAAAATGCCAGTCCATATGTCTATTTTCAGCTGAAAATAAAGGCAACTATGGCCTCTTTAGTAAACTGTGCTAGCGATTCGAATTGAATGGGCTGCATCACATTTACCACGCCAGAAATCCCTAGTGCGATTTAGTAAAAGAGGCCCTGTGTTTGGGTTAAAATTGATTTCTACACCTCCTACTAAGAGGATAACTTTGTATAGGATGTCAAGGTTGGAAAAAGGATGTTTAAGTCCATTTTAGAAAATATTTGCTAAATTCAGAGTTATTTATCAAATATATACAGCACTACCAAAAAAAGCACATGTAAATGGCAACATCCATTTATTTAAGAGGGACACTAGAAGAAGAAAGTATTACTGGAAACTGTAGACGTTATGGTTTCAGACCTTATGCCCTTTTACAAGCAGAAATTATCATATTAGCCCTCTCCTCAAGTCACTTCACTGGCTTCCTATCCGTTTCTGCATACAGTTCAAACTCCTCTTATTGACCTATGAGTGCATTCACTCTGCAGCTCCTCAGTACCTCTCCACTCTCATCTCTCCCTACATTCCTCCCCAGAAACTCCGTTCACTGGGTAAATCTCTCTTATCTGCACCCTTCTCCTCCACTGCTAACTCCAGACTCCGTTCCTTTTATCTTGCTGCACCATATGCCTGGAATAGACTTCCCGAGCCGGTACGTCAAGCTCCTTCTCTGGCCGTCTTCAAATCTAAGCTAAAAGCCCACCTTTTTGATGCTGCTTTTAACTCCTAACCCTTACTCACTTGTTCAGTGCCCTTATTTTATCATCCTCACCTTAATATTCCCTTATCTCTTGTTTGTCCTGTTTGTCTGTCCTAATTAGATTGTAAGCTCTGTCGAGCAGGGACTGTCTCTTCATGTTCAAGTGTACAGCGCTGCGTACGTCTAGCAGTGCTATAGAATTGATAAGTAGTAGTAACAGCAGACTTTGGGATTCCGGAATCTTGCTACTCTTTGGGATTCCGGAATCTTGCTTCTCTTTGTCCTTATCCCTTATTTGTCCTGTTTGTCTGTCCTAATTAGATTGTAAGCTCTATCGAGCAGGCACTGTCTCTTCATGTTCAAGTGTACAGCGCTGCGTACGTCTAGCAGTGCTATAGAATTGATAAGTAGTAGTAACAGCAGACTTTGGGATTCCGGAATCTTGCTACTCTTTGGGATTCCGGAATCTTGCTTCTCTTTGTCCTTATCCCTTATTTGTCCTGTTTGTCTGTCCTAATTAGATTGTAAGCTCTATCGAGCAGGCACTGTCTCTTCATGTTCAAGTGTACAGCGCTGCGTACGTCTAGTAGCGCTTTAGAAATAATAAGTAGTAGTAGTAGAAAGGAGCAAAACGGCAACTTCTCTTGTTCATCTGGATCCAGAAATCCTTTGCAAAATATTCAGGCAAGCTAAGCGATCTAATGCGGTGCATTCTCTTGTGAGACGAGAGCAGAGCAGTCTAATAATGCACTCTGTCACTTCCAATGCTTCAACTGGTTTATAAATAAAGAATTTGGGCTTCCAGTGCTGCCAGTCCTGCACCTTCACAAGCGATGACATTGCTAGAAAATTAAGGGACAAAAATAAAAGAAAAAAAAATAAAGAAAAGGCATGTTTTGGAAAGCTCTGTGTTGCTGAAAGAAGAACAAAAGCAGATGCTTTCTGTTCAATCTGAGGAAGACTCTGCCACCCATTTTCAGTAAGCATTTCTCTCTCTGGAAGTCAGAATCCATTAGGTCAATATCTTTTCTCCTGGAGGGAACATTTACCTAGGGTTACCATATGTCCGGATTTACCCGGACATGTCCTCTTTTGAGGACATGTCTGGGCAACCGGGCGGGTTTTGCCAATCTGCCCGTTTGCCCGGATTTCTGGACAAACGGGCAGATTGCTAGCCTCCCCTCCCCTTACTTACTACTGCCCTGGTGGTCTAGTGACCTCTTCCGCCTTCGGAGCAGGAAAGAGCCCCCTCTTTCCTGCCCGGAATGCTGTCCTGCATGCATCCTTCCTGTTGCAGATCTCAGCGCCGATTCAAAACGGCCGCCGAGAGTTGACATGACCTCGCGAGACTTCAACTCTCGGCGGCCCTTTTGAATCAGCACCGAGATCACGAATGGGAAGGATGCATGCAGGGCAGCGCTTCGGGCAGGAAAGAGGGGGCTCTTCCTGCCCCGAAGAGGTCACTAGACCACCAGGGCAGTAGTAAGGTAAGGGGAGGGGGCTGACGGGGAGGGGGAGTGACGGGGTGTGTGACAGGGGGGAGGGGAAAATGTGACAGGGGGAGCGAGGGCGTGAAAGTGGGTGGGGTGTGAAAGGGGGCGGGACGTGAAATGGACGGGTCGGGGCGTGAAAGGGGGCGTGGCATGTGTCCTCCTTTTTAGGGGACAAAATATGGTAACCCTACATTTACATATGTCTTTGTCTGGAAATGCTAACAACATTGGTGTCCCCTAGGGACATGACATCACAGAGTGAAATAACTCATGGAGAAGCATGTGTGCTTGTGTGTCCCCATGAAAACCAATGAAGAGAGCAGATGAAATTGACCGATACAGTTGATGGATGCTACCCCCACCGCCTGTGCAGTAAAAATTGAACGTGCTCTGGAGAGAAAAGCCGAGAGAAAACCCAGACTATAGAGTTCCCCTTCCAAACCTAGACACACACACACACTCGTGATACTCAGCTGCTCCTAACCAGAAGAATCTATTAAATTTTGTCCATTCCATGCAGACCCTGCATCCCAGCTGTCCTATTGTGTCTGTGGATGGAAATTGAGTCGCGTTTGTGATCTGGTTGGCCATTTCGAAAACAAAGGCAATCTCCTTCTCCTTTCCTACTGAGGCACACCAGCACTTGGTTCTTTCCATCAAAATGAGGTCTAACTGTAATAAAGCATGAGGCAATTAATATTAGCTCCTGTGTATTCTGCAGAAGAACATACTGCCTGAGAAACTTTGCCATCTGGGGCCTGCCTGCTTCCAAAGGATATTTTTCTAAACAAAGTAATGATGTCATCTCTGCTGATGTTCAACTTTCATTTCAATAAAATATCAATCGAAGGCTTATGCGTACAATTATATATGGAGTTAGCATGAAGCGTCTTTTTTCCCCTGTCTCTCTTTTTCTTTCTCAGTGCATACTATGCCTTTATTAAAAAAATAGATCCAATCGATATTGTTGTATCGTAATATTGTTAGCGTACTAAAATTGAATTCATATTATATGTAAGCATTAGAGAAAATCACCCTGGTTATTTATTTATTTGAATCATTCAAGGGCCCTTTAGGCCGTGCACCTTGCGGTAATTCCGATTTTGGCTTGCGCTGAATCCCACGGTAGAAATTTTCTATTTTCTACCGCGGGGGCAGTGGAGTAGGAAGGGGGGCGATGGGGCGGTCCGCCCCGGGTGCACGCCGCTGGGGGGTGTTGGTGCCGCTGGTTACCTGCTCTCTCTGCCCCAGAACAGGGAACCAGCGGAGCTGACGCAGCTCCCAGTGACGTGCAGTCGGCGCGGTTCGGCCCTCCCGCCCATCCCTCGCTGCTTTCCCTCATTGTCTGACGCCTTCCCTCGTAAGTACACGCTCGTGGGCGGTGCGCTCCGGAGAGGGGAGGGTGTGTTCTGGAGGGGGAGGGTGCACCGTGCTGCACCCGGGGGGGGGGGGGGGGGGTGCGCAGCGGCGACCTGCCCCGGGTGTCAGCTGCCCTCGCTACAGCACTGTGCGGGGGTATTCCCAGTGGTAACCGACAGTGCGACCATGTTGGGTACGTGTGGGTAGTGTGTGAGCCGGGGGCGTAGCTATGTGGGGCCACGGGGGCCGGAGCCCCCACCAGATTTGGCCCTGGCCCCCGCTGACCCTTTTGACCCCTCTTCCCGCCGCCGCTAACCCTCCCCCGCTGCCACCATCAGGTACCCAACCCCCACCAGCCGAAGTCCTCTTCAGCCGGTCTCCGGGCCGGCGCGTTGCTGCAGCTGATGTGGAAGCCTAGGATTCTGTTTCTTCTGTGTGAGTCGTTCTGAAGTCTTGCACGTGAACGCGTCCTCGACCCATAATGGAAAAAAAAAGCGCATCCCTGATGAGCACTCAGACGACTTTACCTGGATCTGTTTTTCTTACGACCAAGGCACAAAAAGGTGCCCGAACTGACCAGATGACCACCGGAGAAAATCGGGGATCACTTCCCCTTAATCCCCCAGTGGTCACTAACCCCCTCCCATCCTCAAAAAACATCTTAACAAATATTTTTTGCCAGCCTCAAATGTCATACTCAGGTCCATGGAGCAGTTTTAGTGGGTCCAGTGCACTTCAAGCAGGCGAACCCAGGCTCATCCCCCCTACCTGTTACACTTGTGGTGGTAAATGTGAGCCCTCCAAAACCCATCACAAACCCATTGTACCCACATCTAGGTGCCCCCCTTCACCCGTAAGGGCTATGGTAGTGGTGTACAGTTGTGGGTAGTGGGTTTGGGGGGGGCTTGGGGGGCTCAGCACACAAAGTAAGGGAGCTATGTACCTGGGAGCAATTTCTGAAGTCCACTGCAGTGCCCCCTAGGGTGCCCGGTTGGTGTCCTGGCATGTCAGGGGGACCAGTGCACTACAAATGCTGGCTCCTCCTACAACCAAAGGGCTTGCATTTGGTCGTTTCTGAGATGGGCGTCCTTGGTTTCCATTATCGCTGAAAATCAGAAACGACCAAGTCTAGGGACGACCATCTCTAAGGATGACCTAAATGTCAAGATTTGGGCGTCCCCGACTGTATTATCGAAACGAAAGATGGACGTCCATCTTGTTTCGATAATATGGGTTTCCCCGCCCCTCCACCAGAACATTTTACAATGACGTCCTCAGCAAAACTTGGGCGTCCCTTTCAATTATGTCCCTGCACGTGTACGACAAATATTTTTTTGTATTTTTTTGAGGGGCCGTGTCTAGGGCAGAGAGTGGACATTCCTGCGTTAACCAGTAAGCACATCTACATTACTATGTGCCAAGGTGGCGATAAGTGCTCATACAGTAATTATTTAAAAATAGCCATGTGCTATTGTTACCATTAGCACATGGGCATAAATGAAATTAATGGAAAATAAGGGGGTTTTATGGCTGTAGCAATAATGGCTTAAGCGCCTGGGAATGACCCACTTAAGGTCACGCTAAGGTCAATTCTTACAACAGCTCAGTAAAAGGACCCCAAAGTAAGGATAGACCTTTTATTGACCTAACTGTATGCAGTTGGGGGTGGGGGGGGGGGGTGGAATTCTATATATGGCGCCTAAAAAATATGCCCCAAAATCATTTTCATCTAAGTGTGTTCTATAAGTGGTGCCTAGATTTAGACGTGATATATTAAATACGCTTAGTTGATATCATAGTGCCTAAATTACATGCGTCCATTTACATCAATGAAAAAATGGCGTAAATCTTAACACATAGATTTAGGTATAGAGGGCCAAATTCTATAACTATGTGCGTAAATTTTGGAACACCCATAAAATGCCCATTTCCCCACCCATAACCATGCCCCTTTTTGCCTGCACATGTTAGCAGCTAGGTGCAGTGCGTTACAGAATATGCTTAGTGAGTTGTGTGTGTAAATTCTAATTATTGTCAATTAGTGTTCATTATTGCTTGTTAAGTGCTGTTATCAATGCTAATTAGTTTATTAAGCAAATTAAGTTGTGCATGTTGTTATAGAATCTGCCTGGATTTTGGCTCGGATCTCTAGGCACACTATATTATTTATTTATTTATTTAATACATTTATACCCCACATTTTCCCAGTGTTGTAGGCTCAATGTGGCTTACACAAAACTGTAGTAGGGCTACAGTAAAAAAAAGTACAATAATACAGTATAACAGTAAGATTATAAACAGATTGGTATCAGTTTAAACACAAGATTGTAAGCTGTCGAGCAGGGACTGTCTCTTCATGTTCAAGTGTACAGCACTGCGTATGATAAGTAGTAGTAGTAGTCTTTGGGATTCCGGAATCTTGCTATTATTTGGGTTCCGGAATCTTGCTACTCTTTGGGACTCTGCACAGAAGCTTGCTACTCTTTGGGATTCCGGAATCTTGCTACCGTTTGGGATTCTGCACAGAATCTGCTACTCTTTGGGATTCCGGAATCTTGCTTCTCTTTGTCCTTATCCCTTAATTGTCCTGTTTGTCTGTCCTGATTAAATTGTAAGCTCTGTCGAGCAGGGACTGTCTCTTCATGTTCAAGTGTACAGTGCTGCGTACGTCTAGTAACGCTATAGAAATGATAAGTAGTAGTAGTCTTTGGGATTCCGGAATCTTGCTATTATTTGGGTTCCGGAATCTTGCTACTCTTTGGGACTCTGCACAGAAGCTTGCTACTCTTTGGGATTCCGGAATCTTGCTACCGTTTGGGATTCTGCACAGAATCTGCTACTCTTTGGGATTCCGGAATCTTGCTTCTCTTTGTCCTTATCCCTTAATTGTCCTGTTGTCTGTCCTGATTAAATTGTAAGCTCTGTCGAGCAGGGACTGTCTCTTCATGTTCAAGTGTACAGCGCTGCGTACGTCTAGTAGCACTATAGAAATGATAAGTAGTAGTAGTCTTTGGGATTCCGGAATCTTGCTATTATTTGGGTTCCGGAATCTTGCTACTCTTTGGGACTCTGCACAGAAGCTTGCTACTCTTTGGGATTCCGGAATCTTGCTACCGTTTGGGATTCTGCACAGAATCTGCTACTCTTTGGGATTCCGGAATCTTGCTTCTCTTTGTCCTTATCCCTTAATTGTCCTGTTTGTCTGTCCTGATTAAATTGTAAGCTCTGTCGAGCAGGGACTGTCTCTTCATGTTCAAGTGTACAGCGCTGCGTACGTCTAGTAGCGCTTTAGAAATGATAAGTAGTAGTAGTAGTAGTAAGATAGTAAAGAAAATATAAGGCATTAGTGTCCATGAATTATTTTAAACCATTAGTAAATCTTATTATGTTGTGCCTGGAGAATAAGCCTTTTTGAACAGGGTGGACTTCAATAATTTTCTGAAATTTAGATAGTTCCGAGTTGTTTTTACTAATTTGGGTAAAGCATTCCACAGTTGAGTGCCTATGAAGGAAAAATTGGAGGCATATATAGATTTATATTTGAGGCCAATACAATCGGGATAGTGGACATTTAAGTAAGATATAGAATCTGAGGGTTAGTGGTCTGAAATTACTGCTAGTTCTAAGTTCCAAATTCCAACGTTATTTGATGTACTGCCTTAGGAATGTACCATCAAGTTGGTGCACAATAAAATAATGCATATTACAATCAAAGGGGGTGAACCACAATTCCAGATAAGAAAGACAGAAAAAAAAGCAGGTCACTCTGTCAAAGTGCCTCCGTGCTCGGTACATCTATCACCAGAGACCTGCTACATCAGCAAAATTAAGGCAAGAGGGAGGCATCGATTAAATGCTTTGGGAAATGAATATGTTTTAAGAGAGGCTTTAAATATCTGGTGAGATGATTCTAAATGTAAGGAAATAGAAAAAGCTGGTGACAAAGAGCATATGCCCAAAGGAGGGTGGGAGTCTAGGGAAGTTTTGAGAAAAAGGCAGATGAAAATTGTTTCAAAGAACACGTCAGGCTGAGAGAATGGTCTCACTGAAATAGAGAGTTGCACGGGGACAGAAATCTTACCCATCCCCCGCCCGTCCCTGCTAGAATCTTACCCATCCCCACCCATCCCCGCAAATATTTAACCCATCCCAACCCGTCCCCACCCGTCCCCACAAGAATTTAACCCATCCCCACCTATCCCCGCAAGAATTTAATGGTACATAAAAGAAAATTCTGGTCAGCTCCCTCAGTCTCTCTCTGGATTTGAGCCACATCACTGTAGGCATGGAAGGAATGGAAGCTGAAACTTAGAACACTTTGGTGTGCACATGTAAGATTTGTCTCTGATTTCTGGCACTGTGTGCTGAGAGGTCACCACATGCACGCGCTAGTAGGTCAGGTGTCAGACCTGAGGTCTGCGCATCAGCCCGGGAGCAAAAAGGATTAATTGTAACATAGTAAGTGACAGCAAACAAAGACCTGAACGGTCCATCCAGTCTGTCCAATAGTCACACTCATTATCAATTCATGATTAAATCAACGAGTGTGATATTATATACTTTCTTTCATGTTTCTGGAACATAGACCATAGAAGTCTATCTGGCCCTATACTTACTGCTGGAGTTCTCGTTGAAGCCCACTCCAGTCTATTCATCTTCTCATTTGTGGGATACAGACCGTAAAAATCTGACCAGCACTGTCCTTATGTTCCAGCCACTGAAGTTGCTGTCTAAGCCCTTTCTAGCCCATCCTAAACCAGACTGCCATATATTAGACACAGACCATACAAGTCTGCCCGGATTCGGCCCTAGTTAATCACAGCCAGAGTCGCCATCTAAGCGTCACTTGACACATCCACACACTTGCAGCCATTTAAGGTTAGGATTTTTATAACTTCCATTTTCTAATTAGAGATCCTCTGTGTTCATCCCAAGCCTTTTTGAATTCCATCATCATTTGTGTTTCTACCACCTCCTTAATGGAAGACTTTCCACATTTGTGCTGTTAAAGCAAGGAGGACGAGCAGGAGGAGGAGACAGCACTCAAGGTACTCAGTAGATGAGAGGCTGATGCAGTGCAGCTTACACTTCCACGGGAACCCCGCAGAACTGCTTCCATCCCCATGGGAACCCCGCAGAGCTACTTCCGTCCCTGCGGGAATCCCGCGAACCCCGTTCCCGTGCAGCTCTCTACACTGAAAGTCGAAAAGTGAAAAGAAGGGAAGAAAAGATGGTTTATGGTACATTTGAACTGTACAGATCACCCTTCTCGACAAACGTAACAGAGCAGTGAACAATAGGAATCTTCAAGGTAGGATAAGTGGGAATAGGAACATCATTACAATAATAGGAAAGAGAAGAGAAACAGAGAGACTATGCCAGTCTTCTTAAGACTCTGCCCACATCAACCATCATGGGTGCTATAGAGATTTGCATGCACTGCTTCCACCTCATCCAAATCTCACTTACAAATATTTATTTATTGCATTTGTATCCCACATTTTCCCACCTCTTTGCAGGCTCAATGTGGCTTACAATACATCATGAATGGTAGAAATACATAAGAAATAGACATGTATTATTACAGAAGGATCTTGGGTGACATGATAATGATAACCATGATAGTAGAATAACAAGTAAGTTCTCATTCTGGAGATCCTGAAAACCTGACTGGCTGGGGTGCCTCCAGGATCAGGTTTGGGAACCACTGTGCCATTCTATAACGCTGCATGCTCAAAGTGTTTCGTGTGCCACCCAAAAGGGGGCACAGTCATGGGAGGGTCAGGGGCAAGTCAGGGGCATTCCAAAAATTTTGGCACAGTGTTATAGAATACCAGGGTTAAACACCCAACCTACGTGCCAGGATCTGCACCAGGATTTTTCCCAGAGCCTAACTTTGAGTGCCATTTACTGAATCTGACCTTGAGTGAACCTTAGGGCTTAATGCTCCCCCAGAAATGGCACACGCTCGGGGCGGATCTACCGCTGGCGGCCGAGTTGGGCCTGGATTTCAGCTTAGATCTCTAGCATCTCTGATGCGGCAAATGCAACAAAGTCCAAAGGAACTGAATGGGCTTCATCGCATTTGCCATGCCGGAATTGCTAGTGTGGCTTTGTCAAAGGAACCTTAGAAAAGAACAGGTAACTAACCAGCTTATTTTCGAAGGAGAAGGTCGGCCATCTTCCGACACAAATCAGGAGATGGGCGCCCTTCTCCTAATGGCGACCAAATCGGCATAATCAAAAGCTGATTTTGGCCGGCCTCAATTGCTTTCCTTCGCAGGGCCGGCCAAAGTTCAAGGGGGCGTGTCGGCAGTGTACCGAAGGCTGGACGGAGCGTGGTTAAGAGATGGCCGGCCTCGGCCGATATGGAAAAAAGAAGGGCGGCTGTGACGAGCATTTGGCCGACTTTACTTGGTCCCTTTTTGTTCATGACCAAGCCTTGAAAAGGTGCCCAAACTGACCAGATGACCACCAGAGGGAATCGGAGATCACCTCCCCTTACTCCTCCAGTGGTCACCAACCCCCTCCCACCCCCCCAAAAAAAATTAAAAACAGTTTTTGCCAGCCTCTATGCCAGCCTCAAATGTCATACCCAGCTCCATCACAGCACTATGCAGGTCCCTGGAGCAGTTTTAGTGGGTACTGCAGTGCACTTCAGGCAGGCGGACCCAGGCCAATCCCCCCTACCTGTTACAGTTGTGGTGGTAAATGGGAGCCCTCCAAAACCCACCAGAAACCCACTGTACCCACATGTAGGTGCCCCATTTACCCTCTAAGGGCTATGGTACTGTTGTACAGTTGGGGGAGTGGGCTTTTGGGGGTGGGTGGGGGGCTCAGCTCCCAAGTTAAGGGAGCTATGCACCTGGGAGCAATTTCTGAGTCCACTGCAGCGCCCCCTAGGGTGCCCGATTGGTGTCCCTGACATATCAGGGGGGATCAGTGCACTAGGAATGCTGGCTCCTCCCACAACCAAATGGCTTGGATTTGGTCGTTTTTGAGATGGCCGGCCTCGGTTTCCATTATCGGTGAAAACCGAGGCCGGCCATCTCTAAATCCGGCGATCTCAATATTTCGGTCACCTAATGTTGAGATTTGGCCGGCCCCGACCGTATTATTGAAACGAAAGATGGATGCCCATCTTGTTCGATAATACGGTTGGCTCC
The DNA here is from genome assembly GCF_901765095.1 of Microcaecilia unicolor. Classification (NCBI taxonomy): domain Eukaryota; kingdom Metazoa; phylum Chordata; class Amphibia; order Gymnophiona; family Siphonopidae; genus Microcaecilia; species Microcaecilia unicolor. Next base: position 20,360,264 of record NC_044039.1, read on the forward strand.
GCCCCTTCCCGGGGCAGTCCCCGGAGATGGGCGCCCTTAGAGATGGGCGCCCCCGTTCAATTATGCCCCTCCAAGTATCCTTATATAGGAATCAATATAAGTAACCAAACCCTTATCCACTTACTAAATTTAACAGAGCTATTAAAGTGGAACAACAGTATGGCAAGCCACAGAAGATAACACAGGATGATTTGCTGAGACAAATGTGAGGGATCAAAAAAAACATGTTTTTTTTATGATTGTTAAACTTAATAATACACTTGCATGGAAATTTCAAGAAAAAAAGGGCACCCGTTTGAAGAACTACAGGATGATACACAAACACCACTTCTATTGTCTCTGAGTGTCCTTAGAAGCATCAGGGAAAATTCTAATAGAGAAATTCAAAACATAAGTTGTCTTACTAAATAAGCACATGGTCAATTCATCAAATCAGACAGGTAGGAGCTTTTTTGGATGAACAATATATGAGAACAATTGCTATGGCAATACTTATGTACTTAATACTGTAAGCAAGAAAGTTGATAATTAGGTAAACTTAACAAAACAATCTTAAAGTAATCCAGAGTAGACAAGTATTGCCATACTGGGAAAGACCAAAGGTCCATCGAGCCCAGCATCCTGTTTGCAACAGTGGCCAATCCAGGTCACAAATACCTGGCAAGATCCCAAAAAAGTACAAAACAATCTATACTGTTTATCCCAGAAATAGTGGATTTTCCCCAAGTCCATTTAATAATGGTCTATGGACTTTTTCTTTAGGAAGCCGTCTAAACCTTTTTAAAACTCTGCTAAGCTAACCGCCTTTACCACATTCTCTGGCAACGAATTCCAGAGTTTAATTACACGTTGAGTGAAGAAATATTTGCTCCGATTCATTTTAAATTTACATTGTAGCTTCTTCGCATGTCCCCTACTCCTAGTATTTTTGGAAAGCGTAAACAGACGCTTCACGTCTACCCGTTCAACACCACTCATTATTATCTAGACCTCTATTATATCTCCCCCTCAGCTGCCTTTTCTCCAAGCTGAAGAGCCCTAGCCACTTTAGCCTTTCCTTATAGGGAAGTCGTCCCATCCCCTTGCAGGCTTATTTTTGAAAGAGAAGGGCGCCCATCTTTGACACAAATCGGGAGATGGGCGTCCTTCTCCCAGGGTCCCCAAATCGGCATAATCGAAGCTGATTTTGGGCGTCCTCAACTACTTTCCATCGCGGGGATGACCAAAGGTCATGGGGGCATGTTGGAAGCATAGCGAAGGCGGGAATGGGGCGTGCTTAACACATGGGCATCCTCGGCAGATAATGGAAAAAAGAAGGGCATCCCTGACGAACACTTGGTTGACTTTACTTGGTCCCTTTTTTTTACGAACAAGCCACAAAAATGTGCCCTAAATGACCAATGACCATCGGAGGGAATTGGGAATGACCTCCCCTTACTCCCCCAGTGGTCACTAACCCCCTCCCACCCTAAAAAAAAAATTTTAAATATTTTTTCCAGCCTCTATGCCAGCCTCAAATATCACACCCATATCCATGATAGCTGTATGCAGGTCCCTGGAGCAGTTTTAGTGGATACTGCAGTGCACTTCAGGCAGGCGGACCCAGTCCCATCCCCCCCCTATGTTATACTTGTGGTGGTAAATGTGAGCCCTCCAAAACCCACCCGAAACCCACTGTACCTACATCTAGGTTCCCCCTTCATCCCTAAGGGCTATGGTAGTGGTGTAGCAGTTGTGGGGAGTGGGTTTGGGGGGGGGGGGTTGGGGGCTCAGCACCCAAGGTAAGGGAGTTATGCACCTGGGAGCTTTTTCTGAGTCCACTGCAGTGCCTCCCTAGGGTGCCCGGTTGGTGTCCTGGCATGTCAGGGGGAGCAGTGCAATACGAATGCTGGCTCCTCCCATGACCAAATGGCTTGGATTTGGTCGTTTCTGAGATGGGCGTCCTCAGTTTCCATTATCGGCGAAAATTGGGACGACCATTTCTAGGGACGACATCGGTAAGGTCGACCTAAATGTTGAGATTTGGGCACCCCCGACCGTATTATCAAAATGAAAGATGGCCGCCCATCTTGTTTCGATAATATGGGTTACCCTACCCCTTTGCGGGGTCGTCCTACGAGGATGTCCTCAGGAAAACTTGTGTGCCCCCGTTCGATTATGCCCCTTTTATCATTTTTGTCACCCTTCTCTGTACCTTTTCTAATTCCACTATATCTTTTTTGAGATGCGGCGACCAGAATTGAACACCAATATTCGAGGTGCGGTCGCACCATGGAGCGATACAAAGGCATTATAATGTTCCTTATTTTTGTTTTCCATTCCTTTAGATAGGATAGAGCAACCCCTACATGTCTTCCCTTCATTGGTTGCCCATCAAGTCTAGGGACCATTTCAGACTCTTACTTTTCATGTTAAGATGTTACATGGTTTGGACATTGGAATATACCATCTTACCCCAAAAATTCATATAAACAATCTAAATGATACATTCAGTCGATCAATGCAAAGTAACTCTCTCTTTTGCTGGTAGCACTCAACTGAATTCTTCTAAAAATGGGATTCGTACAGAACAATAGAATTCTTTGCTGCTTGATTTCCGATAACGAGAAACTGTGTCATTTCATCAGACATGTAAAATATGGCTATTTTAAACACACTTTAACACTGATGTTTAATGTGAGCAAGTGCAAATGATGCACGTGGGAAAGCGGAACTCGAACTATAGCTTTGTGATGCAAGGTTCCAACATTAGGAGTCACCAACCAGAAATGGATCTAGGTGTCATCATTGATGATACGTGAAAACCCTCTGCTCAGTGTGCAGTGGTAGCTAAGAGAGCAATAGAATGTTAGATATTATTAGGAAAGGAATGGAAAACAAAATGAGGATGTTATAATGCCTCTGTATCGCTCCAATGGTGTGACAGCACCTCGAATGCTGTGTCAATTCTGGTCACCGCATCTCAGATATAGTGGAGTTAGAAAAGTACAGAGAAGGGTGATGAAATGATAAGGGTGATGGGATGACTTCCCTATGAGGAAAGGCTGAAGAGTCTAGGGCTCTTCAGCTTGGAGAAAAGAAGGCTGAGGGGAACTATGATACAGGTTTAATAAAATAATGAGTGAATGGAACGGGTAGATGGTGATTCACTTGTTTACTCTTTCCAAAAATACTAGGACTAGGGGGCATGCAATGAAGCTACTAGTAGTAATTTAAAACAAATCAGAGAAATATTTCTTTACTCAACGTGTAATTAAATTCTGGAACTCATTGCCAGAGAATGTGGTAAAAGCAGCTAGTTTAGAGTGGTTGAAAAAGATTTGGATAACTTCCTAAAAGGAAAGTCCATAAGCCATTATTAAGATGGAATTGGGGGAAATCCACTTGCTTATTTCTAGGATAGCAAATTAAAATGTATATTTTTTGTTACATTTGTCCCCGCACTTTCCCACTCATGACACTTTCCCCACTCATGGCAGGCTCAATGCGGCTTACATGGGGCAATGGAGGGTTAAGTGACTTGCCCAGAGTCACAAGGAGCTTGCCTGTGCCTGAAGTGGGAATCGAACTCAGTTCCTCAGGACCAAAGTCCACCACCCTAAACCACTAGGCACTCCTCCACTGGTTGCTACTATTTGAGATTCACTAGCAACATTCCATGTAGAGTTGGCCCTTGCAGATCACCAATGTGGCTGCGCAGGCTTCTGCTTCTGTGAGTCCTGAACGTCCTGCACAGAAACAGAAGCCTGCGCAGCCTTCTACATGGAATGTTGCTAGTGGAATAGCAACATTCCACGTAGAATCTCCAATAGTAGCAACATTCCATGTAGAATCTCCAATAGTATCTATTTTATTTTTGTTGCATTTGTACCCTGCGCTTTCCCACTCATGGCAGGCTCAATGTGGCTAATGGAGGGTTAAGTGACTTGCCCAGAGTCACAAGGAGCTGCCTGCCTGAAGTGGGAATCAAACTCAGTTCCTCAGTTCCCCAGGACCAGAGTCCACCACCCTAACCACTAGGCCACCCCTCCACTCATTTTGGGATCTTTCTAGGTACTTGTAACCTGGATTGGCCACTGTTGGAAACAGGATACTGGGTTTGATGGACCTTCGGTTTGTCCCAGTATGGCAACGCTTATGTTATTTTCTGTTATATAACTTTGAGTCATCTGGTTTGTTTTCTATTTTATGTGATCTTATTGGATGTTTTGTTCAATGCTTTTGTACTCTGCCTTGAGTCATTGCTGAGGTTAAATGGAATAGAAATGTGTGAATTAAATTAATTAAATTTAGTTACAAACAATGCGGCAGTGAATAAGCACAGCTGGGAGTTAGGAAGGCAGTAGGGTTGAATGACTTCCTTCAAATTCGTTCACACTGATAACACACTTTCTTAAGTTAGAAAAATTCACAATCAAAGTAAAGCCCACGAAAGCCCATTCTTTATACAGTAACAGTTAGTCCATAATGAAGTTGTCAAAGGCAGGAGCAAAACTGGAAAATGGACAAGTCTTAGAGGAAGGAAATAGTTTACTTGGCAGCCAGAGAGAAGGAGGAGGGAAGGAGTAGGTAGATGAACTCAGGACACCAAACAGGATGTGGGATTTAGTGTATGTAAATTCCAGAAAATATTATATCATAATATATAAATTGGGCTTTTTCTTTATACTGTATTTTCACGACTATAACCCGCTGGTTATACAAGTTTGTACTTACTATGACTACCCACTGCAGGTTAAGCAAAGGTGAGGGTTATTCAAGTCATCACATTACAAGTCATTAAAGGTTGCTGCAGAGGAGGCATTCTTATATTATACTAGTAAAAAGGCCCGTTCCTGACACAAATGAAACGGGCGCTAGCAAGGTTTTCCTTGGCTCCCCTGCAGCCACCCATGCCCAGCGACCCTCCTCTCTCCCTTGCCCCCCCTGCAGCCAACCATGTCCAGTGAACCTCCTCTCTCCCCTGCTCTCCCTCCCGCCACCCATGCCCAGCGACCCTCCTCTCTCCCTTGCCCCCCCTGCAGCCACCCATGTCCAGCGACCCTCCTCTCTCCCCTGCCCCCTGCAGCCACCCAAGTCCAGCGACCCCGGCCCCCCTGCAGCCACCCATGTCCAGCGACCCTCCTCTCTCCCCTGCCCCCCTGCAGCCACCCATGTCCAGTGACCCTCCTCTCTCTCCTGCCCCCTGCAGCCACCCATGTCCAGCAAACCTCCTCTCTCCTGTGCCCCCCTCCAGCCACCCCCTCTCTCTCTCTGCCCCTCCTCCAGCCACCCATGCCCAGCGACCCTCCTCTCTCCTCTGCTCTCCCTCCTGCCACCCATGTCCAGTGACCCTCCTCTCTCCCTGCCCCCCTGCAGCCACCCATGTCCAGTGAACCTCCTCTCTCCCCTGCTCTCCCTCCCACCACCCATGCCCAGCGACCTCCTCTCTCCCCTGCCCTCCCTGCAGCCACCCATGTCCAGTGACCTCCTCTCTCCCCTGCCCCCCTCCAGCCACCCATGTCCAGCGACCCCCTGCCCCCCTGCAGCCACCCATGTCCAGCGACCCTCCTCATTCCCCTGCCCCCCCTCCAGCCACCCATGTCCTCTCTCCCCTGCCCCCCTGCAGCCACCCATGTCCAGCAACCCTCCTCTCTCCTGTGCCCCCCTCCAGCCACCCATGCCCAGCGACCCTCCTCTCTCTCTCCCCCCCCCTCCAGCCACCCATGCCCAGCGACCCTCCTCTCTCCCCTGCTCTCCCTCCTGCCACCCATGTCCAGCGACCCTCCTCTCTCCCCTGCTCCCCTCCAGCACCCATGTCCAGCGACCCCCTGCCCCCCCTGCAGCCACCCATGTCCAGCGACCCTCTCTCTCCCCTGCCCCCCCTCCAGCCACCCATGTCCAGTGACCCTCCTCTGGACACGGATCAGCTGTGAGGCATGTTCCCCCCCCCCCCCGGGTTCTGAAGTTGACATCATAATGGCTACGGTGATGTCAGCCTGATCTACGGAGCCTAGCAGACCAACTCGGAATGCGCCACGGTCCCAGGCAGCAAGTCAGAACGTTGGAGGTGAGAATTATTATTTAGGATAAAAAAACACAACTCCTGAAATGATTACAAAAAATGCTTTTATTACAAGAAGTATAAGTACTTTTGGTGATACACCCTATAAGGATGTATTGAACATATCTATAGCTGAAAAAATTCCAATGGGCAGCATAAAACAGTTCTTATTAAAAGATAGACGTTTATAGCATTAATACTTCAAAGTGTCTCAAACAACCCTCGAGCATTCTCATTGTGTAAGTACCCACTGTTTCAGATTTGCCTCCAAATTGGGCCATTTGGCAGATTTTCCACTCTGTGTGTACTTGCTAAGGTGGATTTCATTCAATTTTTCCTCAGCTCATCAACGGAAAGCTATGCCCGGCTTCATGATTTCCATATTGTTTGCGTATTCAACTGCTGATAATTTGAAGTCAGCTGTATACAACTTTCTTTTTGACATTGTAAATGAAATAGACAACTGGTAAATTAACGATAAACCTTTCCTTCATGTAGGCTGGCCTTGTTTTTCCTCCAGCCTAACATTGTTGGCATGCCTCGGCCACCCGTGCCCACATTCCTGCGCATGCTTATGTCAGCTCAAAGAACAGAGAGTGCATGGCGAATACAGGGGTGCGGGCTATACATAACCGTGTTGACTTGGTTCCTTCTTTTCCATGGGCTATACATGGATGCGGGTTATATACGTGAACATATGGTATTAGTATTTTCTCTTCTGTACCCTATAGAGGTTACATTTTTGGCGAGTTACAGCAATCAGTCATGAGTTTCTAAAAGAGAAGATACTGGAGCCAGGTGTACTGAAGATGGCCCCTGGCAATGGATGGTGGCAGCTTGAGAAACTGTATTACGGTTCAAGAAGATTCCAGGTTGGTGACCTGGCATGATCCAGCAGAAAATCAGCACTGACAGCATTCTTTATCCCAAAGGTCACCTATAAGAATAACTTTGCCATCTGCTCAGTGCTTTGATCACACTTCAGTCTGTCACTGCAACATTTTGCAGTAATTGTCTAACTATTTTTAGCAGTTTGAGAAAAATTTGAGGTCTAAAATAAGCTGTAGAAGAAGGTTGATATTACAGTTTCTAGACTATCTCTTTTTATTACACATTTACCTGTTTCACAAGATGGCTATGGAGCTCATTTTCAAAGCTGACAGATGGAGGAGCATTTTCGAAATGACATCCAAATCTAATTTTGGACATTTTGCAAAAACAAATGTCCAAAACTCCGGTGCCAGACATGGTTATTTTCGAACCAGAAAACATCTTTTCGGTTGGAAAATCACCCTATTTTAGACATTTTTGTGCTCAGCGTATCTTTCTTTAAGGGCCATTTTCAAACAAAAAAAAAACGTCCAAGGGAAAGACGCACAAAAACAAGCCATTTGGATGTCTGGGGGCTTGCAGTCCTACTAGACTGACAACCGCAAAAAACAAAAGGAGTTCACAATTGCCACAAAAACAGAACAAGAAAGGTGGAAAAGAACCAAGTCCAAGAGATCAGTCCAAACCCAGGATAAGATGCTCCAAAATCAACTTTATTAGGACCCCTACACGGTCCGTGTTTCGGCTACAGAAGCCTCCATCAGGGGTCTAAAAAATAATATATATAACAAATCCAATTAAAGCCAACATATTCACAAAATATATTAAACACTATATAAAAAAGCAAAAGCTATGTTGGTTTTAATTGGATTTGTATATGTATATATATATATATTATTTTTTAGACCCCTGATGAAGGCTTCTGTAGCCGAAACACGGACCTTGTAGGGGTCCTAATAAAGTTGGTTTTGGAGCATCTTATCCTGGTGTTTGGACTGATCTCTTGGACTTGGTTCTTTTCCACCGTTCTTGTTCAGTCCTACTAGACTGGCCACACAGACAACCCAGTAGAGCAGTGGGGCAGCCTAGGGGGCACTGCAGTGAACGCCACATAAATGTTCCTAGGTGTACATCGCAGCATAGCCCTCTTATATTGTATGTTGAGCCCTCCAGGAATAGCAAAAAGTGTATCATATCCAACTGTACACCAGTAAAATAGCCCTTATGCCTGCAACTGTCACCCATGTGTGCGTTTAGTAGGTATTTTGTGTTTTTTGGGGTGCTCATATTTTCCACCACAAGTGTATTAGAGTGGGATATGGGCCTGGGTCCCCTTCTCTACAGTCCACTGCACCGACTACTAGGCTACTCCAGGGACTTGCTTGCTATTCTAAGAGGATTGGCCATTATATCTTCAGCTGTCAAATCGTAAGTCTGCCCTTAATTTCTTTAGCATCAAATGCAAATAGAAATTAGAAGTACCCTCTTATAATTTCTATTTGCATTTCATGCTGAAGAAATTAAGTCATAGATGTTATAAAAATAGAGGTTAATTAATTATTAAAAATCACATCGGAGGTTTTTCTGACTGATGAGGAAGCTCGCCCGGTATTCACATAGAAAAATTCAGTTGTGAAAGTCGAGCATCTGAAGTCTTTTCCTCCAATAAAGTAGTTAATTGAACAAAATATCAGAGCATCAGAGAGGAAACTTTACTTGCTATATACTAGAGTTGTCTATAATATCACCAAATTTGTCATTTCCTTTCTGAGCACACTTTTATCACCTCTCTCTTTGACTATTGCAACTTGTTTCTCATGGGTCTCCTACTAAGCCATCTCTCTCCCCTTCAATCTGTTCAAAATTCTGCTGCACGACTTATATTCTGCCAGTGTTGCTATGCTCATATTAACTCTCTCCTCAAATCACTTCATTGGCTCCCTATCCGTATACAGTTCATACTCTTCTTATTGACTTACAAGTGCATTCACTCTGCGGCTCATCAGTACCTCTCCGCTCTTATCTCTCCCTACAGTCCTCCCTGGGAACTCTGCTCATTAGGTAAATATCTCTTATCTGTACCCTTCTCCTCCACTGCTAACTCTAACCCCAATCCTTTTATCTTGGTGCACCATATGCCTGGAATAGACTTCCTGAGCAAGTATGTCAAGCTCCATTTTGGCCGTCTTCAAATCTAGCTAAAAGCCCACCTCTTTGATGCTGCTTTTAACTCCTAACCCCTATTCGCTTGTTCAGTACCCATGTCTGTTTTATCATTCCCACCTTAGTAATTCTCTAATTGTCCTGTTTGTCTGTCCTGATTAGATTGTAAGCTCTGTCGAGCAGGGACTGTCTCTTATATCTTTATCAGGCTTATTTTCGAAAGAGATGGGTGCCCATTTTTCGACACAAATCGGGAGATGGGCGTCCTTCTCTCAGGGTCGCCCAAATCGGCATAACCGAAAGCCGATTTTGGGCGTCTCCAACTGCTTCCCGTCATGGGGACGACCAAAGTTCCTGGGGGCGTGTCGGAGGCTTAACGAAGGCGGGACTGGGGCGTGCCTAACAGATGGGCGTCCTCAAGCGATAATGGAAAAAAAGGGTGGGGCAGTATGCAGGTCCCTGGGGGGGGGGGGGTATCTGTGTGTCAGCGGAGGCATAACGAAGGCGTGGACATCCTTCTTTCAAACATTTTGGACGTCCTCAACTGCCTCCCCCACAGGGATGGCCAAATTTCAAGGAAGTAGAATGGAATGGAGGAGTGGCCTAGTGGTTAAAGCCCTGGTCTTGCAATCCAGAGGTGGTTGGTTCAAATACCACTGCTGCTACTTGTGATCCAAAATAAATAAAGGGGGTGCCAGAGGCATAGCAAAGGCATGGACATCCTTCTCACAGAAATATCCACATTTTGGACATCCTCAACTGCCATCACAGGGACAGAGGCATAGCAAAGGACATCCTTCACCTAGACTCTAAAAAAAAAGACTTCCCTGATGAGCACTTGCACGTTTTCACCTGGACTTGTGCTTTTCTAAGGTTGTAGATAGCAATTTATTTAAAAGCCGTGTTTGGCATGCGCAGAGCAGCCACATATAATGCTTGGCTGCTCTGCACTGGCTTCCCCTCCTTAGGAAGGAAATCGTGTGCAAATGAGCTAACAGCAAGCAGCTCATTTGCATGCGATTTCCTTCATGCATGCCCATTCCTTTCCGAATCACTAAGGGATCGGTAAGGAATGGGATCTTTCCGTTCAGTTAGTGGGACCAGAGCATTACGAATGCTGGCTCCTCCCATGACCAAATGGCTTGGATTTGGTGATTTCTGAGATGGGCATCCTCACTTTCCATTATCGCCGAAAATCAGAAACGACCAAGTCCTGGGGACGACCATCTCTAAGGTCGACCTAAATTTGCTGTTTTGGGCATCCCTGACTGTATTATTGAAATGAAAGATGGACTCCCATCTTGTTTCGATAATACGGGTTTCCCCGCCCCTTCGCAGAGCAGTCCTGCGAGGATGGCCCCAGGAAAACTTGGCCGCCCCGTTCGATTATGCCCCTCCATGTGTACAGCACTGCATACATCGAGTAGCGCTATAGAAATGATAAGTAGTAGTAGTCTTTGGGATTCCGGAATCATGCTATTCTTTGAGATTCTGCACAGAATCTTGAAACTCTTTGGGATTCCAGAATCTTGCTACTCTTTGTCCTTATCCCTTATTTGTCCTGTTTGTCTGTCTTGATTAGATTATAAGCTCTGTCGAGCAAGGACGGTCTCTTACATGTTTAAGTGCACAGTGCTGTGTACATCTAGTAGCGCTATAGAATGATAAGTAGTAGTAGTCTTTAGGATTCTGGAATCTTGCTAATCGTTGGGATTCTGCACAGAATGTTGCTGCTCTTTGGGATTCCGGAATCTTGCTACTCTTTGAGATTCCGGAATCTTGCTACTCTTTGTCCTTATCCCTTATTTGTCCTGTTTGTCCTGTTTGTCTGACTTGATTAGATTGTAAGCTCTGTCGAGCAAGGACTGTCTCTTCATGTTCAAGTGTACAGTGCTGCGTACATCTAGTAGTGCTATAGAAATGATAAATAGTAGTAGTATCCTTTCGAGGAAGAACCTTTTTGACAACTGCATGAAATGAGTACCTAGAGTTTCTAGAATGTACCTTTGCAAGTGACATCTCATTCTATGATAATTCAATATTTAACCCTGTTTATTTAAAGTTCCTATAAACTGCCATCCCAGTGTTATGTGAAGACTGCTCTAAAGGATATTAATATCACAACTCTCATTTGGGGAATGTATTTCAAAAAGATGGCAACGCTCATGAGAGTCTGGAATGAGCCTGGCCAAGTAATATGTTTGCAAACTTATGCTTTATTCATAGCGTACATAAATGACCTTCTTAATCTCTCTTCTCATTATCTTGTTATTAATCTGTTTATCTTCTAGAACAGTGGGGAAGGGTTTCATTACTTTAATTTGCCTAGACCCCAAAGAATATGCCAATTGTTACAGTACATTTTATGATCTTAATTAAACTTCTACCTTTGTTTGTAACCTACAGAGAAGGAACAGCAGGAGGTACCATTTATTTTACACAATGTTATAAATAAATGTGCTTATCTTTACTGTATGAGGTTGATTTTCAAAGGCGATTTACCTGGATAAATAGGCTGTCTAGAATCTACTCACCCTGTATGTGGTTAAATTACTGCAGGTTTAGCTTGGGACAGGCAAGAATTTTGCAGTTTCAAAAACTACATGCATTCCTTTTCAGGAAAGTGTCAGCTAGCACATTTGCTTATTTCCGATCTGACGAAGACGGGCAACCTTCGAAAGCTAATCAAGAAATGTATTAAGTTATGTCCAATAAAAAAGGTATCATCTTATTTTCTTTTCCATGTTTTATTTTGTTTGATTTCTATTGATAACTTTTCAGGAAAAAAAGTAAGAGTGCATCTTTGTGTATTTGGACAGTGGGTGCCACTGATTATCTGGATAGATGATGAGCTGGCCTGAGTGTCCGCGTAGTGGTGATAATCAGCCACTATGAGGACAATATTCAAAGTGATTTAACCAGGTGCCGCCTAGATTGGCCGCTGTCGTGGACAGGATGCTGGGCTCGATGGACCCTTGGTCTTTTCCCAGTATGGCATTACTTATGTACTTAGTAGTAAAAAAGGCCCGTTTCTTAACGCAATGAAACAGGCGCTAGCAATGTAATGAGTTCCTGCCATTAATGTTTCCACGGTTGTATTCTGATATAATTGTTGTTTACATGTGTAAGATTTCTTTATTACAATATTTTTTGTGTAAACTGGGTTACAATATGGTAAAAGTTTTCCTTGTTCAGGCCCTTCAATCAGTTTAACAATCACATCAGAAGAGCTCCTTACTCGTGAGAATGCAACATACAGTTGCCCATGTGAGAGAATGAGAGTGACAGTGTAAGAGAGAGATACACAGAGTGATCGAGTGTGTGTGTGTGTGTGTGTGTGATGTCTGTGTGTGTGTGTGTGAGTGATTGTCTCTGTGTGTGTGTGTGATGTGTGTGAGTGACAAAGTGATTAAATGTTTGTCTTCCCTTCCGTTCTGTGCACTTGCCTCCACTGATGTTCGTACCTCCCTGTATATGATTGTTTGTTAGAGATTCAATCCACTCCACTTCCCTCCTCCAAGTTCCGTTCTGTCTGATTGGTTCTTCGTTGACAGTGAGAGCCAATGAAACGCTGAACTACAGACTTACGAACCCTACACTGCCACAGTGCCACAGAGTCAGCTTCAGAATGTTGGAGGTGCTTTTTATTATATAGGATGTACTTATGTACTTAACTTCTGGGTTGGTTAAATTGCTAATTTTCAGTGGCACTTAACTGGTTAGTGCTGCTGAAACTAACCAGTTAGTGCTGAACTGAAAACCAGCTATTTGGGGGAGGGGGTGTTACTGGGTTGGAGTCAGCATTTGGCCCATTAAGTACTGACATTCAGCACTTTACCGTCCAGATCAAACATATAAATGGCAAGTGACCGACTCACCTGCAAATGCGCAGAAGAGACTTCCCTCTCTGTCCCGCCCTCGCGTCAAGACGTGATGACGTCAGAGGGCGGAACAGAGAGGGTAACAGAGTCAGACTGTCGGCTGCTGCCGCTGCCACTGGAGCCTGGAAACAAACATCGCGCGCACCAACCTCCACCCTCCACCCCCATCCCCGCCGCTGCTCACGCCCCCCTCCTTATCGGGCCCCCTGCACTGACCTGACAGCGCCTCTCACCTCCGTCAGGTCAGTGCAGGGGGCCCCGCACGGAGGGGGGAGGGAGCGGCGGCGAGGAGGGTAGCTGGAAATCTCGCCCGTTTTAACGGGCTTAACGGCTAGTTAACTGCATAAATAGGACCACATAAAAGTCAGTGCTATCTTTATTTATTTATTTGTTACATTTGTATCCCACATTTTCCCACCTATTTGCAGGCTCAATGTGGCTTACAGTATGCCGTAGTGACAGTCGCCACTTCCGGATCTGAGAAATACAAAGTGGTATAGCACGTACAAGATAGGATATCTTACAAAGTGGTGATGCATTAATGTTCATGGATGATAGCATAAATTACCGTATTTTTCGGACTATAAAATGCACCGGACCATAAGACGCACCTAGGTTTAGAGGAGGGAAATAGGAAAAAAATTTTTTTTCCTTTTTCCCTCCTCTAAAACCTAGGTGCTCCGGTGCGTCTTGTCCGAGTTCGGGATCGCCCTCCCCTACTCACGCCATTTTGAATCTCGCCGAGACCGTCAGGCAGCATACAGGAGGACGGAGGAGGACGGAGAGCAGCGCGCTGGGCAGGAAAGAGGGGGCTCTTTCCTGCCCCGACGTCACTAGACCACCAGGGAACATCGCTGACGTGAGTACGGGAGGGCGATCCCGAACTCAGGGGAGGGTGATCCGGAATCGCTACCTTCGGACTATAAGACGCACCCCCCATTTTCCTCCCAAATTTTGGGGGAAAAAAGTGCGTCTTATAGTCCGAAAAATACGGTATAGGGTAATTAAATAGTCAAGTATAGAAAGTTCATTTCCGGTATGGGAAATGAAATGGTGGTGTGTCACGCGTTGCGCGTGTGCCCGAATAAGTGATGTAGTCCGGTGTAAGGGTTCAGCTTGTTTAGCTTAATAATATTTCGGAGTCTGGTATTTAGATGAGTCGTTGTGATATGCCTTTTGAACAGGTTGGTTTTCGGTAGTTTCGGAAGATCGTTAGGTCGTGCATTGTTTTTTATGACATTAGGCAGTGCATTCCAAAGTTGCGCGCTGTAAGTAGGAGAAGCTGGATGCATAGATTGATTTATATTTGAGTCCTTTGCAAAACTGGGGTAATGGAGGTTCAGGTATGTGCGTGCTGAACGTTTGTATTACTGGTTGGCAGATCTATGAGGTCTGACATGTAGATTGGGGCTTCACCGTGAGCGATTTGGTGGACCAAGGGTGCAGATTTGAACGTGATACGTTCTTTTAATGGGAGCCAATGTAGTGTTTTCTCTTAGGGGTTTGGCGCTTTTCGTATTTAGGGCGGAAAACTGCTGATATCGCACTTAACTGGTTATATGTTCGCTGGTTCCGCAAACCCAGAAATCCAATGCTTAGCCCGGATATGGGCCCGGCATTTAATATCCGAGATAAATGCCGATTGCCACCCTCAATGGGTGGCAGTAAGGGCTCCCCCCTCCCACAAAATGGCCACGTGGCAATGCGTCACTTGCCGCATGGCCATTTTCCTAAAAAAAATGAAAGACCTACCTTTACCCGCTGCACCCCTGTCCCTCCTTTCCTCTAGGGTATAGATATTGAAGTCTTTCAGGCTTATTTCGAAAGTGATCGCCGGCCATCTTCCGACATAAATCGGGAGGGTGGCCGGTGATTTTGCAAAAAGCGGCGAAATTAGTATAATCGACAAGCGGCATTTTTGACACCATTGCCGCTTTCCCCGTCGCCACGCCGGTGAAAGTTCAAGGGGGCATGTCGGCGGTGAAGCGAAGGCGGGACATGGGCTGGCATGGGCGTGGCTACCAGATGGCCGGCTTTTGCGGATAATGGAAAAAACAAAAGTGGCATTAATCAGTAATTTCGCTGGGTTTACTTGGTCCTTTAATTTTCACGATCAAGCCTCAAAAAGGTGCCCCAATTGACCAGATGACCACCGAGGGAATGGGGGATGACCTCCCCAACTCCCTCAGTGGTCACCAACCCCCTCCCACACTAAAAAAATAAAAATAAAACACTTTCTTGCCAGCCTCTATGCCAGCCTGAAATGTCATACCCAGCTCCCTCAACAGCAGTTATGTAGGTCCCTGGAGCAGTTTTAATGTGGTGCAGTGCACTCCAGGCAGGCAGACCCAGGTCCATCTCCCCTTACCTGTTTAACACTTGTGGTGGTAAGTGTTGAGCCCTCCAACCCCCCCCCCCAAAACCCACTGTACCCACATGTAGGTGCCCCCCCTTCACCTAGGGCTATGGTAATGGTGTAGAGTTGTGGGGAGTGGGTTTGGGGAGGATTTGGGGGGCTCAGCCCCCAAGGTAAGGGAGCTATGCACCGGGATCTATTGTATATATTTTTAAAATTTTAGAAGTGCCCCCTAGGGTGCCCGGTTGGTGTCCTGGCATGTCAGGGGGACCAGTGCATTAGAAATACTGGCTCCTCCCACGACCAAATGCCTTGGATTTCGCCGGGTTTGAGATGGCTGGCATTTTTTCCCATTATCGCTGAAAAACAAACGAACTCTGGCATTTGGCCGGGCTAAACCGTATTATCGAAAAAAAAAGATGGTCCGGCCATTTTTTTCAATAATACGGTTCTGACCAGCTGTTGCGCCACCGCCAAATTAGATCGCCGGCGATCTATTTCACCAGCGACGTTCGATTATGCCCCTCCATGACTCATAGGTCTTTTGGCCCAAATCTATATCATTTTTTGTCACTTTTCTCTGACCGTTTTAAGTCTTTTTTACATCCAGAGGGGTCCTTTTACAGAGGCGCACTGAAAAATGGCCTGCAGTAGTGTAGGCGCGGGGTTTTGGGCACACATGCATAAGTAATGTCACTTTTAAAATCATTTTTTTTGCACATGTAAACTTTTTAAAATGCCTGCACCATGCCAACTTAGAACAGCTTAGCCACAGAAACATTTCAGTTGAAACCCTTTTATTTGCCTGCTACTGATATGAGAGTCTGTAAACTGCACATGGGGTTAGGGAAAACTGGATTTTGTTGGCTGTTGTGTGATCTTTTATTAGACAAATATGCACAACTGCTGTCCAACACACTGGCCTTTAGGGTCCCTTATCCAGGATCTTGGATTATAGCTACGTCATGCAAGGTTCCACGTTAGGAGTTACGGACCAAGAAAGGGATCTGGTGTCGTCGGCGATAACACACTGAAACCTTCTGCTCAGTGTGCTGCTGCGGCTAGGAAAGTGAATAGAATGTTGGGGTATTATTAGGAAAGGATGGAAAAACAGGTGTGAGGATGTTATAATGCCGTTGTATCGCTCCATGGTGCGACCGCACCTTGAGTATTGTGTTCAATTCTGGTCGCCGCATCTCAAGAAAGATATAGTACAATTGGAAAAGGTGCAGCGAAGGGCGACTAAAATGATAGCGGTGATGGACGACTTCCCTATGAAGAAAGACTAAGGAGGCTAGGGCTATTCAGCTGGAGAAGAGGACGGCTGAGGGGAGGACATGATAGAGGTATATAAATAATGAGTGGAGTGGAACAGGTGGATGTGAAGCGTCTGTTCACGCTTCCAAAAATACTAGGACTAGGGGGCATGGCGAATTAAACGATAGTGTAGTAAATTTAAAAACAAATCGGAAGAGAATTTTTCTTCACCCAACGTGTAATTAGAACTCTGGATTCATTGCCGGAAAATGTGGTGAAGGCGGTTATCTTAGCAGAGTTTAAAAAAGGGGTTGGACAGTTTCCTAAGAGGACAAGTCCATAAACCGCTACTAAACGGACTTGGAAAAAATCCAAAATCCCAGGAATAACATTAATAGAATGTTTGTACGTTTGGGAAGCATTGCCAGGTGCCCTTGGCCTGAATTGGCCCGCTGTCGTGGACAAGATGCTGGGCTCGATGGACCCTTGGTCTTTTCCCAGTAGTGGCATTACTTATGTACTTATGTATTTGTCTACAATTGCTTCCATAAAGGACCACAGAAATGGCCTTGAATTCTACTGTACAATCGAAACAACATTTCCGATATATGCCATAAAATATCATAACTTTCAGGTTCATTGCAGGAACGCCAATATAATTTTCATTTTAACTTTTTTGGGCTTTGTTTCTGAAGGTCATTGCTATAGATCACTGAACCGACGCAGACAAACTGTTTTTCAATGCACATGCAATTCTGAAGTCTGTATAATGCCATAGGAATTCCATTTAAGTACTGTGAAAATAAAAAGCTATTGATTTATTTTTTTGGCTTGCCATTAGTATGTTTCAAGAGATTGCACAAAAGCTATGGCTATGATTCATATAAAATATTTTCTGCTCTAAACCCCACGTGCATTCATACTTAGGAATAGGATATTGTAATTGATAAGGCCTACATGATTTTCTAAGATGAGAAATTAAATTGTAAAGAAGTGTCTGAAATGCTGGAGTTTGAATAGATTGAAGTTCCAGGAACTGAATATGGGTTTTTTATGATAGATGTTTCAAGATTCTTTTGGCAACGATTTGCATATTCTGTAGCAATTATGTGGTATGTCACATTTGCATACATTATAAAATAATTGTATATCATGTTAAGTAAATTAGGGACATTAATTGCATTTGATTCATTACGAGTCATGTAAGTGGCTTGTAAAAATCGATATAAACATGCACTGAGCTGTGAATTAAGGGGGCTACATCAATTTGCAGGAGATAAAAAGTTCCAATAAGCATTAAAATATTGTTAAAATGAATACGTGAAACAAACTAAAAAAATGTTTAACATTGCAGCACAAAGCACTAGATGGACATTTTTCACAGGAAAACATCCAAGTTGCAATTTTGAAACTCAGATGAGACCGCTTTGACCGCTGTTCATCAAAAAACACAAGCAGAGCATGTTGGGAGTGTGTTTTCGGTGGGGGCCCAGAATTTGAATGCTTTCCTAGGATAATGAAACAAGATGAAAAATGTCCTTGGGCAAAAATTGGGATGTTTTTATCTAGATTCTTAAGTCTGCCCCCCCTTCAATCTCATATCATGTCCTCGGTAGAACTAGAGGACGTGAAATGAGATTGAAGGGGGCAGACTCAAGAAAAAATATCAGGAAGTATTTTTCACGGAGAGAGTGGTGGATGCTTGGAATGCCCTCCCGCGGGAGGTGGTAGAGATGAAAACGGTAACAAATTCAAAAATGCGTGGGATAAACATAAAGGAATCCTGTTCAGAAGGAATGAATCCTCAGAAGCTTAGCGGAGATTGGGTGGTAGAGCCGGTGGTGGAGGCGGGGCTGGTGGTTGGGAGGCGGGGCTAGTGCTGGGCAGACTTCTACGGTCTGTGCCCTGAAAATGGCAGATACAAATCAAGGTCAGGTATACAATAAAGTAGCACATATGAGTTTATCTTATTTTGTTACATTTGTACCCCGCGCTTTCCCACTCATGGCAGGCTCAATGCGGCTTACCTGGGGGGGCAATGGAGGGTTAAGTGACTTGCCCAGGAGTCACAAGGAGCTGCCTGTGCCTGAAGTGGGGAATCGAACTCAGTTCCTCAGTTCCCCAGGATGGGGCAGACTGGATGGACCGTACTGGTCCGTACTGGTCTTTCTCTGCCGTCATCTACTGATGTTACTATCTGTTTCAATCACACCTAAGTCACAAAAAGGTGCCCTAACTGACCATAGTGGAAAACAGATGAAGCAGAGTATGTATATGAAAAAAACAGTATTTAATGGAAATTCGATGAAAATGAAATTAGAAAGCCTGACACAGGCCGTGTTTTGGCCAACTGGGCTGCATCAGGGGCTAATGGATATCTGTGTGATCATATAATTTCCACTTAAAAATCTATTTGTTGAACTCACAAATGCAAAGTGGAATGAAAGAACGACTTAACTGAAGGCACTTCAAAGAGAAGAGACACTCCAAAGCCGTAGGTCTACGTCTGTCACTTTTTTTGTGACAGTCGTAGACCTACGGCTTTGGAGTGACTCTTCTCTTTGAAGTGCCTTTGGTTAAGTAGTCCTTTCATTCCACTTTACATTTGTGAGTTCAACAAATAGCTTTTTAAGTGGAAATTATATGATCACACAGATATCCATTAGCCCCTGATGCAGCCCAGTTGGGCGAAACACGGCCTGTGTCGAGCTTTCTAATTTCATTTTCATCAAATTTCCATTAAATACTGTTTTTTTCATATACGTATCTGCTTTGTCTGCTTTCCATCTTGGAGTTTGCAGATCGGTTACGCTGCTGTTTTCTTGGACCATCCCTAACTGACCAAAGGGCATGACCCCCCTTAATCTCCCAGTGGTCACTGATCCCCTCCCACCTCCCAAAGATGTGACAATGACAGTACTCTGTGACATCTTCAGATATTATGGCTTTTCCTATTAGAGCAGTAAGCTAGTCCTAAGAGCAGGCTAGTGGTCAGTGCAGTGGCTGTAGAGAAAGGGACCCAGATCCATATCCCACTCTAGCTAGTACACTTGTGGTAGAAACTGTGAATCTTCCAAACCCCACAAAATATCAATTCTACCTCTAGGGCAGGGGACACCTGCAGACCTGAGGGCTTTTGTAGTGGTGTACAGTTAGGTACAGAAGATTTTTAGCTGTTCCTAGAGGGCTCACAGTATAAACTAAGGGTGTTAAATCCCTTTCTCTACAGTCCACTGCATTGACCACTAGGCTGCCTCTCTGCTCTGCTGGGATGTCTGTGTGGGCAGTTTACTAGAAATGATGCCACACAGCCATCCCTATAACATCTTTTGGAGCATTTTTCTCTAGGATAGGGTTTTTTTCATTTTTAAAATGGTACCTACTGAGTACAAATATGTCTGGAAATTAGAGATTTTCAAAGGAAAGAAAAAAAAAAAGGACCTATTTCCAGTTCGAAAATTGCTATGTTCAGGATAAGAATTTTAGACATTTTCAGAAAAATGTCTACAATTGGACATCATATCGAAAATGACCCTCCATGTGTCTTTATAAAATAACCTCAAAATAAGCACCAATGTGGATGTTACATATCCTCTGTATGCTCAAATGATTGAGCGAATTGCAGCCTCTGAAGTGTGGCATAGCTACGTGGGGCCACTGGGGCCTGGGCTCCCATAGATTTGGCCCTGGACCCCCCTGACGACCCTCTTGACCCCCCTCCCACTGCCAACCCGCCGTCGTCTACCTTTGCTGGCGGGGGACCCCCAACCCCCGCCAGCCGAGGTCCTCTTCTACCGGCGCAAGGCTTCGTTCTGTTTCTGAGTCTGACATCCTGCATGTACAATGTGCAGGACATCAGACTCAGAAACAGAACAAAGCCTTGCGCCGGAAGAAGAGGACCTCAGCTGGCGGGGGTTGGGGTCCCCCGCCAGCAAAGATAGGCGGAGGCGGGGGAGGGTTGGCGGTGGGAGGGGGGTCGAGAGGGTTGTTGGCAGGGGGGGGGGTTAAAGTTGTTGGTGTTGGTGGCAGTGGCGGCGGTCAGCAATGGCGGGGGGAGGGGGATCAGCAGTACCGGGGGGGGGGGAGCTAAAATGTGCCCCCTCACCTCGGGCTCTGGACCTCCCCTCCCGCCGAAGTCTGGCTATGCCCCTGCCTTCAGCATAGGGCCTTGAAAGGGCAACCGGACCATCAGGTTATGTCTATTATTAGCTATATAGATAACTGGCTTTGCTACCTTCTTACAAAATAGATGGAAGTGTCCCTGTTAAGGATGAAATCATCTTGACTCTTCAAACAGATTTTACAAAGACCTTGACAATAACCCTCTTCCTGTATCTCTAGGTGATTTTAGAACGCTATTGACAGGATATACGATATATTAACAACTATGCATTCTTTGAAACATTTATTCAATGTAGAAAAATCTCTAAAATTAGTAACAGTCAGGGAATTCTATAGTACCAACTATAAAATAATGAGTGGAGTTGAACGGGTAGATGTGAAGCGTCTGCTCACGCTTTCCAAAAATACTAGGACTAGGGGACATGCAATGAAGCTACAATGTAGTAAATTTAAAACGAATCGGAGAAAATTTTTCTTCACTCAACGTGTAATTAAACTCTGGAATTCGTTGCCAGAGAATGTGGTAAAGGCGGTTAGCTTAGCGGAGTTTAAAAAAGGTTTGGACGGCTTTTCCAAATTAAAGGAAACAGCACCGGGAGTACAAAATTACTTCACAAATATTCCTCGAGAAAACACACCTAGTATTGACATTTTGGCATTTTTGCATGGTTTGGGTCATTTTGCGTGTTTTTTTTTTCATGCAAAAGCACCTTTTGTGAAATATTTTGCATAGTTTTTCAAATTTTATATGGAATCACATCCCACCTTCTGATTAATATATCAACACTATGCCTCGCCCAATCTAAGAGACTGAAAGACCAACTGTTCTTATCCTCTAGAACTTATTAGAGGTCCAGATCTCAGAAAAACTTTCAAATCGTTCTTCCCTGTAGTCGGAACCTCCCTGTGGAACTCCCTCCCCATCGCTATCAGAACATAAGAACTATATCAGCTTTAGGAAAAAAATGAAAACCTTCATTTTCCCAAACACAGCGCCGTAAACTACAATCACACCACACTGATGCTCTAATTGCTCTTACTTGATTTCACCTCCTCTTGCAGTCTACCTCCTATCTTCACATACAATGTACTACATGGAATTAATGTAACTTGTCCAGACCGTTTTGTGGTGGTCTTAACTCAGCTATTCTATAAGTCTTGACCACATTTCTAGGAGAATTAATTCTGGAGTTTGCATGTTGGCTCAAAACATGATTTCCTAAATATACTGCTGGATAGTTTCATTGGAGCATTTTCTAGTCTTAGTACTGTTTGATAGTATAAATAACTTGTTCACACCATACAGAATTTTATAGACCTCTGTTGGTATCAGCCGTCACTTGTTTCTTCTCCTAACCAGTTGAGCCTTTCTTTTTATAAGAGGACTGATCAGCCCTATAATCGTTTTTCTCATCATTCTGCTGTTTTGAGGTGCAGCTACCCAGAACTGCTTGCAGTACTTAAGTTGTGGCTTCATCATAAATTTTCCCGAGGAGTCTTTCATGTTGCCAAGTGCCTTCTGAAAATCCATATACAATATATTGACCGTCTTGCTTTAAGTTTTTTTATTTACACATCTTACTGGAATATTACTGCCCCATCCTTGACCATCTTTAAATCTAGATTGAAAGCCCACCTCTTTAACATTGCTTTTGACTTGTAACCACTCCCCCACATTAATTGATTTGCTTGCTTTATTTTTGTCTATTAGATTGTAAGCTCTTTGAGCAGGGACTGTCTTTCTTCTATGTTTGTGCAGCGCTGCGTACGCCTTGTAGCGCTATAGAAATGCTAAATAGTAGTAGTAGTAGTAGTAGTAGTTATCTGTTCCCTTCTCCACTACTGCCAACTCCAGACTTTGCTCCTTCTGTCTCGCTGCACCCTACGCCTGGAATAAACTTCCTGAGCCCCTACGTCGTGCCCCATCCTTGCCCATCTTTAAATCTAGATTGAAAGCCCACATCTTTAACATTGCTTTTGATTTGTAACCATTTGTAACTTCTCGCTTCTACCTACCCTCCTCTCCTCTTCCTCTACACATTATTTGATTTGCTTGCTTTATTTTTTGTCTATTAGATTGTAAGCTCTTTTGAGCAGGGACTGTCTTCTATGTTTGTGCAGCGCTACGTACGCTTTATAGCGCTATAGAAATGCTAAATAGTAGTAGTAGTAGTAGTAACTACTGTAAACCGCATTTTGCCCTAATAAGGGGATTTTAGCGGTATATAAGTCCTAAATTGAATTGAATTTTGGTACATAATCTTCCTAATGAATATAAAGTAGGATGCTTTAATATATTTTACTAATCTTGGAGAGGCATCTGTTAACTGCTAAGCAAATGCATAGATGAAAAAAAAACCTGATGAATAACAAGTAGCAGCAACAGTAAATGCTGTTTGCATTTCAGCTAGACCAATACATTTTATGCTGCTTATCCCAGAAATAAGCAGTGGATATTCCGCAAGTCATTTTAATAATGGTTTATGGACTTTTCCTAGAGGAAGCCTCCAAACCTTTTTAAAACCCCGCTAAGCTAACCGCCTTTACCACATTCTTTGGCAATGAATTCCAGAGTTTAATTACATGTTGAATGAAGAAAACATTTCTCCGTTTTGTTTTAAATTTACTACTTTGTAGCTTTTATACAAAAATAGCATGTGTTGTATAAGGACATCTCAAATGACTATAACCATCATAACCTTGTAACATAAGCACATTTTTTTCAGAATTCCATTGACAATAAATAAAGCAAAAATTCACAATGCAAAATGAAGATCGTTATCGGACAAGGGGGCAGACAGGAAACGTAATGGTCCATGTTCAAAAGAGTGGTAGGAAGGGTAAGGAAGAAGCATAAGGGAGTCACTAGACATCTAGGAGCCCTTTTACTAAGCCATGTAAGTGTCTACACATGCCCAACAGGTGCCAAAATGGAGTTACCACCTGACTACCGCGTGGCTCTTGCGGTAATTTCATTTTCGGCGCGCATCCGATACACACGTCTGAAAAATATTTTCTATTTTCGGGTGCGCGTAACGGATGTGCGCCAAGTGGCATTTGGTGCACGTAAGTCATTACTGCCCGGTTACCGTGTGAGTCTTTACTGCTGGGGCAATGGTTGGCGGTAAGGTCTCAGACCCAAAATGGACGCACGGCAATTTTCATTTTGCCTAACGCCCATTTTCTGTAAAAATTTTAAAAAAGGCCTGTTTTACAGGCGCGCTAAAAAATGGATCGGCACACGCCAAAAACCTGCACCTACACTACTGCAAGCCATTTTAGGCGCACCTATGTAAAAGGACCTCTTAGAGTGTGTGTATGTGTGTGTGTGGGGGGGGGGGGGAGGGTACAGAAAGAGTGAGGGTCACAGGGCAGAAGATGTGGGTTCATGAGGTGCTCTTGCAGCTGTGTGTTTTATCTTACCTCAGCTTGATTAAACAGAACAATCTCAGCCTTCAGATTTCCGAAAGAAACCAAACATTACCCCTCTCTGCATGGTATCACAGCGTCTCAATGTAATACGTCCCATCGGAAGGTAAACGAAGGGTGAGGACAAAACTGTGATTATGGTATTGCAACTGTTTTGGTGGAACACGTTGGAGCCCACAGAGATGAAGGATCGAAGTACAGCAGAAAGAGATCATGATAAAGGAAAGATCTGACAGGAGACGGCAAATTAATTAGGTGAACAGGTTTGAAAGAGTGGTTGCACTGTACTCTATAAGCAGCAGGAGAAGAAAGTGATAATACCTCTGTACAGATCATTGGTGAGGTGTCATTTAGAAATGGTTCGAAAAAGTCAAGAAGAATTTTAGCTAGGACAGGCACTGACTGGGGAAATCAGAAAAATCTTATCCTGTCTGCTCAAAATGTTTAGGGGAGAAAAGCATGAAATGCAATTTCTGCCTTGCTGGGCGGTTAAAACCATGACAAAAGATTAAACTTGCTTCAAAATACATTTGAAAGATG
Source organism: Microcaecilia unicolor (assembly GCF_901765095.1). Classification (NCBI taxonomy): domain Eukaryota; kingdom Metazoa; phylum Chordata; class Amphibia; order Gymnophiona; family Siphonopidae; genus Microcaecilia; species Microcaecilia unicolor. The sequence continues at coordinate 20,384,886 of NC_044039.1, forward strand.
CAGGTAGAATCATTCACGGGAGATTTACCTCTTCTGTTTCATTGCAGCTGGATTTAATAAGACAAAGACCACAATAGAGGAGGATATAGTATCTTCAGAAGAAAGCACGTTACAGAATTTGACATATACCTGTGTTGTGACCTTTTCTGACATAGACCATTCCTCCTTCAGTAGGTATTCCTCAGGGCTCTTTCTTGGGATCTCTTCTCATCTTTGTGCTTGTTCCTTTAGTGCAATGATCTCCTCCCATGCCAGTACCATCTTTATGCTGATGACTCTCAGATCTTCCTCTATACACCTGAAATTTCACCAGGAATCCAGACCCAAGTCTCAACCTGCTTGCCTGGCGTTGTTGCCTAGGTGTCCTGCTGTTATCTGAACTTGAACATGGCTTATCTTTTCCCCTAAACCCACCTCTCCTCTTCTACCATTCTCTAATTATGTGGATCATACTGTCATCCTTACTGTCTCCTCAGGTCATAGCCTTGGGGTCTTCTTTGACTCCTCTCTCTCTCTCTCTCTCTCTCTCTCTACACATATCCAACAGTCTGCTAAAACCTGTCATTTCTTTCACCAAAAAATTTCCCTCCCTTTCTGAACACATTACCAGAACCCTTTTCCACACTGTCATCATCTCTCATGTAGACTACTGCAACTTGCTCCTCACAGGTCTGCCAGTGAGCCATCTCTCTCCCCGTCAGTCTGTTCAAAATTCTGCTGCATTTCTTATCTCCAACTCCACCTTCTCGTCCCACTGGAAAGCTGACTGTGGTGTGCCACAGGGCTACCCACTATCACCTACCCTCTTTAATATGATGTTGATCCCCCTGGCAACGGCTGTCTCCAAACTGGGACTGAACCCATTTATCTACGCAGATGACATCACGATCTTCCTCCCTTTTGAGAAAGACCTCAATGAAATTACCAGTCGGATAAGTCAAGGCTTTAACACCATGCTTGACTGGGCCTACTCTTTTAGATTCAAGCTCAACGCCGAGAAAACGCACTGCTTGATTCTCTCCTCTCCCTATAACAAACTCTGGCCCCCTACATTGATTACTCCAGAGCTTGTCCTGCCTATCTCGACATCCCTAAAAATCTTGGGAGTTCTGCTTGACAGATCTTTGTCATTAGAGCAGCATGTGAACTCAACTGTCAAGCAAATGTTCTACTCTCTCTGGAGGCTTAAGCGTATCAAGCCAGACTTCCCTCGAGATGTTTTCAGCAGTTTTGTCCAGTCCCTGGTGATTAGCCGTCTTGATTACTGCAATAGCATCTACGGGGGATGCACAAGTATGCTCATAAAAAAATTGCAAACAGCTCAGAATACAGCAGCTTGTCTTATCTTCGGCAAATCTAGATTTGACAGTTCGAGACCGTTACGTGAGCAGCTACGCTGGCTTCCTGTGAAGGAACGCATCGCCTTCAAAACCTGCGCATTGGTGCACAAGATCATCTATGGTGATGCCCCTTCCTAATGGACACTCTCATTAACCTGCCGCCCAGGAACTCCCGAAGGTCTGCCCGCTCGTACCTCAACCTCCACTACCCTGCTCCTCATGGCCTCAAATATAAGTCCATCTATGGTTCATCTTTCCCTTATCTCAGCACTCAATTGTGGAACGGGTTGCCTCGAGAGGTCAAATTCACTTCAGATCACCCGACCTTTAAGAAGCAGCTCAAGACCTTCCTTTTTGGCAGTGCATACACTAAGAACCCTACAGGTGCCATACCCTTTTAGCCTACGGCTCCCTCCATGATAATTTGTCACCTCCCCTCTCTTCTTCTCCCTCCTTCATTATTTCTCTCTCTCTCCTGTGACCTTGTACTATTGTTTGGTTATTAATTATTGTACGCCACATTGAGCCTGCCCATGAGCGGGAATATTGTGGGATATAAATGTCATAAATAAATAAATCTTGTGCCAGTATCACTACAGTTATAAGATCCTTCTCCTTTCATTAGCTTCCTATCTGTCTTCATATACAGTTCAAACTCCTCTCACTGACTTACAAGTGCTTTCATTCTACAGCTTTCTGGTATCTGTCCTCTCTTATCTATCTCTATACCCAGGGGTGTGCTGGTAAATTTTTAACAACAGGCTCTTTCTCCGGACGTAGCCAGCTCTGCAGTCGGAAGGGCCAGGAGTGGCCGGGGGTGGGGGTGGGGGAGCAACACTTGCCTCTCTCTCCTCCCTCCCTTCGTGCGGGCACGCTAGGCATACCTTTGCTGGCAGCCAATAAATGGACTGCCACCACTCCCAACGTCTTGCTCTGAGCAGTACGCTGGAACGTCTCTCACATGCTCGAGAAGTCCCAGCCTGCTGCCCAGAGCTGGACACAAAGAGCGGGGAGCAGCAGTAGTCTATTTACTTGGCTGGCAGGGCTCAGCATCCTCACCAGCAAAGTAAAAGAGAATTCAGCAGGGGGCCCAAGCCCACATTTTGAGAGCCAGTTGTTAAAGTAGACATGGAGGGCCCTACTTTAACAACCGGCTCCCAAAATTCTTAAAAACTTAACAACCGGCTCTTGCGAGCCTGTGAGAGCCTGCTCCAGCACACCACTGTCTATACCTTTCCCCAGGAGCTCCACTTATCAGGTAAGTCACTCTTATTGGTCTGCTTGTCCTCCACTGCCTCCTTCAACTCCAGACCCTGTCTCTTCCTTCTTGCTGCACTGTAAGCCTAGAACAGACTTCCTGAGTCCTTACCTCATGGTCCATCTCTGGCCTATTCAAATCCAGGCTAAAAGCTCACCTTTTTTTGAGACTATTTCTAAATTTTAATCCCAAAATTGCTTCTGTAATACCCATGTTGTTTTAATCATTTCCAAAATAAACGGAACACCAAAATTTCATAGGGGCTCCTTTATTAAAGCATGGTAAAATCTGGGCGTAACATATTTTAATGTGGGACTTTCTCATGTGCTAAGGCCAGGTTTAATGCAGCGCTTATTGGGAGAAGAGATTTAAAAATATTTTATTGCAGGTCATGCACTAATGCTGTCATTAGCATGCAAATTAAACAACCCAAACTTGTATGTAACGCAAATGGCGTGACTGCAATTATATATATTATGTGTTGGAAAGAGGTTTTTTTTAGGTCGATGATGAGTTCAGCCTAAGATATGCCTTATGATATACTCATATATATGGGCAAACTGGTATTTTGAGACCTTTTCCCTCCATAATTAAGTGAACCTTCCAACACATAATATACATATAATTGCAGTCATTAGCATGCAGCCAGGATTGGGTAGTAATATATTACCTTTAAAAGTAATTCTAATGGTTATTTTTAATGCAAATGTAATGAAATAACTGTAATATATTACTTTTTTCAGTAATGGGTGATATAATGCTCATTATTTTTATATACAGGCTGGTGGAACTCTACCTTCATTTCCCCAGGTCTCAGAGGTCTGGCATCTCCGGAGGGAGGCTGCATGCATTGTTGACTGCTGGCAAGGAGAGGTGCTGGATTTGGGGGTGGGGGAGAGGGAGAGAAGTGTCAGATTCAGGGGGGAGTGAGAGAGGTGCTGGACTTGGGGGGGGGGGGGGGGGGGAGAAGTGCTGGTGATTAGATGGCAACACTAGTAATTTGGAAGCAAAGCCTGTGCTGGGGAAACTTCTAGAGTTTGTACCCTGATCGTGGCTGGACAGATTCAGCTTCAGAATTTGCAGGTTAGTGCCTGGCAGACTTCTATGGTCTATGACCAAGGACAAATAAAGATCAGGTATACATATGTAGTATCACATCATACCTTATGCTATGAGTTTATCTTGTTGGGCAGGCTGGATGGACCAAATAGGTCTTTATCTGCCATCATCTACTATGTTACTATGACTGCTGCTCTCTCAGAGCTCTTTCTTACCCCCTCTACTGCTCTAGACTCCCACTGGGTGAGATGGACCATTGGTTTGATCCAGTATAGGTATTCTTTTGTTTTATTTGGATTTTGCTCACATCTCTTCAGTAGTATTTTGTATCCCACATTTTCCCACCTATTTGAAGGCCCAATGTAGTAGCTCAAAGAAGTAGCTCAAGGTGAGTTACATTTGGGTACACTGGGCAATAGAGGGTTAAGTGGCTTGCCGAAGATCGCAAGGATCAACAGTGGGATTTGAATTGGCCACCTCTGAATATCAAGACCAGTGCTCTAACCACTAGGCCACTCCTCCACTCCACTCCAATGTTCTCTTATTTTTCCTCGAGGGGAGACAGGATGCACAGTGCACTGGACTGCAGGTATAAGTATACATCATTTTCCTGTGATGATTTTCCAAAAGAACTACACGTGTACTTTGGCTTTGAAAATCTGCATGGGGAGGAGCAATTTTCAGATGGGCATTATATGTGGAGAAAATGATTTGAAAATTGCCCTCTGAAGGGCACAATTTTCAGAACTGTACGGGCAATTGCAAATTCTGTGGGTACTTTAACCCATGGTCTTTTTACCAGTTCATAAAAAGAAGCACAAGTACATGTCCCTTTAGGAAAAATACCTTCAGAGATTTGCACCCGCTTCTTGTGTGGGTGCTTTATCTCTTGAAAATAATGTACCTACTTCTGAAAATGGAAATTACTACTACTACTACTACTATTTAGCATTTCTATAGCGCTACAAGGCATACGCAGCGCTGCACAAACATAGAAGAAAGACAGTCCCTGCTCAAAGAGCTTACAATCTAATAGACAAAAAATAAATAAAGTAAGCAAATCAAATCAATTAATGTGTACAGGAAGGAGGAGAGGAGGGTAGGTGGAGGCGAGTGGTTACAAGTGGTTACGAGTCAAAAGCAATGTCAAAGAGGTGGGCTTTCAGTCTAGATTTAAAGGTGGCCAAGGATGGGGCAAGACGTAGGGGCTCAGGAAGTTTATTCCAGGCGTAGGGTGCAGCGAGACAGAAGGCGCGAAGTCTGGAGTTGGCAGTAGTGGAGAAGGGAACAGATAAGAAGGATTTATCCATGGAGCGGAGTGCACGGGAAGGGGTGTAGGGAAGGACGAGTGTGGAGAGGTACTGGGGAGCAGCAGAGTGAATACATTTATAGGTTAGTAGAAGAAGTTTGAACAGGATGCGAAAACGGATAGGGAGCCAGTGAAGGGTCTTGAGAAGAGGGGTAGTATGAGTAAAGCGACCCTGGCGGAAGATGAGACGGGCAGCAGAGTTTTGAACCGACTGGAGAGGGGAGAGGTGGCTAAGTGGGAGGCCAGCAAGAAGCAGATTGCAGTAGTCTAAACGAGAGGTGACAAGGGTGTGGATGAGGGTTTTGGTAGAGTGCTCGGAAAGAAAGGGGCGGATTTTACGGATGTTGTAAAGAAAGAAAGAAAGAAAGAATCTGTGTATGTTGTTGCCTCCCCACCTATTTTTCCTGTGGTAAACAGTACATGCAGTGTTAATCTCCAGGCATACTTAACTGTAGAAAGGAAGAGAGTGTCAGGCACTATTTAGATCAGGATTTATATTGAGATTTTGTCCTATCAATTATAATGGAGGCTTTACCTAGTAGCTGAAACCATCTGGAGGGGGAGGATATTGTATGCATAGAAGACCCTGGTGTCTTATATTGCTAATTTAAAAGTGGGGTGGGGGGGGGGAGTGGGGGGGGGGAGGAAGAGTTGTGCGATGTGATGGTGGGCATGATGTGTGGAAGTGTGACTTTGGCTTGCCCCTCTGTTGCCACCCTGAGGGGAGATAGAGGTCAATAAAACAATGAGTGTTGTTGAACAGGTAGATGTGAAGCGTCTGTTTACGCTTTCCGAAAATACTAGGACTAGGGGGCATGCGATGAAGCTACAATGCAGTAAATTTAAAACAAAATCACAGAAAATTTGTCTTCACTCAACGTGTAATTAAACTCTCGAATTCGTTGCCAGAGAATGTGGTAGGGGCGGTTAGCTTAGCGGAGTTTAACAAAAGTTTGGACAGCTTCCTAAAGGAAAAGTCCATAGACCATTATTAAATGGACAGGGGAAATCCACTATTTCTGGGGTAAGCAGTATAAAATGTTTTGTACTTTTTTGGGATCTTGCCAGATATTTGTGACCTGGATTGGCCACTGTTGGAAACAGGATGCTGGGCTTGATGAATCTTTGGTTTGTCCCAGTATGGCAATACTTATGTACTTATGCACCCCAAATATTTCTGTGTAGATAGAGAAACCCTGGGGGGGGGGGGGGGGGGGAAGGAAGAGGTGTGTGATGTGGTGGTGGGCATGATATGTGGAAGTGTGACTTTGGCTTGCCCCCCCTGTTGCCCCCCCCCCCCAAATATTTCTGTGTAGATAGAGAAACCCTGCCGGTCAACATAGTATTGTGAAGTTTGCTTAGTACACTTGGGAAGCACTTATGTAAGGTGGTTGTATGACTACTTTTAGGGGTTCACTTTGCTTTTTACCCCTATTCGTTTTTTTTACCCCTGACGCAGCCTGAGGGCGAAACGTGGCCACGTCGGGTAACTTGTAATAAACCACTTCTTCTGTTACCCTCCTGTTCTATTTTTTTGTCTTTTTTGATCTGCTTTTTTTCTTTTGATTTCCTATTTATGTAGTAACTTTTAGTGACACCCATCCGATTTTCTTTGCATCACTAGGCCCATTATTGAGCCCGCTTCCGGGTTTTCAGCAAACTTCCTTTTGAGTGAAATTGTTCAAGCGTGCAGCAGGAGGTGACAACAAAGATGGCCGAATTGAACAAGAAGAATGAGCTAATTTTGAAGTTAACATGTTGTGAAGTTTCTTTCAACAGCACAGTGGCTAGAATTAATTTTATGTAATGTCGAAACAACTGTTTATATCCAACAATTATAAAGTAACTATCAGTAATGTATTACTTTTCACAATAACGTAACCTGTTATTGTTTTTATTAAACAAGTAACTAGCAACAGGCACTTAACGTCAGGCACTTGACTTCAATCCAGTGCTGGATTATTTTGTTGTTTTAAATGCAAAATTAATAAGATGCAAGGTAAAAGAAATATGGAGGTTTTTCTGACCTAAGATTTAGCAAGTTGCCCATTGAGTGCTAGAATTGTCTGCGCTTTTGCACTGAGCACCAGGGGCTTCTGAGGTCTTTTCCTCCTAGATTTTTAAACTCATCGTAGTAATACCACAAGAGTACAGGAACAGTTTTAGCACATATATGATTTATGACAGACACCACGGACCATTTTTGTAGCCACCCTCTAAATCGACTATATCTCTTTGAAAGTGATATGTTTTGATCCTGACAACTGAATCTCCTAATGCATGCAACCAGTGAATTCCCGTGTTTTATATAACTCGCCAGTAATGAGCACTTGTGAATTAAAGACTTACTAAATCCACAATACAATGAGAAGGTAATGCTGAGGTTAATTTACCTGTTAATTAAGTGCATTATGCTGTCTTTCGCTGTGACACTGTTGTATCACCATGGTGCCTCTGTTGTAAGAAGTAGTGAAAGGGATGTTCTTGCTGGAATGGTGTAATTAAGTCTACCAGGTTCTTAGCGTCATGACTGATGCAGTCTTATATATACCCCAATTACAGTAAAACGAAAAGCTAATTTTCAACATTAGGCAGAAAAGTTAAGACAACTGGTTATGTTTTAGCTATCCCAGGCTCAATTTCAGTTGTTTGCAAGTGAAGTTGGGTTAACTCTGGCTTGCTAGATTTAATCCTACAGTGCTTGTGCCTTGGTTTGGTTTGGTTCGATAAGGTAGCGGTTAACTTGTTGAACAAATCAGTATTAGCCATCTAACCCTGCCCCTGAGAACACCCATTTTTGAGTAGCTAAGGCAGTAATTTTATAACAGATTTTTCATGCGTATATGTCTGCAGATGTGCATAATATATCCCTAATAGTTTAGTAGCAGCGATAATAACAGGGTTTCCTTTGTTATCGTCTGCACATATACGTTCTCTAACATGAAAGGTACGTAAGTGTGTGCCTTCTTCTTTTTTTTTTTTTAAATATCTTTATTGGACCTGAAAGTGAGAACTTCCAACGGTTGGAAGTTCTCACTTTCAGGTCCAATAAAGATATTAAATTAAAAAAAAGAAGGCACACTTTTATGCAATCCAGGCGTGGGGCATGTTTTGGAGCAGAGTTTGGGTGGAGTCATGAAGTATGTACATAAGATATACAGGGGCCCTTTTACTAAGGTGAGCTGAAAAATGGGCTGCGCTAGGGTAGGTGCAGATCCATTTTTCCCTTTAAACAAGTTTTGCTGAAAATGGACGTACAGCAAAATTAAAAATTGCAGCGCGTCCATTTTGGGTCTGAGACCTTACCGCCAGCCATTGACTTAGCGGTAAGGTCTCATGTGTCAACCAGGTGGTGATGACCTACGCGAATAGAATGCCACTTGACGCGCGTCCGCTACTCACCGCACCTTATATAGAATCCAGGGGTAAGTGTGCCAAAATTTAGGTGTCAAAATGCAATGTGCTGAGCGTGAATTCTATAAGAGCAAACGGGTGCCCAGATGCCATTATAGCAGGGGCGTAGCTACGTGGGGCCACGGGGGCATGGGCCCCCACAGATTATGCCCTGGCCCCCTCTACATTTGACCCCCCTGCCACCCCCGCTGCCGCATCATCAGGTACCTTGTTTGCTGGCGGGGGTTTTGGGGGGCTCAGCACCCAAGGTAAGGGAGCTATGCACCTGGGAGGTATTTTAATGTTTTTTAATTTTTAAAAGTGCCCCCTAGGGTGCCCGGTTGGTGTCCTGGCATGTCAGGGGGACCAGTGCACTATGAATCCTGGCCCCTCCCATGACTAAATGCCTTGGAGTTGTTTGCTTTTGAGATGGCCGCTTTCGGTTTCCATTATTGCTGAAAACTGATGTCGACCATCTCAAACCCGCCCATCTTTGACATTTGACCTGGCCCAACCGTATTATCGAAAGAAAAGATGGCCGCCCACCTGCGGGTCTATTTACTTATTTATTTATTACATTTGTACCCCGTGCTTTCCCACGCATGGCAGGCTCAACGCGGCTTACATAGTAACAATATGAAGAAATACAAAGTCGTAAAAAAGAACATACAGTTTGTAGTAAACGCAATATTAATGGGGTTAACGGATAAGTAAATTGAACATAGGAGGAATTGGGTGCAGAAGGAAATGAGTTTTAGAAGGTAGGTGTAGGAAGATGGAGAGGAATAGATATGGGATAGCAATAAGGATAATGGGAAACATGGTCAATGTATAACAATCGATAAGAATCATGTAGGCAGGCTATAGATTAGATTGAATCGTTAGGGTAGGCTATTTGGCCACTAAACTTAGCCAGCAAACCAATGAATATTGGTGGCAACCGGCTATGTTGTGCTAGCTGCTAAGCGCTAATATTCAGCCGAGATAACGGCTATCTCATGCTGAATATCAGTGCTTAGCCGACTTAAGGCTATTTAACAACTAGGAGCCTTTCCTGGCAGGAAAAATAGTACTGAATATCAGGCGTAATGATCTTAGGAGCCCTTTTACTAAGGAGCATAGGTGCCTACATGTATACAATGCAAGTCAAATTAGAACTACTGCCCAGCTACCGTGTGCCTCAGGCAGTAATTCTCATTTTCACGCGCGTCCGATACGCGCGCCGGAAAATATTTGTTATTTTCTGGTGCCTGGCACTAACCGTGTGCTGATGATTACTATCTGGTTAATGCGTGAGACCTTACCGCTAAGTCAATGAGTGGCGGTAAGGTCTCAGTCCCAAAATGGAAATGCGCCAATTTTTATTTTGTCACACGTCCAGTTTCGGCCAATAAAAAGGCCTTTATTGCAGGCGCGCCGAAAAAATGGACCTGTGCACGCATAATACACGGGCCTACACCAGCGCAAACCATTTTTCAGCATTCCTTAGTAAAAGGACCGCTTAATGATATGGTGTATTAATCCCGCGTATAGTAGGGTTTATAGCAGGTCATGAATGGAATAGGAAAGATGAGCATGTGTGTGGATTTATTATCTTATTATCCCCTCTTGTATTAATTATACAGAAATGAAAAGTAAACAGTGTAAGCTGTTTAGGAGCAGAGTCTGAACTATACATCATAGACAGATTGCCTGAGAGAAAAGGTCTTTAGTTGAAAAACTTGAGCTTGGGTTTTTTAAGAACCCCCTCCCCCCTCCCAAATGCTTAAGATGCTCACTGAGTGACTCAGAGCTCGATAACTCTTGACATAAGTAATGATCATGGTATCCATTGCAATTTGCTATAGAAATCAGACAAGGATGTGCTTATTTTCCAGAGACATCTTTCTAGTATCCTTTTCCTGCTGCTTGCATAAGAAGTGTAGCTATTCTATGAAGAATTCTTCCTTACTGAAACTTGCAATGTCCCTTAGGGAGTGTATCACTTGTGGACATTTCACCCAATATTTGAAATGGGCTTCCAAATTCAGACAGCATTTCCACTCTGGGATGTGCTGGATTCATCTCCTGATGTTACAGCCGGGCAAAAACATGAATAACGAAGTGAAAGAACGAGAGATCAAAATCTTTTCCTGGTATGTCGTATGTAACCACAAAAGAAGGCATGTAATAATTTATGTACTACTGTCACAAGTTATGTTATTACATGAACATAAGACAGAGCAGCAAACAAACTGGAACACTCGACAGCACATATACTAAACAAAGCTTCATTAATGCAAATTATCAATAAAAATCATTGAACCACTTTATTGGAAAAACTCTCATAAGCATGCATATTGTACATGCTATACACCTAGGGCAAGATTCTGTAAATGGCATCTAAAATCTAGACGCAACCAAAAGAGCGCTTAGCATGCCTAGAGTTAAGCACATAGGGTTGAGGAATGCGCCTACATTTAGGCGTGGCCATTTACGCCACTGAAAACCTGGTGTAAATACTAGGTTGTTTCGCCCCTTGTTGGGGTCCGGGGTTTGAGCAAGTTGCAGCCTTTAGTGCTTTAAGATCTGGACAACGACATTGTGGAAGACGATATCATTGGACAATGTTGTTTACAGATAAGTGGAACCGTTTTGGCTTGCAAAACAGAAAATTGAGTAGAGTTAACACTGTATTTATACATTTTTGGTCAAATTGAGAGTGGTTGATTTTTTTCCTGCAGTGGCTTTTTCTCCTGTTGTAGGAGTTGTTTTCCACTGCAGTTTTTGTGGTACTCTTTTAAGCCAATGAGACTGAGCCCTAATGGGTTATATATTGTAAAAGTCTGTGACTTTTCCCAGGGCAGATGAGGCTCATTTGTTTAATTGTTGATAATTAGAACTAGTGTTTCCTCTCAATTTTTTAGAGCAAAATATTTAGATATAAACAGCAGTGTACTTTTTGCTCTTTCAAATATTAGCTTTGAGTATTAAATGGAGATCATTTAAAGAACGAAGAACCCTGGCAGGTGAGAGAGATAATCGGGGAGACCTACCCTGAAAGCTTTAAATGTCAACAACATGACTTTGTAAGTGATCCGATATTCAACAGGTAGCCAGTGATGATACTTTAATAATGAGGTTGTGCGATCTGAACAATAAGCACGACAAAGCATCCTATAGCTATGTTCTACAGGGTTTGAGCATGCTAAACCTGCGTAAATGATATTGCAGTAATCAAGACGTGACATAAAAATGAAAGAATGAGAGCATGGAAGTTGTCATGATCGAAAAGATGATGAATAGCCCTTAACTGACAGAAGGTAAAAAAACAGTTTGGATAAGTGCGAAATATGAGGCAAAAATGAAAGTGAGGAATCAAGGATTATCTCTAGATAGTGAAATTGTGAGACTGGAAAGATTGATATTCTGAAGAGGGTGACAGGAGAAGAGGGAGGAATTGCAGAACGAGAAAACCAGCAAGCCACAGTCCTCTCTGTGTTGAGCATGAGTTGATGTTTGAAGAGCCAGTTCGCAAAGGAATCCAAGCAGGTCTGAAGAGGAGAGATCGAAGGAGAGGATGAAGTAATCAGATAAATGATGAGAATATCATCTACATGGAAATAAGCTGAAATCCCAAAAGACTGGATAAGGGCTGCCAGTGGACGTAAGAACAAGATGAACAGAAGAGAGGACAGGATTGACCCCTTGGGGACACCACAGTAAAGTTCTATCTTATGAGAGGTAGAGGTGGAAGTGATGACCTGAAAAAAATGGTGAGATGGAAAGGAGGTAGACCAAGAGAGTACTTCACCAGAGATGCCTAAAACTGATAGATGAGAGATCATTACAGAGTGGTTGATAAGGTCAAGGGAAATTGATAGGCTTAAGTTAGTAAGCAATAAGATGGTGAACATTAAACATAATTTAGGAATCTTTAGCCAGGAAGTTGGAATGGGGTCGCTTTGGCAGTAAGTGATCAGGAACGGCACTTAGCCTGTTAAATGGCACTTAACCTGCTATCCAACAATATTCAGCTGGGGATAGCTGGTTATCCCCCGCTGAATATGCCCGGTTAGTGCCTAGGAGATAACCTGTTATATCATTTGAAATAGACGATTATCCCCGTATATGCAATCCATATCTGGCTACTAACGTGGGAAGGTCTCATGCTTTAACCGGGTGGTAATGACCTACGTGTGCAAAACGGCTTGTGCTGGTGTAGGCATGTGTATTGAATGCGTGCAAGTCCATTTTTCAGCGCGCCTGCAAAAAAGGCCTTTTTTGTTGAAAATGGACTTGCGGCAAAATACAAAGCAGTGCGCGTCCATTTTAGGCCTGAGACCTTACCGCCACCCATTGACTCGGCAGTAAGGTCTCATGTGTTAACCAGACGGTAATTGTCAACATGCGTACACTGCCGATTATTGCCCAGTTAGTGCCACGCGCTAGAAAATAGAAATTATTTTCTGCCGTGTGTTTTGGACACGCATCAAAATTAGAATTACTGCTCGAGGAACACAGTAGACGGGCGGTAGTTCTAATTTGACACACGTATGCACATAAACACCTATGCGTCTTAGTAAAAGGGCCCCTCAATTTGCACATGCCATTTAATTGAATAACAAGTCAATTTGCACCACTAATTGGCCAGTGACAATCAATTATTGGTGTTAATTGGCAAAACTTTTCATTTATGCGCCCATCTACCTAGTCTGTATTCTATAAATATGGTGGATCTGAAAAAGGGGTGTGGCTATGGGAGGGGCATAGGCGGGTAGGGGCATTTCTAGAATTTGCATGCAGTGTTATAGAATACAGCAGATTCATGCAAATGTATTTACACCAGATTTCAGAATGCAGCAACAAGACTCATAGAAGGTTGCAAGTGACGTGACCACATCACACCATTTTTTCAAAAACGTAATTGGCTACCAGTACAATACAGGGCTAAATTTAAAACTCTATGTCTGATCTTCAAGGCCCTGAAAGGAAATGACCCTGAGTACCTGAAGAATAGGATGATTCTCTACACACCACCAAGGACACTAAGGTCCTCCCAAGGACTTTCACTAACCACACCCTCTCCAAAAGACATTACACCATGTAATAACAGCAAGTGAGCCTTCTGCGGAGTAGCCCACACACTCTGGAATGCATTGCCTGAAAGGCTGCACTTAACACAAGACTATCTCTACTTCAGGAAGCACGTGAAAACTTGGTTCTTCAACCAAGCCTTTAATGGAAGAAGTAACTAACTTGTTAGTCTCACTTACACACACAAGGAGTGAGTCGGGCTGCACATAGTGCAGCAGGACGTATTTATCCACTCCAAACCTAGCTGAGATAATATTTAACCATCTCTCTGACCTCATGTGGCCCTTTCTTTAAATTAGTCACCTTATTTTCAAACTCCTCTTACTCTCTTACCTATCTATATGTTCCATCTTTGCTTACAGGGCCGTGCCTAGGGTCTCCGGCGCCCCCCTGCAGTTGGCCCCGCCGGCGCGCCCCCCCCCCCCGAAAACGATCGCTACACTACCCGCCCTCTTCTCCCCAGATCCTTTTCCTTTTTGTTTAAATTTACCTCTCCGGGGCGTGGCAGCGTAGCGTTAGTGAGAAGGAGGCGGCGCTCCCCCGCCCCGACGTGTCTTCTTCCCTTCGCTCAGTGTCCCGCCTTCTTCTGACGTCATTTCTGACGTCAGAAGAAAGCGGAACCGAGTGAAGGGAAGAGACTGACACGTCGGGGCGGGGGAGCGCCGCCTCCTCACTAACGCTACGCTGCCACGTGCCGGAGAGGTAAATTTAAACAAAAAAAAAAAAGGACAAGGATCTGGGGAGAAGAGGGCGAGGTAAGCATGGTGCGGCGGGGTGCCCCCCAGAGGATGGCGCCCTCCTGCCATGCTTACCTCGCTTACCGTGTTGGCACGGCCCTGTTTGCTTATACCCTACGCAGTTAATTAAAATGTTCTACTATGTATTGTGTTGATATTGTAAGTAGTATACCATGCCATACTTTGTATTGTTTTTGAATATTTTTACTGCTGTAATTGTCTATTGCTCATGCTTGATCTATTCTTACTGTACACTAACTTCAGTGAATTCCTTCAAAAAGGCAGTAAATAAATCCTAATAAATTAATAAATAATCGCTATTCTCTACATAGCGCCCAACTCCGAGTGCCATTTCTAGAATAGAACTTAGCGCTCTTTTTTGGGGGGCACCCAAATTTGGGCCCCATTTACTGAATTCAGCCCACAATGACATGGGAAACTAAACAAAACAAAAATACTTGGGTGCACAGCCCTGTTTGAAATTGCAGCTGCTGTTGCGTCCAGCGTTTCCTTTTCCTAAGTGTCCCTTCTGACCCAGGGGCATTAGCCATACTATATAGCCTGCAGCTAGAGTTCAAGCTCTGTCAATTGTGCTAAACATCATGAGTTTGAAACTGGTGGACCTTGCCAGTAACTTGGGTGAACCACATTTATCTGGATATTGTAGGAGGGGGGGGGGGGGGGTAGAGAGAATAAGATGGTTTGGCAGATTGCTGAGCACAGGAATGGAGCTTACAGCTAGCCTTGAAAGGACTGCTTGGCTCCCAGGCACCGGCTCTGTCCATTTATTTATCCATCAAACTTTATCCTTCACGTTTTTATAGAGAACAGTGGTTTATTTTTTCTTTACAAACGGTTGCCCCCAGGGGGCTTAATGCAGAAATGGAATGGGCTTCACTGATCTAGCTCTGATCCAATTAGAACTCGGGGGGGGGGGGGGGACTATTGACGTCATGAGAGGGAGGGTATTTCAGATTGTAAGAAGAACGCGGCCGCCATCTTTGCACAGGAAAGTGTGGACAAAGCTGGCGCTGAATTCAATGCTCAGGGTGAGATTTCATTGTCTAGGGTCTGTAAATAACAGGTGGATCTGAACAATGATTGTATTAATTAAGTATAGTATTTGTTTTGCAGGGGACTGTCCTTGAGGCAGCTCAGACTAGAGCGAAACGCGTGTCGGACAACTGTAACCCCTGGGTCCGATGTTTAATAAACGGAGAGTAAGATAAGTGAAAAATTTGAAAATTTATAAATTGAGATTTTTGAAAGCTTAAAGGGAAAAAAAATAGCTGACCTATGAAGATGATGGATGTTGCTAGCATTGCCATAAAACGTTTTTCTGGGTGGCAACGAACATCACTGAGGTCAAATGAATAATTATGAAAAATCTATCTGAGATGAGAAGAATAGTTTGTTTTTGAACTGTCCATAAACCGCTACTAAACAGACTTGGAAAAATCCAAAATCCCAGGAATAACATGTATAGAATGTTTGTACGTTTGGGAAGCTTGCCAGGTGCCCTTGGCCTGGATTGGCCGCTGTCGTGGACAGGATGCTGGGCTCGATGGACCCTTGGTCTTTTCCCAGTGTGGCATTACTTATGTACTTATGTCCTCTACTTGGCTCACTTTTATTACATAGAGCAGTGATTTAACCTATTGTGATGTCATAGTGGCTCATTCCACCAATAAGAGCCAACCTCATTAGTGATGTCACAATGGCTTGATTGTATAGAATGTTTGTACGTTTGGGAAGCTCGCCAGGTGCCCTTGGCCTGGATTGGCCGCTGTCGTGGACAGGATGCTGGGCTCAATGAACCCTTGGTCTTTTCCCAGTGTGGCATTACTTATGTACTTATGTCCTCTACTTGGCTCACTTTTATTACATAGAGCAGTGATTTAACCTATTGTGATGTCATAGTGGCTCATTCCACCAATAACAGCCAACCTCATTAGTGATGTCACAATGGCTTGATTGTATAGAATGTTTGTACGTTTGGGAAGCTTGCCAGGTGCCCTTGGCCTGGATTGGCCGCTGTCGTGGACAGGATGCTGGGCTCGATGGACCCTTGGTCTTTCCCCAGTGTGGCATTACTTATGTCCTCTACTTGGCTCACTTTTATTACATAGAGCAGTGATTTAACCTATTGTGATGTCATAGTGGCTCATTCCACCAATAACAGCCAACCTCATTAGTGATGTCACAATGGCTTGATTGTATAGAATGTTTGTACGTTTGGGAAGCTCGCCAGGTGCCCTTGGCCTGGATTGGCCGCTGTCGGGGACAGGATGCTGGGCTCGATGGACCCTTGGTCTTTTCCCAGTGTGGCATTACTTATGTACTTATGTCCTCTACTTGGCTCACTTTTATTACATAGAGCAGTGATTTAACCTATTGTGATGTCATAGTGGCTCATTCCACCAATAAGAGCCAACCTCATTAGTGATGTCACAATGGCTTGATTGTATAGAATGTTTGTACGTTTGGGAAGCTCGCCAGGTGCCCTTGGCCTGGATTGGCCGCTGTCGTGGACAGGATGCTGGGCTCGATGGACCCTTGGTCTTTTCCCAGTATGGCATTACTTATGTACTTATATTTCAAGAAATTAGACATGTGAAGGATAAAGTTTGATTGGTTATTGGTGTCTATAAAAGTTTATGCCATTGATTTAAAGGCATTTATTTATCCATGACATTTATACCCCATATTAGCCCAAAATAGACTCAAGTTCAATGTGGCTTACAAACATATAATAAAGTGAATAAAACATAAAACTGTACAGAATAGAACACAAATTACAATAACTTCATGAAGCAAATTAACACATGTGTAGTAAATAACCAGGGATTTAGACTATCTCAAGGACAAACAAATGATTTCGGGTGGATAGGTGAGAGCATAATTAGGCAGGACTAGATGGGAAACCAGATTAAGAAAAGGGTGTGGGTAAAATTCAAATAGAGTTCTTTGTATTCAGAAAGGCCAGACTGAAGAAACGTGTTTTTAGAAGTTAGGTAATCTGTAAACTTGATTGATTTAGGAAGAGAATTCCAAATTCTGGTGCCTCGATAGGAGAAATTCGCAGAGTGAATTGTTTTATATATCACATTCTTACAGATAGGGAAATGTAAAACAAGATATTCTCCTTATGATGAAACATAAGGATTTGGTGAATGAAAACGCATATATGGTCTTGCAAGATGTACTATACATTATCCAATTGAAATGATATTTTGGCCGGTTCAAATCCCACTGCTGCTCCTTGTGATCTCGGGCAAGTCACTTAACCCTCCATTGCCTCAGGTACAAACTTAGATTGTGAGCCCTCCTGGGACAGAGAAATATCCAGTGTACCTGAATGTAACTCACCTTGAGCTACTACTGAAAAAGGTGTGAGCAAAATCTAAATAAATATATGGAATGTTGCTACTATTGAAGATTCTACGTGGAATGTTGCTACTATTGGAGATTCTAGATGGAATGCTGCTACTATTGGAGATTCTGTTGCTACTATTTGAGATTGTACATGGAATGTTAATGTTGCTATTCCACTAGCAACATTCCATGTAGAAGCCTGCATGCGCAGCCACGCAGGCTTCTGTTTCTGTGAGTCTGACGTCCTGCACATATGTGCAGGAGGTCAGACTCACAGAAACAGAAGCCTGCGCAGCCGCGTTGCTGATCTGCGAGGGCAGGCTTCTACGTGGAATGTTGCTAGTGGAGGAGTAGCCTAGTGGTTAGTGCACCGGTCTTGCAATCCAGAGGTGGTTGGTTCAAATCCCACTGCTGCTCCTTGTGATCTTGGGCAAGTCACTTAACCCTCCATTGCCTCAGGTACAAACTAGACTATGTACCTGAATCAACTCACCTTGAGCTACTACTGAAAAAGGTGTGAGCAAAATCTAAATAAATTTTGAACAAAAGCAAAAAGTGTGCATTCAGATTCTTTCCTTTATATAATTACACCAGAGTTAAACAGTGGTTACTATTTACTGGTAATATTGTAATTCTCTGGATACACTGCTTGTGCCTAAAGAGACATGGGGGCATTTCTGCCTGATTTTCCTTACTCATGATGACACTTGCAGCTGCCAGGGAACATGGCTTTTAGCCCAAAAAAGAATGGCAAATGCCAGTTAGATGATTACACTTTTAGATAATCAGTTCCCTAATTTGAAAGATTTAAAGCCCTCAACAGTCTCCTTCAGTCATTCAACTTTAGTGGCTGTAGGATCACTGCAAACTTGCATTTGAAAACTGCAATGCCAATAAAAGAAATATGAACAAATATAAAAATTCTAAGATGAAAATAGAATAAATTCTAGGAATCCTATACTGAAAACCTATGAAAATACGTATGCAAAACCGTTTTTCACCTGAGTGCAAAGAATTACGGTACATTTTGATATGAATAACATTTTGCAACAAAACCAGGGCAAGGAAAGGAGAGAGCCGGCAAATCTAACCTGCTCACGTCTTGCTAAACTACGGACTCTGTATACAATTAATTTCAATTCATAGAAATGGCATTTCCTATTTTTAAAATGGCTGTCTCGCCCTCATTCTTTCCTTCCAGCGCAAACCCCTTATGCATTTAACTTCTGCTACACTTAAATCAGAGATGGATGGTTCTCCACTCCTATGCTGTGCTTGTCTTCATCCCTTCCCCGTCTTTTGTCTCTGTATCATTTCTAATGCCTTTCTGTCTATATGCATGAATTTATGGTGACTCACTGTCATAGTGCTAGACTAGGAAAGCTTTATTTCTCTCCTCGGTAGCTATGGTGGGTCAGAATGAGAGAGAAAGCAAGAGAGGAAAACGGTATGTTGCAAGGGACAAATGTATGGTCTTAAACTTATGTCTCTCTCAGCAGTCCATCCATTAGCTGTCCACCAAGTGAGGCACTTAAAACACCTTAATGCTACGAGTACTACAGTATGACGTACGAAGTCCAGGTATACGTTGGAACAAATGTGATTTTGCACTTAGCTTTAATTTTCCCAATACTGCTCTGGCCCTGAAACCCAACACCGACAATTTACAAAGAAAAAAAAAAATCTGTAAACCTGTCATCTATAATTATATACTATAGTTCAGCATGGCTTTGAACGGTGCCTTCATTTTTTTTCTAGTTATTTTTGAAACAAGTGAGCCAGCTAGTGCCAAAGTGAAGTCTCCAGTTCTTAAATTTGCAAAATAAATCACTTCTTGTGAGCATTTGCAAATGTTCCAGCAGCACTTTGGAATTAGCTACAGCAAAATACAATCTAATTTACAGCGAACTGTGCCAAAACAAGACATGCTCGCTTTATTTAACTGGTGATAAATTAGGCCATTTGTATCACACTATATTCTAACATGTTATTAGTTCTGATGCGCTGTCATTTCATATAACATAAATTATCTGCAAGACAGCCTGAGCCAACATTCTTCATTGGTGATCTGGGGGCCAAGTGATTTGGGATTGGTGTGAGGATTTGTGATTCAGCCCTTCTAGTCATAAATCATGCTTAAAATGAAGAAATACCCCTTTGTTCAATTCCCTTTAATATGGGATGACAGCTAAATCAAATCTGAGGTGAAAAATAAGTGTATGCGGAAAATGAAAAAGTGGGTCTCCGATTCCCTGCTTTTTTTTTTTTTTTACAATAGAATAACCATTAAAGATTTGCAGTTACTGCATGTTAATGTCCCAAAATTACATGTGGCAACCACAAAACTTCCATGATAATTATTGGGGGCGTGCCCTACGCCTTCCCATATAGTTAGGAGGGAATTCTGCATAAGTCAACCAAAGTTAGGTGCCGGGATGATCTGCACTAAGCTAGTATACTTGAAGGTCGTTCTGGGTGGAACCACTGTTCCCTCGAAGCTCAGCGGGAGTCCTCCACCTATAGTCCTGCCAGTGGGGGGGTGCTGTTTCACTATCACATTTTCAATAGAGAGGGACAGGCAAGCTTTGCAGAGAACATACCTGTCCCTAGTGATTGACAACACAACATTGAAGCACCACCCCCTACACCGCATGGAAAGCTTAGCTCACATTTCCACTCCTAACTTTGGGCGTGAGCATTAATGCCTGTCAAAGGTTGGTGTAGATGCTCGCACTCAACTAATAGCAGATAGGTGCGTAAATGACTATATTCTATAATTCTGTGCCCAAATCCTGGGAATGCCCATGACCTGCCCATGCCCCTCCCCTGGCCTTGCCCCCTTTGGAGTTGCACGCTAAGTAAATGCTTGCACCTAACCAGTGGCATAGCAAGGGCGGCTGCTACCCAGGGAGGTTCAACGCTGCACCCCCCCCCCCCGGGTGCAGCATGACACCCCCCCCTGGCGCATCAACCCCTCTCGGCGCATCACCCCCCCCCCCCCCGAGTGCATTCTTGCCTGCCATGTGCACGCCGCTGGGGGGGTGTCGGTTCCACTGGTTCCCTGCTCCCTCTGCCCCGGAACAGAAAGTAACCTGTTCCGGGGCAGAGGGAGCAGGGAACCAGTGGAGCTGACACCCCCCCCCCCAGCGGCGTGCACCCGGGGCGGACCGCCCCCATTGCCCGCCCTTGCTACGCCACTGCTGGAAGGTAATAATCTTGACTTCGTAGCTGTTGAGCCACACCACTTGTAGTCTCTACAATCAGCAGCATAAGGCCATAGGAGCATCTACTTAAAATACAATTCCAGTTTGTCACAAACTCTTGACTAGACTCATGTACGTACGAAGCTTTGTTAATTCTCAATCCTCGTGGTATGTGATTCACATTAAAATAATCCTTTAAAGTTTCCACAGGTGAAATTGTTACATAAGTACATAAGTATTGCCATACTGGGAAAGACCAAAGGTCCATCAAGCCCAGCATCCAAATACCTGACAAGATCCCCAAAATGTACAAAACATTTTATACTGCTTATCCCAGAAATAGTGGATTTCCCCAAGTCCATTTAATAACGGTCTATGGACGTTCCTTTAGGAAGCCGTCAAAACCTTTTTAAAACTCCAGTAAGCTAACTGCCTCTACCACATTCTCTGGCAACGAATTCAGGAGTTTAATTACAGGTTGAGTAAAGAAACATTTTCTCTGATTTGTTTTAAATTTACTACATTGTAGCTTCATCGCATGCCCCCTAGTCCTAGTATTTTTGGAAAGCGTGAACAGATGCTTCACATCTACCCGTTCAATCATTATTTTATAGACCTCAGCTGCCTTTTCTCCAAGCTGAAGAGCCCTAGCCGCTTTAGCCTTTCCTCATAGGGAAGTCGTCCCATCCCCTTTATCATTTTCGTCACCCTTCTCTGCACCTTTTCTAATAAGATGCTTATTCAAAGCTTGTAATTCAAACCAGTTCATTACTCCAGATTTATGAGATACATCTTCAAACAGTTGTGTTCCCGCCAATACGCTGCCACTTCTTGCTCTGTATACCTGATTTCTTAGTCCATTATCTTGGCACCCAAAAAATCCCTAAAAAAGAGATGCACCCCCCCCCCCCCCAAAACAAATGCCAAAAGTAACTTTCTACAACAATAATATGATCAAACTTGGTCAAAAATAAATTGTGGAGTATAAATATCTAAGAGGGTCTTTTACTTAGACGCACTGGCATTTTTAGTGTGCGCTAAAATAGGCACGCGCTAAATGCTAGAGGTGCCAATGTATTCCTATGGGCGTCTTTAGCGATTAGTGCGCACCTATTTTTAGCACGTGCTAAAAATGCCAGCGTGCCTAAGTAAAAGACCCCCTTAATTTAGTTTATTTTATCGATCGAGGGGTCCTTTGGTATGCTGTGCTAAAAATGGCCGGCGCTGCTGTCAGTGTGAGGGTTTCCCGTGCACTGCAGCCACTTTCTCACACAAGCAAAATGAAAGCATACATACAAACTAAAATACATTAAATTATTTTCAAATAAATAACCATTCATGCACTTCCCATCCATCATTCCTGGTCTCTCGCTGCAAGATCGACAGGTATTTGTATAGGAAAAGCCTGCTGAAAAAAAGTGTGTTTTTAAAACAGCATGGAAAAGGGTGTAAGATATTTCAAAACACTGCAGCCAGACTCATATTTGTAAAAACACAATACGAAAGTGCCAAACCCCTAAGAGAAAAGCTACACTGGCTTCCACTTAAAGAACGTATCACGTTCAAGGTCTGCACTCTGGTTCATAAAATCATTCATGGAGACGCCCCGGCCTACATGATACACCTTATTGACTTGGCACCCAGAAATGCTAAAAGATCAGCACGCACATTCCTGAATCTTCACTTCCCCAGCTGTAACGGACTAAAATACAGCTTTTCCTACATGAGCACGCAGCTGTGGAATGCATTGCCACTTAACCTGAAAACAATTTACGACCTAATCAACTTTCGTAAATCACTGAAGACTTATCTCTTCAACAAGGCATACCACAATGATCCATAATAGGAACTGTAATGCATCTCCACTTACCTGTTTTTCCGATTGTTTTCTTTCTATACCTGATTGCTTAATTCTATTATGTTATCCATGTTCTTTATGTAATACCAATTGTATCTTTTAATCTGGAATGGCGAATGCCATGACGGGACACTGTAAGCCACATTGAGCCTGCAAATAGGTGGGAAAATGTGGGATACAAATGCAACAACTAACTAACTAACTATATAAATAAATAAAGATGGAAGCTGCTGAGGTAGGGAATTCCAAAATGCTGGGGACAAGAAGTAAAATACACTCAATCAAGCAGTTTTCCCATTTCGCTTTAGAGGGGTTGGGGAAGAACCAATCTATTATCATTTAAAGTATGTAGAGTAGGAGAAGGAGTGTAAAGGAATCGCCAAGGAAGCAAGATAAACTGGAGAGCCACTGTGAAGAACCTTGTGGGCTAGTGCAAGAATTTTGAATACAATGGACATCTTATCATTTAGCGCACGCTAATTGTTAGGGCGAGCTAAATCTGTTAGCAAGCCTTAGTAAAATGACCCCATAGTTACCTAACTCTGGGGCCCTTTTACAAAGGCATGTAAGCGCCAACGTGTGTCCAACATGCATGAAATTGGCAGTGCCACCTGGCTACCGTGTGCCCCGGGCGGTAAGTCCATTTTGGCAGACCGCAAAATACGCGGTAGAAAATATTTTCTATTTTCTACTGCAGGGCCCTTACCCAGCGGTAGTCGTCAGTTGGCACATGCTTTCCACCCAGTTAGCACGTGAGACCTTACCACTAAGTCAATGGGTGGTAAGATCTCAGGCCGAAAATGGACACGCACTGGTTTTCATTTTGCCGCATGTCCATTTTCCGGCACATTAAAAAATCCCCTTTTTTCCAGGCGCACTCAGGAAATGGACCAGCGAGCATCCAAAATAAATGTCTACACCAGCGCAGGCCATTTTTGTGCGAGCCTTAGTAAAAGGGCCCCTGAATAAATAATTCTTTTATAACCATTATCATTGCTAAAGACTGCTAACTCCTACTCAACTATTTTAAACCACCTAAAATTTAATGTAATAATATTTAACAGAAAAACCTTACAGTTTATTCAGATTACTAAGGGAAACTGTTTAAGATTGATAAGACAGAGAAAAAGAAGTATCGCTTTTGGTCACAGGAGCTTACATAGTAACATAGTAACATAGTAGATGACGGCAGAAAAAGACCTGCGCGGTCCATCCAGTCTGCCCAACAAGATAAACTCATATGTGCTACTTTTTGTGTATACCTTACCTTGATTTGTACCTGTCCTTTTCCGGGCCAGACCGTATATGTCTGCCCAGCACTATCCCCGCCTCCCAACCACCAGCCCCGCCTCCCACCACCGGTTCTGGCACAGACCGTATAAGTCTGCCCAGCACTATCCCGCCTCCAAACCACCAGTCCCTGCCTCCCACCATCGGCTCTGGCACAGACCGTATAAGTCTGCCCAGCACCATCTCCGTCTCCCGCCACCGGCTTTGCCACCCAATCTTGTCTAAGCTCCTTAGGATCCATTCCTTCTGACCAGAATTCCTTTATGTTTATCCCACGCATGTTTGAATTCCGTTACCGTTTTCATTTCCACCACCTCCCACGGGAGGGCATTCCAAGCATCCACCACTCTCTCCGTGAAAAAATACTTCCTGACATTTTTCTTGAGTCTGCCCCCCTTCAATCTCATTTCATGTCCTCTCGTTCTACTGCCTTCGCATCTCCGGAAAAGGTTCGTTTGCAGATTAATACCTTTCAAATATTTGAACGTCTGTATCATATCACCCCTGTTTCTCCTTTCCTCCAGAGTGTACATGTTCAGGTCCGCAAGTCTCTCCTTGATGCGAGAGAGACTACAAGCAAATATATAACACTGTAATTTCTCCTAACTGCTAACTGTAAGCCACATTGAACCAAAACTTGTTCTTGGATAATTGTGGGATATAAGAATGAATGAAAAAAAATAAACATATATAAGAAACATGGAAACAAAGTTCACTGGGTTTTCAAATTATCTCAGAAGTTCCTTGGAAGAATAAAACAGGGCTCAGAGGTCATTAGCTAGAGGAGAAGAACAGAAACAGCCAAGATACTGCCTAAGCGGCAACAGTTGAAATGTGAAAACCAACAGCTGCTGGACACTGAGAAGGAGCTGGAGAAAAACAAAATGTTGGGATAAGTGCCAACGAGAGATCATGGAACATAAATGGAAGGAAGAAGAAAGAAAAACAACAACAAGTGTATATTCCTCTGTGGGAAGTACAAGTCCATGATGGTTTTTTTCAGTCAACTGCAGTCACAACTGTGGGGTTGCTGAATCATTGAACCCTACACTGGGGGAGATATGGAAGAGAAAGGAATGAGATCCTTGAATCCTGCACTGAAATGCATGCAACTGAGAGCTTATGGAAAATAGCGCTAAACTAAAGGTGGACAAAGCGATGGGGCCAGACGGCATACATCCGAGGGTACTGAGGGAACTTAGGGAAGTTCTAGCGGCTCCACTGGCTGACCTTACATAAGTACATAAGTATTGCCATACTGGGAAAGACCAAAGGTCCATCAACCCCAGCATCCTGTTTCCAACAGTGGCCAATCCAGGTCACAAATACCCCGGCAAGATCCCAAAAATGTACAAAACATTTTATGCTGCTTATCCCAGAAATAGTGGATTTTCCCCAAGTCCATTTAATAACGGTCTATGGACTTTTCCTTTAGGAAGCCATCCAAAACCTTTTTTAAACTCCACTTTTACCACATTCTCTGGCAACAAATTCCAGAATTTAATTACACGTTGAGTGAAGAAACATTTTCTCCGATTCGTTTTAAATTTACTACATTGTAGCTTCATTGCATGCCCCCTAGTCCTAGTATTTTTGGAAAGCGTGAACAGACGCTTCACATCTACCCGTTCAACTCCACTTTTATAGACCTCTATCATATCTCCCCTCAGCCGCCTTTTCTCCAAGCTGAAGAGCCCTAGCCACTTTAGCCTTTCCTCATAGGGAAGTCGTCCCATCCTCTTTATCATTTTCGTCACCCTTCTCTGCACCTTTTCTAATTCCACTATATCTTTTTTGAGATACGGCGACCAGAATTGAACATAATATTCGAGGTGCGGTCACACCATGGAGCGATACAAAGGCATTATAACATCCTCATTTTTGTTTTCCATTCCTTTCCTAATAATACCTAACATTCTATTTGCTTTCTTAGCCGCAGCAGCACACTGAGCAGAAGGTTTCAACGTATCATCAATGACAACACCTAGATCTCTTTCTTGGTCCGTGACTCCTAACTTGGAACCTTGCGTGACGTAGCTATAATTTAGGTTCCTCTTTCCCACATGCATCACTTTGCACTTGCTCACATTAAACGTCATCTGCCATTTAGACGCCCAGTCTCCCAGTCTCATAAGGTCCTCTTGTAATTTTTCACAATCCTCCCACGATTTAACGACTTTGTGTCATCATCAAATATAATTTTCAATGCTTCTCTAGAGTTGGGAGTGGTTCCGGAGGACCAGAGAAGAGCAGAAGTGGGCCCTCCCCACAAAAGTGGAAATAAGGGAAAGGTTTGGGATGTACATGTGGTCAGAGCAGGGGCATGGGTGTGTCTCCCATTTACACACACAATGTAAGAATACTGTAAGCTGTACATAATCCCCTGAATTATATACATCAAGCCTGAATTTCTGCATGTACAAATAAATTGACTAATGAGCTCAGAAACATCAATAATTATTGTGTGTGCTTGGCAGCACGTTTCAGCACACCTTTAAAAATGCCTTTTTTGTGCCAAAAATGGACGTGTAGCAAAGTGAAAATTGGCGCCCATCCATTTTGGATCTGAGACCTTCCTGCCGCCATTGACTTAGCGGTAAGGGTCTCATACTTAAACCGGGTGGTAATGGTCAACCCGCGTTCAAATGCCGGCACGCATAGTGGATGCATGTAAAAAATGAAATTACTGCCTGGGCCAAGCCGTAAATCAGAACTGATGCACATTGGGCGCACGTAAGCACTTACGTGGCGTAGTAAAAGGACCCCTTAGTGTGTGATCACTTACAAGCTATCACTCCGTATCCAGAACAGATTTGTGATTATTCCCCTTAGTATTCTACTACTGGGGTTAGAAAAGCATATTAGATTGCCAACGTAGTTCACACTGAGTCCCCTTCCCCTCTCATGTCTAACCACAAAGCTGTTCCTGTCATAAGCATGCCAGATGGATGGCTCTCAAAAGCCAAAAAGTCAAGGTATAGTTTAAGAAATATTCTCAGCCTGCTACAGCTCACCAAGCAATCTAATGTGCCAGACATTAGTATCCAGCAGGGAACGCATTTGCAGTTATTCAGCAAAAGTATCACATGATCCTGGCCACGGGGAGCATGATGGACAGCTGAGCAAGAGAGGTGATGGGAATAATGATGGATAATAAAAAGCTGATGAAGTAACATACAGAATTTTTTTTTTTAATACAAGCAGCATTATGTAATTGGGGAAGCAAAGCTAGTGCTGAGCAGACTTCTACGGTCTGTGCCCTGATCGTGACTGTAGATATGGATGGGCTGAAGCGTAAATTTAAGGGGCTTTGACGTTAACTTCAGAACTTTTAGTACAAGAAGAGCACTGGGCAGACTTCTACGGTCTTTGCCCTGAGAATGGCAAGGACAAATCAAACTCGGGTATACATATAAAGTATCGCATACCATCTATAATGAGTTTATCTTGTTGGGCAGACTGGATGGACCGAACAGGTCTTTATTTGAAGTCATTTACTATGTATGTTACAATCAGGCTCATTTTCAAAAGAGAAGGACGTCCATCTTTTGACATAAAACGGAAGATGGACGTCCTTCTCACAGAGACGTCCAAATCGGTATAATCGAAACCCGATTTTGGACGTCTCCAACTACAGTCCGTTGCAAGGACGTCCAAATTTCAAGGGGGCATGTTGGAGGTGTAGTGAAGGCAGGACTTGGGCGTGCCTAACACTTGGATGTCTTTGACCCATAATTGAAAAAAGCAAGGACGTCCCTGACAAACACTTGTTTTCACTCGGATATGTTTTTTTTACGAATAAGGCACAAAAGGTGCCCGAAATAACCAGATGACCACCAAAGGGAATCGGGGATGACCTCCCGTTACTCTCCCAGTGGTCACTAATGCCCTCCTACCGTCAAAATACATCTTTAAAAATATTTCGTGCCAGCCTCTATGCCAACCTCAGATGTCATACACAGGTCCATGACAGTGCATGCAGGTCCCTGGAGCAGTTTTAGTAGGTACTGCAGTGCACTTCAGACAGATGGACCCAGGCCCATAACCCCCCTACCTGTTACATTTGCGGAGGAAAGAGCGAGCCCTCCAAAACCCACCACAAACCCACTGTACCCATATATAGGTGCCCTCCTTCACCCGTAAGGGCTATGGTAGTGGTGTACAGTTGTGGGGAGTGGGTATTGGGGGGCTCAGTACACAAGGTAAGGGAGCTATGTACCTGGGAGCAATTTATGAAGCCCACTGCAGTGCCCCCTAGGGTGCCCGGTTGGTGTCCTGGCATGTCAGGGGAACCAGTGCACTACAAATGCTGGCTCCTCCCACGTTCAAATGGCTTGCATTTGGACGTTCTTGACATGGACGTCTTTGGTTTCGAAAATCGCCGAAAGTCAGAAACGTCCAGATCCAAGGACGTCCAAATCTAGGGATGTCCAAATTTAAGGATTTGGACGTCTCTGATGGTATTTTCGAAACGAAAGATGGACGCGTCCAAATTGCAACTTGGGCGTTTCTTTCAAAAATGCCCCTCCACGTCTACACGTCTGGGTGGGATATCCAGAAATCACTCATGCTTTCTCTTCAGTCTTTCTTGTTGTATGGGTCTAAGGTTGCTTGTCTTAGATTTGCATTGCATTGCTGTGCTCTGTTCATATCAAGACCATACACCCAGGTCCTTATTGTATCAAATATAACATGGCAGTGGATGGTACAGACCAATTAGCACCTCTCGCATTGTGTCTGTACAACCCTACTTCTTCTTTCTGACAGCCTCCTCACCTTGGGTCCCTTTTACTAAGGCGCGGTAGACCTAACACGGGCCTACCGCGTGGTAAAAGGGAACTATCATGGGACTTGATGAAGCATCCCTTGGTACTTTGAGCAGCAGTGCATGCTACTCCCATAGAAAAAAATATTAATTTTTTTTTTGCTGAAGGAGGCGTGTCTGGGGTACAAGAGTAGGCATGCCTGCGCTAATTGGGTAGCACAGGCACATTACTGTGCACTACCTGATTACTGCAGAAGCCCTTCCCACCTCCTAAATACATGGTGCAATGAGACCTAATTGCTAACAACAGGGGTTAACAGTAAAATAACACGTCTTAAATAATTTGCCCCCAAATGCACTGTTTTACTGTGGGTTAGTAAAATGGTCTCAGTTTTGCATCTAGGGCAATGAAAAGTTGACGTGCAAAGTCACAGGCAGTACCAATGGGAGAAGGAGGCTTATGAACCCTGGCTTCCCTGGATTTTACCCAACTGGTCTAATCACTTCACTACTGCTCCATTCCTTACTGTCCAGCCACAAGTATGCTGCTGTGAAAGACTTAAGCATTTTGACTAGGATGAGGAGGGCTTTTTTCAGCTTAGCCAAGAGAAGGATAATTCTATGAAACAGGTGCTCACCTTCAGCTTACAATTTAGTTAAAAAGTACCCCCTTGAAGCGTTGAAAGTGCCTGAGATGTCTGTTC
The DNA here is from genome assembly GCF_901765095.1 of Microcaecilia unicolor. NCBI lineage: Eukaryota > Metazoa > Chordata > Amphibia > Gymnophiona > Siphonopidae > Microcaecilia > Microcaecilia unicolor. Next base: position 20,414,253 of record NC_044039.1, read on the forward strand.
CTCTGCTCTATAAAATGTATTATTTTCCTCAGAGACAAAGGAGAGCGGCAAGGACTCGGCATTCTGTACTTTCCTGTGATATCCTTGATTTAATCTGTTTCATTGAAGTATCTGAGGAGGACACTGTGACACCTGTTCCTCAGCTTGTTCAATTTGCATTAGATTTAGAGAGGGGAGTGGCTGTTCAAAATGTTTTTATTTTTAACTAATAAAGATATTTTGCATCTGAATTGTATTTTTCCTACTGTTTCTTTCTGTACTCAAGAAACGAGGGCAGTTATTAATGTTAAGTCCTAAGGTGCTGCAAATGAAAGCGTCCTTCAGACTCCAGTGCTCTTGTGAATGTCGCTTGCTTTTTCATGGAAGGGAATGGATTCAGCACACACTTTCTTTCAGTTGAAACTCCAGACAAGTTGCATTTAGGTATTTTCCTGTCCCAGGAAGGTATACAATCTAAGTGGTCCTGTAACTAAGCAGTGGGAAAAAAATAACCCTTACTCTGGTCTTTTCCATGCCCTAAGACCATTTTTACCATGGTTGGAAAAAAAAAAACAATTTTCTATTTTTTTGCATTAATGGCTAATATTATTTATTTAGACTTTGCTCATATCTTTTTCAGTAGTAGCTCAAGGTGAGTTACATTCAGGTACTCTCGATATTTCTCTGTCCCAGGAGGTCTCATAATCTAAGTTTGTACCTGAGGCAATGGAGGGTTAAGTGACTTGCCCAATATCACAAGGAGCAGCAGTGGGATTTGAATCGGCCACCTCTGGATTGCAGCAAGACCGGTGCTCTAACCACTAGGCCACTCCTCCACTATAGCAACATTTTATGTAGAATTTCAAATAGTAGCAACATTCCATGTAGAATCTCAGATAATATCAACATTCCATATAAAATCTCACATAGTAGCAACAGAATCTCAAATAGTAGCAACATTCCATGTAGACCAACATTCCATGTAGTGGACTTGGCGACTGCCTTTACAGTATTATGTAAACCACATTGAGCCTGCTAATGGGTGGGAAAATGTGGGATATAAATGTTACAAATAAATAAATAAAGTAAATGTACCCAATATTCAGCTGGCAGTGATCAATGTTTTGCTGATCACTACTACCGCTATCCCCAGAAATCCAATGCCGTGCTATGTCTGGGCTCCAGCAGTGAATTTCATGGTATACAAAGCCAATGAAAACATATATCGCACTTAACTGGCTATGGTGAACCACAAAGGTAGGACTGACTTTTATACAGTCCTATTTGTATGGTTAGCTTGGCTGGTTAAATGCTGAACATTGGCACTTAGTGGGCCAAGTGCTGATTTCACCCCTTGGTACACCCCCAAAATAACCAGTTTCATGTTGGGAGCTAACTGGACATTTTCATTAGTTTCCAACACAAAAACCAGCAATATAGTATAAAACCCCAAAAGAATCCAAACCAACTCCCCCCCCCCCCCCCCCCCCCCCACTACCCAAGCCCTCTAACCGGACATTTTCAATGGCACTATCCAGTTAAGGGCCGCTGAATATGACCAGTTAGCCCTCAGCAAGTGATTTAACCAGTAAGGAGCCACTTATGGCTGGTTAAATAATTTTGAATATTGACCCCAACATCTTCAAGAGGGATGAGGAATTTACGCTGAACAAAACAGATTTTTGTCTTGAGTCAGGTCTAAAGAAAAAACAGACCAGGATGGCTGCTACCAGAAAGACATATGCTGTCTGACATTTGGGATTTCTTAGTGCGTTTAGGTTAGAAGTACTGTGCGAGGGAAATTAATATATTCCGAAATGTTCTTTAAAAAATATCACATGAATAGTTATTCATAGCCTGGCTCATAAACCATGCGAAGGACACTAGACTTCAAGCTTCATTTGCAGGCAGATATAGTTCCACAAATTAAAGGGATAAAATGAGAGTGAACAAACCATTCTCTCTTTATAGCATTTTGGAACATGCTGTTATAATAACCCCATCAAAGTGCTATCTGCTTTCCCAGTGGTACTGCAGGCTTGCAATTACAGATGGTCCACGAGAAGTGGATTCAGGAGGTCATTACGAACATGGATCAAACCTTCAACTTTCAGCTTTTAATAAAGCCCGTGGGGCTCAGTACATATCAGTGGGAAACGTGTATTTATTCCCTGCGTGGGAAGGTACTTTAAAGCTATATAGGTTGTTCTCAGTAGTTCTAGGGTTGGTTGCTGCTTCCAACGTTGACATTGCTGAACTGCAACCATTCTACCTATATCAAAGACTGTCTGGTCAATATTCAAAGAGAGTTAAGTAGCAGGAAAGCCTCCTGCCTAGTTAAATCACTTGTGCCAGCCTGAACACTGATATTTAGCACCACTTAACTGCACAGTGCCATACCAGCACTAATTGCCCCCCCCCCCCCCCCCCCGGGCAGTTCATGGGCGGAGCCGGCACTTCATTGGTTTTTGGCAAAATTCAGACTGCTAACTTTAAAAAGGCTGTACTAACTTAAGCTTTCGAGCTACCTGACATCAATCTGAATATTGAGTCCAGTTTACTTCTGGGTAGCAGGAAAAGTCCAAAAGTGGGGAGAATGAAGGACAGCTAAACAAGCCGCTGGTTAAACCAATTTATATCTTAAAATGTATAGAAACCTCAAAATTTGACACGGCAACCGTGTTTTGCCATGCACGATGCCTGCTTCAGCATGGTGTGGATATCAAACAAAAACCAGTGAAAGCTGGAAGTAATGTATCGGTCTTTAAAAAGACCATATATATATATTTAAAACCATTTTACAGACCAGGAATGTCTCCTAGCCAGTAAAATGGCACTAAACTGGCTATCTGGCAGTATTCAGTGGGAGATAGCTGGTTATCTCCCACTGAATATTGCTGGTTAGTACTTAGCAGATAACTGGTTATATCATGTGCTATAACTGGCTATCTGCTAATATTCAGCACATTGCCGGCTAAGTGCTTGTGCCTAAAATGAAGTGTGAAGCTGCGGATTTAGACTACTGTTCTATAATGGTGGCTCCTTATGGAGCTGCCATTACAGAATTTGCACTGAGCACATTATCCCAGTGCCTAAATTGCGGTGCTCTTTCTTGACTCTACCCCAGACTACTGTTCTATAATGGTGGCTCCGTACGGAGCTGCCATTACAGAATTTGCACTGAGCACATTATCCCAGTGCCTAAATTGCGGTGCTCTTTCTTAACTCTACCCCAGACTACTGTTCTATAATGGTGGCTCCATATGGAGCTGCCATTACAGAATTTGCACTGAGCACATTATCCCAGTGCCTAAATTGCGGTGCTCTTTCTTAACTCTACCCCAGACTACTGTTCTATAATGGTGGCTCCATATGGAGCTGCCATTACAGAATTTGCACTGAGCACATTATCCCAGTGCCTAAATTGCGGTGCTCTTCCTTGACTCTAACCCCATAGCATGTAAATACATGGGGGTCATTCACATGGGTGGAGCATGGGAGGGTCATGGCAATGTTGCCACTTATGCACATAACCTACTGTACATTACGTGCACTCTTGCAACATCTAGGTGCTCACAGTTACACCAGGTCTATGTCTGGGGTAACTTCAGGCATGTATATGTAAGATGCGCCAATGTTGGGTTATGCAATAAGTATACTCATCCACTCTTTTGTCATCAGCAAACTAACTACTGCAATTCTCTCTATATAGGCCTCAAAATATCTGATATTAGGCACTTACAAATAGCTCAGAATACCACCATTAAACATTTCACTGGAATAAAGAAATTCATGCTACTCCACTATTGAAAGTGGCCCATTAGCTCCCCCTGCCCCATCGTGTTATCTATAAGATTTCTCTCTTGGTCTTTAAAATCCATTTGTCTGGTAAATCACCTTATCTTCCTTGTATGTTAACCCCACATTCAAATACAAGAACATTGCGACCGTCTTTTCAAAATTTACTGAAAGTATCATCTTTGAGAGATAATCCATCAACACACCAAGAAGACAATCTTTTCAGTTCAGAGTCCTGAACATTGGAACAAGCTACCCCAGTCTCTCCAGCAACATACACCTCTTCAAAACTATAAAGTTGATCTTAAAACATTCCTTTTCTCTGATGCGTACTCCTAATTCTGCTAATGCAATCCAGTACCTCCTGTCCATTTACTATTTCTTTTCTTGCCTCCTTTCTTCTTCCTGATGTACATCCATCTTTAGCACTGATCTTTCAACTTTTTTCCATTTTTCTGCCTCCTTCCAAATCTATCTAGTTTTCCACCTCTTCCTTTCTCTTCTATCCATGTGCAGCATTTACTCCTCTCTCTCCCCTTCCATCCATTTGCAGCATTCCCTCCACCCCTTCCATCCATGTCCTGCATTCCTCTCCTTTCTCTTCCTTTCTACCCATATGCAGCATGTCCCCCTCTCCTCTCACTTCCATTTTATCCATGAGCAGTATGTCCCCTTTCCTTTCCTTCTATACATCCTTGTGAAGCATAGCCCTCTCCCCTCTCCCTTCCCTTTTATCCATGATCAGCTTGCCCCCTCTCCCTTCCCTACATCAATGGGCAGCTTCTCCTCTCTCCCATCCCTACAGTTTCAGCATCACCTCCTTGCCTCCCTCTGTCCTCTCTCCCTCCCTGCAGTCCATAAAAACATGCAGAGTTCACCAGCACTGCCAGCAGCAATTACAACAGGCTTTCTCTGGCTAGCCCTGGGGTCCTTCCCTCTGTCACAACTTCCAGTTGCCACATGGGAAGGATCAGGCAGAGAGAAAGCTTCAGAGCTGCAGGAGAGAGCCTGTTTTAATCGCTGCCGGCAGTGCCAGTGAACTCTGAAACTTTGTAGGGCCCACATGGAGGGAAGGGAGGGAGGACAGAGGGAGGTAAGGAGGTGATGCTGGACTCATAGTAGACATGTGCAGATTTTGGGGTGGCAAGGTTAATTTTTTTGAGTGGCACTTGCCACCCTGTAGCTACTCCTATGCCTTAATAACTACCCTACTTACTTTGAAATAGTGATTGTCCAATTTGGTATCATGTGGCAGACAAAAGGAGATTTGAGTAGAAGGAACCAGTGCAGCAAAACCTCAAAAAGATGAGTAAAAGGTTAGGAGGTGATCCTAAACAAGGTCTGGGGCACTTGGATAGCTCAGAAAACCTGGATTTTGCAGTCAGATAGGCAGAAACCTGAGAAAGTAATAACAGAGAGAAACCCAAAGGAGAAGCAAAGATGTAAGAATATGCCTGATTGATGGTGCTGAGAATGGCTGAGGGGTCATGGAGAATAAGAATCGAACAAAGAGAAGCAGTGTGTGCAGAGTGAAGAGAAGATGAACCTGATGAAGTGCCTTTCTGTCTGAGGAAAGTGTACAAAAGTCAATTCAAAGGTACGAGAACAGGAAAGTTGACAATGGAACACATGTTTTAAAATATTAGAAAACTGCGCCAGGGAAAATAAGGCAGCAGTAATTCAAATCAGAAGAATCAAGATCAGGCTTTTTGGAATAGGAGAAACCAGGGTACACATAAAGACTGTAGGGTCCGTGCTGGGTGAGAGGCAAGGAGAAGGAAATATGTAAAGGTATTGTAAAGCATGAAAGAAGAGAAGTCTGTAAATTGACAGCAGATAAGATAACCATCTTTTCAAGGGGGTGAGATGGTACAGCATGAACGAGGACCTACCTGCATCACACACCACTTGCATTTTAAGGGAATGAAAACAATGGATGTAAAACCCAGACTGACTCAATCTGCCCTCCTTTTCTGGAGCCTATAAAGGGACAGCATATACACGAGGACTGCCATTTTATAAGGGGGTGCCTGGTTCCAAAATACATTTTCAGGTGCCTATTTTTAGGTCAATTTTATAAAGACAAGTTTGAGCCTACTTGTCTTGATACTAACGTCAACATCAGAAGTCATGCCTAAATTGCAGGTGCCTAAATCTTAGCGGATGAGTAACTTTTGCTGAGCTGACGCTATGAAGGATATGGGGGGAGGTCCTTGAAACAGCCCATGTTGGGGCGAAACGTGCATGTCGTCGGGCAGTTATCCCCCTGGGTCCGACAATAGAACAAGACAAAATAAGAAAAGTTAAAGCTTTAAATAATTCTATAAATACTCCTCCAACACACCTACACCTGAGTCACGTAAAACTATGCATGCTTATGTCCTGTGCATACTGTCATATGTGTGAAAATGTCTTTACAGAATTAACCCTTCATGGGAGTAATTGTATAAAAGGGCGTCATTTTTTTAATGCTTTTTAAAAAATTATTATTTATTTATAGTTTATGCATGGGATAAACATAAAGGAATCCTGTGCAGAAGGAAGGGATCCTCAGGAGCTTAGCCTAGAATGGGTGGCAGAGCTGGTGGTTGGGAGGCGGGGCTAGTGCTGGGCAGACTTATACGGTCTCTGCCGGGGCTGGTGGTTGGGAGGTGGGACTAGTGCTGGGCAGACTTATACGGTCTGTGCTGGGGCTGGTGGTTGGGAGGCAGGGATAGTGCTGGGCAGACTTATACGGTCTGTGCCGGGGCTGGTGGTTGGGAGGCGGGACTAGTGCTGGGCAGACTTATACGGTCTGTGCCGGGGCTGGTGGTTGGGCGGTGGGGATAGTGCTGGGCAGACTTATACGGTCTGTGCCAGAACCGGTGGTGGGAGGCGGGGCTGGTGGTAGGGAGGCGGGGATAGTGCTGGGTAGACTTATACGGTCTGTGCCAGAGCCGGTGGTGGGAGGCAGGGATAGTGCTGGGTAGACTTATACGGTCTGTGCTGGGGCTGGTGGTTGGGAGGCAGGGATAGTGCTGGGCAGACTTATACGGTCTGTGCCGGGGCTGGTGGTTGGGAGGCGGGACTAGTGCTGGGCAGACTTATACGGTCTGTGCCGGGGCTGGTGGTTGGGCGGTGGGGATAGTGCTGGGCAGACTTATACGGTCTGTGCCAGAACCGGTGGTGGGAGGCGGGACTGGTAGTTGGGAGGCAAGGATAGTGCTGGGCAGACTTATACAGTCTGTGCCAGAGCTGGTGGTGGGAGGCGGGGATAGGGCTGGGCAGACTGGATGGACCGTGCAGGTCTTTTTCTGCCGTCATCTACTATGTTACTATAAATAGTAGTTATACATAAAAGAACCAGTGAAGAGTTTGATGTTGACAATATCGCTACAATTGAAAATGGGTAGCGATTAACATCACTGAGGTTCTGGGGAAGCTCCTAGGAGATGACTGAAAGATATAAGATATAAAGATTAAAAGGAATTTTGGCTTTAAAATATTTGGATATATGAGATAAGAAGCTGCATATATATCATATACTGGTCAGCAATAATTTGTGATCTTTGGTGTAAATTGCAGGTGTAACATTTACACCTGCCATGGAGAGCTGTGTGTGTGTGTGTTACTTCTGCAATATTACTTCACCCTTCACCCACCCTCAATCCTCTGTTTCAGTAGCACCCGTGACACTGCTTTTAGCTATCTCGGCCCCAAACTCTGGAATGACCCGCTATTGGGCTCATTTTCGAAATAGAGAAGGACGCCCATCTTTCGACATAAATCGGAAGATGGACGTCCTTCTCATAGAAATGTTCAAATCGGTATAATCGAAAGCCGATTTTGGACATCCCCAACTGCACTCCCTCGCAGGGACGGCCAAAGTTCATGGGGGTGTGTTGGAGGCGTAGCAAAGGTGGGACTCGGGCGTGCCTAACACTTGGACGTCGTTGACCCATAATCGAAAAAAAGAAGGACGTCCCTGACGAACACTTGGTCGTTTTCACCCAGACCTGTTTTTATTACGACTAAGGCACAAAAAGGTGCCCGAAATGATCAGATGACCACGGGAGAGAATCGGGGATGACCTCCCGTTACTCCCCCAGTGGTCACTAAACCCCTCCCACCGTCAAAAAACATCTGTTAAAATATTTCGTGCCAGCCTCAGATGTCATACTCAGGTCCATGACAGTGCATGCAGGTCCCTGGAGCAGTTTTAGTGGGTGAGTGCACTTCAGACAGGTGGACCCAGCCCCATTCCCCCCACCTGTTACGTTTGTGGAGGAAACAGCGAGCCCTCCAAAACTCAACTCACCACAAACCCACTGTACCCACATCTAGGTGCCCCCCTTCACCCGTAAGGGCTATGGTAGTGGTGTACAGTTGGGGGTAGTGGGTTTTGGGGGGGGGGGTTGGGGGTTGAGCACACAAGGTAAGGGAGCTATGTACCTGGTAGCATTTTATGAAGTCCACTGCAGTGCCCCCTAGGGTGCCCGGTTGGTGTCCTGGCATGTCAGGGGAACCAGTGTACTACAAATGCTGGCTCCTTCCACGACCAAATGGCTTGCATTTGGTCGTTTTTGAGATGGACGTCCTTGGTTTCGAAAATCGCTGAAAATCAGAAACGTCCATATCTAGGGACGTCCATCTCTAAGGATGACCAAATTTAAGGATTTGGACGTCCCTGACGGTATTTTCGAAACGAAAGATGGACGTCCATCTTGTTTTGAAAATACGTTCAAATTGAAACGTGGATGTCCCTTTCGAAAATGCCCCTCTATGTCACATTCAACATCAACCTACCATTTCCACCTTCAAGCATGCCCTTAAGACACACCTCTTTGTTACCTCCTTTCCCTCTACACCATAGTCCTTCCCTTCTTCCGCCTCCTATTTAGTCTCTGTCTTCCTTCCTCTGATAGCTTTATTGATTTGTAAACCACTTTAATGCCTTTGCTAAGGCCCTCTGCAGCATATCAAGTTGTGACAATAAATAAATACATAAATAATATTACTTTGTGATGTGATTTTCAAACCACTTGACAGTATACCAAATCTGTCCTGGAGGGATGTGTGTGTGTGTGTGTGGAAAAGAGAGCGATTGTATGTAGTACTGTAGCTGAGGCCTCTCCCCCAATTCCCTGAGTGCTACAGTACTGCTTCTGCTCAAGGACTGGACCCCAAAAGCTTCTCCCTCCTCAAAATCTGCAAGGTGAGAGGAGGTGCCAGAAGGGGCATAAACAGAAGGAAGATGGCGGTATAGAGCAAGGCCACCAAGAGGAGGAGCAGGGGAGCAAAATTCCCCAGGCCCGGGCCTCCAAGAAGGGCCCGGTGCCGGGGTCTCTCTCTCTCTCTGCTTCTCCTGACAGGACCCGGGTGATCGTGTCCTGATAGGAGCAGGAGAGAGAAAACCCCAGCACCGGGCCCCCCTTGGAGGCTGGGGAGGACCCGGAGGAGCAGCAGATACAGCAGGCAGAAGAAATCTTCTTCACAGTTGACTGCCACATTGCCTTCCAAGTGGCTGCTTTTCCCCTCAGGTGCACATGCTTGGTTTTGAAACCGATATCACCCCTCTCCTCAGGTCACTTCACTGGCTTCCAATCAGATACCGCATACAGTTCAAGCTTCTCCTCACGTACAAATGCACTCAGTCTGCAGCCCCTCATTACCTCTCTACCCTCATCTCCCCATATGTTCCCGACCCGAAACCTCTGCTCACAGGACAAATCCCTCCTCTCAGTACCCTTCTCCACCACCGCCAACTCCAGGCTCCGCCCATTCTGCCTCGCCTCACCCTATGCTTGGAATAAGCTTCCTGAGCCCTTACGCCAAGCCCCCTCCCTACCCATCTTCAAATCCTTGCTCAAAGCCCACCTCTTCAATGTTGCTTTCGGCACCTAACCTTTATACCTTTCAGAAAATCTAGACTGCCCCAATTTGACTACCCCTACATTTGTCCTTTAGATTGCAAGCTCTTTGAGCAGGGACTGTCCTTTTATGTTAAACTGTACAGCGCTGCGTAACCCTAGTAGCGCTTTAGAAATGTTAGGTAGTAGTAGTAGTAGCATGTGCGACCTGAGATAAAAAGCAGCAGCATGGGTAGGCCAAGTGGCAGAACTGTGAAGAGCAACAACGCTGGAGTGGAGGAGAAGACTCTTATGCTGGCGGGGCCTTGGGATCCCTGTCAGCCAAGGTATTTCCAGTTGCCCCAGGCAGCAGCGATCCGGGAGGGAGGGAGGGAGGGGGCGAGCCCGGCGGTGATGCCCCTGCCCCAGGCCTGGCTCGGTCTCTCAGCGGCCCTGGTATAGAGGAATGGGTGAGCAGAGCCCCAGGGCCACATATATCTAGTTATGCCAGTGCTAGCATTAGACACAGAGACTGCACAGTCCCTCTATAACCACTAAACCCACTCAAGGACAGAATCATTTTAACAGCAGTTAATTACCTGTCGAAAATCAATGAACTTACAAAAGGGCAAGCAAATGGAGTTGAACAGCCCATCTGTTCAGATGACAGCCTCATCCTTCTAAGAAATCTGTGAAATGGTCACTTTTGAATGCTGCAAGATTGCAAAATGGCTTTTCTGTTCTTAATATCTTGTACACCGTGCTGGTGTACTTTCTATTTCTGTTCCTATGGCCGTTCCATTTTCCTCTAAAGTCAACTGATTTTTTTTTTTTAACAGTACAGACTAGGCGCCAGTAGAATATTTCCTCTAGGCATACTATTAGCATCCTGGTATAATAAAAGCTGTCAGAAAGTTTTCCATTCTCTTTTATCATTGGTTAGGTTGGGCTGCCACTGAATTTGCATAGCTCTTTCATGTTTATCCTCCTTCCAGAGGGGGGCGCTGTTTTAGCCTAGTGGCACCTTATAGGCTAATTGATACTGCTGTTGAAGTGAGCGCTTGTCTTTAAAAGCTAATGTTAGTCCGTAAGGTGCCACCAGCCTATTGGTCATTCTGGTTAATTTATCCAAGATTTGTCCTCTTCACCGATTTGTGCCTGTGGCTGAGGACACAGTATTATATGAAAGAATCATCATACTTGTCAGAGCACAGTGCTTTGATCTGAGCATTGCTCATTTATTGCTTGTTATTTGTAACACATTGAAAATCTTTCACTCCTTCATCTTTCAAGCATTTTTTTTTACCCAATAATTTCTTATTTAACACTAGTTTTCAGGCTGTCACATCTACTACTTAAAAGTGACTGAGGGTTCTTGCTGCTTATTTTGCATTAAAAATCCTTTAACAGACATTTTAGAATTACAAAGCTATCATTTATTTTTCAGATCTCGTTATTATTCGTCAACAATTTATTCCGGTGTTTGCTGATGAAACTTGGATTTTGACAGCTACAACTCTACCAAATAATACACCCACTGTGCATCAGTGTTTAACAACCCCACCCCCAAAGATACACTGATAGGAGCCTTTAAAATCCAACGAAAAGCATGATGTGGTAAACTGTGAAGCCATGAACTGAGATCAGGACTTTCATCAATAAAGGGACTGAGGTCAAATTTCACAGACTGATTCAGCTCCTGGTTTTCTCATTACAACTGTGGATTTATAGTTCTAGTTTTCCTGGATGCTTTTCAGGACACAACCAGAACTGGATCAGTCAGTCAGTTTGACCTGGATTGAGCAGCAACTAGGAGTAAGTCACCAAAATATTTTTGTTTGCACCATTGTATTTCTTTTTAAAAAAGCTTTGTTATGTTTCAATACACACCCTAGTCTATGACAAAGTCATTTCCATACCACTCATTGAAGTCCATACAACATGATTGCTAATTGCTTATCTAGTTGTGAAGTTCTAGGGTGAACTATATAAGAACTTGTAAGCAGGTACCTCTAGGTGCAGGCAAGGATAGAACAATCTCCTCCAGCCACAGGCTCCTGGTACAATCAAAAAATAAATGTCCACCAGCAACTTCAATCTTAAAAACTTTATTCCATGCAGGATTCTAGTAGACCTGATACACAGTTCCAACAGCAGCATTCACCTTCAATTTTAAGCACATGTAAGCCACCTGAAAGTGTGTGGCAAATAGTTCCCTTTAAGCAGTAGGCTATGAGCACATACCAGGATTCAATAGAGGCTCACAGTCAGCTCCAGTCTGGGCTCTTTATCCAGTGCACAATAAACAGTAGTTCAATTCCAAATAGAAGCAGTTTTTTTCAATTCATCATCACAGTTAAATCACAAAGCAGCAGTTTCTACCTTCTACTCTCCCTTCAGGAGAGCTCAGTACTTTAGGGACTCCTCATACCCAAGGGATTTCAACTTGCATCAGCTTCACTGGTAAATTCAATACTTTAGGGACCTCCCTTACCCAAGGATTTTCAGCCTGCAAATACTTTTGGGACTTCCTCACATCCAAGGGATTTCAGCCTGCTTCAGTACTTTAGGGACCTCTCTTAGCCAGGGGTTTTCAGCCTGCAACGGCTTCTCTCCTCTGGGACTCCTTCCCACCTGCCTAATCAATCCCTGGCTTCTGCTCTCACAACCAATCATTCTTCTTGCATTAGCTTCCCCCACCCCAGCTGAGTTGAGCATTAGACTAGTGATGAGCTCCTGCACACAGGGTTTCCTAACTCTCTTTCCCCCTAGTGGCAGCCCATCTACACATCCTGCCAGCTTACACCCATGTCTTCCCCTATTGCAGCTAGGAGTCCAGTCCGGGTTACTCATCTCACCCCTGGCTCCTTGCCTGCAATGCCTCCTGGGACTTGTATTTCAAACTGACACTGCCTTAACCCAACTATCCTGGATGTGACTTTATCACAAACTATATAGCCATATTGGGTCAGACCAATGGTCCATCTATCTCAGTATCCTGCTTCCAACAGTGGCCAATCCAGGTCACGACTACCTGGCAGAAGCCCAATTAGTAACAACATTCCATGTAGAACCTCAAAGAGTAGCAACATTCTATGCTACTAATCCCGGGGCAAGCAGTGGCTTCCCCATGTTCATCTCAATAACAGACTATGGACTTTTCCTCCAAACTTTTTTTAAACTCAGATATGCTAACTGCTGTTACCACATCCTCCGGCAGCGAGTTCAAGAGCTTAACTATTCTTTGAGTGTTAAAATATTTCCTTCTTTTTATTTTAAAAGTATTCCCCTGGTCTTTGTACTTTTTGAAAGAGTGAAAAATTGATTCACTTCTACCCGTTCTACACCACTCAGAATTGTATAGACTTCAATCATATCCCCCTTCAGACGTCTCTTTTCCAAACTGAAGAGCCCTAACCTCTTTAGCCTTTCCTCATATGGGAGGAGTTCCATCCCTTTTATTATTTTGGTCGCTTTTCTTTGAACCTTTTCTAATTCAACTATATCTTTTTTGAGATGAGGCGAGCAGAATTGAATGCAATTCTGAAGATGAGGTCCCACCATGGAATGATATGGAGGCATTATAATATTCTTGGTCCTTATTGTGCATCCCTTTCCTAATAATTCCTAGCATCCTTTTGCTTTTTTGGCCTCTCCACACACTGGGCAGAAGATTTCAGCGTATTGTTTACAATGACACCTAGATATTTTTCTAGAGTGCTGACTCCTAAGGTGGACCCCAGCATCAGATAATTATGATTCGGATTATTCTTCCCAATGCATTTGTCCACATTAAATTTTATCTGTCATTTGGATGCCAGTATTCCAGTTTCCTAATGTCTTCCTGCAGATATAGCCAAAACATGGGTTAGGTGGAGGTTAGTTAGAGTGATTTCCACAGTACCGTTTTTCCAAGCCTGCATTTGGCATAACCCTCATGCTAAATTGGACACTTGAATGTCCATCAATCCCAGGCCTCCCTTCTCCCTTGGAAATATTAATGCCTGTAATGATAGCCCAACCTTGCTACCTCCCCACAAAAAAAATTTAAGTGCTCTAAGCAGCAACCATAAATCCCACTGCTTCAAGTATATGGGAAGAGTTTGTGATGGGTAGAGCCAACGAGGAATTATTAACATATTGTATATTCTGCCCAACAGCGACAATGGCAAATGTTCCCCAAATCCGTAACCATTCCACGGTACTTATGAGAATACGCTTGACATCATCATCATATACAAATCACACCCATCATTTTTTTGGACCTTCTACACAAGGACCTTCTATACGTTATCAATTATAGTCAGAAACCTGGACTCATTGCCTTACCATGGCCTATACTTACCTGTATAATGTACAAAAAAACATTCCATACAAAATTCTCAAAATAACCCACACCCTGATGATGAACGGTGTGAAAAAGAAGTCCTCACAAAGCTTAAGAAGAGAAAAACATCCAAAAAATGTCATAAAACACTATTTGGACGGATTTCTTCTCAAAATGTCCAAATCGGTATTTTTGAAAACTGTTTTGCAGATACTTATCTATGCATTTCATCAGCAGTGCATCCAAATCGCAAGGGGGCATGTCAGGGCATTTTGAAGGTGGGATTAGGGTGGGCTGATGGCATGCCTAACACTTGGACATTTTACAGCCATAATGGAACAAAAGGAAAACGTGTAGGGCGAAAACTTCAACATTTTGGTCTAGACCTGTTTTCAGAACAAATAAGGCACAAAAAGGTGCCGTGAATGACCAGATGTCCACTGGAATGAATCAGGGATGACCCCCTCCCACCCCAAAAAAATGTGAATAAAAATAGTACTCACCAGCCTCTAGGACAGCCTCAGATGTTACAGCAAGGTCCATTCAGCATGCAGGTCCCTGGAGTAGTGTAGTGGCGAGTGCAGTGCACTGTAGACAGATGGACCTGGGTCCATACCTCCCCCTACCCATTACACTTGTGGTAGAAACTGTGAGTCCTCCAGAACTCAACAGAAACCCACATATAGGTACCCCTTTCACCCCTAAGGGCTGTTGTAGTGGCATAGAGTTGGGGTTAGTGGGTTTTGGGTGGGTTTTGGAGAGCTCAGCAGACAAGATAAGGGAGCAATGGTGAGATGTGTACCTGGGAGCATTTATATGAAGGTCACAGCAGTGTTCCAGTGCTCTCCTGGGATGTCTGGAGGACCAGTCTACTATTTATTTATTTATTTATTACATTTGTACCCCGCACTTTCCCGCTCATCGCAGGCTCAATTCGGCTTACATAGTAACAAGAGAATACAATCTATTGTAACAGAATCAACAAAGGAGGTATGTGATCGGACAAATGAACAAGGAGTAAATGGGATAGAACAGGTATGAGAAAATGATAGGGATAGGTAAGGCGGTGGAGCGATAAAAAAGAAGATGGGAAGAGCATGGAAGGTAAGAAGGTTGGTAGGAGATATTTACTAAAAATACAGGTCCTTCCTACATCCCAATGGCTTGATTTTCTGCATGTGTCACTTGTAAGTTTGGGGGTTTTTTTAATGGCCTGAAAGATAAAAACAAAGCCTTATTATAAATGGTATTTTTGAAAAAAAAAATACAGACATTTTGCGTTTTTGAAAATGGTCATGTTTTCTATTCTAGCTTGCGGTAGAAATCAGCTGGCGCTAAATGCCGAGACGCCCATTATATTCCTGTGGACATCTCACCATTGGGCATCTTGGCGTTTGCCGCCAGCTGATTTCTACCGCAAGTTAAAAATGCTACCACGGCTTAGTAAAAGACCCCCTTATTTTCAAAACTATTTTCAAAATTGTTGGATCTGAAGAAGAAGGGTCACCTTCGAAAGGTAAGCAAAAATGTATTAAGTTAGTCCAATAAAAAAGGTATCATCTCATTTTTTTTCCTATGTTTTACCAAATTAGACCTAAACCTCCATGCTCTGTTTAACTCATTTCTGTTTTACAAACTTTAGTTTGTAAGTTCTTCCACCCTAGAGTTAATGCTGTACCACAGACTAAGATTATCTGTTTTATACCGAGCAGAGGCATTTGGGTTGAACTGTAAAACTGCTGTAGGCTGTCTGGCAGTGAGCCACATCAAAACCATCTCTTCCACACTCTGAAGGTCACACTGATTTCTTCCCTCTGCGCTCTTCTCTTCTCTTCTCCTGAAAAGAAATTATATTGCCTCTGATAAGAAAGATAATTGAGATCCAGAGACAAGCTATTATGGTTAATCCTCAAGTTAAGCAGCAGTGCTATAGGAATGGAATAAATATAGTCTTGATGGTTTCACTTGCCTTAGGCAAGTCAATCAACTCTCACAAGGCAGCTCTATTTCAGCTGCGATTTAATCACCTGTTTGTATGACTGCAGCTACGGAAAGGCCAATGGTGGAGAAGCTCAGCATCTCTTGTGCTTAGACACATGTCCTATTTCACCTCTTTAGGAGAATTGTGTAAGATCATTGAAGCACTACAAGGAGGTAATTCCATAAAAGGAACTAGAAGGTAGGTGCCAAAAATGTGAGCGCTTAGCTCGTCTTCTGTAATGGCAAATTAGTGCACCAAAGCCATTAGGGAATATTAGCGTTGATTCGGCAATGACAGGTCTAAAGTTAGGCATGACCACTTAAGCCTGCTCTACAGCAGGCATAAATGTTTATGACTAAATGTGGCAGTTGCACACATAAGGGAAAGCATTCTATAAAACCTATACCAAAATAGTTGGAATGCCCATGAGCTACCTGTGCCCCACCCATGTGTGCACCCAACCCCTTGCAGATCCATGCTATAGAAATTGCACAGTGTATAGAACTGGCTCCTAACATATGCGCTTAACTGCAAATTACTGATAGTTAAAGCCAATTATTGATACTTATTGCCAATTAAGGGCCAATTAAATACTTAAGGGTTCCTTTTACTAAGGTGCACTGAAAAATGGCCTACACTGGTATAGATGCGTGTAATGAACTTGCGCAGGTCCATTTTTCAGCGCACCTGCAAAAAAGGCCTTTTTTTGCCGAAAAGTGGACCTGTGGCAAAATAAAAATTGACGCGAGTCCATTTTGGGACTGAGACCTTACCAGTTAACGCCGCTCAACGGAAAATTTCCAGTGCACGTAGTGGATGTGCGTAAAAATGGAATTTACTGCCCTGGGCCACATGGTAGCCGGGCGGTAGTTCTGAATTGAAGCATGTTGGGTGCGCGTAGGCGCCTACACGGCTTAGTAAAAGGGACCCTAAATTACACACTTAATTGGAAGTATCCATTGATAGAATGAGGGGTTAGAGTTTTGTAAAATGAGTAGGCTTTTCCGATCACATTTGTTTGAATACTGGTTGGCTATTGTGTACTTAGGAGAATGTAACATTTGAGCATTTCCTCTAATGGTACTGCAACGTAGGCTGCTATTAAGATGGGTTATTTTACCCCAAGTTATGCTATGTTAGTACAGTGTCTCATTGCATAAAATGGTACCTGCATTAAAATAGCATGATTTAGTGGTAAAATAACACATCTTAACAGTGGGCCACATTGATAATTCCCCCCCTTAGTGTGAAGAGTTTCAGTCTCTGGTAACAGAGCTGTTACTGTGATGTCATAATGCCTGATTCCACCAATTCCTAAGAGCCAACCTCATCATTGATGTCACAATAGCTTGATTGTCCTATACTTGTCTCACTTTTATTACATAAGCAGTGATTTCTTTCTTTTCTTTTAATTGAAGGGGGGAGTTATCAACGTGGGCTACCGTTGAGATATATTATTTTACTGTTAATCCTAGTCACCAGTGACTAGGGGGACTCATTTTCAAAGCACTTAGACTTACAAAGTTCCATAGGTTACTATGGAACTTTGTAAGTCTAAGTGCTTAGATAATACACCTCTAGGTCTCATTGCATAAACTGGGACCTGTACTAAAATAGCATGACATGCGGTCGTAAAATAACTCATCTTAACAGTAGCCCATGTTGATTATTTCCTCCTCAAGACATTATTCACCTTTCAAAAGCTGGGCTCAAAGTGAGTTGCAATTCATGTACTGTAGTTACTTCCATGCCCAAGGGGGCTTAAAATTCTAGGTTGCACCTGACAGAATAGACAGTGAAGTGATCTGCCCAACGTCACAAGTGTTAGTGGGAAAGCATGATGTGAACCCTAGCTTGCCTGATTCCCAAATTACTGATCTAACTATTAGGTAACACCTCCACTCTATTGGAAAGGTACCACATTTTCTACTACTACTACTACTACTACTACTAGTACTTATCATTTCTAAAGCGCTACTAGACGTACGCAGCGCTGTACACTTGAACGTGAAGAGACAGTCCCTGCTCGACAGAGCTTACAATCTAATTAGGACAGACAAACAGGACAAATAAGAAGGGAATATTAAAGTGAGGATGATAAAATAAGGGTTCTGAACAAGTGAATAAGGGTTAGGAGTTAAAAGCAGCATCAAAAAGGTGGGCTTTTAGCCTAGATTTGAAGATGGCCAGAGATGGAGCTTGATGTACTGGCTCAGGAAGTCTATTTCAGGCATATGGTGCAGCAAGATAAAAGGAACGGAGTCTGGAGTTAGCAGTGGAGGAGAAGGGTGCAGATATGAAAGCTTTACCCAGTCAACGGAGTTCCCGGGGAGGAATTTAGGGAGAGATGAGAGTGGAGAGGTATTGAGGAGCTGCAGAGTGAATGCACTTATAGGTCAATAAGAGGAGTTTGAACTGTATGCGGAAACGGATAGGAAGCCAGTGAAGTGACTTGGTTTTTGGCATGACCCTTGTTTGAGGTTAAATATGATTTTAAATGTCTCCACCACTTGACACATTCCTTCAATAAAAGCATTGAAAGCAATGTAAGTAAAGCCTAGACTGGTTGAATCCATTCTCAATGACCTGGAGCTATCTGGTAATCCTAACATGGGTTGTAAGTGCCGAGCAATACAGAGAGGGATTGATCCGTGCAGGTGTTAACCCACATGGCATAAATGGCCACTCATTGCATTAAAATGGATGCTCATGAGGCCATTGAGTATTCTGCAGGAACGCAGAGAGGTAAAAAGAGGCTTTTTGATGCACAGTTACTGTGAGAATGTTTTTCACCAGATCTGGGGCTGCATACAAAGGTTTGAGGAGAGGATTTTATTCTGGGTTTTGAGATTTAACTGCTGGTTTCATCTCCTTTTGCAACCTGAAGGACGCCCCTGCATGATTCGGAGGCAGACAGGAGGTAACAGACGTGTGCATGTCTCAACAAAACCAAAAAATGAAAGCACACATTGGCGCCTGTTCTCTGCACCTAAATATTAGCCTCACAAATATTGCTTGCTTGCTGTTTTATCTTTGTACATGCAGCCAAGAACTCACACTTACGGTGAAACCTTTGTGCGCATATGCTCAGCACTCCCCCCCTCTCCCACCGATTAGCTGCAAGTTTTCTGTGCTTAAAATTAGATTAACTTTCTGCAATCATGATATTATGCTCACAATAGAAGTCAGGTGCTCAGAGATTGGCACGCGACTCTGCCTTTCTTCATTGGCCTCTCTGTTTTTTTTTTTTGTGTTGAATATTGTATTTTGAATTGCTGGGGATAAGTAGATTCCCTGGAGTTCTGCAGAGCTTGCCTGTCTCTCACTATATTGAATGTGATACTGAAACAGCACCCCCCACTGGCAGGCCTGTAGGTGGAGGACTCCCACTTAGCTTAGAGGGAACAGAGCTGGATATCCAGTGTGATTTAGTCAGCATGATTAGCATTTAAAGAAACACTAACTGCAGCAGGCTGAATACTGACCCCTATTCAAATCCAGGAATTTTACAAATTACTGACACGAAACATAAGTTTCTCTTGCCAAGGTATCTAAACAATAATCCAAACTGTCTGCCTTAAAAGCTATGGTCTATTATATTTAGGACCATGAAGTTAACCCTTTCATTTTCCTACACTAAGGTGTCCTAGTTTGTGCTTCTGTATTCTTTATTTTCTCAAGCTTCAGGTTGTGAAGAACATGCATTCTCCCCTTTCTGTATTAACATCAACAATTTTGCTGGACTGATTGAAATATTGATTTTTCCTACTGCTGGCTAGAGGCAGATGAAATAATACATAATGCTTTCTGCCAGAATCAATGCCATTCATAATCTATAAATTCCAATGCCTAACTATTAAACCATCTGTCAGTTAGATGACATCCATAAACTAATTAAAAAAAATAAAAGTGAAAGATTGGAGTTTGTGAGGGGTTATCGGCTACAATTCTGCATAGACTACAAAATGTGCCTCGGGAAGCTGGCTAAAAAAAATCCGTAGCACCCAATGTACAGAAAACCGATGAACACCTAGCGTGGAAACAAAACAGTATTTATTTACGAGTTTAGTTGTTGCACTGGTTGTTATGCAAAGTCAAAAGGAAGGAGCTTTGCTCTGAGTTCTTCCTAAGAATTTAGACAGGGGTGGCCTTAGAGGGATGCAGAGGGATGTGGGGCCATGTGTAGAGACTCATTGTGGGGGTGACGATAGAAAGAGCATCAAACGATGATCAAACCAATCTACTTTATCGTGATATCACGATAAAGTAGACTAGTTTGGTCATTGTCTGATGCTCTTTGTATCGTCACCCTGGCTGTGCTCATTTGGCTTGTGCTTCTGCAAGGGTTGTTGTCCTTCTGTTTCCTGCTGAGACTCGTTGTGGGGCATATCACTACTACTACTACTACTTATCATTTCTATAGCGCTACTAGACGTACACAGCGCTGTACACTTGAACATGAAGAGTCAGTCCCTACTCAACAGAGCTTACAATCTCTGGGGTTAAATGGGCAGTATTCACAATGGAGAAGGGTAGTTAGTGGGGTTCCTCAAGGGTCCGTGCTAGGACCGCTGCTTTTTAATATATTTATAAATGATTTAGAGATGGGAGTAACTAGCGAGGTAATTAAATTTGCTGATGACACAAAGTTATTCAAAGTCGTTAAATCATGACAGGATTGTGAAAAATTACAAGAGGACCTTACAAGACTGGGAGACTGGGCGGCTAAATGGCAGATGATGTTTAATGTGAGCAAGTGCAAGGTGATGCATGTGGGAAAAAAGAACCCGAATTATAGCTACGTCATGCAAGGTTCCACGTTAGGAGTTACGGACCAAGAAAGGGATCTGGGTGTCGTCGTCGATAACACACTGAAACCTTCTGCTCAGTGTGCTGCTGCGGCTAAGAAAGCGAATAGAATGTTGGGTATTATTAGGAAAGGTATGGAAAACAGGTGTGAGGATGTTATAATGCCGTTGTATCGCTCCATGGTGCGACCGCACCTTGAGTATTGTGTTCAATTCTGGTCGCCGCATCTCAAGAAGGATATAGTAGAATTGGAAAAGGTGCAGCGAAGGGCGACTAAAATGATAGCGGGGATGGGACGACTTCCCTATGAAGAAAGACTAAGGAGGCTAGGGCTATACAGCTTGGAGAAGAGACGGCTGAGGGGAGACATGATAGAGGTATATAAAATAATGAGTGGAGTGGAACAGGTGGATGTGAAGCTTCTGTTCATGCTTTCCAAAAATACTAGGACTAGGGGGCATGCGATGAAACTACAGTGTAGTAAATTTAAAACAAATCGGAGAAAATTTTTCTTCACCCAACGTGTAATTAAACTCTGGAATTCGTTGCCGGAGAAAGTGGTGAAGGCGGTTAGCTTAGCAGAGTTTAAAAAGGGGTTGGACGGTTTCCTAAAGGATAAGTCCATAAACCGCTACTAAACGGACTTGGAAAAATCCAAAATTCCAGGAATAACATGTATAGAATGTTTGTACGTTTGGGAAGCTTGCCAGGTGCCCTTGGCCTGGATTGGCCGCTGTCGTGGACAGGATGCTGGGCTCGATGGACCCTTGGTCTTTTCCCAGTATGGCATTACTTATGTACTTATGTAAATCCTGTGTTGCAAAAGTTGTAGTCATTATGGAGAAATATTGTTACTCTCTCCTTGCGTACTTTCCGGATTCTTCCCTCCATAATTTCCAGCTGCTTCAGTACTCAACCACTTGTCTCCTCTTCTACCTGCCCTGGCACTCCTATGTTACTTCTCTGTGAGCTTCACATTCCTTTCTGGTCATCCTATGAACTTCTGCTTTTCATCTTTAGGCTGACCACTCTTTACTCTTGTGCTGAGTCTCAGACCCTTTTCTATACTCTCCACACCAACCAGGTTACTTCATATTGTATGTCATAAATACATAAGTACATAAGTATTGCCATACTGGGACAGACTTTCAGTAGAGAAAGGGCTGAAAAGCAGGGCCGAAATGTGGAACTCCCTGAGCTAAGAATCTGGGTTGTCCCATCCTCTGGGCTTTATCTTCTCCTCTGCCGGTACCCCCCCCCCCCCCCCCCCCCCCCCCCCCCCCCCCGCCCGTTCTCTTATCCCCTTCTTCGCAAGATGCGGTAAAAACTGGCCCAACACACACCCAATTCACATGCCTACACTACCGCAGGCCACTTTTTACCGCGGCTTAGTAAAAGGGCCCCTCGCTGTTGACTAGCAAAGCATCTGTATGGAAGCTGTGCTTGCCAGCTAATACATATGCACTCCTGCATGTTCTTTTCAAAAGGTTCCACATTCAGCAGAGCCTTTTGTAAAATACCATCTGAATTGATCACATCCTGACCTGGACCCCTCAATTCTGATCTCATCCTTCTATGTCAAATGGGTCTTAAAACATAACAAAGGCTCCAAGTATTCCTCATGGAATAATATATTACAGACTGTGAGACAAATTCTGTTTCTGCATCTTGTCCACTTGATGGGAAATAGGAAAAATTAGATAACTGATGACTCTTTGAACAGGGAGACGTTTGTGTCAAATCTTTAGAAAGCTTTTTCTTTAAAGAGGTGCCACCTTGAGAAATGAATGGATGCAATCTACCTTTCATTTCTCTTATCCCAAAGACATTGACCTAGTTATATGCAGTCACTGCTGTCAGGTTTTGTGTGTGTGTGTGTTTTTTTTTTCAAACTAGTAATAAATTTCCTGTTCTGTCGATTCCCCCTGAGGCATCTCCTGAGTTCTATTCAGGCTGCAGCATGCCTGAGAGTTAATGCTCCCATCCTGTGTCTCTTATCTGGATTCCAGGTGTTGCCTAATTTAGTGCAGAGGCAAGAAGTGCATTTAGATCATTAAATGTTATATTGTTCTTGCAGAGGGGTCCCTGGTGCAGCTCATCCAAGCTATTTCAGTAGTGGCATTCCACTTGTCATAGACAGAGCTCAAGGAGGCAGCAGAAGGGATTTGCTATCGGTATGAAGATGTTTCAGATCCCAGTTACTGTCCAGGCCAGGGCATAATGGGGTAAATGATCTACAGGTCACCTAGATTTAGGCAGTGTGGGGTAAATATTCAACCTGCAGCAGTCAGTGTTTTTAAAACACTGGTATTTGCAGGTACCAGCTGATATTCAGCCAAGGCCCGCATAAGACTGGGGGAAGACTGACCATTTGGGCAACCGGGCAGTGCCCGAGGGCCCAGAGGCTCTGCCTGGATGCCCGCCGCACACTACAGCCCTCCCTGTTCCTACCTTAAAAGGCGCGCCACTGGAGATCTAGTGGCCTCTGCGGGGGGGGGGGGGGGGGGGGGGAGAGGGGCATGTTCTTTCCTGTCTGTTGTGCTGCCGCTATACCCCATGACCGGCACCACCGTATTTTAAAAATGGCAGCCGAGACTCCCTGCAGAAGTCTCGCGAGACTACCACAGGAAGTCTCAGCCGCCATTTTGAAAACACGGTGGCACCGGCAAGTGGGGAATAGCGACAGTGCAGCGGGCTGGAAAGAACATGTTCCCCTCCCCCCCACAGGGACTACTAGACCACCAGAGTCCTTCATGTACAACCAGGGCAGCGGGAGCATCAGCTGCAGTGGTAGAGGGGACAGCAGCACGGCAGTAGGGGGGTGTTGGGTAGCGGGTCCGGGGACCCAGAACACTCTCAGTCCACCCCTGCATAAGACAGTTATGTGGGCCCCAGCTGAATATCAGCCGGGACCCACGTAACTATTTAAAGGCTCTTGGAGCCCTGGAAGCGCCCTCCAGGGGGGTATCCTGAAAACCTGACTGACTAGGGGGTCACTTAGGACATGTTCAGAAACCACTGTTTTTGTCCTATTCTTTATCTATAGGAAAATCTATTTGTTTTTATGGAGCTGATATTCAGCGTAATTCAACCAGTTAAATCATATTGACTGGGTCTGGTGCTGATATTAAGTGGCATTTAACTAGAGAGGCATGGGGAAACCTCAGGGGCCTGAGCCCCCACACTTTAGGCTCAAGCCCCCCCCCCCTAGAATTGTAGCACCATCTGTTGCTATGGTTGGTGGGGAACCCCCAAACCCCACCAGCTGAAGAGGTCCTCCACCAGCAGCCTGGCAGTGAGCGGAACATTTTATGGGCTGCTGCCGCACTTGGTCCCCCCCCCCCCCCGTGAATGCTCGGTTTTTATGAAACTGATCGTGCACGGGGGAGCCATCCACCTAGCACATGTGCAAGAACTGAGCATGCACGGGGTGGGGGAAGGGGAGCATGGTGGAGGTAGTGGTGGCAGTGGCCCATAGAAAGTGCTGCTAACTCTCAGGCCACTGGTGGGGGACCAGCAAAGCACCAGGTAGTCACGTCAGTAATCATATTTTACATTACTTTAATATAAGCCCTTAAAGGCTTTTGAATAAAATGGTTTCATTTATTAAAATTCCATTTAATCCTACAAATTCTATATAGTACGACTTAAATTGCTTGCGCAAATCCAGTCATATTCTGGATTTGCACGCACAATTTAATCACTTAGTAAGTCGACCGGCGCTGATAATTGCCACTTAGCAAGCAATTATTTACACTAATCGGCATTAATTAGAATTTATGTGCACAACTGTCTAAACGTATTCTGTAACAATCGGTTTCTCTGCAGAGTGCAGCGACAGATGGATTATTTACAAAACGGTCTTTTTCAAGATTTCTTTATAATATCAATTTATGATCTTACTTCACTGTTGATCTCAGTTATAAGACTCCTGATGTAGGCCATATGGCCGAAACACAACGTGTGTCGAGTCACTTTTAATGTGGAATTGTTTTATTATTATTATTAGTTTGAAAATTATTATTTTTTTTTTTTGCAAATAGATTTTTATTGATGATGGTATCAATCATTAAGCATATAATACACTACAGTATCCAATTGCAGATAAGTCTTAAATCCAACTTCAAACATCATACTATCACATCATCATTTTATACAATCTTAAACTATATCTAACCTCCCCCCTCCCTCCTACCCCCCCCCCCCCCCGGGGGCCTCTTCTCCTCATTGTCTATGATGCCTAAACATCTGTGTATTACTCTACTTACACAACGCGAACTCTTATTTATTTATTGTGTACATCAAAAATTTAATATAGGACCTTTCACCGCTGGAGGCAATGAGGCTTATTTTCAAAGCACTTAGCCTCCCAAAGTTCCATAGAAACCTATGGAACTTAGCCTCCCAAAGTGCTTTGAAAATATGCCTCAATGTCAACCAAATGGAGTCCATATCTTACAAAAGTCTGTTTCTTTAAAGGTTCCTTTCTGATCCACCAGCCGTCTCTCAAACCGCATGAGACAAACCATTTGGCATCTCCATTGATGAACTGTGGGAATTTTATTTGTAATCCACTCGGTTAGTATCACTTTCTTTGCTACAGTTGTTGCCCGAATTGTAAATCCTCTATAGCCAGCTGGGGTCGGGGACACCAATCCCGGATTGCCAAACAATAATTGTGGCCCATAACACCATGTTGCCTTCCACATAAGAGATACGTGTTTTAGGAGACTCCTCCAGAACTTTGCTATTTTTCCACAGTGCCAAAACATATGTCCTAACTGTACTCCCATGTCGCCACATTTCAGACAGGCCCCATCCGTCGAGGCTCCCATATGAAAGGCCCTTCTTGGTGGAATATGTGCACGCATAGCGAACTTAAATTGTAATTCCCAATGTGACATCATCCTGCAAGAGCCTCGCAAAGACAAGACATATGCTTTAAGAATTTGATAGGAGATTTCTGTTCTTAAGTCTGCGGTCCAGGCCTGTGCCAGGCCCTTGTAATCAGGTTCTGATATTGTGTCTCTGATGTGTCTATGGTGCATCCGGAGCGGAACCTTATTTTGTGCTTGTAAGGAGAATGCATCAGACAACTCCTCCTGCACGTCCTCCGTTAGGTCTTGCCACTCCAGAGCGGAAATGTGATGTTTTAATTGTATATAGTGGAAGTACTCTGATTGTCGGCAAGAATATTTTGACTTCAACTCTTCAAATGGCTGAATTTGCCCCTCTTCAGTCAACACATGCGTTATGTAAATTAACCCTTTGCTTTTCCAACGGCGGAACACCCCATATATCTGTCCCGGCGGGAAGTTTGAAAATTATTAAACACTGTTTATTTTAAATTTCATTTTGGTTCCAGTTTTTGGATAGCCTGGTTCATATTCACACCTTTTTTATTTTCATTTCACGCTCCATGGGATCTATTGAGTTCTCCACGTACGTGGATTCTCTTTAGACTGAGGAATGGACAGGTCACGGGTGTTTCGAAAATCTATGCAAGTTGTTATAGAATGCACCCGGTCCATACCTAATTTTTAAGTGTCAGCATTTACACCAAGTTTTTCTTGGCGAAACTGCCCACAACTAAATTTAGTCATGCAGACGGATGCTCAACGTATTCTATAACCCGTGCAAAAATTTAGGCGCATTCTATAAAGTGTGCCTAAATTTTGGTGTAATTTATAGAATACTTCTAAGTGGGTTTTTCTTTGGCGCTGATTTTTCAGGCACCATATAGAAAGTTAGTGCCCAGGTCTTGTAATGAAGTTTTTGTCTCAGGCTATCCGTTAACTGCCAGTTCATGATTTTCTGGCTGGTGAACTATATTAAAATGAATGGAACTCAGCTCTGACCTGTAGGTTTAATTGGATTATATTTAATTTTCAAAAACCTGCTTCTCGTGTAAACTACTTTTGATATGGTTAGGAGCATACAGGTAAGAAAAAGAAGAAAAAAAAGACCCCTTCAAAATACTGCCTTCCTTTAAATGATGATGGTTATCACTGTGCTAGAGATAACATTGAACTAAAGTGCTTTTTTTCCTTAATAAAGAATGACTATCTAACCATGGCAGTGAGGTGAGGACACCAGAACACTGCTTTTCGATCTTCCATTTTCTTCTCAAATTGCCGTTCTTTTTCAGAATGGAGACCATTTAAAAAACTGAACAGTTTAATGACAATTAAAATTGGAATGCATACACCGTTCAAAGTGAGAAATAGCACATTGCTAGATGGTGAGCAGTAGGGCGTCGTTGGGGAAAAACATCAATTACAGAAACCATGCCTTCTGTTTGTGACATTCATCAAGCCTGCCACATTGGAAGCTCCCCTCAGCTGTAGGTCTTCTGCAAATACATGTATCTCTCATGTTAATGGGTCTTTTTTTCTATGACACCTACAATAGATAGCTTTTAGCATGCTATATTTAATAATATTAATAGCCATAGAGGTTCAACTTCATCTAGAAGCGTCTACCCTCATTTGTAGAATGAGGAGAAAAAGCTGAGGGAAATTCTGTGCTCAGCGTGACCTCGCTACAATGATGTGCTTTTTTTAGTCTCTAGTCTTGAAAGTAATAATATGATGCGACTATAACCCAATTCTCACACACTGTTACCTCCTCACTTCAAGGTCGACCACAGAATTTTTAAAAAATATATTTTCTTCCCCACACCTGCTTGTCGTGATTTTAAATTCACTTTGGAAAATACCAATGTTTTTGTTTCTCTGGCAGGGGCGTAGCCAGACCTTGAGGTGGGAGGGGGCCAGAGCTCAATTTCGGACACCACCCGCACCCACCCTTCCCCCTCCACCAACCCCCTGCCTCACCACCCCCCCTCCGCCGTCCACTGTTGCCGCTGTACATCTTGGCTGGCGGTGGTCCCCAACCCCCGCCAGCTGAAGACGTCATCCAGCGCTGGTCTCTGGTGCCGCCGCATTGCCTGCCCTGCTCTCTCTTCTCCTCACGTCCGGCATGTTCCTTTCAGTGAAACTGAGAATTTCACTAAAAGGAGCGTGCCCGACTTGAGGGGAAGAGAGAGCAGGGCAGGCAATGTGGCGGCCCCAGAGACCAGCGCTGGATGAAGTCTTCAACTGGTGGGGGTTGGGGACCCCCACCAGCCAACCAGAGGCCCAGAGCAAATTTGGGAAGGCCCAGGCCCCCATGGCCCCACCTAGTTATGCCACTGTTCTCTGGAATTTCATATATTAGGAAAAGAGGTAAAGCACATTTCTATAAATCAGCACCTAAAGGAACGTTCCAATTGTGTACATGTGATTTGCATCACTAATTGACGATTGTGTATGTAAATGCAAGGTGCTATTCTATAACTACATTGGCTCCCAATCAAAGAACGTATTGCGTTCAAAATCTGCACCCTGGTTCACAAAATCATCTACAGAGAAGCCCCGGGATACATGACTGACCTCATAGACCTACCAACCAGAAACACATTTAGATCATCAAGAACATATCTAAATCTCCATCACTCAAGCTGCAAAGGACTCAAATACAAATCAACCTATCCTGCTTATAATCGAAATAGAAAAACGCCTATATTGTGACCCAAATCGGGAGATAGACGTTTATCTCACAAAAACGAATAAAGCGGTATAATCGAAAGCCGAATTTGGACGTTTTCAACTGCACTCCATAGCGGATGCGGACAAAGTTGATGGGGGCGTGTCGAAGGCATGGTAAAGCCGGAACTGGGGCGTGGTTATCGGCCGATCAGAGATGGGCGCCTTTCGCCGATAATGGAAAAAAAATATGTGTTTGTAGCGAGAATTTAGGGCACTTTTCCTGGACCCTGTTTTTCCACGAATAAGGCCCCAATAAGTGCCCTAAATGACCAAATGACCACTGGAGGGAATCGGGGATGACCTCCCCTGACTCCCCCAGTGGTCACAAACCCCCTCCCACCACAAAATATGCCGTTTCACAACTTTTTATTTTCACCCTCACATGTCATACCCACCTCCCTGGCAGCAGTATGCAGGTCACTGGAGCAGTTATTAGGGGGTGCAGTGGACTTCAGGCAGGTGGACCCAGGCCCATCCCCCCCACCTGTTACACTTGTGCTGGTAAATGGGAGCCCTCCAAACCGCCCCCCCCAAACCCACTGTACCCACATGTAGGTGCCCCCCTTCACCCCTTAGGGCTATAGTAATGGTGTAGACTTGTGGGCAGTGGGTTTTGAGGGGGATTTGGGGGGCTCAACCACAAGGGAAGGGTGCTATGCACCTGGGAGCTCTTTTACCTTTTTTTTTGTTTTTGTATAAGTGCCTCCTAGGGTGCCCGGTTGGTGTCCTGGCATGTGAGGGGGACCAGTGCACTACGAATCCTGGCCCCTCCCACGAATAAATGTCTTGGAGTTATTCGTTTTTGAGCTGGGCGCTTTCATTTTCCGTTATCGCTGAAAAACAAAAACGCCCACCTCACAAATTGTCGAATAAAACATGGACGTCTATTTTTTGCGAAAATACAGTTCGGTCCGCCCCTTCACGGACCCGTTCTCGGAGATAAACGCCCATGGAGATAGACGTTTCCGTTCGATTATGCCCCTTTATGCGTCCAGCTTCTCCTATATAAGCACAAAACTATGGAACGCATTACCAAAAGCCGTGAAAACAACATATAACCACCTAAACTTCCGGAAACTACTAAAAACTAACTTGTTCAAAAAGGCATACCCTAACAATCCAATTTAAATGCCTTAACCCAGCAACACAACAAAACCAAAGCTCATACTGGACATACTGGACATAACTTAACTCTTCTTCTTACGATTCCCCAATGTGTCTGTCACACATGAACTTTACTTTACCACAACCTCACTTTGTATTTGTTATAACCGGTATCGGCGATCACCTCTACGTACTATGCAAGTCACATTGAGCCTGCAAATAGGTGGGAAAATGTGGGATACAAATGTAACAAAAATAAATAAATAAATAAACAAACGTATGCACCAACATCACTTAGGGGTGAAATCTATATATGATGCCCAAAAAATTGGCGCTGATAAAAGCTCAGTTTATAGAATAGGGCTTACACCCAGGAATAGGCGCGACCATGTGGTGCAAATCTTCGTGCCTAAATTAGGCGTGTATCCCCGTTATTCTATAACTGCCTGCGTAAATTTTAGGAATGCCTCCAATCCACCCATGACCCTTCCATTTCCATGCCCCCCTTTTGAACTTCTGCATAAAATTTAGGTGCAGATCTCATGCTTAGATTTACAACTGTAAAGGACTAAAATACAGATTAAAACATGCATCCAGCTTTTCCTACCTAGGCACCCAGATGTGGAATGTATTGCCACTTAACCTAAAAACAATTTACGATCTAACTAACTTTCGCAAATCCCTAAAGACTTACCTCTTCAACAAGGCGTATCACAATGAGCAACAATTATAATCGTAACATATCGCTACTTACCTTATATACTAAACGGATTCTTCCAAGATGTATTTGCATAACTGTTTAATTTTATTATCCTTTCTATGTTCTCAATGTAACACCAATTTGTATTCTTTTCACTCTGGAATGGTGCATGCCATAACGGAGCATTGTAAGCCACATTGAACCTGCAAACAGGTGGGCAAATGTGGGATACAAATGCAACAAATAAATAAATAAAAATCTAATTGTGCCAATAATTGCTTGTTAACATGCCAATTATAAATGCTAATTATTTTTATTTTATTGTTTTTATTTACAAAATCTTAATATACCGCCTTAACTAACCGGTAGATCTAGGTGGTGCAGAATTAAAACACTAGTATTAAGAAAGGAACTACATTTTAAAATAGGAAACCATGGGTACTCATTCATCACAAACATATCAAGGCAGCAGGGAGGGGGTCAGAGAGGAGAGGGGAAAATAGCTAAGGAAAAAGAGGGACGATATTATGGGAACCAGGGACACATTTGGGAGGAAAACAGCGGTTCATAGCAGCAAAACACCTTATGTAATATTGAAGGCCTTGCGAAACAGCCATGTCTTAGGACATAAGCACCGCCATACTGGGAAAAGACCAAGGGTCCATCAAGCCCAGCATCCTGTCTCCGACAATGGCCAATCCAGGTTTGAAGAACCTGGCGACCCCCCCCCCCCCCCACCCCAATTTTTTTTTAATGATGTTCAATGGACTTTTCCTTCAGGAATCTGTCCAAACCCCTTTAAATTCCGTAAGGCCAGCTGCTGTCACTACATTCTCCGGCAACAAGTTCCAGAGTCCAACTACACGTTGAGTAAAGAAAAACTTTCTCCTATTTGTTTTAAATCTACCATATTCTAGCTTCATCTTGTGTCCCCTGGTTCTGTTGTTAATGAAAGTGTAAACAAACGCTTCACATATGTCCGCTCTACTCCGCTCAGATGTGAAGCTGGCAGTGGCGTAGCTATGGGTCTAATTTTCATGTTGCAATCTGTGTTGCTCCAGAAGACTCCAACTGCTGTTGCTGCAAGGTCCTGCCTCAACTCTTGTAAACACATTCCTTCAGCAGCTTCTATATCCCCTCCCAGTCTGCACTCTTAAAGGAACAGGAGCTCATGAGTTGGCAGCTATTCCTACATATTGATGGCCTGCAAATCCTGCACCTTTAAGAAAACAGACTCAGAGGGAACCCTGTTTTGCTCCCGTTAGCGTCATCGGGTGGGGGGGGGGGGGGTCGGATTCCAGATTGCGATGCTAACGGGAGCGAAACAGGGACCGTGTTGGGTTCGGTACTGGAGTGTTGCATGGATTTCATTTATGATCTCTGCTTTGGCTGACTTGCAATACTGAAATATTGAAATACTGAAGCATACAACCTGGCACCTGGAGGTGATATCTGGTGGCTGTTCAGTTCCCGAAACTGGAGGATTTAGCCACATTTGATGGGTGAACTTGGCAATTGTATATAACATTCGGTTGGATAGAAGAAGCACTCGGAGAACATATTGAGGGGCATAATCAAACGAAAACGTCTATCTCCATGGGCGTTTATCTCCGAGAACGGGTCCGTGAAGGGGCGGACCGAACCGTATTTTCGCAAAAATTAGACGTCCATGTTTTATTGGACAATTTGTGAGCTGGGCGTTTTTGTCTTTCAGCGATAATGGAAAATGAAAGCGCCCAGCTCAAAAACGAATAAATCCAAGGCATTTGTTCGTGGGAGGGGCCAGGATTCGTAGTGCACTGGTCCCCCTCACATGCAAGGACACCAACCGGGCACCCTAGGGGGCACTTTTACAAAAACAAAAAAAAAAGGTAAAAGAGCTCCTAGGTGCATAGCACCCTTCCCTTGTGTGTTGAGCCCCCCAAATCCCCCTCAAAACCCACTGCCCACAAGTCTACACCATTACTATAGCCCTAAGGGGTAAAGGGGGGGCACCTACATGTGGGTACAGTGGGTTTGGGGGGGTTGGACGACTAATAAGCATTAAGCAGCACAATTGTAACAGGTAGGGGGGGATGGGCCTGGGTCCACCTGCCTGAAGTCCACTGCACCCCCTAACAACTGCTCCAGGGACCTGCATACTGCTGCCAGGGAGGTGAGTATGACATTTGAGGATGAAAATAAAAAGTTGTGAAACATCATTTTTTGTGGTGGGAGGGGGTTAGTGACCACTGGGGGAGTCAGGGGAGGTCATCCCCGATTCCCTCCGATGGTCATCTGGTCATTTAGAGCACTTTTTTGGGACCTGTTCGTGTGAAAAAAGGGTCCAACAAAAGTGTCCTAAATTTCCGCTAAAAACGCCTTTATTTTTTCGATTATCGCCCTAACACGTACATCTCTCCTCGGCCGATAACCACGCCCCAGTTCCACCTTCGCCACACCTCTGACACGCCCCCATCAACTTTGTCCGCATCCGCTATGGAGTGCAGTTGAAAACGCCCAAAATCGGCTTTCCATTATACCGATTTATTCGTTTTTGTGAGATAAACGTCTATCTCCCGATTTGGGTCGAAATCTAGGCGTTTTTCTCTTTCGATTATAAGGTGGATTGTGTGATTTTTGCACGTGATAAGTACATTTTTTTGAATCAGGATCGGGTGGGATATCATCTGTATGGCATTAATAAATTGAATGTTTATGGGGTGATGAGTCAGGCAGATATGTTGTATTAGTTATGTAAGAGTCAAGGCTTATAGGAATTGGGTGGTTGAGATAAGTCCAAGTGGATATATCACACCTGATTTAAATAAGTGTTTGGTCATTCAATAAAGATTGTTGATATGGTCATAGTTATTTGGAGATAGATAATGAATATGTATGAGGGAGATTTACATACAATGGCAGTAGTAGAAATGCATATTCATTAGGGCTATCCTGAAAATCCTACCTGTTCATGGCCCTTGAAAACTGAACTTGGACAAGCCTAATCTACATCAAATATCTGTTAGATGTACTTACACACATATGGTATAAGAACAAGTTTAATACGCAAGGCTTTGTCACCCTGGAAACCTGGTCTATTTGTGGCCCTTCAGGAAGGGAGCTAAGAACTCCTGATTCAGTATTATTTTTTTTCCCATTCCACTGGTTCCAAATCCTATCCTGGGAGGACCCTAATCAGCCATTTCTATAATAAACTAGCCGTTATGCCCGTTAAAATGGGCGAGATTTCCAGCTACCCTCCTCGCCAGGTCGCCGCCGCCCCTTCCCCCTGAGGTCACCGCTACCATTCCCCCCCCCCCCCGGAGTCGCCGGCCCGGGCCCTCTCTTCGCGATTCAACTTACAGCGCCGAAACCGGAGCACGTAGATCAGCTGAGCCGCCCTCGTGTGACATAACGTCGGCGAGGGCGGGACAGAGGCAGGGAAGGAAGGCCGACGGCAGCTCAGCTGATCTGCCTGCTGCGTTTTTGGCGCTGTAAGTTGAATTGCGAAGAGAGGGCCCGGGCTGGGTGGAGGGGGGCGGCGGCGGTGACTCCGGTTGGGGGGGGGAGCGGTAGCGACCTCGGCGGTTCCCTCCCTCCCCTTCGCACAGTTTCCCTCTCTGTCCCGCCCCCGTCATCACGTATTGACGCGGGGGCGGGACAGAGAGGGAAAGTCTCTACTGCGCATTTGCGAGTGAGTACGGTCACTCGCAATTTAAATGTTTGATATGCTTGAGATATATTTGCATACACTGCCTTGCTTTATTGTTGGGTTGCTTACATGCAAATTTATCATGGGTATTCTGAAAGCCTGGCTAACCAGAGGTCCCCAGCACAATTTGGAGAACGTGGTTTTATTATCTTTCAACCTATTTCCGAGTGCTGAAATTATGTGATCAAGCTGCTTAGTTATTCTCCATGTAGTTACCAGCCACTCCTCATCCTGCTTAGGTTCTGCAACCTAACAAGCTTACACTCCCCCAGGCCAGCATTGCTGGGGGAAGACCTATATTGTACTGCAGCAATGAATTTCCTAATTCTCAGTCTGGCTGGTCTTCCCGAGAGTGAGTGAACCAAGTACTGTCCTTCTGCCAGGGAAAGAGAAACCAGCGACAGCTGCAGGGTTGGCAGTGGAAGATTTAAAATGAGTCAGACTCATAAAATGCCCTTGTGTTCTGAGGCAGCTCAGACAAATTCCTGTCTTGCCTCAGAGAAATACCACAAAGGAATTTGTTACATATTTCAAGAAGAGCCTGTAACATTATTTGAGAGAGATAGCATGTTCTTTGAGATCTTAGCAGTCACTCCGCTGTCACCTGTTGCTGAGCCAAGTTTTGCCCTGCCAAACTCCGTGCAGCCTTGAAATATTAATTCAGTCCAGGGTTTCCAGCACAAGCTGTAGATGGAGACTTAAAAAACAGACTAGGCCATTGCATCATGATGCCAAGGAATGAAACTAGCAATCTAAAGCTGGGTCAAGCTATGGAGACCTAATGCTATTGTACAAATCTGGATCTTACATAAGTACATAAGTATTGCCATACTGGGACAGACCAAAGGTCCATCAAGCCCAGCATCCTGTTTCCAACAGTGGCCAATCCATGTCATGAATACCTGGCAAGATACCAAAAAAGTGCAAAACATTTTATACTGCTTATCCCAGAAATAGTGGATTTTCCCCAAGTCCATTTAATAATGGTCTATGGACCAAACCTTTTTTAAACTCCGCTAAGCTAACCGCCTTTACCACATTCTCTGGCAATGAATTCCAGAGTTTAATCACACGTTGAGTGAAGAAACATTTTCTCTGATTCGTTTTAAATTTACTACATTGTAGCTTCATCGCATGCCCCCTAGTCCTAGTGTTTTTAGAAAATGTAAACAGACACTTCACGTCTACCAGTTCAACTCCACTCATTTTATAGACCTCTATCATATCTCTCCTCAGCTGCCTTTTCTCCAAGCTGAAGAGCCCTAGCCGCTTTAGCTTTTCCTTATAGGGAAGTTGTCCCATCCCATTTATCATTTTTGTCGCTCTTCTCTGCACCTTTTCTAATTCCACTATATCTTTTTTGAGAAGTGGCAACCAGAATTGAACACAATATTCGAGGTGCAGTTGCACTATGGAGCGATACAAAAGCATTATAACGTCCTCATTTTTGTTTTCCATTCCTTTCCTAATAATACCTAACATTCTATTTGCTTTCTTAGTCGAAGCAGCACACTGAGCAGAAGGTTTCAACATATCATCAACGATGACGCCTAGATCCCTTTCTTGGTCAGTGACTCCTAACGTGGAACCTTGCATGACATAGCTATAATTCGGGTTCCTCTTTCCCACATGCATCACTTTGCACTTGGATCAACTGATGACTTAAGATTCAGTCTAAGACCTCTCGATCTGATATCTCACTAAGAAGTGAAATATGTGTGACTTCCAGTAGTCATGGTGATGTTTAAAAGGATAATGTCATTGATGTCCTGGGGGCAAGTGACTATTTATTAAAACTTTACTAACAATAGACATTGTCTCAAAGTACAACGGTTTGGATAAAGCAGTAGAGGCTAGAGTTATGAATACATTTCCTCTCAGATGGGCAATGGAATATGATACCCAGGATCCTCTGGGAGAAGTCTGTTTTTCCACAGGCTTACAAGTCCATCCAAGAAACATGTGGACCACTTTCCGGGAAGAAGTGACAGGTTTATTTATTTATTTTATTTATTTCAATTATATCCCACATTTTCCCAATCAAATCAGGTTCAATGTGGCTAACATATTAAATAAACAATACAAATTAGTCAGTGAATACATCAGTATAAAAGACTTGTAGGGTCGAATTAAACAATAAATCAATAGAATGTGATCATTAATTCCAAAGAATTACATTACGAAGTGAAAAAGAATGGAAATGGACACTTCTTTCTTATAGGGGGGGGGGGGGGGGGGTCCATCGGTAAAATATTTCGTAAAAAGAAAGGTTTTTATAGATTTCTGGAATTTCAAATAATTATGCTCCCATTTTTCTAGATTCGGGAGGGAGTTCCACCATTTGCTACAGTGGTAAGGGAACCCTGCCGTGAAAGCTGATTTACATACCACTTTTTTGCAACTAGAATAATTAAGGGTCGATTAATTAAAGGTTGCATATAATCTGCGGTTAACACATATACCCTCCTGTTTACTAAGCTGGGCTAGTTGCTGCCATGTATTAATGCTGACACAGCCCATTCACGGCTTAGTAAACAGGGGGGATAGAGTTTTGAAAAGTAATACGCAGAGTTTAAAGGCTTTTCGGGCTTTTATAGAGCCAGAGTAGTTTCCTGAGCAGAGGCGATGCTTTCTCAAAATGTCTGACCTCGTAAACAAGTCTGGCTGCGGTGTTATGGGTTGTTTGTAATCTTTCTAATTAATTAATTTATTTATTAGGATTTATTTACTGCCTTTTTGAAGAATGAACGTTAACGCACTACCACTTTATTCCTCATGCCGAAATGAACTCCTGATATTTAACTGTCTAACTTACTCTATACTTTACTCTATCAATTACGAACCCTAATGCAATACCACTTTGTATTTCTCATTCCCGGACATGGCGATCGCCATTACGGCATAATGTAAGCCACACTGAGCCTGCAAATAGGTGGGAAAATGTGGGATACAAATGCAATAAATAAATAAATAAATAAATTCACTCAAGGCGGTGTACAGTAACAATAGATCAAACATTACAGCAGTAAAAATATTCAAAACCAATACAAAGTATGGCATGGTATACTATTTACAATGTCAACACAATACGTAATAGAACATTATAATTGATAGCGAAGGGTACAGCAAAGATGTAACATATAGAAGGGTAAGAACGTAGGAAGAGTTAGAAAGTAAGGTGATTGATTTAAAGAAAGTTGCACATGAGGTCAGAGGAATGCTTAAATATTATCTCAGCTAGGGTAGGAGTGGATAAACAAAATAAAGAATTTTAAGGCCCATTCTTTGCAGCTGGCATCAATGGCATTACAATAATTAAAGTGTGATAGCACTAATGATTGTACCAAGGTTCTGAAGATATCATTAGGGAAGAGATATCTGATTCTTTTTAATGTCCACATTACTCTGAATGCTTTTGCTGTGACTGCTTCAACTTGGTCATCAAGAGACATATAAGAGTCTATTATTAATGGATAAGTTACTTGATTAATGGTAAAACTATGGTAATGTATAGTGTGAATGGGGTTAGATAAGATCAAGAATTTGTTTTTTTTTCTCTATTTAATTTCAATTTAAAGGTGGAGACCCAATTTCCCATCAGATCAAGACCAGATTTAACATTATTCAGCATATCGTATTTATTTATTTGTTGACATTTGCTATATCGCCATTTCCAGCAAGTAGTTCACAGCGGAATAAATAACAATATAAACATCCACTTGCCTAGGTTATTCACTATTGTCATTATGTGAAATGACAGCACCTTAAACTGGTGAAAATGTTTGTTTTTTAAAGTATAGAGTCCACGCCTGAAGGACATGATTTGAAAGGCTGCTTTCTCCCTCTTCTGCCTGCATGCTGGAAACTGCTCTCCCAATGTACAAAGAAGCTGGCAGACAGAGGAGCTAGAGCAGGTGGAGAACTCAGGAACAGTGGTGTAGCGAAGGCGGGGCGGTGGGGGCGGTCCGCCCCAGTGCACACTGCAGGAGGGGTGCAGGGAGCAGCTGCGTGGCTGTCGGCTCCGTTGGTTCCCTGCTCCCTCTGCTGTTACTTCCTGATCCTGGGCAGAGGGAGCAGGGAACCAGCGGAGCTGACAGCCGTGCGGCTGCTCCCTGCACCCCAGCAGGTAAGAATGCACCTGGGTGGGGGGGGCTGCACCTGGTGGGGAGTGTCGTGCTGCACCCGGGGGGTATGGACGACACTGCACCCCGGAGGGGGGGGGGGTGCGCAGCGGCGATCCACCCCGGGTGGCAGCCGACCAAGGAACGCCACTGCTCAGGCTGTTCTTAAAGGCGGTTAATAAATTCCAAATAAATAAAATAATAATAAATGATATCCAGATAGATCAATTTCGATCCAACTCCACACAGAAATCATGACGAATATACAAAGCGTGCTGTGCCAAAATACTAATACCAAAGAAGGTTTGACATAATTAAGAAAAAACTGTGCAAGTTCGGTAGGATATCTCTTCGAAAATGATTTCAGCCTGGGAAAACAGCATGTCTGCAACATTTGCTATTCCCAAATGTAAGGGTTTTATTAATTCTGACTGCCAAACTGAGATATAGTAAACAGTTCTGGTTCATTAGGCCTATGCTGTCTTCTGCACAACCATTCAAACCCTCCTCCTCCCCCCCTCCCAATTAATTATTATTATTACCTAGAGTCTCTGCTTTTATTGGCCACATCACTTCTTCTGGCTGAGAGGAACAATTTCATATTTCACTGGAGTCCATGTGATTGGAATTGTTACATCAGGAGAGACAGTTCTTAACAGAAAACCGAAGCAGATACGACGCTGACGCTCTTGCTATGTCTGGGTATTAATGCACCCTGCCCACTGGTTGTTCACTACTTTCTTGGGGATAATTTTCACTGTGAGAAATGTTTTTCAAGTTTGTAATTATGGATGCTTACCTACCTAAACAACAATTTGTTCAATCCTGATATCTTTGAAAATGCATCAAATCAGTAAGAAGCAGGGATGGACAGACTGGTTCGGAAGGAATTAGAATCTACACTAGTCCAGAGAAAATATTGAGAGAGGAGCATCACAGAATTTGTCTCCTGCTCACTGTTCCCTCCAAACTCAGCAGGAATTCTCCAACTACATTGCTGCCCATGGGGGATGGAGCATCAATAACTATGTTTTCAATCATTAGGGACAGGCAGGTTCCCTGGAGCAGTGATGCAGCCATAGGTGGCCTGGGGCCCACCCACTTTGAGGTCAGGCCCGCCTGAAATTCGTGCTCCTTAGGTATGGCTGGGGGGTGGAAACACAAGCCCTGCCAGCAGAAGATCTCCTCCATGGAGAAAGAACACACTTGCATCCTCTGCAGCTAGCAATGTCGCTGAGCTACTGCTGCCCCACCCCTCATGCTCAGTTTGTGCGCGTGTGCAGAGGTTGGCCATGTCAGTGGCTCTGGGACACTATCACCGGCTGTGCAGGATGTAAGTGTTCTTTCTGCTGGGAGGTTTGATTGGCGGTGGGGGAAGAGAACTGGAGAGGGCCAAGGAGAGCAGGGAGAGCACCGGAGGGGGGTCGAAGAGGGAGGGGAGAGCACCGGAGGGGGACCGAGGAGGCATGGAAGAGATGAATTTTTGGGCTCACCATCTTTAGTTTCAGGCCCACCCTAAATTTGCCATCTGGCTAAGCTCCTGCCCTGGAGTTCTGCAGAGCTTGCCTGTCCCTCACTATTGAAAATGTGACAGTGAAACAGCACCCCCCACTGGTAGATCTGTGGGTTAAGGACTCCTGCTCAGTTTAGAGGGAACAATGCTCCTGCTGTCCAAGGCCAACTCCATTTTTTTTTTTGTTTTGTTGTTGTTGGCAGAAGCAGTACAGCACACTTCCTTGAGGAAAGCTCCCAGTTTGATCATTGAGTCAGGTCTTCTGCATCCTGGGTCAGCTGGAGATGCTGCAGAGACAGCGTTTACAGCCCCTGGAAGAGGGGGAGAGGGAGTTACGGTTAATGTTAAGGATGACACCTGATGGCTGCATTTAGAGTTGATGAAAGATGGAAGATGGTTCCAGCAAGAGCCCTAGTGCATAATTCTGTTCTCAGGACCATTCCTTCATTGACCACACAGTGAACAATGGGAGGGATGGACTATTAAAATAGGGGGGAAATCACCAGCTAGTTCTTAATGGGTGGTGGACTTTGGTCCTGGGGAACTGAGTTTGATTCCCACTTCAGGCACAGGCAGCTCCTTGTGACTCTGGGCAAGTCACTTAACCCTCCATTGCCCCATGTAAGCCGCATTGAGCCTGCCATGAGTGGGAAAGCGGGGGTACAAATGTAACAAAAAAAAAACTGAGGATTACTCCTGTCCCTCACTACTAGACCCGGGAATTGTGGTGGTAGGACCAGGTAGGCATCTTTGAGGGGGCAGAGGTTTCTTGCTGAAAGATAGGGGATGTCTTCAGGGGTGTGAGGCTCCTGGAGTGTTGGGTTATATGTTAGAAGTTTCATGTTTCCAGGGAGAACTCAAGTTGCATTATTCAATTACCGTGGGAATTACAACTCTATGGTAGTGATTTACTGCAGGTTAGTGACTTCTGCAGTAAATTAAGCTATAGTAAAATGTGTTGTTTTACCACAGCTAAGTAACTTACCCCAAAATGTTTAACTTAGGCATTTTCAAATCATATGTATATCCATTTAGAGTGCACCACTGAATATCCATGTATAACTTAGCTAAGTTAGGAATTTCCAGTTGCACCTGTGATTTTTGCAGCCCACCTAGACATGTAAAGAGCAATTCTATAACTGGGTGTCTGCATTTATGCACCAAATGAGTGTGTAAATGTACAAAAAAAACTACATATTTATATGAATGCATGCCAGCAGGGCAACTAACTCCTTTTCTTTAATAGTGCATGTAAGTGGCATTGCACTTAACAGGTGGGCATTCACATAAGTGGATCATGGGAGTGGTGTGGGCAGGGTTGCTATTTGTGCATCTAATTTACTGAATACTGTGAGTTACACACACCTCTGCTGCAGTTACCTCAGGTCTATGGCTGGTGTGTGGTTTTGTAAATGTAGGTGCATTGATGCCAAATTACAGTAAAATTCTATAAAGGAATCTTGTACCCAGATGTTGTTATAGAATAGGCTGTATCAGGGCACCTAAAAGGAGGTTCCCACTTACAGAATTGCCCCCATAATTTATATATTTAATGACTGAATAGCACCACTTAGATGTGTCTATTATATGGCCAAGAGTCACTGCCTCAAGAACCCCACAAAGCCTACTCTCTTTTGGATGGATAATTTTGGCCATCAACCATTTATAGGTTGGAAAGTATCCTTTCACGTGGCCTGAATTTCTTTTTGGAAAAAGGACTTATAAGGTCGACCCTGTCACTGATTTCATAAATGTTCTTGAATATTGACCTTGGAGTCTTTACTAGGTCATCAAGAAGAAGAATAAAAAGCTGATACTTTTATAGACACAAAAGAAAAAAAGACACAAATTAAGTAGACACATAAAAATTCTTTCTTTCCTTCCGTTGTCTTGGGACTTCTTCAACTTCTTTACAACATTTCCCTTGCTCCAGCAGCCATGAATCTGCTTCTTCACCAGATGTACAAACTGGAACTCACACCTATGAACTGCAACACCCTTCACAGCATCTCCTCAACTCAACTGTATTACAGGCAGGGGTGTGCTGGTAAATTTTTAACAACAGGCTCTTTCTCCGGACGTAGCCAGCTCTGCAGTTGGACGGGCCAGGGGTAGCCGGGGGGGGGGGGGGGGAGCAACACTTGCCTCTCTCTCCTCCCTCCCTTCGTGTGGGCACACTAGGCATACCTTTGCTGACAGCCAATAAATGGACTGCCACCACTCCCAACGTCTTGCTCTGAGCAGCATGCTGAAACTTCTCACACATGCTGGAGAAGTCCCAGCCTGCTGCTCAGAGCTGGAAACAAGGAGCGGGGAGCAGCAGTAGTCTATTTACTTGGCTGGCAGGGCTCAGCATCCCCACCAGCAAAGTAAAAGAGAATTCAGCAGGGGGCCCAAGCCCACATTTTGAGAGCCAGTTGTTAAAGTAGCCATGGAGGGCCCTACTTTAACAACCGGCTCCCAAAATTCTTAAAAACTTAACAACCGGCTCTTGCGAGCCTGTGAGAGCCTGCTCCAGCACACCACTGATTACAGGATATCATGGACCCAAAGGGGAAAATCCAAACAAATACTCTCCTATATCTCATCTCTATTGGCTTTGACTCTTCCAGCCTATTAGGGCAACAGGACTGCTACCCCTTTAGATCTCTGCCAGTGTTTTCAGTGCAACAAAGAGAATAGGGAGAAATGTAAAATGTGGCAGATCGTGAAAAAGCTCCAACAATTTTTTAACATGTAGCAGTAAAAATAGAGGGTGCAATGGCATCAGACATAAATGAAAGAAAGCAATAATAAGACCTCTTAAAGCACTCAGCTATTTCAGGTCAAAGCTTATAGAGTCAATCGTTTACCAAAGTGTCCCTATGGCTCATTTTACTATAGGGACACATTTCTCCCTATTCTCTTTGTTGCTTTTCATACAAGGGAGGGTGTATTATCTGTCTTTTCCCCCTTTTACTTTGGTGTAGTGTTTTCAGTTCAGCCAGGTAATCCCTGCAAACAGAAAGACCTTGGATGAGTAGTCCAGTTACTCTGACCATTGAGTGCTGATCCTATCACAGCAGGTTTTCAGAAGTAGAACTCTTCACTTCCCAAATAAATAAATATGGCTCAGGGATTTATCCTCCCCCCCCCCCAACCTTGAATAAAGGAAAACAGTTTGTGTCTTCTTCCCCAGTGGATTTTAACCACCACTGGTCATAGGATATCAGACACCCCCTCAACTTTTTCTATGGTGAAAACAGGTAAAAGACT
Organism: Microcaecilia unicolor; assembly: GCF_901765095.1. Taxonomy (NCBI): domain Eukaryota; kingdom Metazoa; phylum Chordata; class Amphibia; order Gymnophiona; family Siphonopidae; genus Microcaecilia; species Microcaecilia unicolor. Next base: position 20,456,951 of record NC_044039.1, read on the forward strand.
GCAACCCCTCAACGTGTTCCTTTGCAAGGATTAAACCAGAAATTAGGTTGCAGCCTCTGCAGTGCTTCATGCTCCCTCTTGAGTTTTTGGTAGAAAAAGAGGCAAAAGATTCATATGTTTATAAGCTGTTGCCTGATGTCATCACTTTCCATTAACTGATCGTGGCTGGACAGATAGGCCAGTGCCAAGCAGACTTCTACGGTCTGTGACCTGAAAATGGCGAACTCAAATCAAGATCAAGTATGCATATGTAGTATCACAGTACACCTTATGCTATGAGTTTATCTTGTTGGGTAGACTGGATGGATGATACAGGTCCATCATCTACTATATTACTATGTAATTATATGTAACTTGTTTAGTATAAAGCTGTCTGGTTTTGTAGCTCAGATGACTTTGTATATATAACTTATTCCCTTATTTATGATCTAGTAGGGCAATTAGCTAGCTTGTGTCTTCTTGGTCTTCTCACAGACCATAGACAGGCTTGCTTAGCCCTAGTAATGGGCCATAAACTTTAACAAGTGTCTGTTTGTTTGCTTCAAACAGGCTCTAAACATAACACAGGGACATTTTCAGTGAAGGACAAGTATGAGTGATAAGTATTCAAGGGAAGGAGGCTACAAAGGGCAAATGATGAATATCTGAGAAAAATACCAAAGAAACACAATTATGTGAAGGTGACCTTAGAGGTCAGAGTTGAAGAATACCAGATAAGTAAGAGAGAAAATATAAGGCATTAAGCTTCAGTATTCTGCCTAAGCACATTTTGTACTAAGTCAGAATCTGATAGCTTCCAAAGGAAACAGAGAGAGAGAGAGAGAGAGAGAGATTTTATTTTCCTTATACTGAAATTTGGACTGATATAAATAAGAATTCAATTTTCTGTAATACTGGGATAAAAGAATTTTTATTGTAACAATTTATTTACTCTAATAAATTTTAGCATTATTATAAAAGAGAAAAACTGAACTCTTAAAGTGTTTTTACTTTGCCAGAAGGGCTTGCTTTCTTTCAGTCTCTTCTGTTCAGCTCCCCTCTTTTAGAGGCAAGAAGGGAGTGCCCTATACAAACTCCTCCCATGGGCTTCTATCAATCAAGAAGTCATCTTTATACTCATTCTTACATTATACTTTAAACAAGTACCAGGATGAGCAATTCCCCTGCAACCTGTAGTATCCTAGTACCTACATTGTGTAATAAATGTAATAATGTGTAATAAACTTCCAAACTGGTTTAGAGTTAGTTTGCCATTCACACATATGTTGTGAATATTAGAATGAATCATTTTGAATAATTTTTGGCCTTATGTGTATGGATGATTTAATGGTTAAAGTTATATTATTTGTTGTATTTAAGGTATCCATTCTATTCCTACATTTCTTTTGTCCATTTAAACAAAATAAATACCAGGCACATGTCATGTTGTTGATATCTTGGATGTCATCATTAAATTAAGCTCCTGTGAGCGGTAATAATTTGAGTAGGGAAAATGAGATTACATTGGGGGCAATTCTATAAAATGGATGCCTATACCGAGGTACCATATATGCATATAAGTTATAGAATACAGGTGTTTAGTTGCATATGTGTGCTTAGGTGTGCATAAATGCCATTATTCTAATGATTTATGAGAATAATCAGCAGCTAATTGTAAATGTGTATTTCATAGAATTAGGTTATTTCATGTTCTATGAGGTAATGAAAAAATATAGCCTTCTAGACTTTAAAACTGTGCTTTTTTCTAGGTTTCAGTAAATGGCGCTTGAAAATCGGTGCTGGAAAAAGACGGCACTCAGCGTTATTCCATAAAGGTTGCTCCAGGTTGAATGTCCTTTATAGAATATCACATAGTACCATTTCTCATTGCGCCAGTTCTCAAATTTGGGCACCAGGATTGACCCCTGCTGAAACCAGATGCAATTCCTAGTGTCCAATTTGGGCACGCATCCCCGATATTTTATAACACTGAGCACACATTTCTGGAACACCCCGACCTGTTCATGTCCTTCCCATTGCGCCCCCTTTTGGCTTGCACGCTACGGGATTTGGGTGCCCAGTGTTATAGAATAGAGCATAGCTAGTTGGGTGCAAAAATCATAATTGATGCTAATTATCGTCAATAATTGATCGTCACCACCCAGTTATGGCTCGTTAATGAATTTGGGGGAAAAGCGTGCAGCAGGGGCGTATCTGTAATGGGGCCACGGGGGCCAGGGCCCCCGTAGATTGGGCCCTGGACCCCCTACCAACGGCCCTTGCAACCCCCCCTCCTGCCGCCAACCTGCCGTCGCCTACCTGTGCTGGCGGGGGACCCCAACCCCCGCCAGCCAAAGCCGTCGTCCTTCGTTCGTTTGTTTTGTTCTTTCTGAGTCTGACTCGTCTCTGATGTCCTGCACACGTCCTGCACATGCAGGACGTCAGAGACAAGTCACACTCAGAAAGAACAAATGAACAAAGGATGATGGCTTCGGCTGGTGGGAGATGGGGTCCCCTGCCAGCACAGGTAAGCAACAGCGGGCGGGGGGGTCGAGAGGGTCGTCGGGCGGGCGAGTTGCCGGGGGGGGGGGGCTAAAATGTGCCCCCCAGGGGCGTATCTGCATGGGGTCACAGGGGCCTGGGCCCCCGCAGATTTCGCCCTGGCTTTCAACTCCAGCATGTTGGCCACGGCGGAGGAAGAACTTGCAAGTTGTCACCTCGGGTTGGCTGGCGGGGGTTGGGGTCCCCCACCAGCTGAAGAAATATTTTTAAAGGCGCAGGAGGAAGCGGACGCAAAAGTAAGAAACGGCAGCGGGGGAGGGCTGGCGGCGGGAGGGGGGTGGAGAGAGTCGTTGGTGGCGGAGGGGGGTCCGGTAATGGCGGAGGGGGGGGTCGGTGGCGGCAGGGGGGGTAAAATGTGCCCCCTCCCTCTGGCCCCCCCTACCGCCGGAGGCCAGATACGCCCCTGGTGCCCCCTCACCTCGGCTCTGGACCCCCTTACCGGCGAAGTCCAGATACGCCCGTGAAACAGTATTTTGCAGGATGCAAAAACTGTTGCTCCTTCGCATCATTAGCTGGTTAATTTTGAAGAAGGCTTTTCTCAAAAACAGTTTCTTCTCTTCATTTCCAGGTCATAAAAGTGATAAAACCATTGAAAAGCAAAGTCTTCTTTGTTCTGTCTAATCTGGTTGGATGATGTCCACATTTAAAGTGTTACAGAGAATGAGGCTTAAGGCACAAAACATTCACCAAGTGATTTCCCAGGATATCCACAGGGCCCCAATCTATGAGAGGAAAATAAGCTTTCCTAGTGGCAAACTGATTTCCCACCTGTGTGATCTGTGAATCTCATTTTCCCTACTCAAATTATTACCGCTCACAGGAGCTTAATTTAATGATGACATCCAAGATGTCAACAACATGACATGTGCCTGGTATTTATTTTGTTTAAATGGAGAAAAGAAATGAAGGAATAGAATGGATACCCAGTGGCGATCCTAGCCGGCATGACACCCGGGGCGGAGCGCCGATGCGCCCCCCCCCCCCGGGTGCAGCGCGCCCGCCCCCCGGGTGCACGCCGCTGGAGGGGGGGTGCCGCGGCGCGTGCCTGTCAGCTGACTTCGCTAACTTCGCTGCAGCTCCCTCTGCCCTGGCCGGAACAGGAAGTAACCTGTTCTGGGGCAGAGGGAGCTGCAGCGAAGTTAGCGAAGTCAGCAAACTCAGCTGACAGGCGCGCGCCGCGGCACCCTCCCAGCGGCGTGCACCCAGGGCGGTCCGCCCCCACTGCCCCCCCCCTTGGTACGCCAGTGTGGATACCTTAAATACAACAAATAATATAACTTTAACCATTAAATCATCCATACACCATACACATAAGGCCAAAAATTATTCAAAATGATTCATTCTAATATTCACAACATATGTGTGAATTGCAAACTAACTCTAAACCAGTTTGGAAGTTTATTACAAATTTTTAACATGAAATCTCAAAGCACGGTACCCCGTTTTTGAAACATTTACATTGGCTCCCTCATAAAGCTAGGATTGAATTCAAAAATATCTGACTTTGGTGTTTAAAATTATTTATGGTTTGACTCTTGCTTAGCTACAAGATTTTGCACAATTATTTCAACCAAAGAGGGCTCTTAGATCATTAAGGGGCTCAAAATCAAAGCAAAAAAAGTCCCAAAAAATGGCAAAACAGGCAGATATATGTATTTCTCACGGAAAAATGTCTAAAGCTTATAATCACACACAAAAAAGTCCAATAGTTGCCAATAAGAAGACATTCCCAAATCCTACTCCCACCCCCCAATTATCTCATATGCAACAGTAATTCCCCAAATACCCATTCAGTAATAAACATTGTCTAGCTTATCTAACCCTACATCTCCCACCCCCAATCCCGAATCCTCCCTTCCACCCATTCGCTGTACATTCATCAAAACCAACCCCGTTCATTGATGATAAGCAGTTTAGTGGTAAGACAATGAACCCCAAACCTTCTTACTTCCTAACCTAGATACAACCAGCATTTGTATTCCAGTACTAGAAGGCCTAGCAGGACTTAAAAACATCAATAACAATACATGATATTGCAACTGGATTGCAGAGGCTATTTACCTATTCAGTATCCTCACAAAACGAGATCAGTCAAAGAAGTCAACAGAAAGACATTCTGAAAATTTGACTGCAGCTAACTTGGGTTCCGGCATTTACACCAGGTTTTAGCAGGTGCAAGTCTGGCTCCCAAAAGTTAGGCACAGGATTCGTACTAAATACTATTCTATATAAAGTGCCCACCCGTTATAGAATAGCGCTTACCACTGAATTTTTTGAGCACCTACGTTTCAGTGTTGTTTATTGAATTCCCTCCTGTGCCATTTACGCAAGCCTGTAGAGAATAGCACTTAGTCCCCTTGCTGGGCACTTTTCTGGGTAAGTGTACGTTTATGTGTGTAAAGGCTAATATTCTATATAATTACATGCTTTTTTTTTTGTTACATTTGTACCCCGCGCTTTCCCACTCATGGCAGGCTCAATGCGGCTTACATGGGGCAATGGAGGGTTAAGTGACTTGCCCAGAGTCACAAGGAGCTGCCTGTGCCGGGAATCGAACTCAGTTCCTCAGTTCCCCAGGACCAAAGTCCACCACCCTAACCACTAGGCCACTCCTGGATTCTACACATAGCGCCTAGATTCCGCGTGGAGATACGCGTGTAAACTAATTGATGGAACAAGGTAATCAGTATTTTTAACAGCAATTAACAAGCAATAACGAGCACTAATTGGCAATAATTACAATTTATGCACGGAAATTGCTAAGCGTATTCCATAAAGAACTGCACCAAACTCGCAGAGCGCACAGTTCAAAATAAACACGCATAGCTTAAAAGGGACATGTTTATGGGCATTTCGTGGGCATTCCAAATTTTCAATGCGTAATTACAGAATATGGGTCAGTGCGCCTAAATCTACGCGCATGGATTTACACCAGGTTTTTATTGGCGTAAATGGGTGAGCGTAGATTTAGGCGCTATGGTATCGACTAAGTGTATTCTATAGACCGTGCCTACATTTTATAGAATACTAGCCGTTAAGCCCGTAAGAACGGGCTAGTTTTTTGTTTTCCTATGGCCTCCCCTGTCCACCAACCCTGCTCTCTCCCCTGCCCTTCCCCCAGCGTCTGTTTTCCTCAGTTCCGCCCCCTTCTTCCCTCCCTACTCCCTCCTCCTCCGATTTTCACGCCCATGTCCAAGCCCTCCTCCCTATTGGGCTGTACTGCTGGTGGAGGCGGGGCTTGGACTTCTACACTCTCAGCGTTCTGACTCTACTGCGCATTTGCAGGTGAGTCGGTCACTTGCCCTTTATATGTTTGATGCTTAGTTCCGTACGGATTTTTTAGGCACCATATATAGAATCTGTCCCTTAAGGGGAGTGTAAATGTGGGTGCTTAGATTATAAAATTGCCCTTCAGGTTTCTTTGATATGTATTCTTGCTGCTGTTTACTCTAGGCAAACACATACATATTTGTGCTGTTGAGGGGTGTTTTTTTTTCTGTATACTGAATGGTGTACATTAGGATTGAATATAGTCAAGGATGCTGTAAAGCAATAGCAGGTTTCTCATGGGCCACTTAACATGGTTTACATGGAACTGAGTGAAATGAAACAGCAGAAGACTCTTTACTCTGCTCAAGAGGTTTCACTTTTTTGTGGTTTTGACTCATTTGCAAAATACCCTCAAGCCATGGACGCACAGGAATTAATAACTTTGCAAAGAATGCCCAACTGTGCAGGGAAGCCTAAAACATTTTGGTTCAGAATAGTCCGCGGCTCATTCGAGTTGGCAGCTTCTCTGTTTTTGAGGATTGAATGTGAAAACACTCCGCTTCCTAGCTGGAATTTGTGCAAAACAAAAGCTTCAAGCCATTAACTTCTGCTAAAAAGGGATGATTGTTTGCAAAAAAAAAAAGGAATTTGCCATCCAGCAGGTACAAGTATGATCTGCGAGTTTGCCGCTGAAAAATGCTCTACAGTCAGAAAGCTGAACAAAGGTGATTCCACAATCAGAACAGTGACCAGGAGCTGGGGTATCAGTTATACAAAGGGCTTAGCCTATTTTTTTCTCCTTTCTGCTCACTGGTTAATGTTATTTCTTTTAGAAGCTTAGGTTATGTTCACCTCACTATGATTTCATTTTTCTCGAAATATTTTAACTATATTAAACCTCGTTATCTTCAGGTAACAAGAGCATAACTGAATGCAATTTCTTCGGAGAAAGTAGGGGTGTTAGTCCACTTTAAATGCTAATGAATAGAAATAAAACAAAACGTAAAAAGGAAAATAAGTTAATTCAGTAAAAGAGGAATCATCATAATACATTTCTTGAGTGGTTTCTGAAGGCCAGATCCTTCTTCCTCAAGGAACGGTTCAAGACTGAGCTCAAAACCTACCTCTTTTTTGGAGGCGTTCCATTGCCCTTTATACTCTTGTGCATAGACTTTGGCACCGCTTGGCTTTGAGATTCATCCCTCCTCCTAATGTTTTTCCCTACCCTTCTTTTCTATAATGATTATTATAGTTCTCCTCTTTTCCTCCTCTCTCTGTGTCGTCTTCTTCTCCCTCCTTTCCTCTTCTATCCTTTTTTTTTAAAGTCTATATGCCTCTTAGTTGGTTTTCGCCGATAGGTGATAAAGACATATTTTTAGTACTCTCAAAGAACACCTAATTAACTGGAAAATAAACACCTAAATTGCAAGGAAATATCTACTTTAACTGATTGCAACTTGTTTAGAGCTTGGGTTTAGAAAGACATGTAATTAAATCATATAAGTACATAAGTAATGCCATACTGGGAAAAGACCAAGGGTCCATCGAGCCCAGCATCTTGTCCACGACAGCAGCCAATCCAGGCCAAGGGCACCTGGCAAGCTTCCCAAACGTACAAACATTCTATACATGTTATTCCTGGGATTTTGGATTTTTTCCAAGTCCGTTTAGTAGCGGTTTATGGACTTGTCCTTTAGGAAACCGTCCAACCCCTTTTTACTCTGCTAAGCTAACCGCCTTCACCACATTTTCCGGCAATGAATTCCAGAGTTTAATTACACGTTGGGTGAAGAAAAATTTTCTCCGATTTGTTTTAAATTTACTACACTGTAGTTTCATCGCATGCCCCCTAGTCCTAGTATTTTTGGAAAGCGTGAACAGACGCTTCACATCCACCTGTTCCACTCCACTCATTATTTTATATACCTCTATCATGTCTCCCCTCAGCCGTCTCTTCTCCAAGCTGAATAGCCCTAGCCTCCTTAGTCTACAATCCAGATCCTAATGGAGAAGGATGCCCACTGTCAGACAGTACTTGTCTCTTCTCTCAGGTCCAAAATTGAACTTCCGCAATAGTCCTTGAAGGTTGCTTAAGGAATTAGATTTAGATCACCCATTCTCTCCAGTGCTTAGCTTACAGACGAGCTTTGTTGAGATTTTACAATTTCCAGTTAGATCAGATTTGGTCTAAAGGGTGAGGCAATAGCAAAGTAACCTCCCTGGAGTTTTTTTGTCATTTTCTCAGCAACATTGCTCCCCAGACAAAAGTCTATGTCACTGTGACGTCATTAACAGTAAGCTAGTACCCCAGCTGGTTGGGTGTGTCTTGAGAATGGGTTGAGAACTACTGGCCTATAAAACTGGTAGCCACGCATGTACACACATAGACAACATTTTTATTTTTAGTATTCAATATGTTGTGAACCGTTATGAGCATGTACTTGCGTCACCGACTTTTGGCGGTTGGACGGCCATTGCAATTCAGCACTCCTGTTCCATTGAGGATATCATAAGGATTTCACAGCCAGGATTTTGACAATACTCTTGTTGTTAAGCATTTCTGCCATAACATCAGAGATTCACTAGACCCCTGAGGTAGGCCTTTTGTGCTGAAACACGGCTGTGTTGGGTCATCTTTTAGCTGTTTTCCAATAAGAGACCCTTTGACATCCTCCTCGGATCCACCTCACTGTTTTGTTTGTTGCTCATGTTCATGTTGAGTTTTCCTTCTCCTTTTCGCTTGTCTAGGAACTCTCCTGTTTACTGAAATCACTTAATAATGACCACTTCAGGCTTTTTCTGTGGATTGCTATAACTTAAACAGATGTAGTTAACAGTCAAAATCAAAGACAGGCCAAAGAAGATTTATCTCGCTGTTATTTGAAGTGTCAGCATGCCCTGGCTTCTTACAACAAATAGCTAAATCATTGAGCTTCTATAAACAATACATATTACTTGAATATTATGTTAAAAAAGCACTCGAAGTAAAGAGAAACATTACTTAAGCTGAATGAACACAGCAATCTAGTTTGTACAAAATAATTATTTCAACTACCCTCTTTAAGCTGACTACCTCCGTTTACACCCTATGCTGCCTATTAATATGTTTTATTGGAGAGGAGTGGCCTAGTAGTTAGAACACCAGTCTTGCAATCCAGAGGCGACCAGTTCAAATCCTACTGCTGCTCCTTGTGATCTTGGGCAAGTCACTTAACTCTCCATTGCCAATTTAGATTGTGAGCCCCCCCCCCCCCCCGGGACAGAGATATATCCAGTGTACCTGAATGTAACTCACCTTGAACTACTACTGAAAAAGGTGTGAGCAAAATCTGAATAAATAAATAAATTGTGCATTATGTTGACATTGTCATGTAGCATACTATCCACCTTATAATTGAAAGAGAAAAACGCCTAGATTTCGACCCAAATCGGGAGATAGACGTTTATCTCACAAAAACGAATAAATTGGTATAATGGAAAGCTGATTTTGGACGTTTTCAACTGCACTCCATCGCGGAAGCGTACAAAGTTGACGGAGGCGTGGCGAAGGTGGAACTGGGGCGTGGTTATCGGCCGAGGAGAGATGGGCGCCTTTCGCCGATAATGGAAAAAAGTATGCGTTTGTAGCTAGAATTTAGGGCACTTTTCCTGGACCCTGTTTTTTCACGAATAAGGCCCCAAAAAGTGCCTTAAATGACCAGATTACCCCCAGAGGGAATCGAGGATGACCTCCCCTGACTCCCCCAGTGGTCACTAACCCCCTCCCACCACAAAAAATGATGTTTCACAACTTTTTATTTTCATCCTCAAATGTCATACCCACCTCCCTGGCAGCAGTATGCAGGTCCCTGGAGCAGTTGTTAGGGGGTGCAGTGGACTTCAGGCAGGTGGACCCAGGCCCATCCCCCCCTACCTGTTACAATTGTGCTGTTTAATGCTTAGTCGTCCAACCCCCCCAAACCCACTGTACCCACTGTACCCACATGTAGGTGCCCCCCTTCACCCCTTAGGGCTATAGTAATGGTGTAGACTTGTGGGCAGTGGGTTTTGAGGGGGATTTGGGGGGCTCAACACACAAGGGAAGGGTGCTATGCACCTGGGAGCTCTTTTACCTTTTTTTTGTTTTTGTAAAAGTGCCCCCTAGGGTGCCCGGTTGGTGTCCTGGCATGTGAGGGGGACCAGTGCACTATGAATCCTGGCCCCTCCCACGAACAAATGCCTTGGATTTATTCGTTTTTGAGCTGGGCGCTTTCATTTTCCATTATCACTGAAAAACAAAAACTCCCAGCTCACAAATTGTCGAATAAAACATGGACGTCTATTTTTTTCGAAAATACGGTTCGGTCCGCCCCTTCACGGACCCGTTCTCGGAGATAAACGCCCATGGAGATAGACGTTTTCATTCAATTATGCCCCTCCACGTACTGTTATTTGAGTATTTTTACTGCTATAATTGTTTATTGCCTATATCCAAATTGTTCTTGCTGTACACTACCTTGGGAGAATTTCTTCAAAAAGGTGAAAATAAATCCTAATTAATACAATTACACAAAATGGTATTTAAGGCCCCTTTTACTAAACGGTGGTAAGCCCTACACAGGCTTACTGCTTGCTAAACAGGAAGTACTTCTGGGCTACTGCAGCAGCCTGGCAGTACTTCCCACCCCTAGGGCACCTAATCACTATGCTACCATTTCCAATAATTGTATCATCTGTAATAGTGGTCTAACTTTTAGTTCACAAACAAATCTCACCTCCTCAGACTTCCACTGCATACACTTTCCACACATATGTATACCTTTAGACAAACCTACACTGTTCAAGTATGTCAACGCAGGCAAATAAACAACGACCATGAAGAAGCAGTGGTGACCAGGATGGGAACTAAGGACTCATGGGTCCACTGTGAGTGTGACGATTTTATTGTCATATTCAATAATTTAGACAATTACTTTGACCCGACACGGCCGTGTTTCAGCATAAGATTTTATTTTCATATTCAGTAAGTCTAGACAATCACTTTGACCCGACATGGCCGTGTTTCAGCATAACTCACCTGTATCAAGGGTCTAGGACTTAGAATATGCCAGATTTTGTACAACATTTCTAAGAAAGAAAAATGCTTCAGACTGTTAAGATTTTACTTGAAGGCAAATACAGCGAAGGTGACACCAAGGAAGATGTAAAGTAAACATCCAACGGACTCAAAGAGCTCATATTAGAAGTTTTATTCAAAGTATGCTATGGAATCGACATGAACCGAGTGCGAGGGTTCTGTTGTGCTTGTCGAGATTTTACATGAAACAGCTAGTGTCAGTTCATAAAACCCTCAGCAGTTGTTTTATTTGACACATTTTTGTTTCTTAGAAATGAAATGTTGTACATATACTCAGTCCTAGACCCTGATGCACGCAAATTACACTGAAACATAGCTGTGTTGGGTCGAAGTAATTATCCAGAATTATTGAACACTACAATAAAATCTTTGCAACCATGGTAGACTCTTGAGTGCTTTGTTCCCTTCCTGGTCACCATCACTTCTTCATGGTCCTTGTTCTATTGCGGGAACTGATCCTCTTTTTTCTTCCAACACAGGCAAATGACTGTGGCACTATGAATACAGAGGACTGCACGGCTAAGAAAAGTTGTTTTCTGTACTGGCATACTGAAATGCTACATTAGCAAACAGTGCTAATCGCTCATAACATTACTGTTCATAACTGATTCTCAGGCACACCCCTCCTTCATACCACACATCCCAGGACACCCTTCAAAGTTAAATACTCAAAATCATTGTCTGCTTGCTTGCCACAATAACATTAACCAAGTTATACAGGAACTGACAACACATGCTAGAAATAGCAGCAGACTTAAAACCATTGTTTGCAGAACAAACATGAAACTAAATAAATCATTTAAACATGCTGACCCTGAGAATGCAAAGCATGCAATCTTTTAGGCTCTCATGTCATCTGGTAATTTTAATAAAGTCTGGGCTGTAATTTACAGTGGCATGAATTTCAGTGGCGAGAGAAAATTCTCAATTTGGCTCCCATGGCTGGTGAATCTGCCTTACCCTTTTGGGGAATTCTTTGATCTTATGTTCCAGGTATGTTAAAGTTGTTCCAGGTTACTCTAACTCTGTCTGTCTTGCTGGTTTCTTCTGTATTTGAAAAGTACTGAACTATGTTTTATTTGCCTATGAATGTTGCCTGGTCTGTTCTTTTGGATCTGCACGTAAAATTTACATGGGCCTCTTTATAGAATACTGACTACAATGATGCACACATAAATTCAAATTGTTGCCGATTAGTGTCAATAATTGATTGTTAGCGCCCAATTATTGCCAATAACTGCTAATTTATCAATTAAGATCTGTGTGCAATTATGGAATATACCCAATGCGTACTAAATTTTGGCATGCAATTTTGGGTGCCATATATAGAATCCGGTGAAGAGGGCAATGCACATGTACATAAGTACATAAGTATTGCCATACTGGGAAAGACCAAAGGTCCATCGAGCCCAGCATCCTGTTTCCAACAGTGGCCAATCCAGGTCACAAATACCCGGCAAGACCCCAAAAATGTACAAAACATTTTATACTGCTTATCCCAGAAACAGTGGATTTCCCCCAAGTCCATTTAATAATGGTCTATGGACTTTTCCTTTAGGAAGCCGTCCAAACCTTTTTTAAACTCCGCTAAACTAACCGCCTTTACCACATTCTCTGGCAACGAATTCCAGAGTTTAATTGCACATTGAGTGCTCACAGTTATTGAATTGCCCTTAATGTACCCACAGGGCTGCCATTCCTATGGTGAGGGAGGGAGGAGATTGTTCATTCTTCATTCCCATATTCTCATAGAGGTAGTTTGGGATGGCATTGGGCTTGTGGCAATCCCCAGATATTGTGGGTGCTCATGCTAAATTGGTCCCCTTCTCCCTACTGCCTCCTATATCACTTCCTTACCCTTTCCCCTCCCTGCAAAGAAAACATACAAAATACATCTGTGTTCCCTCCAAAATACAGAGGAAGGCTGCCATAATAGTACAGAATTAAAGGCGTGGCATGGGGCTGTGCATTCATTTAAAAATTTCCATGTCATTTCATGTTGATTTTAAGCTAAAACAAGAAAAAACATCTGAAATTTAGTCTTTTTTTCTTTGCTGTCAGTGGTGTGCATTATTCATTAGTAAGTGCTTCATAGTGTAATAGTGACTGTCATGACTGTGGTCGTGATCCCTCTCTGACTCACCTTATGTCCCGATGGTCAGCTGCTGAGCTGGCTACTGTCTGCATTGTTCCTTTCCTGTGTGTTTCAAGCCTCACTTTGGGTTCAGTATATTTCCTGCCTCTGTCCTGTAGGGTCTCCACTTCCTGCGTGTTTCAAGCCTCACTTTGGTGTTCAGGGTGTGTCCTGCCTCTGTCCTGTTTATAAGGAAGTGGTGCACTTTCATTCAGGGCCTTTGCAATGCCAAAGGTCTCCAGGTTAGTCCGTGTGCAATGTAGCACTTCTGCCTTGTTCTAGTCTGTGTGCCTGTGGGCACTTCTGCCTTGATTTCTTGTTGCTTTGTTCATAGCCTGTGTGCCTGTGGGCACTTCTACCTTGATTTCTTGTTGCTTTGTTCATAGCCTGTGTGCCTGTGGGCACTTCTCTCTTGATTCCTTGTTTATGGTGCCTGTGTGCAATTCTGCTTCTGTTCTTCTCGGTCTGTTTGTGTGCTAGGTTTAGCCTTCAGCCATAGTTCTGTTGTTTGTCTGTGTGGGTCAGCTTTGTGTCCTGCCTAGTCTGCCTTGCTTGTTCTAGTCCCCTCTACTTTAGCTTCAGCCTTAGTTCTGTTGTTTGTCTGTGTGGGTCAGCTTTGTATCCTGCTTGTGTCTGCCCTGTTTGTCTTCAGCTCCAGTTCCCTTCCTGCTTGTCTCTGCTCTGTTTGTTTTCAGCTTCTGTTCCTGCCAAGCTTGTTTGAAAATCTTGAATCCTGCTTGAGTATCCTGAATCCTGTTCCTGCCAAGCTTGTTTGAAAATCCTGAATCCTGCTCCAGCATCCTGTTCCTGTCAAGCCAAGTCCGTCCCGGCATCAGGTTCCAGCCAAGTCAAGCTTGTTAGTCCAGTCCTGCTTGGGGGGTTTTGCCTCCTGCTGCCGCTCAACAACAGTAGGCCAAGCGCTCACGTTGTTCCAGAGTTCGTGACTGTTTGTTTAAAGCCTGGGATCTTGACAGTGACACTGTTAATGATATTACTCATTACATAAGATTCTTATATGCCACAACTACCCAGTAGGGTTCAGAGTGGCTCACAAGTAAGAGAGCTAACCAAACAAATTTGAAATAAAAAATAATCCCTTATACTACTTCTAACTTAAAAATAAGTTTTAAATTAATCACTTTTATTAATGCTGCCACAGAGAGTGGTGGATACTTGGAATGCCCTCCCACGGGAGGTGGTGGAGATGAAAACGGTAACGGAATTCAAAAATGCATGGGATAAACATAAAGGAATCCTGTTCGGAAGGAATGGATCCTCAGAAGCTTAGCGGAGATTGGGTGGCAGAGCCGGTGGTGGTGGGCAGGGCTAGTGGTTGGGAGGCAGGGCTAGTGCACTACGAATGCTGGCTTCTCCCACGACCAAATGGCTTGGATTTGTACGTTTTTGAGATGGCTGTCCTCGGTTTCCATTATTGGCGAAAACCGAGGTCGGCCATCTCTAAGGTCGACCTAAGTGTCAAGATGATCGACCTAAATATTGAGATTTGGACGTCCCCGACCATATTATCAAAACAAAAGATGGACGCCCATCTTTTTTTGATAATATGGGATGCCCCGCCCCTTCGCCAGGGCGCCCTTAAAGATGGGCGCCCAGTTCGATTATGCCCCTCCACGTTACATAAATTACACTAAATATTTCTTAAAAAGGCAAGTTTTTAAAGATTTCCTAAAATCAGTTTAATTTTGAATTCTTCTTAGACAGAGTGGAATAGAACTCCAAAGAGCAGGTGCTTGATAAAGAAGACTGGCCAAAAAACTGGTCTTATGCTTTAAGCCACTCGGACAAGGATAATACAGTTGACAGCTATCACAAAGTCCCCTGTTCTTATTGGTAATCTGACCCCAATTTGACACATATGCTGGGGAAAGTCCCTTGAAGAATCCTGAAAACCAACACATACGTACTTTAAAATGAACACGTACCTCCACTGGCAACCAGTGAACGTCCCGCAACAAAGGTGAGACTCTATTGCTTTTGTGAGCCGAAAAAAATCAATCATGCTGCCATGTTCTGAACTGTCTCAATGCTTTTCAAAAGATTCTTCTGGCAACAACCTGAAACAAACAAACACATAATAAAACCCCCTACCTCAAATGAAATTAAAAATCCAATAATTCACACGCTAACAGCATACCTTGTAAATGTACAGGTTCTGGATGGGAATGGCTATGCATACAATAACTTACTGTACATTATCACTGATGCAAAAAGTGTGGATGCATTTACCCCCTCTTAATAAAAGTGGAAGTTGCATCAACCCCTGTCACTACACTTTCCAAATAGTCAAGGTTTGTCCTGTGTGGTACTGCATGGACACATGCTGGAAGTGCCTCCAGTAATTACCACTCAAGCTTTGCAGTAAGTACAAAACTTTGCCACACTTTAGTAATGGCTTGTCCAACCTACGGCCCACGGGCCAAAACCCGGCCCCCCCAAGACTCTTTTTCTGGCCCACAGAAGCTCAGTGAAACACAGAACCTTACTGCAGGATCACTGCTTCCCAGCTGTGACTCATCTAACTGTGCAATTGAGTTGTACGGAGGAAGACAGAAAAGCAGATCAATAGTAGTTATATTTGAACTTTATTATTGATGTTTCATACAAAAATATTGTCTGGCACAGGCTTTTATATGTGTGTATATATATATATTTATATGTACATAATTGTTTTTACAAAGTGCATTGTGGGTATGTATAGTATTGTTTCAGCTGTTATGATTAGTTTTTTTTTATATAGTTTTATACCATTTTTATATTATGTTTATATTTGTTATTTTATGTGTTCTATTACTTTATAGCCCCTGACGCAGCCCTGCTGGGAAACGGCCTGTGTCGGGCAATATTTTTGTATGAAACATCGATAATAAAGTTCAAATATAACTACTAGTGATTTGCTTTTCTGTCTTCCGTTTTGGAGTTTGCGGCTCGTTTGCCTTGCTGTTTCTTGAGTTGTATGGTGCCAGATGTTTGGGTTGGGCTCACAGTTTCTTACGAGACTTGACCGCAAGACTGACCCAAACTTCCGGCGTCACATGGCTCAGGCACTCGGTGAGACAAGTTGCAGCAGGGAAGTAGGGATCCCGCAGTAAAGACCTGCAGCTCAAGCCAGATGAGGAAAAGTATTCTTCGTCGGACAAGCCTGTTATGAACAGAAGCGGAGCCAGGTTGACGACGCGGGGGGGGGGGGGGGGGAGCGAGAGCGGATTTCCGCTGGCGCACATTTTCAATGCAACACATTGAGAAAAAAATAGGCGCCGGAGCTGGCAGAACTCCGTTTGGGGGAGCGGCACCCCCCCTCCCCCTGGCTATGCCACTGGTTATGAAGCCAGCTTTAAATACACCTGTGTTTTGCCAGCTTTATCTTACATATTTGTGTCTTCTCTGTCCAATAAAAGACTTTGTACAGAGAACTAGAATGTTTGTGTTGCAAATCTGATTCATTGGTATAACATGCTATTAAACAAAACTATTTTAGTTTGAAACACAAAAATCACTGCTTGTAGTATTGAAATTCTTCTGATTGAAGGCTGGGGCGAGGGGAATGGGAGAGACAGACTAGTTGAAGTCTGGGTACATGAGAGCGTGCACGACTGACTGGGGGCAGTGTTGCCAGATGGGTGGGTTTCCCACCCAATTGGGCTGGTTTTTAAGCCAGGATGCTGGAAATTTTCAAAGGCTGCGGGCTGCGGGAAATTGGGCTTCTTTTTCGTTGCAGCTGTGTGGGGTTTGCACTTTTTTCGGGGGCTTCTATTGGTCCAATTTGGTCCAATAGAAGCTTTTCCGGGGTAGGATTGACATCAGGGGCGGGGTTAATGACATCAGAGGTGACGTCAGGGGTCGGGGTCGGTGATGTTGGAGGCGGGGTCGGTGACGTTGGAGGCAGGGTTTGACTTTGGGTGGGTTTTGGGCTGGTTTAGAGCCGATTTGGGGTGGGGAAAATTTTTCCCATCTGCCCACACTGACTGGGGGATACATGAGAGAGAGAGAGAGAGAGACTGGGTGAAGGCTGGAGGAGGAGAGAGAGAGAAAGAGAGAACGACTGAGTGAAAGCTGGGAGGGGATACATGAGGGAGAAAAAGCATATGTGTGCACGCATGTCTTGGCCCTCTGAATGTTATGAAATATAACATGTGACCCCCCCAACAGAAAAAAGGTACTAACCTGCTTTAGTACAAGGATCTCTAAATTTAAAATTGAGAACTTACTGTATGACCTTAAGAAAGGAGGTAGAAGCATGATATCATAGAGATAGTCAAAGACTTCAAGTGAGGAAATAATACAGAAAGAAGCAAACATTTTTCAGAGGAAAGAAAGTGGAACCGTGAACCATCACGGTAGAAATGACCCAGACTGGAGTGGGGCAGCTTCAGAAGCACTGAAAGAAAGCATTAAACCAACTTGTAAACCCAATCCTAACACAATAGCTGCATTTAACTGTGGTCTTTGGTTTTATTTTATTTAAGTTAATGTGTCACATTTCTGTGTCTAATATGAAAGAAAGTGAGGCTGGAAGGAAGGTGTACCATAGACTGCAGCAGACATAAAAGATTAATCACAGGTTATGATAATCAAAGCACCTGGGGGTGTACATTTTAATTATCTGGAAAGAGACCATAACTTGTTATTCTGTGAACAATAGCAATGATTACTGGTAATTAATAATTAACATGTTGTGAACACATCTAATAATTTACCATCTTTGTTCTTTTTTTTTCCCTCTGTATCATGTGCTTCACAGTCAGAATCTGTTGTGTTTTATCGTCTTTACTGATTTTGGACTCTGTTTTATGGGTAGGATTTTTGCAGAGCTACTGAGGTCACCGAACACGTTCAAGATGGTGGAAGTACTTGAAAGAGCTTGCTAGACGAGGATGGCTGTAGGTGGTGGGGTGATGACTTGGTACACGAGTAATACAAAGAAAACTCCATTCATCTTGTACACACTTGACCCAACAGAGTCTAGAATAAAGGGAATTTTTCAGCTGTTCAGTTTTATGTATCTGACAGAAATATTATTATTATTACATTTGTATCCCACATTATCCCACCTCTTTGCAGGCTCAATGTGGCTTACAATTCATCGTGGATACTGGAAATAGTGAAGAATATACAATTGGTTTACAGAAAGTTTTGGGTACATGATGGTGAAATACATGAACTTATCGAGCAAAAGACATTAAAGAACATAAAGAACGTTTCTGGATATTTTGAAGAATGTACAGTTACACGTGTTGATCTTTGTGATATATTTTGTCGAAGAGATAAGTTTTCAGTAGTTTGCGGAAATTGGTCATTTCATAGACTGTTTTCAGGTTGCGTGGCAGCGCGTTCCAGAGCTGTGTGCTTGTACAGGAAAAGGTTGATGGCATGCATTAATTTGTATTTCAAGCCTTTACACTTGGGAGGATGAAGATTGAGGAACGTGCGAGAGGATTTTTTTGCATTTCTGGGTGGTAGTTCTATTAGGTCTGACATGTAAGCTGGGGCGTCACCATGGATGATTTTATCACAAGAATCTTAAGTGTGGAATGGAAAAGAAAGCAATACAATGGGAATTTTTCAACACATCAGTAGTTTTTCTTTTTTGAAGTTGCTTTAATGCAACATCAGAAGTCTAATGAAACTCCATTTTCAAAAATCTTCTGAGAGTAAAATTCCCCTAAATCTCATCGATCAATGTTCGCTCAACGTGATTTACACCTTGTATTCATTTGATTTGAGTTGTTCAGCTGAAATGAGGTAGTTAATGCTCAAACTACATGCTGACAGGCTAAGGAGCTTATTTTCGAAGCATATTGACATTTCAAAATGAATCCAAAAGGAACCTTAAGTAACGTTTTGCAAAGTAGAAAAGAAAAAGAATTTAGTTCACAATAACAGTGGCACATAATCCACCAACTCCCTAATTCTATAAATTCACCAAAAATTGCATGTGCAAATTTGGGCACGCAATTTAATTGAATAACAAGCTAATTAGTGCCGATGATTGGCGTTTTAACAAGCAATTATTTGATTTTATTGGAACTTACATGTATAAATTTAGGCACGCTTAAATTCTAAACATGAGTAAAAAAAGGGGTACAGAATGGGGGTGTTCCTAGCATTTACACCTAAAGTTAGGCATGAAACCTGGGCGTAAGCACTAGTCTATAAACCATGCCTAACTTTAAGTACAGCTTATAGAATAGCGCTTTTTTTGTGCCAATTTTTTTTAGAGGAGATTCTACCCTTCCAGAAGCTGCTAAAAACTTACCTCTTCAAGCAAGCCTATACAAATGACTTGACTTAAATTAGAAGTCCATCTGCGCTACCCGGATTAGACTATAAAACAGAACTTGAAATATGCTTCCCTACTTAATCCTTTCTGAATTTATCCCCCTTCCAACCCTCATTATACATTCTTCCTTAATTAACAACACACTATCCCAATATACTCCCCCTCCCTACCTCTACCACCCTCCTCCCTTACCCATCTTACTTACCCATATCTAATTGTCCACCTCTTTATACAATATATTACAGCTGTTATCCATTCTATGTTATCTTGTAAACCTGTTATATTATGTAAGCCGCATTGAACCTGCTAATAAGTGGGAAAGCGCGGGGTATAAGTGTTACAAATAAATAATAAATAAATAATATATGGCGCCTACAAAATCAGAGCTGAAATCTGTTCTGACTAAGCATATTCTATAATCGGTGGCTAGATTTATGCACCGATTATAAAATACACTTAGTTCATATTTCAGTGCCTAAATCTATATGCATCCATTTACACCAACTAAAACTTGGTGTAAATCCCTGTGTGTAGATTTAGGTGCACTTGGTCATATTCTATAACTAGGTGCCTAAATTTTGGAATGCCAACAAAATGCCCATTTCCCCGCCTATAACCATGCTCATTTTGCCTGCATGCGGTAGAAGTTCAGCGCACATAGTTACCGAAGATGGTTATCAAGTTGTGCACCTAAATTCTAATCAGTGCCAATTAGTGTTCATTATTTCTTGTTAAGTGCTGTTATCAGTGCTCATTAGCTTGTTAAGTTACGTGCATTTTTATAGAATCTGCGTCAATTTCAGCGCAGATCTCTAGGAACACTATCCTGCTTATAATCGAACGAGAAAAACGCCCAAGTTCCGACCTAAATCGGGAGATGGACGTTTATCTCACAAAAACGAATAAAGCGGTATAATCGAAAGCCAATTTTTGGACGTTTTCAACTGCACTCCGTCGCGGATGCAGACAAAGTTGATGGGGGCGTGTCAGAGGTGTGGCGAAGGCAGAACTGGGGCGTGGTTATCTGCCGAACAAAGATGGGCGCATGTCACCGATAATGGGAAAAAAGTATGCGTTTTTAGCTAGAATTTAGGACACTTTTCCTGGACCCTGTTTTTTCACGAATAAGGCCCCAAAAAGTGCCCTAAATGACCAGATGACCACTGGAGGGAATCGGGGATGACCTCCCCTGACTCCCCCAGTGGTCACTAACCCCCTCCCACCACAAAAAATGATGTTTCACAACTTTTTATTTTCACCCTCAAATGTCATACCCAGGTCCCTGGAGCAGTTGTTAGGGGGTGCAGTGGACTTGAGGCAGGTGGACCCAGGCCCATCCCCCCTACCTGTTACAATTGTGCTGCTTAATGCTTATTAGTCGTCCAACCCCCCCAAACCCACTGTACCCACATGTAGGTGCCCCCCTTCACCCCTTAGGGCTATAGTAATGGTGTAGACTTGTGGGCAGTGGGTTTTGAGGGGGATTTGGGGGGCTCAACACCCAAGGGAAGGGTGCTATGCACCTGGGAGCTCTTTTACCTTTTTTTTTGGTTTTGTAAAAGTGCCCCCTAGGGTGCCCGGTTGATGTCCTGGCATTTGAGGGGGACCAGTGCACTATGAATCCTGGCCCCTCCCACGAACAAATGCCTTGGATTTATTCGTTTTTGAGCTGGGTGCTTTCATTTTCCATTATCGCTGAAAAACAAAAACGCCCAGCTCACACATTGTTGAATAAAACATGGGCGTCTATTTTTTCCCAAAATACGGTTCGGTCCGCCCCTTCACGGACCCGTTCTTGGAGATAAACGCCCATGGAGATAGGCGTTTTTGTTCAATTATGCCCCTCTATATAGAATCCAGGGCATATGTAGAATTTAACCCCAAATGGGGGAGAAGTAAGAAAGACAAACCCTGAAGCCAAATAAAAATGGAGAATTAAACTAAAGGAAATAAAGAAGAGAGATCTATACTCCATGGTATTTCAGTTAACAGCACCTTGGGATGCAACAAGAACTTTCAAACGTTTTGCATCTAACAGAACTTTCAATTGTTCCGGGTCAAAAATAGATACTTAACAAAAGAAATAATTACCACAGATTTACATGGAAAAGAGTACAGAAATGGACCTCCCAAGGCCAGCAGAACTAAGCACATTCCAACCTGGATGTCTGAATTCCACTGTCTACTTCTTTGTAAAATTGGGCTCTTACAATTAATCCAAACTGCTTAAATTTTTGCCATATAGTATACATATATTAAAAAAACAAAAAAAATATGAATTGAGAGCTGTTCTGAAGTGCACTGCCAGCTAATTTTCAGGGGAAGCCTGAGGGGCCCTTTTACTAAGCTGCGTAAGCACCAACGCGCATCCAACGCGCACCAATTCTGAGTTACAGCCCTGCTACCGCATGGCCCTCGTGGTATTTTCATTTTTTGTAGGTGTCCGCTATGTGCATCCAAAAATTATTTTTTATTTTCTGGCAGACGTCAGTTATGCGCACCAAGTGGCATTTGGCATGCGTAGGTCATTACTGCCCGGTTACCGTGCGAGACTTTACCGCTAGGTCAATGGCTGGCAGTAAGGGCTCAGACCCAAAATGGACCTGCGGCTATTTTCATTTTGCCACACGTCCATTTTTGGCAAAAATGTAAAAAAAAAAGGCCCTTTTTACAGGTGCACTGAAAAATGAGTCTGCATGCTCCCAAAACCCATGCCTACACTACCGCAGGCCATTTTTCAGCGCACCTTAGTAAAAGGACCCGAGTGACAAACATTTAAATAAAGGTGACTCACGTTGGACACAGAACAGCTTTGATCCTTATCGATTTTCTGGTGCTACCTGAAGAATGATTTGGAAAATTTTTATACATTGACATAAATTGTATTGTGTGTTATGATGTAAATCCAACATTCGAGTTCGTGATGGTGTTTTTGTCCCTTTAGCTACCTGGCAGGACTTGAACTACCCTGTTTTTTTTTCTGTGACTCTATCTGATTTATGGCCTAAATGCATAATCTCTGCTTCGGTTCCTGCAGTAGAATTCAAATATAAATGAAAACAAATAGCAGCAAATGGGTTTTACGTAGTCATTGCTCCTCTTTTCTGTGTATGCAGTGTTGTATATGCGCAGCACGGAGGGTGAGAGTGCCTTGTACTTTGATTTGTGCTGCTGGAACTGTGCCCTTTTCAAGACCCCCTATTCATCACTAGGAGAGACATAGGAGTAAATGTGTCTAGAATCGATGTAGTGCAGATTACATCATGTGGCCTAAATTTCCTGGTGCCTGAAAAAGTGGACTGATGGAGCCAAAGCCAGAATGCAAATAAATTTCTAGCATGCAAAGTAGCTTCCTAAAACCCAGTAGGGAAAGTAAATTAGCTATGAAGAGTGACTTTTACATTTACTTTTTTTTCCTTCTCTTTTTTGGCAGCATCTACAGAATAAAAGCAGAGGATTACAAGTCCCTGCGTAAAATGCAGAGACAATCTCTAACACAACGTCCATCCGTATCTTTATTACAGAGATATGAATCAACTCCTAAATGACTTTTGCTGTTAAAATAACAGAAAGCAACTTTAGAAAGAAGGTAAAGGTCACCTTTAATAATGTCTTTCCTTCCGTTCAGAACTCTCTGGGCGATATTCAGTCCTTGGCGGTCAGCAATTCTTAAGCCACTGACAGCTGTGGGATGTATTAGACTTGCTAGATATTTCATGCCGGGAACCATGTTCAGACACCAGCATTGAAGATCCAGGTCTTCGAAGGACCAGGAAGTTATGCGAGTGCCAGGTACCTGCATACCTAACCTAACCGGAAATAAGCTAGAGCCCATATATCTGCTGGCTCTGCCCTGACTGTGCCTCCAGATCACCCTGGGATTGATTGGACAGCACCATGGTAATGAGAGGAGATATTCAGTGCTACTTCCCAGTTAAAACACTGCTTGTTGATCATGGTTTAAGCAAGCAGGAGCTTTTTCCTATACGCTTAAACCCCTTTGACTATTTGCCCATCTAATGTTATTCACAAGAAAACAAGTTGCATCATGTGGAGGGGCATTTTCAATATGACGTCTAAGTCGAGCTTTAGATGATTTGCAAAAAAAAAGGTCCAAAATCTGAATAAGAAAGAAGTTCATTTTCCAAAAAGAAAAACGTCTCCCTTTTGTTTTAGAAAATACTGTTTCTAACAAGGTTTTGTGCTTTGGATGTTTTGTTTTTTTGGTCCATTTTCAAAACAAAAATGTCCAAGTCAAAAACGTAGAAAATCAAGCCATTGAGATGTAGGAGGGGCCACCAGTTTTATTAGACAGGTCTCCCAGACATCCCAGAAGATAAATGGGGCACCCTAGTGGACTTCAGAAACATGCTCCCAGGTACACATCTCACCATTGCTCCCTTATCTTGTCTGCTGAGCTCACCAAAACACCACTGCCCATAGCTGTACACAATAGCCCTTATGGATGAAGAGGTGAAGGGGGCACTTATATTTATTTATTTATCACATTTGTATCCCACCACATTTGTATATGTGGGTACAGTGGGTTTCTGGTGAGCTTTGGAGGGCTCATAGCTTCCACCACAAATGTGAAAGGTAAAGGGAGATAGGGACCAGAGTCTCCCCCCCCCCCCCCCACTCCATGGTGCCCTGTATTGACCACTAGACTACTCTAGGGACCTACATGCTGCTCTAATAGACCTGGCTCTAACATTTGAGGCTGTCATAGAGGCTACTAAATCATATTTGCATTCACACTTGTGGGGAGTAGGAGGGGGTCAATGACCACTGGGGGTATTAGGGGTCACCCCTGATTCCCTCCAGTGGTCATCTGGTCATTCAGGGCGCCCTTTTGTGCCTTTTTCATTATAAAAACAGGTCTAGCTCAAAATGTCTTAGTTTTAGTCCTGGACTGTTTTGTTTTGTTTTGTTCCATTACGGCTGAAAAATGTCCAAGTGTTAGGAATTCTCAGATCTCATCCTTAACATGCCCCTGACACACCCCCTTGTGATTTGAATGAACTTCTGATGGACTTCATAGAAAAACGTCTAAAAATTGGTTTTGAAAATACCAATTTGGACGATTTTGTGAGAAAAACATCCAAATGCAGATTTATGTCACTTTTTGAATGCTTTTTTCTTTAAAATGAGCTCCAGAGTCTCTTTTATAAGTCCATGCCCATTTCCTACTCCACTACACACTACACAGTTAACACAGGAATTAGCTCAAGCTGTTAGTGCATGCCTTTGGTAACAGTCAATTAAATGGCTAATTCAGGAGTTAACTGTGTGTAATGGAAGTGAATTTTAAAGATTGCTTTTCAACCCTGTCTTGAACGACCAGTGCACTCGGGGTCTGTATTGTTGATTAGAAGTAAATCTGTTTAAAAATGATTGTTTAAATGTTACCTTAAAGGATTGCTTTTCAACCCTGCTTTTGTCCGATAATACACTCTGAAATCTTGTCTTTGACCAAAAGTAACTTTTCTTGTAAATATAAAAAACAAGTTGGGATGCAGAAGATAAGACACAGCTCTAACTAATTTGGTATGTGAAGGGGAGGATGGCACTTGTTTTTACGGGCCCAGCTTGGCCACCTGGACTTTGGAAAGCATGTGACCACGTTCCCACAGTCCTAAATAGAGAAGCATTCTGTAACTTTCCATAGCTCTGAATATGCGCTCAGAGCCTAATAAAAAGGGAGGGCTTGTCACAGCAGAGTAGGGGGTTCATCTGTGGTCAGACGTGTCATGCAGAGGGTCTGTTCCTGGTCTGAAGCTCCAAGCTCTCGCTGTGAACCGGGCCCCCCCCCCCAGCTCATGATAAGAGCCTGGATGACGGAGACCAGTGATGTTGTATGTATAGTGTATGTGTTGTTTCTTTCCTGGTCTAAGAACTCTTTGCATTGCTTAGATGTAGAGACCAGTGAAGTAATGATTGTTTCTCATTATTGTGTGTATATAGCTAATCATTGTATATACCTTAATCATTGTAGAATTTAGCTCCTCTAATAAAGATTTCATTTACTTGTTACAAATCCAAAAGAATCCACGGTAGTTATTAAGCAGTCTGTGTTAGTGAGACAGGCTGTAAATCCATAGCATTACACTGTATAGCATGGAATTGAGTGGGAATTGAGTAGGGAATGGGTGTGGACTGCACCTTGCAGTAAATGCTTGACAACTTACTGTTTGTTCACTATTACCGCAGCAGATAACAGAGATCATTTATAGCCACCTTACTAGGTGGAATTACGTGTACATTCTTATCTGTCATGTATACTCTAATTCTATCATCTTTAGCATTTAAATGTAAGCGCCATTTGCATATGCTATTAAAGACCAATATAATGCCAATTTTTGAAAGGTTTCCAGAGGTGATCCAGGAAATTATAGACTGGTGAGCTTGACATTGGCGCCAGGCAAAATGGTAGAGACTTTTATAAAGAAGAAAATGACAGAGTATATACAAAGGTATGGATTAATGAGACAAAAAGCCAACATGGATTTAGTAAAGCGAAATCTACTACATTTTTTTGAAGGGGTGAATAAACATGTGGATAAAGATGAGCCCAGTCAATATTGCGTATCTGGATATTCAAAAAGCATTTGACAAAATACCTCATGAAAGACTCTGAGGAAATTAGAAAGTCATGGGATAGGAGGTAATGTCCTATTGTGGATTAAGAACTGGTTAAAAGATGGAAAACAGAGAGTAGGGTTAAATGGTCAGTATTCTCAATGGAGAAGGGTAGATAGTTGGGTTCCTCAGGGGTCTGTGCCGGGACTGCTGCTTTTCAACATATTTAGAAATGATCTAAAGATGGGAATAATTAGTGAAGTAATTAAATTTGCTGATGATACAATGTTCCTTCTATCTTGCTGCACCATCTATCTTGCTGGCCATCTTCAAATCTAGGCTAAAAACCCACCTCTTCGATGCTGCTTTTAACTCCTAAACCTAAACCTTCAACTGTCCCCTATCCCTGATATGTCCTGCCTGTCCTAACCCTTATTCCTTACTTGTCCTGTCTGTCATAATTAGATTGTAAGCTCTATTGAGCAGGGACTGTCTCTCCATGTTCAAGTGTGAAGCGCTGCGTACGTCCGGTAGTGCTTTAGAAATGATAAGTAGTAGTAGTAGTATTCATTCGCAAAAAGATTGTAAAAAATTGCAAGAGTTCCATATGAGACTGAGAGACTGGACATTCGAATGGCAGATGATGTTTAATGTGATCAAGTACAAAGTGACTGAATAGATATGGATGGGCTGGAGTGCAAATTTTAAGGGGCTTTGACGTTAGCTTCAGAACTTTTAATACAAGAACAGTGCTGGGCAGACTTTTACGGTCTGTGCCCTGAGAATGGAAAGGACAAATCAAACTCAGGTATACGTATAAAGTATCACATACCATGTAAATGAGTTTATCTTGTTGGGCAGACTGGATGGACCGTACAGGTCTTTCTCTGCTGTCATTTACTATGCTACTATGTTAAAGCTTCTAGGGGGTGTGTATGTGGGAGGGGCATGGATGGGTCAGGGGCATGCCTAGGAGTTAGGTGCATGGGTTATAGAACACTAGGAGATATACACCTTTACACCAGCCTTTGACATGCCATAAGTGCTTGCGTCTAACTTTTGGCTTAAAACTGCAGGCTTACGCTAGCATTCCATAATGACAATTCCACATGGAACTGCTGTAATAGAATTCATGCTTAGTGTGCATCATCCCAGCACCTAAATTTTGGCATTCTTTCTTGAATCTTCCCCTATGTGTTTTATAAAAGGCTCTGCGTTCACTTAGCTTATCATAAAATACTAAATACACAGACTTAAGTGCCCGTTTTCCTGCACAGATGGGCCAAATAAAGTTATCCTCTATAACTGTACTGCAGTTTTGAATATTTTCACTTCGTTGAACCTAACACATAAACTTTCCTAAAGTGGCTTAGTCCCTGCCGGCTGATTCTTCTCTTCTCCAGCATCTGACTTCAGATTGTAACATTCATTTAATAACAATGCTATTGGCATGCAGGGTCTGCTTCCTCTGACAGCTGTTTCATAAAACTCTCTCTCTGACTCACTATGTGAAAAGAATCCGAGGTTCCTAGAACCATATGAACTGGGATTCCTTTAAACCTTCATTAAGACTCTCTACGTTTTGCCTTTTGCCACTATGACATTACATTTGCTGCTTCAGGGAGAAATTTTATAGCTACCCATATTAGAGAAAAGCACATATGCACTTTACAGTAAGCTGATGCTGCCATTTTTCAAAACAAAAGTACCCCTGTGCTTTTGTTTTAGAAACTAGTCCAGGAAAACTATACACACACATTTATACCTACTATTCAGGGGTCCTTTTACTAAGTCACAGTAAAAAGTGGTCTACGGTAGTGTAGGCGTGTGTATTGGGTGCACACTGGGCCAGTTTTTACTGCATCTACAAAAAATGTTTTTTTTTTTAATGGGGCAGGAAAAGGGCCTGCGGTAAAAATGAAACCAGCATGCACCCAAAACCCAAAACCAGCCTGAGCCCTTAACGCTACCCATTGAACTAGCGGTAAAGGCTCACGTGCTACACATGTGGTGACTGGTTGGCGAGTGCCAAGTGCTGATTTCCGGTTCGGTGTGCATAGGAGGAAATAAATAAATAAAGCACTCAGGCATTATGGGTGTGCACCCAACCTGAAATTATCACCAGGAGAACACTCTGACCGGGCGGTAGTCTTATTTTGGCATGTGCTGCACGTGCATAGAACCTACCACGGCTTAGTAAAAGGGCCCCTCAGTTTGCAAACTTTTCCTGAGGTAAACATGTATATCCTTTGAAAAATCCACAAGTAACCAAGTAAATGCTAACCCTGCCCTAGCTCTGCCCTCGGAAAGGTCTTCTCAAAAGAGAATTACGTGCAAAAATGATTTTTTTAAACATGGCTGGTCCAGCCACTAGGCAGGAATATGCAACTGTCTAGGCCAGCAGCTTCCAGAGGTTGCCAAACAGCATCTGCAGTCAAGGCAGAGCAATAGGTCAATTGTGGTAATTTTCAAATTGTCCATTTACCTAGACTGTTCTGGGAGAGGAAGTTGATCATAATTATTGGTGGGGGGAGGAGCCTAAAGTCAATTGGAAGGGGCACAAGATTGAAAATTTGCCTAGGGTGCCTAATACCTAATAAGAGTAGCCATACTGGGTCAGACCAATGGTCCATCTAGCCCAGTATCCTGTTTTCCAAACAGTGGCCAAGCCAGGTCACAAGTACCTGGCAGAAACCCAAATTGTGGCAACATTCCATGTCGAGCCTCAAAGAGTAGCAACATTCCATTCAGAATCTCAAATAGTAGCAACATTCCATGTAGAACCCCAAATCGTGGCAACACTCCATACCACAAATCCCAGAGCAAGCAGTTGCTTCCCATGTCTGCCTCAGTAGCAGACTTTTGCTTTGAAAATTAAGCTTGGTCACAATTATCATCTGTAGATTTTTTTTTACATAATGATCCCACTCTCGGTGCTGAATGGTATTCTATAATGGGGGTTCCGGTGCCCTTTAAAGAATATTGTGTAGTGCCGGGATCCATGGAAGGAGTTACACCAACTGAAACCAGATGTTACCCCTGATTGCAAGTTGGGTGTGGATCCACGCTACTTTATAACACTGCGTGCATTTTAAGGGAACACCCCATCAGTCCATGCCCCTCCCCCCATGGCAATGCCCCCTTTTAAGATCCATGCAGAAACACTTAGGCACTATTTGCTAAATGGGCGCATGTGTTTCCAACCCAAACCTCCAACAAAAGGGAGGGGGATACCATGAAACTTTCCTGCCTAGCAGTTTTTGGAGAATAAGTACTCTAATTTGTTCTCCCCTCCTTTTATGCTTTTCTTCCCCTACTTCTCCCCTGTTGAAATTGCAATTCTTCCCTCCTTCTTTTCCCTCTTGAGTATGCTTCAATGTTGTTCTATCTGTGTTTGTTGTTAATGTTTTTGTCATGATGTTGCTCATCCCTTTCTCCATACTTTATTATTTGACTTTGTAAACTGGTTAGATTTTATAAGATAGATTTGCAGTATATCAAATGAACTGAACCTGAATCTAAAAAATTAAAAATCATTGATGGCTGAAATAATTTTGATCTGCTTCTCACTGGCTTGGCAGGAAATTTTTAAAAATCACAGGACTTGAAGTGAGCTTTTACTGTGGATTAGTAACTGGTTGACAGATAGGAAATAAAGGGGCAGTTAGTGTGTGAATTAGCTCAGGGCCATGGCTAGGACACAGACATGATAAACTCCCACTGCACTGGCATGAAAGTAAAGCATGTGCTAATTCACACACTAAGGCGGTCTTTTACTAAGGTGCGCTAGCATTTTTAGCATGCGCTAATATTTAGGGCGTGCTAAACCTGAGATGTCCATATATGGACGTCTCTAATGCCCCTCCATCCATGTTCATCTCACTTCCTCTCTTTTCCCTCCCCTCCATCCATGTCCAGCATTGCTCCTCGCTCCCCTCCATCCCTTGAGGGCGGGACACTGAGAGGGAAGGGAAGGCTGGAGGCGAGCCTGCTGCTTTCACTGCCGCTGCGATGTGAGATAAAATAAGTTTTAAACGCTGGGGGGCAGGAAAGAACGGAGGGCTGCTGTGGGAGAAGAGGGCGGGCAGGGCGGGCTGGGGTTGGAACTGTTACTTTGGATGCATTCTGGTTGGGTGACGGGTCTCAAAATATTGGGGGTGCTCAAGCACCTACAGCACCCACGGAGTCGGTGCCTATGAGTAGCCTAATGTTTAGCATAGTGGGCTGAGAGCCAGGGGAATTGGGTTTGATTCCCACTGCAGTTCTTTGTGACTCCAGGCAAGTCACTTAAGGGCCCTTTTACTAAGGTGCGCTGAAAAATGGCCTTTGCTGGCGTAGACGCATGTATTAGATGTGCGCAAGTTCATTTTTCAGGGCGCCTGCAAAACAGGCCCCTTTTTTTTGCTGAAAATGGACATGCAGCAAAATAAAAATCAGCACACGTCCATTTTGGACCTGAGACCTTACCGCCACCCATTGACTTAGCGGTAAGGTCTCACACGTTAACCGGGTGGTAATCATCAGCCCGGGTACACTGCCGATTACCACCTGGTTAGTGTCACACGGTAGAAAATAGAAATTATTTTCTGCTGTGCGTTTTGGATGCACATATAAATTAGAATTAGCACCTGGGCACGCGGTAGCTGGGCGGTAGTTCTAATTTGACACACATTGTACGCGCATAGGCACCTACGCATCTTAGTAAAAGGGCCCTTAACCCTCCATTGCCCCTAATACAAAAAACTTAAGGGTCGTTTTACTAAGGCATGGTAAGTTTAACGCAGGCCTACCACACGCTGAAAGAGCACTGCTGCGGGATGCGCTGAGGCACCCCATGATAGTTTCATGCTTAGTGGGCGCTAATCCAACATTTCCATGGGTGCAGACTAGGTGTAACTGCACTAATCAGGTAGCGTGGGCACATTACCGCATGGTATCCGATTAGCATGGGAGTAGTGTGAGAACCTGTTGGGATCGGGTCGGAGATTGAGCACGATTTAAGATAAGTACTGGTTTTTTTTGGTGCTCTGCTCTTGGATAGTAGTTGTTAAGCACACAGAATTCACATGTTTGCTGCAAGTATTGAGAAGAAGAGTGGGAATGAAAATGAATTAAAAACAAAATTTCAAAACATTATTAGGAGGTTTTTGCCGATGATTGGTCTGAGTCAGTAGGCAGCTGTGGTACTAGTGTCAGAGTGACCGAGTGGAATGGACAATGCCTAATGTCCACAGCATGAACCTATGACTGCTGAAGCTTTTCCCCTCCCTTTTAGAAGAATAAAAAACTATAAATATAAAAATGAGAGTAAAAATGGTATACTGAGATAGTGTAGTGAGAAGAATTGAACAGTGTATCTGAGTCAATTTTTATAGGTTAAAATTGGTGTCCACAAGTTTTTTTTATTTAAACCTGAAATTAGAATGTGACCATTACAAAAAAATACAGAACGATGGCCATTTTACAGCACGTGAAAACCCACAGGCTGACAACAGTGCCAGCCACTTTTTAATATGGCTTGGTAAAAGAACCCTTTAGATTGTGAGTCCATTATGGACAGAGAAAGTATCTGCTTATAATAAAAGTAAACCACTTTGGTTGTACCATGGAAAGGCGGTATCTGAAATCTCTGATTTTCTTTTTCTATAGGGGAAAATGCTGGAACCCTCCAAAAAATTACTGCATAGGTTTTGCACTTATCACATGCTACCATCAGTAAGTGCAAAATTTTCCCTGCATTTGTAAAAGAGTCCCAAAGTGTTGGACTAAGCGGGTTAGTTTTAAGGTGCATTACAGCTCTAACATGCATTATTTGCTCCATAATGCATGTTAAAATAAGCTACCAGGGGACGGACAGTAATGAGATGCAAATGCATACAAAACACCTCTTTACTATGTAAATTGAGTAACACAGCTTGCAGTGAACATGGGAAGCTGAGTTATGCCTGGACAAAAACCTGACCTTGAGACCCTACAAGCCAGGTTGGTTTTCGGCAATTTTCAAAGATGGGCTCAAGTGTCAGCATTACTGCCCTTGCCTTACAGTCAAATATAACACCATGGCGCCCGACTGGGTACAACATTTTGGGGATTGTAACATCTTTGAAAGTGACTCAATCGAGCTATATACTGACTATGGAGTGTACTGAGGCTATTTAACTGCTGCACCGCGTCAGGTTGGAGCAGAGCAACGTGGATGTCCCATGATAAATTGTTGGAGGACTGTTGAGATACGTACATCATCTCTCGTTGATACTTCCATTTATCCCGTTGAGCAGAAGGCTTGTTGTGGGCTGGATTTGGAATAATGTAAAGGGTATTTGGTGCTGCTATATAGTATATAGTAGCGATATATGTCTATAAGGTGTGGATAATAACATTACATATATGTGATTTTTTTCACATGATTTTAATATAAATTTTGCATTATGTAATAAAGATTTTGTAACAAGTTATAGTTGTGGTAATAGATTGTGTGGAACATATATTACAACTATATTGAAACTGATTCACCCATGTTGTGTCAAAATGAATGAGCATGGGATAAATTTGCCTGTACTAGGTCTTCAGAATATGCAATTTATTTCAAGCATATGTCTTGTGAGTAGGCTGAAAATAGGACTGGCTGTGAAGTCATTAGCACATGCTTGGGAGGCCCTGATTATCGAATTCTACTGTCTTTCTTGTTCAAGATTTAGCATGATTTAGATTGGCAGAATCATCTCCAGCAGAACCTGGATGAAAACTCACGTGGTACAAAAAGAAACTCTTTTTGTAGTTTCTTAATTCGGAAGATTCGCTTTGGGAATCTAAAACTATACTAAGCATCGGTCAATGGCCATTGACCTGAGAGTCACATTTAGGGCCCCTTTTACCAAGCTGCAGTAAAAAGGTGCCTGCGGTGGCACCGGCATGTGGATTTGCCACGTGCCAAGGGCCCCTTTTACTACAGCGGGTAAAAGGTTGTTTTCGGTCAAAAAAAAAAAAGAAATAGCTCTGCGTTAATCACAGGGATTGCCGCGCAGTCATTTCTGGGGGGGAGCCCTTACTGCCACCTATTTAGATGATGATAAGGGCTCCCACACTAACCCGCACGTGGCACTGCCCGATTACTGACGCCAGAAATGGCATGCACTGGGTGTGGGAACTACCGCTGGGCTCCTGCATTAGCCTGGTGGTAGTCCCGATTTGGCATTTGACTATGCCACAGTAGCTTTACCACGGCATTGTAAAAGGGCCCCTTAACACTTGTCATATTTCACAGAGTCTTCAAGTATCATAATCTAGACATTGTCATCTCTAATTCATGAGTTATCTCAATATAGCACTTTAAGGAATACACAACCCCCAACTTGTTCTTCATGTTTGTAGAAAACTGAGCTTTGCGTTCCTTTAGAGATATATATATATATATATATATATATATATATATATATATATATATATATATATATATATTTTCCTCCTCCACTGAAGAAATGAGAGTACTTTTTGAACAGAAATATGAAAGTGTTACCCCTTTGTTGAATATTGAACATTGGCTTCTTGTTCACCATAGAATAGAGAATCATTCTTACAATGGCCCATCAGGTTTTACTTCCCGGTCATTTTTATTTAGGTCACTTCTCCCCTATGTTCTTAATCGCACTCTACGCTCTACTGATCAACGTTTGCTTGTCATTCCATCGCATTTATGAATTCATTCTCACTGTGCTCCCACTCTCTGGAACTCCATTCCTCTTTGTATACACTTTCAACGGTCCATTCAAAATTTCAAAGCTTTAAAAACGCATTACTTTGTAAAAGGCATTTCGTTCTGTCATATTAATTTTTCCTAGAATAGTCTTTATAGGCTAGATTCTATATATCGTGCCTAAAAAATGTGCGCTGAAAAAAAATACACCTATGAGAAGTCTATGAACTATGCCTACAGTTAGGCGCAGTTTATAGAATACGCCTAAGTTTAGGTGTAGATAATAGAATTTATTTATTTATTGCATTTGTACCCCACATTTTCCCACCTATTTGCAGGTTCAATATGGCTTACATAGTACCGTCAAGGCGTTTGCCCAGTCGGTTGGTAGCAGATACAGTATGTATATTGATCGTATGAGTTATAGGTGGAGGGTCGTAAGGGATGAGGATTGTCTGTTGTCCATTCCGATTATAGTCATGTTGTCTTGCTTGGGCGAAGAGGTTTACGTGGGGTTATTGTGGTAGGCCATTTTGAAGAGGTTGTAGTGATTTCCTGAAGTGCAAGTGGTCCTGTATCATTTTCAGAGCTTTTGGGAGGCCATTCCATAGTTTTGAGCTTATGTAGGAGAAGCCGGTTGCATAAGTTGTTTTGTATTTCAGTCCTTTACAATTTGGATACTTTAGGGTTAGGTAGGATCTTGACGATTTGACCATGTTTCTTATTGGCAGGTCTATAAGGTCTATCATGTATTCTGGGACTACGCCATATATGATTTTGTGGACTAAGGTGCAGATTTTGAAGGCGATCCGTTCTTTGATTTGGAGCCAGTGTAACTTTTCTCGAAGAGGTTTGGCACTTTCGAAGCTTTTCTGTTGAATATCAGCCTGGATGCTGTATTTTGAGCAGTCTGCAGTTTTTTGATGAGTTGCTCTTTGCAACCCGTGTAGATTCCGTTGCAGTAATCAGCATGGCTTAGAACCATTGATTGTATTAAATATACCCAGCGCTCATTTTCTGCAACTATTTTCATCATGACCATTTATGCCAAAGAAAACCTGGCCATATTCTACAACACTGTGCGTAAAGTCAAGGAATGCCCATGATCTACCCATGCCCCACCCCCTTTTCGGATCTACGTCTTAGAATTTACGCATATCACTTTATAGAATATGCTTAGACAGTTATGTGCGTAAATGCTAATTAATGCCAATTAGTGTCAATAATTGCTTGTTAAGTGCAATTATCAGTGCTGATTGACTTGTTAAGCTAATTAAGTTGAGTGCACAAATCCAGAATAGGACCGGATTTGTGTGCGCAACTTAAGTCGCGCTATATAGAATCTGGGGGTATCTGTGATTCTGGCCAACAGTTCACTTTTGTGTGTCTGTTTTTAGTCACTTCCTCCCCTGCTTACATTTTGATGGAGGTTTTAAATGCTCCCTTCTTTCCCTTCCCTTATATTATGATTATTTATAACATAGGGGCACTTATACTCACGTCACATAAGCGTCTATGCGCACCCAACATGCGCCAAAATGGAGTTACCATACAGTTACTGCGTGGCTCTTGCGGTAATTTCATTTTTGCCGTGCATCCGATATGTGTAGCCAAAAAACAATTTTTATTTTCTGCCGTGCATATCAGACGTGCGCCAAGTGGCATTTGGCACGTGTAGGTCATTACTGCCCATTTACCGTATAAGACTTTACCGCTAGGTCAATGGCTGTCGGTAAGGTCTCAGACCCAAAATGGGCACAATTTTGATTTTGCCACTTGTCCATTTTTGGCAAAAATTTTAAAAAGGCCTGTTTTACATATGCGCTGAAAAATGATTCTGCGCGCACAAAAAACCCGTGCCTATACTACCGCAGGCCATTTTTCAGTGCACCTTAGTAAAAGGACCCCATAATATCCATACTGTGTTATTGCCCTCTGACCTTTTATTTGTTTTTTTTCCCTTTCTTTGTTCGATACATGTAAACCGCTTAGATACGTGTTGAATTTGCGGTACATTAAATAAATGTGAACTGAACTAAGCTGTTTTAGAATCTGTGTTCATAGTTTTAAGGTAAATGTCAAATCTTTCTCTCTTGTAACAGAATCCCAGAGGGCCTGTTTCTGTGCCTGTCTGACATAGATCCTTCATGTACCATCACCTGAAAATAGAAACAACTTTAAATGTCATATCCTTTGACTGTTCCCCTTTTAGAGAATAGAGATCAGTGGATGACACCTAATAGCGTTGTAGAAATAAATAAATAATTCATTGAGAAGAGTTATGAGAAAACAAATATTATGTCTGCCATAATACTAAATAAAAACTAAAAAAAAGAACAAAACAAAACAGCCAGTGTAATTTAAGCAAAGAATCTTCAAAAGGCTGCCTCAGTTCTGAACTAGATGATATGGTGTCAGCAGTGACAATTCAAACAAAGCATGAGGTATTATATAACTTTAAGTTCCTATTCCATCTCCTGCTCCCCTGTCTCAGCTGATATACCCCCCCCCCCCCCCCCACGGCACACATGAAATCCGAGACAACCTTCTCAAAGCTGAAGGCTATGTATCTAAAAGTGCTCTCATCTAATAGTTGGGAAGCTTTTCCAAATGAATCCCCCTCACATGTCTTGGTATTAGTAAACGTAACAGCCTCTGTCCATCATGTACACAGCACCATCTTGCTTACGTTGCTGGTGTGACAGATCTAAACCCGACAACATATGAAGCGTCAGAATAGTGATGTAAAGCCCCGACCTGCATTGACTATCGGAGTCACTGAATGCAAGGAATGCTTTGGACGGATCGGGTCTCTAAAACTAATCAGAATAAGGCAAAATGAGGTTTTTGGAAAACCATTAAATAAGAGAAGATAAATGATAAAGGGTAACTAAAGTTAGAGAAAACATGATAAAACATCGGTAGAAAAAAATTGTGAAAACATAAGGCTTTGAGTCTGCGACGCCACAGTGATATAAAATCATGAACAAATGCGCGGTCAGGGCTTTTTTTGAGGGGGTACTTTGGGGTACTGAGTACCGGCACCTTTTCCATTGTCTGCTAAAATTGACCCATAGTCTCCAAGTTTTAAATGAAAGAGCTCGGGCTCTACACACGAATTCTGCCTTGTCATAGATTCTGTAACTGGTTGCAGGGGGCCTGGCTATTGTGAGGTGGATCCCTCAGTGATCACCCCACCCATAAAGGGTGGCCTGGCATTCGAGTAACGGCACCTTTTTTGTTAGAAAAAATACACTGTGCGCGGTTATGAATAATTCTAAACAATTTCATAAACCATTACCTTTTCTAGGCTTGTGCACAAACAAAATAGTTTGGTTCCTTTTTGGAAAATGTGGCATTTTTCTCCATTTTCATTCATTTCTTTTGGTTCATTTCACATATTTGTGTTAACAAAAAATGTTTAACTTGCATTAAAACCTTTTAGTGCATGGAAGTGGATTGTATGTACATTAACTTGCAGATTGATACACATAGGGCTCCTTTACCTAAGCTGTGTTAAGCAGCTAATGCAGGGTTTACTGTGTGAAATACAGTATCATAGAATCTCGCTACTGTCTCCTGCGCTGAAAAGGCAGCCCTTATGGTAAAAATACCACGTTAGCTGCCTAACACGGATGTAGGAAGGATCTGAGCGGGCTTAGACGGTTGTAAGTGCAGGTGTACTACCGATATTCCAATAGTGCAATGCACTATCCTCATCCACCCTGACGCAGCCCCTTTGGGTGAAACACAGCCTGTGTCGGGCATCTTTATTGGATTTTTACCCTATAATAAAGTTTGATCTATACTACTGACTGATCTGCTTTGTTTGCCTCCACATTGGATTTCGTGGATTGTCTGCCTTGTTTTCTGGGACCATTTAAAAAAAGGCCTTTTTCCCGCTGTGGTAAAAAATGGCCCAGCGCACGCCAATTTCATGCACCACAACTAGCTTGGGCCACATTTTACTGCGGCTTAGTAAAAGGGCCTCTAAGGGATTCTTTTACTAAGGTGCGCTGAAAAATGGCCTGCAGTAGTATAGATATGTGTTTTCGGTACAGGCAGAATTATTTGTCAGCGCACCTACAAAAAACGTCTTTTTAAAATTTTTGCCGAAAATGGACGTTCGGTAAAATGAAAATTGCTGCGCTTCCATTCTGGGTATGAGACCTTACTGCAAGACATTGACCTAGCGGTAAGGACTCACACGGTAACCGGGTGGTAATGGTCTACATGTGTCAAATGCCACTTGATGCGTGTAGCTGCTGTGCGTCAGAAAATAAAAAATATTTTTGGACGCGTGTAGCGGACATGTGCAAAAATTAAAATTACCGCAAGGGCTACGTGGTAACTGGATGGTAACTCCAATTTGGCGCACGTTGGGTGCACATAGGTGCCTACGTGGCTTAGTAAAAGGGCAGATGCAAAAGTGATTTTGGTGCATATTTTAACATTTCTATTCTAGTTTTGTTTCTTTGTTCTATACCAGGAGTTCTCAACCAGGGACACATCTAGTCAGTCAGGTTTTCAGCATATCCACAATGAATATGTATAAGATAAATTTGCATCCACCAACTCCATTCTATGCAAATCTTTTCTCATGCATATTCATTGTGGATATTGTGAAACCTGACTGGTTAGGTGTGTCCCGAAGACTGGGTTCAGAAGCCCTGTTACATAGTAGATGATGGCAGAGAAACACCTGTACGGTCCATCCAGTCTGCCCAACAAGATAAAATCATATTTGCTACTTTATGTGTATACCTGACCCTGATTTGTCCCTGCCATTTTCAGGGCATAGACCGTAGAAGTCTGCCCAGCACTAGCCCCGCCTCCCAACCATTAGCCCCGCCTCCAAACCACTGGTGCTGCCACCCAATCTCTGCTAAGCTTCTGAGGATCCATTCCTTCTGAACAGGATTCCTTTATGTTCTAGATTTGTATTGTTTTATATGTAGACAAATACAAAGTGATGTTCTGGTTAAGTAGTTCGATAAAGCTAATGTGGCGCAACCACATTGGGGATCGTGCAATGAAAGATTTGTGTCCAGGCTGTACCGTGATTTAGTTACGTTGTGTTGCAGAGATTGGGCATTTATGTTGGATCGGTGGGGTATGCATTTTTAAACAGGTGAGTTTTTAGGTTTTTCCGGAAGTTTAGGAGGTAATTCGTGTTTTTCAAGGCTTTTGGTAACGTGTTTCACAGTTGTGTGCTAATGTAGGAAAAACTGGATGCATATGTTGATTTGTATTTGAGTCCTTTACATCTTGGAAAGTGAAGATTTAGTTATGTTGTTGCTGATTCGGATGTGTTTCTCGTTGGTAGGTCGATCAAGTCGATCATGTATCCCGGAGCTAGACCGTGGATTATTTTATTTATAGATATTGCAGGGAAATATCTACTGTACCTGAATGTAATTACCTTGAGCTGAAAAGGCAGATAAATCTGAAATCTCTTCCCTATTCCTATGCACACTTTAAATGTTTAGGCATTGATATGAATCAAATTCATGCTCACAAGGGAGCATTCATGGAAACTGACAGCTGAAAAATAAAGAAATTCAACATCTATTAAGATAGCTTTAATTGGAGTTTGAACATTATGGCAAATGTTTCATTTCTGACTCCATTGCTGCTTTACAAAAGTATTTTCTTGAGCAGTATTTTTGCCTGGTTTAAACATCTTCCTGATTTCCCTCCGCTGCCCAGAGTGCTCCCCAGCTTCTAAATTATTTTTCTGTTCAAAAATAGAACATCACACTCACATGAATTCCAGAAGCTACTGAATTTCACAGTGAATCTAATTATAACACAATTAAACATCCAGTCACTCTCTTCAGCTCTATAATCTACATATTTTTGCAGCTTCGTAATTGAGGAGTTCCACTCATGGAACTCAACATTTGTGAAACTTTAATTTCATGACGACTGAGAACTTGCCAGTTCTATATTTAAAAAATATTGGGGTGAATTCTATAAATTGGCACCTCAGTTTAGGCATTGCAATGCCGTGTACATAGTGCCAATTGTATCATGGCATCTTGGTACCCAGATTCTGCTAGAGAATACTACCATATGCTGGCATTGGCACACTATGTTTCTGTATGTCCCTTTATGCTATATCAATGGCAGGCATAAGCTGGCATGCCTAAGGAGTCCTTTTACTGAGCTATGCTAAAACAAAGTGATTGGCGCTGCTGTGAGCATGTGGCTTTCCTGTGCTCTGTGGGCACTTTTAGGACCCCTTTTACCAAGCTGCGGCAAAGGGGGCCTGCGCTGGTGTCGGGGGAAGCCCTTACTACCATCTATTGAGGTGGTGGTAAGGGCTTCCACGCTAACCTGGCAGTAACCTGGCAGTGCCTAACACCGGGTACACTCCAGCACTGCAAAAATAAATATATTTTTATAGCACCAGATATGATGGCACGCTAGGGGTGGGAAGTATCGCCAGGCTGCTGTATAGCGAACGGTAAGCCCACTTACTAAAAGGGGCCCTTAGCATGACAATAAAATGGCTGAATTCAGGATTTTTTTTTTTGTAATGGTCACACACTAGTTTACCCATTAGCGCATGGCCATGTGGTGGGATCCTTTACTGCCACCTAATTAGATAGTAAGCTCTGCCAAGCAGGGACTGTCTCTTCATGTTCAAGTGTACAGCGCTGTGTACGTCTAGTAGCGCTATAGAAATGATAAGTAGTAGTAGTAGTAGTCTTTGGGATTCCGGAATCTTGCTACTGTTTGGGATTCTGCACGGAATCTTGCTACTCTTTGGGATTCCGGAATCTTGCTTCTCTGTCCTTATCCCTTAATTGTCCTGTTTGTCTGTCCTGATTAGATTGTAAGCTCTGTCGAGCAGGGACTGTCTTTTCATGTTCCAGTGTACAGCGCTGCGTACGTCTAGTAGCGCTATAGAAATTATAAGTAGTAGTAGTATTTAGGAGATGGTAAGGGTTCCCGCACTACTCCTGTGCTAATCGGGTAGCGTTCGGTAATGTGCCCGCACTACCAGATTAAGGCAGGCATGATTACTCTCTGCTCCCACACCTCCTGTGCGATAGTGCTCTTTCAGTGTGCAGTAGGCCCTTGGTAGGTCTACCGCGCCTTAGTAAAAAGGCCCCTTAGAGCGCCAAGTGACAAACACAATTTATAGTATTCTGGAAACTATGGGGTTGGTTTTCAGATGGTGGTGATCAGCTTTTTCCTGGGCCATGTCCGGGCTGTGGCATTGAATTTCCAGGTATAAGGAGTCAACTAAACTATAGCCAGTTAACCGTGAAATTCAGCACTTAAATGGCTATGGAAAACTTCACAAAGATAGGACTGGCTTTTATGAGGTCCTGTTTACACAGTTACCTCGGCCGGTTGATTGTTGAGTAATCGGTACTTAACTGGTCAAGTACTGACTTCGCCCCCAGAATGACCCCAAACAGTGGCGTAGCGAGCCCGGCTACCACCCCCCCCCCCGGGTGCAGCATGCCACCCCCCCCCTCGGCGCATCAACCCCCCCTCTCGGCGCATCACCCAAGCCTCCCCCCCCCCCCCCCCCCGAGTGCATTCTTACCTGCCCTGTGCATGCCGCTGGGGGAGGGATGTTGTTCCGCTGGTTCCCTGCTCCCTCTGCCCCAGAACAGTAAGTAACCTGTTCTGGGGCAGAGGGAGCAGGGAACCAGCGGAGCTGACACCCCCTAGCAGCGTGCACCCAGGGCGGACCGCCCCCACCGCCCCGCCCTTGCTATGCCACTGCCCCCAAAATAGCCAGTTTTGCATTAGGTGCTAATCGGCCATTTTCAGAGGCATTAACCAGTTAAGTGCTACTGAAAATGAGTTGTTAACCCTGAATAAGTGATTTAACTGGCCAGGAGCTGTTTCCAGCAGGTCAAATCACTTTGAACCATACGTGTGTAATTGGGAGACACGCCCATAGCTTGCCCACGCTCCACCCACATGAATAACCTCCTTGAAGTTAGGCACTATAACATTGTTGGCACTACCTTAGAGAACAGCGCCTAGTGCTCATAGGTACCTGTGAATCAGTGGTGCAGGCTTATAAAGTTACCTCGTATATGTATAGTAGTCGATGTTGTGTGAAATTCAGATCTGTTCAAAGAAACAGTTTCATGCTAGTCTTGCATGCAGGGCATTTTTTGAGGGAGTACTTGGGGGTACTGAGTACCAGCATCTTTTCTATTGACCCATGGTCCCCAAGTTTTAATGAAATCTATGCCTTGCCATAGATTCTGTAACTGATTGCAAGGGGCCTGGCTATTGTGGGGTAGGTCCCTCAGTGATCACCCTACCCCTGAAGGGTGGCCTAGCATTTGAGTACCAGCACCTTTTTCGCTAGAAACAATAAACTGCTTGCATGTAACATACTACAGCAGAAGTTCCTTTCCACAAATATTAACTCAAATATATCATAAAGTTTCACTGTTATATCAATAGTCCTAAGAGGGAATTTCTATTACAGTGGGTCTCC
The DNA here is from genome assembly GCF_901765095.1 of Microcaecilia unicolor. NCBI lineage: Eukaryota > Metazoa > Chordata > Amphibia > Gymnophiona > Siphonopidae > Microcaecilia > Microcaecilia unicolor. The sequence continues at coordinate 20,499,061 of NC_044039.1, forward strand.
TGTATTTCATAAACTCATAAGTTTTAGGCAGAAGCTGGCCCCCGTTTCAATTCAAACTTCAAAGTTCAAAAGACCTTGCTGAGTAATCTATTTAGATTACAGGTTCTGCCCCAACGAGTCTACTATTAAAAGCAAAATTACTTTTCTGTGCTCTTTATTGCTTTTTTGCCTAGTGGGAATGCACAGAGACATCACACAAGGACTGCTGTAGTGTAACCATGGTTCAGTGATAGCAAGCTATCTGAAGCAACCTTTAAATAAGGATTCTTTATACTACCAGTGCTCTCCCTAGGACAGAAAATCAATGGTACCGAAATTAAGCAGACTATCCTGCGCAGTGAATGTGATCAAGGTAAGAACAACAACTTTGTTGAAAAGGAGGCACTTCCTGGTTTAAATTAACTACAAAGGGGGCAATTCTATTAAAGGCGCCAAGATGCAGTGCACCAGGCGTGAATTCTTTAGGTGCCAAGATTCCATTATAGAATGCTTGCCTAAGTCAGAAATTACATATCAACGTTTAGTTGCACCCACTTACGCCATGTTAAAAGTAAACATAAATATGTGTGCCTAAATGCGACATTTTAGCGTGCAACTTACAATATTATGCGCATAATTGTTGGATATGCCCATGCCCCATTCATGCATTCACCCAGCGAATTCCCCTTTGCATTTACATGCTAACTCCTGGATTCTATATATTGCAGCCACATTTGTGCACCCAAATTTGGACACACCCCTACATTGCACACACAAATTAATAACGAGCTCATAGCCATCAATAATTGTGTGCTAACAACCAATTATTGAAGTTAATTGGCACCCATTAGAATTTGCGCATGCATCTGGCTGCATGCTATATTATAAGGCAACGTACCTAACTCCCATAGTGCATAACTCAAAAGGGGGCATGGCCATAGGAGGTGCATGGGCATGTCGGAGTATTCAAAATGTTGTGCATTAAGTTATAGAATACTGGGTCAGCATGGCCAACTTGGATGACGACTTACTGCTGCCATTTCAGAGATACGTTTTGCACATAAGACTCAAATACTGCATTCACAACAAGATCATACCTAACCCTCCACTCTCCCAGATGCAAAAGCCTGAAATACAGATCATCATACGCCTCCAGCTTCTCCTTCATAGGCACCCAACTCTGGAACGCTCTACCAAAACACCTGAAACTCCTGAACAACTACCTAAACTTTCGGAAAACCCTAAAAACACACCTTTTCAGGAAGTTCATCCCCTCTGCATCTTCATAACCTTTCAACCACAAAAATATCGGAAATAACCTAGAAAATGGAAAATAACGATACAAACCACTAATAATATTATCCCTCCCACACAATATTTAAATGCATTCTATGTCATGACTGATCACTTGTATTAAGTGATACTCCTCAACAAACCAAAATTATGTAACCGTCTCTACTGTAATATGTAAGACACATTGAACCTACCAAAGGGTAGGAAAATGTGGGATACAAATGCAATAAATAAATAAATAAAATAAATTCATTAGACACAATGACCCCTGAGGCAGGCATTTGTGCCGAAACACGGATCTGTGTCGGGTCCATTTGCTTGATTGCACTATTCTCTGGTAGATTTTATACAGCAGTTGGAGAGACACTGTTTTGATTTATTGTAACTTTCAATGCCTACTGGTGAACATTGCTGTATTTACTGGACTTTATTAAATTATTATTAGTCTCGGAAATCTAGTGTCTCTTTTCTCTTTTTGTTGGAAACCTGTGGACCATCCCTACTTTGTTTTGCTTTGCTGTTGGCTTCATGTAGGGTGGTCTGCTTGTTTTGGCCTTGGTCTTTCCCATCTGCCTCCATCTTTACAATGCGGCTGCCTTTTTGAAGTCCTCAAGACAACTTTTTGTTTTCTTTTTAAATCTCTGTTTCAAATACGAATTGGGGGGGGGGGGGGGGTCCTAACCTTCCACAAAAGAGAAGCAAACACAAAACAAAGGGGTGGAAGCAAAACCAAGTCCAAATGACCAGCACAACCGAGGGGTAAGAGAGTCCAAAAGGTAAGTTTATTAGCAAAAAAGACCCTACACTGGCCGTGTTTCGGCAACAAGCCTTCTTCAGGGGTCAAATGCTTTAAAAATGGAGCTGCAATGCAGAAAGCAGAAAGCCCATAAAGAAGCACAGAGCTAGTGCACTGTGTCCATAGGAGTAAGCGGTCTACAAGGGAGATCAAAACAAAAAAGTCTGTTTGGACGCTTTTACCCCTAGGTTGCGCTAGTCATTTCGACTTGGTTTTGATTCCACCACTTTGTTTTGTGTCAAGTATGAATTGCCCACACTCCACCCCCAAACCCTGTACTTTATTCAATCTGACATCTCCCTTTGGAAGATCCTTTTACTAAGGCACAATAACAATTAGTGTGAGCTCAATGATAAGACATCCATAGGAATATACCCTAGGATTCTACATATCGAGCTGACATTTCCATGCAGAAATAAAAGCGTATTCCCTAACAATTCACATAAGCTAATTGGTTAACAAGCTAATCACCATTGATAACTGGATGTTAACAACCGATTATCACCACTAATTCGCATTAATTAGAATTTACATGGATAACTGTCTAAGCGTATTCTGTAACATGAAACACGTAAATTCGAAGTCACATAGCTGAAAAATAGGCATGGCCATGGGTGTGGAATAGGTGGGTCCTGACATCTAAATTATAAGCATGGTTATAGAACACACCCAGTGTGCGCATAATTTAGGTGTCGGGATTTACACCAAGTTTTACTTGGTGTAAAAGCCCGCGACTAAATTTAGTCACACGGAGCAGTGCTCAGCGTATTCTAAATACCACACAAAAATTTAGGCTTATTCTATAAAGTACGCCTAGTGGTAAGGTCTCACGCGTTATCCGAGCAGTAATCATCAGCGTGCGTACACTGCCGATTACCAGCAGGTAAGCGTCACACGGTAGAAATTTCTACCGCGTGTTTTGGACATGCCTCAAAATTGGAATTACTGCCCGGACCTTGCGGTAGTTCAAATTTGATGTGCGTTGTACGCATGTAGGCACTAATCGCCTTGGTAAAAGGGCCCCTAAGTACATAGCAAAACATAATAATTAATACTTATATACCACCCGCACCAGTATTACCAGGTGATTTACAATAAGAAATTACATGCAATTATTAATAACAACAAAGTCAGATAACAATATTACCAAGCAGATAATTAATCAAGAGGGTCCTTTAAAATACCACACATTTTATACTTATTCCTATGGGCCCTGCTGCAGAAAACTCCAGTTAAGCTTTAGTAAAAGACCCCCTTAATGATGGCCAAGCAGCATTATTCTATCATTGTGTAAAGGTAGCTATGCCGCCTTTTTCGCATTGAGGGGCCCTTTTACTAAGCCGTGGTAAAAAGTGGCCTGCGCTAGTTTTGGCATGTAAAATTGGCAAGTGCTGGGCCATTTTTTGCCGTGGCCGGAAAAAAGGCCTTTTTTAAAAATGGGGCAGTTAATGGCTGTGCAATATAATTAAAATTAGCGCACGGCTATTTACTGCCTGAGCCCTTACCGCCACCTATTTAGAAGGCGGTATGGGCTCATGCTCTTCTCGTGTAGTAATCAGGCAGCATACGGTACTGTGGTTGCGCTGCCGAATATTGCCAGGAACACCCCCACAGTAGAAAATAGAAAATTATTTTCTACCGCAGGAAACTGCACGCATCAACTTCAGAACTACTGCCAGGCACCTATGCTACCACGGTAGTAGGGTCAATTTGGCGCATACCAGTGGCGTAGCTACGTGGGGCCAGGGGGGCCAGGGCCCCCGTAGATTTGGCCCTGGACCTCCCTGCCGACGACCCCCTCGATCCCCCCTCCTACTGCCAACCCTTCCCCGCCATTGCCGTGGGCTACCTTTGCTGGCGGGGGACCCCAATCCCGGCCTGCCAAGGAGGTCCTTCCCGCGAAGGCTTCATTCTGTTTCTGACATCCTGAACGTTGTACGTGCAGGACGTCAGAAACAGAACAAAACCTTTGCGGGAAGAAGAGGACCTCCTTGGCTGGCGGGGATTGGGGTCCCCCGCCAGCAAAGGTAGCCCACGGCAGGGGAGGGTTGGCGGCGGGAGAGGGGGTCGAGAGGGTCGTCGGCAGGGGTCGTCAAAGTTGGCGGTGGTGGCGGTGGGGCAGCAATGGCGGTGGGGTCGGCGGCGCCGGGGAGGGGGGCTAAAATGTGCCCCCTCACCGCGGGGTCTGCACCCCCCTCCCGCCGAAGTCTGGCTACGCCCCTGGCGCACACTACCCATGCTGTAGCACTACCGCAGCTTAGTAAAAGGGCTCCTGAATGCAGCGGTCATACAGAACAGATGTGTGCAATGTTGATGAAAGAGGCACTAAATATTTTTTTCTTTTGTTGTTTTCTTCAGACCTGTCAGTCTTTTACTATTTTTAGAAATGAGAAGCTTGCTACTAATGGGGAGGTGGGAGGAAAGCAGCCAAAGTGCTACTCAAGAGCAGAGCATATCTTTAAAACATTTGTTATAATGTAAGCTTCTGATTCTCCCTCTAGTTTTGTGATTATTTAATTTTCTCATTCTCTCTTCTGCCACAGCAGATCTCCTTTTTCCAAGTCACTCCCTGAAAACAGGCAAAGGGCCAGGTTCAGGTACTGCATTATAGGGAGAAAAAAAAAACTGGATGTAGCCCTGAGAATTAGGATTATTCAATGGGAGGCAGTTTAGCTATATAGCCCAAAGCAGTGGCATTCCTAGCCTCAACGTCACCCGGGGCGGATCGCCGATGCGCCCCCTCCCCCCCCGGGTGCAGCGCTCCCCCCGCAAAATGACCCCCCCCCGGGTGCACGCCGCTGGGGGGGGGGGGTGCCGCAGCGTGCGCCTGTCTGCTCCCAGTTCGCTACGCTCGCTAAATTCTCTTGTTCGCTGCAGCTCTCGCCCCCTACCCTGGATTCCTGTTCCGGGGCAGAAGGAGGGAGCTGCTGCAGCGAATGAGAGAATTTAGCGAGCATAGCGAACTGGGAGCAGACAGGTGCGCGCTGCGGCACTCCCCCAGTGGCGTGCACCCGGGGCGGACCGCCCCCACCGCCCCCCCCCCCCCTTGGTACGCCACTGGCCCAAAGGGATCATTGACAATCAGTCAGAATCTTCACACAAGAAGCTTTATTTCAAAACCAAGGGGCTACTGAAAAAATAAGCAGATGGAAAAACAAATACAATTGTTTCCAGGGTATTAGTTTCACCAGGCAATAGAGATCATGTTCCAAAAAAAAAAAAAAAGAACAGAAATGAGTAATCAGATGTCCTTTCTGACCTCCCTTGTCTCTATTATATTCCCAGAACCAATGTGACCTGTGGAGGGGGAGGAGGACTGAATTTTTTTTTTCAAATGTTGTTTTCCCTTTCCTCATTTTTGTTTGTTTCCTGTTGTTTCACTTTTGAGCTTATTTTCGAAAGAGATAGCCGGCCATCTTCCGACACAAATCGGGAGATGGCCGGCGATCTCCTGATCCCGGCCAAATTTGTATAATCGAAAGCCGATTTTGGCCGGCGCCAACTGCTTTTCGTCACGGAGCCGGCCAACCTTCAAGGGAGGGTACAGAAGGCGGGGCGGGGCGGGGTGGGGGCATGGTTACGAGATGGCCGGCTTCGCCCGATAATGGGAAAAAGATGGCCGGCTCGGACGAGCATTTCGCCGGCTGGACTTGGTCCATTTATTTTTAGGACCAAATCACAAAAAAGTGCCCCAATTGACCAGATGACCACCAGAGGGAATCGGGGATCACCTCCCCATACTCCCCCAGTGGTCACCAACCCCCTCCCACACTAAAAAAAAATAAAATATTTTTTTGCCAGCCTCAAATGTCATACCCAGCTCCCTGATAGCAGTATGCAGGTCCCTGGAGCAGTATTTAGTGGGTGCAGTGCACTTTAGGCAGGTGGACCCAGGCCCCACCCCCTACCTGTTACACTTGTGGTGGTTAATGTTGAGCCCTCCAAAACCCACTGTACCCACATGTAGGTGCCCCCCTTCACCCCTTAGGGCTATGGTAATGATGTAGAGTTGTGGGGAGTGGGTTTTGGGGGGGATTTGGGGGGGCTCAGCACCCATGGTAAGGGAGCCATGCACCTGGCAGCTATTTTTAAAAATTTTTTAGAAGTGCCCCCTAGGGTGCCCGGTTGGTGTCCTGGCATGTGAGGGGGGGCCAGTGCACTACAAATGCTAGCTCCTCCCACGACCAAATGCCTTGCATTTCGCCGGGTTTGAGATGGCCGGGCCCGGTTTCCATTATGGCTGAAAACCGAAGCCGGCCATCTGCTCTAAACCCGGCGATCGATTTAGCCGGCCCCAACCGTATTTTGTAAATACGGTTGGCTCCGCCCCTTTGCGGAGCCGGCCCCGAAGATGGCTGGCCATCTATTTGGCTGGCGCTGTTCGATTATGCCCCTTTTTTGTGTATTTACAAAGAAAACGAAAAAAGAAGAGAGACTGTCCATAATTGTAATTGCTGCTATATTCTAATCCATTTAGGAGATTTGATAGGCAGAATATAAATGTTTCGAATAAACAGAAGACAGATAAATAAATCTGACAATTTTGATTTTCTTATTTCTTTGCTTTAGCCTTTATTTTCATTTTATGTTTATTTCAAATTTATATACCACCTCTCTTTTGATAAAACGAAGCGGTTAACGATAAAGTTTAAGAAACCATACCGTTAGCAAACAGAATTCACAGATTACCATCTTCTGTTAATGTGTTAGTAGGCACCTTAGCATTTCTGTTAAAGCTTCAGGAGTCCTTTTACCAAGCTGCACTAAAAAGTGTCCGGAGCTGTTGTCAGTGCATGGGTTTTCCATGCACTGTAGCCACTTTTAGTGCAACAGTAAAATGGCTGCCTTGCCATACCTTTTTGTATTGGCTACGCACTAATTTCCTCATTAACGCAAGGCCATTACCGTGGTAGCCCTTACTGCCATCTATTTAGAAGACGGTAAGAGCTCCCACATTACTCCCATGCTAATTGGTTAGCATGCAGTAATGTGCATACGCTACCCAATTAGCACAGGCACTCTCTCCGTCTATGCGCAGGCCTCCTGCGCTGGAAAATAAAAAATATTTTCTGGTGTTTGATTAGCAAAATTACTGTGGGATGCCTCACACACCCCCATGGTAGTTGCTCTTTTAGCACACAGAAGGCTTGCATTAGCCCTTTCCCCCCGGATTCTATATAGCACACCTAGAGATCTACGCTGAAATTGGCATGGATTCTATAACAATGCGTGTAACTTAACAAGCTAATGAGTGCTGATAACAGCACTTAACAAGCAATAATGAGTATTAATTGGCATTGATTAGAATCTAGGTGCACAATTCCCTAAGCTTATTCTATAATGATGTGCGCTGAACTTCTAACACTCGTAGGCAAAAGGGGCATGGTTATAGGTGGGGAAATGGGAGTTTTGCGGGCGTTCCAAAATTTACACGCCTAGTTATAGAGCACCTAAATCTACATGCAGGGATTTACGCCAAGTTTGTCGTTATGCTCATATTAGTCCTCTCCTCAAGTCACTTCACTGGCTTCCTATCCGTTTCAGCATACAGTTCAAACTCCTCTTATTGACCTATAAGCACATTCACTCTGCAGCTCCTCAGTACCTCTCCACTCTCATCAATCCCTACATTCCTCCCCGGGAACTCCGTTCACTGGGTAAATCTCTCTTACCTGCACCTTCTCCTCCACTGCTAACTCCAGACTCCGTTCCTTTTATCTTGCTGCACCATATGCCTGGAATAGACTTCCTGAGCTGGTACGTCAAGCTTCATCTCTGGCCATCTTCAAATCTAAGCTAAAAGCCCACCTTTTTGATGCTGCTTTTAACTCCTAACCCTTATTCACTTGTTGAGAACCCTTATTTCATCATCCTCACTTTAATATTCCCTTATCTCATTTGTCCTGTTTGTCTGTCCTAATTAGATTGTAAGCTCTGTCGGGCAGGGACTGTCTCTTCATGTTCAAGTGTACAGCGCTGTGTACGTCTAGTAGCACTATAGAAATGATAAATAGTAGTAGTAGTAGTTATCATTGGTGTAAATGGATGTGCGTAGATTTAGGCACTGAAATATGAACTAAGCTTATTCTATAATCAGCTCCTACATCTAGGCAGCGATTATAGAATACACTTAGTCGGCACTGATTTCAGCGCCCATTTTTTAGGCGCCATATATGGAATCTTCTCCTCTGTGCCTTAGTAAAAGGACCACTTAGTACGTGTCACACTAGTTATTGTTCATAATAAAGGTCATTTTATTAAACCACATTGGGCACAAACTCATGCTTAATGCAGGAAAAAAAGGTTTAGCGCAAATTACCTTAAAGTGTTTTCAGTAGGTTGCCTGTTAGAACATACTAACTTGTGTATTAGCTTTTGTTAAAAAAATATTTTCTGTTGGGGGCGTGTCATGGGTAGAGAATGGGTGTGGAAGTATCAACGAGTTAGTGAGTTCGCATTAGCAAGTGCTAACTGAGTTAACACAGGAACACTTACCACCACCTCGACACCGAGTTTAATCTGTGCACTGGAATTGAACGTCCGGCTCTTGAGCAGCCATCAAACATTATCCAGGTACTGGCCAATATTCAGACTGGTCCCAGATAACTAGCCAGATAAACTTAGGACAGCCTTTTTTTCTGCCTTAACTTTATCCGATCACCATAAGCGGGTAAATCCCAGCTCTGCCCATGGACCACTGGGCACTAACTGGATAGTGCTGCAATTGTTTCCTCAGATTTTAAGCAACATTTCAGCCTGTTTATGTGCTACTGAAAATCCGGGTATAACTCCACCAGCGCGAGTTAAATGGCCAGGAGCTTCTCCTGTCTGGTTTAATTGTTTTCAATATTGGCCTGATCATGATTAGTAGTACAGAAGAATTTAAATAAATAAATAACACTATAATTACTTCCAGTAACACTGTGACAGGCTTGGCACTGGATGGCTGATATTACTGCAGAAATGAGGCTCCATATATGGAAGTGCAATGATGTCATTGCCGGAGCGTCATGCTTGCAATATCACTAAAAGACAAGCTCTCAAAATACTGAACCAGGATAATAAAAAGCCTGTTTTTGTTTCAAGGCAGACACAGACTCCAAAATCACAGCCTATTATGGGAAGTGATTGCAGTGCTTATCCTGTATAATAATACCCAGCGTTTGTCATTCCAAAAAATGTATGCATGCATGTGGCATACAACATCAGCACATTTCTTGGAATAACAGACACAGTGCAGAGTCCTGAAAGGTGGTTGTAGCATGAGGAAGCCCCTGATGTGGGTTTGTGCAGGGAGCAAGAGGCAATTGCATCTTACTCCCTGTACCAGATAGCCCCAGTCAGACTGTGCTGCTGCATCATTCCCTGACATTGAGTCCTATAAAGAGGGAAATGAAGCTGCTACATGAGACAGCCCATGGCTCCAGGGAAAGGGTGTGATGAAAAAGATGGAGTTTGGTTGGTACAGATTGGGTGGGTGGGGGAATAAGATGGTGAATGAGAGTGGTGGAGAATTCAGGGGCATAGCCAGAGCACAAGGTGGGGGGGCACATTTTGGGCCCCACCCTGCCGCTGCCCCCTCCAAATCCTCACGGACCCTCCTCCACCGCCCACTGCCGCTGCTGTACATCTTAGCTGGCGGGGGTCCTCAACCCCCGAAAGCTGAAGCACTGCCCCTGCAAATACCTTGGCTGGCGGGGGTCTGATGACTTCATCCAGCGCTGGTCTCCGGTGCTGCCGCATTGCCTGCTCTGCTCTCTCTTCCCCTCACGTCCAGCACGCTCCTTTTAGTGAAACTGAGCATGTTCAATTTCACTAAAAGGAGTGTGCTGGACATGAGGAGAAGAGAGAGCAGGGCAGGCAATGCGGCAGCGCCACCGCAAACCAGCGCTGGATGAAGTTGGGGACCCCCCACCAGCCAACCAGGGTCCCAGAGCAAATTTGGAGGGGCTCAGGCTCCCGTGGCTTCACCTAGCTACGCTACTGGTGGAAATAGCCTGAGAGAGACCAGTTGGGGTGTAAAGAAAGATAGTAATTTGCCCTGAAATGTACTGAGGGTTTCTGCTAGTTTATAGTGACAAACCTATGGAAAATCTGTGTTAGTCTCCCTTTAAATAGAAAGCACAAATAGGAGCCCATAAGGGATGACAGCAGCATGATGTATTGCAGTGGTTCCCATAAAAGGGAAGCTTGTTTTTCTCATGGGGAAAGGACTTCTGGTCAAAGTAAGCTACATTATGGTAGAGCAAAGCTTTCCTGAGATTGCAGGACAATCTTGCGGTTCACGTGGGTCATGGTTGTAGTTCCATCTCGCAGGAGGGTGCTAGATTAGCAACCGTCAGACAGAAGCATTCGCGGGCATTCTTGTATGTTATAGCAAGGAAGGGCAAGAATTTGATTAATACATTTACAATTAAACTGTGGCATGACTCACTCAAAATAGCAGCTGGGATTTTTTTTTCAGTCTCTTCACAACAGTATGTAAATAAGTACTCCTGTTCTTTATTAGCAGCTGGAAAGACAAAACGATGCTTTCACCAGGCTCTGATTATAACTGACTACACTGACAAAGCACTTGTAGATACTTGAGCTGTAGCGTTTTCTCTCTTTCCAAACAAAAGTAAATAAAATTGCATTCTATGGGTTTTGCTCACAAAGGACATTTTTTTCCTTTCTGTATCTACTAGCCGTTAAGCCCGTTAAAACGGGCGAGATTTCCAGCTACCTTCCTCGCCGCCGCTCCCTCCCCCCTCCGTGCCGGGCCCCCTGCACTGACCTGACAGCGCCTCTCTCCTCCGTGTGAAAGCGCTGCAGGCAGCAGCAGATTGCTCTGCTGCTGCCTGCAGCGCTTCCACACGGAGGTGAGAGGCGCTTTCAGGTCAGTGCAGAGGGCCCGATACGGAGGGGCCAAGAAAGCACAAAGGCAGACGGTCTGCAAACTCCAAAGTGTTTCGCCCAACTGGGCTGCTTCAGGGGCTATAAAAAACATAAATAAACAGTTATAATATCAAATTCTACATATAAAAAAAACATATATAGTATAATTATATATACACATATATATGTACATACATGTTGTATATGTACATATAACAGATATAGATCTAAAATAATACATACCAAAACATGCTCTATATAAAAAAAACATATAGAAGGATTAAATTGAATACTAATAACAAATTAATAACCAGGAATATCAAAAATGATATAATTATGTCCTATATATATAGTGATATGTTTCATTTGTACATATAGTGACAAGTAAACTGAAATTACTAAAACAAACCAAAAACAGAAATAGAGAACAAATTAAAATAAATAAAACAAAATATAAGGAGAAATTAAGACACCCACCTATATGTACAAATGAAACATATCACTATATATATTATGTATTATTTTAGATCTATATCTGTTGTATGTACATATACATGTATGTACATATATATGTGTATATATAATTATACTATATATGGTTTTTTTATATGTAGAATTTGATATTATAACTGTTTATTTATGTTTTTTATAGCCCCTGAAGCAGCCCAGTTGGGCGAAACACGGCCTGTGTCGGGCTGTTCATATATACATATTGTTTGAAATAAATTATACTTATCTTTTTATACGATCTGCTCTTTTTTTATCTTCCCGATATGGAGGGGGCAGGAGCGGCGGCGGGGATGGGGGGGGAGGGGGGAGGTAGGTGGCGCGATGTTCGTTTCCAGGCTCCAGCGGCAACGTCCGACTCCGTTTCCCTCTCTGTTCCGCCCTCTGACGTCATCACGTCTTGAAGCGAGGGTGGGACAGAGAGGAAAGTCTCTACTGCGCATTTGCAGGTGAGTCGGTCACTTGCCATTTATATGTTTGATACTCAGACAAAAATACAGCACTGCGTACGTCTAGTAGCGCTATAGAAATGATAAGTAGTAGTAGTAAAATGGTCAATAAACAAAGGGACATGTTTACTAAAGCATAAAGAGCTAGATTCTATATTTGGACCCTGAAAAATCTGTGTGGAAAAAAATTACGCCTACGCGTATTTTCTAAAGTATGCCTACATTTTATAGAATAGACTTAAATTTCCGTGCGACATACAGAATACACCAAGTGGCTCACCACCTGACTAAATTTGGTCACGTCCATTTAGGCCATGTCTTACTTGGCGTAAATCCCAAGGCCTAAATTAGGAGCGGATCGGGTGTATTCTATAATAATGCGCATAGATTTTTGAACCGCCTATGCCCGCCCATGGCCATGCCCCCTTTTCAACTACGCAACTTAGAATTTAGGCGCATTCTATAAGCGGCACCTAGATTTAAGTGTGGTGTATCTTCTGACACAAATCGGGAGATGGCCGGCGATCTCCTGAACCCGGCCAAATCGGTATAATCGAAGGCTGATTTTGGCCTGGTTCAACTGCTTTCCGTCGCGGAACCGGCGAAACATCAAGGGGGCGTGTCAGTAGGGTAGTGAAGGCAGGACGGGGGCGTGCTCACGAGATGGCCGGCTTCGCCCAATAATGAAAAAAAAAAAGCCAGGTTTATAGAGCATTTCGCCAGCTGTACTTGGTCCCTTTTTTTTCACGACCAAGCTTCAAAAAGGAGCCCCAACTCACCAAAATGACCACTGGAGGGAATCGGGGATGACCTCCCCTTACTCCCCCAGTGGTCACCAACCCCCTCCCACACAAAAAAAACCTTTTTTGCTAGCCTCAAATGTCATACCCAGCTCCTTGATAGCAGTATGGAAGTACCTGGAGCAGTTTTTAGTGGATGCAGTGCACTTCAGACAGGTGGACCCAGGCCCATCCCCCCCTTACCTGTTACACTTGTGGTGGTAAATGGGAGCCCTCCAAAACCCACCCAAAACCCACTGTACCCACATGTAGGTGCCCCCCTTCACCACTTAGGGCTATGGCAATAGTGTAAAGTTGTGGGGAGTGGGTTTGGGGGGGATTTGGGGGGCTCAGCACACAAGGGAAGGGAGCTATGCAGCTGGGAGCTATTTTTATATATTTTTTTAATTTTTAGAAGTGCCCCCTAGGGTGCCCAGTTGGTGTCCTGGCATGTGAGGGGGCCAGTGCACTACAAGTGCTGGCTCCTCCCACGACCAAATGCCTTGGATTTCACCGGGTTTGAGATCGTCGGCATTATTTTCCATTGTGGCTGAAAACTGATGCCGGCCATCTCAAACCCGGCGAACTCTGACATTTGGCCAGGCCCAACCGTATTAGCGAAAAAAAGATGGCCGGCCATCTGTTTTGACAATACGGTTGGCTCTGCCCACTTACGGCGCCGGCCCCGAAGATGGCCGGCCAGATATTTGGCCGGCGCCGTTCGATTATGCCCCTCTAAGTTATATGCATTGTTATTGAATACACTTGGATTTCAGTACAGAACGCTAGGTATGCAACATAGAATCCAGCAGTAAGCCCTTACTGCATGGTTAGTGCACGTTAACAGGCTATTCCAGCTTGTTAGCACGCACTAACCTGTGTGTTGCCAAGTTCTTTTTTTGGAGGGTCATGTGAGTTAGTGCGTGTTTTTGACGTTCACCGAGGCCCCCTTTCACTGCGGCAACTAAAAGGGTATCTTTGGGGTCCTTTTACTAAGGTGCACTGAAAAATGGCTTGCAGTACTGTAGGCACGGGTTTTGGGCATGCGCCGATTTTTCAGCCCACCTGTAAAAAAGGCCTTTTTAACATTTTTTGCTGAAAATGGACGTGCAGCAAAATCAAAACTGTTGCGCAGTCAATTTGGGTCTGTGACCTTACCGCCAGCCATTGACCTAGTGGTAAAGTCTCACGCGGTAACTGGGTGGTAATGACCTACGCGTGTCAAATGCGACTTGGCGCGCATCTGATATGCGCGCACGAAAAAGAAATTATTTTTTGGCCACGATATTGGATACAGGCCAAAAATGAAATTACCGCAATATCCATGTGGTAGTTGGGCGGTAACTCCATTTTGGCGCAAGTTGGGTGCACGTAGATGCTTACGCAGCTTAGTAAAAGGGCCCCTTTGTTTCCCGAAAAGAAATGGCCATGCAGCAAGTGAACCACTTGCCAAGTGGCCATTTCAGGAGGGAGCACTAACCGCCACCCATTGAGATGGCGGTAAGGGCTCCTGCACTAACCTGGCAGGAACTAGGCAGCACATGGCGCTGCCCGAATACCGCCAGGTAAGTACTGGTACTACAAAAATAGAAAAAATATTTTTGTAGCGCTGGAAATGGCACACGTTGGGGATGTGATCTACTGCTGGGTTCCTGCGTAGCTCAGTGGTAATTCTAGATTGGCATTGGGCAAACTTATTGCCATGCGCCAACCCTTTAATAAAAAGGCCCCTTCGTTTGCTATGGATTTTGGTTTAGAGGAGCATTTTTTGAGCGTGATGTGTAGGACAGCCCTAGAACCAATGCTTCAGATACATGTTCTTCAGAACCAGTTTCTAATCCAGCCCACTACCCAAGAATTCACCCTTAGACTGCTCAGTTTACTTATAAGCCTCCTATACAGGGAAGTATCAAAGGCTTTACTGACATGTACGTGCACTATGGAGCTCATTTTCGAAAGAGAAAAACATCTAAAAAGTGGTATAAAGCAGCATTTGGATGCTTTTCTCACAAAAAGTCCAAATCAATATTTTCAAAAACAATTTTTAGACGTTTTGCTAAGAAGTCCGTCAGAAGTACATTCAAAACACAAGGGGGCGTGTTGGGGGTGGGATTTGGGAGTTCCTAAGACTTAGACATTCTACAGTCATAATGGAACAAAACAAAACTGTCCAGGACTAAAACTAAGGCGTTTTGAGCTAGACCTTTTTTTATGATGAATAAGGCACAAAAGAGTGCCCTAAATGACCAAATGACCACTAGAGGGAATCAGGGGTGACCTCCTCCCACCCCACAAAAATGTTTTTGCAGAAATCCAAAGTCGGACTAAACGTCATATCGAAGATGCCCCTCTATATCTAGCATGTTTCTGTTTATTCCACACTTGATATCCTGCCTTTTGGTAAATACAGTGAAAGTGGTTTACATACGCTATTTTTGCAAGTACCTTTGGTATCATCTGGTGGTATGAAAAAACCCCATTAAGGATATGAATATAAAAATAACTTCTATACTGGTGTATTTTAGAATGATGAAATTTAAGTGTAACTAAAGGTATGACAGATTGAGCTATGTGGTACATACTCAGGAGATGAATAGAGAATGATTCTAATGAAGCCGAGGTTTCGGAGATCCAGTGAATGATTAAACTGAAGACTTTTTCCTGCATTCCCTAAAGTAAAGACAATCTTAAATCAATGCCTGGGCACATTGAAGCATTTTAATAAAGGCAGAAACTCTCTGACACACACTTTCCCATTTGCACACTTAAAAATGTCCCATAGGATTATCCCTTGTCATAAGTAACACATTACTTCAACACGATTCATGAAGATTAGTCATTAGGCGGTTGATTCACCCAAATTTCCTTTAGCCTCCAAAGAGTATGTATCAAAAAAAAATTAGAATACCAACTATCATTCAAGAAGATACTTATTAGATAGTAGTGAATAAAAGAACATTTGTCATAGCTTGATATTTCAATTTTTTTCTCTGCTTGCTTCAGTGAATACCTTGAAAATCTTTTGAAAATCTGGCTGACTCCTTTATCAGGTTTTCAGTACGCCCACAATGAATATGCATGATTTAACTCTGCGTGTGTTTGCATTTCAGCATAGGCAGATTTATTGCGTGCATATTTATTATGGGTATCCTGAAAATCCCCTCAATAGGTAGGAAAAAAAGAGAGACAAAAAATTGATATAATCCAAAATGCAGGATGTCAGGATTCACAGAAACAGATCAGTGACGACTTCGGCTGACGGAGGTTGGGGACCCCCGCCAACAAAGGTACTTGGTGGAGGCGGCGATAGGGGAGGGTCAGCAGCGGTGGCGGGAGTGGCAGGGGGGAGGTCAAAAGTGGCGGGTGGGGGGTCGGCGGCTGGGGGAGGCGAGCTAAAATGTAACCCCCCACCTCGGGCTCTGGACCCCCCTCCCGCCGAGGTCTGTCTACACCCCTGGAAGATATCCTGTGAACCATCTATTGTACAAAATGTACAAAATGCTATTTACGTCTCTCAGCAAGCTGAGATTTATGGCTTCCCAAAGATGTATAGCATACGCACGTCTACCAAATGAGCACCGAGAACGTGTCCTGTAAGTGATCCTGGCAGATCCAAATTCATTGGTGTGGAAATAAACAGCACAGATTGTTGGTGCCTTTTCTCTTCTGTGGAACCACAGCTCCTGCGGGTGGCTGCCAACCTTTCACGAAAACAGCTCAGAGACTGTTTTTTTGTGATCCAAATCTGAAATGTAAAACATAAATTGATGTGAAAATCTGTTGTCATGATCATTTACATAAAGTTGTCCCTAGCAATAAAAAAAAAGCACATCTTCATGGGATGTAATCCTTATGGGAGCATAATTAATTGATAATGTTTAGCAATCACAATTTGCTTTGAATATATTTATTTTTTACAAACAAATTACAAATATTACCTTTTGCCTGCTACTGAAAGATGTAGTCAATCATTACACTACAGCCTTTTCTTCTTCCGTTTATTGCTCAATTCATCTATACATCTGAAACCTTCATGAATACACCAGGTTTTGAGCCAACTGCTAAACATAGTAACATAGTAGATGACGGCTGAAAAAGACCTGTACGGGCCATCCAGTCTGCCCAAAAAGACAACTCATATGTGCTACTTTTTGTGCATACCCTACTTTGATTTGTACCTGTGCTCTTCAGGACACACACCGTATAAGTCTGCCCAGCACTATCCCCGCCTCCCAACTACCAGCCCCGCCTCCCAACCACCGGCTCTGGCACAGACCGTATAAGTCTGCCCAGCACTATCCCCGCCTCCCAACCACCAGCCCTGCCTCCCACCACCGGCTCTGGCACAGACCGTATAAGTCTACCCAGCACTATCCCTGCCTCCCACCACCAGCTTTGGCACAGACCATATAAGTCTGCCTAGCACTATCCCTGCCTCCCAACCACCGGCTCTGGCACAGACCATATAAGTCTGCCCAGCACTATCCCCGCCTCCCAACCACCAGCCCCGCCTCCAACCACCGGCTCTGGCACAGACCGTATAAGTCTACCCAGCACTATCCCTGCCTCCCACCACCGGTTCTGGCACAGACCGTATAAGTCTGCCCAGCACTATCCCCATTCAGGTGGCAGTAAGGGCTCCCGCATTAACCCAGTGGTAACTGGGCAGCATGTGGCACTTCCCGATTACCGCTGGGTATACTCTGGCACTACAAAAATAAATACATTTTTGTAGCGTCAGAAATTGACGGTGCACTAGGGGTGGAAAGTATGGCCGGGCTGCTGCAGAAGCCCGGCGGTACTTCCTGTATAGTGAGCAGTAAGCCCCGTGTTGGGCTTACCGCCGCTTAGTAAAAGGAGCCCGCAATGAATTAGTGACCAGTAACATAGTAACATATTGACGGCAGAAAATGACCTGCACGGTCCATCCAGTCTGCCCAACAAAGATAAACTCATATGTGCTACTTTATATGTATACCTGACCTTGATTTGTATCTACCATTTTCAGAGCACAGACCATAGAAGTCTGCCCAGCACTAGCCCCGCCTCCCAACCACTAGCCCTGCCTCCTAACCACCGGTGCTGCTACCCAATCTCTGCTAAGCTTCTGAGGATCCATTTCTTCTGAATGATTCCTTTATGTTTATCTCACGCATTTTTCAATTCCGTTACCGTTTTCATCTCCACCACCTCTCGCGGGAGGGCATTCCAAGTATCCACCACTCTCTATGTGAAAAAAATACTTCCAGACATTCTTGAGTCTGCCCCCCTTCAACCTCATTTCATGTCCTCTAGTTCTACCGCCTTCCTGCCTCCGGAAAAGGTTTGTTTGCAGATTAATACCTTTCAAATATTTGAACGTCTGTATCATGTCACCCCTGTTTCTCCTTTCCTCCAGGGTATACATGTTCAGGTCCGCAAGTCTCTCCTCATACGTCTTGTAACCCAAATCCCATACCATTTTTGTAGCTTTTCTTTGCACCGCTTCAATTCTTTTTACATCCTTAGCAAGATACAGTCTCCAAAACTGAACACAATACTCCAGGTGGGGGGCCTCACCAAAGACTTCTACAGGGGCATCAACACCTCCTTTTTCTGCTGGTCACACCTCTCTCTATACAGCCTAGTAACCTTCTGGCTACAGCTACTGCCTTGTCACACTATTTTGTCACTTTCAGATCCTCAGATACTATCACCCCAAGATCTCTCTCCCTGCCTGTACATATCAGACTCTCACCGCCTAACACATAGGGGTTTAAAGTAGGGGAAGGGGGTAGGAGAAGGAATAAAATAATTTCAGGAAGTTTCCCCCAGCAAAAACATTACAGTGGCAAAAATAATGTGGTGAAGAGGTGACCAAAACAAAAACTTTACAAAATACAAGCAAACCATTAAAAAATTGGTGGAAGGCTATGAGTACAAATGCTCAAAGGCTAGCCAATACAATTTTGGATCTGGAATCCCTTACGGTGGACATGGACTTGGACATTGTGGCCATCACAGAGACATGGTTTGATAAGTGTCATGAAAGGCATGGAGATGGCAAGAAAGCAGAAGTAGTTTTCAATTTACAAGACAATATTCAAGAAGTTGAAATGCAGGGTCTGTGGGGAAAAAAGGAAGCCCTGTAGATTGTGATGGGACAAGGACATGACACGTTCATCCATACTGGCGTAGTCTACAGGCCTCCGACTGAACGGAAGAACTGGACAGAAACTTGATCAATGATATTGCAAAGGTAGGAATGAAAGGGGGAGGTGTTTAGTAGGTGACTTTAATCTACCAGAAGTGTATCAAAGAGGTAACTCAGAGCTTAGTGTGGGTTCTGCACACAGTTGAATGCAAACTAGACACAAAGACTGACATAGTTATCAGTGTACTGCATGTTTAAATAAGCACATAAGCACCGCCATACTGGGAAAAGACCAAGGGTCCATCAAGCCCAGCATCCTGTCTCTGACAGTGGCCAATCCAGGCTTCAAGAACCCGGTAAACCCCCCCCCCCCCCCCCCAAAAAAAAAAAAAAAAAAAAAAATTAATAATGTTCAATGGACTTTTCCTTCAGGAAATCTGTCCAAACCCCCCTTAAATTCCGTAAGGCCAGCTGCTGTCACTACATTCTCCGGCAACAAGTTCCAGAGTCCAACTACACGCTGAGTAAAGAAAAACTTTCTCCTATTTGTTTTAAATCTACCATATTCTAGCTTCATCTTGTGTCCCCTGGTTTTGTTGTTGTTTGAAAGTGTAAACAAACGCTTCACATCTGTCCACTCTACTCCGCTCATTATCTTGTAGACTTCTATCATATCACTCCTCAGCCGCCTTTTCTCCAAGCTGAAGAGCCCTAACCTTCTCAGCCTTTCCTCATAGGGAAGTCGTTCCATTCCCTTTATCATTTTCGTCGCCCTTCTCTGCACCTTCTTTAATTCCTTTATATCTTTTTAGAGCTGCGGCGACCAGAATTAGACACAATATTCGAGGTGCGATCGCATCCTCGTGTTTGTTTTCCATCCCTTTCCTAATAATACTCAACATTCTGTGTGCTTTCTTAGCCGCCGCAGCACACTGCTAATAAAGATATTAGCTTTTAAACTCGGTTATAAAGAAGTCAACTGTGGTCTGAGAAGGGGTACAAATTTGGGTGGTTCTTCTGAAGCTAGTATTAATGAGGATTTTATGATTCTTTCTTCTTTTTTTCTGCAAGCATGAAGGACCTACTTTATTGTTTTTTATAAGGTGAAGTTTCAGAAAAAAAGGCAGGGGGATGAGTAGCTGAGATGATCGTATTGCAAAATGCAGGGTTAATGGGGAGGTGCTACAAGTGTCAAATGAAGAGTAAAGCACTTGGTAGCAGAAATTTATACCGTATCAATAATCTTTGTGCAGAAAAGCATTCCACACAAACGTTCACATAACATACACACATGCAACGTCAGGTACTGACACAATTTTTTGTGCAGAAAATATTAATTCTGCTGCTAGCACATACCCACGTGTGCACGTTTAAATGGCGACTGCCATACATTCCCCTTTTTAAGTATATGTTTTGTAAGCAACTATTTCATATGATGTGGTTGCTACATCATACTTTTAAAGTATGCACATTAGTCCACAAAATCATTCACGGTGAAGCCCCAGCCTACATGTCTGAGTTGATAGACTTACCACCCAGAAATGCCAAAAGATCATCCCGAACCTTCCTTAACCTCCACTTCCCCAATAGCAAAGGCGTGAAATACAAAACGTTACACGCGTCAACCTTTTCTCACATGAGCATGCAGCTTTGGAATACACTGCCGCGCAACCTAAGAACAACCAACGAGCAAGCTTCCTTCCGCAGATTATTGAAGACCCATCTTTTCGAACAAGTCTACGGAAAGAAACAAAACACATAAAGTCCACACTTACTGTTCACTAATGCATCGTACATTCACCTCGGAACTCCCATTCCCGTATTATCACATCACTCATACCTTTACTCACAGAAAGTTATATACCATATGACTTCATGCCTTTTTATCGCCCCTAAGCCCCCATTGTTTCCTTCCAAAGTTGCAATGCCTAAGTTCCATTATTATATCCCTTAACGACACCTCAATTGCTTCGCTTAACCCTGCATAATATAATCCATAACTATCTGTAACAAACTGTATTTCCAACATTCAACTCATATTGTAAGCCACACTGAACCCGCAAAAAGGTGGGAAAATGTGGGATACAAATGCAATAAATAAATACATTGGGTGCAAACATCTATGAAGCTTCAGTGAACGGCTCTAATGCATAGTTTACTACACGGGCCACTGAGTGGAGGATCTATAAAGGGACCAAGGATGAACCATAAGAGTCTGACTTTGAACGTTGGGGAAAAATATGCATTCAAAAAACCTTTTATTTCTTTTAGGACAATGGAGGACATAAAGGCCCACATTAGCTTGTGTATTAGGGATGTTCATTTGCTTGAAATGACATGGGAGAGGTCAATGACAATTTCCATGTCATTTTTAACCTGAAATGACAGGAAATAAACCACCTTTTGGGTGTTTTCTTGTGTCATCAACAATGCGCGCTATTTCAGCAAAGGGATGTACTATTTCATTATAGCACTATTTCAAAATAGCGTACACTATTGCGATATGCATGGTTATTTTAGAACATGCTTGTCCAACCTTTTTCTTTTTTTTTCCTGAAATTTTATTGACTTTTCATATAACATACAATAAAATAAAATGTTATATTTTGCAACACTCAGAAGGCCAAAACACACACCATCGTATTTTGCTGCATGTTTTGTCAAATAGTAGCAAAATACAAGAGTGCATTGTCCCCTCTCCAACCTTCACCTAGTCTTGCTCTCTCTCTCTCATGTACCCCCCTCCTCCAGCCTTCACCCAATCTCTTTCCCCTCACCTGGCTTCGGCTGCAGAAGAAATAGCACAAGCTTGAGCTGCATGTTGCTGGAAGTCTGGGTTCACCTCACAAGTCTCATGACTAACCCAAATTTCCAGCACCATGTGACTCAAGCTTACAGAGAGCCGAGTCATGGCAGGGAAGCAGGAATCCCACTTTAAGCACCATAAGAACTGCCAAGCTTTTGAGGGCCAGAAAAAAAGCACTTGGTGGATCGGACTGGCCTGCAAGCCATAGGTTGGACAAGCGTTTTTTTAGAAGCTCTATTCTTGTTTTGGATATCTGAAAACTGGCATTTAGACATCCATATTGCATGGATGTCCAAATTCCAATTTTGTAAAGGCAAGATATGGATGACTAACACTGCAGAGCATCCATATGGCAAGGTGGCATGGTCTGGGCATGTTTTAGGGAGGGACTAAAATATGGACGTCCAACTCCAATCACAGAAGGGGAAGGGAAGTCCATGTCTAACAAGATGGATGTCTGTATTTAGATCTGGTACTTTTCATGTCCAGGTTATAGATAGGTACTCTGATAGAGTAGCTGTTCACTGGAGGAATTAAGGAAGAACACCTCCTTAATCCCCTAGGGGTTGCTGTCTCACTCCCTCTTCTCTGAAAGTGAAACCAGCAAGCGATGCCAGACTCTATGACAGCTTCAGGTATTAAGGCCACTACCTCTCTACCCTCATCTCCCCTTATGTTCCTGCCCGTAACCTCCGTTCACAGGACAAATCCCTCCTCTCTGTACCCTTCTCCAACACCGCCAACTCCAGGCTCCGCTCATTCTGCCTCGCCTCACCCTGTGCTTGGAACAACCTTCCTGAGCCCTTACGCCAAGCCCCCTCCCTGCCCATCTTCAAGTCTTTGCTTAAAACCCACCTCTTCAATGCTGCATTCGGCACCTAACTCTTACCGTTCAGTAAATCCAGACTGCCCCAATTTGACCGCCCCTATCGGACTGTCCGTTCACTTGTCTCTTAGATTGTAAGCTCCTTGAGCAGGGACCGTCCCTCTATGTTAAATTGTACAGCGCTGCATAACCCTAGTAGCGCTTTAGAAATGTTAAGTAGTATTCTTACCAAAACACCCTACAGGTGTATGGAGTAGCCTAATGGTTAGTGTAGTGGACTAATAACCAAGAGAACCAGGTTCAAATCCCATTTTGGCTTTTTATTTTAATTGTGAGCCCTCCAGGGACAGAAAAATACCTACTATATCTGAATATATAAGACACTTGCAAGCCCGAAGGCTATTGAAGTGGTGCACATTTAGGTATAGTAGGTAGTTTTCTGTTCCTGGAGGGCTCTCAATTAAAACAAAAATCACAAACTGTTGATGTGAGATTTGAAGCTGGGTCCCCAGAATTTCAGCCCACTGCCCTAGCCATTAGGCTACCCCTCTTGCTCTACATAGAAATCTGTGTGTCCATTTTAAAAGATGGATGTTTCTATGCTGCCACACAGATGTCCATGTCTCTTGTTTTACCTGTTCATAATTTGGACGTTTCAGTTTGTAAAATGGATGATCGTGATGGACATTTCCAGTACATGGATATCTATCTCATATGTATCTTGTTCTAAAATACATGTGAGAAGGACATTCATTTGTGAAGTTCTGAGTTGGACATCCTTTCTAAAATGCTCCTCATAGTATGCATTGTACCGAGACAGTGTGCACTGTGGACAACATTGCCCTGAAATGAAAAAGAACTAAAAAAAAAAAAAAAAAATCCCATGAAGGTCATGGGAAACTGAAAGTAACCAATAGTATCTTTAACAGTAGCCCATAACTTCCCTCCTTAGTATGAAGAGTTTCAGTCTCTGGTAAAGGAGTGTGGTAGCCGTGTTAGTCCACTCTTAAGGTTATCAATTGAAGTCAGAATGATTGAATATTTTAACACCCAACAGAAAGGACTTAACAAGGATCTGGGGTTCCTAGCCCATTATAAACCATAAAGCTGTATGTCTCTGTTGATCACCCTCCCCTCACCTATCCACACCCACCCTGTTAGAATATCAATGATATGCTTTGATGTCCCCATGCATACTTCCTACCCACCCCCCTCCTCCCACCCTGTCAGACTGTCATAGTAATGCTTGAATGTTTTCACTTATATACACTGTCAGCTAGCACATTTGCTTATTTCCGATCTGAGGAAGAAGGGCAACCTTCGAAAGCTAATCAAGAAATGTATTAAGTTATGTCCAATAAAAAAGGTATCATCTTATTTTCTTTTCCATGTTTTATTTTGTTTGATTTCTATTGATAGTCTCTGGTAACAGAGCTGATATTGTGATGTCATAATGCCTCATTCCACCAATGCCTAAGAGCCAACCTCAGCAGTGATGTCACAATGGCTTGATTGCCCTAAACTTGGTTCACTTTTATAACATACAACATTTCTTTTTTTTCTTTAAGAGGTAAATTATCAATGTGGGCTACCTTTAAGATGTGGTATTTTACTGTTAACCCCAGTTATTAACAGCTAGGTCCCTTTGCATAAAATGGGACCTATGCTAAAATAGCACGAGTTAGAGGGGAAGTTATCAAGATGCATTAGGGACTTAATTTGCATTATTAACCCCTTAATGTAACTTAAAGAGCTGTAACTCAGTTGTGTGATACTTAGGTCACGGTGGGTTACATAGTAACGAGATGTACATCTTAACAGTAGCCCACATTGATAATTTTCCCTCACAATATTATAAGGCTCGTAGTTATCAATGTAGCATAGTAACATGCTACTGTTATCAATCTGGGCTACCATTAAGCCATGTTAATTTAATTTTAACCCCACTTATTAATAACAAGGTATCATTGAATAAAGTGGGATCCTATGCTAAAACAGTATGAGTTAGTGGTAAAATAATCTGACATAACCGGTAGCCCATGTTGATAACTTTCTCCATTAGTGGTACAATAAAACATCTTAATGGTAGCCCACATTGGTAACTACACCCTTATAGGGCTTTATAAAATAAGCTAAAAATAGATGTTTTCATGCCCAGCCTACAGTAGGCACCCTGCCATAAAAATTATCATCCATCTATCTGACAGCAAGCTTTCTATCAGCTTCCCTTCTGCTTCCAATCTGTGTCAACCTATTATTTTAGAAGTCATGCAAGACCTGCCAGAGTACAATAAGAAGACATTCATATTGCATTTTCTAAAACATATAGCAAAGGGGGAACTCATTCACCCTCATGATCTGCATTTAAATGCAATGAGGATGTAAAAGACCATCTAAATAGCGAGGTTACAAAATTATGATATGTGAAAATGACAGAGTCTGCTGGCACCTTATAGACTAACAGATTTATCGAGGCGTAAGCTTGCATCTGATGAAATTAACTCTGTGCTTGAAAGCTTACGCTTCAATACAGCTTATTAAAAGCTTCCAGGAATAAAGAGATTTCATTAATTTTCTAAAGACCAAATATCTTCCACTGGCCTGATATTTAAAACGATTTATCTGGACAAGAGAGACCAAACCAATAATATCCAGTGAAATTTAACCTGATAGTGTGCCACTGAATATTAGTAGTGACCCCCAGGGCATTATCCCCCCCTGATATTCAGCACTACTTAACTGGCCAGAACAGCTGCTGACTGGTTAAATAGCCCTTAACCATCTATCCACTGATATTTAGCGGGGAATAACTGGAAAAGAGACAGATGAGGGGCGATATGATTGAGGTCTACAGAATACTGAGGGGTGTAGAACGAGTAGAAGTAATTTGATTTTTTACTCGTTCCAAAAGTACAAAGACTAGGGGACACTCAAGGAAATTACATGTAAATACTTTTAAAACAAATAGGAGGAAATATTTTTTTCACTCAACAAATAGTTAAGCTCTGGAACTCTTTGCCGGAGGATGTAGTAACAGCGGTTAGTTTAAAAAAGGTTTGGACAAATTCCTGCTATTGAGGCAGGCATGGGAAGCAACTGCTTGGTCGGAGATTTGTAGTATGGAGTGTTGCCACGATTTGGGTTTCTGCCAGGTACTTGCAACCTGGCTTGGCCACTGTTTGGAAAACAGGATACTAGGCTAGATGGACCATTGATCTGACCCAGTATGGCTACTTTTATGTTCTTATGGCTATCCCCCGCTAAATATCCCTGGT
The DNA here is from genome assembly GCF_901765095.1 of Microcaecilia unicolor. Taxonomy (NCBI): domain Eukaryota; kingdom Metazoa; phylum Chordata; class Amphibia; order Gymnophiona; family Siphonopidae; genus Microcaecilia; species Microcaecilia unicolor. The sequence continues at coordinate 20,524,781 of NC_044039.1, forward strand.
CAGCGGCTAGCTGGTTATATCATGCGATGTAACCAACTATCCACTGATTTTTAAAGCGAGTATAGCAGCCATATTTGTGCACGTGAAACCACAGAATATCTCTGGCCGGTTTCAAGATAACTGGCTAAGTCTGAATTGACTTAGCTGATTATCTTGAAACCAGTCAAAAATAAACTGGATATTCAATGTTGGACACCAGAAATTGCCCAGCATTGAATATCCGGGCTCAGCACCGACCTTAGGAGTTAGCCAGTCTAACTCCCACGAACTGAAAATCGGTCGCTATATTTTTAGTGTCAGAGAGGTTTGGGGATGGAGTCAGGGTGGATCTGGATGTTATCCAGGCACCAGATAGCTACCTGGGCATGTTGAACTGCATATAATAGTCAATCCCCATAAAAAGACAGTATAGAGATGTCTAGAGAATAACACAATCCTGTGGCACTTGGTATCCTAGTAGAAAAAGGGACCCAAGGAGAATTCAGTATAGGCTGTACCCACAGCCGAGCTTAATTTTCATTGAGTTAAGTTGAAAAACGGCTCACTTGAAAGCTTGATACATCATTTATACTCCTTATTTTAGATCCCTTTAAATTTTCTTTTACTTTTTCATTTATGTTTAAAACATATGAAAACCTAATGCATGTTGTATATCCAAACAGAAATCTGTATACACCCTATTCCCCAAATCTGTTGACTAGAATTTTCCTAGGGTCCCTTTCTCTATTAAGATAATAAGGGGCCCTTTTACTAAGCTGTTTAGGCGCCTATGCACGTCCCATGCAGATCAAATTTGAACTACCGCCTGGCTATCATGTGGCCTAGGTGGTAATTTCATTTTTTATGTGTGTCCACTAAGCGTGCCGGAAATTTTCCAGCGCGCTGAGCTAACCGGGCACTAATCGGCAATGTACATGCGTAGACCATTACCACCCGGTTAACACGTGATACTTTACAGCTAGGTCAATGGGTGGCGGTAAGGTCTCAGGCCCAAAATGGACGTGCGCCAATTTAAATTTTGTCGTACGTCCATTTTCGGCCAAAAAATGGCCTTTTTTTTTGCAGGTGCGCTGAAAATGGACCTGAGCGCATCCAATATACGTGTCTACAACAATGCAGGCTACTTTTTGGCACACCTCAGTAAAAGGATCTCTAAGTACCACAGGACTGTGTCATTCTCTAGACATCTCTATACTGTCTTTTTATTGGGATTGACTATTTTTTGATTTTTTTTTCATATTGTTTGTCTCTTCCTTGGGATTTATTTTATGGTAGTGGAACTGCGTATAAAGCAGCCCTAACTATGCCCGGTTAGTATCTGAATACAGCACTGAATATCGGCCACACTCGGATAATTCCTGGGCATTGCCAAATACCCAGATATCCAGTGCTGGTACTTGGATAGGTGCCAGCACCAGGACATTAATAGGACATAGGAAACTAGGTACAAGCCTAAGGCTCAAATGTTTAGGTTGGCCATCTTAGATGTGCTAATTCTATGTGTCTCAAAGAGGAATTTTTGCAATGGTAGTTTCAAGTTTCTTTATTTGTTGATATACCGCCAAGAGGTGCAGGCCATTATGGCGGTTTACAATAATATATAATACAATAGGCGAGGTTACAGTGAGAGCTGAACTACAATGGATGTAAAGGACAGGTAGAAATATAGGATCTCCAGATTGAAGTTGCGAAGCAAATCTGGTTGTATTCCTGATTTCTACATTCAATTTAATTAGCTAGCAAGCATTTCAGTGCCGATAATTACTAATTAACAAGCAATTATTGACACTAATTGGCATTAATTAGAATTTAGGTGCACAACTGTCTAAGCGTACTCTGTAATGCGATGAACGTAAATTCTAAGGCACATAGCCTGCAGTGGTTAACACCTTAAAAATGCTGCTGGCTGAATATAGAGCCCATAATATTTGGCTGCCTGTTATTATTGCCAATCAATGAAGACGATGCATTGAAACACTGAAGATGGTCTGTATAATACAAAGCTACCAGTTCCTTTCTTCCTCAGTTTTTAATTCTGTTTTCATAGTGATACTGCTGGATAAATGATGATTGATTGTGGTGTGTATAAATGCTGAGGAGGCAGAGATATGCCCTTTAAGATAATCATATGTCTGAATCAGAATTTCCACTTGAGTGCCTTGTAGCAATAGGTAATAGATAATTGTATATTTCCTGTTTAAAAATATACTGGGGCCAAATCAAACTTCATACCTCGTAGAAATATGAACATGTATCGGCACATTATTCTCTGAGTAATTTATATGCTGGGCAAAGCCCTGCTGGGTGGACAAATAAATTACCGGAATTCAACCCACTGAGAGTATGAAAAGTTCCTGCAGCTCAGATTGACATTGTTTAAAATGTCAGTAGTTTCAGAAATGTGCAAATCATAGACAAATGCCGGAGAGGTCCAATGATGTATTTTTTTTTAAATAAAATATTTTCCGTAGGATAAGAACAAAAGTGTACACGAATTGCCAGACTGTGTCCAACCAAAAGGTCCATCAAACCCAATCTTCTGTTTAGAACACTGGTGAATCTAGGTCACCAATACCTAGCAGAATCCCAAGAAACAGATATACACAGGAATAAGCAGTGGTTTTCTCCAAATCTACTTGGTTAATAATGTTGACCCCTTGCTCTAGCCTGTGTAAGGTTTGGGTGATATTACAGAGTTTGCTTTAATTTGGTTAATGCTACTGGGAAGGGTATTTGGATGGTTCACATTTCTCTTCCTTCCTCTACTTTTGATTCTTTACAGGTTGAGTAGTAGTGGACATTTCTCCGGAAACTTGTCCAAACCTTTTTTGTTTAAATCCAGCTATGTGTACTGCTTATATCACATCCTCCATCAATGAATTCCATAACATAACTGTGCATTCAGTAAAAAAAAAAAAGTTTTATTTACCCCCCCCCCCCCCCCCATTTTACAAAGCCGAGTGGGAATGCCAACACAGCCCATTCACTTTGAATGGGCTGTGTCGACATTACCGTAATGGCAGCTGCTAGCGCGGATTTCTAAAAGGGGGGGGGGGTAATTATTTGGATTTAGATCACACCTTTTTCATTTGTTTTAAATGTGCTACCTAGGAAATTCAAGATGTGTTCAATAGTCGAGAGGGGAAGCAACTGATCTGTATTTACTCATTTCCCTCCACTCAAGATTTTATAGACGCCTTCTCTTCTCCAAGCTAAAGAGCTTGTTAAGTGGCAATTAAGAGACTCCTGAGAAAATTAAAGAGTCATGGGATAGGAGAAAATGGTTTGGTGTGGATTAGGAATTGTTTATTGGACAGAAAACAGAGGGTAGGGTTAAATGGTAATTTCTCTCAATGGAGAAGGGTGAATAGTGGAGGACTCCAGGGATAAGTATTGAGACCGGTGCTATTTAACATATTTATAAATTATATGGAAATCAGAACGACGAATGAGGTGATTAAATTTGCAGATGACACAAAACTATTCAAGGTTGTTAAAACACATGCGGATTTTGAAAAATTGCAGGAGGACCTTAGGAAGTTGGAAGACTAGACATCCAAACGGCAAATGAAATTTAATGTGGACAAATGCAAAGTGATGCATATTGGAAAGAATAATCTGAATCATACTTACCTGATGCTAGGGTTCACCTTGGGGGGTCAGCACCCAAGAAAAAATCTAGGTGTCAATGTAGATAATATGCTGAAATCTTTTGCTCAGTGTGCAGCGGCGGCTAAAAAAGCAAACACAATGCTAGGAATTATTAGGAAAGGGATGGTGAATAAGACCAAAAATACTATAATGCCTCTGTCTTGCTCCATGGTGCGACCTCACCTTGAGTACTGCATTCAGTTCTGCTTGCCATATCTCAAAAAAGATATAGCAAAATTAGAAAAGGTTCAAAGAAGAATGACCAAAATGATAAAGAGGATGAAACTTCTCTCGTGTGAGGAAATGATAAAGAAATTAGGGCTCTTCAGCTTGGAAAAGAGATGGATGAGGGGAGATATGATTAAGATCTACAAAATCCTGAGTGGTGTAGAAGTGAATCGATTTTTTTACTTATTCCGAAAGTACCAAGACTAAGGCACACTCAAGGAAGTTACATGAAAATACTTTAAAAACAAATGACAGGAAATATTTTTTCAATTAACAAATAGTTAAGCTCTGGAATTCATTTCCAGACAATGTGGTTACAATGGTTAGCATATCTGGGTTTACAAAAGGTTTGGACAAGTTCCTGGAGGAAAAGTCCATACTCTGTTATTGCCATAAACATAGGGAAGCCACTGCTTGCCCTGGAATTGATAACGTGGAATGTTGCTACTCTGAGGTTCTACATGGAATGTTGCTACTATTTGGGTTTCTGCCAGGTACTTGTGACCTGGATTGCCCATTGTTGGAAACAGGATATTGGGCTAGATGGACCATTGGTCTGACCCAATATGACTATTCTTATGTTCCAATCCAGAATACAACTGGATTTACGCATGCAACTTAAGTCGAGCTCTATAGAATCCACGGGATAGAGCTGTTGAAAAGCCAGGTAGACCACCGTGGCAATATCTAGTTAGGGGCAGAGTTGGGGAGGAGCCAGGAATTATCTGGCTACTGCCAATATTCAGCAGTAGATGCTCAGCTACCTGGTAAACTCAGAATGGGAAAAGGGTTATCCTAAGTTTAAAAGGCAGTAAATAAATAATAATAAATAAGTAACTGGTAACTATTGGGTACCAAATCTGAATATCAGTAGTGCCCTGGTAACTCTGGCTGCTGGAGCATAATCTTTATGGAATAAGGCCCTAAATGGCTGATTTTCCATTTTTTTCTATTAATGGCCATGTGCTAATGTCACCATTAGTGCTTATATGGTCAATTTTATTAATAGATTCACACTAAATGTAACATTAGTACATGGCCATTAATAGAAAAAATGGAAAATCAGCCATTTTCCCAGGTTCTATACAGTGCGCTTAGATTTAGGTGTCGAAATCGGTGCAGATTCTATAACGTGTGTATCTTAATTGGCTTAACAAGCTAATGAGTGCTGATATCAGCACTTAAGCAATAATGAGAACTAATTGGCACTGATTAGAATTTAGGCGCACAACTCACTAAGCGTATTCGCTAACGTGCACTGAACTTCTAACGTGCGCAGATGAAAAGGGGCGTGGTTATAGGCGGGGAAATGGGCATTTTGTAGGCACTCTGAAATGTAGACGCCTAGTTATAGAATATGGCCCAGTGTGCCTAAATCTACACGCTGGGATTTACGCAGGGCATTTTTTGAGGGGGTAATGAGTACCGGCACCTTTTCCATTGTCTGCTAAAATTGACCCATGGACTCCAAGTTTTAATGAAAGAGCGCAGGCTCTACACACCAATTCTGCCTTGTCATAGGTTCTGTGACTGGTTGCAGGGGGCCTGGCTATTGTGGGGTGGGTCCCTCAGTGATCACCCTACCTCTGAAGGGTGGCCTGGCATTTGAGTACCGGCACCTCTTTCGTTAGAAAAATCACACTGGATTTACGCCGTGTTTTAGTTGGTGTAAATGGATGCACGCAGATTTAGGTGCTGAAATATCAACTAAGTGTATTCTCTAATTGGCACCTAAATGTAGCCCAAGGTGGCAGGGCCGCCGAGAGACTGGGCCGGGCCCGGGACAAGGCTGCCCCCGGGCCCCGCCCCCACTGCCACCCCCCCCCCCAGGTTGTTGCTGGCACCACAGTCCCACCCGCCTCCACCACCGGGCCGGGCCCCTTCCACCCGAACCTCCACCAGCAGAAGTGCTGTCTTCTGACTCCGGCGTGCGCAGCCCACACAGACGCACTCCTCTCAGCTGATCTTCGCTGTACTCTGCAGGGCTTCTGTGCGTCTGGCGGGGGTTCGGATGGAAGGGGCCCGGTGGCGCTGGCGGGTGGGACTGCAGCACCGGGCCCCCCTTGGAGGCCCATTCCCCGGGAATTTTGTTCCCCCTGCTCCCCCCTCGGTGGCCCTGCACGGTGGGCACTGGCAGTAGTTCCACCCCCAGCATGCGTCATTTCCAATGCTAGCAGAAATATTTGAAAAATATTTACACAGGGGGGCTACCTGGCGGTAAGCGCTGGGTTAGCTCAGGAGCCCTTACCGCCACCTCAGTGAGAGGTTGTTAAGTGCTCCCTCTTGCGTGGTCACACGGTAAGTTCAATCTTACTTCATGGCCATTTCTTTTTTTCAGCCTTTTTACCCAGTGCAGTAAAAAAGGCCTCAGCGCGTGGTAAAAACTACAGCTGCCACTAGTGCACTGTGTACGGTAGCTTAGTCAAAGGGCCCTTTAGTGTGCAGGAAAGTCCCACATTAGGACACACTGAGGGGCATTTTTGAAAGAAATGTCCAAGTTGGTATTTGGACGTCTTTGTAAAACGTCCAAATCCAGGGGTGGGAAAAAACGTATTTTTGAAAAAAGATGGACGGCCATCTTTCGTTTCGAAAATGCCAAGGACATTCTTGGATTTGGACATCCCTAGAGATGGACGTCTTTGACTTTCAGCGATTTTCGAAACCAAAGACGTCCATGTCAAAAACGTCCAAATGCAAGCCATTTGAACATGGGAGGAGCCAGAATTTCTAGTGCACTGGTCCCCCTGACATGCAAGGACACCAACCGGGCACCCTAGGGGGCACTGCAGTGAACTTCATAAATTGCTCCCAGGTACATAGCTCCTTTACCATGTGTGCTGGGCCCCCCAACCCCCCCCCCCCCCAAACCCCACTACCCTCAACTGTACACCACTACCATAGCCCTTACAGGTGAAGGGGGCACCTATATGTGGGTACAGAGTGTTTGTAGTGGGTTTTGGAGGGCTCGCTGTTTCCTCCACAAATGTAACAGGTAGGGGGGGTATGAGCCTGGGTCCACCTGTCTGAAGTGCACTGCACCCACTAAAACTGCTCCAGGGACCTGCATGCGCTGTCATGGACCTGAGTATGACATCTGAGGCTGGCACGACATATTTTTAAAGATGTTTTTTGAGGGTGGGAGTGGGTTAGTGACCACTGGGGAAATAATGGGAAGTCATCCCCGATTCCCTCTGGTGGTCACCTGGTCATTTCGGTCACCTTTTTGTGCCTTATTCGTAAAAATACACGTCCGGGTTAAAACGTCCAAGTTTTACTTTAGGATGTCCCTGCTTTTTTCAATTATGGCTCAAATACCTCCAAGTGTTAGGCACGTCCAAGTCCCGCCTTCACCACACCGCCGACACGCCCCCTTGAAATTTGGACGTCCTTGCGACGGACTGCAGAGACATCCAAAATCGGGTTTCGATTATACCGATTTGGATGTCTCTGGGAGATGGACATCCATGTTCCAATTTTTGTTGAAAGATGGACGTCCATCTCTTTCGAAAATGAGCCTGACTAAGCTCATTTACCAGTGCAGCTTAATAAAAGGCCCCTTAATCAGTAGTACATTTCTTTAAAAATTACATGTCTTCTGCCATTAGTTGTATCAGGATAAGATGAATTTTTTCTTTGGGTCCTTATTTTAACTTGATAATGATCATTACAAAAGGAATTCTCTCTGATCAACAGGCATCTAGGGTATGACCCTTAGGATTTCCATTTCCGTGTAAACTATGTGCAGACAGTTCATTAGAAATAAAAACAAAGCAATTAGCCACTCTGTATTTTAAAAAAAGAACAACATAGGTTATCTCAGAGGATGGAAGTGGCATGTTAAAAATGAAATCTGTGTGTGTGTGTGTTTTTTTTGGAACTCGTTTTCAATTCACTGCCCCATGAAATGATAATCTCTGTTTATCTTTTCAGTAAACGCAGCCATGTCACTCCTGTTTACAGATGAGTGGATTTCAATTTTGAAATGTTTGTGCTCAGCCTCTATTACTACGAAAGAGATTTCTCTAGCTAGTCTGCTGGAAAGCAATATTATCTGAATTCATATTCTGTGCTAGACTGAAGGAGCAAAGCACTGGGAAAGGGAATTACTTATATGATTGGGTTGTAGAGCTGTTGGCCAGCTGGGCTGACTTGCTGTTTTCATGAGATTATACACTTACCCTGCTGTGGGGATAAAGGTAACATCCATGAAGGCAAAATGTACTTCTTTCAGCTCTAAATGATGCTTTTCTGCTAACAGAATTCTACATTGTAATATGTAATAATGACTAGTGAGTGATTGTTGCAAGACAGAGCCGGTGCAGACACATTAAGGGCCTCTTTCTGAATTGCTGAGATGCTTATTTTAGAAGCCTTATTCATACTTTAGATGTGCATAAACTGGCATTTAGATATTTCTATTGCATAAATATCTAAATCCCGATTTTACAAATCCAGAACACACTGCACATGTGTAAAACTGAAAAATATGCATATGGCAAGGAGGTGTGATCTGGGCATGTTTGGGCAGGACTAGGGAGGGCCTAGAACAGTGATTCCCAAACTCTTTACTATGGCGGCACCTCTAAAATATTTTTTCATACATCAAGGAGCCCTCAATTTATATAAACATATATATGTTCATACAAACAGATTCCATAATTTAATTTCTTGAGGAACCCCTGAAGAGAGGTTGAGGAACACTAGCAGGGGCATTTTCGAAAGAGAAGGGTGCCCATCTTCCGACACAAATCGAAAGATGGGCGTCCTTCTCTCAGGGTCGCCCAAATCGGCATAATCGAAAGCCAATTTTGGGCGCCATCAACTGCAGTCTGTTGCGGGGACGACCAAAGTTCACGGGGGCGTATCGGAGGCGTAGCGAAGGCGGGACAGGGGCGTGCTTAAAAGATGGGCGTCCTCGGCCGATAATGGAAAAAAAAAGGGGCGTCCCTGACGAGCATTTGGTCGACTTTACTTGGTCCGGTTTTTTTCACGAACAAGCCTCAAAAAGGTGCCCAAACTGACCAGATGACCACCAGAGGGAATCGGGGATGACCTCTCTTACCCCCCAGTGGTCACCAACCCCCTCCCACCCTAAACAAAAACAAAAAAAAATTTTTTACAGCCTTTATGCCAGCCTCAAATGTCATACCCAGCTCCATGACAGCAGTATGCAGGTCCATGGAGCAGTTTTAGTGGGTGCAGTGCACTTCAGGCAGGTGGACCCAGGCCCATCCCCCCTACTTATTACACTTGTACTGGTAAATGTGAGCTCTTCAAAACCCACCCAAAACCCACTGTACCCACATGTAGGTGCCCCCCTTCGGGCTATGGTAGTGGTGTATAGTTGTGGGGAGTGGGTTTTTGGGGGGGGGGGGGGTTGGGTGGCTCAGCACCGAAGGTAAGGTAGCTATGCACCTGGGAGCAATTTCTGCAGGGCCCCCTAGGGTGCCGGTTGGTGTCCTGGCATGTGAGGGGGACCACTACAAATGCTGGCTGCTCCCATGACCAAATGCCTTGGATTTGGTCGTTTTCGAGATGGGAGTCCTTGGTTTCCATTATCGCCGAAAACCGGGGACGACCATCTCTTGGGTCAACCATCTCAACATTTAGGTCAACCATCTCCAAGGTTGACCTAAATGCTGAGATTTGGGCGTCCCCGACCGTATTATCAAAACAAAAGACGGATGCCCATCTTGTTTCGATAATACAGGTTTCCCCGCCCCTTCGTCGGGACGTCCTTAGATATGGGCGCCCTTAGAGATGGTCGTCCCCGTTCGATTATGCCCCTCTAGGGCTCCCAGGAACCCAGTTTGGGAATCACTGACCTAAAAAATAAAGGGTAAATATTCAGCCGGCGGCAGTGGGCGTTTTGCTAACCGCTGCTGTTGTTATTCCCGCCCATAGGAAGTACCATCTAGGCGGGGTACAATCTAAAAATTTAAAGTTTAGAATTTAAAGAGGGTTAGTTTAAGACACAACATACTATCCACAATGGGGGCGGGGAAAGAATCCCATTTAATAATAGTAAAGGAAGGGATAAGGTATAAACAAAATATATCCTAGCCCATCATCCAGTTCCTCAACAGCCTCGCTGAGCTTCAAAATTTAGGGTTTAGAAATTATGGAATTATGAGGTAGCTGAGTAAGCATCTTGAAAGAAAAAATATTTTTAGATCAGTTTTAAACTGGTCAAGAAATCAGGATTGTCATAAAGAGTTTCAAGGCTTGTAATGAAAAAAATCGCTTCCCTAATACTGTATGTTCGTGATTAATCTCTTTGTAAGTTGGCACATTAAATTTGAAGTAGCTGTGCAGATCTAAGAACTGTAGATGAAATATATGGGACTAGATATCATGCAAGATAAAGGGGTTCGTCAGAAATGCAGATTTTAAATACTAGTGTCTGTAATTTATATGTAATCCGGTGAGTTATGGGCAACCAGTGGGATGTTTTAAGATGGGGTGTAAAATGATCAAACCTTTTAAGTCCGTTAATAAGTTTTATGGCTGTATTTTGGATAAGTTGTAATCTTTGACGCTCCTTTACCCTTATGCCCATGTACAAAGAATTGCAGTAATCTAGTTGACTGATTATTAGAAAATGTATTAACATAGTAAGAGCTGTGGAATAGATCAATGAACAAATCAATCTTATTAAACAAAGTTTATAGAAACATCGCTGTGTTACTTGTGATATCTGAGATTGGAAAGTGAGCTGTGAATCCAGTGTTACTCCTAATATATAGTGGTGATCTGTACCTGTGGAATTGGAGTTCCATCCAAAAAAGTAGGAGAGGGAAGGCATACATCTGGCTGGTTGGAAAACAGAAGTAGCTTAGACTTATGTGAGTTTAGAATGAGCTTGCGTGATTGCAACCAAGAAGAAATAAGCTTAAGTTTCTGATTAACATTAATAATTTCTTGTTTTTGTGTGGTGCAAAAGGGATATAGGATTTGGATATCGTCTGCAGATACAAACATATGCTGATCCAGACTCTGGGCTAGTGTTAAAAGAGGTGAAAGAAAAATATTAAAAAGTATTGGGGATAGTATTGATCCTTGGGGAACACCGCAGTTGACTGTAAATGACTCAGAAGTAGTATTGTTTGTAGAAACTGCATATTCAATGCCGGGCTGTGTCTGGGCTGCAGGTACTGTATAAGGGCTACTGTAGTGGAATGCAGTTGGGTAGAATAGGTTTTTGGTGGGTTTTGGAGAGCTCCTCATACAGTACAATATAAGTGGGTAACGATGCAGGGTTGGTCTTAACGGGAGGCGACCGAGGTGGCCGCATAGGGCCCCGCGCTTAAGGAGGCCCCACGCGGCGCGCCTCAGTCAGCCTCCTCCGCTCCCGATTCCCGGCGCTATTTAAATTTACCTTCCTTTTAAATTTACCTCTGTCCGGCAGCGCAGCGTCAGTGAAGGAGGCGGCGCTACCGAGTCCCGACGTCTCTAGCCTTCCCCCTTCCCTTCGCTCAGTGTTCCGCCTTCTTCTGAAGTCAAGGAAATGACATCAGAAGAAGGCGGGCCCCTGAGTGAACGGAAGGCTAGAGATGTCGGGACTCGGTAGCGCCACCTCCTTCACTGACGCTGTGCTGCCGGACGGAGGTAAATTAAAAAAAAAAAAAAAGGAAAGGGTCTAGGGGGGAGAAGAGGGCGGGCGGGCAGTTGGGACATGGGAGCGGGAGGGCAGGGGAGAGAGGAGCATGGATGGGAGGGCAGGGTTCATGGAAGGGAGAGAGAGGAATTGCTGGATAGGGATGAATGGAGGGGGCAGGGGACAGATGGGCATGGATGGATATGGATGGGACTGAGCAGGGCTCAGGGAGAGAGGGAAATTGCTGGATAGGGATGAATGGAGGGGGCAGGGGACAGATGAGCATGGATGGATGGGAGGGTAGGACTCAGGGAGAGAGGGGCATTGCTGGATAGGGATGAATGGAGGGGGTCGGGGCCAGATGGGCATGGATGGATATGGATGGGACTGGGCAGGGCCCAGGGAGAGAGGATTAATTGCTGGATATGGAGGGGAGGGAGGAGAATTGCTGGATATGGACAGATGGAGGAGGGAAGGGAAGAGAGGAACAAAGATGGACATGGATGGGAGGTCAAGGCCCAGGGAGAGAGGATTTACAGATGGTAGACAGAACACATAAGGACACAGGAGAATGGTGGACATGGTGAGAGAAAAAATATCAAATGGAAAGAAGACACTGCATAAAACAGAAGACACCGGGACCAAAGCGAATAGAAAAACTAAATGATCAGACAACAAAGGTAGAAAAAAGTATTTTATTCAGAATTTATTAATTGGAATATGTCAGATTTTGGAAATGTGCATCTGTGGTATTTTGCATGTAAGTTTCAATTTTTCTAGTATTGCTGCATGCTGAGTCTGACTTCTTGAGGTAACTTTCCAGTTCAGTATTTTGCCTTCATATCTGTTGTGTCATGTGTTTTTCATGTGTGATCAAGGTGCAGTATCCTGCTAGTATGTAGTATTTGCAGCCCTTTTTGTTTTGCTTTTTTTCACGAGGTAGTATATTGGTATTTTAGAGCCTGGTGTAATTACAGTTCTGCCTTTCCACGCATAAGGTTGTAGCTTGTCCTGTCCTTGGATTTAGTGCTGTTATGGTTTGGTAAGGTTATGAGTGTGTTTTTGCACAAGTTTGTGTATAGTGTTTTGCAATGGAGAGATTGTGTGTCCGCACCTCTGACCCCCCCGGGGTTATGAGAATTGGAACTACTAATTGTAGTGGACTTGAACTGAATAATTTCTGGTGAGGGGGGTTTTCATGATAGCATTGTGCTTATTATTTCAATCAGTTTTTCTGTACAAATTTAGCTTCATTTGTCTTTATTTGAAATTTCATAAATAAAAAATGTTCTAAAAATTCAATAATCAATGGGGTGGAGCTGGGGCGGGGGTGGGGCTAGGATGGGGCCCCACCAAATTGGTCTGCATAGGGCCCCGCACTTGCTAAGACCGGCTCTATAACGATGAGATGTGTACCCGGGACCTTTTGTGTGAATTCTGTTGGAATAATGTATTGTATTTTACATGCATTGTCTGTCACCAATTTTTCTCTGTGATTACTCTGTGACCTCTGATGTGAATTTCCTAGAGAGGTCACACCCATGCAACTTCCTGTGGGGGTTAGGCATAGCACATGGAGCTCATGGTCTCTCCTAAGCTGAGGATCTATGGTGTGAGCATCCATTACCATCTAAGCACATGGAAAGAGCTGATAATCCAAATGTATAGTATTATGTATATATAAGCCTGTCTGAATATAATCTAACTACAAACTGTGAGTAAACAGATGTTTTGTTACTTCAACTTTAAAGTGACTCAGCAGTGAATTATTCTGGGGTGTATGTGAGAGAGATGAAGAAAAGAAATTAACATTTCTAAAGCTGAAGCTGTGTGTATAAAATCTGCTAATTATTTACTACAAATAATCCAACAAAAGGGTTATGGGCCCAGCCCAGGAATTGAAAAAGGGAGAAATATTACCAGGCAGTGAAAAAGCCAAATTTTTTTCTCTAAAGTTTTAAAAGAAAGATTCAGTCTGTCTCTCTCTCCCCCCACACACTAAACAGCAGACAGAAGGCTAAGAAATGGCTGAGGGAGGAAATTCACCATTTTTCTACTCTCTCAAGGTGCCTAAATTAACTGAATTTAATTATCAGCAGTGGGAACTAAGATTCAGATGTCTCCTTCAAGCAAAGAAATTAAGTATATGTTTAGACCAAAACAGAACAGCTGAAAATATGGCTGAATGGGACAATGCAAACTATTATGTGAAGTGCATGTTTTTGGAAGCTCTTTCAGAGAAACAAGCCATATTAGTGGAGGCAAAAGATACAGCAAACGAAATTTTATATAAACTGAGAACTATGTATGCAACTACATATGCAAAACAGCAACCAATTTGGTTAGCAGAGTTGAATGAAACCAAATTAAGGGATAAAAGTAAATGTAATGATCACATTATGCATCTTATGTCTTCATTTCAAAAGTTAGAACTTTCTGGAATTCCCATGTGTGATGCATTGAAAAGAGCATTTCTTTTTACCTCACTATCAAAGAAGTTTGATGTTTTTAGGTCTGTAAATGAAGCCATTGAAGGGCAATCTTTTGAACAGGCAGCATCAAAACTGAGGCAGGAATGCATAATTAATGATTCTGAGGAGATATGTTCTCAAAGCAAGTCAGAGAGAAATGAAACAAATTTCTTGGCAAAGAACAGAGGAAGGCGGAGCTATGGGAAAACTCCACCCAAGGGCAAGCTGATTTGCTATTCATGTGGAAAGGAGGGACATGTATCTAAATGGTGTAAGGAAGCACAAAACACCCCCTCTAGCTCACCTAAGCCAATGGAACTAAAGAATTTTCCAAGCAGAAAATGTATGAAAGACAATGATAAACATAAGAGCTTTCTAATGGCAGAAAAATCTTTGACTATGGTAAATAATAATTCAAATGAAAGTACTTGGATTTTGGATTCGGGGAGCACATGCCATTTAACCAATTGTAAGGATTTCTTTCAGGAAATGTGTCCAGAAGAAGGCATTCTTCAAACTGCAAACGCAGGGACTACTCAGATCCAAGCAAAAGGCATTGGATTCTTAAAATGCAAAGTGTCTAATGAAGTTAAAGAAATTTCTGTAAGTGATGTCTTGTATATTCCCCAAGCAGTTTGCAATATGCTTAGTGTATCTACATTAGATAAGAAGGGATTTGCGATTCATTTTGAAAACAATAAGTGCACAATCTCTAAAAATGATGAAGTGTATGCTGAAGCTTTTATGCATAATGATGTTTATAAACTGAGCATTTCAGGTGAAGCCTCACATCTGGCGCAAGTAAGGAAGAATGATGGTAAATGTAGTCTGGAAATCTGGCACCGCCGCCTGGGACATCGTGATTTTAAGGTGATCCAGGATCTTTACAGTAAGCAACTTGCCACAGGCATTCAGATAAGTGCAGATACTGGTAAAATGGAGAAATGCATAGACTGTGTTACTCAAAAAGGTGTGAGACCCTCATTTCCTGCATACACAGGAAATAGGAGTAATAAAGTACTGGACTTAATACACAGTGACTTATGTGGACCGTTTAATATCCCATCATTGGGAAATAACAGATTTGTGCTAATATTCTTGGATGATTTCTCTAGATATTTTGTGGCCTATTTGCTGAAAGAAAAAAGTCAAGTCACAGACATGCTGAAGAAATACGTAGCCATGGTGAGCAATAAATTTGAAAGAAAACCAAAGGTTCTTCAGACCGACAATGGTGGTGAGTTCACTTCACAAAGCATGCGCACATTTCTAGAACAAGAAGGCATTCAGCATATCACAACAGTAGCTTATACACCAGAGCAAAATTCTGTTGCAGAGAGAAAATTTAGGTCACTTGTGGAAATGACCAGATGTATGCTGTCAGATAGCAATCTCCCTAAAAGACTATGGGGGGAAGCCATTCTCACAGCAGTGTACCTACAAAACAGAATGCCAACTAAAGGCGCTGAGCGCACACCACATGAGACATGGCATGGTAGGAAGCCAAACCTGTCACACATAAGAACATTTGGAAGTACAGCATATGCTCATGTACCAAAGCAAAGAAGGCATAAGCTGGATTCCACAACAGAAAGGGGCATTTTAGTTGGCTATGCTCCAGGACACAAAGGATATAGAATTTTGAATCTGAAAACTGGCATTGTTGGCATAAGACATGTTACATATTTTGATGAAAACAAAAGGGTTGATAAAGGCTGGATTATCCCAGATGAGCCTTATCATCCAGAATATGAAACTAGAACCATAATAGACATGCCAGTGTATATAAATGCCATACCAAGGCAGATGTCTGAAAGCAACTCATCTGTATCTAACGAGGAACAGGCAGAGGAAGCAGACACAGAAAGGATCATTGCAGAAGACAGTACAGTTGGAGAAGGGGAATCAATTGGAGAAGGACTCTCAGATTTAGAGGATGCGGAAAGGTCGGACCAACCTGTTGTCAGACGCTCATCCAGGGAAAACAAAGGTGTTCCACCCCCAAGACTGTCTTACCTAACAAAGTCAGCAGAAGCTCAAGAGCCCTTAACATGGGATGAGATTGAGAAAATGCCAGCAGAAGAAGCTGCTGAATGGCGTAAAGCTGCACAAGAAGAAATTGATGCATTGCATAAAAATAATACTTGGATTCTTACAAAATTACCTCCTGGCAAGAAAGCTATAGGATGCAAATGGGTATTCAAGTTAAAAAGGAATGCACAAGGAAAAGTGGAAAGGTATAAAG
The DNA here is from genome assembly GCF_901765095.1 of Microcaecilia unicolor. Lineage (NCBI taxonomy): Eukaryota > Metazoa > Chordata > Amphibia > Gymnophiona > Siphonopidae > Microcaecilia > Microcaecilia unicolor. The sequence goes on from NC_044039.1 coordinate 20,540,973, forward strand.
CCAGATTAGTCGCAAAGGGATATCTTCAAAAATATGGAGAAGATTTTGATGAAGTGTTTGCACCTGTAGTGAAACACACGACAATTAGAACACTTCTGAGCATTGCAGTCTCAAAAGGCATGCAAGTCAACCACATTGATGTGAAAACAGCATTTCTTCATGGAGATATAACTGAAGACTTGTACATGGAACAGCCAACAGGTTTCATAAATACAAAACAAAGACAGCTAGTGTGTAAATTAAACAAAGGTCTTTATGGATTAAAGCAAAGTGCAAAATGTTGGAATGACAAATTGCATGAAATATTGACAAATTTAGGATTTAAGCAAGGTGAAGCAGATAAATGCTTGTACACTAGGTGCAGAAATGGACAATATGCATACATTTTAGCTTTTGTTGATGATCTGCTCATTGCAAGCAAAAGTGAGCAAGAGTACAAGGACATTGTAAAATATTTAAACCTGAATGTTGAGATAAAAGAACTTGGTAATGTGTCATACTATCTTGGTATAGAAATTGAGAAACAAAATGATGGTTCTTATCTTCTAAGCCAGAAGCAGAAAATAAATGAGCTTATTGAAAGTTTAGGTATGCAAGATGCCCAAGTTGTAAGCACTCCCATGATCACTGATTTTCTGAAGGATGAAACAGTAAGAGAACCTTTACCAGATAACATCCAATATAGATCAGCCATAGGTAAGCTTTTATATCTGACTACCACATACAGGGCTGATATAGCAAATGCAGTAGGAATTTTGAGCAGAAGGGTCAGCTCACCTACCAAATCAGATTGGACTGCAGTTAAAAGGATGGTAAGGTATTTAAAAGGTACCATTGATTGTAAATTAAAGATTTCAGCCAATAGTAATCCAAAACTAATATGTTACTGTGATTCAGATTGGGCAGGGGATCATTCTGATTATAAATCCACAAGTGGATATGTGTTTATGTATGGAAATGTACAAATTTCTTGGGCCAGTCATAAACAAAGTATTGTGAGTCTATCTTCTACAGAAGCTGAATATGTGGCTGTATCAGAAGCATGCAGAGAACTGATGTGGATTGAAAAACTTTTGCTGGATTTTGGAATAGATGAACAGAGACCAATCCAGATAATGGAAGATAATCAGAGCTGCATCAGACTGTCACAGAATGACAAGGTTCAGTCACGCACCAAGCACATCGCAATGAAATATCACAACGTGCGAGAGCTGGCGAAAGAAGGGGTCATCAGTCTAGACTATTGTCACACCAGTGAGATGACAGCTGACATCATGACCAAACCGTTACCCAGAGAACATTTTGTGAATCTGCGAATAAAGCTTGGACTTTGTATGAATTAATAATTGCATGACAGTTATGCATGAGAAGGGGTTTGTTGGAATAATGTATTGTATTTTACATGCATTGTCTGTCACCAATTTTTCTCTGTGATTACTCTGTGACCTCTGATGTGAATTTCCTAGAGAGGTCACACCCATGCAACTTCCTGTGGGGGTTAGGCATAGCACATGGAGCTCATGGTCTCTCCTAAGCTGAGGATCTATGGTGTGAGCATCCATTACCATCTAAGCACATGGAAAGAGCTGATAATCCAAATGTATAGTATTATGTATATATAAGCCTGTCTGAATATAATCTAACTACAAACTGTGAGTAAACAGATGTTTTGTTACTTCAACTTTAAAGTGACTCAGCAGTGAATTATTCTGGGGTGTATGTGAGAGAGATGAAGAAAAGAAATTAACATTTCTAAAGCTGAAGCTGTGTGTATAAAATCTGCTAATTATTTACTACAAATAATCCAACAAATTCCACTGAAGTGCCCCCACTACTCTGCTGGGATATCTATGGTGCTTGTCTACTAAAAATGCTGCCCCCCCCCCATACATCCCAATGGCTTGGTGGTTTTTTTTTTTTTTTTGCATTTTGGTTTGGCGTTTTTTTCTAAGCGACGATGTTTCTCATGCAATCAGCACAGCTAAGGTTAGCTGTTATTGCTGCCAGCATACGTGCCGACCTCTACCCGAAGAGACACTTTTCTGTTTAAGTCTTTAAAGATTTATCCACAATAATCACTAAGGAGATCTGGACATTCTACTGATCCCTGATGCAGAAAGGTTTTACCAGAAACACAGCCCATGTTGGGTCTTCTTTGAATAAAGAACTTTTCATATTCCCAGTTTTGATGGACTGTGTGCTTTTTTTTTTTTTTGCTTCGTTTTGGTTGGTGTACTCTTGATCTCTCTCTTTTTCTTGCGTTTTTCCCTTGGAGATCTTTTTTTTTTTTGGGGGGGGGGGGAAATGGTCAAAAGAAAAATGCACTGAGCACAAAATGTTTAGTAAATGGTCATTTTTGAAGCAAAAAGAGAGACATGTTTCTGGTTAGAAAATCGCCATGTTTGCCACTTGATTTTTGGACTCTTTCAGCAAAATGTCCAAAATCAGATTTGAGTCATCAAAGGAATGCAGAGAGAGCATAGACACAGAGACCGGCTATTCATTGAGCTAAGTGTTGAATTCTTGTTTAGCCAATTTAAATCTAGAGGTTTTTGGCTGATGATGAGGAAGTCCAACTCCCTATAGACTTTTTAATAGTCACAGGGTTTCTCAAGGCCTTTCCTCTTTAAAAGTACTTACTTTAAGAACCATTGTCTGAGTATATTTATTTATTTATTTGGTTCATTTCTACCCCACATTTTCCTTAGATATTTTTTTATTTTTTTTTTCAAAATCAGATTTAGACATCATATCAAAAATGCCCCTCATTGCTGCCTAGCTGTCAATGTGATGGCATTTACTTCTAGGCACCATTTTGTAGAATTGCCCCAATTTCAGTGGCTCTCAACCTTTTTCTGTATATATATATATATATTTTTTTGCAGATATAAAGAACATTGTTAATAATACTGTAGGCAAATTAGGGAGATGGAGTGGGCAGCAGCTAAAATGCAAGATACGCCAGAGGAGTTTGAGAGATCTGCTGTGAATTTTGGAGTTACAACATAATACAGCTGTTCCCAATGTGGGAATACTGACACTCAATTTTCATGTGTGACACACAGAACACTGCAATTCACAGATGAATAAAGAAAAAAAAATCCTATATATCATTTCTTACTTACTTCTAATCATTTCTAGGGCCCTGTTTATTAAGGTGCGTTAGCAGTTTCAACACGCCTACAATTAGTGTGCACGCTAACCGTGTAGGTGCCTATAGGGGATACTGTAGGCACATAAAGAGTTAAAATGCCTATAACATGGCTTAGTAAACAGGGCCCCTATAGTGCTACTAGATGTACACAGCGCTGTACACATTATATGCAGATACTTTCGCTGTCCCTAGAGGGCTCACAATCTAAGTTTTTGTACCTGGGGCAATGGAGGGTTAAGTGACTTGCCCAAGATCTCAAGGAGCTACAGTGGGAATTAAACCCAGGTTGCCAGGATCAAAGCCCGCTGCACTAACCATTAGGCCACTCCTCCACTTCACTGTTAACAATGATGCAAGAGAAATACACAGTGTTGCCAGGTGGGCGGTTTTACCGCCCAGTTGGGCGGTTTTCCGCGACCCGCCGCAGGAAACTTTTGCCCGCGGCAGGTCGCGGTTTTTTGGGCTTCTTTTTTTTTCTTTTCGGCGGTTTTCAGGCGTTTTTTTCGGCCGCGGGGGGCGGGGTTAGTGACGTTTTGGGCGGGGTTAGTGACGTTCTGGGCGGGGCCGATGACAGGGGAGGCGGGGCCAGTGGCGGCGTGGGCGGGGTTGATGACGGCGGGGGCGGGGGTGATGACGCGGGGGTGGGGGTGTCAGGGGCGGGGTTTGAGTTTGGGCGGGTTTTGGGCTGTTTTTAGGCTGGATTGGGTGGGAAAAAAATTTTCCACCTGGCAACCCTGGAAATACATATACATTCGTGGTAACTGCCAGGAGTGGAGGGAGGGATAAGCCATAGGTCTGCAACATTTCCAGGGCTGGTGGTGGAAAGTAGGCAGTGGCGTACCGAGGGCGGGGCGGTGGTCCGCCCCGGGTGCATGCCGCTGGAGAGGTGCAGAAAGCAGCCACGTGGCTGTCAGCTCCACTAGTTCCCTGCTCCCTCTGCCCCAGAACAGGTTACTTCCTGTTCCGGGGCAGAGGGAGCAGGGAACCAGCGGAACCAACAACCACGCAGCTGCTCCCAGCAGGTAAGAATGCACCCGGGGGGGGGGGGGCGCAGCGGCGATCTGCCCTGGGTGGCAGCCGACCAAGGATCACCACTGAAAGTAGGGACTAGTTGTACAGATTTCAAATACTTGACTTCCTGGTTCTCAGCTCTCCCCAACATGCTGCACACATGATTAAGAAAAGCACGAGCTCTAGTTAAATAAACAATTTTGTATTTTCAAGTATTGCTGCATGCTGAAGTATAAAAGACTGCATTAAGAGTAAAGAATTAAATTGTAACGCACACACACCGAGGCACACTTCCATGCCATTAGCTGTTGTTTTTCTTTCATGGTATTTTACATCATGTTTACTCTTATACTTTGAGTTGTATCGCTCCATGGTGCGACCGCACCTGGAGTATTGTGTTCAGTACTGGTCTCCGTATCTCAAAAAAGATATAGTAGAATTGGAAAAGGTACAGCGAAGGGCGACGAAAATGATAGTGGGGATGGGACGACTTTCCTATGAAGAGAGGCTGAGAAGGCTAGGGCTTTTTAGCTTGGAGAAGAGACGGCTGAGGGGAGATATGATAGAAGTGTATAAAATAATGAGTGGAATGGATCGGGTGGATGTGAAGCGACTGTTCACGCTATCCAAAAATACTAGGACTAGAGGGCATGAGTTGAAGCTACAGTGTGGTAAATTTAAAACGAATCGGAGAAAATTTTTCTTCACCCAACGTGTAATTAGACTCTGGAATTCGTTGCCGGAGAACGTGGTAGGGCGGTTAGCTTGACGGAGTTTAAAAGGGGTTAGATAGATTCCTAAAGGACAAGTCCATAGACCGCTATTAAATGGACTTGGAAAAATTCCGCATTTTTAGGTATAACTTGTCTGGAATGTTTTTACGTTTGGGGAGCGTGCCAGGTGCCCTTGACCTGGATTGGCCACTGTCGGTGACAGGATGCTGGGCTAGATGGACCTTTGGTCTTTCCCAGTATGGCACTACTTATGTACTTATGTACTTATGTACAAGTTTTCTTGTCTGACCTAGCTGCCCTGCCTCAGGGACCCTTTCACTAAACCTTGTAGGCACCTACCAGCGCCCAATTCAGAACTACCACCCGGCTACCACGTGGCCTAGGTGGTAATTTCATTTTTTTACGCATGCCCACCAGGCAGTAATCGGTATTGTACACTCGCTGACGAGTACTGCCTGGTTAACGCATGAGACCTTACTGCTAAGTGAATGGGTAGCGGTAAGGTCTCAGGTCCAAAATGGATGCGTGCCAATTTTAATTTTGCCATGCGTCCATTTTTGCAGGTGCCCTGAAAAATGGACCTGCCCATACCCAATACATGTGTCTACACCAGCGCAGGCTACTTTCGGCGCACCTTAATAAAAGGATCCCTCATTTTCTAAAGGATCTATATTTTTCCCCATAACCTTTAAAAGCCATCTCTGAAATGCCTTTTTTCCTTCCTTTTCTTCACCAAAAGTGGCTAGCATTACTCAGAGACCTTCCCATTAAAAAACCCCTCCAAAACCCTTTTCTTTTAATAAAAAATATAAACTTTCACTTTAAAAGATGCTGCTGCTTCTGATCAACTCACTTTAATGTGAGTAGGAACAGATGTCATATTGGAACAGACTACTCAGACACAACGGTTTGCTCTAAGGTGACAGATTTATAAACATTAGAACATCATAAATTGATTCTTAACATGAATACTATCCCGTCTCACTTCTTTTCATTGGTATCCCTGCCCTCTGTCCCTCAGGATCGACACATTCCAAAGGGAACGTGCTTACTGTTTGCTAGTTCTATTCTCTATGTGATCTAGGCCAACCTGGACTGCAATTCCTCTCCCTCCTACAGCCCTTGGCTTTCTCTGCTAACGTACTGCCTACTTACCTTCTGTCTGGTGGACTCCTGATAGTCCCACACTCTGTGTTCCTGCTTAAAGCTAGGCATCGTTCTGTCTTCAGTGTTTGTGGCCATTTTTACCCTTGGCTAAATTGGCTTTATCTGCTTTTGAGTGGGAGTACAGCATTAGAGACAGAGATGTTAAATGAGCCCCGTCAGTGTTTTTTGTCATTATGTAAAAACAATGATTATATAATCGAGTTCTTGCTGCTACATATGGCCGTGGTATCCAGTTCATATTTCCCCACAACTGCAGTCTGAGAACTGTCAGCAAAAGAAATCATTATGCAGTATATTTTACATGCAAATTGATTTAATTTGGCTCTGAAATGTATTTTGTTTTTAATGATGGTTGAATTAAATCAACAGTTTTATGCCAGTTTAAAACTACAAACTGCTCTGTCTTTAAACCCTAACATTTTGGAACGCATGAAACTGGATAAAAGTGGTTTGAAATACATTACTGGACAAATGTACCGTGCAGCCTAATCTCTGTATTCTTTCTAAAATCTCTATTTTTTTTCTTGGTAATTTTATTTCTTAATCAGCACAGTTATGCTTTAAGGCACTTTAAACCATGGCATTCAGAGAAGGAGCTGCATGCATAGCCCTGTCTTGCTGATACATTTTAAATATATGCCAGTAAAAAATTACAGGGTAATTCTATAAATCAAGTGCTAAAGGGTATAGGGTAAAGGGCCATAGACTTGGTATACTGCCTTTCACTGGTACAACCAACATGGATTACATATTCAATGCAGGTTCTTTCTCTGTCTCTACTGAGCTCACATGTACATACCAATTACATGCAGAAATGTTAAGACTACTAGTATATACTGAGCTCATATGTACATACCAGTTAAACGCAGAAATGTTTAGATTACTAGCATGTACAGGGCTCACATGTACATACCAGTTGGATACAGAAATGGTTAGACTACTAGCATATACAGGGCTCACATGTACATACCAATTACATGCAGAAATGGTTAGACTAGTATATACTAACCTCGTATGTACATACCAGTTACACGCAGAAATGTTTAGATTACTAGCATGTACAGGGCTCACATGTACATACCAGTTGGATACAGAAATGGTTAGACTACTAGCATATACAGGGCTCACATGTACACACCAGTTACACGCAGAAATGTTTAGACTACTAATATATATATATATATATACATATACTTATATGCACATACATGTCAAAAATATGCCTAAGCACTATTCTGTAATTACACGCATATCTTTGATACTGCGGACATTGCTGATGGGTGTACACATGGAAGGTGTCTCGGTGGTGCATGGGTGCACATGAATACTATAAGTTACATGCATACATCCCCAAACTAGGTGCAAACAGTTACACTAGCTCTATAGCTCTATGACGCCTCAGTGCATATGCATATGTATATATATATATAATTACACTAGTCTAATAATAATTCACACCTCCAACATTCTGAAGCTAATTCCGTGGCAGTGTGGCAGTGAAGCCGTGTAGTGTTCATAGGGTTCGTAATCGCACTCCCGATCACTGTCCTACCCTCGAGGGAACTCTGTATAGTTGCCAGGGAAAGAAACGCGACGTCAGAAGGAGAAGGGACCAACCACAGGCAGTCGCTCTCAGTTTCCGCAAACAGGAAATGAGGGCGGGACCAGAGGAACAGCTGAAACCACAGCCTGTCTGAAGCGGCGTCTGTACTTGCTGCACTTCAGTGTTGGCGGCCAAGCAGGAGGTAAAACTTTTTAAACAGCACACGTCCTCCTTGCACTCGCAGGCCACAGACACAGAGGGAGGGAGACGCTGGGTGGCGGAAGTCGGAGGAGAGGGGGGGCGCGGATAGAGGGTGGGGTCCTGAGATGAGGGGGGTCCTGAGACGAGAGAGTGGGAGGGGTGGGGTCCTGGGACAGAGAAGGGGAGGGGGGTCCTGAGATGAGAGAGGGTGGGGTACCTGAGACGAGAGAGAGGGGAGAGGGGGAGGGGGAAGGGAGGAGGGGGGTCAGAGGAAGAGGGGGGTTGGGAGGGGAGGAGGAGGAGGAGGGAGGGAGAAGAGGGGGTGGAGGGGGAGGGAGAAGAGGGGGTGGGGGAGGGGAGAGGAGAGGAGGATGGGGTGATGGGGAGGGGGTGAGGGAAGGAGGAGGGGGTGAGGGAGGAGAAGAGGAGGGGGGAGGGGGAACAGGAGGAGGGAGGGGGCCCTGTAAACTTGCTAGCGCCCGTTTCCTTTCTGTTTGAAACGGGCCTCTTTTACTAGTATTCTATAAAGGAAAGTAGGCATCTGTTATAGAATAGGTTAATACCGCCCACCTTCAGGGCACCTAATGGCGGTACCAGTTTATAGAATTGCTCCCTTAATGACCATTTAGGCACCCCTGATGCCATGTCGTAAGAGCTTATTCTTCAACGGCATCTGGGCACCAAAATTTTATTATAGAATTCTAGCATAACCCGTTAGTGGCACACCTAACAATTACCTGCCTGTAGTTACACTTGAACAACTGCAGAAATGTAAATGATGCAGGGACGTATATAACTGACAACATTCTGTAAATTACATGCGCAAGTGGCAGCCCCACCCATTCCCCGCCCATATATACAACCCTTGCATTTACACGCTGTGGAGCGAATTCAATAAATGGCGCTGAAAATGAGGAACTGAAAAAATTCAGAGCTAAGCGCTATTCTATAAAAGGCACGTGTCTTATATTTATTAATTTTATTTATTTGCTGCATTTGTATCCCACATTTTCCAACCTATTTGCAGGCTCAATGTGGCTTACATTATGTCGCAAAGGCGGACACCATTAACAGAATACAAAATATTGTTGTAAATAAGGTACAAAGAATAACAGGTAAATTAGAAGTAATAAGTAAGTAGTTCAAAATATGTGAGTGGGGGTAAGACAAGGTATAATGTTCAGTAATGATAGTGTGGGTTAAAGTGTCTAAGTTAAGAGAGTTCAATATTGGCTAGTACTGATGTAGATTGATCAAGACAGTATGGAGGATTCTCTTTGTAAGTCTCTTTGAACAGGTAGGTTTTTAGTACTTTTCAGAAGGTTGCCAGACCATGCGTTGATTTTATGGTGTTAGGCAGTTTGTTCCATAGTTGTGTACAAGTATAAGAGAAGCTAGATGCATGTAAAGATTTGTATTTAAGACCTCTGCAGTTGGGGTAATGGAGGTTCAAGAAAGTGCATGATGAACAACTTGCATTTCTTGCTGGTAAATCTATTATACAGACTAGCACCCAGGCGCGGATCCCCCACCTAACTTTGGGTGCTGCAGAACCCAGGTGTAAATGCCAGAGCCCAAGCTAGGCGTGCTTAGGCTAAATTCTGAAATTCCACGTGCAACTTTTTGGAATGTTCCTGACAACAAAAGCATGCACAAGAGGGCCTCCAAGGCTGAAACAATGGTAACGTCTTTAATAAAAAAGGACCCGACATGGGCCGTGTTTCGGTGCAACTGGCGCCTGCCTCAGGGGTCAAAACCAATATCCGTAGAGGTAAACAAGAGTCCCAAATCATCCTTTGATGGACTCTTTTCGCAGCAGATTGTACCAAGCACTCCTGAAGATAACAGGATGATTTGGGACTCTTGTTTACTTCAAAGGATATTGGTTTTGACCCCCGAGGCAGGCGCACGTTGCACCGAAACACGGCTCATGTCGGTCCTTTTTTATTAAAGACTTTACCACTGTTCCAGCCTTGGAGGCCCTTTAGTGCTTTCTTTTGTTGTCTTCATCTGTGTACTTTTGGACCCTTTCTTTTCTTACCTGACATACCCCCTGGTCACGCCCTCTTTTCAGATATGCACTAGAAGAGCTGGGCACAGATCCAATAGAATAGCACCCTGCCAGATGTGCATGCAACTTCAAGCCACAGCCAATTAACTGCAATAATTGGCTTTTAGAGCCTAATTATTGCTAGTTAAGGGCTTGTTAATCATTTGATTTCATTGTGCAATTTTGGGCACGATAGATAGAATCCAGGGGTATGCCACTTCCATACGCCCTTGTAGAATAGTGCTTAGGCTGGCACTTTCAGAGTAAGTGTACAGTTCGTCACATAAGTGCTAGTATTCTATACACTTACATGTGCAAAGGACACATATATGCTGGTGTCGAATTTATAGAATCGCCTTTCACCTGTTTATTTTAATGTTATAAACCACCCCAGTGCTGTTTACTTTAGAATGTCATATTTATGGTCATCTCCATGTTTTTTATTAATAATTTTTATTTCATTAGTTTGCATCTTTTTTATATTATATATATATATATATTTTTTTTTTTATTATTATTGATGTTGTTATGTTGATCTACTGTATATTATTCATGTTAAGTCATGTTGACTTATTGTATACCATTGTAGGGACTCCTGAGGCAGGCCCGAGTGGCCGAAACACGATTCATGTCGAGTCCAGGTTTTAATAATAAACTTTTGCTGTGAACTTTTTCTGAGACTAGTAGAAGTTTGTTGGGCATCATCTACTTTGTCACCTTTGCTGTGCTCTTCTCTTGGATAAACCACCCCATAACCTTTGATGAAAGGTGGTACAGAAATCTGTGAAATAAATGTACACACTATAATATAACCTAATTTGCATACAATGTTCCCTCATTTACATGGAAGTACACAATACTTCCTGTCTTCAGGTCATACCATTATTTGTTTATCATTGGCCTGTATCTCATGTCTTTATTTTTTTAAATCCAGGTTTTAGTTTATTGCAAGCTTTTGCAATAAATATTTACTTTCCTGGGTTTCTGCTGTAAAATAAAGGCCGCAATGCTCAGACCCGGCACCTTATGATTGAACACTTTACGGTACACTTCGATCTCTAAAAAAGAATTTTGAAATATAATTATGGCGTAGTACAGAAGACCACTCAGGGCACTCATTGAGCTTCCAGACTACAGATTAAAGTAATATTTGCAGGATGATTTATGTTTATTTTTTTCATCTATTTATTTGTTGGACTCACATACAGGAAAATGGTTGGCATTTTATTGCAAAGGAGCCATTCATTGGTGCAGATGCAGAAAAATATTTCCCAACTTTGTATGACTAGGTAAATTGATATAAGAAAAGGTGCATTTTCCTTTTCTCATGCGTTTGCACAACTATATAGATATATTTTAAAGCAGGAAATTAAACGGCCTTTTCACTAAAGCAGGGGTGTAGCCAGACTTCAGTGGGAGGGGGGTCCAGAGCCCGAGGTGAGGGTGCACATTTTAGCCCCCCTCGGCGCCGCCGACCCCCCACCATTACCGACCTCCCCCCACCTTTGCCGACCCCCCCCCCCGCATCGCCACCAACTTTGACAACCCTTGCCGACGACCCTCTCGACCCCCCTCCCGCCGCCAACCCTCCCCCGCCGTCGCCTACCTTTGCTGGCGGAGGACCCCAATCCCCGCCAGCCAAAGAGGTCCTCTTCTTCCTCCGAAGGCTTCGTTCTATTTCTGATGTCCTGCACGTTGTACGTGCAGGACGTCAGACTCACAGAAACAGAACAAAGTCTTGCAGATCAGCCAGCAATGGACGTCAGACTCACAGAAACAGAACAAAGCCTTGCAGATCAGCCAGCAATGGACGTCAGACTCACAGAAACAGAATGAAGCCTTGCAGATCAGCCAGCGGCCGCGTTGCTGGCTGACCTGCAAGGCTTCGTTCTGTTTCTGTGAGTCTGACGTCCTGCACGACATCAGAGAATGAAGCCTTCGGAGGACCTCTTCAGCTGGCGGGCAAAGGTAGCCCATGGCAACGGTGGGAGAGGGTTGGCGGCGGGAGGGGGGTTGAGAGGGTCGTCGGCAGGGGGGTCCAGGGCCAAATCTATGGGGGCCCAGGCCCCAAGTAGCTACTCTACTGCACTAAAGTGCATTAAGCACTTAGAATCAGATTCAGTAAATGGTACCCAAAATTAGGTGCTGAAAAAAAATGAGCACTGAGCGCTATGCTATAAACGGCGAGTTGCGTGCCATCTATAAAATAGCATATAGCGCTGGGATCCACACCCAACTTTTGGCACAAGGATTTACACCAACTGTAACCTGGTGTTAATCCTCACACATAAATCAGATACAGATCCCCCAAATTCCATAATACTGTGCACATTTTTAGTGAACGCCCTGACCAACCATGCTTCTCCCATGGCCATGCCCACTTTTCTGTTGCATGTGTAAAACTTTATGCACACATCTTTGTAGAATAGTACATAGGCAAGATGTGCACGTAAATCCAAATTGTTTCCAATTAATGCCAATAATTGTTAGCGCCCACGTAATGGCGCTAATTGGCTTGTTACTCAATTAACTTGTGTATGCAAATTAGGAGTGTGCCCTAATTTGCATGTGGAATTTTGAGTGCCATATATAGAATCCAGGGGCTAACATGCAGTTAACAAATGGAATAATTACAGTGGGGCGTACACAGATAACAACCTTTGGGGGTGTTATTTGGGAATGTGACAGTATAGATTACAGAAGACTAGGACTCTGCCATATTCTAGCATTAAACAATATAGTGTCAGAAAAGTAATTGTGTTTCCTTTTACCTTTAGACCAGACTTCCCAACACCCAAATAATAACATAACTAACTCCACAACCAATTATTATAAAATAGAGTTCTTATTTATTTATATTAGCAGCAAGAACAAAATGAAAAAGCAAGAATGAAGACAGTAAAGGTTTTATCATAAAAACAATTCAGAGTAAATGCACATTACCCTAGACAGGCTTATAATTCCACCACCTATTCTTATAACACTACACAGAAGTACATGGCAAACATATAACATGAGTAGATGATGCAGACATCCAGCAGATGGGCAGAGTGTTCCTCAGATGGTCAGTCAGGTGCAAAGCTGAGGCTGCCCAGATGGAATGCAAAAACTGCTCTTTGTCCTGATTTACAGTCCTTTTTATAAACAAAGGGCTAGCTCCAGCTGATATGGTGACATAGATCCCATGTGTTCCTTGCAGCACCCTTGTTTGTTTCAGATTGTTGTGACTTCAGTGACTGCAATGATGTCTCACTGGCACCTCGATGTAGGATGCTTGAACCATTAAGCCAGTGTTTTCAGGAAATAAGGTGCTTTCCTGGAGTGCGAATGTGCCACAAAATCTGGACAACAGGTCTGGGACTTCCCAATACGGATTCAGGGAATCAAAACATTACATCACATGCATGATGAAACAGAGGCACTCTGACCAAGGAGTGCTTTATCCCAGTGAACAAGATGTTGTTGTATTCCGTTTTTCCAGCCATTATGTTGGCTCATTCACCGAGGGGATTTACAGTTGTCCTTGGCTGGCCTGCACACACACACACTCTGACCTTAGCAGTGAAAGATGAATTTAGCCAACATCTGTATTTTAAAGTCAGGTTGGTAATGCTGGAAGGTGCCATGTATTCATTCTGTATACCTTTTTTATATGCATATAGTCCAACTTTATATATGGAATAAAATAAAAACTTACTAACATCTATATATATATAAATAGGAGAAAAGAACCTAAGATGGCCAAGTGCAATGACTTCAATGCTTAAATAACTTCAAATGAGTCAGCATATAGGCCACTTTGTAATCATTGGTCCTCAAAAACTCCTTTAATATGCACATGTACTAATCACACTTGTAATAATCCTAGAATCATGTGCTACCATTGCCCCCCCCCCTCCCTCTCTCTCTCTATATATATATATATATATACTTATATCCAATATTAAACTGAATAACACCTGTATCTCATCCACCTTATACAGTACCATAACTGCATCCAACTGACATAGTTGAAAATGCAATGTCCAGCGGTTCATCACTTAAGGAAATCTCAGCACTTAATTCCCAATGGGGATCTTCATTTTACCAAAGGCTTCATCAGCGGACAATGTATATTTGGCTGTATTTCTGAACTCGCATTAAATTGACATTGTTCACATCACACAGAATGCATTCATCATGGCGGCCTTTTGAACTGTCATTTTGAACTATGTCATTTGGATGCAGTTATTGTACTACCGTGTTTCCACGAAAATAAGACGCTGTCTTATATTAATTTTTGCCCCCCAAAATGCGCTAGGTCTTATTTTCAGGGGCTGTCTTATTTTTCGGGGAAACATCGGGATTGGATCGGGGTTGGCCCGCCCTCCCACCCTCCGTCGCTCCCGGAACTAACCTTAAACGCCTCCTTTCACCTTCGCAGCAAGCAGCGGCAGGGCAGGCCACTCCTTCCTTCCGTGTCCCGCTCTCACCTGACATAACGTCCGCGAGGGCGGGGCATGGAAGGAAGGACAGGCCTTCCCTGCTGCTGCTTGCTGCGAAGGTGAAAGGAGGCGTTTAAGGTTAGTTCCAGCAGTGACGGAGGGTGGGTGGAGGGGGGGGCCTGGCGACCTCGGGTGGGGGGGCGCCCTTGTCCAGCTCTCGGCGGCCCTGCTTTCAAACAAAAATTTGCTAGGTCTTACTTTCGGGGGAGACCTTATATCTACCAATTCAGGAAAACCTCTACTAGGTCTTATTTTCGGGGGATGTCTTACTTTCGGGGAAACAGGGTATATAAGGTGGATGAGACACAGGTGTTATTCAGTTTAATATTGGATGTAAGTATATATTAAAAATAGGTGGCAATGGTAGCACATGATTCTCTAGGAGTATTACATGAAGTGTGCTGAATTGATATGAGCAAAGATTACTCTGATGCAGCTATGATAGCGAAACAAAGTGCTATGTCGGGAAGAAGTATAATCTATTTTAAGCTTCAACTACGAGGGGCACCACCTCATATTCATCAATTTAAGATAAGTGTGTTTTCAAAATATAAGAGATTTTGAAAATCCTATACAGACTGGAAAGTAGTTTCATAATAAAGTTTATTTATATAAAAAAATATGGATCAATGAGGAACTTGAGTGTTGTATGCAAGTATTTTCTCTTACATTTGGAAAGTTTTATACTTGGAAAGTTTGATTCACCCACTTTCTGAAGGTCCACAAAAATACTTAAAATATATTTCTAAGGAACCTTTGTTTGATGTCATTATTATTGTGGAGGGCTTCCTTCAATATCTCTGAGACCACAATTTTGTTTTCAATCATTGGGGTATGACATCTTTCTGAGCACACCGGTGCAGCTTTCTTCATGAAGTGCAAAATGCTTAAATAATTTTATTAGGTTAATGTTTGAAGCATCACAGCCATTTATGAAGAATTACATCCAGGCAGGAAAATTTTTTTTTAAAGAAAGCTGGTAATTAATTCATCACGTCTGGCAACTGAAGAAAAAGCACAAGTGACAGGAATCATGGATAACAAAAATGCCTCATTAGTTTAATTGTTAGCTGGCTATAAATCTGAACTACCATAATACTTTTTTGAACAATCCTAATAATAGCTATGTTAAAACTTTCAATTGCTGTTCTGAATATTTGCCCCTAGAATTGATGAAGTCACTTGTTCTCGCAAATAATCCAACAGAAATACTGACTCGATGTGCACTTTCTGCATGTACCACTGAAGACCCATCTCTTCAAGATAGCCTACCCTAATGATTCAACTTAACCAATGCCTGCCCACATGATTCTTATTGACGATTGTTATACATTGTCCATGTTCCCACTATCCTTATTGCTACTCCATATCCATTCCTCTCCATCTTCCTAGGCCTACCTCCCTACGCTTATTTCCTTCTGCACCCAATTCCTCCCATGCTCAATTTATTTCTCCGTTAACCCCATTAATATTGCATTTACTACAAATCTGTATATTCTTCTTACGACTTTGTAATTCATTATATTGTTACTATGTAAGCCGCATTGAGCCTGCCATGTGTGGGAAAGAGCAGGGTACAAATGTAATAAATATATATATATATATATATATATATATATATATATATATATATATATATATATACATATAGCTCTAACGTGATATTTCACATGAGGAAGATATAGGCAGTTCTTCCTATGGGGTAGAAACCTCTCCAGGGCCCTTCACATAGGAAGCAATTCATGCAAATCCCAACTAACATTGAACTAATAAAACACAATATTCTAAATAGATATTCCCGAAAGAAATACTCCTTTTATTTAAGGTAGATCGCAGAGAAAATATATGTAAAAGTTGTGAAGCACCTCTGTGCTAAAGGGCAGGATTTAGAAGTACGATGAAAACATCACTTTATTGAATACACTTAGCAAGTTGTGTGCATAAATTCTAATTAAAACCAATTAGTGTCAATAATTGCCTGTTAATTGGCAATTATTGGTGCCGATTGGCTTAAGATAATTACGTTGCACGCACAATATAGAATACAACCTGAACTGCGCACACAACTCAAATAGCACTATACAGAATCTGGGGGAGTATGTGGCTAGGGGGTGATATGACTTGCATGTTTTGGAGCAATATTGGGTTTGGATGTGATGAAACTGAAAAATAAAATTAAGCTTTAAAAAACATGCTTTATATGTGGGGAATTATCTCCCAATTGGTTAAACAACCATTTAGAATAGCTTAATAGACACTGAGAAGTACACAATAAAATTGGATAACAAGGAAAAATGTTACAAGAATCAAGTGGATTCTTTCTCAGTCTTGAACCATCGCATGCGAAGTTAGAGTTTGATCCTAATTCAGCAAAAGGTACTCCTAGATCAAAGCACTCATTTCATTGAGTGGAGTGGAGGAGTGGCCTAGTGGTTAGGGTGGTGGACTTTGGTCCTGGGGAACTGAGGAACTGAGTTCGATTCCTGGCACAGGCAGCTCCTTGTGACTCTGGGCAAGTCACTTAACCCTCCATTGCCCGCCGCATTGAGCCTGCCATGAGTGGGAAAGCACGGGGTACAAATGTAACAAAAAATTCTCTGCAAACTGTATGAGCTAGACACCCAAATTTAAGCAGTCCTAAGATTGACCTGAGTCCTAATGCAAAACTATAGTTCTTACAACGGTGAAATGGAAAATAAATGTCTATTTGAATGACATCATCTTGAAATGAAAGAAAATATTCTTTTGTCCATAATTTTCAGTTTCTGCTAACGGGAGGCACTTCATGCTTCCTGGTCACTGAAGGATTCTTTGTCTATATTTTCTCCTAAGATGCTATTTCTGGTGAAATACTATAATCTGTTTGAGAGACATTGGTATCCATTAGGCTGTCACTTTTACCACTTGTTCTGTGACTGCATAGAGTGTGAGTTTCTATATATTTCACACTGCTGCGTTCAGAACTCTTACCAAACATTTTACAGCCCATGATTCATTTTATAAAAGTCTAAAATGCTTCTGCTAAACTGACCTCAATTGTTAGATTGTTCGCAAAGGGAAATAGAAATGAGAGAAACATTTCTATGAATAAGGAGCAAAACAAATGCAAGATTGTGTAAGCAAATGTGCCAGAAAGATTTGTCTGAAAATATTTAAACCAATAATGAATTTATTTATTTATTTGTGGCATTATCAGACTTATTTTCGAAAGAGAAGGGCGCCCATCTTTCGACACATATTGGAAGATGGGCGTCCTTCTCCCAGGGTCGCCCAAATCGGCATAATCGAAAGCCAATTTTGGGCGTCCTCAACTTCTTTCCATCGCAGGGATGACCAAAGTTCAGGAGGGCATGTTGGAAGCATAGCGAAGGCGGGACTGGGGCGTGCTTAACACATGGGCGTCCTCAGCTGATAATGGAAAAAAGTAGGGTGTCCCTGACGACCACTTGGCTGACTTTACTTGGTCCATTTTTTTTTGCGAGCAAGCCTCAAAAAGGTGCCCGAACTGACCAGATGACCACCGGAGGGAATCGGAGATGATCTCCCCTTGCTCCCCACTAACCCCCTCCCACCCTCAAAAAAACCTTTTAAAATATTTTTTCCAGCCTCTATGCCAGCCTCAAATGTCATACCCAGCTCCATGACAGCAGTAAGTAGGTCCCTGGAGCAGTTTTAGTGGGTACTGCAGAGCACTTCAGGCAGGCGGACCCAGGCCCATTCCCCCCTACCTGTTACACTTGTGGTGGTAAATGTGAGCCCTTCAAAAGCCACCACAAACCCACTTGCCCCCCTTCACCCCTTAGGGCTATGGTAGTGTTGTATAGTTGTGGGTAGTGGGTTTTGGGGGGGGGTTGGGGGGGCTCAGCACACAAGGTAAGAGAGCTATGCACCTGGGAGCAATTTCTGAACTCCACTGCAGTGCCCCCTAGGGTGCCCGGTTGGTGTCCTGGCATGTGAGGGGGACCAGTGCACTACGAGTACTGGCTCCTCCCACGAGCAAATGGCTTGGATTTGGTCATTTATGAGATGGGCATCCTCGGTTTCCATTATCGCTGAAAACCGGGGATGACCATCTCTAAGGACAACCATCTCTAAGGTCAACCTAAACGTTGAGATTTGGGCATCCCCGACCGTATTATCGAAACGAAAGATGGACGCCCATCTTGTTTCGATAATACGGGTTTCCCCGCCCCTTCGTAAGGACGTCCTGCGAGGACGCCCTCAGGAAAACTTGGGCGCCCCATTCGATTATGCCCCTCTTTGTATCCCACATTATCTCAAACAAGTTTGAGTTCAATGTGGCTTACAAGAAACAGCTTATGATACATAACAAAGAATAATGCATAAGAAAGTAATTTGTTGTAAGAATCCAATTTTACAATACAGTATCATAAACATACTGGGATAGCTATGGATGCTTAACATTTAGAAAATTTATTATGAATTAGAAATTGTAAATAAAGCAAAGAGAGATTAATGGTAAATAAAAAAGTTCTTCACGTACTTTCTTAAACCTCCATTGCCCTAATCTGTTCAGAACTCTGCTGCACGTCTAATATTCCGCCAGAACCGATATACTCATATCACCCCTCTCCTCAGGTCACTTCACTGGCTTCCGATCAGATACCACATTCAATTCAAGCTTCTCCTTCTTACCTACAAATGCACTCAGTCTGCTGCCCCTCACTATCTTTCTACCCTCATCTCCCCTTACGTTCCCGCCCGTAACCTCCGTTCACAGGATAAATCCCTCCTCTCAGTACCCTTCTCCACCACCGCCAACTCCAGGCTCCGTTCATTCTGCCTCGCCTCACCCTATGCTTGGAACAACCTTCCTGAGCCCTTACGCCAAGCCCCCTCCCTGCCCGTCTTCAAGTCTTTGCTTAAAGCCCACCTCTTCAATGCTGCGTTCGGCACCTAACCCTTACCGTTCAGTGAATCCAGACTGCCCCAATTTGACTGCCCCTATCGGACCGACCGTTCACTTGTCTATTAAATTGTAAGCTCTTTGAGCAGGGACTGTCTCTCCTTGTTAAATTGTACAGCGCTGCATAACCCTAGTAGCGCTCTAGAAATGTTAAGTAGTAGTAGTAGTAGTAGACTCAAATACAAATCATTATATGCATCCAGCTTCTCTTACATCTGCATGCAACGTTGGACTGCATTGCCGAATGCCTTGAAAACAACACACGATCTAACAGCCTTCCGGAGGTCACTGAAAAATAACTTATTCAACGAGACTTATAATAATAATCCTTCATAAAGGACTCATTTCACATCTGTATCAGAACTAATCAACACTGAATTCCTTAAATTGGTTATTTTAATCATACTGTTATTAATTATCGTTATACTTTATCCTACTCTCTGCATATCTGTAATGTATTATTTCTTTACTTCTAATTTTCTTGGTATCTCATGTACCTTAATTGAAACAATACTCTGTTCTTCTCATTCCGTTAATGACGATTGTCATGGCGGCATAATGTAAGCTGCATTGAGCCTGCAAAGAGGTGGGAAAATGTGGGATACAAATGCAGTAAATAAATAAATAGGTTAATAACCAATTTAGGTAATAATTAGTTGTTTGAGATATGGCTGTTCTTTCTGAGGGTTTGTTTGAATAGGAACGATTTGAGAATTTTGCGGAATCTAGTATATTCCTGTATATTTCTTATTTTGGGTGGTCAGGAGTTCCATCATTTGGTTCCTAGGTAAGTGAAGTCTGCAGAGTGGACAGTTTTCTAGATCACTTTTTTTGCAATTTGGGAGGTGTAGTCTGAGATAGTTTCTTGCCCCATATTTAGTTTTTCTTTGAAGTTTATTAATGGTACCATATAGTCTGGAGCTGCGCCATTTAGGATTTGAAAGATAAAGGTACATAATTTGAAGGTGATTCTCACTTTGATGGGAAGTCAGTGTAATTTGATTCATAAAGGGGAGGCACTTTCAAAACGAGAGATTTTGTATACGAACCTGGCTGCAGTGTTTTGAGCTGTTTGGAGATTTTTTTTTTCAACAGGTACTCCTTACAGCCAGCATATATGGCATTACAATAATCAAATTGGAAAAATGTTAATGATTGTACCGATAGTCTGAATGTTTCAGATGAGAAATAGGGTCTGATCCTTTTTAGTTTCCAAAGAGACCTGAAAGAATAACTCTGAAGGGGTCATTTGGGAAATCTTGTGGGTTCCAGCGGAGCTCATTTTTATGAAAACTTGCTAGGAGGTAAATAAGCCCCTAGCATACCTTCCCAACAGTGTTATATATTAACTAACTAAATGTAACTAGTTACTGTACTTAAGTAAAAGTTTTGTTACTTTTACTTGTAAAGAAGTACATAACAACATTTGTTACTTTTACTGAAGTAATAATTTCACCAGTTTTTGCTACTTATACTCAGTTACTGTATATCTGATGCTTGCAGTTAAAGGTACAAAGTAAAAGCAGAAGTGAGATGTAAGTGATCATTTCTCAGCAAGCAAAATGAAAGCGCAGAATCAGAAATAGGATTTTGCTAATGCAAACCTCGTTATGCAAACAGTGGATCATCTCATCTCAAATGTTGCTGTTCAGTGAAAATAGCCTACAAGAACAGTGGAGTTGCCTGCGTTTGTTGAATTGGTTACTGGTCTCCAACCAAACAGAACAGTGATGAGCTGGGTCACTTTAAAGTGGAGACGAAGCTGAAGCTTTTAGCAATTCTTGGTGAACAGACATATGTCTCCACAACAGACCGCAGGTCATCTCATGGAAAATTTTTACATTGGGGTGACTGTCCACTGGATTGATATGATAGTCTTTAGAAAGGAAGTCTGCTTGTCTTGTCTTAAACAGTGGCGTAGCTACGTGGGGCAATGGGGCCTAGCCCCCCCCCCCAAATCTCCTCTGGGCCCCTGGTTTTGCTGGCGGGGGTCCCCAACCCCCGCCAGTTGAAGCCTTCTCCAGCACCAGTCTCTGGCGCTGCCAAGTTGCCTGCCCTGCTCTGTCTTCCCCTCATGATCTGTACGTTCCTTTTAGTGAAATTAAGCATGCTGGGTTACTGCTGGGTTAGCATGGGAGCCCTTACCAGCACTTCAATGGTTGGCGGTAAGTGCTCCCCCTGCATGGCCATGTGGTAAGTGCAATCTCAAGTACATAAGTAATGCCACACTGGGAAAAGACCAAGGGTCCATCGAGCCCAGAATCCTGTCCACGACAGCGGCCAATCCAAGCCAAGGGCACCTGGCAAGCTTCCCAAACGTACAAACATTCTATACATTTTATTCCTGGAATTGTGGATTTTTCCCAAGTCCATTTAGTAGTGGTTTATGGACTTGTCCTTTGGGAAACTGTCTAACCCCTTTTTAAACTCTACCAAGCTAACCGCCTTCACCAAGTTCTCTGGCAACGAATTCCAGAGCTTAATTATGCATTGGGTGAAGAAAAATTTCTCCGATTTGTTTTAAATTTGCTACACTGTAGTTTCAGCGCATACCCCCTAGTCCTAGTATTTTTGGAAAGCGTGAACAGACGCTTCACATCCACCTGTTCCACTCCACTCATTATTTTATATACCTCTATCATGTCTCCCCTCAGCCGTCTCTTTTCCAAGCTGAAAAGTCCTAGCCTCCTTAGTCTTTCTTCATAGGGAAGTCATCCCATCCCTGCTATCATTTTAGTCGCCCTTCGCTGCACCTTTTCCAATTCTACTATATCTTTCTTGAGATGTGGCGACCAGAATTGAGCACAATACTCGTGTGTTCGCACCATGGAGCATTATAACATCCTCACACCTGTTTTCCATACCTTTCCTAATAATACCCAACATTCTATTCACTTTCCTAGCCACAGCAGCAAACTGAGCAGAAGATTTCAGTGTATTATCAATGACGACACCTAGATCCCTTTCTTGGTCCGTAACTCCTAACGTGGAACCTTGCATGACGTAGCTATAATTCGGGTTCTTTTTTCCCACATGCATCACCTTGCACTTGCTCACATTAAACGTCATCTGCCATTTAGCTGCCCAGTCTCCCAGTCTCGTAAGGTCCTTCTGTAATTTTTCACAATCCTCTTGCGAATTAACGACTTTGAATAACTTTGTGTAATCAGCAAATTTAATTACCTCGCTAGTTACTCCCATCTCTAAATCATTTATAAATATATTAAAAAGCAGCGGACCTAGCACAGACCCCTGAGGAACCCCACTAACTACCCTTCTCCATTGTGAATAACTGCCCATTTAACCCCATTCTCTGTTTTCTATCCTTCAACCAGTTTTTAATCCACAATAGGACATTTCCTCCTATCCCATGACCCTCCAATTTCCTCTGTAGCCTTTCATGAGGTACTTTGTCAAACGCCTTTTGAAAATCTTACCACACGGCCATTTCTTTCTTCAGCCTTTTTACCTGCTGCAGTAAAAAAGGGCTCAGTGCAGCAAAAATGCCCACCTGTGCTAGCGTAGGGCACCTTTAACCGCAGCTTAGTAAAAGGGCCCCAAAGATTTCACTGACTTTTATGAGGTCCTATTTATGCAGTTACCTTGGCCAGTTAAGGGCCCCTTTTACCAAGCTGCAGCAAAAGGAGGCCGGCGCTGGCATCGGCATGCCGAGGCCCCCTTTTACCGTAGCTGGTAAAAAAGGAAGTCTCACCTTCTTGAAGGAAATGGCTGTTCGGCAAGTAAAGCACTTGCCGCACAGCCGTTTTGGAGGGGAGCCTATACTGCCACCCATTGAAGTGGTGGTAAAGGCTCCCACGTTAACCCGGCGATAACTGTGCAGCACATGGCACTGCCCAGTTACCACTGGGTACAGTCTGGCACTACAAAAATAAATACATTTTTGTAGCTCCGGAAACGACGGTATGCTAGGTGTGGGAAGTACCGCCAGGCTGCTGCTTACCACCACTTAGTAAATGGAGCCCTAAGTGCTGAATATCACCACTTAACTGGCAATGTGCTGACTGTGCTCCCAGAACACCCTCAAAATAGCCAATTTTGTGTTGTTTGCTAACCGGACATTTTCAGCGGCACTATCCGGTTAGCTCCGAACAAGCAATTTATTTGGCCAGAAGTCATTTCTGGCCAATTAAATCGCTATGAATATTAACCTCTAGGTGTCTGTGTAGCCTTTACACATAAGCAACTTAATATGTTTATCAGAAGCGTAGCCAGGCTGAGACATCGGGGGGAGTGAAGAGCGGACTGCGCAGGTGCGCGTAGGCACGATGGACTGCGGGACCGTATAAAATATTAGGCGCTGGCACCATCAGAAGTCCGTTTTGGGGAGCAGCTGACACTGTTGTTTGTGTTTATTATAGGCTGATATACCACTTAAGTAGCGGACTTTCTAGGCGGTTTACACCTCCTGTGTGTGTACAAGTCTGGAAAAAGAAACGTAGCTATACTCCAACAAAGGATAGATATTTCTTGTGAAAACCAGCATCCGAAGTCTTTTTGTACTGTATGCCAGCTTTCACAAAATTCATTTATTAACAGGCAGTACTGCATGACTTTGCAGCTCAGCAGACTTTACAAAAAGTTTAGCTTGTGAAGGGAAATTTTGCTAATTTGTTTACAAAAAAAGCATATAATGCCAACACGTCAACATTTTCATACAGGTCAGAGTATTCAGCAGATTGGCCCCTTTTGCTAAAGAAAAAAAACTGGCAATTTAGGATATCAAGACTCAGTAAAACTTTAATTACATTTTATTGTTGATATGGCTACGTTGGGTCATGTATTTCCTGATCGCCTTGTTAAGCAGGGTTTAATTATTCTGTAGACACAAAATCAAAGAAGCTTAAGGTGAGTAACATTCGTGTTTCCAACAGAATCTCTTGAAGCTCATCATAATCTCTCTGTACCAACATACTATAATCCGATGTAGAGAAACAGGATACCATATGATGGCAATCAGAATGAAAAAAGGGTAGTTGGGGGGGGGGGGGGGGGGGTCTGCCAATTTCTCCTGGCCTCACACTTTCTAAAGTCACATTTTCCACATTGCTGTATGCAGTGTCTGAGACAACCCACACTAGTGATATAATCCTGACTCACTGAAAGACTCCAAAAGGAAAATGTAACATATGGAAGTAGGCTGATTCATCTTAATGGGAAAACTAGTCTTGGTAATTCTTGCTTATGCTTGACTGCTCTTTGCTAATTGGAATTTCCTGGTTCTAACTCATTAAAATGACATGTAGGTATGCCAGAGAGTGTCTATTGCACACCTGTGTCTTATCTCTTTCTTAACCCCAATCAGCTATATTATGTGGGTCCAATGCTCTGTTTCCTTTCTCTCTAATCCCTTATCCCCTATCCCCCACCTTCTAGGAATTCAGTTCAGACCAAGGATGGCAAGGAAAGTCAGCAATTCAGAGAATGATATGGCCACAGCTGTTATGTTTATCCTTTCATTAGGTGGATCTAAAATTAGTGTGATACCCTGTTGGGTCCTTACCCTGTTCCTATATTTAACTTTGTTATCAGTGTGATTTTTAGTAGGCCTGTTTTATTTTTGTTTAATTATTTGTCAGAAGTTGTTGTAATTTTGTTGAATGATATACAGTGGGGGAAATAAGTATTTGATCCCTTGCTGATTTTGTAAGTTTGCCCACTGACAAAGACATGAGCAGCCCATAATTGAAGGGTAGGTTATTGGTAACAGTGAGAGATAGCACATCACAAATTAAATCCGGAAAATCACATTGTGGAAAGTATATGAATTTATTTGCATTCTGCAGAGGGAAATAAGTATTTAATCCCTCTGGCAAACAAGACCTAATACTTGGTGGCAAAACCCTTGTTGGCAAGCACAGCGGTCAGACGTCTTCTGTAGTTGATGATGAGGTTTGCACACATGTCAGGAGGAATTTTGGTCCACTCCTCTTTGCAGATCATCTCTAAATCATTAAGAGTTCTGGGCTGTCACTTGGCAACTCGCAGCTTCAGCTCCCTCCATAAGTTTTCAATGGGATTAAGGTCTGGTGACTGGCTAGGCCACTCCATGACCCTAATGTGCTTCTTCCTGAGCCACTCCTTTGTTGCCTTGGCTGTATGTTTTGGGTCATTGTCGTGCTGGAAGACCCAGCCACGACCCATTTTTAAGGCCCTGGCGGAGGGAAGGAGGTTGTCACTCAGAATTGTACGGTACATGGCCCCATCCATTCTCCCATTGATGCGGTGAAGTAGTCCTGTGCCCTTAGCAGAGAAACACCCCCAAAACATAACATTTCCACCTCCATGCTTGACAGTGGGGACGGTGTTCTTTGGGTCATAGGCAGCATTTCTCTTCCTCCAAACACGGCGAGTTGAGTTCATGCCAAAGAGCTCAATTTTTGTCTCATCTGACCACAGCACCTTCTCCCAATCACTCTCGGCATCATCCAGGTGTTCACTGGCAAACTTCAGACGGGCCGTCACATGTGCCTTCCGGAGCAGGGGGACCTTGCGGGCACTGCAGGATTGCAATCCGTTATGTCGTAATGTGTTACCAATGGTTTTCGTGGTGACAGTGGTCCCAGCTGCCTTGAGATCATTGACAAATTCCCCCCTTGTAGTTGTAGGCTGATTTCTAACCTTCCTCATGATCAAGGATACCCCACGAGGTGAGATTTTGCGTGGAGCCCCAGATCTTTGTCGATTGACAGTCATTTTGTACTTCTTCCATTTTCTTACTATGGCACCAACAGTTGTCTCCTTCTCGCCCAGCGTCTTACTGATGGTTTTGTAGCCCATTCCAGCCTTGTGCAGGTGTATGATCTTGTCCCTGACATCCTTAGACAGCTCCTTGCTCTTGGCCATTTTGTAGAGGTTAGAGTCTGACTGATTCACTGAGTCTGTGGACAGGTGTCTTTCATACAGGTGACCATTGCCGACAGCTGTCTGTCATGCAGGTAACGAGTTGATTTGGAGCATCTACCTGGTCTGTAGGGGCCAGATCTCTTACTGATTGGTGGGGGATCAAATACTTATTTCCCTCTGCAGAATGCAAATAAATTCATATACTTTCCACAATGTGATTTTCCGGATTTAATTTGTGATGTGCTATCTCTCACTGTTACCAATAACCTACCCTTCAATTATGGGCTGCTCATGTCTTTGTCAGTGGGCAAACTTACAAAATCAGCAAGGGATCAAATACTTATTTCCCCCACTGTATATGCCGCTTTGAGTTGTTATGACACAGTGTATATATATATATATATATATATATATATATATATATATATATATATATATGCCAAGAATGCATTTTATAAGTATTATGTATATATGTTCCTTCTAGTTCATTATAATGGATTTCAATATTTCATTTTGTATATGTTTTTTATTCATTATGATTTTTGTATTTTGCCAGACCCCTGATGCAGGTGACTAGTTGCTGAAACACGGCCTGTGTTGGGTCTTCCTAATAAAACTTTTCCATTGTTCTGTTCGTTAAAGCCCATTTGTGTGTGTGGGGGGGGGGGGGGGGGCTTGCTTTGTTTGGTTGGTGTACTTTGGACCCTCTCTTTTATCCTTCCATTTGTGCTTTTTGTTTGTTTGTTTTTTTGCTTTGCTTTTTTCTAAGATGTATTCATACTTAGTTGTAGGTGTGAATGTACTTGGCTGAAGTACATACATACAGGGCCTTTTTCACAGGGTACTTGGGGGTACTGAGGGGCCAATGCTCAAAAGTCACCATTAAAACCTCATGCGTTTAGATCCATGGATAAAGTTACTAATTTTCAATTAGTGAGCGATGCTCAAAGGAAATCACATGCAAATGAGCTGCACACAATTTCAGCAAGCAGCTCAGTAGGGAAAGCGCTTAGCGCATTCGTAGGACAGTCACTCGCTATGCGTCAATGTTATATGCATGCCAACGAAAAATAAAGCTACAGTGCGTGTGCCATGGATGCACCTCCACAATGTGGTTCAGTCTTTTTTTTTTTTTTGTTCCATGCCAAACTTTTTTACAATTTCTTTTTGTAGTGTTCCACAACAACTTCCATGCCCTGGGTGTGTATGTGTGTGTGTGTGTGTTTATTGTTTAAATATGCATATATGACAACTTTTTCACCATGATGTTACATGTGGGAAAAACACACATGGCATATTTAAAACACACATGCAAATACAATTAAAATATGACAGCAGACTGCTCCGCTGAGAAGTCACCATCATGCTACGGGAGCTCCAGACTTCCTAAAATATTGTGCACATTAAAGGTAGGTGCTCCTTTCTGAGCATTGCTCAGAAATGGCTGTGCATCAGTCAGAATGCTCATTTTAATACTAATCAGTTCATTGTAATACATTTGCACAGGATTATCATTGGCTGCTAAGGCGAATGCTAAGATTGATACAGAACACCTTTGTGCCTTACTCGCTGAATTACGTGAATGCTAAACTATTTAGAACCAGTCTAAATCAGACGTTGCTAGCCTGGTAAGCTTTGTGCATCAGGTCCTGAGTAGTGGCACCTTTTCAACTGCCTTCTAAAATTGACCCATTGTCCCCAAGAACTAATGAAAGATCCCAGACTCTGCACACTAGTGCCGACTTTTCATAGATTCTGTGTCTGGTTGCAGGGGGCCTAACTGTTGTGGAGTGGATCTCTCAGTGATTACCCCACCCTTAAATGATGACCTGGAAGTTGCTTATTGGCATCTTTTTTTACTAGAAAAAACGCACTGCACAGATACATGGTATTTTATAAAATATTTATGACGTTCATGGCGCTGTCTCTGTTCTGCTTGAGCTCCACCTAAACTACATCCCTGAAAGTGCCTACATAGAGTTCAGGTAAAAGTTATCAATGGTGAGCAAACACTATGAAAATGACAATGGAAACACACAGTTAATAATGGTGCTGTTAAAACTTTAATCAAAACAAGGTACAACACAACACAGGCCTGTGTTTCGGCCTCCTGGCCTGCATCAGGAGTCCGATGCCACTGATGGTACTGAACTCAAGTTTCTATGCTCCATTAATGTTGTTGATCAATAAACGGTGGCGAGTGTACTACAGTCACTCTCACTTACACAATCATTGTCAAACTTGGTGACTTGTAGTACGCTCACCATCGTTTATTGATCAACAACTTAAATGATGCATAGAAACTTGAGTTCAGTACCATCAGTGGCATCAGATATAGCGGAATTAGAAATGATTCAAAGAAAAGCGACCAAAATGATAAAGGGGATGAAACCTCTTGTATGAGGAAAGGCTAAAGAGGTTAAAGCTCTTCAACTTAATATGATTGAGGTCTACAAATTCCTGAGTGGTGTAGAATGAGTAGAAGTAAATCGATTTTTTACTCATTCCAAAAGACTAGGGGACACTCGAGGAAGTTCCATGGAAATACTTAAAAAAAAATAGGAGGAAATATTTTTTCACTCAATGAAAATTTAAGCTCTGGAACTCTTTGCCGGAGGATGTGGTAACAGTGGTTAGCATATCTGGGTTTTTAAAAACTTTGGACAAATTCCTATAGGAAAAGTCCATAATCTGCTTGCCCTGGGATTTGTAGAATGGAGTGTTGTCACGATTTAGGTTTCTGCCAAGTACTTGTGACCTGGCTTGGCCACTGTTTGGAAAACAGGATACTGGGCTAAATGGACCATTGGTCTGACCCAGTATGGCTACTTTTATGTTCTTATTGTTTCTTCTATTTTGCCGTCCCTTCTTGTCATCATGCATACTTTTACAGGTGTAACCTATGGGACAATTTTATAAACAGTCTGTTACGTGTGTGAAAAAGAGGTTTAACGCAGGAAAATACTTTATAAAAATATTCCCACAAAGAATTATGATTGCCCCATAACTGGAGGATGGATCGCTTTAGCTAGATATTCTAATGCAAATATAGGCATAAATTATAAATAGCTTGTAGTTGTGCAAAACTTGCATGGACTCCATTGTTCACTTGGGTGTGGTTAAGGGGACTAACACGATTATAGGCAAATAGAGCAAGAAACTGTTTTTTTTTAATCATTATTGCTTCTCACCAAGTTAATTCTTATGTGAACTGTGGAATAATGTCATTTTACTCCTATACTTTGGGTTATTAGAACACAGTAATTATCTCAGACCATGTACTCTCCAGCATCTCTGTATCCAACAGATTGATTACGCCTACACTCACTAGGTTTTAGAATCCTGTTGAAAACTTACCATCCTATCAAGGACTTCATGTTTACAGCAGTGAGCTCATCATCTGCCCTACAGACCGTCTCCATAATCTCATTCTGAACTCACAGTCAGTGAGTGATCTTATCTCCTTATGCCATAGTTCTTCCTTCAAGATCTCATTTCCTCCCTCCCCTCAACCACATATGACCTAATGACTTACTTTCTTTCCAGGAGTTTCCCGTTCTGGAGTCCTTATTTATATGTGTTGATTTGTCTCTTCTCTTCTTCCTCTTTTCACTAGTTACCTTTTTTCTATGCATCAAGGTTTCTATTCTTGTTGTTATTTGCCTTTCTATCTATTCCTATCATTTAACATTGCTTTTGACTCGTAACCACTTGTAACCACTCGCCTCCACCTACCCTCCTCTCCTCCTTCCTGTACACATTAATTGATTTGATTACTTTATTTCTTGTCTATTAGATTATAAGCTCTTTGAGCAGGGACTGTCTTTCTTCTATGTTTGTGCAGCGCTGCGTACGCTTATAGAAATGCTAAATAGTAGTAGTAGTAGTATTCCTGGAGAAACACAGAATCCGCACATCTGCTCATCACAGAGTCAGGCTGGTTCTAAGTTGAAGGAGATCTGAAATATCTCCTTTTCAGAAAAAGTTTTTTTTTTCCAACAGTCATAAGTACATAAGCACCGCCATACTGGGAAAAGACCAAGGGTCCATCAAGCCCAGCATCCTGTCTCCGACAGTGGCCAATCCAGGCTTCAAGAACCCAGCAACACCCCCCCCCCCCAAAAAAAAAAAATTTTATTCTTAATAATGTTCAATGGACTTTTCCCTCAGGAATCTGTCCAAACCCCATTTAAATTCCGTAAGGCCAGCTGCTGTCACTACATTCTCCGGCAACGAGTTCCAGGGTCTAACTACACGCTGAGTAAAGAAAAACTTTCTCCTATTTGTTTTAAATCTGCCATATTCTAGCATCATCTTGTGTCCCCTGGTTTTGTTGTTGTTTAACTAGTGTATCCTTTTAGGGCATGGGTTCTCAACTCAGCCCTTGGGACACACCCAATCAGTCTGGTTTGCAGGATATCCACAATGAATATGCATGAGATAAATTTGCATGCAGGGTCTCCATTGTATGGAAATCTATTTCACATATATTCACTGTGGATATCCTGAAAACCTGTCTGGCTGGGTGTGTCCCAGGAGTGGGATGAGAACCCCTGCTTTAAGGGGTTCACTCTTACTATGTTTAACAGCAAGAAAAAAAAGATTTGTTAATGCAAATCAGATTGGATGCTCTGTGAGACAGACCCATCACAGACTTTAAAGTAATAGCTATGTTTATTTGGAGAACTTGATATAGGGATAGTAAAGATCTAACAATTTGCTTATATGCTTGTATGGAGATGTCACCTAGTAACAGCCCCTCCTGGCTCCTAGTTTGAGCACTACTAAGGCGGCTTTTAAAAGAAAAATGTTGAAATTGTATTTAATTCTGAGCAGTTGTGTAACAATGCTCAGTTATTTACAATAAAAATCTGGATATTAGGCTCCATTGCACCCAACTTTGAATATAGAAAATTGCATTTCATTATACTTCAGGAAGATAAGAAAAAAAAAAACCCTTTCACATGATATGTCCTTGGTTTCTGCCTGGGTTACCAAAGCAACATGAACAGATGGGAGGCTATAGTCTCAGGATATGGGGAAATAAATGGTACAGAGAGTGTTTATTCTAGTAAAAACAATACTAGTAACAGAATGACTACATCACTTAATTAAATGATACCTGACATATCCATCTAGAGTAGCCAATGACAGACTGGAGATGAAGTACTAATAGGTTCAGTAAGAAAGCAGAGTTGTTTCTGTGAAGCCTGAGTTAAAACAAAAGACTTGGGGATTCTTGAAACATAGTTGCGGGGAGAGGCAGAAATGAAATGAGGTTTAATGGACCCAGTCTTGTAATGGGCTGAAAAAGCAGACAAAAGGAACTTACAAGGAGAATTGTTTTGTGTGTGTGTGTGTGTGTGGGGGGGGGGGGGGGGGGGGTACAGTTGAAGTAAGTGATTTGATCATGTAGTTAATCAAATTAATATTATTGCTAGTTGCTAGTGAAGGTAACGAATACAGTGTATATTTTGCTATTTTTAAAGAAATCAAGAGATATAAAATAAGAATTATTTTACTTTTATAACAGCTAGTTTGCACACTTCTTAGGCAAACTGGGAAAAGAGAGGGTTTTTTTTTTGTTTGTTTGGTTTTTGTGAGAATAAGCTATTCCTCAAGTTGATTTCCGGTCAAAGGCACAACAATGTCACTACAGATCTCCAGGCATCCAGCCACCAGCTCACTATCCAAAATCGCAAGAATCATTAAACATCTCAATTGATCATGTATGAATGGAACTAAGAAATCACACATTTAATTTCTGGCCAGACTTAATTAACTTAGGTCCCCTTAGCTTGCAAATCATAAAATAAATGTTTATCAGTTTAATCTTTTACTAAGCTGCGTAAGCGTCTATGCATGTACAACGCACACCAAAATGGAGTTACCACGTGGCTCTTGTGGTAATTTCATTTTTGGCATGCATCCGATATGCGCGTCCGAAAAATATTTTTTATTTTTGGGTGCGCGTAATGGACGCGTGCCAAATGGCGTTTGGTGCACGTAAGTCATTACCACCCGATTACCGCGTGAGATTTTACCATTACGTCAACGGCTGGTGGTAAGGTCTCAGACCCAAAATGGATGCGCGGCAATTTTCATTTTGCTGCAAAAAAAAAGGCCTTTTTTATAGGCGCACTAAAAAAAGGATCGGCGCATGCCCAAAACCCACGCCTACACTACCGCAAGCCATTTTTTAGCGTGCCTTTGTTACCTTTCACTGTGATAATATGTCTTTGCCAATATTAAAATAGGCGCTTGGTTTCTATTGAGTATAAGAGTTTAGATGTGTAATGCAGAGTTTCATAGACCTTTCCTGAGGGTCCAAATGCGAGCTGGGTTTTAGGGATATCCATAATGAGATAAATCTGTGTATGCTGAAGAACTGGGCTATGCAAATTTATCTCATGCATATTCATTTTAGATATCTTGAAAACTCGACTGGCCATACAGTAAGGTGGCCATCTGGATCCAGATTTGCCCAACAGGTTTGATGTAGTCCTGGGTTTACCCCTTTGCATGCAGGGACTGTAGTTCTGATTTCCCCATTGCATTCACTAAGGGGCCCCTTTACTAAGCCACGTAAGCGTCTACGGGCACCCAAAACGTGCCAAAATGAAGTTACCGAACAGCTACTGTGTGGCCCTTGCGGTAATTTCATTTTTGGTGCGTGTCCACTACGCACGCCCAAAATACTTTTTTATTTTCTGGTGTGCATCAGCTATGCACGCCAAGTGGCATTTGGCGAGTGTACGTCATTACCGCCCGGTTATCATGTGAGACTTTACCGCTAGATCAATGGCTGGCGGTAAGTCTCAGAGCAGTGGCGTAGCAAGGAGGGCTGCCACCCGGGGCGATTCGCCGTTGCACCCCCCCCCCCTGGGTGCAGCACGATGACACCCCCCTCAGCACATCAACACCCCCCCCCCCCTGACCCAGTGCCTACCCTCCTCAGCTCCCTCCAACCAGCTGAGCACCCTACCTTTAAAGACATTTCGGAAGCCGTGGAGAGGCGAAGCGCAGCGCCTCGCGCCTGCAAGTAAAAGAAGCGAGGATCGTCATCATCGGGCCTTCCCTCATGCTGTCTGTCCCGCCCTTGCGGAAATAGGAAGTTGCGTCAGCGGAGGACGGGACAGACAGCATGAGGGAAGGCCCGATGATGATCCATGCTTCTTTTACTTGCAGGCGCGAGGCGCTGCGCCTCGCCTCTCCACGGCTTCTGAAATTTCTTTAAAGGTAGGGTGCTCAGCTGGTTGGAGGGAGCTGAGGAGGGTAGGCACTGGGTGGGGG
Source organism: Microcaecilia unicolor (assembly GCF_901765095.1). Taxonomy (NCBI): domain Eukaryota; kingdom Metazoa; phylum Chordata; class Amphibia; order Gymnophiona; family Siphonopidae; genus Microcaecilia; species Microcaecilia unicolor. The sequence continues at coordinate 20,574,401 of NC_044039.1, forward strand.
GGGGGGTGTCATCGTGCTGCACCCGGGGGGGGGGGGGGAGCTGGCAGGGAGCACCCCCCCCCCCCCGAGCTGACACCCGGGGCGGACTGCCCCTCCCGCCCCCCCTTGCTACACCACTGTCTCAGAGCCAAAATGGCCGTGCGGCAATTTTCATTTTGCCGCACGTCCATTTTCATTTTGCCGCACGTCCATTTTCGGCGAAAATGTTAAAAAAGGCATTTTTTGCAGGTTCGCTGAAAAATGATTCTGCGCACCCCCAAAACACACATCTACATTACCGCAGGCCATTTTTCAGCATTCCTTAGTAAAAGGACCCCTAAGAAAGGAAGTCTACAAAGTCCCTGCATGCAATGGGCTAAACCCAGGACTAGATCAACCCTATCAAGTGAATCTGGATCCCAATTGGCAATCTCACCATACAGCAGGGGTTTTCAACCCGGTCCTCGGGGCACACCTAGCCAGTTGGAGTTTTCAGGATATCCCCGTTGAATTCAGTAGGTGGCAATGGAGATAGTTTAAGGGTGGAGAAAAGAATTAGAAGCTTAGCACCGATTTTCAGCACTTCTCACAAAAGTCTGCTAACCAACTATTTGTATGTTTCCAAAGGAGGCCACCTACCCACAGGAAGTCTCAAAGGTTAGTACATGGGCTCCATGAAAAGCAAAGTTGTTCAGATCTTTCTGAGAATTATAAATAGAAATCAAACAAAATAAAACATGGAAAAGAAAATAAGATGATACCTTTTTTATTGGACATAACTTAATACATTTCTTGATTAGCTTTCGAAGGTTGCCCTCCTTCATCAGATCGGAAATAAGCAAATGTGCTAGCTGACAGTGTATATAAGTGAAAACATTCAAGCATTACTATGACAGTCTGACAGGGTGGGAGGATGGGGGTGGGTCGGAGGTATGCATGGGCACATCAAAGCATATCATTGATATTCTAACAGGATGGGTGTGGGTAGGTGAGGGGTGGGGTGATCAACAGAGACATACAGCTTTATGGTTTATAATGGGCTAGGAACCCCAGATCCTTGTTAAGTCCTTTCTGTTGGGTGTTAAAATATTCAATCATTCTGACTTCAAAGGTCTTACGTTCTTGTATGGTTTTAAAGTTACCTTTCAGGATTCTCACTGTGAAGTCACTGGTACAGTGTCCTGGTCCTGTAAAATGCTGACCAACAGGGGTGGGAGCCCTACTGGCACCAGTATTGTTCATGTGATGTCTATGTAAATTGAATCTTGTCTTAAGCATCTGGCCTGTTTCTCCAATATAGCATCCTTCGTTACACAGCTACCACACTCCTCTACTTGAGAATTATAAGACATTGTTTTAGAATAGCATTTGTGCTTTCTTTATTGTGTTGTACAGAATTTAGCTTATGCCTTTCCAGTAATTTGAGACAAAACACATTCAATTTCAGCCTGTCCTATGACTATTATTTTAAAAAAATGATTTTTTTTTCTAATCCACATAAATTTTGCTGCTGCACTCTCAGTGTTAAACCCCGAATAGTGCGTCGGGATGTATCTATTTCACATACAAAACCATATTCAAGTTGCAAAGTAACTCTGTTTCCTTGATTGAGGAGGGGAGAGGGAACACAGAGGGGTCCTTTTATTAAGGTGTGCTGAAAAATGGCCTGCGGTACTGTAGGTGCGGATTTTGGGCATGTGCAGAATCATTTTTCAGCACACCTGTAAAAAAAAGGCCTTTTAAAATTTTTGCCGAAAATGGATGTGCGGGAAAATGAAAATTGCCGCGCGTCCATTTTGGGTCTGAGACCTTACCGCCAGCCATTGACCTAGCGGTAATGACCTATGCGCACCAAAAATCACCTGCCATGTGCCCGATATGTGAAGCAGAAAATAAAAATTATCTTTTGGCCGCATGTATCGGATGTGTGCCAAAAATGAAATTACGACAAGGGCCACATGGTAGCCGTGCGGTAACTCCATTTTGGCATGCGTTCGGTACACATAGATGCTTACGCGGCTTAGTAAAAGGGCCCCAGAGAGACTTAAATGAAAATACATCCATTTTAAATTTAGCGAGACTGGCTGTAGAAGCAAATCCTGGAGAGGTGCATTTTAAAAGAACAATCAGGCTAAAAATACTGTTTCTATAATCGCCTTTTAAAACAGTAGTTATTTTGTCTACATATCGTCTTTACAATGTTCTTCCTCTCCCCTCCAGCATTTGCAACCACCCACAGTGACAATCATAGCAACAGTTCCGACACCCAACAGAACCAAGGTTTTATTACTTTAATTTTCCAAACAAATTGCACCACAGTAAATTATCATGCTGAAAAATAATTTTGGAAAGACAAAAGGGAGACAGGCTTTCGGGCATGTCGGCTAACTTATTTGCAATTTCAAGTAAATGCCTAGAATTATGTTCTGCATGGGTTTGTGTTTTTGTATCTACATATCAATTTTCTTAGCTTTTGGGTAGACTATAAAAAAAATAGAAAGTGCATCAGCTGGAATGATTAATATCCAAATGAATTCAGAATGCCCATCACAGCTGGTTGTGGCTTGTAAGCGTGAGATTCCTGCTACTGCTTTAACATTCCACAGCATTTTAAAGCTTTTCCTATATGTGCTTTTGTCTGTACTGTGGTATACCCTGCTGATCTTTAATTTCAGACTGAGGGCCCCTTTAACCAAGCGGCGGCAAAGGGGGCCAGTGCTGGTGTCGGTGCATGTTTTACATGTGCACTGAGGCCCCCTTTTACCGCAGCTGGTAAAAGGGAAATCTCACCTTCCTGCAGGAAATGGCCGTGCAGCAAGTAAAGCACTTGCCGTGTGGCCATTCGGGGGGGGGGGGGGGGGAGAGCTCTTATTGCCACTCACTGAGGTGGAGGTAAGGGCTCCTGCATTAACCCCAGTGGTAACCGGACAGCACGCGGCACTGCCAAATTACTACCGGGTATACTCCGACACTGCAAAAATAAATAATTTTTTGTAGCACCAGAAATGACGGCTTGCTTGGGATGGGAAGTACAGCTTAGGCTTACCGCCGCTTAGTAAAAGGAGCCCAGATTCATTTATTTTTTGCTTGAAAATATTACACTAATAGCATTTGTTACTGGCACCATGGTATCAAGTTGCATAGGAATGCTGAACTGAATAAAACACTTAACAGTTTACTAAAAGGCCTCATAGGGGTTATCCCCCAGATTCTGTATATTGCGACTTGAGTTGTGCATGCAATTCTGATCGTATTCTGTATTGCATGTGCAACTTAATTATCTTAACAAGCCAATCAGTGCCGATAATTGCCAATTAACACTAATTGGCTTTTAATTAGAATTTATAAGCATAACTTGCTAAGCATATTCTACAAAGTGATGCATGTAAATTTTAATGTGTGCTGTGTGCAGTTCTGGAGACCGCACCTACGGAAAGATATAAACAGGATGGAGTCGGTCCAGAGGGCGGCTACGAAATTAGTAAGCGGTCTTGAATGCAAAAATTATAGGGACAGGCTTATGAACCTCAACATGTATACGCTGGAGAAGAGAGGAGGGAGAGACGAGACATGATAGAAACGTTTAAATATCTCAAGGACATTTATGTACAGGAAGAGAGCCTTTTTCAAATAAAGGAGAGCTCTGGAATGAGGGGGCATATGACAAAGTTAAGAGGGAATAGGCTTAGGAGTAACCTAAGGAAGTATTATTTCACAGAAAGGGTGGCGGAGGCGTGGAATGGCCTCCCGGTGGAGGTGGTGGAGTCGAGGACTGTTCTAGAATTTAAAAAGGCATGGGATAAGCATGTGGGATCGCTTAGGAACAGGAAGAATTAGGGGTTACAGAGGATGGGCAGACTGGATGGGTCATATTGCCTTTATCTGCCGTCATGTTTCTATGTTTCTATGAGAAGGGCTCATGGCCATGGGTGTGGAATGGGCGGATCATGGGCATTTCTATAAATTATGTGCGCTGTTATAGAATACACCCGCTCCACACCTAACTTAGTTTCTGGCATTTATACCAAGTTTTACTTGGTGTAAATTCCTACAACTAGATTTAGTTGCATGGACAGGCCCTAGGCATATTCTATAAACCATGCCTAATTTTAGGTATAGATTATAGAATACACCTAGGCGTATTTTGTGGCGCCGATATTTAAGGTGCCATATAAAGAATCTAGCCCTATGTATCTTCATAAAATACCAGCAATTAAGCAGCCAAAATCGCAGCTGCATACATTTATATCAGCTCAGGATCCTGTATAAGTTTATGCAGCTGAAAAATGCACCTAACTGTAAATTTGATAACCTGTGGGTGCACTTTCTCACTGCCCTTGCTCCACCCAAATTCCTCCTTCAAACTTGCCTTGACTTGGGTCTTGTACAAATACATGCCTATTTGCCATAGTGCATACCTGTATGCAGGGTTAATTTTATAAAAGGCATTTTACTCACAGGTATGCACAAAAAATCATTTATAAAATTACCTTCTCAATGTGCAAGTGGTCTGCAGTGTCAATATTTTAAAAATGTAGTGGCTGAGTTTCCAGACATATCCTGGTGGGCATATATAGTATTTTCAGTAGAGTAAAACTGTGCAGTCAGCTTTCAGATGATGGAGATTATGGTGCTACTTCGTACCTGGCTGTAGTCAGACATCAACTGTGGTCTTTAAAAAGATGAAAAAATACTTGACAATTTTCTTTCCTTTAGCCACAGCAGACAAATCTAGATACTTGTGGATTATGGCCATCTACCAGCAGGTAGAGATAGTATCATACTGAACTCTGACACATAAGACAATATACTCCTTGGTCAGTCAGTATTTCTCATACCAAAGCAGACGGAATAATAAGGCAAACATTTTCCCCTCCACACAGAAATGAGGCATAAACCTTTCAACTAGCAGAAATATGTACAGGCAACCACAGCAAGAAACCTAAGCAGAAAAACACACTGAACTGATAGTGTCAACCTCATAAAAGGGTGAGACTCTGGATTTGTCTGCTGTGATTAAAGGAAAGAAAATTATCAGATAAGATATAATTTTTCTTTATTTGTCATCAGCAGCAGATGAATCCAGAAATTTGTGTGATGTAGCAAAGCAGTCCGTAAGTAGGATGGGAACCAGACACAGCCATGGAAAGAACTGATGCTCTGAAGGATGTCTTAGACCTAGCCGAAACCATAAACCAGAAAAAATCTGAAAAACATGTGTCACAAGGACCACGTAGGGGACCTTCACAGAAGAGAATGAAGAGGAGACGCACCCAGAGGACATACGTCCAAGCAATAGGTGCTCAACTCCAGCAAATTATGGCTGCATTTGATGCTGCGTTGTCCTGACTGGCCACCTGTAGCAGGAAGGGAGACTACGTGCAGACATTCGTTGGTGGCCTGAAGGTTCCAGAAAGGCCCACAGTGACTGCAATATTAAGCAGCTGATGGAAATTCCTAGGATGATTTTCTTCCCAAAGAATGGAGGAAACAATGGCTGATTAATGGAAATGGAAATGTGGAAACCATCACAGGCAACAATGGTGGGACCATGCTCAGAGTCGCCCTTGACTCCGAGACAATCAGAATATTAGGTAAGTGGTGATGCGATACAATTCCTATTATTGATCATTGTGGTATGCCTTGTTGAAGAGATAAGTCTTCAGTGATTTTTTTTAAGTTGATTAGGTCGTAAATAGTTTTCAGGTCAAGTGGCAGTGCATTCCACAGCTGCGTGCTCATGTAGGAAAAGCTGGACGCATGTGTTAGTCTGTATTTTAGTCCTTTACAGCTGGGGAAGTGAAGATTTAGGAATGTGCGGGATGATCTTTTAGCATTCCTGGGTGGCAAGTCAATAAGGTCTGACATGTAGGCCGGGGAATCTCCGTGAATGATTTTATGAACCAGCGTGCAGACCTTGAACGCAGTACGTTCTTTAATTGGAAGCCAGTGTAACTTTTCTCTTAGGGGTTTAGCACTTTCATATTTATAGCACCACCTTTTCATAGATGGGTTTCGGCTTTTATGGTGTGCTAAATTTCCTATGTAGGTTCAGAGTGTCTTTTTGCAGGATCTTGTGTTGTTTCGTAAGCTGTTTTGCCTTATTTGAAAGCAGGCTCAAGGGCACTGTCACCCAAAAGAAAAATACTCAGGAGTAGTGGTGTCCAGATCCTAAACATACAATCAGAAACCCATCTGCTTTAAACAAAGTGTCTGACAGTGGTATTCCTCAGATGATAATCACAATTTGAATCATTTTTGTACGGCCACATGTAAGAGGAATAGCTCTATTTGTGGGGAATACGGAGTTTGTGATACAGAACTGGAGCTTCACGGTTTATACTGAGATTCTGACCAATCCTGTAGAAAATCCAGACCCCCACATACAAGAATCTGTTGAATGATTCTATGAATTATTATAACAGCGGTTCTACCAGGGAGCTGAAACTGGCTGGAAGGGAGAGGGTGGACTCCAGAGTTATGTTTTCAATCCTCCCCTTGGCCATCACCACTGCTTTCTCTTTGTCTAAGCCTCTTTTTTTCCCCCCATCCTCCAATATTGCACAGGTTCTTGATCTCAGTTAAAAAGCCAAGAAGGGAGCATCCTTAGCTGATAACAGAAGCATCACACTTCAATCTAAGCAGCAAAAAGAATGAGAAGTGATAACAAGCATGCCTTACATCTCTTTCTAAACCCTGACATTATTCACCAATTTTATTGCACCAGAGCAAGAACGGTACAGCTGAGCATACTGGTAGATTATCCAGTCACCGAGAGATCATTTGACCTTTTAGAAAGTGAATTAAAGTTCTTTAAATATGGTGGTGGCTGTTTGTAGTACAATCCTACAATAGCATATGACATAATACTCACTTGCTGTATTTTACACAGCTTTGCCATACACAGGGGAATCTTAAAGGAAACACTACCTGATGTTCTAATTGATCCCTTAGCGGTCTGTAACTCAAGAGTGGAAACTTCACAAGAAGACAGGTGGAGATGGGATGAAATTGTAAGGAACCTGTTTATGGATAAGTAATAGGAAAAGAAACTACGCTTGTGCCTTACGAAGTATGCAAAACTGACCTATTTGCAAGTAAACAGATTTTTTAAAAATAATTGGTTTGATATTTAGTGGCCACTGCTGGAAAAAAAATAATTTCTAATGTTTTGCTTTACTTTATTTCTATATTCAGCAGTGCTATCCATTTAAGTACCACTGCTGAATACATGTTTATGTGAATGCCAGCACTGCCTACTTATTCATATTTTGCTGGTGTAATTTAAATGGATAAATTATCTGCAGAATGACTGAATTTTGCCATGACCTAGATACAGTTTTACAGCAGAAAAGAGAGGCGATGATACGCAGCTATGCATAACGGTAGAAAGACAAGCAAACCAACAGTCTGGAAAGATGTGCAGCTTTATTAAAACAATCACCTGACGTGGCCACATTTTGCCCGCAAGCTGCATCAGAGGTAGAAATCAATATGCAAACAATCAAATTAAAATCATACAAATCATAAATATGAGCTCCAAAATTAAGAACTCCAAATTAAAAACATAAGAAATTAAAAACAAATAAATGTAATAAATAATGCTTAATAAAAGCAGACAGTACATAAGTACATAAGTAATGCCATACTGGAAAAGACCAAGGGTCCATCGAGCCCAGCATCCTGTCCACGACAGCGGCCAATCCAGGCCAAGGGCACCTGGCAAGCTTCCCAAACGTACAAACATTCTATACAATCAAGCCATTGTGACATCACTAATGAGGTTGGCTCTTATTGGTGGAATGAGCCACTATGACATCACAATAGGTTAAATCACTGCTCTATGTAATAAAAGTGAGCCAAGTAGAGGACATAAGTACATAAGTAATGCCACATTGGGAAAAGACCAAGGGTCCATCGAGCCCAGCATCCTGTCCACGACAGCGGCCAATCCAGGCCAAGGGCACCTGGCAAGCTTCCCAAATGTACAAACATTCTATACATGTTATTCCTGGAATTTTGGATTTTTCCAAGTCCGTTTAGTAGCGGTTTATGGACTTGTCCTTTAGGAAACCATCCAACCCCTTTTTAAACTCTGCTAAGCTAACCGCCTTCACCACTTTCTCCGGCAATGAATTCCAGAGTTTAATTACACGTTGGGTGAAGAAAAACTTTCTCCGATTTGTTTTAAATTTACTACACTCTAGTTTAATCGCATGCCCCCTAGTCCTAGTATTTTTGGAAAGCGTGAACAGACGCTTCACATCCACCTGTTCCACTCCACTCGTTATTTTATATACCTCTATCATGACTATCAGAGCAAAGAATGACAGTGAAAAAAAACACCAAAGTGATTCTACCACATACTTCACGTCAGTAGAAGCAACTCTTGAATGAAAACAATTCATATCAGTTTAGTGAACAGCATAAACTCCAACCACAGTAATGGCAATGTGTTGTGTTAAAAACATAAGAAGAGCACTGAAAGGGAGAATATACCTACTGGAGAAAAGAATGGACCCTCCCCTAATAGTTAAAAGCAAATCCAAGAAGCTAAGAAATATAGGGGTCCTTTTATAGAGGGGTGTCTTACTGACTTACTTGCATAGGATTTTCAAAGCAAAGAGAATGTATTGCAGTACCATGACAGTAAAAAGGAGAGCTGTGCACTTCCAACAGTGAAACATACAGTGTAGTCCCCAAAATGATATGAGTCCTCATTGCTATAGGCAAATGCAAAAAGCTCAGGCAACTCAGAAAAGCTAATTTGATAGTAATGCATCCTCAAATGAAGATGAAGTGTCTTTGAGACAATGTGTTTAAAGCATAAATGAAATGCACTACCCAGTCACTTGGGGCAGTTAAATGAGATCTCTCCTGTAACTGCAATCAAGAAAATGATAATCCACTCATAATGATAACAATGCTTGAGAACAGTAAAGAATGGAAATAAACACTGGAATTATTAAAAGGGCATATTTGCATTCTAATCACTGTTCCACAAATCATTCTGTAAACTTGATTAGAGGCATCCTGGACAAAAAAACCCTTGTTTGTAGTGCAATGAGTCACTTACGGTAGTAGAACATCAAATTAATGTTGCTATTTTATTTGATGCAGACTAGATGACATTTGCAATGTTTTCTAGTTTGTTGCATTGCTTGTTTAATGAGTCGTCTTCAATATGTGAGTCTGCCTTGTGCAAACCTAACTGGATTTGTGCCATCATCCATTACTGTGGGTTGGGAGGAAAGAAACATTCAGTTCTTCTACAACAATCTCTCACCATAGGGAAAACCAATGTGATAGAATTGTAGTATGATGGAATTCCATTTTTGGACCTGAATTCTATATATGGAATGCAGGAACTTGGGATTCTGCCAGGTACTTGTGCACTAGATTGGCCACTGTTGGAGACAGGGCTAGATGGACCACTGTTCTGATCCAGTATGGCTATTCTTATGCTACAATAGAATTTTGGGGACCCAGGGGTCCTTTTACTAAGCTGCAGGAAAAAGGGCCCTGCAGTAGCAGCGGGGGCCGGTTTTCCCCATGTGTCAGGGCTCTTTCTACTGCAGTGGATTAAAAGCCCCCCACAAAATGGTCATGCAGGGGGGGGAGCACTTAGTACCATCCATTGAGGTGGCGGTAAGGGCTCCCATGGTAACCCAGAGGTAACTGGGCAGCATGCAGTGATGCCCAATTACCGCTGGGTTAGTGCCATGCTATTAAAGTAAAAAATATTTTTTGGCACACCGGAAATGGTGCAAGCTTGAGCTGGAACTACTTCCGGCTGTTGCATTGGGCCGGCGGTAGTTCTGGGATAGAACGCAGTAAGCCTGCGTTGGGCTTACTGACGCTTTATAAAAGGGTACCCATATGCATATTCCTTGGTGGGACCAGTAGTGATTTTACAATTTAAAGTTTATTCACGTCTTGACATACTGCTATTTGGAATAGAGCTATACCGAATAGCATGTTTTACTATATGGCTGAATACGAATAATAAAAAATATTATTCGGCCGAATAAGAAAAATAGGCATTGAGCTTTAACATAACAAATAATAAAAGAAGCAACATGAACTCAGAGATCAAGTGTTTATTTCAGTAGGATTTAGCACAGCAGAGCCCCGATTATTTGCATTCAAATTTAAGTCACTATTTGGCCAAATATGAATAATGTATTTGGGGCCGAAAAGAATCGAATATTCAGTATGTTTATTATTTATTAGGATTTATTTACCGCCTTTTTGAAAGAATTCACTCAAGGCGGATTGAAGTGACATACAATTCAATGAATTCAATGGGGATATCCTGAAAAACCCTGACTAGCTGGATGTGCCCCAAGGACTGGGCTGTAAACCCCTGAGAACAGAGATGAGGAATTAGGGAGCCCAGGGAAACCATCCTGAACTTCTGCTTGGACAGATGTTTTTTCAGGGCCCTTAGGTCTAGCATGGAATGGAATGACCCACCTTTTTCATGACCAGGATATACTTGGAACAAAATCCCTTTTTTTCTCTCGATGAATGGGCTTGACTACATTGGCCTGCAAGAAGAAAAAGAGTTCCTTTGTAAGTATTTCCTAATGCAGAGAGCTAGATGTGTTCTGCGGGCAATTTGGAGAGAGTCTAATAACTGTAGATGGTAACTGATTAGGACTATTTTGAGAACCCATCGGTCTGAGGATTATAAGGAGCCATCTGTTTGAAGAAGAAAAAAAAAGAATTTAGCCGTACTCCTACCAGAAAGTTGAATGGCTATACAGGGATTCAGACTATGTTCTCCTGGAGGGAGTCAACCTCCCTACAGTTTTCACTCCAGTGGCTTGGGACTTCTTGGCCCTTGGCTGCCTGGTATGATGGTGAGATCGCTGTCTGGATTGCAAGAAAGGGTGGTTAGAAGATACCTACACCTATGAGAGTAATAGAACATCTACTGCTCACTGCTCCAAAACATCTTAGAAGAGGAGGCAGGATCAGAAGTGGGTCTGGAAAGGTTACAAAGGGTGTTCCTATGATTCTTGATGAGTGTAGCAGCATTCTGCAACTTATCTGTGAAAAGATTCTCTCCACAACATGACACATCAGCAAGCTTGTCTGGCAAATTAAATTCTAGTCTGAGGCCCTCAGTCAGGCAAGTTTACAGGCAGGCACCAATATGTATGGCAGAAGATCTAGATACCATTATCGGTTGCATGGACCATATATTTTTCATATCCCTTCCCTTTGGCTACAAGCCTACAGAGGTCTTCAGTCTTCTCCCTAGAGGACAGTGTCAGAAAACTCTGCTACACTGTACACTATTTTCCGCATGTGTATGCCCATAAAGAGCTGGTAGGATTCTTTGTGGGATGTGAGCACAACATTCAGAAAAACTCTCTCTCACAAAATCACTGAACAAGAGTTCTTCAGGTGAAAATTTGTCTCTTATGAGGTGGGAGGGGTCTAAAGAAATGTCCAAGGACCCCTCCTCTGAGAAGACCTCTAGCACTTCCTAAGAATCTCAGGAGTACTCAGTTAGACTTATAACGATACTACACAGGAAATGTTTGAGTCTCTGCCTTTCTTGAACTACTGACACTAATGTGAGGTCTTAGCTAGGGGTGTCACAGCACTGAGGACTCCTGATGTCTCTAGGAAGCTTCTTCCCCTGATGTATGGAAAATCAAATTGATGCAGCTGATATCAACCCTGAGTCCCTTTAAGGCCTTGGTTTGAAATGTATCTTGCAGGCAGTAAATGAGCTTTGAGGACTGGCTGGACCCCTCATTGACTTGACACCGACAATGTCAGATCTGAAGCATCATGTCAATCAAAAAACCACTCCATCGTGTCCTTGAGTTTCTGCATAAGCTGCTCCTCAAAGGCTGCCAATGACAAAGGTGTGGGCATCACAATAGGGGTAGTCATGTCCCCTTGAGTTACTTGGAATGTATCAGAACCAGAGTCTTAGGTCTGTGGAGGCTGTTATACCTTCTTCAATGTCATGGAGGATGACACATTGAGGATGTTTTGAAGACATTAGCAATACTGGTGCCTCAAAGCTCTTGGTGCCATACTTCAATATAGGTGATGTCAAGGTGGCCTAGCCTCTGCCAGCATCACAGTCCTTCAGCACTGATGAAGACAAGGATGAATCCTTTCTCTTTTTTTTGGGCAGGAATCGGATGACAAATCCCAATAGCTCCTATTGATGTTTGATATTGAGGGTAATTGAGACATTCTTTATGTCAGTTGTGACCATATTTTCTTAGCTTTGTCTAATTAAAGCAAGTGATTTACAATCCAACTGGGCCTGGAATTTCATTGTACTTAGAAAGACAGGCGCAGACTTCCCAATAGACAGATTCATGGCCAATGTTATACATGTTGAGGCCCAGAGCAGAAAGTCTGGAGGGGAAATCAAAGACTGCCAGCAGGCTGTGTCTCCCTCTGCTTTAGGTATTATTAGGATCCCTCAGAGGCATGGAGTCCAAGAAATCTGTCCTGGTTTCATCTTCCTAAATCCAGCCCTGGACAGACTGGGCAACCACATAGGAAAAGCTGCCCCAGGAAGAATGACAGAGCTGCTGACCAGACGTTCATCCAGCTACTCCAATCTGGCTGATTCTGAATGCGTAAATATATCCTTCTAAATTATACAGATGTCTTGAAGTATATATTCAACCTCCCTATCCATATAAGTTAGATCACTGAATGTGTGATCCTAAGTTTTGTATAGCCAGACACTTCACTAGACCAGCTACTTCTGTATTCAGACATATGGATAAGTTATTCAGATATCAATTAAATCATTGCTAACTGGCTAATATTTTGTCCTTTCCCTAGCATATCTGTAATCCCAACTCACTTTATAAGCATAACATTTAGGTGTACACTCATTCATTCATTTATTAACTAACACATCGACTGACCACTCAACTGGTAGAAGACCGTTCTGTACAGTGCATTAAATAATAAGCATAGTTTATAGATGCATAACATAAATATTCCAAAACAATCATTCTGTTCAGCCCAAATAAAATAAACAGATCTAAAAATTATACAAACATTTTGAGTCTGGATAAGTTTCAGCAAATAAAAAAAGCTTTCAATAACTTCCTAAAATGCTTAGCATCCACTTCAACCCTGACATTCTTAGCCAGCACATTCCATAATCTGGGAGCTGCAATAAAGAAAGTTGTATATGTAGTTCTTGCCAATGGCCTGCTCTAAGAGAGGGAAATTCCAGGAAATGGGATGAACTTGAACAAAGACTATGAGAGGGTGCTTACCAAGAGAGTAAGATAGCTAAATTCTGAGGAGCAGCCATACGTTCTTTTAAAATCTTAAATACCAGCCAACAAGTCTTAAACAGGCAGCCAGTGAAAAGACATCAAAGATGATGTGCTTCTGGGGATTACAGTCAACAGCCTCAGCGCATCATTTTGAATCAATTGGACTGAACAGATGAATTGAACAGGGAATCCTAACAATTCCACACTGCAGTAATCAGTATTGGCTAAAAGTAAAAGCCTACGGACACTATCCTGAAATCAAGTGGCGGTAAAAGGAAGTGCATAAATTGAAGTAAACCTAGATTTTAAAAATGCAGATTTTAGTTTTCTGAGTGACCTGTGGTTTCACACAATAGGAAAGGGGTGAAGATGTCACATTAACAACCATTACGTTTGGAGAAGAAATAGGAGCAGCAAGGTATGGTTTATGCGCCCATAAGAACTCAGTTTATGGTACACTTAAAGTGAATTTATTCTGAGCCATCCAACATGAGACAGAGATTTATTTTATTTATTTATTTATTTATTGCATTTGTATCCCACATTTTCCCACCTATTTGCAGGCTTAATGTGGCTTACATAGGTTTATTAACTATGGGAAGTTGTTAAAGACCTATTTCTTTGCCAAGACCTACTCCCCACTTTTCACCATTGACTGATGCACTCTCCTTGACCCTTACCCTGCTTGATTCACCCTGTTAGATGTTTTTCATCCTGTCTCCTCCTTGTATACTTTTCTAAGTTTCCTATTTTGTGATTTTATTTAACTTTTTGTAAGCCACATTGTGCCTGCATGTGTGGGAAAATGTGGGATATAAGCAAACCATAAATAAATAAATAAGATCCACTGCATATAAAGAGTGGCAGAAAATGTAAATAAAGCACTTATAGGACCAGCACCTGATGCCGATCCGATAACTGCATTTGAATATCGACTCAAATACAAATCAACCTATGCAAGTAGTTTTTCCTATATAAGCACACAACTGTAGAATGAACTATCAAAAGCCGTGAAAACAACATACAACCATTTAAACTTCAGGAAATCACTAAAAACCTACCTATTCAAAAAAGCATACCTTACTGAAATAACCTAAAAGACTGAACCCTGCTACACAACTAACTAAAGCTAGAACTGGACTCAACACAACTCCTCCTCGCTACGATTCCCAAATATGTCTGTAACACAAGTATCCATTCTACCATAATACCACTTTGTATTTGATTTGTTCCTTACCGGCCTGGCGCACGCCTTCGGTGTTATGTGAGCCACACTGAGCCTGCAAATGGGTGGGAAAATGTGGGATACAAATGTAACAAATAAATAAATAAATAAATATTCTCCAAGGCTGTAACTTTGCTTCTAAGGGTAGTGGATATGGAGGACAAATGCAGAAAACAGCCCAGGAGCAGATTTCTTGTTTTACTTTCCCTTTCTCTCTTCTGTTACACCTTCCATTTCTCACAGAGATCCATATGAAAACACTTTCACGATTCCCCTGTAATAAGACTTACATAAGCAATCGGTCCCTGACCACGTTTAAAAGCAAGTGCTAGAATTTTTTTGTTGTTGTTACATTTGTACCCCGTGCTTTCCCACTCATGGCAGGCTCAATGCGGCTTACATGGGGCAATGGAGGGTTAAGTGACTTGCCCAGAGACACAAGGAGCTGCCTATGCCTGAAGTGGGAATCGAACTCAGTTCCTCAGTTCCCCAGGACCAAAGTCCACCACCCTAACCACTAACACTAGGCCACTCCTCCACTGTTGCTACTATTTGAGATTCTACATGGAATGTTGCTATTCCACTAGCAACATTCCATGTAGAAGTCGGCCCTTGCAGATCACCAATGTGGCCGCGCAGGCTTCTACATGGAATGTTGCTAGTGGAATAGCAACATTCCATGTAGAATCTCCAATAGTAGCAACATTCCATGTAGAATCTCCAGTAGTATCTATTTTATTTTTGTTACATTTGTACCCTGCGCTTTCCCACTCATGGCAGGCTCAATGCGGCTTACATGGGGCAATGGAGGGTTAAGTGACTTGCCCAGAGTCACAAGGAGCTGCCTGTGCCTGAAGTGGGAATCGAACTCAGTTCCTCAGTTCCCCAGGACCAAAGTCCACCACCCTAACCACTAACACTAGGCCACTCCTCCACTGTTGCTACTATTTGAGATTCTACATGGAATGTTGCTATTCCACTAGCAACATTCCATGTAGAAGTCGGCCCTTGCAGATCACCAATGTGGCTGCGCAGGCTTCTACATGGAATGTTGCTAGTGGAATAGCAACATTCCATGTAGAATCTCCAATAGTATCTATTTTATTTTTGTTACATTTGTACACTGCGCTTTCCCACTCATGGCAGGCTCAATGAAGCTTACATGGGGCAATGGAGGGTTAAGTGACTTGCCCAGAGTCACAAGGAGCTGCCTGTGCCTGAAGTGGGAATCAAACTCAGTTCCTCAGTTCCCCAGGACCAAAGTCCACCACCCTAACCACTAGGCCACTCCTCCAATAATTGTCTACTTAATTCTTTGATTCTGATATAAATTCAGGAAAGTACTCACTAAAGATGTTCCCCTATCATGTTCTTTCAGACCACCACAGCATGGCACAATGTGCAATACTATAGGGTATTTGATGTTTTTGGAGTTTGATATCTACAACAGACGCTGGCTGTCAGCTTCCTAATGGACATGCCTAAGAAGAAAATAGGGCTTACGTCTCTCAGTTTGTGGAGGTTTATGTTTATTGAAACTTGTTATACCACTAATTCTGAGACAAGACAGATCTAAGCAGTGTACAATACTAAAATATATAAAATATATAATAAAAGGAAATAAGACTCCTTACACAAACTTCTCACTGTGGTTTTTGTTTGTTTTTAATAGATCATTCCAGTAATAACTCATTAGGTCTGGATTTCCAATCCATGTAGACGGTAACCTTAGATCTGGGATCTCACCGTGCATAAAAGCCTAGAAATTGAAAGCACATCAGCAGCAGGGAAAAAGTAATTGTGAAATGAGTTATGGCTCCAGAATTGTGCTTGACATCTTATTAGGTCATATGCTTCCTGCTGCATAAATGCATTTTTCCATTACTGAAGGATAACGGACCTTGTTCACTTGAATACCAGGTCTTTGACTTTCTGCCAAAAACATGACTAGCCATTGGATTTTGCTGAAGTCTATAGCTGAAAAAAAGGTCGGCTAGTAAAGAATTCGGGATGTGCACTGTTAAAAGTTTTTGATTTGATTTCATATTTTGGGGGGTTTTGCCCTTATTTTGGAGGAAGTTTTGTCAGGTTATTTCATACGTTCATTGCAATAATATATGCAGTTAAAAAGTTCTAATGAACTTTTTGATGCTGCTTTTAACTCCTAACCCTTACTCACTTGTTCAGTACCCTTATTTTATCATCCCCACCTCAGTAATTCCCTTATCTGTTATTTGTCCTGTTTGACTGTCCTAATTAGATTGTAAGCTCTGTCCAGCAGGGACTGTCTCTTCATGTTCAAGTGTACAGCGCTGCGTACATCTAGTAGCACTATAGAAATGATAAGTAGTATTAGTCTTTGGGATTCCGGAATCTTGCTACTCTTTGGGATTCCGGAATCTTGATACTCTTTGTCCTTATCTGGCCTATTTGTCTGTTCTGATTAGATTATAAGCTCTGTCGAGCAGGGACTGTCTCTTCATGTTCAAGTGTACAGCGCTGCATACATCTAAAAGCGTGGTAGAAATGATAAGTAGTAGTAGTAGTTATTTCATATGCTATTTTTATGAGGAGACTAGAACATATATTATTTAGTGCAAATGGTGGAACCAATTCAATTTAGAGGGAAAAAACGGTAACAATGAAATTTGATGTTCTCAGTTTCACTATGGTAATGCTAGAGCCATAAATTTGCTACAACCTTGTTACCAGCTTTGGATGTCTCCCAAGATACTCATCTACCAGAAACAAAGAATTTAAAACTCAAGGGTAAACTTCTGGCTCCCAAACCTACAGAGGAATATTGTTAGCATTGTACAGTTTATGTAAACATATATAGGACTTCATATATTGATGGCTACTTGTTTTATTTGATAGAAACTGCATTCAAACTATAATTATCTCATTTGTTTTAATGAGACAAATTCATCTGTCTATGGCACTCATGTCAAAAGAGAAAAATGTCTCAAAAGCAGCAATGACGCAGGGGGTGGATGCTTTTTTTTTTTCACAAAAAAAATAATAATAAAACTTTATTTATAACCCGCTATAATGTCCAAGTAATGATTTTTGAAACTCTTATTTGAGATGTTTTTCTCTTTAGTTTGTCTAAATCATAAGGGGGGGGGGGCATGTTGAGAGTGTGTTTTGGGCGGGCGAGCAATAATGAAACATGATAAAAACGTCTAGGGCAAAAATTGGGACATTTTTATCTAGACCTGTTTCAATCACAAGTCAGATAAAGTGCCCTGGTGCAGTTATAGAACAGGATCTCACTGCATAGCATTGAAGCACAAAGAAAGAGGTGCCTGTTTATAGAATTGTTTCCTTAATGGCTGTTAATAAACGTATAAACCCTTTTGAATATTGAGCTGTTAGTTTTAACATAGCACCATGACCATAGTAACATAGTAGATGACGGCAGAAAAAGACCTGCACGGTCCATCCAGTCTGCCCAACAAGATAATTCATATGTGCTACTTTTTGTGTATACCCTACCTTGATTTGTACCTGTCCTCTTCAGGGCACAGACCGTATAAGTCTGCACAGTACTATCCCCGCCTCCCAACCACCAGCCTCGCCTCCCAACCACCGGCTCTGGCACAGACCGTATAAGTCTGCCCCTCACTATCCCGGCCTCCCAACCACCGGCTCTGGCACAGACCGTATAAGTCTGCCCAGCACTATCCCCGCCTCCCAACCACCAGTCCCGCCTCCCACCACCGGCTCTGGCACAGACCGTATAAGTCTGCCCCTCACTATCCCCGCCTCCCAACCACCAGCCCCGCCTCCCACCACCGGCTCTGGCACAGACCGTATAAGTCTGCCCAGCACTATCCCCGCCTCCCAACCACCAGCCCCGCCTCCCAACCACCAGCTCTGGCACAGACCGTATAAGTCTGCCCCTCACTATCCCCGCCTCCCAACCACCAGCCCCGCCTCCCACCACCGGCTCTAGCCCAGAGTGTTTTTGAATAATAAAATGAAATTCTATAGAATGAAACAGAAGATAAATCCATGAGAAATTAACATTAGCCAAATGATTACTAGAAAAGTACTGGAAGGCAATATAGTCTAACCCCAACTTGGACAAATGTGATTTTTTTTCAAGGAAACGCTTTTTCCTTGGAAATCCAGTTTAAGCTTTTTGTACTGGCACACAGAGTCCATTATACAGGCACCCCCTATCTAGCATCTGTGAACAAGCTTCACACTCCAGAGAGGGCCCTATGCTCTTTGCATGATGGCCACCTAAACATACCTCTTTTGTTCAGCTGGCGTACTTGGACTCAACCCAACATTGTGCATTCTTCTGTGCTGCTCCCCTTCGTTGGAACTCCCTGTCCCAGGTTCTCCACAATGAGCCATCAATTCTCAAATTTAAAGTGGCACTGGAGACGTTCTTTTCTCAAAAGGCCTATAGCGATACTGAGTGGCCACCTTTTGGTGACCTGGGTGTGATTGACACCTCCCTATATCTCCCCTCCCTACCCCTATTGTTCTTTCTCTTTCCTGTCATTGATTGGAGGTTTTTTTTCTCCCTATTTTAAAAAATGTTGTCAGTCGCTCTGTCGTGCTGTCATGAAGAGTGGTATATCACAGCTAATAAACCATAAGTGCTACCAATTTTTTACCAAGGGGCTTTCGTAATGAGATATCACTTCACTACATATATGTGCATTCATTGTACGTGAAGCATTTCAAAGTTTTCCAATCAAGCTGGAGTGTTTACAGAGACATACAAGGCGTGTTGATTTGCCCACTTATGTTCAGGATAAGAGATAAACAGTGATTTCCACTGGGGAATAAGAGACCTTGGATTATGCAAGTTCAAGCAAAACATTTAAAAATGATTACAGAGCATTTTATTCCTTGACATGAACAAAAATAACATTTTGTCAAAACTTATACTGGTTGGAAGATAGGAAGAGACTGAAATACGATTTGCATGATTTAGGATACATTTAAAAGCTCCAAAATCTCTTTTAGGCTGATATTCAGTAGGAAATAACTATTTAGGAGGGCTTCTCATAGTGATACTGAAAAGCCAGAGAGATTACTGCAACACTATGCACTAAGTGCAAGGGTGGGGGGTAGAATCAAGGTGGAGCCAGAGTTTATCTGTTTAGCGCTCATATTCAGACCGCTAACTGGATAGCACAGCAGATGAAGTTAGAACAGCTAAAAGACTGCCCTAACTCTGCTTTGTTATCCAGGCAATGGTCTGAATATTTGCCAATATCTGGATAACTTCCAGTGGTAATGCAAGCCCCAGAGAATCAATGCTGGTGCCACAAATAGGCCCAGCATTGAATATCTGGGTTTAAAATTCTGCCCATGGCAGTCAGCACCATGAAAATAGTTATTGCTACTACTACTACTACTATTTAGCATTTCTATAGCGCTACAAGGCATACGCAGCGCTGCACAAACATAGAAGAAAGACAGTCCCTGCTCAAAGAGCTTACAATCTAATAGACAAAAAATAAGTAAAGTAAGCAAATCAAATCAATTAATGTGTACAGGAAGGAGGAGAGGAGGGTAGGTGGAGGCTCAGTCCACCAATAAGAGCCAACCTCATCAGTGATGTCACAATGGCTTGATTGCCTGATACTTGGCTCACTTCTGATATTGTGATGTCATAAGGGAAAGGGGGAAAGGGAAATGGCACTTGATATACCGTCTTTCTGAGGTTTTTGCAACTACATTCAAAGCGGTTTACATATATTCAGGTACTTATTTTGTACCAGAGGCAATGGAGGGTTTAGTGACTTACCCAGAGTCACAAGGAGCTGCACTGCACTAACCAATAGGCTACTCCTCTACTACTACTACTATTTAGCATTTCTATAGTGCTACAAGGCATACGCAGCGCTGCACAAACATAGAAGAAAGACAGTCCCTGCTCAAAGAGCTTACAATCTAATAGACAAAAAAAATAATAATAAAGTAAGCAAATCAAATCAATTAATGTGAACGGGAAGGAAGAGAGGAGGGTAGGTGGAGGCGAGTGGTTACGAGTCAAAAGCAATGTTAAAGAGGTGGGCTTTCAGTCTAGATTTAAAGGTGGCCAAGGATGGGGCAAGACGTAGGGGCTCAGGAAGTTTATTCCAGGCGTAGGGTGCAGCGAGACAGAAGGCGCGAAGTCTGGAGTTGGCAGTAGTAGAGAAGGGATCTGCTGTGATCTGAATACTGGCCTGCCTGTTTTTGTTTTTTTTTAAGGTTTTCATTAGTGCTTGGTTATGGCACAGTTTGTTGTGTAATGGTGCCTGGCAGTAATTGATTAGATCATAGCTATTTCTCTGACAACATCATAGTCAATTAAATAAGCAGATGAGTTATTTGCTGTTTTTCCTTGGCTGGCTTGACCGTGCTGTATTTAATATTCACTGACTTTTAGTCATATCATTTCTATAATGCTGCATTTCTAGTCATTTTGTAGTTTTCCTTCTTCCCCAATCTTTTGTAAAAGGTCTAGCAAATGGTCTGCTGAATTTCAATCTTCCATATGGGATTCCACGGCAAACGTTTAACAAAGGTTGTCAAAAACTTGGTGCCTTTGGCCTTCTCTAGGTACTGAACTCTGATAAAGTATGGGGGAACTTACTTTTTGTTTTTAGATTATTTTTTTTGCTTGTGTGATGGTGAATTTAATTTAAAACTTATTTCCACCATTTCACTTAAATATAAACGTACAAGGTGGATTACACACACAGGATAAATATATAAATAAACAAATTCTCTTTGCTTTCCATTCCATAGAAAGTTGAGTTTGAAACCCCATTTTGCATAGGACACTGAGGTAAGAATTATAATATATAAGCCAGGATGTCCATAATTCCTCTAGTATTTTGCAAAGGCTCTGCCCACAATAAAATATATATAAGGTCAGGATGCTGGCAAATACACAATATGGTGCTCCAGTGGCTATTAAAGATTTCTATGAATTTTAGGCAAGGTAAATACACAATAGGGTGCCACAGTGGCTAAAGATTTCTATGAATTGTAGGCAAGGTATAAAACACCGGTACTTTAAAGAACTATTCAAAACATAGCAGCTCGTATAATTTGTAGAGTCTCAAGATACGATAAGGCTATGCCTTTACCATGTCAACTCCATTGGATCCCGATCTATCTGAGAATTTCATTTAAGGTTCTTATCCTTACATATAAAGCGCTTTACTCAGCTACACCATCCTATCTTGTCAACTTAACTATTCCATACACACCATCGCGAACATTACGTTCACTTACTGACAATAGGCTGGTAATTCCACCTCCCTCGAGAGCTAGGTGGGAATCAACCCGAGCTTTAGCCTTTTTCTTTCTATCACCATCATTGTGGAAGTCCCTCCCAAAATTTATCAGGGTGGAAGAATCATTTATGCTCTTTTGTAAGGCCCTGAAAACCTATTTCTTTGAAAAAGCTTTTGAAATTTAGTGCTGCCACTCAGGAAGGAAAGAAAATATAACAATTGAACAGGGAATATATATTACCAAAGGAAATAATATTGACTAATGTGATGTGCATGATTGATACAATTAATTGTTTTGTCCTCTTTGGTATGGAAGTTTTTGTTAGCGCTGTCCTATCATAAAATGGATTTCTTTTATAAGTTAGAATATCATTGTATGTTATTTGTATTTTTAAAGACGTAAACCGTTCTGATTTGCTATGCAAGAAGTGACGGTATAGTAAAAAATAAACGATAAATATTGATTCCAATGCTGTTAAAAAACCAAGGTCACTGTTTACTAAGCAGCGCTGTAGGCGTGCAAACTTTCTAGCGCACGCTAACACTAGAGACATCCATAGGTATAATGGGTGTCTCTATCGTTAGCATGCACTAATTTTCAGCATGCCTACAGTGCGGCTTAGTAAACAGGGCCCCGAGTCCTTCCCTCTGCTGTAATTTGAGAAATCATGCTCAAAATATCATTTGAAGGATCCACCTCAAATACTTTATAAACACTCTCATCAGATAATTGATGATCTGCATCTGCCATGTCGTCTCTTTATTCTTGAGAACAATGGCTCCTCCCCTGTAGGCTCTTCTAATCATAATAGAGGAATCTTTGCTTAGCTGGTTCAAAGTGCTTCTCTCGTTTGATAAATTATCATTTTACCAAGGTAGAGCTGTGTCAAATTGTTCCACATCTTGCAATATTAAGGTCTTCATAGTGTATAAAATTGCATTCAGTGTTCCAGAGGGAGGCCAAATGGAAGGTTCTCTTACCATCAAACAATCTGGTTATATTTTGTCTGAAAATCTTTTACTAAAATATAACCACAGCTGTAATTTTCTCATAAACTTCTCAATCACTCTGCTGCAGGGTTTCGCTTAGTTGGATCATGTTTCTTTGTCAAAAACTTTACTGTAGTGCCGGCACCAGCTGTCTCATGGCTCCATTTTTCTACATGCTGGTGACTCCTAGGTTGAAAATGACTGGAGTAACTTTTCTAAGTTGAAATGCTTTGAGTAAGCTCTTGGCATTCATATGTGCAATCTTAATTAGACCCTTCTAATTATGATTGTCATAAAGTATATTTTTAGAGAGGAGAATGGCATTCTGAGTTAATTCAATTAAACATCAATTTGATAAGTATTGAGTAGTAGACTGAATAACAAAAAGCAGTTTTAACATGATCTCAACAGTCTTACTTACACACCCTTTTCAGAATCTATTATTCAGTTTCACATCTTTAAAGAAAACTAAAAAAAAATAAGTTTTGAACTATTTGGTTTTTTTTATGTGAATTTTAAAGTTTTGATGTTTTTTTTTAAAGCTCCTAAAAATATAACTCTGTGACATATAAATGCATGAAATAAATAGAACATTGATTACCTTCTGTCCCAGGCAGTATTACTAACCAGCTAATTTTCTGTGAACCCTTTACAGAACATGGACCACTGCATGCCTGGTAGAAAGCAGGATAAAGAGACACTGTTAGTTGAACTTTGCACATGACTGTTAACTGCACAAGAAATAGCTTATTGAAGGAAACAAAGGATAGACTGTTACGGGGACAAACTCATTTCATTTCTTGGCTGAACATTGCTTCCCTGGGTGATCATGGATGCTAGAATTGGGAATGCAACCTGCTACTTTGTCACGAGTGTCATGCTATTCATTGCCTTTAAAGAACTGTGTGCTTTTGCTGAAAAAAACCCAAAAAGGATGCTGCAACAGAACCTTAAAAGTCATGAAGTGGAGCCTGGCAGGACATCACAAAGTTATGTGCCATGCACTTAAAGCAGCACTGCTAGCAAAGAAAATGTAGTTCAATCAGCAGTTGGAAAAACTAAAGTCATTTTCCTGTGATTTTTATTTTCAGAGATAAAGTAAATTCTTAACATTTTTACAAATTCTTCCTGCATTCCTAACCCCACCATTTGGAGTGTTGGGTGTTCATTTTTATTAAAGGGCCCTTATATAAAGCGGCAGTATAGCTACCGACACGTTGTTGCAAGCCAATCCAGCACAACTGCTGGGTCACCCCTAGCACTTGCCATTTCTGGTGCAACTGGAACTTTTTTACTGCTGGGGGTTACCTGGTGGTAATCAGGCAGTGCTGCATGCCGAGCAGGAGCCCCTACCCCCTCCTAAATAGGTGGCGGTAAGGCGCTTGGCAAATCCATGCACTGATGCTACTGCAGGGCCCCTTTTACCATAGCTTGGTAAAAGAGGCCATAAATTTTTACTTGTCTGCTGCCCTGATACATTTAAATAGACATTTCAACCTAGTCAGGGAGAGAAAACTAACAACTTATAGCAGCAGCTTCAGAGAGCATTTTCCATCTCACAGATAGGCTGCAGAGAATACCTTCTCCTGCTTCCACCCACCCTACCCCTCTACCCACCCACCCCTAGAGTGACATGTCTTATATAACCTCCCTATCAACCCACTCATTACTTTACCTCACCCATTTCTATTCTTCTATCACCTTCTCCCACTACTCCAACCAGAGTTACACCTAATCACACTGACCACCCTTCAACATCTTCTGTCCTTCTGTGACTGTTCTCTTGTGCTTGACTGCTTAAATATTTTAAATTTAAATGCTTTACTTTTTGTCTATTAGATTGTAAGCTCTTTGAGCAGGGACTGTCTTTCTTCTGTGTTTGTACAGTGCTGCGTACACTTTGTAGCGCTCTAGAAATGTTAAATAGTAGTAGTAGTAGTAGTAGTCATATGAAAAAGTCTATTACACTGAAATGCTTCATGAGGGTGAAGTAGGCTAAGATATAGTTTGATATGTCCTAGAAAGAGAAAACAATTTTTAAATTAATTTTCTCCATGAATGAGAAGTCTGATTCTAGGTTCCTGTCCTCTACAGACTGTAGCATGTGGAGGGGCATAATCGAACGGGGCGCCCAAGTTTTCATGGGGCAGTGCTCGCAGGACGGCTCCATGAAGGGGCAGGGAAACCCGTATTATCGAAACAATATGGGCGTCCATCTTTCGTTTCGATAATACGGTCGGGGATGCCCAAATCTCAACATTTAGGTAGACCTTACAGATGGTCGCCCCCCTATTTTCGGCGATAATGGAAACTGAAGACGCCCATCTCAGAAACGACCAAATCCAAGCCATTTGGTCATGGGAGGAGCCAGCATTCATGGCAGCTCCTTGCGACTCTCAGCAAGTCACTTAACCCTCCATTGCCCCATGTAAGCCGCATTGAGCCTGCCATGAGTGGGAAAGCGCGGGGTACAAATGTAACAAAAATTAAAAAATAAAAAGTGCACTGGTCCTCCTCACATGCCAGGACACCAAACAGGCACCCTAGGGGGCACTGCAGTGGACTTCACAAATTGCTCCCAGGTGCATCTCTCCCTTACCTTGTGTGCTGAGCCCCCCAACCCCCCCCCCCAAAAAAAAAACCCCACTCCCACAACTGTACACCACTACAATAGCCCTAAGGGGTGAAGGGAGGCACCTACATGTGGGTACAGTGGGTTTCCGGTGGGTTTTGAAGGGCTCACATTTACGACCACAAGTGTAACAGGTGGAGGGGGGATGGGCCTGGGTCCGCCTAACTGAAGTGCACTGAATCCACTAAAACTGCTCCAGGGACCTGCATACTGCTGTCATGGAGCTGGGTATGACATTTGAGGCTGGCAAAAAAAATGTTTAAGTTCTTTTTTTAGGGTGGAAGGGGGTTGGTGACCACTGGGGGAGTAAGGGGAGGTCATCCCCGATTCCCTCTGGTGTCATCTGGTCAGTTTGGGCACCTTTTTGAGGTTTGGTCACAAGAAAAAATGGACCAAGTTGGCCAAGTGCTCGTCAGGGACGCCCTTCTTTTTTCCATTATCGGCCGACGACGCCCATCTCTTAAGCACGCCCCAGTCCCGCCTTCACTAAGCTGATGACATCCCCCGTGAACTTTGGTCATCCCCGCGATGGAAAGCAGTTGAGGGCGCCCAAAATCAGCTTTCGATTACGCCAATTTGGGCTACCCTGAGAGAAGGACGCCCATCTCCCGATTTGTGTCGGAAGATGGGCACCCTTCTCTTTCGAAAATAAGCCGGATAGTCTCTGCCAATAAAATCAATAAGCATTTTCAAGGTGGGAAAAACGTTTTCCTAGTCTGTGGCATTATCTTTAGGAGGAAAACAATAGTGGCCTGTTAGTGCAGTAAGTTTGTGCACTTATTGCCCATTAGATTCAAAACTTATGGGCCCCTTTTACCAAGCTGAGAAAAGAGGGGACCTACATTGACATCGCCATGTTTTTGACGCGCGCTGAGGCCCCCTTTTACCGCAGCTGAGTAAAAAGTAGGTCTTTCTTTTCTGCAAGAAATTGCCATGCAGCGTGTAAAGCACTTGCCACATAGCCATTTTGGGGGGCAGCACTTACCGCCACCCATTGAGATGGCGGTAGGGGCGCCCATGCTAACCCAGCGGTAACCGGGAAGCGCCGGCTATGACGGCATGCTGGGGGTGGGAACTACCACCGGTGCTGCGGTAGCCCAGTGATAGTTCTTGTTTAGTGAGTGGTAAGCCTGCGTTGGGCTTACCTCCGCTTTGTAAAAGGGGCCCTCAGTACTTGGATTTAGGTCACATCTTTTTCAATAGTAATTCAAGGTAAGTTACATTCAGGTATACTATATATTTCGCTGTCCCCAGAGGGTTTACAATCTAAGCAATGCAGCCTCAGGATAGAGCCATCTCAATGCACCACTCTACCATAAAATTAGTGATCCCAAAATACTGCAGCATGATGGGGAAAGAAGAAGCAGGCTCATCCCAGGAAGGGCGCCAGAGCTGAGAGGGGCTCATCAGAGACAAAGGATTCTGTGTAGAAGATAGTGCAGGATGAGCAGCAGGAGCCAGTGGAGGAGGTAGATGTAGTGGATGAAGCTCCATGAAGTGAAGAAAAGGTCCCAACAATTCAGCTCTGTATCAGCAGTGTCTCTACTATTGCTGGAGGAGGTTTTGCACAAGATGGCCAGCTGTTCAAGCAACAAAGGAGCCTTGGAAGAGACAAAATGAGAAGACCCCCCTCCCCCCTAGTGAGGTACATAGAACAATTGCTGCAGCAACATGATCGGCTTATGACTAATCTGCAAGCATTTGCCATCATTATAGAATGCTTGCTCAGGAGGTCTGTTGATCACATTGCTCTAGATGAGGGCCTGTCTCCTCCAGTCCCTGACTCAATTTTCTCCTCTTTTCTTCACTCCTCATGAACTCTCTGAGGATTGCTGGTGCAGGGTAGGTCACTAACTTTTTCTGAGTATGCAGAAGCTACCAGGAGTGTCTCAACTGTGGCAGAATAAAGAGGAGTCTCCTCTAAGGCTAGCAGTGACTCCTCTTCAATGCAGCACATGAGTAGAATGGCTATTGCACTCTTTACTAGCATGGAAAGACTGTGGCCACCCATATAAGCATTAATTTTTTGTTACATTTGTACCCCGCACTTTCCCACTCATGGCAGGCTCAATGCGGCGGGCAATGAAGGGTTAAGTGACTTGCCCAGAGTCACAAGGAGCTGCCTGTGCCAGGAATCGAACTCTTTTCCTCAGGACCAAAGTCCACCAGGTTTCCACTGTAAATGAACATTCACTTAACAGTTATAAATGACTGGGGGGAGGGGAGGAGTCAAGATGGCGCCGACACGCTGAACGCTGTAAACCTGCTCAGAACAATTCACTGCTGAACTTGATTTTCCTCAAAAAATAATGCCCCACAAGCGAAAAGGGTTGGTGAGAGCCTTACCTTCTCAGGCTCTTACGTCCTCCCCGATGCAGCGAACTCTGGACGGATTTGCAATTCGGCGTCCACCAGGTGATTCGGGAGGAGGAAACCCGCTTGACGCCAGTGCAGGGGCTCAGACATCGCTGGAAGTTGAGACCTCTTTGTCTCCCCCGACTGTTGGTACTCCACTCTGCCCAGCCGCGATTCGGGAAGGGGTTGCTGAACTACAAGCTCCGGAAGTCGGAGGCGGTGTGGCCAGCGGAGAGGGCCCCCTCCCAGAGTTGGAGTCGGCTGTTGAAGGTAAATCGACGTGGGAGACCCCGCCAAGAGTGGTAATGCTTGACATGCTTTGGCAGTCAATGCAAAAAATGCAAGATTTAATAATAAATTCTACTCAAGAGACCAAAAAACTTGCTAATACTGTAGGCCAGCTATCTCAATCTTTGGATAAGCTCAAGCAAGATTTAAAAGATCAGGAAAAACACTCTCAGTAAGAAGCTGTGAAAACTAATGAAAAATTCATTACAGTGATGAAAGATAATATGTCTATGCGTCAAAGGATTGAACAAATAGAAAACTATAATAGGTGATTGAACATGCGAATTCTTAATTTCCCCAAACCAGTAGGAATGCTACCATATGATTTGTTCAAAATGCTTCTTGTGGAGAACTTAAAATTTTCAGCTCAAAATATTCCGCCGATAAACAAGATTTATTTCTTACCTACAAAGAAAGATCGAGAAGGTGTTTTGGAGGAAGCTGAAGAATTGAATGATATTTCACAGATATTGGAGGACTCTTTGTCCGAGGTGACAACTAGAGCTACCCTCCTTGTATCCTTTGTATTTGAACAAGACTTTGACGCTGTATTAAAACTTTACTTAAAAAGTACACAGCAACAATTTTGTGGACAGAAATTGTGGATATTTCCTGATGTGACTAAAATCACTCAAGAAAGAAGAAAACGGTTTCTGGAAATGAGAGAGGAAACCAGGTCTTTAGGGGCAACTTTCTTACTTGCTTATCCTTGCAAGTGTGTTATAAAATATCTAAATATAAAGTATGTGTTTTTTGTACCAACACAACTGAGAGAATTTATAAATATGAAAAAGCTTGTCAAATGATAAAACCAACATAAAGTATTGTATGGTGGTATTTAGGGCTAGGCCTTTCCTTATAATTTTTTCTTCTTTTTATGTTCCCCTGAACTATTTCGACTCCTTCCTCTTTAATTGTGGTCAAAGGAAGATATGGTGAAATATTAATGTTTTTCTTTAGTTAATTTTGTTTCCACTTGAATGATATGTATTAATCATATCTGTATTTCATGTCGCAAGTATAATGCTTGTAAAGTTATGAAAATGTTCAATAAATAAAAAATTAAATAAATTAAAATAATAAATAAATGACTGGGGATCAGGTTATTAGGTTATTCCTTGTTGCCACTGCTTGCTTACATTCTTTGGGGTAACAGGGTTCCACATGTTAGGCAGTCTCCTCCGCTTCTTCCTATCTGGAGACTCTGGCTGAAGGTACATATTTATGCAAATATGCTAAATAATTGCCAAGAATTTGCTGTTTCCAGAGATTCTTTACAAATCCACCACAGGAGTGTGGGGATCTAGGTGTATTCAACTGAATGCTAGCAGAAGAATAATGTCCTTTAAATCTAAATTTGATGTAGGACAAAGTGGCATCTGGAAGAGACACGGGTTTCTGAACTTAGTACTGTTCTGTAGACTATGGGGAAAAGGAAAGGAAAACTTGGACCTTCCTCTGAACCTTTACCCCGAATGGTCCCGTTGGCACTCGAAGATTGTGGGCTCAGACCCTCAACAGCTGATTCAGAGGCTATTGGTGGCTTTGGAGGCTAAGAACAAAAAGAGGGGGAGTAGGGAGAGTTGGCTCTTCTCAAATACCGAAGGAGACATGTAGATGAATAGGAGTCTTTATTACAAATCATCAAAAAAGCAACTCAAATGCAAATTGAAGTTTGGAGTATTTAGAAAACCAATCTAGGAAGAACAATTTAAGGTTCCTGAATTCCTTAGGTCACTATTAATGTCTGCTATAGACATGGTAAAGACAATCTGCCTCCTATTTCAAGA
This sequence comes from Microcaecilia unicolor, assembly GCF_901765095.1. NCBI lineage: Eukaryota > Metazoa > Chordata > Amphibia > Gymnophiona > Siphonopidae > Microcaecilia > Microcaecilia unicolor. The sequence goes on from NC_044039.1 coordinate 20,604,196, forward strand.
GCCACATGGATATCTTTGTCCTCCAGTGACATATCAAGCTGCTGGTAACCAACAAGGACATCAGATGGAGACCTTGAATTTCACAGAGTTCTTATAGAGTTCACTAGAACCTATAAATCTACTCTTTTGGTTACTTTTGTGCTTAAACCCAATTGTAATATGATTATTACACCTTACTTCCGACGCTAATGTTTCTTTGTTCTAATATTCAAATATTTCCTGATCTTTCTCATTTAACCCAAGTCAGGAGAAAGAACTTCCTGGCTTTAAAACAAAGAATCTTGGCCTTGGAAGGGATTTTCATGTTAAAGTTTCCTTGTCATTGTTATATCAAATATGGTGGTAAAGATTTTTGGTTCTTTGAACTATGTCAGCATGTAGAGTTTTTGAAAGCTAGGGAAAATCCTATTGTCCTTATAAGAACAACCTAGTTTCAACCTTAAGTAGCTTGCCTTTGATTCTCTTTTGCTCTTATATTAGTTGTATTTTATTTCCTTATGAATATTGTTTTTTTCCTTTTCATGGTCCCCTCTTTATACTGTGGTCTAAAGTGTTAGATTAATGATTTCCTAATATATTGTTTTCTTTATGTCATAGGATGGAATGTATTTGCTATTTCCAATTCATTCAAGTTTATTTCTTGAATGTGCTATGAGAAATGGTTAATAAAAAAAAAAGAAAATTATTTAAAAAATCAACTTGCTGTTGATAAGAGCCAGTAGGATGCCAGTAACTATTAAACAAGAGCAGGGAGAGAGAGGGTCTTTGAGGAATCCCCACTAAATGCAAGTACGTTGTAGAAGAAATACAGATGGGAATGCAAAGAAGACTCATACCAAGTTAAGACAGACACTGTATATAATGCTATGGTGGTTATTTTAGAAGGTCTATTTATGTTTTGGACATCTGAAAATCACCATTTATACATTCGAATTGCATGGGTGTCCAAATCCCAATTTTATAAAACCAGGATATGAACATCTAAAATCGCAGTACATCCATATGGCAAGGAGACGTGGTCTGAACATGTTTTGGGAGAACTAGGGAGGGGCCAAAATATGGATGTCCAATTCCAATTGCAGAAGGGGAAGGAAAGGCCATGTTCAAAAAGAAGGATGTCTGTATTTAGACCAGGAACTTGGCATGTCCAGGTTACAGAAAGGTGCTCCGATTGAGCAATTCTCCACTGGATGGAGTAGGGGAAGTCACAGTAGGTATTTTTCTGTCCCTGGAGGATTTGTCAGCTGCTCTAACCATTAAGCTATTCCTCCATATAGATGTCTAGGTGCCAGTATATAATAGGGATGTTCTTCTACTGTCAAAAAGATATCCATGTCCCTTGATTTGCCTTGTTCATAGTTTGGACGTTTCAGTTTATAAAATGGGTATTAATGTTGGACATAGCTAGCACTTGGGCATCCAGTTTTTAGAACAGGCTATATGTTGGCAGATCCTGTTCTAAAATACATGATAAATGGACATCCACATGTGATGTACAGACTTGGATGTCCATATTCTGAGTTGGACGCCCTTTCTAAAATGCTGCACCTCAGGTGTTAGAAAAGGCCAAAGTGTTTTTAGAGGTAAATTCTACAACATCACTATGGAAAAGAGACACTGGCCCTTTCAAAGTGGTTTTTGATTGGGAAATATTGAGTAACTTTTAAAAATTGAAGCAAACTTTTTTAAAAAAATGGGTTTTGTTTTCAGATAGACTAAAATTGGAGTTTATTGCTGTTTGGTTTCCTGTATTTACAGAGGCAAACATAAATTTTAAACATTAGAATTTCTCTCATAAAACGGAGTGGTACATGACCGTAAGCCAGTCGTATGCAGAAACAAGTATATTTGAATCTTAGGACTGCTAGGAGGGTATAGAAGACATCTATGTATATAAATGGATAGGTGTTTGGAACATCTCTGTGGATGAAATGGTGGATGGTGATGGGGAGGGCTTATTCAGTGATGCAATATAAGGTTAACATGTTCAGTTAACTTTACCTAGATATTCAGAAAGATATCAAGTTATCTTGGCACCACAGAACATAGCTGGTTGAAGATATGGTTCTGGTAAATTTAGATCTGCTTATTTGTGTAGTCATAGTCAACAAACTAGTTTTAGCTGGTTGGTACTGAATATCAGCACACTCTGACCAAACTTTACTCTTGACATACCTATGTCCTGTCTCATATTTCACTGTTAAATTTTGGCCAGACATCACCATTGAAGTTATATGGACAGATCACTTTTTATAAAACTGGGTGCACAATGCATAAAGGGGCTCAGCAGAGAAGGAAACGTGCAATAAAAGTATATAAAAATGAATGGTAAACAGTATATTAAAATTTATTTATTTGCTGCATTTGTATCCCACATTTTCCCACCTATTTGAAGCTCAATGTGGCTTACAATAATGCCGCAATGGCAATCACCAATAACGGAATGATAAGTACAGAGAGGTGTTACAGTTAAGGTGTATGGAAACATCAAGTAAATTAGACGTGAGAAATAAAATATCAAATGAATTAGGAGTAAATGAATAAATAAAACATAGCAGGTAGGTAATAACTGGACAAGGTAAAACGTTTAATAATATCAATGTGATTAAAGAAACTAGATTAAAGGAATTAGTGTTGGTTTGTTCTGGTGCATTTTGATGTCAAGTCTTCTATGAAGGATTCTTGCTATAAGTCCCTTTGAATAAGTTTGTCTTCAGTAACTTCCGGAATCCGGAAGGTTATCAGATCGTGAGTTATCTTTATGGCCTTCGGTAGTGTGTTCCATAGTTGTGTGCAGATGTAGGAAAAGCTAGACACATATATTGATTTGTATTTACGTCCTCTGCGATTGGGGTAATGGAGGTTTAAGAAAGTTTGTAATGAATTTTTTGAATTTCTTGCTGGAAGGTCTATGAGGTCTGACATATATGACGGGGCCTCTCCATGTATGACTTTATGAGCCAGGGTGCAGATCTGAATGAATGAATGGTAATAAGGTCATTAGGTATTCCTCCACAATGCACAGGGGATTTTAGTTTAAGTATATAAAATTAATAAAAATTATATAAACAGTTACATCAAATACTGTCAAGCTTAATACAGTCATAAAGTGTAGTAACAACTATTATTATTGAGATTCCTTATTCTTTCATAGGCATATTAACTTAAATTGGCTTCCTTAGACCTCAAAATGATACAAATGGGGATAGGAATTTGTGAAGTACTAACTAAATTCAGAAAAAATTACAAAAGAAACTTACGGCGGCGTCATTCTCTTACATTTAAACTCTAACGTTGTTTACCTTCTAGAAAAGTCTTAAGCTGATCAGGAACATAATATACATATTTCGTTTGATTTAACCTTATGACACACTTTCAGGGGTATACTAGAAGGAAAGATCCTCCCAATTCCACTACTTTTGACCTCATAGAGAGAAATGTTTTCCTTTTTTCCTGAGTGACCTTTGTCACATCAGGATAAAGCCAAATTTTCTGACCTGCAAATATACGGTTAGTTGATTTAAAATACAACCTCATTATTGAATTTAAATGCTGTTGAAAAACAAATGAGGCTATCAATGTCCCTCTTTCTGAAGCTTCTTCCATAGATTGTTCCAGAATGGCTGTGATGTTCTGTAAATCAGTTGATCTTTCTCCATTTTTTTCATAGTATTATGCACAGGGGATTTTAACATGCACACAACATGAGAAATTCACTGCCAGGTCGAGGCAGCATAGAAGGATTTGTTGAAAAGGATTTAATGCCAGCTATCGGGGTGTCATATTATTTTTCTGCAACTATAGCAAACACCTGTAACTTTAAAAGACATATCAGGAGGTAATAACTCTTTACACATACCTGAAGAAAAAGAAAGTACCATCACACATTTGTGCATGGACTGGAATGGTATTCTACACATACATATTAGCCTTGAAAATAATCTTCGTGCGAATGTGTCCAGCAGCTTCCCCTGATTAGCGAGCAAGTTCTACATGCTTTGAATTTGCATTTCATTAGCTTACTGCACTGCTGTGCAAATTTTCTCATTAATCTCGCAGTAGATGTCACATGTTCAGTGATCGGGCATGGCTCTACTATATGGCTTTCTGCATCAGCTTGAGTATCTAAGATGTTTTTTCTTCCTACAAACTCTCAGTATATTCTTTCAGATCATAACAAATAATTCGGGAACATTTCAAAATACCTCTGAATATAATTTTGTTTAACATTGCTCTTTCGGTATTTTCCACCATTCAGCTTGCAGAGCCCAAAAAGAATGTTGGTGAACTAAGTCCTTACTGCTTAATTAAGGGCACAGATGTCAAACTGCAATCTTAGTGGACAGCAAACCAGACCGATAGTAAATATGCATGAGGTATATTTGCATGCACTACTTCCACTGTATGCAAATATCTCATGAATATTCATTAATATACCTAATTACTGAGCTCTCCCAAAATTCAGAGGTTACCAGTATATTTTTACTATTCTACCATTAAGTAACCACTATTATAATTCTGATCAAAAAATATATGTATGATTTTATTATATGCTTGTAACAAATCATTACTGTGCATAATTTTTCACCATGATCAATATCATATCTTATTTTCCTCTAATCACACATACATTCATACTAATTACTCGTACCATACAAATACCTAATCTAATTATGCAAATTACTACACAATACTGATTCCCACAGAATTTCAAGACCATTGAATTTAACATGAAATAACAATCTTTTTCTTCATTTTAACCTGATGGTACAATAGTCCCGTAACCAATCACTACTGATGTCTTCCGTTAAATCTTCAAAAAACATCTGTCCATCAGTCCCCACACTGGGTCATTATCATATAATCCATAGATACTTGATTTCCCTTATTGCTTTGAAGTCTTCTAGCAATATTCATATCACACTTTTCCAAAAATGTGTGTAATGATTACAGTCACATCTCATAACAGCCTTGTAATGAATATTCATTACAAATATTCTGAAAACCAGACTTCCAGGACTGCAGCTTGACATCCCCGCAGTATGCAATGTGACAAAAGAAACAATAGCTTTCACCTACTTTGTTTGACATGCATGACCACATCATGCATGACAAGATCAACATAAAATGGAAGAAAACCTCGATAATATCTATGCTATGTTTTGCTGATAACTGAATCATTGGAGCCGACTCTGTGGGTGTTGTGGGTGCTTGAGCACCCCCAATATTGGAAAAATTCCTTGTATGTGTCTAGGGAGGGATTATTTCCATTGGGCTTAGCACCCCCAATAATTTTGAAAAGTTGGCTCCTATGAACTGAATAACCAAAACCTACTATGGTATCTCAACAGTATTAAACTATCACAATGGCAGCTGCTGCCATGATAGTAATTCAGTTCAGTATGAAATCATTCCACTCATCATGTGCACTGAGATGAAACACAGTTATTTTAGCTTGGCATTAAACTTGCCCACAATTCTTTGTGAGTCACTGCAAGTTATGAAGCTATCAACTTCCACTATTTATAAGAGAAGTTCTGTGATTTAGGGGATTGATTATATACTCTGACTAAAGACAGCAAGAAACTCTGATCTATGAGGAACACAGTCTGAAGACTCAACCCTAAGATTATTTAGACGCAGCTGAGCATAGTGTTCAACACAGAGAATCCTTTTTGCTTCAGAAGAGACAGATTTGCTGATGTCAAGGAGATGAACTACAGTGAATCCTAAAGAGCTGGGAGTTAACAACTACTATTTTAAGCAGGAAGAACCAAATTGGAGTGACTTTATTTTTGCATTACATAGGAATCAGAGTCCAAATAGTTGCCAGGAAAGCAAATATTGGGGATCGGTGCAATAAACTGCATTACCATTTGCTATTAATGTCTATTAACATGGTGTTTAACACTCGTATTAAAGGCCAATGTTAATGAAAACAAGGATTCACAGGACAAAACTAGAGAGCTTGTGAGCCAGTATCGGGGAGGCAGTCATAGTTGGCTTAACCCCTTATTCTGCTAAGTCTGCTTCGCTATGTCTGGTCCAGTCCAACAGACTACAACAAGTGATGCTAGCATCACTGTTCCAAAAAATCAAATTAGAAATCAGATGATTTTCAGCTCTCTATTCCCCATTCATGGGAGTCAAAATATCGAACTTTACCTATTCCCATCAGAACAGAAAACAGCTACCTCAACTTCAGGAAGAGGCTTTACCTTTCACTTCCCAAAGACTGCTTCATAACAATCCATCATGACTTCTTCCTCCTAGTATCATCCATTATCCTTTCCTTAGTCCCTGGCATTAATCCAATAGTCTCTAATGTTTCTCAAACCTCACATTAACACCAGGGCCGCCGAGAGGGGAGGACAGGGGGGACAAAAGTCCCCGGGCCGGCGACACCGCAGTCTGACCCGCCCTCCCTCCGTCGCTCCCAGCACTAACCTTAAATACCTCCTTTCACCACGTTCGCAGCAAGCAGCAGCAGGGCAGGCCACTCCTTCCTTCCGTGTCCCGCCCTCGCCTGACGTAACGTCCGCGAGGGCGGGGCACGGAAGGAAGGAGAGGTCTGCCCTGCTGCTGCTTGCTGCAAATGTGCTGAAAAGAGGTGTTTAAGGTTAGTGCAGGGCCCGGCCCGGTAGCGGGTGGAGGGGGGCCGGCGACCTCGGGTGGGGAGGCCCGGCGGCGATGACGACGACGACCTCGGGTGGTGGGGGGGGGGGGGGCCCAGGGGCGGCCTTGTCCCGGGCCCAGCTCTGGCTCTCGGCGGCCCTAACACTATTTGTTTTTGTCTCACCTAGAATGTAAACCGCATTGAACCTTGGAAAGGGGATATTAGCGGTATACAAGAATTGATTTAAATTGAATTGAATTATTCACCTGTTTAATAGCCACATTGTTTTAATCCTTCCCTGACAACTCATTATTCTTTGGTTCTCCTCTTTCCTCTCTCAAGGTGGTGTTCCTTTCCTTCTCATTTATTTATTTTTAATAATGGGTAAACTACTCTGTTGTGTTCTCATAAAGAGCGGCATATCATGTCCAATAAACTATAAAATATCCAAATGAGTCAGACTTTAATGCAGTTGGTAAAGTTAAGTGCATTAAAGTGGACTGCAATGCAAATGTTTGCACCTCAGGGAGGTACAGTGAAGTTTTTTATGCTATACATCTGTGTTACATTTTGCATATTTCAAAGTGTGTTATTTTTCACTGTGCTAATGTGCATGTACTGTTCTACATATTTTTGCAGTTCACATAGTAGATTTTGCTTTAATGCTAATGAAAGTTAGTATATGCACATTCACAGGGCTAACGTACATTAAGGGTTTTCCTTAGATGATGAAGGCATTAAGGAGGGGGATTCAATAAACGGCAATGAAATTTGGGCACCAAAAAAATTCTGCACTGAGCACTATTCTATAGAAGGTGCATGTCTTATATAGAACAGGACCCGATATTCAGCCAGCAGTGGGCTGCTCTCTTGCTGTCTGCTGCCGGCATTAAACCCGGATATTCAATGACGGCAGCGGTTAGGCACTGATATGCTATTTAACCGGTAGGCGGCCATGTCTGGCCAGTTAAACGGCTTTGAATATTGGGGGGAATAATGTGTAGTGTGGATCTTGCACCTACTTTTGGGTGTTGGACTTACCCTGCTGAAACGTTGTATAAATGCTGGCACCTTAGCTAGGTGCAGTTAGGCAGTATTCTGTAGTTGTGTGTGCAACTTTTTGGAACGTCCCTAACGTGTCCATGGCCACACCCCTTTTTGAGATACAAGCCATGGGAGTTAGGCACTGTGATATATATAGGATAGTGTGCATCCTGACGTGCATGCAAATTTTAACGAGTCAATTAACATCAATAATTGGTTGTTAGCATCCAACTATTGATACTTACGTATCAAGCTTCTCCTTCATAGGAACTCAGCTATGGAATGCACTGCCTAAACTCTTAAAATCAACTCAGAATCACTTAATCTTCAGGAAATTATTGAAGACCACCTTGTTCAAGAAGGTGTACCATCCAGACGTTACTTAGTTTATTTCTTATTTGTTCAGCAAAATTTATGGACCCTTAATGTTTTTCCATTATCTTTTATTATCTTTGTTGTTTTAGACGTTACGGCTACGATTCATTCTTTTTTACTATGACATTGTTTAATGATATTATATTGAACTATAGCCTACCCATGTTATTGTGTATGCCACATTGAGCCTGCAACTAGTGGGAAAATGTGGGGCATAAATGTGTTACATAAATAAATAAATAGTTTAGAGCTCATTATCCAATTTATTTGTGCATGCATCTCGAAAGCATGCCCAAAGTTGGGTGAGCCACTTTGGGCACCATATATAGGATCTGGGAGGGTAAATGTACATTGACACTTGCATTACAATTAACACAGTTCAGTACATGTGAAAACCCATTTTACATAGGGTGCCTAGATTAAAAATACGGGAGTAATTCTATAAAATAGGCACTAACATTTACAAGCTGATTCTAAACATATGTGCAAACCTACACAGGTGTATTTCACAGGTAGGTATACACATAGGCAGAGTCTGGGTGGACTCACTCGTACGTAACTTATAGAATACTGTAATTGTATGTATATCTCCAGCATTTAGGTGCAAGCACTTATACCAGGTGTATGGTTGGCATTAAGTGTTCATGCCTCAATAACAACCTGATCTGGCTAGTATTGTATAAAAGAAATTTGGTAACAAACTGTATAGAACCAGCCCCACATAAGTGACCTCCAGGCACACACATACACACACACATATATATATATATATATATATATATATATATATATATATATATATATATATATACTAGCTGTTAAGCCCGTAACAACGGGCTAGTTTTTTGTTTTCCTATGGCCTCCCCCCATCCACCAACCCTGCTCTCTCCCCTGCCCTCCCCCCAGCGTATGTTCCCTCAGTTCCGCCCCCTTCTTCCCTCCCTACTCCCTCCTTCTCCGATTTCCATGCCCATGTCCAAGCCCTCCTCCCTATTGGGCTGTACTGCTGGTGGAGGCGGGGCTTGGACTTCTACACTCTCAGCGTTCCGACTCTACTGCACATTTGCAGGTGAGTCGGTCACTTGCCGTTTATATGTTTGATTAAGGCTGTCCATTTAATGCGTTAATAACATGATTAACGCATTAAATACATAACGCACAATAAAATGTTTAATGAGTTAATGCTGTCATCCCTCCCCCACTAGCCGGCACCTATTCTTACCTCTCCAAGCACGGCAGTCCAGCAGCTCCTTCTCCCTGCTCCTCATCGCTGCGGTGAAAACACTGCTGCTTCTCACCCTGCCTGCAGCGTCTTTCTGTAACAGGAAGTTCTGTCTCAGAATTTCCTGTTACAGAGAGACGTCTTGGGCCGGGTGAGAAACAGCACTGTTTTCAGTGCAGCCTGCAGTGGTGAGGAGCAGGGAGAAGGAGCCACAGAGAAGAGGGGGCCTGCTGGAGTGCTGTGCTGGGAGAAGTAAGAAGTGGTGCTGAAGACAGAACGAAAGATGCAACCACGGTGGCGGAAGTGGGGGGCGTGGAAGAAAAAGGAAGCAGAAAAAAGACAGAGAGAAATATGTGGACCATGACGGGGGGCACGGGAGAAAGCAGAAGCAGAAAAAAAAAAAGAAAAGATGACAGAGAAAGATGTAGACAATGGTTGGGGCGACGGAAAGGGAGAAAGAGGAAGCAGAAAAAGATGCGGACCACGGTGGGGGGCGCGGGGGGGGGGGGGGAGGAGAAAGAGAGAAATGTAAGGGGCAGGAAAGGATGCTGGAAATAGGGGATGGAAAAATCAAAGATGGAAGGGGAGGAAAGAAAAGGGAAACAATGGAGATCAGTGAATGGAGGGGAAGGTAAGGGAGGGGATGAGATGGTGCTCATGGAGGGAGGGGATGGGAGTGTAAGGAAGCGGATTATTTGGCTCCCATTAAGGGGAGGGTAAGGGAGGGGAGAGGAAGGAAGGGAGATGGTGCCCATTCAGATCATGCGATTAACCGTGTGATTTAAAATTTTAATCGTGATTAGTCATGCGAATACATGCACACAGTTGTTGTATAATTACCCCCAGTGTATCCAAGCTGGAGCATTCACAATTTCCAGCCTTTTTAACAAAAGGCTGCTGAACATAGAGTCTTTGGTAATATATCGAAAAAAGGATGTAAAGAATAAACTAGGAACAGCCTTTTACAAGAAGTGCTGGAAAGATTCAAATATCAGTCTGGGCTTCTATTGCTGCCTTGTACCTAAACACATCAACTACTGCAGACACTTCAGAGATGCAGGTCACCACCTGTAAGATATCATGTACATACCTGGCTACTGAATTGCCTTCTGTATCTAATCTGTCACTATACAGCAAACAATGGTGAAGCTGACTTGTTGGAACATGTACATTGTGAACGAGCAATTGGAGTCCCACGGGTTATTTATAATTTGTGCCTGTGCTGTTAATATCTTAGACCACTCAGTCTCCTGTGGATTTATTCTCTTTTCCCATTGTCATATATAACCTTTATCATTAAAAAGTACAGTTCCAACTGGCTGTTGATTCCGTTGCTCATCAACTACAGGATGGTACATTCAATATCTGAGAGGCATAAACTATGTGGCCTCTGAAATTAATTTTCAATTAACAGTACATCACTTGAAGGATTAATTAACAGAACAGTAGACACTGTATAAATGTTGTAATAATTTTATTATTTAATTTCCATGCCTACCGTCTGCCAGAGTACTGCACATATGGAGGGGCATAATTGAATGAAAACGTCTATCTCCATGGGCGTTTATCTTCGAGAACGGGTCCGTGAAGGGGCGGACCGAACTGTATTTTCGCAAAAAATAGACGTCCATGTTTTATTCGACAATTTGTGAGCTGGGCGTTTTTGCTTTTCAGCGATAATGGAAAATGAAAGCGCCCAGCTCAAAAACGAATAAATCCAAGGCATTTGTTCGTGGGAGGGGCCAGGATTCATAGTGCACTGGTCCCCCTCACATGCCAGGACACCAACCGGGCACCCTAGGGGGCACTTTTACAATAACAAAAAAAAAAGGTAAAAGAGCTCCCAGGTGCATAGCACCCTTCCCTTGTGTGTTGAGCCCCTCAAATCCCCCTCAAAACCCACTGCCCACAAGTCTACACCATTATTATAGCCCTAAGGGGTGAAGGGGGGCACCTACATGTGGGTACAGTGGGTTTGGGGGGGGTTGGACGACTAATAAGAATTAAGCAGCACAATTGCAACAGGTAGGGGGGGGTGGGCCTGGGTCCACCTGTCTGAAGTCCAATGCACCCCCTAACAACTGCTTCAGGGACCTGCATACTGCTGCCAGGGAGGTGGGTATGACATTTGATGGTGAAAATAAAAAGTTGTGAAACATCATTTTTTTGTGGTGGGAGGGGGTTAGTGACCACTGGGGGAGTCAGGGGAGGTCATCCCCGATTCCCTCCGATGGTCATCTGGTCATTTAGAGCACTTTTTTGGGACCTGTTTGTGTGAAAAAAGGGTCCAACAAAAGTGGCCTAAATGTTCGCTAAAAACGCCTTTATTTTTTCGATTATCGCCCTAACACGTACATCTCTCCTCGGCCGATAACCACGCCCCAGTTCCACCTTCGCCACACCCCCATCAACTTTGTCCGCATCCGCGACGGAGTGCAGTTGAAAACGTCCAAAATCGGCTTTCGATTATACCGATTTATTCGTTTTTGTGAGATAAACGTCTATCTCCCGATTTGGGTCGAAATCTAGGCGTTTTTCTCTTTCGATTATAAGGTGGATAGTCAGTTATTATTAAACACTAGTAAAAAAAGGCCCGTTTCTGACACAAATGAAACGGGCGCTAGCAAGGTTTTCCTTGGAGTGTGTATGTTTGGGAGAGTGTATGTGAGAGTGACTGTTTGAGAGTCAGAGTGAAAGTGTGAGTGTGTGAGAGAGAGAGTGAGTCTGGGTGTGAGTGTGTTTGTGAGAGAGTGTGTGTGAGAATGAGAGTGTGTGCAAGTGTGTATGTGAGACACAGTGTGAGAGAGAGTGTGTGTGTGTGGGCAAGAGAGAGAGTGTGTGTGAGACACAGATTCTCTGTGAGAGTGAGTGTATGACACCAAGCGAGTGTGTGAGTGACTGTGTGGCACATAGAGAGTGAATGTGATACAGTGTGAGACAGAGTGAGTGAGAGTGAGAGTCAGAAAGACACTGTATATGAGAGAGAGAGTGTGAGCCGTGCCCTCCCAATCCATGGCCATCTGTCCCCTGCCCCCTCCATTCATCCTTTTCCAGCAATTCCCCTCTGTCCCTGAGCCCTGCCCTCCCAATCCATGGCCATCCATGTTTGTCTGTCACCTGCCCCCTCCATTCATCCCTATCCAGCATTTCCCCTCTCTGCCTGAGGCCTGCCCTGCAATCCATATCCATCCATGCCCATCTGTCCCCTCCATTCATCCCTATGCAGCAATTCCCCTCTCCCTGAGTCCTGCCCTTCCAATCCATGCTCCTCTGTCACCTGGTCCCTCCATTTTTCCCTATCCAGCATTTCCCCTCTCTGCCTGAGGCCTGCCCTGCAATCCATATCCATCCATGCCCATCTGTCCCCTCCATTCATCCCTATCCAGCAATTCCCCTCTCCCTGACTCCTGCCCTTCCAATCCATGCCCATCCATGCTCATCTGTCACCTGGCCCCTCCATTTTTCCCACTCCAGCATTTCCCCTCTCTGCCTGAGGCCTGCTCTGCAATCCATATCCATCCATGCCCATTTGTCCCCTCCATTCATCCCTATGCAGCAATTCCCCTCTCCCTGAGTCCTGCCCTTCCAATCCATGCCCATCCATGCTCCTCTGTCACCTGGCCCCTCCATTTTTCCCTATCCAGCATTTCCCCTCTCTGCCTGAGGCCTGCTCTGCAATCCATATCCATCCATGCCCATCTGTCCCCTCCATTCATCCCTATCCAGCAATTCCCCTCTCCCTGAGTCCTGCCCTTCCAATCCATGCCCATCCATGCTCCTCTGTCACCTGGCCCCTCCATTTTTCCTTATCCAGCATTTCCCCTCTCTGCCTGAGGCCTGCTCTGCAATCCATATCCATCCATGCCCACCTGTCCCCTCCATTCATCCCTATCCAGCAATTCCCCTCTCCCTGAGTCCTGCCCTTCCAATCCATGCTCATCTGTCACCTGGCCCCTCCATTTTTCCCTATCCAGCAATTTCCCTCTCTCCCTGAGTCCTGTCCTCCCAATCCATGCCCATCCATGCTCCTCTGTCCCCTGCCCCCTCCATTCATCCATTTCCAGTAATTCCCCTCTCTCCCTGTGCCCTGTCCTCCTAATCCATACCCATCCATGCTCCTCTGTCCCCTGCCGCCTCCATTCATCCTTTTCCAGCAAGTCCCCTCTCGCCCTTCCATGACCCCCCCCCCTCGCATCCATGCTACTCTCTCTCCCATGTCCCAGCCTGGCCCGCCCTCTTCTCCCCCCCTCCCCTTCGCATCCATGCATCCCTTTTTTTTTTTTTTTATTCTTTTTAACTTTACCTCCGTGGCGGTTCGTGCAGCGAAGCGTCAGGGAAGGAGGCGGCGCTCCCGACGTCTAGCTTTCCTTTCGCTGTGTTCCGCCTTATTTTGAAGGCGGAACACAGCGAAGGGAAGGCTAGACGTCGGGAGCGCCGCCTCCTTCCCTGACGTTTCGCTTCCCGATTTGTTTGTTTTTTTCGCGAGGGCGGGGCAGAGACGGCTGGCTGGCTTGAAGGCTTCACACCACGAATCCACGAACCCTACAGCTTCAGTGACGTCAGATGGCTTCACAGAACGTTGTCCTCATTAGAACGTTCACGGTGCGTTTTATTATATTAGATTAGATGTAATTTCTCTTATTTTAGAAAAGCTACAGAACTCGGATATACATGTCTAAAACTGAAAAACATTGCACAATATGGCAATAATAATCCCAACTCCAGTGTTAACAATGCAGTGTTAACAATCAATTTTTCTGTTTCAAACTCAATGTTAGATAGTAAACAGACTTCAGTAGTGCAACTCGGAGTCATCGGTCTCTTTATTTTTTTCAAAAACTTCTTCTAAAAGTGTTTTTAATACTGAGAGTGGAGGAGTAGCCTAGTGGTTAGTGCAGTGGACTTTGATCCTGGGGAATTGGGTTCAATTCCTACTGCAGCTCCTTGTGACTGCGAGCAAGTCATTTAACCCTCCATTGCCCCTGGTACAAAATAAGTACCTGAATATATGTAAATCGCTTTGAATGTAGTTGCAAAACCCTCAGAAAGGAGGTATAGCAAGTCCCATTTCCATTTCCCCCTTTCCCTTATGACATCACAGTATCAGAAGTGAGCCAAGTATCGGGCAATCAAGCCATTGTGACATCACTGATGAGGTTGGCTCTTATTGGTGGAATGAGTGGAGGAGTAGCCTAGTGGTTAGTGCAGTGGACTTTGATCCTGGGGAACTGGGTTCAATTCCTACTGCAGCTCCTTGTGACTGCGAGCAAGTCATTTAACCCTCCATTGCCCCAGGTACAATTAAGTACCTGTATATATTATGTAAACCACTTTGAATGTAGTTGCAAAAACCACAGAAAGGCAGTATATCAAGTCCCATTTCCCTACTTTCAGGTAAACTAAGGTTTATGTAGCTTTCTCAAATTTGTGGGCTCAGGGGCACACAGCTAACGTGGTTTCAAAGACCAACCCCCATTTAAGTTTATCTCCTCTGCTTGCCAACAGGCGATGTTTAACATTGAGATTGAAACAGCGCTGCATATGTCTAGTAGAGCTATAGAAATGATAAGTAGTAGTAGTAGATTTGGGATTCTGGCATATATTTTAGACATCTAAAACTGAAAAACATTGATCTGGCTGGAGGGTGCATTCTGGGCATTTTTTGGATAGGATTAGGGTGAGCCTAAAAAATAACCGACCAATATTCAAAACAATTTAAGGAGTCCTTTTACTAAGGTGCACTTAAAAATGGCTTGTGGTAGCATAGGCGCAGGATTTCGGCGTGCGCTGATACACTTTTTAGTGTGCCTGTAAAAAAGGCCTTTTTTATGCCGAAAATGGACGTAAGGCAAAATCAAAATTGCTGTGCATCTATTTTGGATCTGAGACCTTACCGCCAGTCATTGACCTAGCAGTAAAGAAGCCGGGCAGTAATGACCTAAATGCCACTTGGCGCGCATCCGTTACGCATGCCAGAAAATAATTTTTTTCAGACGCTTGCCAAAAATGAAATTACCGCAAGAGCCATGCAGTAGTCGGGCGGTAACTCCATTTTGGCGCACACTGGGCGCACGTAAACACTTACGCGGCTTAGTAAAAGGGTCCCTAAGTGAGCAGGAGAGGCTCCTGCCCATTTAAATCACCTGGAGCCACCCAATCATCGATATTCAGTAGCACTTAACTGGGCAGTCCCGCTGAATATTGGCTCTAACCGGCCCAAAAGATGTGAGGTCAGGGGTGGTACGTGAAGCGGTGTTGGGGAGGAGCCAGCAGTTAAGCAGGTCCTGGCAATCAATATTCAGTGCTAGGACCTGCATAGCAAAGCGGATTAACTGTCCTAATTTCATCCCTAGGACCCACATAATTATACAGAAGACATATAAACTCTGGAAGCCCCCTCCTGTCCCTTTCCTTCCCCCCCCCTTTCCCACACCTTTCAGCACCCCCCCCCCCCCCCCCCTCTGAATGACCACCTGAACCTCCCTCCCCCATCTTGGTAGCCCCCAGGCCTACTTTAGTTTCCTAGTAGTCGAGTGGGAGCAGTAGTGGTTAGAGCAATGATCACTCGCTCCTGCCCCTTTCAGCTGCCTGTAAGATATCATGTACATACCTGGCTACTGAATTGCCTTCTGTATCTAATCTGTCACTATACAGCAAACAATGGTGAAGCTGACTTGTTGGAACATGTACATTGTGAACGAGCAATTGGAGTCCCACGGGTTATTTATAATTTGTGCCTGTGCTGTTAATATCTTAGACCACTCAGTCTCCTGTGGATTTATTCTCTTTTCCCATTGTCATATATAACCTTTATCATTAAAAAGTACAGTTCCAACTGGCTGTTGATTCCGTTGCTCATCAACTACAGGATGGTACATTCAATATCTGAGAGGCATAAACTATGTGGCCTCTGAAATTAATTTTCAATTAACAGTACATCACTTGAAGGATTAATTAACAGAACAGTAGACACTGTATAAATGTTGTAATAATTTTATTATTTAATTTCCATGCCTACCGTCTGCCAGAGTACTGCACATATGGAGGGGCATAATTGAATGAAAACGTCTATCTCCATGGGCGTTTATCTTCGAGAACGGGTCCGTGAAGGGGCGGACCGAACTGTATTTTCGCAAAAAATAGACGTCCATGTTTTATTCGACAATTTGTGAGCTGGGCGTTTTTGCTTTTCAGCGATAATGGAAAATGAAAGCGCCCAGCTCAAAAACGAATAAATCCAAGGCATTTGTTCGTGGGAGGGGCCAGGATTCATAGTGCACTGGTCCCCCTCACATGCCAGGACACCAACCGGGCACCCTAGGGGGCACTTTTACAATAACAAAAAAAAAAGGTAAAAGAGCTCCCAGGTGCATAGCACCCTTCCCTTGTGTGTTGAGCCCCTCAAATCCCCCTCAAAACCCACTGCCCACAAGTCTACACCATTATTATAGCCCTAAGGGGTGAAGGGGGGCACCTACATGTGGGTACAGTGGGTTTGGGGGGGGTTGGACGACTAATAAGAATTAAGCAGCACAATTGCAACAGGTAGGGGGGGGTGGGCCTGGGTCCACCTGTCTGAAGTCCAATGCACCCCCTAACAACTGCTTCAGGGACCTGCATACTGCTGCCAGGGAGGTGGGTATGACATTTGATGGTGAAAATAAAAAGTTGTGAAACATCATTTTTTGTGGTGGGAGGGGGTTAGTGACCACTGGGGGAGTCAGGGGAGGTCATCCCCGATTCCCTCCGATGGTCATCTGGTCATTTAGAGCACTTTTTTGGGACCTGTTTGTGTGAAAAAAGGGTCCAACAAAAGTGGCCTAAATGTTCGCTAAAAACGCCTTTATTTTTTCGATTATCGCCCTAACACGTACATCTCTCCTCGGCCGATAACCACGCCCCAGTTCCACCTTCGCCACACCCCCATCAACTTTGTCCGCATCCGCGACGGAGTGCAGTTGAAACGTCCAAAATCGGCTTTCGATTATACCGATTTATTCGTTTTTGTGAGATAAACGTCTATCTCCCGATTTGGGTCGAAATCTAGGCGTTTTTCTCTTTCGATTATAAGGTGGATAGTCAGTTATTATTAAACACTAGTAAAAAAAGGCCCGTTTCTGACACAAATGAAACGGGCGCTAGCAAGGTTTTCCTTGGAGTGTGTATGTTTGGGAGAGTGTATGTGAGAGTGACTGTTTGAGAGTCAGAGTGAAAGTGTGAGTGTGTGAGAGAGAGAGTGAGTCTGGGTGTGAGTGTGTTTGTGAGAGAGTGTGTGTGAGAATGAGAGTGTGTGCAAGTGTGTATGTGAGACACAGTGTGAGAGAGAGTGTGTGTGTGTGGGCAAGAGAGAGAGTGTGTGTGAGACACAGATTCTCTGTGAGAGTGAGTGTATGACACCAAGCGAGTGTGTGAGTGACTGTGTGGCACATAGAGAGTGAATGTGATACAGTGTGAGACAGAGTGAGTGAGAGTGAGAGTCAGAAAGACACTGTATATGAGAGAGAGAGTGTGAGCCGTGCCCTCCCAATCCATGGCCATCTGTCCCCTGCCCCCTCCATTCATCCTTTTCCAGCAATTCCCCTCTGTCCCTGAGCCCTGCCCTCCCAATCCATGGCCATCCATGTTTGTCTGTCACCTGCCCCCTCCATTCATCCCTATCCAGCATTTCCCCTCTCTGCCTGAGGCCTGCCCTGCAATCCATATCCATCCATGCCCATCTGTCCCCTCCATTCATCCCTATGCAGCAATTCCCCTCTCCCTGAGTCCTGCCCTTCCAATCCATGCTCCTCTGTCACCTGGTCCCTCCATTTTTCCCTATCCAGCATTTCCCCTCTCTGCCTGAGGCCTGCCCTGCAATCCATATCCATCCATGCCCATCTGTCCCCTCCATTCATCCCTATCCAGCAATTCCCCTCTCCCTGACTCCTGCCCTTCCAATCCATGCCCATCCATGCTCATCTGTCACCTGGCCCCTCCATTTTTCCCACTCCAGCATTTCCCCTCTCTGCCTGAGGCCTGCTCTGCAATCCATATCCATCCATGCCCATTTGTCCCCTCCATTCATCCCTATGCAGCAATTCCCCTCTCCCTGAGTCCTGCCCTTCCAATCCATGCCCATCCATGCTCCTCTGTCACCTGGCCCCTCCATTTTTCCCTATCCAGCATTTCCCCTCTCTGCCTGAGGCCTGCTCTGCAATCCATATCCATCCATGCCCATCTGTCCCCTCCATTCATCCCTATCCAGCAATTCCCCTCTCCCTGAGTCCTGCCCTTCCAATCCATGCCCATCCATGCTCCTCTGTCACCTGGCCCCTCCATTTTTCCTTATCCAGCATTTCCCCTCTCTGCCTGAGGCCTGCTCTGCAATCCATATCCATCCATGCCCACCTGTCCCCTCCATTCATCCCTATCCAGCAATTCCCCTCTCCCTGAGTCCTGCCCTTCCAATCCATGCTCATCTGTCACCTGGCCCCTCCATTTTTCCCTATCCAGCAATTTCCCTCTCTCCCTGAGTCCTGTCCTCCCAATCCATGCCCATCCATGCTCCTCTGTCCCCTGCCCCCTCCATTCATCCATTTCCAGTAATTCCCCTCTCTCCCTGTGCCCTGTCCTCCTAATCCATACCCATCCATGCTCCTCTGTCCCCTGCCGCCTCCATTCATCCTTTTCCAGCAAGTCCCCTCTCGCCCTTCCATGACCCCCCCCCCCTCGCATCCATGCTACTCTCTCTCCCATGTCCCAGCCTGGCCCGCCCTCTTCTCCCCCCCTCCCCTTCGCATCCATGCATCCCTTTTTTTTTTTTTTATTCTTTTTAACTTTACCTCCGTGGCGGTTCGTGCAGCGAAGCGTCAGGGAAGGAGGCGGCGCTCCCGACGTCTAGCTTTCCTTTCGCTGTGTTCCGCCTTATTTTGAAGGCGGAACACAGCGAAGGGAAGGCTAGACGTCGGGAGCGCCGCCTCCTTCCCTGACGTTTCGCTTCCCGATTTGTTTGTTTTTTTCGCGAGGGCGGGGCAGAGACGGCTGGCTGGCTTGAAGGCTTCACACCACGAATCCACGAACCCTACAGCTTCAGTGACGTCAGATGGCTTCACAGAACGTTGTCCTCATTAGAACGTTCACGGTGCGTTTTATTATATTAGATGTAATTTCTCTTATTTTAGAAAAGCTACAGAACTCGGATATACATGTCTAAAACTGAAAAACATTGCACAATATGGCAATAATAATCCCAACTCCAGTGTTAACAATGCAGTGTTAACAATCAATTTTTCTGTTTCAAACTCAATGTTAGATAGTAAACAGACTTCAGTAGTGCAACTCGGAGTCATCGGTCTCTTTATTTTTTTCAAAAACTTCTTCTAAAAGTGTTTTTAATACTGAGAGTGGAGGAGTAGCCTAGTGGTTAGTGCAGTGGACTTTGATCCTGGGGAATTGGGTTCAATTCCTACTGCAGCTCCTTGTGACTGCGAGCAAGTCATTTAACCCTCCATTGCCCCTGGTACAAAATAAGTACCTGAATATATGTAAATCGCTTTGAATGTAGTTGCAAAACCCTCAGAAAGGAGGTATAGCAAGTCCCATTTCCATTTCCCCCTTTCCCTTATGACATCACAGTATCAGAAGTGAGCCAAGTATCGGGCAATCAAGCCATTGTGACATCACTGATGAGGTTGGCTCTTATTGGTGGAATGAGTGGAGGAGTAGCCTAGTGGTTAGTGCAGTGGACTTTGATCCTGGGGAACTGGGTTCAATTCCTACTGCAGCTCCTTGTGACTGCGAGCAAGTCATTTAACCCTCCATTGCCCCAGGTACAATTAAGTACCTGTATATATTATGTAAACCACTTTGAATGTAGTTGCAAAAACCACAGAAAGGCAGTATATCAAGTCCCATTTCCCTACTTTCAGGTAAACTAAGGTTTATGTAGCTTTCTCAAATTTGTGGGCTCAGGGGCACACAGCTAACGTGGTTTCAAAGACCAACCCCCATTTAAGTTTATCTCCTCTGCTTGCCAACAGGCGATGTTTAACATTGAGATTGAAACAGCGCTGCATATGTCTAGTAGAGCTATAGAAATGATAAGTAGTAGTAGTAGATTTGGGATTCTGGCATATATTTTAGACATCTAAAACTGAAAAACATTGATCTGGCTGGAGGGTGCATTCTGGGCATTTTTTGGATAGGATTAGGGTGAGCCTAAAAAATAACCGACCAATATTCAAAACAATTTAAGGAGTCCTTTTACTAAGGTGCACTTAAAAATGGCTTGTGGTAGCATAGGCGCAGGATTTCGGCGTGCGCTGATACACTTTTTAGTGTGCCTGTAAAAAAGGCCTTTTTTATGCCGAAAATGGACGTAAGGCAAAATCAAAATTGCTGTGCATCTATTTTGGATCTGAGACCTTACCGCCAGTCATTGACCTAGCAGTAAAGAAGCCGGGCAGTAATGACCTAAATGCCACTTGGCGCGCATCCGTTACGCATGCCAGAAAATAATTTTTTTCAGACGCTTGCCAAAAATGAAATTACCGCAAGAGCCATGCAGTAGTCGGGCGGTAACTCCATTTTGGCGCACACTGGGCGCACGTAAACACTTACGCGGCTTAGTAAAAGGGTCCCTAAGTGAGCAGGAGAGGCTCCTGCCCATTTAAATCACCTGGAGCCACCCAATCATCGATATTCAGTAGCACTTAACTGGGCAGTCCCGCTGAATATTGGCTCTAACCGGCCCAAAAGATGTGAGGTCAGGGGTGGTACGTGAAGCGGTGTTGGGGAGGAGCCAGCAGTTAAGCAGGTCCTGGCAATCAATATTCAGTGCTAGGACCTGCATAGCAAAGCGGATTAACTGTCCTAATTTCATCCCTAGGACCCACATAATTATACAGAAGACATATAAACTCTGGAAGCCCCCTCCTGTCCCTTTCCTTCCCTCCCCCTTTCCCACACCTTTCAGCACCCCCCCCCCCCCCCCTCTGAATGACCACCTGAACCTCCCTCCCCCATCTTGGTAGCCCCCAGGCCTACTTTAGTTTCCTAGTAGTCGAGTGGGAGCAGTAGTGGTTAGAGCAATGATCACTCGCTCCTGCCCCTTTCAGCTGCCTTAAGAAAATGGCTGCCATGACCTCTCACCACTCCTGCAGAGCCAGTGCCATATTACAAATTAGATCTGGCTAACCTGAAACTGGTTCAGTTTTGACATAACTCACACTCTAAATTCAACCAGTGCTATTTTGGAAATGACACTGGTTGGGCAGAATAAAGTGGTAATCATTCCTATATACTTTGGACGGGATGGGGGGGGGGGGAAGAGGGGTTCTGAGCAGATAGGAAGGGGGTTATTTTAAATTTCAGCTGTAGGTTTAACTATTATTGTTTGCTACCCGTAATATGTTATTGACATGTAGTGTGTGAAAAAACAACAACAATTAAAGTCCGTTATTAAATGGACTTGGGGAAAATCCACTATTTCTGGGATAAGCAGTATAAAATGTTTTGTACATTTTTGGGATCTTGCCGGGTATCTGTGACCTGGATTGGCCACTGTTGGAAACAGGATGCTGGGCTCGATGGACCTTTGGTCTTTCCCAGTATGGCAATACTGATGTACTTATGTAACAGCAAAGAAACTCCATAGAATTCAAGTAACAGACCTCCTAACAAAATAAATGAAACAAAAGGAATCCCCCTGCACATCCCTACTCTCCTCTCCTCCACAAACCTATCAGAGTCTGAAAAGGCAATTTCCTCTTTTCTATACACTCCTCTGCTTTGTACACTCTGCCCTTGCTCCTCCCTTACTGTGTAAGGAATACCACAGCTCAATCTCGCTACCCCTCCAAAGTTTGCTTCCAGGGTACTTGCACAGAATTTACAGAGTGTATAGCTGTTTTCATACATGTCAAATTCATGCTGACCTCCTTCCTGCCTGTAATTACATTCGGCAAGCAAGTCCATTACATCCATCTAACAAATACTCTTGCCTCAATCTGTTAGTTTGCCATACTCGCCTCCCTCTGCAAACTTCCTCAAGCTTCCCTTCTCTTGCTCACTTTCTGCCCAGACTACGGCTGACTTCTTCCATGACAAGAATCACAAAACTAATTTTGAATTCCCTACCAGGCAGCCTCACCTTCACTTGGCAACTGCCACACTTTCTATTTTTCCTGAAATCAAGGAGAAGGAAGATGCCCTTCTGTTCTCCTCCTTCAAACTCTTGGTCCTTTAAACTCATTTTCATCTGATTTCTCAGTTCTATGGCCCCAGCACTCATCCTCTCCATCTGTCACATGCCATTTTTAATTAATCTCTTGCCTCTGATGCTATCAAACATGCTGTGATCACATTACTTCTCAAAGAACTTTCATTGGATTCTGCCTGCCTTGCTATTGTGTATTTCTTCTATCCCTACTAAAAATCTAGCAGCAATAGAGGGGACCAGTGAAGAATTTCTGTATTCAAAATGTATTCTTGTGACTGCATAGAGAGCTGTTCCCACCAGATAGATGTCATACTGGACTCACAGCTGTTGGTTTTCATTTTGCCCCTGACACAGCCCTTAGGAGGGTAAAACATGGCCGTCAGAGTTTTAATGTTCCTATATTGTACATAAGTACATAAGTAATGCCATACTGGGAAAAGACCAAGGGTCCATCGAGCCCAGCATCCTGTCCACGACAGCGGCCAATCCAGGCCAAGGGCACCTGGCAAGCTTCCCAAACGTACACACATTCTATACATGTTATTCCTGGAATTGTGGATTTTTCCCAAGTCCATTTAGTAGCGGTTTATGGACTTGTCCTTTAGGAAACCGTCCAACCCCTTTTAAAACTCTGCTAAGCTAACCGCCTTCACCACTTTCTCCAGCAACGAATTCCAGAGTTTAATTATACGTTGGGTGAAGAAAAATTTTCTCCGATTTGTTTTAAATTTACTACACTGTAGTTTCATCGCATGCCCCCTAGTTCTAGTATTTTTGGAAAGCGTGAACAGACGCTTCACATCCACCTGTTCCACTCCACTCATTATTTTATATATCTCTATCATGTCTCCCCTCAGCTGTCTCTTCTCCAAGCTGAATAGCCCTAGCCTCCTTAATCTTTCTTCATAGGGAAGTCGTCCCATCCCCGCTATCATTTTAGTTGCCCTTCGCTGCACCTTTTCCAATTCTACTATATCTTTCTTGAGATGCGGCGACCAGAATTGAACACAATACTCAAGGTGCGGTCGCACCATGGAGCGATACAACGGCATTATAACATCCTCACACCTGTTTTCCATACCTTTCCTAATAATACCCAACATTCTATTCGCTTTCCTAGTCGCAGCAGCACACTGAGAAGGTTTCAGCGTATTATCGACGACGACGACGACACCCAGATCCCTTTCTTGGTCCGTAACTCCTAACGTGGAACCTTGCATGACGTAGCTATAATTCGGGTTCTTTTTTCCCACATGCATCACCTTGCACTTGCTCACATTAAACGTCATCTGCCATTTAGCCGCCCAGTCTCCCAGTCTCGTAAGGTCCTCTTGTAATTGCTTGTAGTGAATACATTTTGAATACATTCTACGCTGCTCTGCTGTATTGCTATTCTTCTGGATTTTGCAGATTGTCTGCCTGTGTGATTTCTTGGACCTACTATGGTGTATTATTACTGGTATCTTGGGCAGCTAATCATGTCTGAAATTAAACTACACTAGTAGTTGATACTGGGATCCTATTTTCTGGGAAAAAAGAAAACCAGAATTTTGCATTCTATTCATAGAACCAGGCCTGTGTAGAGAAATTCAAAGATCTATTCCTTTGAAATAATCCATCTCAACTGTAACCCCAAGAGCCACAATTAAGCTATTGCTGGTGGTAATATCTGCATGTTTGAAATCCTATGCAACAATTAAATATTGCCATCTTTCCATTATAAAACGATGTATTATCTAGGTACCAGTACTGCATATCTGGGTATTTAGTGCTGTATCAGAAAAATCAACAGGGCATAGTTGGGACTGCATTACCTTCCACCCTGAATCCATCTCCAGAACACCCCTGGAGTATGCTGGCACTAACTTCCGGATTCTATATAGGCGCCACTTATAGAATACTAGGAATAAATGCCCGTTTCTGAGGGCAATGAAACGGGCGCTAGCAAGGGGCCCCCTCCCTCCGAGCTACTTGCCTTGTTCGGTGTTGGCGTCGCTGTGTGTGGGTAGGGTTTTGTTTTTTTTTTTGTTTGCTGCGCCTCCATGGCCGTGCCTGTGGCGTTTTGGTTTCGGGCCTCGAGTGTTATAGCTCCGCCCTCGACGTCATGACATTTTGACGCGAGGGTGGTGCAGACACTCCAGGGCACACAGGATATCTCGGGCGCCTCAACTTCCGTGGAGGCTTCAGAACGTTGGGGTTGCCTTTTATATAGAGAGATGCTTAGGTGGAAATGTTTACCGTGTGGATTTTTTAGGCACCTTATATAGAATCTGGCCCTAAATGGATAGTGCCGTCGATTTCTATCTCCTACTATCTGGGGTCTCCCAATAACTCTAATAGATGATTTCAAATACCTAGGAATAATACTTGATTATTAATTCACCTTTGATAAACAAATCTCTTCTTCAGCCAGATCCTGTTTAGCGAAGATACATACCTGTAGCAGGTATTCTCTGAGGACAGCAAGCTGATTGTTCTCACATGTGGGTCGAAGCCCGCGGCGGCCAAGGAATCGGAAGATTTTGCAAGCGAAATAAAACAAAGTTTTCTAGAGAGATCCATCGCGCGAGCAGCACGGACTGCGCTTGAGTGAACGACTTCCCGCCCGCCGCGCAAGCGTGGTTCCTTAGTTTAATCAAAAAGCATAAAACAAAGAAAGAACAACAACTCCAAAGGGGAGGAGGGCGGGTTTGTGAGAACAATCAGCCCGCTGCTTTCCTCGGAGAATACCTGCTACAGGTAAGTATCTTCCCTTTCTCAGAGGACAAGCAGGCTGCTTGTTCTCACATGTGGGGTATCCCTAGCACCCAGGCTCACTCAAAACAATGAACATTGGTCAACTGGGCCTCGCAACGACGAGGACATAACATAGATTGACCTGAAACCATAAACAACTAACTGGGAGTGCAGCCTGGAACAGAACAAAAAAGGGTCGGGGGGGGGGGGGGGTGGAGTTAGATTCTAAACCACAAACAGATTCTGCAGCACTGACTGCCCAAACCGACTGTCGCGTCGGGTATCCTGCTGAAGGCAGTAGTGAGATGTGAATGCATGGACTGATGACCATGTTGCAGCCTTGCAAATATCTTCAATAGAGGCTGACTTTAAGTGGGCCACTGATGCAGCCATGGCTCTAACATTATGAGCTGTAACATAGCCCTCTAGAGTCAGCCCAGCTTGGGCATAAGTAAAGGAAATGCAATCTGCTAGCCAATTGGAGATTATGCATTTTCCAATGGGAACTCCCCTCCTGTTGGGATTGAAAGAAACAAACTGGGCGGACTGTCTGAAGGGCTGTGTCCGCTCCACATAAAAGGCCAATGCTCTCTTGCAGTCCAAGGTATGCAAACTGCTTTCACCAGGGCGGGTATGAGGACAGGGAAAGAAAGTTGGCAAGACAATTGACTGGTTCAGATGGAACTCCGACACCATCTTCGGCAGGAACTTAGGGTGTATGCGGAGGACTACTCTGTTTTGATGGAACTTAATGTAAGGTGAATGAACTACCAAGGCCTGAAGCTCACTGACTCTATGAGCTGAAGTAACAGCCTCCAAGAAAACGACCTTCCAGGTCAAGTACTTCAGATGGCAGGAATTCAGTGGCTCAAAAGGAGCTTTCATCAGCTGGGTGAGAACGACATTGAAATCCCATGACACTGGTGGAGGTTTGACCGGGGACTTTGACAAAAGCAAACCTCTCATGAAGCGAACAACTAAAGGCTGTCCAGAGATAGGCTTACCTTCTGCACAGCGATGAAAAGCACTAATCGCACTTACGGAATTGGTCTTGAGACCAGACTCTGACAAGTGTAGAAGGTATTCAAGAAGGGTCTGTGTAGGACAAGAAAGAGGGTCTACGGCCTTGCTGTCACACCAGACGGCAAACTTCCTCCATTTGAAAGAGTAACACCTCTTCGTGGAATCCTTCCTGGAAGCAAGACTCAGGAGACACCCTCTGAAAGACCTAAGGAGGTGAATTCTAAGCTCTCAAAATCTGACGCAGCCAGAAGGGAGCATCAGAATCATGGTTCCGCAGTCTTGAGTTTCAGCAAAGTCTTTCCTACAAGAGGTATGGGAGGATAAGCATACAGGAGTCCCGTTCCCCAATGAAGGAGAATGGTATCTGATGCTAGTCTGTCGTAGGCCTGAAGCCTGGAACAGAACTGAGGGACTTTGTGATTGATCCGAGTGGCAAAAAGATCCACCGAGGGAGTGCCCCACGCTCGGAAGATCTTGCGGACTATGTCCCTGTTCAGAGACCACTCGTGAGGTTGCATTATCCTGCTCAATCTGTCGGCCAGACTGTTGTTTACGCCTGCCAGATAAGTGGCTTTGGGCACGCCGTCACGGCATGTTTCTCCAAGCCACTTACCTAGCAGGCGTAAACAACAGATGTAGACCATATGGCCTATTCAGTCTGCTCATCCATGTCACTTGCTATCCCTTCCTCTCCCTTAGAGATCCCATGTACTTGTCCCAAGCTTTCTTGAAATCAGATAAAGTATTCAATTCTATTATGTCCACTGGAAGGCCATTCCACAAATTTTCTACTCTTTCCTTAGGTTACTCCTGAGTCTGTCCCCTTTTACCTTCATCCTATCCCACTTAATTCCAGAGCTTCCTTTCATTTGAAAGAGACTTGCCTCCTGTCCATTTATGCCACAGAGGTATTTTAACATGTCTATCACATCTCCCCTCTCCTGCCTTTCTTCCAAAGTATACCTATTGAAATCTTTAAGTCTGTTCTCATACGCTTAATGATGAAGATCAATGAGCATTTTAGTAGCCACTCTCAGGACCAACTCTACCCTCTTTTCGAAGGTGAGGCCTCCAGAATTGTACACAACACTCTAAATAAAGTTGCTCCAGAGACTTATACAGCAGCATTATCAACTCTTTTTTCCTACTGGCCATTCCTCTCCCTATGCACCTAAGCATCCTTCTAGCTTTCACTACCTGTTTGGCCACCTTACAACCATCTCACATGATTGCTCCCAAGTCCTGCACCTCTTTTGGGCACAAAAGTACTTCACCCCCTAAACTGTGCCATTCCTTTGGGTTTTTGTAGCCCAAATGAATGACTCTGCATTTTTTAGCATTAAATCTTAGCTGCCAAATTCTGGACCATTCATTGAGCTTAGCTATGTCCCTCCTATCTACACCAGCAGGGGTGTCTACCCTACTGCAAATTTTAGTATCATCCGCAAAGAGGTAAACCTTAACAGACAGCTCTTCCACAATATCACTTACAAAAATCTTTAAAAGAACCAATCTAAGACTGAATCTTGCAGCATACCACTGGTAAGAGCCTTTTTCTCAGAGTGAGCTCCATTTAGCAATGCTTTCTGTCTCCTTCCATTCAATCAGCTCCTAACCCAATTAGTCACTTTCCACGCGATATTTAAAACCATTTAACTGGCCAGGAATGGCTCCTGGCAGGTTAAACAGCACTTAGCCATCTATCCAGTAATATTAAGCGGGAGATAGTCGGCTATCTCCTGCTGAATATTGACATTGCAGCCAAATTTGGCTGCCAAAATAGCAGGTATATCTTTGGCTGATTTAAACTGTGGAGTGGAGGAGTGGCCTAGTGGTTTGAGCACTGGTCTTGCAATCCAGAGCTGGCCAGTTCAAATCTCACTGCTGCTCCTTGTGATCTTGGGCAAGCCACTTAACCCTCCATCGCCTCAGGTACAAACTTAGATTGTGAGCCCTCCTGGGACAGAGAAATATCCAGAGTACCTGAATGTAACTCACCTTGAGCTACTACTGAAAAAGGTGTGAGCAAAATCTAAATAAATAAATAAACTGACCAGCGCTGAATATTGGCATGGCCGGTTAAATTGAAATCGGCCAAAATACACCTGGATATTCAATGCCGGTCACAGGAAACAATCCTGCATTAAATATCGAGGCTCAGTGCCAACCACAGGAGGATTCTGGTTGCCTCCTGCGGTCTGAATATCACACCCTTTATTTTATAAGTGGTCTATGCAGAACTGTGTTAAAGGCTTTGATAAAATCTAAGTATACCACATCTAGCGCTCTCCCTCGATCAAACTCTTCTGTTCACTCAAAAAAATTAATAAGATTTGTCTGACAAGATCTGCCTCTAGTGAAACCATGTAAACAATTTAGTAAACAATTTAGAATAATTAGATGTTGTTATGATTCTATCTCACAGATGACTATTATTCATGCTCTTTTGCTCTGTAGATTAGATTATTGTAGTACTGTTTATTCAGGCATCAACCAATCTGCCCTTTGACGCATTCAAACAGTGCAGAATACTGCAATATATCTGTCACACACAAGATGTTTTGACCATGTTACTCCACTTTTAATACAGTATCAATGGTATCCACTTCTGTTTAGAATTTAGTTTAAAAATTTAGGCCTGGCGTACAAACTTTTATTTTCAATTGCCCCTTCCTATCTGGTCCCACTGATCACATTAAAATGTCCCTTCTGGTCCTTTGCACCTCAATATCCTGTCTACTTTTCTGATCTGACTAGAATGTACAAGTCAAAGTGCTTTTTCACATACAGCCCCCCCCTCTTTGGAATTCATTTCAGCTCTCCTTATGCTTGAATGTGCCTGGCCAAAATTTAGAACAGCATTCAAAACTCTCCTCTTTACCAAGGGCCACAGCTAGTTCTAATCCTCCAAACCACTCTGTCTAAAGAATGTGTTTCCTCCTCCATTACCAACTGTTCTCCTATTCCTTTTCCATCATTTTATTGATGTTTCATTTCATTCTTAATTTTATTGCAAACCATTTTAGTGGGTTATCTAATATTCAAATTGAATAAACATTACATAGCATATTCAACAGCACTATCTGGATAAGTGCTACTGAACCAGGTATGGCTCAATCAGTGGGACTTATATGGGTAAGAGCATCTCTTACCCAGATAGGTCCTTATTTTCACAGTTCAAAACTGTATTTGTTACTACTTATTTTTACTTTAATTTCAAAATTTAGTAAATATACTACTTAAATCATGTACTAAACTTTGAAATTAAATTCTGGAGAGATCTGGATAGCTTTACTTATTCTGGCATTTTATGCAATTAGTTTGTCACATTATCTTTTAATTTTCAAAATATATTCTTTCACTTTTGGAGATTCTAGAACTTCTAATCACCTCTTCTCCTGACTTGAGGGCCACTGCAGCATAATTACAAGTGAAACATATTTTAATGATCAATAATGTATCTGCAGATTCAGTAAATGGCATGCAAAAATCTGTGATCAACGCTATTCTATAATGGGCACTCAAAGGTGAAAGTCTATTATAAAATAGCATTAGGTGCCAGGATTTATGTCTACTGAAACCAGTTGTAATTCTTGGTGCCCAATTTAGGAACACATCCCTGGTATGCTATAAGACTGTATACAAATTTTAGGAATGCCCCTGACCCTCTCAAGCTCCTTCCATGGCCACACCCCCTTTGGGATGTGCACTAATAGTATTTAGGCGCACATTGTTATAGAATAGTGCATAACAAGGTGTGTCCATTTCCAAATTAGTGCCAATTAGCACCCAATTAGCACTAATTGAATTGTGAGCCATTTAATTGGGCACACATCTTCAATTGGTGCCCAATTTTGGGTGCCATATATGGAATCTGGGGGATAGTGCCTAAATTGGTTCTTTGGCCCCTTAGCCAGTCTGATTCTCAGGATATCTCTAATGATTTAGATTGTAAGCTCTTTTGAGCAGAGACTGTCTTTTCTTCATGTTAAATTGTGAAGCGCTGCGTACGATTGGTAGCGCTACAGAAATGATTTATAGTAGTAGAATATGCATATCATGCAATTAAGTAACCACTTTTCACAATTCTAATCCAAAAATATAATTATTTTTTATTACATGCATATGACAAATCCTTGTCATACCCAAATTTTACATAACCATTATCATATCCTATTTACCTCAAAACACTCAACCATCATACAACTCATTCATCCCATACAATACCTACAATACTTATTCTGATTGATTTCAACTCTTTACATATTCCCACAGAGTTTCAAGACCGTAAATATAACATCAAGTAACAATTTTTTCTTCAATATAACCTGATGGTACAACAAAGCACATTTTTAAACAGTGCTGACATTCTTCAACGAATCTTCAAAAACAACTGTCCATCAGTCCCTACACTGGGTCGTATTCATTGACTCCAAATACTTGATATCTTCTTTGCTTTACTGTATTCAACGATCTTAATACCACTTTTGTTCAATAATGTGGTGCTTGTAACAAATACAGTCACGTCGCATAACAGCCTTGTACTGTGTTGATATCCAAGTGAGCTATATCTCTTCTTGGCTCACAATACTTGCATAGCCTTGTATAGCTTCACTGTTAGCTGATTCAATCACAACTTTCAACACTGTCAAACCCTACGTAATCGATGCGTTTCACCCGAAGGCATCTTCAGGGGTTTAACTTCAATTTCACCAGCAGTTCACACAGGTTTAATCTTCCTCAGGAGTCTGCACAAAATGGCGCCGCTGTTCGTACATGACACACACTCGCTTAAGTTGGTTTTAAGAATCATATTTATACATGAAAATAAAACATATGCATATCAGTTAGGTATATCCTAAAATCCAGAACTGCTGAGAGGGCCCATTGATTGGTTTGAATGGCACCATATTATTATGGGTAGTCAAGCTGAAATCAAAATAACGAATGAGCTGAGCCACAATGAGCAAAAGTGCAAAGTCAAATTAATATATAAAAAGTGCATATGATAAATAGCACATAATTTCTGTGCCACAAAAATATTTTCTACTGTATTTCCCATTAATTGTTTTGTTTTTAATCATATAGAGGCCCTCTTACTAAAAGACATTAGAATGCGCTAAGTGCCATGTGGCCCATAGGTATAAAACAGGAAGCGCAGCATTTAGCATGTGCTAAGCTTTAGTAAAAGGGTCACAAATATAAAATTTTTCTTTTTATAGTTTGTAATTGCTTCTAGCTTCGAGTTAAATTGTATTTTGATATATCTTGTATGTATAGTGCACCTGCCCCGAAGAAAGTATTAACAGAAATAAGGAAAAATTATGCTAGCTTTGCGCAAATCTGAAAGATTTTTCATTAATCGTGCTCTTCTTCTGAACATCATTTTTGTGCTATATCAAACATTAACATTCTCCGGCTGATATCCAGCCCACAGGAGGCAGGCCGGCTACGTGCCGCTATCGACGCTGAGCATGGATATTCAATGCTGGGCTGTTTCCAGTGACCGGCATTGAATATCCGTGGGTTTATTTTGGCCAGCTTAATCTTAACCAGACAAATTAATATTTAGTGCTGGCTGGTTAAGTTTATAGTGGAAAAAGACAGGGCTGCTATTTATACGGTCCCATTTGGCCGCTAAACTTAGCCAGCAAAGCACTAAATATTCACGGCTACCCAGGTATATCACGCATTATAGCGAGTTAGCCATTATGCACTAAGCACTAGTGTTGAGTGGAGATAACCAGCTAAATCCATCCCCCTATCTTGCCCTGACTGTTAGTGCTTAGCCGTCTAAGTGCTACTTAACTGGCCAGATGCCATTCCTGGAAGGTTAAATAGCGCTGAATATCAGTCAGTCTGTCTATATAACTGTAACATATATTTCCACATTAACAACAGATATTAAAAAAAAATCAGAATGATACATGAATGTGGATTCCATCATCTGGCATAGTAGCAGATATACTTTTATTTGGAAACACTGCCACACAGAGGAAACACACTTCACTGCACAGAGAGCTCAATAGCTGTTTTTTCTTCTACACCTGCTTTGCAAAGCATTATACTAGTGTACAGGATGAAACAGCCACAAAAAATAAGGGCCCTTGCAATTGATGTCTGGCTTAATACACCTAGGAGTCCTTTTACTTATCGCAGCTTAAAAGGGCTTACTGTGGGACAGGCACAGGCATCTGTGGTAAGTTCCTGATCGTTTTACCATAGAAGGGGCATGTCAATGGGAGGAGAGTGGGTATTTCTACACTAATCAGTTAGCACATCCACATTACCATGCACTAACTAATTAGCACAGGATTACCGTGGAAGCGCTTACCACCCACAAAATAGGTGTCAGTAAGTGCTCCCGCAATATATTTTTTTAATGGACATGTGCTAATGGCTGTGTTCCAGCTGTAGTAAAAATAGCATGTGGGAAAAATCCGTGTAAGGGCGTGCTATGGCCAACTTTTAGTGCAGCTTGATAAAAGGACCTCCTAGTCTTTTGTTATTGGAAGAACATTTTAAATCCTATTTGAATAAGTAAGCTTTCGATTCGAGCTACATGGAAATCCAGGAAGTTATCTGGAAGTGTGGACAAACTCCGGGGAGAAACCTTTTTCGACCACCTCCAGAATCCACTGATCTGAGGTGATCTCGACCCACTTGTTGAGGAAGGCCACCCTGTTTCCTACTGGAACCACCAAGGGGCCCGGCGCACCCTTACTGGGCTGCCAGGCTTCTCCAGCCCTGCTTGATGGGACAGAGTGACCAGCTCTATTGGGCCTGTGAAAGGAGCTTGGTCTGTAGGACCAACCTGAATCAAAGCGCCTAGTGGCCAAAACTGGCCTGCTCCCCTGGAGTGGCCTCTAGCAGCCAAAGCCCTCTGACAGCTCTTTTGCCTGTGCTCAGGGAGATGGAGAATCCATGCCTCCCCCATACCTTTCACAGCTAGCGGCCCCTACAGGGCAGTTGACTGAAAAGCTTCTTGGAGGCCACGTCCACGATCCAATAGCTCAGCAACAGCTAGGGCTCAGACACCACAGAGGTGGCCACTGACCGGGTGTATCAAGGAAAAAAGGGGCACTCAGGGATGACAAGGCCATAGCAGAGAGACTGAATTCTTTGCTTCAGTCTTTAGGGGAGAAGATGTAAGAGAGCTACCTGTACCAGAAATGGTTTTCAAGGCTGACAATGCGGAGGAACTGAAAGAAATATCGGTGAACCTGGAAGATATACTGAGCCAAATTGACAAATTAAAGAGTAGTAAATCACCTGGACTGAATGGTATGCACTTGTACTGAAAGAACTCAAAGATCAAATTGCCGATCTGCTGTTACTGATCTTTAACCTGTCATTAAAATCATCCGTAGTACCTGAAGATTGTAGGGTGGCCAATTTTTTAAAAAGGGTTCTAGGGGTAATCCGGGAAATTACCGACTGGTAAGCCTGACTTCAGTGCTGGGCAAGATATTGGAAATTATTATAAAGAAAAAAAATTATGGAACACACAGACAAACATGGTTTAATGGGACAGAGTCAGCATGGATTCAGCCAAGAGAAGTCTTGCCTCACAAATTTGCTTCATTTCTTTAAAGGTGTGACTAAACATGTGGATAAAGGTGAGCCAGTTGATAGTGTATCTAAATTTTCAGAAAACTTTTGACAAGGTTCCTCATGAGAGACTCCTAGGAAAATTAAAAGTCATGGGATGTAATGTTCTATTTTGGATTATTGGTTATTGAACAGAAAAAAGAAGGTAGAGTTAAATGGTCAGTTTTCTCAATGGAGGAGGGTGAATAGTGGAGTGCCTCAGGGATCTGTACTGGGACTGGTGCTATTTAACATATTTATAAATGATATGGAAATCAGAACAAGTGAAGTGATTAAATTTGCAGATGACAAAAACCTTTTCAAAGTTGTTAAAACACATGTAGACTGTGAAAATTGCAGGGAGACTTCAGGAAATTGGAAGACTGGGCATCCAAATGGCAGATAAAATTTAATGTAGACAAATGTAAAGTGATGTTCATTGGGAAGGATAATCTGAATCTTAGTTAATTGATGTTCTAAGGTCCACCTTAGTAGTCCACACCCAAGAAAAAGATCTAGATGTCATTGTAGACAATACGCTTAAATCTTCTGCCCAGTGTGCAGTGGCAGCCAAAAAAGCAAACAGGATGCAAGGAATTATTAGAAAAGGGATGGACAATAAAGACCAAGAATATTATAATGCCTCTGTATTGCTCCATGGTATCTTGAGTATTGTGTTCAATACTGGTCACTGCATATCAAAAAAGATATAGTGGAATTAGACAAGGTTCAAAGAGTGAGCAAAATGATAAAGGGGGTGGGACTCCTGTATGGAGTTTCAAAGAATCAACTGTTCATACCTTCTTCAGACAGCTCAACTGAAACACAGCTGAGAAGCTGGTTCAGGAGACAAGCCAAATAGGCACCTCCAACTCAACTAAGACTCTGCTGAAAAACTGGTTCAGGAGACAAGCTAAATAGGCACCCTCAACTCAACTAAGTCTCAGCATAAAACTATCTCAGTTGCACAAAACCCCCAAAGGTAGTTAAAGCTCAACTGAAACTAGTTATAAACCAGGTCAGGAGCAGGGCTGTTAGCCTATCATCCATCCACTTTGGAGACAGAGAAATACTGAACATTCTATGCTACATAATACCCTTAAGGGTTGAGTCACAAAAACTATTTTCTTCCTCTGTCTCCATCCATTGGAAGAGGGAATAACCATTTGTCTGTTCTAATCTGATAGGATGTTATGGAAATAATATGCTCAAACACAGATGTGAGAAAAAGTATATTCCTCTGCAGGTACAAATTGGGGAAAGAAAACTGATGTTGGTGGGTGTTTATGCACCCATTTATGATCACTCGATGTTTGCCTCCCTAGTTCAAGTTTGATCCAAGCACAATGGGACACCAATAGTACTATTGTTGGGAGATTTTAATCAAGTTCTCAATCCAGATTTGGCCAGATCTGCATTGGGAGCCAGCACTGGGAAGAGTATTTCAAAGGGTTTATCAAACTTATGCAAGGCAATAGATCTAATCTACCCTTGGTGGATGTTGCACCCCAGAATGTGATTACACTCAACTATCACATGAACACGGGACCTGGTCCTGTATATATTACATTTTACTAGATCGGTAATCCTTTGTTCAGGTTTTAAAAGCTGAAATTGGACCCACACAAATTTCGAACAATTGGAAATCCTACCCATTCTTGTTATCAGGATTAATTTATTTGTACAATATGCTCCTGATGCCTACATGTCCATATTAAATGATACGCTTAGAATTTAGAGGTCATGGTATTAAGGTACTAAATATGGTTACTTTCAATTATTTGAGACAAGGAAAGCTAGGTTGCCCCTCCAACTGCTTTCTAAACCTATGTCTAAGGGTGGTCTGTGTTTACTAGACATCACAAAATTTAATCTTGATTGCGGTACATGTAAACTACTACTAATCATTTCAATAGCGCTACTAGATGTACACAGTGCTGTACACATTATATGCAGGTACTTTCTCTGTCCCTAGAGGGCTCACAATCTAAGTTTTTATGACTGGGGGCAACGGAAGGTTAAGTGACTTGCCCAAGGTCACAAGGAGCTGCAGTGGGAACTGAATCCAGGTCTCCAGGATCAAAGTCCCCTGCACTAACCATTAAGCTACCCCTCTACGCACTGATTGATTTAGGGCATACATATTATTCTTCTGCGTCCCTAGAACTACATACTTGCTGACCAAGATCCATGTTTTATTGTGTCTGATGAGGGTGATCAGGCAACATTTTTGTAAGTTTTTTTTATCTGTTCCTGAAAATTATACCTTAGATCTCTCACCTAGTTTTTCGACTGTAGTATGACTGTTTCAGTATGTGGATGCCTAAGGCAAAATAAAAAGTTATCAAGTGCTAACTAATGCATTTAGCCTGGGACTCAGTGCACACTTTGCTAGTTAGCCCATTATGTTGGAGGCTGAAACCTTGAGACAGCTCCAAGCAGAAAGGAGAAAAGTGAGAGGAAATTCTGGCTGTCAGGAAGTTGCTGCTCTTGATGGTGTTCCTGGTGATGCGGCATTAGCCCTGCCCCTAGAAGTGACTTCATCAAGAGGTGCCAAGGAACTGGTTCATAAGTGCTCCAACACTTGAGGTGCACCACCTCAGGTGTGCTGCCAAAGGTGAACACTAAGGTCAGTACCTAAGGGGTGTGTCCTGCACCTTTATGGGCATCTGAGTGGGGACTGAGTTGTTGTATTCATTTTTTCTTTGGAACTCTGTAAAGGCCAGAATAGGTATTATTGAAATGAAGTGGATTATAATGTATCTGTTATTATGGTGTGTGTGTGGGGGGGGGGGGGGGGGGGGGGGGTTGTGGGTATTTCTTTTTGTCCATATTCTATGAAACTATCCCAGTGGTGGGTGCATCGTCAAGATGGCCAAAATTGAATTTGTCACCTCAGTTTCGACATTTGGTGGATTGTTCAGCTGTTATGAAGTGATTACTGGTTATAAATCAAAGTATGGTAGATTTTGTAAGAATGTATATTGGTCTTTGATAAGAATTAATCAGTCTCAGGATAGATTGATTCTTAATCCTACTGCGGAAATTCTTCCGGTACCTGGTTTGCCGATTAATGTATTATCTATTTGTAACAAAGCCTCTATTATCCAGGATTGGATAGGAAATCAGAAGCCAGGATTGGTTTTAATTACAGAGACATGGTTGCATCACAGGATGATCCAATTATTACTTATTTGTCCAGTAGGATATAAGATACTTCATTTGTCCCGAAACGGAAAGAGGGAGGGGAGAGATAGCTTTGAAATATAAAGATTTTTTAAAGTTACTCTTTTAAATACAGTTCAAGAACAAGGATTAGAGATATTTTGTTGTGAAATCAAGGATGAGTCCTTGCAAGGCTCATAGGGTTGTATTTTTTTTAATCACCCATCTGGTTCCTGGGTAGCAGTTCAGATGTGAATTTACATTTTAAGAAGTGATCTAACCCATATGTGAAGGATGTAGTTAATTTTTAAACTTCTTTAAGATTTCATCTGCCACAGGCTAATATTATGCAAGAGAGAGGACATCAATTGGACTTGTTCACTTATTTGAATAATTCAATTTCTGATATTGGTGTCTCTAACGAATTTTGAAGGCCAGTATCCTGGTCGGATCACTTTCAATTGGACTTTACTATAAATTGGAAATGTGCCATTGCTACTGTTGAGAGGCAGAGTAGAAATTTTAAATCCAGAGAAGTTGATAATGAAGACTTTTGGAATTTAGTTACTCCTCAAATACAGGATATTATGGGAACAAGTCAGTTTATGATAGATAAGTGGTTGGATGTTGGCGCAATAGAATCTAAAGTTTTTCCTACAATAAGGGAAGTTTCTGCTAAAAGGAATGTTGAATAAAAGCATAAAAATGTTGAATAAAAGCATAAAAAAATTGGAGTGGAATGCTTCAAAAAAAAAACATGCAGAGCTAGCTGTTTCAACACTAAAATCTCCTGGGACATGATGGGGCCCACATTAGCCAGAGGCAGGCTCCAGAAAGTCTGTGGGATAGAAGGTAGGGGGGTAATAGAAAGCAGATGTTCTGCACATGATTAACAGTTTGTGGTATTCAGAGACTTGCACAGGGATGTTGTATAGTCAGATGCCAAAGAAAGCTATATAAGACCAATGAGAGATCTGTGCCTTTAAGCATTCTCTGACTGCTTTGTCTGAACATGCTTCCTGCATACCTCATAAAAGGTATGCAGTACAATTGTAAATAAACTTTTTATATTAAATCGTCTAGTCTTCTCTTCAAAGTGGCGAGCCAGCCAGGAGTAGGAGTAGGCCGCACACGGAAAAGAGAAGGCGAGACGATAAGTGTGTGTTGTTAATGAAGTTTTTTTACAGGATTTTGAGAGAGAGCAAGCGTTGTTTAAACCTGATGATTTCTGTGCTCCACTGATGTGGGATTGATCAAACTACTGACGTGGACATACAGGTGATAACTCCTGGGCTTGCTAAAAAGAGAAATAAGAAGACGCGTGAGTAAGCTTACACTGTGGCCTTATTACCGATATATTTGTTTAGCTTTGTAGTTTTCTGTTTTGTATATTTTCTTGGTTTAGGTGCAGTAGTATATTTTTGTAGGTTGTGGCTCTATAGGAGAAATTGTAATAGTCAGAATAAAATGAAAGGGAAAGGGGCAGATAAGAAAGAAAAGCCTCCTGTATATACTATGTATTTAGATTTAGATAGTTCAAAAAAATGCTCCCCTTTGCAGCATGTCATAGAATTATTCCCATTAGAAAAAAAACAGATTGAAAAAATACATGAGAAATGGGTCAAATATGAAGGAAAAGATTCTGTTTTGAGCTGGTCTCAGGATGGATCGTTTGATCGTCCAAAATTATTATCTCTCCTGAGCTATTTACAAGAAAATAAAAATAAAACTAGGCAGAAGAAAAGCTTAGAACAACATCTTACAATTTGGAATTTATTTTCTGTAGCAGCAGATCTTCTTCATGCAGATGTAGAAAAAATACAGCGAGAACAGGAAAATCAGCCTTTGGTTCAGCCTGAAGGTTGAGGAATGTCATCTGTTTTTGATTTCTCGGGTGTCTGGCTTTACAGGTTAAAAAGGTCAGGAAGAACTGAAATTTTTTTTTGTTCCTTTTAAAAGATTGTTTTAGATTAGATTTAAATAAGTTCTTTGTCTTATAGGGAATTCTGATCTCTGTTTATTTTAAAATATGTGTTATTCTGTTTCTAGTTCTCTATGTGGAATGTCTTTGCAATTTAACTTTGTTTGACTCTTTTTTAAGTGAGATTCCTGCAGTGTTAAGAGATCATCTGTCTTGAATTAGTCACAGTCCTAGCTAGTTCTGTGTGTAGGTTTAATAGAAGAGGTGATTTAAAATCTTTAATAACATCTGAACAATATGATTTGTCAGCAATATGGTCACTATGCCTCAGAATGTTATCAGAATGCAGGAATGCCCCAAGTACAAATGCAGACGCAGCAAGGATTGATGCCACAAGTAATAGGGATGCCTGTGAGTGCCCCGCAGACTGCAATACAGCAGCCAGCAACGCAATCACAGGGACCAGGGGCTGCAGTACAGAGACAGGGTACTGTAAATGCTTTTCCAACTTGGCAGAATACTCCAGACCAATGCTATTGACTGGAAGCAGACCAGTGTCAGGAGGAGGGAATGATTTTCAGATTAGACACAAGGGAACCCTTTATTACATTGACAATTGGCAAATATGGAACTCCTGTGAGATTTTTGATAGATACAGGGGCGAGTACCTCTGTGTTGTGTGCAAAACCACAGGGAGTTAAGCTTTCAAATCAGTATAGAACAACAGTGGGATTTACGGGGATAGAACAAAGAAAAAGGCTAACGGAACCGACTCTGGTGCGCTTGGAATGCCAACCGCACGGTTCAAGGGAGGCTGTGGTACCCTTCTTAGTGGCACCTGATTGCCCAGTAAATTTGTGTGGTAGAGACTTATTGTCTCAATTAGGATTGTGTTTAGATTTTGGAAATAAAGAAATACCAAGTTTGCTCACCATGGTTCAACAGTTGAATAATGAAAATAAAGTAAGGGTTATGGAAGAATTACCACAACATATTTGGAGTACAAGTGATTCACCATATGGACTAGCCATAAATGCAAAACCCCATAAGATAGAATTAATAGAAGGGGCAAAGGGGCCGAAGCAAGACCCTTACCCCATACGACCTAAATTAGTATCCAAAACCTTGGAACACATTGATAAATTATTGAAATGTGGTATTATTGAACCTTCAGTATCCCCGTACAATACCCCATTGTTTCCTGTCCCAAAAGGGGAAAACAATGTAAGGATAGTACATGATTTAAGAGAGCTAAATGAGGTTACAAAAAATCAATTTCCGATTTGTGCAAATCCTGCTACACTTTTGCACACTCAGAATATATATGCATATAACACTGTTATTGACTTGTCTAATGCATTCTTTTCAATACCTCTTCATCCAGAGTCTAGGGATTTGACGTCATTTATAGTACAGAATGAGGCATACAGGTGGACTAGGATGCCTCAAGGCTTTACTGATAGTCCATCGGTATTCTCAAAACAACTAATGATGGATTTAAAGGATTTCAGGAGTCAATTGCCTGACACGGTGTCATTGTTTGTCTATGTAGATGATATTCTACTGTCTGCTGAGACTGAAGCAGAATGCCTAGATTGGACTACAAAATTATTTTTGTTATTAGGAGAGTTAGGATATAAGTACTTTTAGGACAAGATATAAGAATAATACCATTAACTAAAGAACAGAGAAATAAGATAGATCTGCTTTTTCCTGTCGATCAAGAGATTGAGATTGATACTATAGAAATCCCTACATTTCACTGTCTTACTTTTGAACCCTTATCTGATGGGTTAATATGGTTTACAGATGGAGCTTGTGAAAGGACTGTTGCAGGCTTTGCCTGCGTGCAGGTAGATGAGAATCTAAGAAAGATAATGCAAGTACAATATAAAACCCCTCCTAACCAGACTGCACAGCATGCTGAACTTTTAGCCGTTATTACGGCCTTACAACACACTGATATGACTCAAAATGTCACTATATATACTGATAGTGGTTACGTTGCAAGTTCACTACAGTATCATATATTAAAATGGCAGCGTAGGGGGATGATAACCAGTGCAGGTAAAAATTTACAACATTACACATATTGGAAATTGCTGTTTGAAATTTTGGCAAGAAGGGAACGTGAAGGTAGAAAAACTGCAGTTGTTTGGACCCCGGCCCACACTGAAAAGCCAACCTTTGAGGCACTAGGTAATGCAATGGCTGATGCAGCAGCAACGGAGGTGGTTAAGCAAAGTGAAAAGATTTTGTATAATACTAGACAGACACAGGAAGGGCCACTTACGAATGTAGATAAGATTGAAATGTGGCAGCCAGAGGGACAGGAAAGTGAAAAATGGTTGAAGAGAGGATGTATGAAATTGGGAAGTGAATGGTTTAATGCAGAAGAAGGATTACCTTGTATGCCAATGAGCCAGGTGATTAAGGTATTGGCTGAGTGGCATGCAACCATGCATTGGAATAAAGATACAATGAAACAACAGTTTGAGCAAAGATTCTGGACTTTGAAAATTGATAACTTGGTTCAACAGGTTGTGCAGAATTGCATGGTATGCAATATTAACATACCTAAGCGAGGTCCTAAAATATCACCTGGGACACTTCCAATACCAGAAGGCCCAGCAAAAGAATGGTATATGGATTTCACTGATATGATTGTTCCAGTGCAGGGAAAAAGGTATTTGTTAGTTTGGGTGGATGCTTTCTCAAGGTGGGTAGAAGCATTTCCATGTAAAAGGGAGACAGCACATGAAGTGGTACAATGCCTGGTAACTCATATTATGCCAAGACATGGGTGTCCATCTAGAATAATTTCTGATAACGGGACACATTTTAATAACAGTGTTTTGAAAGAAATGGCAACGATTATGGGTTTAACACACAGAAAAGTATCAGTGTATCGCCCCACCTCCAATGGTTTGGTGGAACGCTACAATGGTATTTTAAAAACTAAATTGAGAGTATTACTGAAGGCTTTAAACAAGGA
The DNA here is from genome assembly GCF_901765095.1 of Microcaecilia unicolor. Lineage (NCBI taxonomy): Eukaryota > Metazoa > Chordata > Amphibia > Gymnophiona > Siphonopidae > Microcaecilia > Microcaecilia unicolor. The sequence goes on from NC_044039.1 coordinate 20,646,081, forward strand.
AACAGCAGGTAAACCATATACCTGGCTTGATTTGTTACCATTAGCTTTGATGGTTATAAGGGCCCAACCTAATGGGCGTACTAAATTGACCCCATTCCAAATTCAGACAGGACGTCATTTTTTCCCGATGCAGACAGCAAGTACTGATAGCACAGCTCAGTACTGGCAAAAGCTACAACCTATGTTGAACCTGACAAGTGATATGATCCGAACAAATGTAGCATCACAGGCAGGAACTACTAATGATGTTTGTGCTTTTAAAGTAGGTGACCTAGTGCTACGAAAGAATTTTACACATAAAACATGGAAGGATCCTGTGTATGTAGGGCCTTTTGCTATCACGGCCCTTACTCAGACCGCTGCCTGTCTGGAAGGTCATACTTCTTGGATACATTTAGCAGATATTCGACGAATTAATAACATTGAAATGGACAAAGAATAAACAAACATCATGTCCCTAAACATGATGGTATTGGACTGTTGTTGTTTGTTAATGGACAATGAACACATATGATAATAGACTTGTTACAGTGGCCAAGATGTTGAATTTGACTGATTGTATCATATGTGCCCACTGACTGACATCATCCTTGTCCTTGCCAGCTATGATATATGGGACTACAATGATAAAATCATGTCTGTTATCCCAATAATACCTGTGTAAGGGACTTCATTGGACAAATGAGACTATTTATAAGCAAGCCTTGCTTATGGACAAGTACCCACAGACATCATGTTGGTGTCTGATTAATAGTATGACAACTGAACACATTCCCCCGATAAAGTGCACTTACATGCAGAATGTTGTAACAACTGATTCAATGAATGTTATGCTTTTAATTTGTGTAATTTTTAATGCCACATCAACTAATGAGAAGTAAGAATGAATGACAGTGTATTCCCCTTTGATGAAGCTCACTGTCTGTATTCAAAGGAAATATAAATTTTGTACCCTAGTACAATTGAATCTGTTTAATGCAACATGTATTAGCATGTTTGCAAAGATGTGCCAGGATGTTTTTAAAATAACAATGATAACTGAAATTCAGAATAAATAGAACTTTAATATGTCAGCCAAAAATATTGAAAAAGCGTGCAGAAACTGAATGCCACAAACAAGGGGGGAGGAGATTTAGAAAGGAGGTAAGAAAACAGACTGGAGCTGAAACAGATGTGTTGAGGCCTGGAATATCAGTCCTCAAAGGGAGGATGTTGAATAAAAGCACAAAAATGTTGAATAAAAGCATAAAAAAATTGGAGTGGAATGCTTCAAAAAAAAAAAAACATGCAGAGCTAGCTGTTTCAACACTAAAATCTCCTGGGACATGATGGGGCCCACATTAGCCAGAGGCAGGCTCCAGAAAGTCTGTGGGATAGAAGGTAGGGGGGTAATAGAAAGCAGATGTTCTGCACATGATTAACAGTTTGTGGTATTCAGAGACTTGCACAGGGATGTTGTATAGTCAGATGCCAAAGAAAGCTATATAAGACCAATGAGAGATCTGTGCCTTTAAGCATTCTCTGACTGCTTTGTCTGAACATGCTTCCTGCATACCTCATAAAAGGTATGCAGTACAATTGTAAATAAACTTTTTATATTAAATCGTCTAGTCTTCTCTTCAGGAAGAAATCCTGTCCATAGTTTAATAAGGATTTGTTGCAGTTAAAACAGGAGTGTAGACAATGAGAGAGACAGTAGAGGAAATCAAAATACTGTAGAATTAAAGGTGGCAATTAAATTGTATAAATCTCAGTTATTGATTTTTAAGAAAACCTCCTGTTCTGATATGGTAGGTAGATATCAATTGGATCCTAAACTTCCGGAAATCACTAAAAACATACCTGTTCAAAAAAGCATACCCCACCGACCCAACATAAAAGCCAGAATACCTGCAACACAACGAAACCAAAGAACGTAATGGACATACTTAGTTCTTCCTAAGATCCCCCAATGTGTCTATCACACATGAACCTTATTCTAACACACTATCACCTTGTACTTGTTCATACCGGTATCGGCAAAAGCCGATACGATACCATGTAAGCCACATTGAGCTTGCAAATAGGTGGGAAAATGTGGGCTACAAATGTAACAAATAAAAAAAATAAAATAAAATATTTTCATTAGTTAACACTCTTACTAATGTTGAGGGGTTGATAATGAAAAGGGCTCTTTACAATTACCAACAATTGACAGTTCAGCTAATTTTTTTCAGGAGAAAATATTAAAAATATCTAGATGTATTGATTCCCATCCATCTGGGAATTATTTGATGGATAGAAAGCCGGATATGAGGAATAATCTGACATATGTGGTAGCAGATAGAATATGGTCTGATTTTAGGTTAGTGAATTTAGAACAGGTCCCTGGTTTTATTGAAGAGATTCTCAGTTAAGCACTGTGCTTTGGATTTATGCCCAACATATTTGAGATCGCCACCATTGAGCTTCTTGGCATGGTTGCATGTTTGGATTAATCAGTCATTGAAGTTAGGTCTCTTTCCTATGTTATTTGGAGATATAAATCCCTCTGGTAGTATGGAGGATTCTTAGTAATTATATGCCCATTGTAAATATTCCAATCTTTGTGAAGATTTTGGAATCAACAGTAGCTATGAGGGTGACTTATTATTTGGAATTTCATAATATACTACAACCATTGCAGTTTGGCTTTAGAAAGGGGTTCAGCACAGAGTCATTAGTTGGTCTTCTGGTTAATGATACTAGAAGATTATGAAGTATGTGAAAACAAGCTATTATTATTCAGTTTTACTTTTTGGCAGTGTTTGATATTGTAGATCATAATGTTTTAATTTATATGCTGGATGAGACAGCTATAACCAATAGGAGTTTACACCTGGCTGAAAGGGTTCCTGAAAAATAAAGTGAAAAATCAGGGCATGTTAGCTAGCTCTTAAAAATCTGTTAGTGGGGTGCCACAGGGCTTCCTGCTGTCACCAATTTTGTTTAAAGTAATGATGAATTCTCTAAATTCTTCTGCTCCTTGAAAATAAACTCTTACATATGGGATAATTAGGTTCTTACCTTGGTAATTTTCTTTCCTTTAGTCATAGCAGATGAAGCCATTACGTATGGGTTATGTCCATCAACCAGCAGGGGAGATAGAGAGCACTCAAACTTTCACAGTGCCCTCTTGGCCAGCTAGCTCCACTGCCTCTTCAGTATTTGAAGCTTCCAAAGCAGTATGGCAAACCGCAATGGGAATCACAAGAGCTTTCCTCACAGCGAACGATGGCCCATCACAAGGGCATGAACTCATAAAGGAGGGAATGCACATCCTCCTGGAGGGAATAAACTCATCCTCCTTATTGTATAAGTGGAGGGGAACACACGCGCCTCCTGGAGGGAATCACACATCCTCCCAACACACTGGAGGGAATGAACTCATCCTCCTATTTATAGAACTGGAGGGGAACACACGCGCCTCCTGGAGAGAATCAACACATCCTCCAAAAAAAACATGCTGGAGGGAATGAACACATCCTCCTAAATTTAAACTGAACATGAATCCTGAAGATTGTTTTCCAACTTTCTCCCAAGGAAGGAACTTCAGGAAATTAGAACAGAACCTGAAAAACAGATTCACAGCATACAAACAATCATACAGGGAGGGCTCATGGCTTCATCTGCTATGACTAAAGGAAAGAAAATTACCAAGGTAAGAACCTAATTTTCCCTTCCTTGTCATCAAGCAGATGAAGCCATTACGTATGGGATGTAACAAAGCAATCCCTAGATAGGGTGGGAACAAGCCACACCACGCGCTAGCACTTGTGCACCAAAACGCGCATCCCTCCTGGCAGCCACATCCAGCCTGTAATGTCGGACAAAGGAGAGCTTAGAAGCCCATGTTGCTGCACTGCATATCTCTTGAAGAGAGAGTGCTCCAGTTTCAGCTCAAGAGGAAGAAATCGCTCTAGTAGAATGTGCCTTAAAGGCTACAGGCGGAACCCTGCCGGCCAGCAGATAAGCTGAAAAGATAGTTTCTTTGAGCCAGCGGGCAATAGTGGCTTTAGACGCTGGAGACCCTCTGCGAGAACCGGATAGCAAAACAAACAGATGATCAGAAGTCCTGAAAGAGTTAGTAACTCGCAGATACTGCAGCAGAGTCCTGCGCACATCCAAAAGGTGCAGCTGCCCAAAAGATTCTGGAAACTCTTCCTCTGAAAAAGAGGGCAAGAAAATAGACTGGTTTAGGTGAAAGGCTGAAACCACCTTAGGCATAAAGGAAGGCACGGTCCGAACCGTGACTCCGGACTCTGAAAATTGCAGAAATGGGTCTCTACAGGACAGCGCCTGGAGCTCTGACACCCGTCTCGCCAAGGTAATGGCCACCAGAAAAACGGCCTTCAGTGTCAAATCTTTCTCCGATGCTCACCGAAGCGGCTCAAAAGGAGATGCCTGCAGGGTTTTCAAAACTAGCCCCAGGTTCCAAGCTGGACAGGGTGCTTGCACTGGAGGTCGGAGCCGAAGCACCCCTCTAAGAAACCGTGCCACATCTGGGTGAGCAGCCAAAGATACACCTTCCACCTTACCACGAAGGGAGGCCAACGCTGCCACCTGCACCCGCAGGGAATTATAGGCCAAGCCTTTTTGTACACCTTCCTGCAAAAAGTCCAGAATCGGCGAGACAGGAGCCCGCATTGGAGCAATGGCTCTGGAAGCACACCAAGACTCAAACAGGCACCAAATCCTGGCATAAGCCACGGAAGTGGACCGCTTGCGGGCTTGCAGGAGAGTGGAAATAAATTTATTGGAATAACCTTTATCCCTCAATTGCGCCCTCTCAATAGCCATGCCGTAAGACCAAAGCGGCCGGCGTCCTCCATGGCTACCGGTCCCTGAGTCAACAGGTTCGGTACCAGAGGTAACGGCAGAGGAGCCTCCAGGAGCATCTGTCGGAGGTCTGCATACCAAGGTCTCCTTGGCCAATCCGGGGCGATGGGGACCACTTCTCCTGGGTGCAGCCGAATCCGCAAGAGCAGGCGCCCTATCAAGGGCCATGGGGGAAACACATAAAGTAGACCCGGAGGCCAGGGTTGAGCCAAGGCATCCAACCCCGCCGAGCGAGCCGCCACTGCTACTGCCATTTGTTTAGCCGAAGCTCTGACAAGGTCATAAAGGGCATCAGCCAGAAAGGACAAGGCCACCTCCATCCGTGGAGCCACATCCAAGAAGGGCTCCGCTCCATCTCCGGGCTGAGCCACTGCCTGTTGCAGCCAAGCTAGGCAGGCTCTAACAGCTGCATGCAGACGCCCGAACAGTGAGACCTGCAATTTCAAAGGACCGTTTCAATGCTGTTTCCAGCCTACGGTCTTGAACATCCTTCAGGGCAACACCTCCTTCAACAGGGAGGGTAGTTCTCTTTGTCACCGCAGTGACTAGGGCATCCACTGTAGGCATTTGAAAACGAGCCATATGTCCCTCACGCAGAGGGTATAACTGCCCCATAGCCCTGGAAACTCTCAAAGGTCCCTCGGGGTCAGCCCACTGAGCCGAAACAAGCTCTAGGATGGAGTCATGCAAAGAGAAGGCCCGAGCAGCTTTCTTGGTACTAGCCATCCTGGGATTACCCGAGGAGGCCATGCCACTGTCAGGATCTTCAATCGAGAGGGCCTGCAGGGTATCTGAAATAAGCGCTGGCAGCTCATCACGGTGGAAAATCCTCACCGCGGAGGGATCATCCAGATCCTGTGGTAAATCCGCACCTGACTCTGGTTCCTCAGACCAAGAACGTTTGTCAGAGTTCTCCAAATCCTCACACCCCGACCACGGGGGGGGGGGGGGGGGGGGGGGGAAAGGTGCACCACAATCTGAAGGGGAATTAACCCTTCTGCGCTTATCTTTAGGCCAAGCATCCGGGAAAAAAGCCTCACTGGGCAGTCCCAGGCCAGAATCCATCGGGGGGGGGGGGCAATCAGAGGAGCCTCAGGCGACCCTTGAGGAAGGGCTCTTTTCATCATGTATGCTTTATGCAGCAAAAGCACAAAATCCGGGGAGAAAATCTCACCCTGGGCACCCAAATCCTGTCCGGTGCTAGCCACTCCTGAAATAACCTCATCTCGAGGTGCCCCACCCGGCTCAGGTCTCTCCGTGTCCACGGAGGCCGCGCCATGCGGTGTAAGCAAAATGGCGCCCGCTGCCAGCTCAGACCGGGAAGAAACATCGCTCGCCATGCTCGGGCTGGCTCCTACGCCAGTACAGCACGATTTACAGAGCCCTGCTGCTGATTTGCGCTTGCCACAAGTGGAACAGCACTTTACATTGTCCACAGCCATCGCCGAAAAACGGCGGTAAAATCCAAAATGGCGGTTTCGCGCCAAAATCGCCCCGATCACGGGCCCACCCTGGAGGAGTTGGAAAACACTCTTACCTCAAAGGATCTAGTGTACAACTACGATCCTTCTGAAAATCAGGTCAAAAACCTCTGTTCCAGCGTCTCTGCGTTTAAAAACGCGACGCAACTTTTTTTTTTTTTAAGCTGTGAGGAAAGCAGAGGTATTGAAGACTCCGGAAGCTCAGATGAGTGGGAAAGGCAGGGAAAGGGCGAACCTATATGCCTGCATCCACTGTTGGTGGGTAAGGACAGGGAAAGCAAGGCAATATGTCCACATCCACAGAGGTATGGGTAAGGCAGGGAAAGGGCTAACCTATGTGCCTTTAAAGTGAAGCTGCTATAGCCTCCAACACCCCGGTTAACAACTGGCAAGCCAGGAACCACCTCCCAGCAGATTTTTCTGGAGCTCGAACAAGCTGCAGCCACCCTGCTAGGGGAGATAGAGAATACTGAAGAGGCAGTGGAGCTAGCTGGCCAAGAGGGCACTGTGAAAGTTTGAGTGCTCTCTATCTCCCCTGCTGGTTGATGGACATAACCCATACGTAATGGCTTCATCTGCTTGATGACAAGGAAATGCACATCATATTATGCTTCTCATTTCAGTTGTGAGTAAGGAGTTGATTCAATACAGAATTGCATGAATGCAGTGCAGGCATGGGCTTATATTTATCATCTTAAGTTAAATGCAGAAAAGACCAAGATGATGTGGATGGATACTTTAACTCCACCACTTAAAAATAATGTTTTATCTTTGAAAAATATTGATTTGAAGAATGAGTTGGGGCTATAGATGCTTGGGATGTTACTTGACTTGCTATTATCATTTGAGATTCAGGTTAATACTATAACAAAAAAAATTTAACTTTGAATGGGCTATGTCAGCATTGCCGCGTGGCTTTGTAAACAGGGGGGGGGGGGGGGGGGGGGTAAGACAATTAAGAAGAATGCAAAAATATTTTTCATTTGACCAGTTTAGGTTGATTGTTCAGTTTTTAGTAATAAGTCAACTTGATTATGGTAACTTGTTCTATGTAAGTAGTTTTAAACTATTTTGTCGACGTCTTCAGATGCATCAAAATACATCTGCAAGATTGATTTGTCAGGTTGTGAAATGGGAATGTGCAACTCCTTTGCTTAGGCAGTTACACTGGCTCCCCATAGAGGCAAAGGCGTTGTTTAAGCTTATTATTCATGGCTTAGCTCATTTTCCATTCATGTTCCTTTTATCATTTCCTTCTTTAAGGAAAGGTCTTCATGCTGAGTCAGTTAATGCTTAATTTTCCTTCAGTGTCTCAGGTGAAATATAAATGGGAACATAATTTATCACTCTCTTCTAGAATATGGAACTCGATGCAAAATGGGAGACTAGAAATGAACTGAGATTCGGGAAGAAGCTGAAAGCACTTTTATTTACCCACTATTTAAATAGTTCACTTTAAATCAACTGGTTGTCTTTGATGTTATCTGCAGTAAGCCCGATAGATAATTGCGGAATATAAGCATAATGTAATATAATGACAGAAGTTACAGATGAGCGCTGTGAACCTTTGAGTGATGCACTGTGTCTAGAAGCACAAGATACAATCTGGATGGCCAGTCATCATGGCTGCTTACGATGGAAAGAATTGAACTATGACTATGAGCAATTAGCTAATGCATAGAAAAGAGATTTACAAGTTGATATATCTGCATTATCAAAAACTGTTTCCTTAAGGCTATATGTGGTACTGGGAATGTGTGCCTCTGGGAGATCCAATAAAAGTTGTTGATGAGAAAATACAGTCTGCCACAGATGAGTTTCCTAAACGTAAAATTGCAGGGGCCAGATTGGAGCACGTGTTCTGATACTGTTCACCTATTCTCATTTTTTTGGCGAGAGCTATGTCAATGTCTTACCCAATTATTTCACATCTGCATAGTTCCAACCCCTGTGATTTTGATCGTTGGCATGACATATATAAATTCACCAGGGAGGGCTATGAATTTTCCCCTGGATTCTATATAGCGTGCCGAAAGATCAGCGTCAAAATTAGTGCAGATCATATAACAATGTGTGTAATTTAACAATCTTAACAAGCTAATGAGCACTGATAACAGCACTTAACAAGCAATAATTGGCACTGATTAGAATTTACACGCACAACTCACTAAGCATATTTTGAAATGAAGTGTGTGGAACTTCTAACGCGTTGTCACGGTTGTGCCAATGTTTCCTGCTCTCCCTCCTCTTGCCACCTGGTGGCCAGACCTGGTGGCTGCAATGGACTGTCTGATTATTGTCACCCGTTCCGGATTTCAGCTCAGTCCGGTCCGGATCTTCCGGGCTGCCAGACTTGCTTGCTTTGGTTGAACCTACACAGCACCCGTAGTTGCCTGGTGATTGCTGCAGCTGAGCCTCAGCTGCTGCTGGGCTTATTAGTCAGTTGGAAATTCTCTGCCTTTGCCTTGCCTTAGGCCCTGGTATGTTGGTGCTTGTTGCACTTCTGTTTAAGTTCTTGCCTGAGATTCTTGTTTGTTTCTAGTTAGACTGTGTGTAGATTAGGTTGTTGTTTGTTTGCTAGTTCTGTCTCTAGGTTACAGTTTTGTGTTTAGTCTTTGTTTGTGTCTTGTGGCTGCTCTGCAGCTTTCAGTTGTGTCTTGTTATCAGTGTTTTGTTCCTGTTTTAGTGGCTGCTTGCAGCTTTCAGTCCTGACCTTTTGCTTTCCCTTCCGTGCCCTGCTGCCCCTGTATGTTCCTTTCCCCTCTGACCCTCAGTCCTGGTTCAGCCTAGTGGGTATCCAGTCCTGCCTTGCCCAGTAAGTCCTGCCGGCCACCTGCAGTCAGGGGCTCAACTCCTGGTGAAAGGCAGCCAAGTGCAGGTGAAGTTTAAGTGTGCCTGCTCTGCTTATTCCTGCTTCTTTGCCTCTGCTGCAACTCCATTCCAGGGTTCCAGTTCTGTTCTGCCTAGTCTCTGGTGTGGGGTGGTTTTGCCTGCCACTGCTGCTCACAAACCTAGTTCCAGCTTTGTAAACGTGACACGCGTGCAGGTAAAAAGGGGCATGGTTATAGGTGGGGAAATGGGTGTTTTGTGAGCATTCCAAAATTTATGTTCCTTGTTATAGAATATGGCCTAGTGTGCCTAAATTGACTTCCTTGTCATACAGCGTGGTAGGTAATTTTATTTATTACATTTGTACCCCGCGTTTTCCCGCTCATCGCAGGCTCAATGCGGCTTACATAGTAACAAGAAAATACAATCTGTAGTATCAGAATCATCAAAGGAGGCATGTGATAGGACAAATGGACACGGAGTAAATGGGATAGAAGAGGTGTGAGAGAAATGATAGGGATTGGTAAGGAGGTGGGGCAATAAAGGAGAAGTTGGGACAAGCATGGAGGGTAAGAAGGTTGGTAGGAGATATTTTCTGAGTCATTGTTGTTGATGATTCATTGAACCGGTAAATAGATGTATTGCTTTTCTTGTTTAAAAATTAGAATACGTATAAAATTAATATGGTGATGATGCCAGGACATGAAAGATTGTAAGTGGATTCAAGGCGTTCAGCCACAATATAGACACATTCAATGTGGCTAAAGTACTATTCTATAACAAGAAGATATCATCCACATATTTCCAGATCAATATTGATCGAAACCTTACTGCTGGCTAGAGCTGCTCTTCTTCAAATGCTGCAAAATAAAGTGTTACAATGGACAGTGCAAAAGACACACCCACAGCCAACCCATGCAATTGCTTACAAATGTTACCTTGGAAGCAGAAATAACCACATATCAATACTATTTCTGCCAACTGCAATAAAAATTATATTGGTATGCAGTAAAGAGGTGATCTTTCTTCCAAGATTTACAAAATAATTTTCGGAGTATCACCATGAAATATGCCAGCATATAGTGTTATCACATCTAAGGTTACAAGTAATGTACTATCTGGCAGATCATGTACGTCCTGTAATATATTAAGAATACGTAACACATCTTGGATATGTGACTTGGATATACAAACACTGGAATTGGATTAAGACTATTGTAGAATCGAGTAATACAAATGCGGCAGATGTCAGTAGTGCGAATTAATGTTGGAAAGGTCAAGTTGGGAAGATCCACAAATGAAACGGAAGATACTTTCTATTATGAATATCAACTGCACCACTGCTCATATCGTTTACATCATTGTATGTCCTTGTAAACAAATATATGTAGGCAGATCTGCCCATTTTTAACAAATTGTGATTGACTTGAGCATAAGTCTTGGATAATATGATGTTTTCTGCCCTGCTAGCCCAGCATTTGTATAACAATGGCCACCTTACATAGAACTCATGCTGGAGAGTTATAGATAAGGTGACAGCTGCAGGGTGACTTTGATTGAAATTATGAAGAACATTGGATCTACTAATTGTGACACCAAAGAATTTGAATGCTGAATTGGACTGGGTGGCATTAGTATGATTTGGTGTATGATTTACTACCATAGCTTATGATATTGAAGGGTTTTAACATTATTTTGGATTGGATGAAGTTAGTATGACTGGAACTGGGGGATCATGTAACTATATCGGGCATTTAAAACTGAAAAAAAAAACCACCATTGCCATTTTGTTTTTCAATATGGATATGTCCAAAGATCTTATGCAGAAGGTGGGTGACCATAGGGTGAGAATGGATTTATATATTTATACATCTAATATTTAGATGCCTTTTTAGGAGACCTCCTTAATGTAAATACTTTATGTTGTGTCAGAGGAATGCAGTCTCCTACTGTCTTTCTACATTTGATGTTAAAACTACATATTCGGAAAACCACACGGAGTGAACTGATTTAAGGCATGAATGTGTATATTAGATATAATTTAGAATTCAGGGGTCGATATTTAAAGGGATTTAACCGGCTGGACATGGCACCTGGCTGGTTAAATTGCTTGTGCCGGGCTAGCAGCTGATATTCAGTAGCACGTAACCGGTTAGTGCTGTTTAATATCACCACAAACCACTAAAGTGAACGCAGTCAATTATATGGGTGGTCCGGGAGTAGAGTTTGCAGTTATGCGGTTAAGTGCCGATATTCAGCACTTAACTGCCTAAGCTAAGTGGTCAAATTGGACCACATAAAAGTTAGTCCTATCTTTAGGCAGTGCACTTATGCAGTTAAGTGCTCAATATTGACACTTAACTGCATAAGAGATAGCTGGCTGCATAAACAAGGATAGTCAATGCCGGTGCCCAGAAATAGCCCGGCATTGAATATCCTGAAATAACACCAGCTGCAGCTAAAAAAAAAACCCCCACTAACACCAGCAGAATACCGATCCCTCAGAAAAAAGTTCTTCAGTGATTTTACCCTCTGATAGTACTTAAAATATTTGGAGGATCGGTAGTGAATAAACTAGGCAATGATATTAATACCCTTTATTAAATATAGCCATTGATAGGATATAGTCTGCATCTCTATAAAATGAGCATAAATGGGTATATTTTTAATATTTTCTTATAGGCACCCAGTTTTATCTTTGTGTGGATCTGATATTTCGGAACCATGTAAGACACAGGGACAGTGTGTTCCAAAGATTGTTTATTTTCTTCATTTTGTGGGGCTAAAACCCAACATACTTTGAGAGAAGGAAGTGTAACGTCCACAGTGATGTGAAATGGAGCCTTTTTCATTCCTATGTGTTCAGCTTACTGCACTATTGTTATTGTACACAATACACTACATTGTACTTGCAAAACAAAGTAAAAATCTATTAGTATTATGTGTGTTTTATTTTTAAATTATAGCAATATTTTGCTAAAATTAGATTTGGACACGTATTTCAGTATGTTAATTATACCATTACACGTGTGACTTGTTAAAAAATCTCCATCGCACGGTTACTATTTTAAATGCGTTGGGGTAATTGGGCCATAGTGCCTGACGGCAGCATTACTGTAGTATCCCCAGAGAAAATAAGATTTAATTGAGCAGCAGAAAACTAAAGTTATCAAAAAAAAAAGTCCCATACGTGTTTCCCCATAGAAAATAGCAAGTAATGGTTGTGTATTCCCATTAGAAATGCATATATTTGGAAATATTGTTCGTTGACCTACCTATGAAAAGTTTCTGCTTTATCTGCTTAGGTGAATTCAGTTTGGTTATAGCTTCCCATGCTTTAACAAATATGCAAACACACATCCTCCCCCCCCCCCCCCCCCCAGTAGTTTAATGTGCATTAGTGCTTACTTTTCCCAGTTTGCCATTCTCCCGACTGCATCAGAAAAAGGAGGCAAAACAATACGAAAGCCAATGAAAGCCGTGGCACTAGAAGTTAAATTGCCTCTTTGAGGATAGAAGGTGAATATATATGAATTTTAAATAAATAACCTATAATAGTCAAGTAACCAACTTCTGCAGCTCTTCCATATCATTTTTTCAACTTTCTGTGTTAAAAGAACATGCTAGATATACCTGCAGGTCAAATACATTCAATCTTTTTTTCTTTTTTAGCAGGTTTAAAAAAAGTATTTCTTAGTTTATTCTAAAGTACTCCAAATATTTTTGTAGTGGCTCAACTGTTTTACAACATTTCAGGTGTTGGCACGAGTTCTTATAGTAGTTGCATTTGTCATTAAAAAGAAAAGGGCTTAAAGGGAGCTGGAGAATTACCTCTACTACACTATCAATCCTGTGAAAATAGGAGTTTCCAATTTTCCTTATAGAGATGCCTAACAAAGCAGGAGGCCAAATTCAGTCTTTGGTGTAAGTTAAGCAAAGCCTGGTGGTGACAAAAAAAGCAGGGGCATAGCCAGACAACAGATTTTGGGTGGGCCTAGGCAAGAAGTGGGTGGGCACCAAATGTTCTCTACCCCCTCCCCCCTCCCAACCACCAAAAATATATCTCAGCTGGCAGGAAAATGCTTCTTTCCACCTTGGCAGTCTGAAGTAGGCATGCGCTGAAAACTGAGCATGCACAGGTGCCGGTATCATGGAGCGTAGCATTTTTGTTACCATTAGGGGGGAAGTCTTCAGCTGGCAGAGCTTGAGATCCCCACCAGCTACCGTTAAACGTGTGCTACAGTTGGGTGGGCCTGAGCTCTAAGTGGGTGGGCTGGGGCCCACCTGTGGCTAGGCCACTGAAAAAAAGGCTCACGAATTGTTTCACATTTCTTTGAAAGAGGAAAAAGGCTCTACACTATTTAATAGCAAGGTCTTTAGTCTTTCTCACCCTGACAGCCAAAACCAAGCCTTAACCTCAGATTTAAGATTTCTATTTTATTTCTTTTCCTTTCAGTCATTTATAGGGTGATGTGACTCACAGCATGGCTCTTAAAAGCCAAATATGGAGACTCAGGTTTTAAGATTAAAGTGGCTTTCTTATATATTCTACTAAAAAAATTAGGCCAAGCTTTCACATTTTTATTCTTCTTTTTAATACAGTTCATCTACTTTCTCAGTTTTCTGCAGGGCGCCGAGATCACTGACCTGCTCATGTTTAGTTTCTATGGCAGTGGTGGCACCTGCACCCTCGTGGGGCTCCAGCATCGCCACCCAACGGCAGGGCAAGAGGAAGCTCTCCCCCTCAGAGGTTTGCACCATCTGAAACAAGCCTTCAGCTACCCAAAGGTGCCACGCGCACAGGACGCCATCTTGTAAGTCGACGGCGGGCGAGGGCGGGGCGTGCGCCCCTCCCTCCTCCTCGCGCCCCTCCATGTCCTGATACACCTGACGCATAAGGAACTGGGTGGTGTTGCGCGGCGCGCGCATGCCAGGCGCCCGCCGGCCGTACAGGTTCACGGGCCGCAACAGGCTGCCCAGCTCCACGTCCGCGTGCTGGCCACGCCAGCTGCGGTGATGACGACGACGACGACGCCACCACCGCCGCCGCCTTTCCGACGCTCTGCGCCTGCGCAGTCGCTTCCGTCTTCTCCGCCGCCGACGGACGCTTCCCGCTTGCTGCCCACCAGCTGTTCTTCCTCGGCAATAGTGGCCGCAGGTGGCCAGAAACTGGTCACTCCCCGTTTGCTCCTTGTTGTTCGTTCCGGTGGCGTAGTAGACTCCTGCGCTCTTCGTCTTCTGGTATCTAAAGGCGTCGGGGCGAGAGTTGTTTAGTTGTATTTGCTCTACTTCGTTCATCCTGTTGGCTCCCACTTTTGTATAATCTTGGCAAGCTAAAATCTCTCTTGGTGGAAGAAAAAAAAAGAAACCTACTTGTTACATTCACGTGCGAGAAGAGCCCTTTCAAACAAAAACAAAAAAATAAGGTGTTGGCTATGTTTGGGTTCTTAAATGTTATAGTGTTTTTTTTTTCCTGTCGTTGGTACAGTTTTGCTAATTGGAGCTGTAGCCGTCCAGTTTGATCTCTAAGCGTGAACCTCCTCCTCCCGCGCAGTCTCAATCACAACTGAGAAGACACTTGTCCTTCAGCGTCTTTAAATACCGTTTGGTTCCCGCGGGTACGCACCTGTGGTTGCCACGGCGACCACCAATCAAAGAGCACCTGCGCTTTTCAGCGCTCTAAGAACGCGCGCTGTTTCAGGGGTTGCCTAGATGCTCGCGGCTGGGGCGGGCCATTTTTCAGGCCTTGCAGAGGCTGTTGCTGTGACATTTCTGTCGCAGTTTGAATAGTGGCCTCAGCTTAGTGAACTACATGATGGCTGCGTGTGGAAAAGCTGACTCAGTTCACCTCGCTTCAGTCATCATAATTATCTTTAGATAGCATTATATTTTGGGGTAGGAAGGAGGACAGTATAACTTTTCTCACGGTTTCTCTCAGGGACTAGGTTGAACTCAATGATATAAATATTTCCATAATAGCAAATGAAAAATGCTTTGACAAGGGAGATGGATGCCTGAGCAAATTACCATTCCTATGGACTGGGTGCATCTAACTAAAATATCAGTCACCTCGCCTTCAGTGTAGAGAAGGGTACACCTTGGTGGTGGGATGGGCAAGAAGTCAAGGGCAAAACTCATTTTCATGTATTTTCTTGTGTAATCTGGGTAGCAGTTTTTAATATTTGAAAAGCAAATACAAATAAAATTATAAGCCTAAACAAGATTTACAACTGGGCGCTTGTTTGACTCGTTTATTAAAAACCAAATGAAAGCATATGGAGCATGGTGAATGGAATTCTTTCCTATCTTTTGCACCAGTTGCATAGCCAGACCGTCAATTTTGTCAGGCCTGACTCCAAAGTGGGGGAGGGGCACAAAATTTTGCCCTGTCCACCCCCAGCATGCTCTCCATCCTCCACCTCGATCCCCAGATACCTGAGCTGGTGGGAAGCCCCAAGCTCTGCCAGTGGAAGAGGACTTGTAGCAGCAGCCTAGCTGTCTGCACTTTCCATGGGCCACTGCTGTGCCATCTCCCCCCGCCCGCACGCATACTCAGTTTTCACACAGCGGCGGCCCATAGAAAGTGCCGACTGCCAGGCCACAGCTGGAAGACCTCTTCTACTGGTGGGGCATGGGGATCCTACCAGCTCAGTTATCTGGGGGTTGCAATGGGGGGTGGGAGGCGGAGAGTGCCTCCAACTGCTAGGCAGTCACTGGAGGACCTCTTCTGCTGGTGGGGTTTGGAGACCCCCAAAGCCATAGCATCAGATAGTGCTGCAAGAGGGACAACCCAAATCGGAAGGGGGGAGCAGGCCCCCCATGGTATGCCACTGTTTCACACTTTGTGTATGTGTGTGTATTTGTGTTGAATGGAACAGTACACAAAGATTCTATTGGTTTGGAAAGAATAAATTGAAATGAAGTATGATAACATATCAAACCTTATATCACTATCAACGGATTTCAAAGGATTCGTTCTACATTTTAGCCACAGGGTGCTACTATCTCAGGGCAATAGGTATTGCTATGCTTCACTACTAGTTGGCAGTGCAGATAGCAAACAGTAGCTGATGTCACATACATAGCAACCATTAAGAAAGCTGTATGATTCAGACAGTAGCATTCACAGCAGAACTGAAAATGAAGTACTCATTTGAATCGTGATCGCCAGGCCAGCCAGGATAGAGACATGGAAACACTGTTTGTGAAGAGGGTGAAGTATGGCTCATGGAATGAATTATTTTGTATTGCTTGGGGCAGTGTCTCCTAATGGGTTAGTGTTGCACATACCATGACAGTAATGAACCTCCCTTCTAAACCAGAGTATGTGAAATTTGAACTTCGCTTGTAAGCCAGGGTCTGTGGAGTATGATATCAGTCTCAGATTTGCTGCTAACATTCACCAGCTTCTCTCCAGATTTTATAAGATACAACAAGTATAGGCATGCGTGCTTAGAAATTCTTTTTTATCAAGCCCAAGGCATCCAAAATGATAGAAAATATTACTGTATCTGCTGTATTTTCTTGGTCTCAAACTGCATTTCTTGGTACTTGGGGATCTTCTCTCTCTCTCTCTCTGCACAATTCACAGAGTAATCATTTGAGACTGACACCTCTATAACCAATGCCATTCTGATATTCTTTTGCCAGTAGGTCCGGTTTACTTTCGTCCAACTTTTTATCACTCAGAATGGGGATGCCTCGGCTGGCCATAACCTCGTCATTCTCCATAATTAAGGTCATGATCTCAGTGCTTTTCCAGTACAGCAATATTAAAGTTTTCAATGGATGAGACACACCACCTTGCTGTGCCTTGCCATAAGCTCTAGCAAAAGAAAAAAGCACAACAGGGCCTCCAAGCCTGGAACAATTGAGAGTCCTCTATTCATAAAGACCTGACATGGTTTGTTTCACCTGCCTCAGGGGTCCAAATACTCAAATGCTCTTGAAGATAGACACAAAAAGAAAGACAAACTCCTTTAAACAGTGCGCTAACAAATGGTGACAAAGCCACTCCCACACAGACAAATCCAACTCCAAGCACAAAGTGCTCCTCCCATTCATCAGCGTCATTGATCAATCAAGAACCCTCCAAAGTAACTGGCCCCTAATTTAGTTTCACTTAAGCGTGATTATTTATCAATACACATAAAATCTTGGAATGACCCCAAGAATGCCTCTAACCATGTTCCCAAATTGTTATGAGCGATAGGATTTAGGAGCAATCCGTTATAGAATTGGATATGCACCTAAATCCTAATTATTGCCCATTAGTGCTGATGATTGTTATCTCCCAGTTATCAGTACTGACTAGCTTGTTCAGTTAAGTTGTGCGCACTCTATAGAATCATGCTAAGCGTGTCTTTAATTGGCGCCGATTTTTTAAAGAGTAATATACAGAGTTTGGTCCTATGTGTGTAAGTGAGTCGGAATATATGATCCAGTCCTACAGCTGAAATTTAAGAGGACATCATCAACATCAGAGAGCCTGGATACTAGAGGCGGTGTCTCATTAGATAAGGAAGATGAATTCAAAAGGGAAGAGACTAGGACCCTTTGCTGGTGCAATATTTGCTTGTCAGACTAGGCTTCTTCATAGGCAGGACCCTCCTGCATGGCAAGGCCCTAGAATCCTGCCAAGCCACCCTGACCAATGCAGGCACAGAGGCTCCCCTGCTTGACTTGGGTTCCCTACAGTCTACTGCTGCCCATGCATGAAGGTAGAGTCTCTTCTTAGGGGAATCATCAGCCCTAGGGGTCTTCCTGCTCTGCTAAACACCTCCTGCTCTTCCTCTAATTTCCAGGACTTCATGGTGGGATTACTGTATTCCTGAAGGATGGATTACTTCTTCAAGAAAAACCCTGGGGCTTAAACTAAAAGCAATCCTTCTAGCAATTACTCCCAGGGGACAAGGCTGTGCTGCCCAAATCTACCTCCTCAGGAGGCAGCAGTCCCCCCAAGGAGCACAATTCTATAGACTGCCCAAGGGTATGAGGAAAGGAAAAAAAATTGCCCACAACTTAGTCTGAGCTAGGCTTTTTCTGCATCCGTCCATAAGTGCAAACTTGAGACAAAGGAGTCTAAGAGCAGGATCAAGACCCCAGGGGCTGCAGAGGTAACTGATCCAGGGATCCCAATTTCCCAGCCTGCTGTTATGAATTATTTTTTGTTTATAACCAAAAGGCACCAGCCAGCTGAAACCTGAAATGTTCAGGTTGTCAGGTAGTCCCTTCCTAAAACACTCATCCTGCAACTACACCACCAGCCCAAGATGAGTGGGGGTCCACCCCATTGTGCAGTAGCAAGCAAAGTAGATTGGCCTAGAGCACCAATTTGTTTTGGCCAAACCCTCTCCCAAGACCTCTTACTGGTAGGTGAGGGGGGGGGTGCACCCTGCAAAAGAAAGGGAGCTCTGGCCCTTCCAAAAATGGAGGAAGGTTCACCAGGCTCTGTGTGGGGGTTAGAGCCCTAATGCTGAATGCACTCCCTTTTTCCCCATTTCAAGTTAATGGCTACTGGGCACAAACCACCTTAAACTTGCACCTCTATTGTGAGAACTGGAGGTGATGGAATTCCAGAAAGAAAAGGAAGATTGGCCTGGCACAAGTCAACAAGATTGAGGATTATCCCTAGGTTGCCCACAGGCAAGATTTCCAGTACCCCACTTCTGGAACTTGTCCAAGCTATTCCTTACCTGGGGGACCTTAGTCCTCCACGTGAAGAAGCAGGCCTGACCTTCTTGGCTGCCAACCCAGTGCTCAGCATACAACTTGCATGGTGTTTGCATATCCAGAGGCTCATGAGACTGGCTCCGGATGGCCGTCCTTTATACCTCACTGACACTACTACTACTCTGACTGTCTAAATTAAATCAGGAACATGGACTCGCTTCCCTGGAGACCGAAGCTGCCTGAAGTGCCGTTGCCAGTAGATGCCATAACCCACAGCTCTTCAGCCACTGCTGCTGCTCTATTTCCAATGACAGAGTGTCAATGTGGCTTTCTCTGCGCTAGGCTGCCTCTTGAGAGAATTCAGCACCCCCTTTAATGCCTCTTTGCAGCTCTCTTTTGCTGATTTTTTTTTTTGTATGTAAAACAGTGAACAAGCTTAGCTTATTTACAGCAAATTGAGGAGGGAGAGCAGACCAGAGAGGGATATTGAAGGCAAGAGCAGGGAGCAGGAGACCAGAGGAAAGGTCGAGTCCCATAAGGGCACATACTCATCTCCTTTATGTGGAACTGGCATTCAGCCATCTTCAGGACAGAAGCTGACACCGGTTTATTTTTTATTTATTTTATTTGCAACATTTTCTAACCCGCACAATCTCAGTAATTCTTGGCAGTGTACAAAAATAGCATTCATAATTGGTCAAACCTCTGTCCCTACCATCCTAGCAACCAGATGAAGGAGGGGGCATGCCCTCACTTCGCTGGCAAAAATTTGAGGGTCTTCTGCTAGCAAAGTCATACCCAGACATAACCCAAGGGCCAGGGCTGATAAAGGTGGTCATGCTTCAGAAAGGGAAAAGCATGTGGACCAATCCTTGAAAACACGCCCATTCTTAGGCCCAGGGACTCAACCAGGAGAGGGATGGGCTTTAGCCTGCACTCTAGGAAGACAGGCTTCCTTCGATCATTCTGCTGCACCAGACCATTTGCACCATCTGCTGAAGGTGGAGGAATACTGGACTGTACCATTTCTTACCCTGATGAAGGTGTCATTGAAACATTGGTGTTCTTTGCCTCCAGCTGCTGGTAAGGGGGGACAATCCTGCATTTAAGTGCATTCCTTGCACCCAAAACTAGGCTGTTCCTCCTGGAATTACCCCTATAGTCACTCATACAGCCAACAAAAGTTATGTATAAGAGGAAGATACTGTTTTAAAAAAGTACTTAACACAGTTGACATCTGCCACAGATTTCATAGGGCAAATTTCTTCAAAAAGTTGATAAATTGTGCTTTTCAGTACTGATCATTAGATTAATGAGTGCACTGAAAAAATGTGCACAAAGCCCCAGATTCTATAGATGACACCCAAATGTTGGCGCCTTAGTTTGGGCATGCTGCTGAAATGCACGTGGAAATTAATTAACGAGCAATCAACTATCGGGTGCTACAGTTAGGTTTTGCGCACGCAGCTGGCTGCTAAAGTGTATCACCCAAAAGAGGGTGTGGCCATGGGAGGGGCATGTGCATGTCAAGGGTGTTCTGAAAAATTGCATGCGTTACAGAATACTGGCTCAGCACACCCAACTTGGGCTCCAGCGTTTACACATGGTTTCAGCAGATATAAGTGTGGTGCCCAAACGTAAGGCACGGGAATCAACACTAAGCTCAATTCTATAAAGGGCACGCGCATTGGAAAGGTGTAATTTATTTATTTATTGGGATTTATTAACCGCCTTTATCTCTTCACCCAAGGCAGTGTACAGCAGGTATAATTTAACATAAAACTTACAATTTTGTTAACTGCATAACAATAGTAAAATGACCAAATATACTACTACTACTAATAGCATTTATATAGCGCTATAAAAGAGGTAAACTTGAAAATAGTAATTTAAAACCTAATAAGACCACCATGAAACAATCAAAAATATACACATTTAATAGCACGGACATTCAAATAGCAGAGATATAATACGATGTAAGCATAATAGTGATGGAATATCTAATAAGCACGAATTAGAACATTCAAATAACATTGCTATGATACTAATGCTTTTCTACAATACTGTATACCGTATAGCTGAGGGGCCAAATGCAGATATAGAGATGAGGACAAGACATGTGGTACAGAGTCAGTTGGGATAAATAAATGGGTGGCTAAACTAAAGGCAAGTTCTTGGTCTCTTTGGAGATGCACTCAGTTTTCAGGAGGGTCGAATCACGTTTATAATTCTATTATTAATACTATGTTTAATCTTCCACTAACACTTGGTGGCAGTAGAACCTTGTAAAATATACACTGTGAAAAGAAATTTCTTTGGAGCTATTCATTTTCAACTTTTTAAAACTCACCAATGGTACATTACCACAAAACAACTTGGATAAGACAGAGGAGGGGGTTTAAGAATTTGTTAATTACTATCTTTGCGTAACCTTATGGTGCCTGGAAATTATAAATCTGTCATGGATAAGCAGAGAACTGTGTGGAATGTCTAGTGCTTTTCAGATCCTACATGATTAGTGTATTAAAGTTGGTTTTCAGGGAAAAATCCTATATAATAATTTGCACCTCCGTCTGGATGCCTGGGTTCGTAACATACTTCCTATTGGTCCACCCTGGCGATGATGTCAGAGAGCGGACCAATGGGAAGTGAAAGGGAAGGAAAGCCAGCACCAGCCAGCCACAGAACGTTGGAGGTGAGTACACAATCGCCCCCTCCCTCCCCCAGTCCTCCCTCCGAGTTCAAGGTCCCCCTCTCCTCCTCCCCCTTCTCCGAGTTCTAGCACCCTCCCCTCCTAGTTCCATGCCCACCTACCTCCCTCCCTGCCTCCCTCTGCTCCCCTCTGAGTTACAGGCCTCCATCCCCTTCGAGTTGCAGCCCACCCTCCCTCCCTCCCTCTGAGTTCCACGCTCCCTATCCGAGATCCGCGCCTCCCTCCCTCTGTCTCCCCTCCGACTGCAAGCATGACCTGTCCTCTGGCAGCCCCTCGCCTTCCTGCGTGCCAGCTGTAATTTAAAAATTCTTACCTCGGGGTCCGGTGTCCGCAATGAAGGTGAGCGGTGCTTCAGACTGCCTTCCCATCTGTCTCAGCTCTGCCTCTGGTCCCGCCCTTCCGGAAACAGGAAATGAGGGTGGGACCAGAGGCAGAGCTGAGACAGATGGGAAGGCAGGCTGAAGCGTCGCTTGCCTTCACTGCGGACACCGGACCCCGAGGTTAGAATTTTTAAATTACAGCTGGCACACAGGAAGGCGAGGGGCTGCCGGAGGACAGGTCATGCTTGCAGTCGGAGGGGAGACAGAGAGAGGGAGGGAGGCGCGGGGGGTCTGGAACTCGGAGGAGAGGGGAGCGTCGAACTCGGAAGGGAGGGGAGGTG
Source organism: Microcaecilia unicolor (assembly GCF_901765095.1). Lineage (NCBI taxonomy): Eukaryota > Metazoa > Chordata > Amphibia > Gymnophiona > Siphonopidae > Microcaecilia > Microcaecilia unicolor. The sequence continues at coordinate 20,668,294 of NC_044039.1, forward strand.
GGTTCTGCAACTCAAAGGGGAGGGGAGAGGGTCCTGGAACTCTAAGGGGAGGGAGGGGGTTCTGGAACTCGGAGGGGAGGGGGCGGGCCCTGGAACTCGAGGGGGAGGGGGCGTGGGGGTCCTGGAACTCGAAAGGGAGGGGTGCCTGGAACTCAGAGGAGACGGAGGGAGGGAGGGATGAAGGGCGGCATGGAACTCAGAGGGGAGGGGGGCTGGAACTCTGAGGACAGAGAGGGAGGGAGAGAGGGAGGTAGGGAGGGGCGTGTGGAACCTTGCTAGCACCCATTTCATTTCTCTAGGAAACGGGCCTCTTTTACTACTTATATTGTTTACTGCTGAATAAATATTGTAGGATGTTTCAGAATTCTCTGCCAGTCAAAATAATTCTGTTGTCTAGGGTTAATAACTGAAAGAAACATCACAATGCCTTTTATTACTGGAGGCTTAAAATTATATTAGACGTTATAGATTGGAACTTTTATATACGTTAATTATAAAACTTTTGTACAGTCTTTTCAAAAGTATTTTATGTGAGTGCAAAGTGGCAGTGAAGATCAGTTCTGAGAACAGCTGTGATCATTCTGAGTTTTCTCCCTAAATATGTAAATTTGAGATGCATATTCGCTTAGGTTTTAAATCTGTATGTGTCTGTTTGATTCTGCAACTGTAACAGTGAAATAGGAAAGTGAAACTCACATCTTGCAGAAAAAAAAAATAGCATTTAACTCGGGGCATTTTCTTTAACAAATATTTTCATAGAATATCATAGACATCTTAATGATACATGAAACACCCATAATCCATAATGGCGCCTCCAGTGTGTTGCTGTGTAATCATCGTGCAGAGATAGTTCCCACTGTAAACAAAGAGACTCGAGCTTATAATCGAAACAGTCTGTTGCTAATTATTGTGGTGGTGAAAAATGCTCTTGTTGTTCTTGTATAGCAAACAAATAACTTGGGTGAGCATGTCAGACACATAGAAATACCACAGAGGGCGGTGGTGGAATGGTGGGTGGTCTGTTAAAGGTAATATGAAAGGAATTGTAGGTACAGCTGTTTCCCTCATGCTTCAAAGTGCTGCTATAATGTTGGGCAGACCTGGTAGTACGCAGATGGCCAGAGTTTAAATTGCTCGGTCAGATATTCAGTTGCCCAGGTTATGGAGCCGTGTTTGCAGTCCCAGAAGACAGAAAGTCACATTCACTGCAGAACACCAATGTCTAGTGAGTGGAATTAGGGCCATGTTTGTAAAGTTCCAGAAAGAACCCTGGTGTTCAACCCCCTCATCTAATGACTGGGCTAAATGAGCGGAAAGTGGATAAAACTAGGGAGAAAATCCCTGGATAGTTTATCTATGTAACCCTAGTCTCACCACAAAGTTCCTGGCAACAACTAAGCTCTTCGGGACTGTACCCAAACCAGGGTCACTACAAAAGTTTTAGTTCTTCACTGAGCTGGCCGGAGTCGGACTTACTCCGGTAGGCCGTAGGATTTTAAGTCATGCTTTTACTTTTATTTTCTTTATTAGTCTGGGAGAAAATTAATTTTACTCAAGACTCCAAAGAAACTCTCCACACCGGGCTTTATGAAACAAACGCAAACTTTACTGGAACGCTGCAACAGGCAGATATCCAAACTTCATACTTCTGGTAACAAACAGTTCACTCACTATCAAAACAGTTCAATTTGTATCCAAACCAGTTAGTTTGCTGAAAGAGGTTTCAGTGCCAGTCCAAGACTCTTGATATAAGAGTTCCAATTCTTATTTAATTGTCTATTTTATAAATCCTAGGGTATTTACATCTCTACAGCTTCACCAGTCCAATACCCATTGCTTTGGGCAGAATAATGCAAGGCTGTGCTTGTCACGCAGTTTGCAGCAAGCTTTCTCGCTGGGTTTTGTCCAGCTGCTAGATCCACTTAGTATCAAACTTTCCTGTCTGTCCTCTCCTCAAAAAGGTGCACGTCTTCAAGCTGCTGCCTCTGAAACTTAATAGGCTCTTTCCTGTTCTTTTCCCAGGCTGGGTTACCCTTTCTACCCAACTGGAGCATTCTTCACTGTCCACAGTTAATGCTCTGGTCGACAAAAAGTTCCTTTTTACTCAGCCTTAGGTTATTGGGCCGACGCTTGAAATCTTGGCAGCCATTTTGAAGTGCTGGGAGCGAGAGACGATCTGCGGCAGCACCGGGCAGGAAAGAAGGTCTCTTTCCTGCCACAAAAAAGCCATTAGACCACCAGGGCATGACGATAAGGTACAGGAGGGGAGGGGAAGGGAAGGGAGGACACCACTTATTGTGTTCTTTCCCCTTTTCTGTATGAGGATTCACATTTCTGCTTGTCCATGGAGAAAACAAAGGAGTCCTTTTACTAAGCCATGGTAAAAAGTGGCTTCTGTAGTGTAGGCACGGGTTTTGCGCGCGCAGAAATATTTTTCAGTGCACGTACCAAAAATGCCTTTTTAAAATTTTTTTCCAAAAATGGACATGCGGCAAAATCAAAAGTGTTGCGCGTCCATTTTGGGTGCCTGACCTTACCGCCAGCCATAGACCTAGCGGTAAAGAATCTGCATGGTAATGACCTACGTGCATCATATGCCACTTGGCGCGCATCCGCTATGCGCGTCCAAAAATAAAAAATATCTTTCAGACGCGCGAAAAATGAAATTACCAGCAAGAGGCACGCTGTAGTCGGGCGGTAAGTTTGCGCGTAGACGCTTACATGGCTTAGTAAAAGGGGCCCAAAGTTATTTACCTTTGGAAGGTGTTCTCAGTCACAGGTCTCTCTCTCAGTCAGAACTAAAGTGTCTCTAAACACTCCATAATACTGCAGGCAGATTTCTTTGTAATGCTTCCTGATTTGGTTATTCCACTCTTTTGTTGAAATCCCAGCACTGGCTTCCTGTCCATTGGCGCATTCACATTAAGATCCTATGTGTAGCCTTTAAAGCACTTCACTTGGGTGTCCCATCCTACCTTTGTAACTTGATTTCTCCCAACACCCTTCCTTGACAGCTTCGCTCCCAAGTGTCCATCGTCTACCACTTCCCTCATCCAAATCAGCCCATTATGAATCTACTAGACAATCTGTTTTTTTTTATTTTTCCCAGGTCCCTTGTCTTTGGAACTCCATTCCTCAAACATTGCGTTGGAAACGTTTTTCTTTGAACAGACTTTTCCACCATCACAAGGCTGACATTTCCTGGGACAGTGGTCTGTTGTTGCGACATAACCAGTTTGCCTCTCATGAGTGTGTTTTATGGTCTTAACTAATGTTTTTAATTTGTTAGTTTCCTGGACTGAATGCTTCCCTTTCCTTTCAATGATGACGTTCCTTTCTTTGTTCATTTTATTGTTTAGCCTGTACACTGCTTTGACCTATATAAGAAAGGCAGTATAGAAAGTCTTTTAGGGCCCTGTTTACAAAGGTGAGCTAGCATTTTTAGCATGTGCTAAAAATTAGCATACGCTGTATAGATGTCCATAATATTCCTATGGGCATCTATTTATTTATTCATTTGTAACGTTTATACCCCACACTTTCCCACTCAATAGCAGGTTCAATGCGGCTTACATAGAAATCATGTTAACAAAGTGAGGCAGCCTAAATGCTTCTAGAAAAGTTGCTGACATGTCACCCGTGTTTGAGGTTCAATTCCTGCTGTCCTTGGAGAACACCTGCCATGGGTAAGTAACTTTGTTATAGTATCTGATATTTTGCATACTGAGGGGGAATTCTATACCTGGGTGCCTCCATTTAAGTACTCTGAGGGTGGACAGTAGGAGCGTATTTTAAAATGAGACCTAGATACCTGAAAGTGTTGACATTAAGTGCATTTATGTGCTCATGTGGCATGCAAGTCAGGGGCTTAGCCAAACAACAGATCTTGGGTGGACCTATGCAAGAAGTGGGTGGGTACCAAGTGTTCTTCCCCCTCCCCCAATCACCACCAAAAAATATCTCAGCAGGTGGGAAAATGCTTTTTGCCACCTTGGTAATCTGCAGCAGGCATGCACTGAAAACTGAGCATGCGCAGATGCCGGTATCGTGGAGGGTAGCGTTTTCGTTCCCATCAGGGGTAAGACGTCAGCTGGCAGAGCTTGGTATCCCCACCAGCTACCGCTAAACGTGTTCTACTGTTGGGTGGGCCTGAGCCCTAAGTGACCCACCCAGGCTCATCTGTGGCAAGTGCTGGTACTCACAGAATTTGTGTACAATTTTGACATAAAGACATTTACCTAGAGGTGGGAATTATTCAAAATATTTAGGTAAGTGGGAACATAATTACATTTTTCAATGGCAAATGCTATGTCCACAAGGACTAAAGGGTCCTTTTACAAACTGCGGGAAAACGGGCCCTGTGGTAGCAGTGGGGGCCGTTTTTCTCATGCGCCAGGGCCCATTTTACTGCGTGGGTAAAAAGCCCCCCCCCCCCCCCCCCAAAAAAATTGTCATGCGGCAAGATAACTCTTAACGCGTGGCTATGTGGCAGGGGGACCTTACTGCCACCCTTTGAGGTGGCGGTAAAGGCTCCCACGGTAACCCTGCTGTAACCGGACATCGCTTAGTGATGGCCAATTACCGTCAGGTTAATGCCGCACTAGAAAACAAATTTCAAGAGCGCCGGAAATGGCGCATGCTCAAGCCAGAACTATCACCAGCGACCGCGTTGGGCCAGTGATATTTCCGATTTAGCATGTGGTAAGCCGTCGTCGGGCTTATCAATGCTTTGTAAAAGGGCCCCTAAATTTGGATAATGAGTGGCAATGATTTATTTAAATAGGTATTGACAGTTGACCTCTTGCTCTTTGGGTGCATCAACATTTTTTTCAGTTGCAAGAGTGAAAGCAGAATTGGAATAAGTTATGTAAGTGTATTGAAAATAGCAAATATCGCTATGTTTTCTTTTGACCATCATTTTGTAGTACTCTCCTCAAAAAAGCTCCAGAGTGGGGTGAAACTGATGGCCAGATCAGGTCAGAGTTTTGTACCAAGGGATTTTGCACTGAGGTAGGAATGAACGAGGTTGATCATTTACATCAAAGAGGAGTTGGAGATATACAAGTTGCTGGATATCAGTCTTTCATGTGATCACCTAAGGTAAGTTGTTTTGGGGTTTTTTTCTGACTGAACTTTATATGGACTTTACACAAGTTGAATGAGTATGATAAAGAGAGTAGCCCTGTGTACCACTAATAGGGGCCCTTTTACAAATGCTTGTAAAGGCCTACGTGTTTCCAGTGCAGTCCAACTCAGCATTACCGCCTGGCTACCACATGTCCTGGGCGGTAATTCTGAATTTGGCGCACGCTGAAAGCACATGGTAGAAAATATTTTCTATTGTCTACCCTGTGGTGCTTACCTGGCAGTAAATGGCAGTGGACGCGTCAGGGGCGTATCTGCGTGGGGCCTCAGGGGCCTGGGCCCCCGCAGATTTTGCCCTGGACCCCCCTACCGCCATCAACTCTCCCCCGCTGCCGTTCTTACTTTTGCTGGCGGGGGACCCCAACCCCCGCCAGCCGAGGTGTGCTTCCACCTGCCGCTGCCGTAAAAACATCTTCTTCAGCCGGTGGGGGACCCCAAACCCCCGCCAGCCGCCCCGCGGTGTTTAAAATTCATCTTCGGCCTCCGTGGCCGTGCTGCTGTGATAGGCGCTGTTGAAATCCACTTCGGAGTCTGACGTCGTTGTACGTGCTGCGACGTCAGACTCCGAAGTGGATTTCAACAGCGCCTATCACAGCAGCACGGCCACGGAGGCCGAAGATGAATTTTAAACACCGCGGGGCGGCTGGCGGGGGTTTGGGGTCCCCCGCCAGCAAAAGTAAGAACGGCAGCGGGGGAGGGTTGGCGGCGGGAGGGGGGTGGAGAGAGTCATTGGTGGCGGTGGGGGCTCGGCGGTGGGGGGGGGGGCGGCGGCGGCGGGGGGGGGGGGCTAAAATGTGCCCCCTCCCTCTGGCTCTGGCCCCCCCTACCGCCGGAGTCCAGATACGCCCCTGGGACGCGTACTGCGTGCCTACTACCTGGGTAGCACATGAGACCTTACCACTAAGTGGGTGGCAGTAAGGTCTCAGGCCGAAAATGGACATGCACTGGGTTTTATTTTGCCGCACGTCCATTTTCGGGCCCTTTTTCCAGGACATGGCAAAAACCGGCCCAGCACGTGAAGTAATTTCCTGTTTCTGCAAAGGCGGGATGCAGCAGGAAGAAGGACCCGTGGCTGGCAAAGCAGAATTAGCATGATAACCAGACACAGGAGCTAGAGACCGAGCCAGCCTTCTGCCTGTCACTGGAAGCAGGGCCGGTCTTAGGCAAAGGCGACCAAGGCGACCGCATAGGGCCCCGCGCCTAAGGGGGCCCCGCACGGTGCGCCTAAGGGGACCCCGCACAGCGCCTCAACTCTGCCTCGCTCGTGCCTCCGCTCCGACCTCTGCCGCTGCTCGCCTTAGTCGCCTGAGATGATCCCCATTCCCGCGGCTCGGCCACTCCGCTCCCGCCACCACCGGCGCGGCATCCACCCCCGGCTTGGGCCCGCTACTAATTGTAGTGGACTTGAACTGAATAATTTCTGGGGAGGGGAGGTTTCATGATAGCATTGTGCTTATTATTTCAATCAGTTTTTTTTGTACAAGTTTAGCTTCATTTGTCTTTATTTGAAATTTCGTAAATAAAAAAATGTTCTAAAAATGGAATAATCTTATCAATGGGGTGGAGCTAGGGTGGGGGCGGAGCTAGGGTGGGGCGGAGCTAGGGTGGGCGGGGCTATGATGGGGCCCCACCAAATTGGTCTGCATAGGGCCCCGCACTTGCTAAGACCGGCCCTGACTGGAAGCCTCCTTTCTCTCTCGATTCCTTCAGCAAGTAGAGGACCGGAGGGAGGTTTGCCTTCACCAGGCCTAGGGGGTGGGAATCTTGACCCCCCTCCCCCGCCCCTCTCTTAGCAGGCCTGCATTAAGCCTTAATACCTAGGCCCTTAAGACTTGCTTAGTACATTTTAATAAAATTAATTAAAATAGAACCAGAAGATAAGTCCATTTTGGATAATACCTAAATCCAAGAGTTCTTTTCTTTTTCTTACTTGATAGGTAATGCAAAAATTGACAATAAAGTTTTTAAAAAACAGAGAACCGGAAAAGTAGTTGAGTATATAAATATTTTTAAGCCTCATAAAGATATTTACTCAATTATTTTGTTAATTGTCTTTTAGCTGCTTTTATATTTGCTTGCACTAACATTGCAAGTTTCTTTAACAATCTTCAACTGAAGGTGTGAACAATCATTTCATTACAATATGAAATTTCCACCTTTTTTAAATGTGTCATAAACTGTATTTAATAATATACAATGCCCTATTTTTCCCCAAAGAAAAGTGGAGGAGTGGCCTAGTGGTTAGGGTCTTGGACTTTGGTTCTGAGGAACTGAGTTCAATTCCCGGCACAGGCAGCTCCTTGTGACTCTGGGCAAGTCACTTAACCCTCCATTGCCCCATGTAAGCCGCATTGAGCCTGCCATGAGTGGGAAAGCACAGGGTACAAATGTAACAAAAATAAAAGAGATACTATTGGACATTCTACATGGAATGTTGCTACTATTGGACATTCTACATGGAATGTTGCTATTCCACTAGCAATATTCCATGTAGAAGGCTGCGCAGGCTTCTGTTTCTGTGAGTCTGACGTCCTGCACGTACGTGCAGGACGTCAGACTCACAGAAGCAGAAGCCTGCGCGGCCACATTGGTGATCTGCAAGGGCCGACTTCTACATGGAATGTTGCTAGTGGAATAGCAACATTCCATGTAGAATCTCAAATAGTAGCAACAGTGGAGGAGTGGCCTAGTGGTTAGTGTGGTGGACTTTGGTCCTGAGGAACTGAGTTTGATTCCCACTTCAGGCACAGCCAGATCCTTGTGACTCTGGGCAAGTCACTTAACCCTCCATTGCCCCATGTAAGCCGCATTGAGCCTGCTATGAGTGGGAAAGCGCGGGGTACAAATGTAACAAAAATAAAATAGATACTATTGGAGATTCTACGTGGAATGTTGCTACTATTGGAGATTCTACATGGAATGTTGCTATTCCACTAGCAACATTCCATGTAGAAGGCTGCGCAGGCTTCTGTTTCTGTGAGTTTGACGTCAGACTCACAGAAGCAGAAGCCTGCGCGGCCACATTGGTGATCTGCAAGGGCCGACTTCTACATGGAATGTTGCTAGTGGAATAGCAACATTCCATGTAGAATCTCAAATAGTAGCAACAGTGGAGGAGTGGCCTAGTGGTTAGGGTGGTGGACTTTGGTCCTGGGGAACTGAGGAACTGAGTTGGATTCCCACTTCAGGCACAGGCAGCTCCTTGTGACTCTGGGCAAGTCACTTAACCCTCCATTGCCCCATGTAAGCCGCATTGAGCCTGCCATGAGTGGGAAAGCACGGGGTACAAATGTAACACAAAACAAAGACTTTATTAAACATTACAAATTCTGTAATGCACTGAAAATCATGTTTTTCATTTTATGTCCCTTAGTCTTGTGATTTCATAATTTATTGAGTGAAAATATTTGCCAAATTAGTGAGATTTGAAGTAATGCACACTGTGGTTTAGGTGCAGTAAGTATTATGAAAATTATTTTCTCTTATGAGCTGTTTCCAAATTTTAGACGAGTCTGCCAATAGGTAAACGGGGTAGACATGTGAAAGCTTGGGGGGTTTTGCTCAAATTAACGGGATTCCCATCAAGTCTGATATCTTCCAGAGCACGTCGGATATAGGTAACATCTTTAGTATTGCAGAATGTATCCTCATGAAGTTCCTGAATGTTGTTATTCTACCAAAAAAAAAATAAAGAGAGAAAACAATTCAGAAAGGTAAATGTTACCAAAGATATTTGTTTTTTGTGTGTCTTTATGTACATTGTTGCCAATAATAACCTCCTATATATTCTAGGACTTGTACGTTGTAACTTTTGTCCAAAACCAAGGGGCCACATTTTGTTAAGATGCGTAGGCGCCTACGCGCATCAAATTAGAACTACCGCCCAGCTACCGCGTGCCCTGGGTAGTAATTCTAATTTTGACGCACATCCAAAACGCACGGCAGAAAATAATTTCTATTTTCTACTGCGTGGCGCTAACCGGGTGGTAATCGGCAGTGTACATGCGCTGACGTTTATCGCGTGAGACCTTAACTGCTAAGTCAATGGGCGGCAGTAAGGTCTTAGGCCCAAAATGGACGTGTGCTGATGTTTATTGTGACATATGTCCATTTTTGGAAAAAAAAAAAAAAAGCCTTTTTTGCAGGTGCGCTGAAAAATGGACCTGCTTGCGTCCAGTACACCCGCCTACACCAGGCCATTTTTCGGCATGTCTTAGTAAAAGGGCTCCCAAATGCGATGTTCATAGCAGAGACCATGAATACAGTGTTTCTAAACTGTTTGCTAATAGAAATTAGTGGATGCTTTTACCGCTTTCCCTTTTTTAAGCCAACACCTCAGGTAGGATGCCGGTCAGTTTGGAAACCTTTGCCTGCCCTGAGGACTATAGGGTCGTCATCTCCGAGAATCCCTCAGCACTTCCATTTATGGCTGGTAGACATTGTCACAATACTGGCAGCTACCTTCCTTCCCTTCATAGTGTAATATCCAATTGAAATGGGTATTACTAATCAGAACATGCAAGAACTCTCCAGAGTTTTTTTTTTGGGGGGGGGGGGAGGGAGAGGAAGTGAGCTCAGTGGGTGGACTGTGATCCAGCCCAGAGGTATGGTTTGGAAAGTAAGTTGCAGAAAGAAATTGAGGAAATAAGTGACATGGTGGGGGGGGGGGGGGGGGGAGGAATTGAGATAGTGGTGGTGAGTGAGATCCGGGTTACACTAGGATTCAGTATTCAGTATTTCACCTCTGCCCCATGCTTGAATCAAGTCAGCCTCAAAACACAGCAGATTGAAGCCCAAATCTGCTGAACTGTACAGGGTTGATGATCTCTGTTTTTCTCGTGTCTCTCTTTCTCATTTCAGTTACCTGAAGATGTAGAGATTGAAGGTTCTGAGGGAGTGGAATTGGGACATGGTCCAGGTTATTATCAGTTAGATAGAGATGATGAAGATTTGTCATATCCTAGAAAAAAAAACATTAAGACACTGCAGTGTCATATCAGTTTTAATATGAATTCATTGTTAGCATGTGTCTCTCTAGGTTCCCAGTGGCTTCATAATATTTATTTATAGTACATTTCTACCCCACATTTCCCCATGCACGCAGGCACAATGTGGCTAACATAGGATAAGGTGACTAAAAGAGAGGATCCAAAATGTTGAGAGTGGCTGATTTTTCATGTCATGGGTCCATAAACAGTCTTCAAACGTTACATGTTTAAACTTCTGTAACTTTTTTATTTTCTCACATAAAAGAATGGGGGTTTGAACTGTTGTATTGCAAATTGTTTGCACTAACAGAATTCATTAAAGCCTAATTTTCATTTCCAAGAGATGGTCACATCTTGAACAAGGGCTAGAATATGGTATCATGATCCTTCATTAACAACAGGGGATTTTCCCCTCTGCTTTATATCCCCACCCAACAAACTTACCCCAGACTGTTTCTAGAACCCTACAATTATTGGCTGTAAATCTGGCCACTTGGCGTCAATATTACATCATGCAACATTGACACCTAGTGACCAGATTGAAGGTCAATAATTGTAGGGTTTCTAGAATGACCCTGCTCTTTGAGGACTGTCACTGCAATGACTGGGGTAAGTTTGTTGGGTGGGGATATAAAGCAGAGGGAAAAAATCTCCAATTGTTAATGAAGGCTCATGATATATTCCAGCCCTTGTTCAAGATGAGATGGAAGTCTAGAGCAGCAGAAGGAAATGATACTATATTGGAGATGCTATGTATAGGCGGGGATAGTGCTGGCCAGACTTATACGGTCTGTGCCTTGAAGAGGACAGGTACAAATAAAAAATAGCACATATGAATTTATCTTGTTGGGCAGACTGGATGGACCGTGCAGGTCTTTTTCTGCTGTCGTCTACTATGTTATGTTACTATACGGGGAGGTGGATTTTAGAAATCACATACAAATTGGAAATGAGACATCCAAATAGGGATAACTCGAATTCTGCTGATGTTAAGAATATGACCTGCCAAGGTGGAGCCTGTCCTAAATGGCACTGAAGAATAGATATGTATGTGCAGGGGCATCCATTTTATAACCATAAATGTTAAAAAAAATCAACAGGATGAACATGGTAACATATAAATATCTGTGTCAGCACATATAAGATTATGTTGGCATTTCAGAAATATCCATGTCTTTGTTTTCTGAAGCTGTCGCAGAAGTATATGAAATCCTTTGCTAGTATCACGTTCAGGGGGGGAGGGGAAATACTAGGGGATTAGGATGGGGACTACCCTTAATTCCTTCAGTAGAGTGAGTGCTACATAAAAGCAGGGCTGTGAAAGCAGAGTTGGATGGAGTCAAAGTCATTAAAAATGTACTGACTGACTCCAGTTTCAGAATAAAAACTTACAATAATATATTCCATATTTTCATTGGGCAGTGTGCGACTTGTCATGTTGAAGCCGTCATGCCTGCTAGAGTGATTTGGATCGAGAAACAAAAGAAGCACTTTGGGGCCCTTTTACAAAGGAAAAATGGGCTGCGGTAGCGTAGACGTGTGTTCTGGGCGCGCGCAGAATCATTTTTCAGCGCGCCTGTAAAAAAAATGCCTGTTTAAAATGTTTGCCGAAAATGGATGTACGGCCAAATGAAAATTGCCACTCGTCCACTCTGGGTCTGAGACCTTACCGCCAGCCATTGACCTAGCGGTAAGGTCTCACGTGGTAACTGGATGGTAATGGTCTACACATATAAAATGCCAATTACCACCCGCACACCAGAAAAAAAATATATTTTCCGGCGCGCGTAGCGGACGTACGTCAAAAATGAAATTACCACAAGGGCCATGCGGTAGTCGGGTGGTAACTCAAAATTGACACACGTTGGGCGCACATAGACGCCTATGCGGCTTAGTAAACGAGCCCATTTGATTGGTAAGCAGGGTTTGGCTGTGGGCGAGGAAGGGGCTACTGTAGCACTTGAATTTGGAGGCAGGGGAGTTCCTGTGCTTGGACTGGGAGGGGAGAGAGGGGGAGAGAGAGGCAATGTGGAGTGCAGAGAGCAGTGTGGGCTTATTTGTGTATAAATAACTGGAATACCACCATTTACCCAAGTTCCTGCCACCTAAACTAGGCAGCTCTTTACTCTTTTAGGACTAAATTCTGTAAATTGTGCCAAAAAATTAGCGCTTAGTACTATTCTATAAACAGTGCTCAAAGTTATGTGCCGTTTATGGAATAGTGCTTAGCGCCGGGATCCGCAACTACTTTTAGGCTTGAGCATTTGCAATCGACTTGAACCCTGGAGTAAATCCTCACACCTAAATTAGATGCAGATCCCTCATATTTTATAACAATGCGCATAAATTGTGGGAATGCCCTCGATCCACCCATGGCCCTCCCATGGCTGTGCCCCCTTTTTATGCACACATCCCAGTGCCTAACTTTGCATGTATAAATCCAAATTAATTCCAATTAGCGTGGATAATTGTTAGGAGTTCAGTTATTGGTGCTAATTGGCTCATTACTCAATTAAATTGCATGCATGCCCACATTTGCACATGCAGTTCTTAGCGCTGTATGTTGAATTTGGTGGTTAGTGTGCGCTAATTAGGGGGCTCTGTTACAGAGCAGTGGTAAACACAACATGGTTTTACTGCTCACTCTTCTGGGATTACTGCTGGCCCAATGCCCAAAAGAAAACCCCCGGAAATGGCTTGCACGGCAACAACCCGGCAGTTATCAGGCATCGCCGCGTGCTGTTTGGATACCGTCAGGCAGTGGCGTAGCAAGGGCAGGGTGGTAGGGATGGTCCGCCCCGGGTGCACGCTGCTGGAGGGTGCAGAGAGCAGCCGCGCGCTTGTCAGCTCCGCTGGTTCCCTGCTCCCTCTGCCCCATAACAGGTTACTTCCTGTTCCGGGGCAGAGGGAGCAGGAAGCCAGTGGAGCCAACAGGTGCACAGGTGCTCTCTGCACCCTCCATCAGCCAAGAATGCACCCTGGGGGGTGCTTGATGCACCGGGGAGTGTCATTGCACTGGTGGGGGGGAGTTTGATGCGCTGAGGGGGGGTGTCATGCTGCACCTTGGGGGGACGGATGCCGCTGCACCCGTGGGGGGGGGGGGGTGTGCAGCGGCGATCTGCCCCGGGTGGCAGCCAACCTAGGATCACCACTGCTGCCAGGTTAGCATGGGAGCCCTTATCACCACCTTAATGAGTGACGGTAAGGGCTCCCTCCTGCATGGCCATGCAGTAAGAGTTCTCTTTCCACATGGCCATATGTGCTGGGGGCTTTCTTACCTGCTGCGATAAAAAGAGCCCTGGCATGTGGGAAAAATGGCCCCCGCTGCTAGCCCTTTTTCCCTAAGTTTATAGCATGGAATAGGGTTGGGACTAGGAAATGACATCCTGCAATTTGTGTATGTTAACTGTTAACAAAACAGATAGTGCAGGTAATGTGGACTTCGCAGTTACAACATGTTAATTTTTGCAACTAAATTACAGTCCATGCAATTTTTTACCATAATTTAGTAAAACAGCCCCTAAGTGCGGTGGTTAGTGGGGGCGGTTGAAAAGTGTCAGCCAGAAGGTGACTCGGTGTTTTCCCGTCGAAGTCAAAGTTTAATGAGGCATGTCAAAGATGCACATTTACCCTGCATTCTCTATTTTAGCACCCAAAATTGTACATAAGTACATAAGTAATGCCACAGTGGGAAAAGGCCAAGGGTCCATCGAGCCCAGCATCCTGTCCATGACAGCGGCCAATCCAGGCCAAGGGCACCTGGCAAGCTTCCCAAGATGTGTGCCCAACTAAATTGGCTAATGAGCCGATTCGTGCCAATAATTCGGTTCTAATTCACACTAATTGGCAGCGATTTGAATTTGCACACATCTTGCTATGCGTTATTCTATAGCAATGTACGCCCAAATCCTATAGAGCACAACCCAAAAGGGGGCGTGGCTATGGGAGGTGCCTGGGTGGGTCAGGGGTGTTCCTAAAATTTGCACGCAGTGTTATAGAGTACAGGGGATGTCTGGACAAACTGGGCATTGGAATTGCACCTGGTTTCAGCAGGCCTAAGTCCTGGCACCCAAGTTTAGGTGCTGAAATTGGCACTCAATGCAATTCTGGAATGGGCAGGCATCTTTGAGCACCAGTTTTTTTCAGTGATGATATTTGAATGCCATTTACTGAATCTTGCTCTTACAGGGGACAACAAGCAGATAGACAGTGGATAAGGCCACATTCTCTGCAGGAAACCAGGTTTAACAAATTGTGAGTTTTTATTTCCCTATTTTAGTTCCTTCTAATGCAAAAAAAACCCTGAATCTTGCCAAGTACTTGTGACCTAGATTGCCCTTCATCAGAAACAGGATGCTGGGCCTGATGGACCTTACATCTGACCTGGAATGGAACATCTTCTGCTCTTTACCATCAAGCTATCTTAATTTTGTTATATGGTTGCAACCTTACTTTAAATGCCTCTTGCTTTATTCCTTTGCTGCCCAGCCTGTTGAGACTGACATCAATGAATGTCATGGTGTCAGGTAATTCAGGGAGCTGCCTTATCCTGTTGTCCCGAAGCACCAGTTCTTCTAGTTGCGGTAGCTCCCGAAAAGCATCTTCATGTATCTCAGAGATTAAATTTGATGTCAAATCAATCTTCTTTAAGTTGCCTGGCAAGATAAAATTAACAGAATATTTTGACTGCTAGAACTTATTCATTGTATTCGTTAAAACAACTCAGGTTAAAAGTGCTTAGGATATGGTTCAATCTGGAGGTATGAAAACTGAAAATTCACCAACTGGCAGTAAAATAGAATATAGGGTGATGTCATTTTAAATAGGGTGAAAGTTGAAAAGCACTAGAAGATTTACAAAGAAGCATGGGGGGTCATTGTCCAGCACACTGGCAAATGCAAAATGTTATTTGGATAATTTATCCAAATAAATTTATGCATATTTTGAACCGCAATATGTGTTTTAAGTCTGAATGCTGAAAACGCTGTCAGAACATTATATGGAAAACTTAGCTGTATAAAGTTATCCCTACTATTTCTGCATTCAGACTTGAACGTATAAGTTACATGGAGAGTGGTTGAATTTCTCCATTTAACTGCTGGTCTTGCTTCTGAGCTGTCCCTAATGCTGCCCTACTTCGATGCAGACGACGTTACAATATACATTCCTTCCTTTCAAACATGACCTGTCAGAAATCACCAATGAAATCAAGCTCGGCTTGAATACCATGAACTCCTGCATTACAGCTAAAACTCAATACGGAAAAAACACATTGCCTCATCCTCTCATCCCAACACAGCACGAACAAACCCACAAATTTAAACACCCCAGATTACACCCTCCCTATCTCAGATAGCCTGAAAATCCTCGGTGTTATAATCGACCGTAACCTTACACTCGAGAGTCAAGTGAACTCTATAACCAAGAAAATGTTCCACTCAATGTGGAAACTCAAATGCGTGAAACCATTCTTCCCGAGGGAAACATTTTGAAACCTGATACAATCAATGGTACTAAGCCATGTTGACTACTGCAATGGAATTTATGCGGGATGTAAAGAGCAACTCATAGAGAAACTTCAGACCGCTCAAAACACAGCAGCCAGGCTTATATTTGGAAAAAATGTGATTCGAAAGCGCCAAACCCCTCCGAGAAAAACTGCACTGGCTCCCAATCAAAGAACGTATTGCTTTCAAAATCTGCACCCTGGTCCATAAAATTATCTACGGCGAAGCCCCGGGATACATGACTGACCTCATAGACCTACCAACCAGAAACACAGTTGGATCAACACGAACATACTTAAATCTCCATTACCCAAGCTGTAAAGGACTCAAATACAAATCAACTTATGCATCCAGCTTCTCCTACATAAGCACACAACTGTGGAATGCATTACCAAAAGCTGTGAAAATAACGTACGACCACCTTAACTTCCAGAAATCACTAAAGACCAACCTGTTCAAAAAGGCATACCCTACCAACCCAACTTAAGTGACTGAACCCTGCAACATAATGAAACCAAAGCTCGCAATGAACACTGCATAACTCTTCTCTCCGATTCCCCAATGTGCCTATAACACATGAACCCTATTCGACCAAAACATCACTTTGTATTTGTTTCTCTACTGGAGTCGGCGAATGCCTTCACAGTACTATGTAAGCCACGTTGAGCCTGCAAATAGATGGGAAAATGTGGGATACAAATGTAACAACACAAAAAAGGGGGGATTCACTTTAACTTGTGGACTACAACAGCAATATATAAGTGAATCTTAATTATAATTGGATACAAATGTAAAAAAAATAAATAAATAATACATTTTGGAAACATGGAACTTACATGATCAACTGTATCCATTGTGCATGCTAACATTTTAAAAATAAAGCCATTATGCAGAGAGCAGCTGATATTTGCCACTTAAGAGCTTTCGATTGTTGGCCTGATGGCTTTTAAAGCCTGTAAATTTCCTAAGGTCTTCCTGCAATTTTTTCACAGTCCGAATGCATTTTAACAATTTTGACTAGTTTTCTCCATTCTTTGAAGGATGTTCTTTTGGCTCTAATAGCCTCTTTCACTTCACCTTTTAACCATGAAAAGGGAAAATATCCTTATTTTAGGTATTAATTCATGTGTATGAATAGACTTTTAGGTAGCCAAAAAGGACTTTAGTGCTTGTGATCTTCTCTTCTAGCTTAATAATTCTGTGGTGTCATGATGTGAAACATTTGGGTTGGTCAAAGGTCCCTGGTTTGATCCTCAGGTTTTGTCTCTGTCACCCTCATTTTCTTTCTTCTTCTCATCTCTTCCCTCCTTGTTGACCCCTAACTTCAATATTCCTCTCTCCTATTCATTGTTCTTCTCTCTCTCCCTGCAACTTTCTCTCCTTTTCTTCCTCCCTGCCACCCCATCTTATGGGCCCTTTTACTAAGCTGCGTAAGAGTATACGTGCGCCCAATGCATGCCAAAATGGAGTTACCGCACGGCTACCACGTGGCCCTTGCAGTAATTTCATTTTTTGGTGTGTGTCCGCTATGCACGCCTGAAAGATATTTTTTTTATTTTCTGGCGCGTGCCAGCTACGCACGCCAAGTGGCGTTTGGCGCGCGCAGGTCATTACCACCCGGTTACCGTGTGCGACTTTACCGCTAGGTCAATGGCTGGCGGTAAGGTCTCAGACCCAAAATGGGCGCGTGGCAATTTTCATTTTGCCACACGTCCATTTTCGGAAAAAAATTTTAAAATGGCATTTTTTTTTTTTTGCAGGTGCACTGAAAAATGATTCTGCGCGCCTCCAAAACACGCGTCTGCACTGCCGTGGGCCATTTTTCAGCGCAGCTTCCAGGTCAGGCACTTCCTCACCCTGCTGCCGGGCTCTGAAGCCAAGATTGTTTAGTCTGTCTTCATTTCCCTAGGCTGTGCTACAGCTCCAAAAATGAACTTGCTGTAGACACGTTGATAAGTGCCATTTTGAAATCCTGCTCATCTACTCAATAAGGAAAACAACAGGAATAACTGGGCAGACTGAATGGTTTTTCTTCTGGCTTCCTCTACTGTGCTACTATGTTTAATTTACAAGCTGCATTGTCAGCACAGGAATTGCGTACTTTGATTGGCGAAGTCACTTTTGTTTATCTTCTTGATTTTGTTGTAACGTGAGTAAAAGTGGGTGGTTCGCTTGGGAAGTGGAGGGATGGCATCCAGCTCATGATCATCACAGTAGACTGTGTTTCCCAAACAGGTACAAAGAAGGCAAGTTGGAAGCCCTAGAAAAATAAAACAAAATGGAATAATTGGACTGTTATTGTAACTTAAAAATACTGTTTTATTGAAAAAAAAAATATTTGAAGCTCAGTTGATGTAGATAGAAGCAGAACAGTTGATATTCAGCCCGCAGCGGTCAGAATTAGACCTAGATATGGAATGCCGGGCCTACCATGCTGCTATGGTCCACAGTGGTCTAAGGGGAAACAGGAAGGAATGATGCTCATTTGCTTCTACCCAGCACAGCTGGCTCTTCAACATGGCTGCTGCAACCTCTAGCGGCAGCCTCATGGTACATCAAGTACTGTGGTACCTGAAGCACTTGCAGTAATTGAAGTACCATGAGGCTGATGCTAGAGGTTACGGCAGCCATTTTGAATGTATGGGATAAGCATAAAGGAATCCTGTGCCGAAGGAATGGATCCTCAGGAGCTTAGTCAAGATCGGGAGGCGGGGCTGGTGGTTGGGAGGCGGGGATAGTGCTGGGCAGACTTATACGGTCTGTGCCAGAGCCGGTGGTGGGAAGCGGGACTGGTGGTTGGGAGGTGAGGGTAGTGCTGGGCAGACTTATACGGTCTGTGCCAGAGCCGGTGGTTGGGAGGAGGGGCTGGTGGTTGGGAGGCGGGGATAGTGCTGGGCAGACTTATACGGTCTGTGCCCTGAAGAGCACAGGTACAAATCAAAGTAGGGTATACACAAAAAGCAGCAAATATGAGTTATCTTGTTGGGCAGACTGGATGGACCGTGCAGGTCTTTTTCTGCCGTCATCTACTATGTTACTATGAATAGCCATCTGTGCCGAGAAGAATCAAATGGACATTGCTCCTGCCCATATCCACCTAGACCACCATTGACCAGCAAGGTAGACCCGGGGGGTCTATGGGGTAGAGTGGGGTGGGGTGGAGGGTTCAGGACAGGTTACATATTCCTTCGAGGGGGTGAGAAGGAAGATCAGAATGGGGGGGGGGGGGAGCAGCAGGAACATATTGTCGCTACCCAGAAGTTAACCAGACATCAGCCAATATTCAGGCCGGTGTCCAGTTAACCTCACTGAATAAAATTAGGACAGTCTGTTTGTTGTCCTAACTTTATACTGTTACCTAGCAGGTTAGCAGACTGAAAATCTCTGCTAACTGGCTAGGTCACTGCTCTGCCCTAACTCTGCCTCGGCCCACCCCTAACCTATCCAGTCAGGAAAATGATGGTTAATGGGGATATTTAGCGGCACAGTCCAGTTACGTACCACATAGCCTTGGAAAAGTGATTTAAACAGCTAGGATCCTCTCCTGGTTGTTTAAATTGCGTTTTAATATTGGACCTGGAGTATCCTGGGAGTAGCAGAAGAATGAATCATGTAGGAGCACAACAGATGAATGTTACAATTGAGCCATTTTTCATTGATGTTTATTTTGTGTCTGAATGTTTTCTAAAAAACCAGTAGACCAGTACGAATATGGCTGTGCTGTTTAGTGTACTACTACTACTAGTACTATTTAGCATTTCTATAGCGCTACAAGGCGTACGCAGCGCTGCACAAACATAGAAGAAAGACAGTCCCTGCTCAAAGAGCTATGTAATAAAAGTAAGCCAAGTATAGGACAATCAAGCCATTGTGACATCACTGATGAGGTTGGCTCTTATTGGTGGCTGAGGCATTATGACATCACAGTATTAGCTCTGGTTATAAGAGAATACTACTACTACTACTATTTATCACTTCTATAGTGCTACAAGGCATACGCAGCGCTGCACAAACATAGAAGAAAGACAGTCCCTGCTCAAAGAGCTATGTAATAAAAGTAAGCCAAGTATAGGACAATCAAGCCATTGTGACATCACTGATGAGGTTGGCTCTTATTGGTGGCTGAGGCATTATGACATCACAGTATTAGCTCTGGTTATAAGAGAATACTACTACTACTACTATTTATCACTTCTATAGTGCTACAAGGCATACGCAGCGCTGCACAAACATAGAAGAAAGACAGTCCCTGCTCAAAGAGCTATGTAATAAAAGTAAGCCAAGTATAGGACAATCAAGCCATTGTGACATCACTGATGAGGTTGGCTCTTATTGGTGGCTGAGGCATTATGACATCACAATATTAGCTCTGGTTACAAGAGACTACTATTACTACTATTTAGCATTTCTATAGCGCTACAAGGCGTACGCAGCGCTGCACAAACATAGAAGAAAGACAGTCCCTGCTCAAAGAGCTTACAATCTAATAGACAAAAAATAAAGTAAGCAAATCAAATCAATTAATGTGTACAGGAAGGAAGAGAGGAGGGTAGGTGGAGGCGAGTGGTTACAAGTGTCTTATTTGATCAGAAACGGCACACGCAAACTAATGTGATAAGAGAAGATGGATGTTACTCTGCATACAATTTATAATTAAGGCTCAAATTATAGTAACATGGGATCATTTTCACAGAATTACTATTATCTATCTATGTCTTCCGTCTCTGTTAACAAGTGCAGTGCACTATTAAACAACATTAAAAAAGTTAAGGAATGTTGATTGCAACATCAAATGAGGGCAATTTATTGGACAGGGTTTTGTGTACAGATGTTGCAGAAATGGATTGGGAAATGAGGTATCTACCGATTTTTATAGAGTTATGTCAGGAGAATTTGCAGAAATTGGCACTCTTCTGCATTTCATACGTCCAGCGAGAACTATCATTTAAGAATATTATGAGGTCTCTTATATCTTGTCTTTATAGAAAACAAAGGGAACAGAGTGCTTGGATTTCATATATCTATTCAAGTCAATATAACAGCTGTGGAGTGAATGTATAATTTGGAAACATCTAGTCTAGATGTTTTCAAATTATACCTATATTCAGTGACCTATCTATTTAGATGGTGCCGCTGAATATGCCTATATAACTTGAACCATCTAAGTTAGATGTTTGAACTTATGCCTGTAATTTTTCTGGACTGCTTGGCTGTCTAACTTGTATACATTTAACTGCTGGATATCACTGCTTAGACATGTAAGATAGATATCTGAGTGGCCCCATATTCCACCCACAATTCTGGCCGTATAATGATTTTTACATCCAAAATTATCCAGTCAAGTGGCTACAACCATTCTAAAATGGCCTCCCTTGAACATTTTTCTATTTCTGTTAAAGAGTTACAGTGGTATACATCTACACAGTGTACACTAGTTGTCTGTACCAACCACGTCTAAACCTTTTACCTATTCTGTTTAAATTATAGAGAGAATGTCACATTTAAAATTTTGGCAGAAAAACAAAGTAATATACCATAAGAACATAAGTATTGTCATACTGGGACAGACTGAAGGTCCATCAAGCCCAGAATCCTGTTTCCAACAGTGGCCAATCCAGGTTACAAGTACCTGGCAAGATCCAAAAACAGTGCAATACATTTTATGCTGCTTATAAGCAGTGGAGTTTCCCAAGTCCATCTTAATAATGGCCTATGGACTTTTAGGAAGCTAGCCAAACCTTTTTTAAATCCCACTAAGCTAACTGCTTTTACTGCATTCTCTGGTAACAAGTTCCAGAGTTTAATTACACGTTGAGTGAAGAAATATTTTCTCCAATTTGTTTGAAATGTACTACTCTGTAGCTTTACTGCATGCCCCCTAGTCCTAGTATTTTTAGAAAGAGTAAACAAGCAATTCACGTCTACCCATTCCACTCCACTCATTATTTTGTAGACCTCTATCATTTCTCCCCTCAGCCATATTTTCTCCAAGCTGAAGAGCCCTAGCCGCTTTAGCCTTTCCTCATAGGGAAGTCGTCCCATCCCCTTTATCATTTTTGTTGCCCTTCTCTGTGCCTTTTCTAATTCTGCTATATCTTTTTTTGAGATGCAGTGACCAGAATTGCACACAATATTCGAGATGTGGTCGTACCATGGAGCGATATAAAGGCATTATAACGTCCTCATTTTTGTTTTCCATTCCTTTCCTAATAATACCTAACATTCTATTTGCTTTCTTAGAAAATTAGAAGGGGCCTTCTTCAGCTTTGAATAAGCTTGAGGCCCTTGAGGCATGGGGACCTAGGAGAATTGTCTTATTCTCACCCCCTAACACTGACTATGATCACAACCCTGCTGCAGAATTGTGGTTAAAATGCAGCCTGAGAAGCAGGTGCAAAGGCACACAGCAGAAGTACAGTGTGTAGAGCAGTGATCTTCAACCTTTTTCATCTCACGGCACACTTGGCGCAAAAAATTGTCAGGGCACAGCACTGGAATTGAACCCATAACCTGCCCATTCCCGCTAAGATCCATTCCATCCCCACTCATCCCCGCAAGTAATCTCCATTCCTCCCCCCCCCCCCCCCCCCCCCGTACCTGTAACCTTCAGAAGTAATTTAATTTAATTATGCTACTGAACTACATTAGACTGTGGCAGAGACCCGTTTACAAAGTATGTATTCTTCCCAATTGCTGCATCAGTCCAGGCAGAGAGCAAGTGTGTCTGCACTGAATTATTGAAGGGAGAAGGCAGTGCTTGGATGTCTTGGAGGACTCTGGTTAGGTAGGTCACCTTACCTTTTAACCATGCTGGCTGTGATTTGCTATTTTTGCCACCTTTGTTAATACATGGAATACATCTAGTCTGGGATTCCACGATGGCGCAACAGCTGGCCGGAACCGTATTTTCGAAAAAGATGGCCGGCCATCTTTTTTTTCGATAATACTGTTTAGCCCAGCCAAACGCCAGAGTTCGCCGGGTTTGAGATGGCCGGTTTTATTTTTCAGCGATAATGGAAAAAAAATGCCGGCCATCTCAAACCCGGCGAAATCCAAGGCATTTCGTCATGGGAGGAGCCAGCATTTGTAGTGCACTGGTCCCCCTGACATGCCAGGACACCAACCGGGCACCCTAGGGGGCACTTCTAAAAAATTTTTTAAAAAATACACAAATAGCTCCCAGGTGCATAGCTCCCTTACCTTGGGTGCTGCGCCCCCCAAATCCCCCCCAAACCCACTCCCCACAACTCTACACCATTACCTTAGCCCTTATGGGTGAAGGGGGGCACCTACATGTAGGTACAGTGGGTTTTGGGGGGGTTTGGAGGGCTCAACACTTAGTACCACAAGTGTAACAGGTAGGGGGGGAATGAACCTGGGTCTGCCTGCCTGAAGTGCACTGCACCCATTAAAAACTGCTCCAGGGACTTGCATACTGCTGTCAGGGAGCTGGGTATGACATTTGAGGCTGGCATACAGGCTGGCAATAAAGCTTTTTATTTTTATTTTTTTTTAGTGTGGGAGGGGGTTGGTGACCACTGGGGGAATATGGGGAGGTCATCTCCCATTCCCTCCAGTGGTCATCTGGTCAATTGGGGCACCTTTTTGAGGCTTGGTCGTGAAAATTAAAGGACCATGTAAACCCGGCGAAATACTGATTAATGCCGCTTTTTTTTTCCATTATCCACAAAAGCTGGCCATCTGGTAGCCACGCCCATGCCTGCCCATGCCTTGCCTTCACTTCGCCACCAACACGCCACCTTGAACTTTCACCGGCGCGGCGACGGGAAAGCGGCGATGGTGTCAAAAATGCCACTTTCGATTATACCGATTTTGCCGCTTTTGCGAGATTGCCGGCCATCTCCCAATTTATGTCGGAAGATCGCCGGCGATCACTTTCGAAAATAAGCCTGAAAGGCTCATACACTCCCATGGAAACCCCACGGACCTGCAGGGGATTCCCAGAAACCCCATTCCCATGCAATAGCTCATTGTGACACACCTGGGGAGCAGCTGTGGCACACTGGTTGAAAAATGCTGGTGTAGAGGGTTGCCAACTGAATCCAGACTCAGACGACAGTGCCGATCCAGTCCCGAGTGCACCCCATCGCACTCCGGGACCCGCAGTCCTGATCTCCCCATTGCATTCCTTAAGAAAAGCAAGATCACAAGTCCCTGCACGCAACGGGGTTAACTCAGAACCGGACCAACCCTGCCAGCCGAATCCGGATCCAGTTAGCAACCTTATTTAAACTACGCACATATTTCATAAATCTGCCCATGTTCCACTCAAACTGTGCCCACGTGCTGGTCACATAATAGAGGGAGACCGTGGAGGAGATCTTCCTGTTCCTCTGTGGACCTGAATATATAACATTTTGTCCTATGATATGTAATTGTTACTGGAAATATCTTCTATTATAAGAAAGTTAGTTGAAAAGTGCATAGTACAATTGTCCATTCTGGTTATCTAACGTCTATGATCACAATTTATCTTTTTTTTTTTTTTTAAGCAATTTACAAATTTAAATTCCAAGAATAAATCTTGATACAGAAAAGATGAATATTTCCAATTCAGATTTCCAGGACAAATCAAGATCAGATATGCATATGAAGTATCACATCATACTTTATGCTATGAGTTTATCTTGTTGAGCAGACTGGATGGACCGTACAGGTCTTTATCTGTTGTCATCTACTATGTTACTATGGTGCTAATTTTCAAAAGAGAAAAATGTCTAAAAAAGTGGCATAAAGCTACATCTGGATGTTTTTCTCACCAAAAATCAGTATTTTCTAAACCCGTTTTGTTTATCTATGCAGTTTGTCTGTAATGAATCCAAATCTCAAAGGGGCATGTTAAGGTGGGATTTGGGCATTCCTTAGGAGGCGTTTCAGCCATAATGGAACAAAACAAAAATGTCCAGGACTCTAGACTTGTTTTAATAATGACTAAGCCACAAAAAAGTGCCCTAAATTGCCCGATGAGCACTGGAGGAATAAAGGAATATAGTAACATAGTAGATGATGGCAGAAAAAGACCTGCACGGTCCATCCAGTCTGCCCAACAAGATAACTCATATGTGCTACTATTTGTGTATACCCTACTTTGATTTGTACCTGTGCTCTTCAGGGCACAGACCCTATAAGTCTGCCCAGCACTATCCCCACCTCCCAACCACCAGCTCCGCCTCCCAACCACCGGCTCTGGCACAGACCGTATAAGTTTGCCCAGCACTATCCCCGCCTCCCTACCACCAGCCCCGCCTCCCGATCTCAACTAAGCTCCTGAGGATCCATTCCTTCTGCACAGGATTCCTTTACTCACCTAGTGGTCAATGACCCCCTTCCACCCCTCAAAGATGTGAAAGAAACAGTAATGCCAGCCTCTATGACAGCCTCAGATGTTATGTCAGCAGATCCTTTTCTTAGGACTCCTTTTACAAAGCAATGCTACCAATTAACGTGTAGAAGGCAAAGAAGCCAATGGGAATTGAATGGGCTTCTTCACATCATCGGTAGCTCTGCCTTGTAAAAGGAGCCCCTTACAATGCTAACGGAATTTGACACAACCCAACCTGAATGTTTCAGTTCTAATTTCTACTTGGGCATTTACGTCACTCATTTTTATAAGAGGAGTTCTTATTAAAACTAGCGAGACTTGTCTGCTTCTATTTTCGAAAAGCAGTGGTTATTTTGTAAGTCTTTTGTCCTTTGGGAGTTTAGAAATAAACTTTAAAAATATTCATTATAGACAGTATTTTTTTATTATTATTATTAAATTGACAAGAAGCTGCAAACTTTTGATCATAGTTACCTGCATTTGTTTGAGGCCCAAGGACCCCTGGCAACGCAGACCTTTGCTGTGTAGAACCATCAATGAGTTTTGATGTTGATTCTTCTTTATCTGGGTTTTCTGGCAGTTGTTGTGAAGAATGAATCTGTTTATGTGCAATAGGTAACACAGTACCAATCTCAATCTGAGGAAATGCAATTAGATAATTAGGTCAGTAACATTTGGGGGTTCTTTTACTACAGTGCGCCGAAATATGGCCTGCGCTGGTGTAGGCGTGTGTTTTGCATGCCTGCGGGTCCATTTTTCAGCGCACCTGTAAAAAAGACCTTTTTTGTTGCCGAAAATGGCCGTGCGGCAAAATAAAAACCAGCGTTTGTCCATTTTTGGCCTTAAATCTTACCGTCACCCATTGATTTGGTGGAAAGGTCTCGTGCGCTAACCGGGTGGTAAGCATCAATGCACATACACTGCCAGTTACCACTCGGTTAGCGCCATGCAGTAGAAAATACAAAATATTTTCTGCCACGTGTATCGGACACATGTAAAAAAGGGAATTACCACTTGGGGCACGCGGTAGCTGGGCGGTAGTTTCAAATTGACGCATGTTGGATGTGCATAGACACCTTTGCACCTTAGTAAAAGAGCCCCTTGATTACTTGTATATTAACTCCTTTCATAGTGACATTACTAGCATATATGGAAACACATAGAGGGGCATAATCGAACGAGGTGCCCAAGTTTTCATGAGGGTGTCCTCGCAGGACGGCTCCGAGAAGGGGCGGGGAAACCCGTATTATCGAAACAAGATGGGCGTCCATCTTTTGTTTCGATAATACGGTTGGGGATGCTCAAATCTCAACATTTAGGTCGACCTTAGAGATGGTCAACCTAAATGTTGAGATGGTCGACCTTAGAGATGGTCGCCCCCGGTTTTCGGCCATAATGAAGACTGAGGACGCCCATCTCAAGAATGACCAAATCCAAGCCATTTGGTCGTGGGAGGAGTCAGAATTCGTAGTGCACTGGTCCCCCTCATATGCCAGGACACCAACCGGGCACCCTAGGGAGCACTGCAGTGGACTTCACAAATTGCTCCCAGGTGCATAGCTCCCTTACCTTGTGTGCTGAGCCCCCTAAAACCCACTACCCACAGCTGTACACCACTACAATAGCCCTAAGGGGTGAAGGGGGGCACCTACATGTGGCTACAGTGGGTTTCGGGTGGGTTTTGGAGAGCTCACATTTACCACCACAAGTGTAACAGGTAGGGGGAATAGGCCTGGGTCCGCCTGGCTGAAATGCACTGTACCCACTAAAACTGCTCCAGGGACCTGCATACTGCTGTCATGGAGCTGAGTATGACATTTGAGGCTGGCAAAAAATGTTTTAAAAGTTTTTTTAGGGTGGGAGGGGGTTGGTGACCACTGGGGGAGTAAGGGGAGGTCATCCCCGATTCCCTCCGGTGGTCATCTGGTCAGTTTGGGCAACTTTTTGAGGCTTGGTCGCAAGAAAAAAATGGACCAAGTAAAGTCAGCCAAGTGCTCGTCAGGGATGCCTTTCTTTTTTCCATTATCGGCCAAGGACGCCCATCTCTTAATCACGCCCCAGTCCCGCCTTCGCTATGGTGCTGACACGCCCCTGTGAACTTTGGTCGTCCCCGCGACGGAAAGCAGTTGAGGATGCCCAAAATTTGCTTTTGATTATGTCGATTTGGGCGACCCTGAGAGAAGGACGCCCATCTCCCGATGTGTGTCGGAAGATGGGTGCCCTTCTCTTTCGAAAATAAGCCGGATAATCTACCTCTGCTTTGTTTTGACTGTGTTAAATTTATGTGTTACATTTTACAAAATATTATTTGCACTTCAAACACATACTACATTTTATAAAATGTTTTCACATTTCTGTAAAGGTCACCCAAATTTGCATGCTAAAATTTGGGCGCAATCCTGAGATGCAATTAATAGCAATAATTGAGTGCTAACAATCAAATATTGATGTTAATGGGCACCAGCTAGGATTTGCGCTTGCATCTGGTTGCTATTCTGTAACACTGGGTGCCCAAATCCCATAGTGTGCAATCCAAAGGGAGCATGGCCATGGGAGGGGCATGGGCAGGGCTACTGAGAGGAGAGCACAGGCAAAATTCCCCGGGCATAGCACCTGTGTCTGTCTCTCTCCTGCTCCTGTCGGGACCCGAGTGATTGCATTAATGTGATAACCCGGTCCTAGCACACAAGAGCTGGAGAGATACAGACCCTGGCGCTGGGCCCCTCCATGGAGGCCAGGGAAGAGCAGACGCACTAACATAGGAAGGTAGGGGGCATGGATGGTGGTGGCCTGAGTAAGGGGTAGCGACGGAGGCTGCATCCCGAGTTGGGGGAAGGTGGCTGTATCCTGAGTGGGGGGGGGGGGGGCGGTGGCTGAGTCCCATGGGGGAGGGGTGACGGCTGCTGCGTCGGCCCTGAGCCTATATCTTGGCAGCCCTGGTCAGGGGTATTCCAGAAAGTTGTGCTCAGTGCTATAGAATAGTGGAGATGCATGCCCAAATTGGACACCAGGAATTATACCTGTTTTCAGCAGGAACCCAAATTTGGGACAGGAATCGGCACCACGCACTGTCCTATAAAGGGCACTCAGCCCAGAGCATCTTTTAAAGCGTTGAGTGCCGATTTTTTCTGGTGCCACTTTTTGAGCGATATTTACTAAATCCGACCGATCAGTCCTGTTTTTAGAATAGAACACCTTTATATATGAAATTGAAAAAGGTGCCTATTTTATGAATGCAACCTAGATGCCCATGCACCGTTATAAACAAGCTTCCAGAATCAGCTCCTGTACCATGCAAATGCCGATGCACATATTTACACCTGAAATCCGCATTTTTAAATTGAAAATTCCTGGACCCTATACCAAGCTGCGGGAAAAAGGGCCCTGCACTAGCGGCAGGGGCCATTTTTCCCCGCGCACCAGGGCCCTTTTTACCGCAGCGGGTAAAAAGACCCCAGACAACACATGGCCATGCGGCGGGGAGCCCTTACCCCGCCACCCAACGAGGTGGTTATCAGGGCTCCCTAGCTAACTTGACGGTAGATTACCCAGGGGTGTAGCCAGACAACAGATTTTGGGTGGGCCTAGGCAAGAAGTGGGTGGGTACCAAGTGTCCCCCCCCCCCCCCGCACCACCACCAAAAAAAAAGATCTCAGCTGGCGAGAAAACGCTTCTTTCCACCTTGGCAGTCTGCAGCAGGCATGCGCTGAAGACTGAGCATGCGCAGGTGCCAGTATCAAGGAGAGTAGCGTTTTCATTACCATCAGGGGGAGGTCTTCAGCTGGTGGAGTTGGGGATCCTCACCAGCTACCACTAAATGTGTGCTACTGTTGTTTGGGCCTGAACCCTAAGTGGGTGGGCCCTGGCCCACCCAGGCCCACTTGTGGGTACGCCACTGAGATTACCGCTGAATTACCACCATGCAAGCCATTTCCGAGGGTTCTCTTTTTCCCCGCTCTGTAAAAGGGCCCCTTAATTTGGGAATATGGGAAAATCAGATTACCTCTCTTTGGTCAATTGTGAGATTCTCATCGTAGTCATAAAGGTTAAAGTCTTCTAAATTTACATCGTATGTTTCAGAGTCATAGTTAATGGAGTTTGTTGGAGGAGCAGCCGCAACTGCCTTAAAAGTAAGTCCCAGAAGAAAAACTGCAAAATTCTTCATTCTTCAATCCTTTGCTAATAAAAGAAATATAAACAATATAAAAGATTTGGCACAATTTTATATTCAATTGCTAATATAATAAGGGTGGCAAATTCATGGAATGGCCTCCCGGTGGAAATGGTGGAGATGAAAACGGTATCTGAATTCAAGAGAGCTTGGGACAAGTACATGGAATCTCTAAGGGAGGAGCGATTAGGGAGAGTAGATGGCACGGATGGGCAGACTGGACAGGCCATGTGATCTTTATCTGCCTACATTTTTCTCTGTTTCTATGTTTAAGATTTCGATTTCAGGCAAAAATGAAATAAAACAGTACTTGGGAAGGGGGGATCCAAGATGGCGACGGTCTGAGTCGCCCTGCCAGACGCACACAAATTCTTTCTGAGCAAGCGGTGTTTAGCGGTCCCTTACCTGATTCTCGGAATGGGGAAAAGGAGAGGCAAAGTCAGGGAGACTCCCTCTCTCCCTGGCGGGTCAGACCAGCTTCGCCAGGCGAAATTGGAAGAATTCGCTGTAGCGCTGGGTCCTGGGAAAATTTCTACCCCCTCTGAAGAAGCCGGCGTTTCAATGCTGGCTGTCAGTGTAGACGGGGCTTCCCTGAGCCCCGTCGAACGTGCGGCGCCCCTGCAACCAGGAAGTGAGCGTCTCCTACAGAGCCCTGATGCCCCAACCCGGAATGGAGAGTCGGGTGCACAGGGAGGGAGCCTGGTGGAAGCCGGTGGAAATCAGAATGCTGTCAGCATAGAAGCCCCAGTACCGATTTCATCTTTTGGGCTGTCTTCACAGACAGTGAGTACCCTGGAGCTTGCTGTTAAAGCACCACTTCCTAAACTAACTGTTGGGAAAATGGAAAAGCCAGCCGTAGTGACATTAGAGTCACTATGGGATTTAACCTTTACCGCATATTCTTCCCTACAAACTATGGTGGTTAAAAATGCGGAGACTATAAAAATTTTGTCAGAAACTGCATTAACTCAAATGAAAAAGACTGGCTCTCAAGCCGAGGAAGTGGAAAAACTTACTGAAAGAACCTTAAAGATGGAACTTGTGGGTCAAACTCTTCTTAAAGAAAAGAATTTCACTTCCCGAAGGCTGGAATATCTGGAGAACCAGTCTAGAAGACTTAATTTAAGGTTAATAAATTTCCCTAGCTCTCCTTTAGTCTTTCCAGTACAAATGGTTAAAAAATATTTTGTAGAAAGTTTGGGTATGTCTGACACAGCACTTCCACCCATTACTCGTGCGTTTTATTTACAAACTGACCCAAGGGGAGTAGGAAAATTTCCTCAAGAGGGTGGAGAGATGAATTTAACTACTTTTTTGGAATCATCTCTGGAGGTCGTTACAAGGAGAGCTACTTTGTTGGTTACTTTTGCTTTGGAGATTGATAGGGATGCAGTTCTGAGACTTTCACTAAGACATTTGGATTCAAACTTTCTGGGTTCTAAAATAAGGATCTATCCTGATTTATCAAGAGAGACCCAAAAGCGGCGCAAGGCCTTTCTGGCTTTGCGCACAAGAACTTTGTCAACAGGAGCTAGTTTCCTGTTGAAATTTCCCTGTGTTTGCAGAATTGTATTTCAATCTAAACAATATCAATTTTTTGAACCTAAACAGTTGGAGGAGTTTATAATAAGTAGGGAGGAAATAAATGTTAAGGTATAATCCCATATGAACACTGATTAACCGGATTTGGTAGAATAACCCAGGACTAGGGCTTCGTTTATGTACTTTCTTTTTTGATTTATTTCTTTTAGATTATTTGAAAAATCTTTCATCTTGGATCAATTTCTGTTAACTTGTGGTCGGTAGAATGTTTAAAATTAGAAATAAGGATGTATAATTTGGTTATATGATTTCTAAATTGTGTATAAGTACATAAGTACATAAGTAGTGCCATACTGGGAAAGACCAAAGGTCCATCTAGCCCAGCATCCTGTCACCGACAGTGGCCAATCCAGGTCAAGGGCACCTGGCACGCTCCCCAAACGTAAAAACATTCCAGACAAGTTATACCTAAAAATGCGGAATTTTTCCAAGTCCATTTAATAGCGGTCTATGGACTTGTCCTTTAGGAATCTATCTAACCCCTTTTTAAACTCCGTCAAGCTAACCGCCCGTACCACGTTCTCCGGCAACGAATTCCAGAGTCTAATTACACGTTGGGTGAAGAAAAATTTTCTCCGATTCGTTTTAAATTTACCACACTGTAGCTTCAACTCATGCCCTCTAGTCCTAGTATTTTTGGATAGCGTGAACAGTCGCTTCACATCCACCCGATCCATTCCACTCATTATCATTCATAAATGAGAAGTTATGTTTGTTAAAAGCTCAATAAAGAAAATTAAAAAAAAAAAAAAAAAAAAAAAAACAGTACTTGGACAGTTCTGAAACACTGCATGTGGTTCCCAAGGATGGAATTCCCTGCAACCTCGGGAAGGGTAAACATCCATGGGGCAAATTCTTTTGCAAGGTCGTTCTACTCTGCCTGTTCCTGACCTACTACTACTATTACTTACTACTACTTAACATTTCTAGAGCGCTACTAGGGTTATGCAGCTCTGTACAGTTTAACAAAAGGACAGTCCCTGCTCAAAAGAGCTTACAATCTAATAGGCAAAATGTCAAGTGTCAAGTGATGGCAGTCTAGATTTCCTGAATAGAGGTATGGTGGTTAGGTGCCGAAGGCGACATTGAAGAGGTGGGCTTTGAACAAGGCTTTGAAGATGGGCAGGGAGGGGGCCTGGCGTATGGGCTGAGGGAGTTTATTCCAAGCATGGGGTGAGGTGAGGCAGAAAGGGCGGAGCCTGGAGTTGGCGGTGGTGGAGAAGGGTACTGAAAGGAGGGATTTGTCTTGAGAGCAGAGGTTATGGGTAGAGAGGTAATGAGGGGCTGCAGACTGAGTGCATTTGTAAGTTAAAAGGAGAAGCTTGAACTGTATGCGGTATCTGATTGGAAGCCAGTGAAGTGACTTGAGGAGAGGGGTGATGTGAGTATATCAGTCCAGGCGGAAGATAAGACCTAATAGGCCTGGCCCTTACATGCTTGAATGCAAAGATCCTGTGCGCTTATTCTGTGTTTTCAGTTACTTTTCTGGTCTCCACCACCTACACTAAGAAGCTGTTTTAGATATGAATCCCTCTTCTGTGAAGAACGGTTTCCTTGTGTTACTTTTGAGGCTAACCAATCAAAGTCAAGTTTTCGTGCGTTATGGATAACTTTGAGCTATCATAACCCTCCTCCCTTATGAGGGGTATATACAGTATCCCATATCTTCAAATCTCATTCCATGAGGCATAGAGTACAGATATTTCTCTGTTGCCCAAGGAGACTTAGCCTGTTCTTCTGGAGATATGGCACCTCACCAATAACGTGTAAAACAGCTTTATCATGTATTTTTTCCTGCTTGCAATGTTTCATTTGCATCCTAATGCTCTGACTCGCACCACTGTTTTCTCCTGTGGATTTTGTACCTTGAGGTAATCAGATATCATCATCTTCTCATCTCCTGTTTGATACCCATCATGGTGGTTAGAGAAGTGGGCTAAAAACCAGGGAGCCTGATTCAAATCCCACCAATGCTCCTTTCGACCTTGGGCAAGTCACGTTACATTACCTTAGGTACAAACTTAGGGGCAGGGGAAGTTCTCACCATGGGCTACCATAAGATAAGTTATTTTACTTTTAACCCAGGTTATTAGTAACCAGGGGGCCCTTTTACTAAGGCAGGTAGGTGCCTACACGCATCCAATGCATGCCAATTTGGAACTACTGTCCGACTACCACATGCCTCGGCGGTAATTCCATTTTTACGCGCATCAGAAAATATTTTTTTATTTTCTACCGTGTGGCACTAATCGGGAGGTAGTCGGCATTGTTCGTGCACTGAAGATTACCGCCTGGTTAACACGTGAAACCTTACCACTAAGTCAATGGGTGGCGGTAAGGTATCATGCCCAAAATGGACCTGTCCGTGTCCAATACATGCACCTACACCAACACTGGTTGTTTTTTCGTATGCCTTAGAAAAAGAGCCCCCTAGGTCTAGTTGCATAAAATGGGTCCTGTACTAAAATAGCATGAGTTAATGGCAAAATAACCTGTCTTAATGGTAGCCCATGTTGACACTTCCACCTTTAGAATGTGTGCCCTTGGGGGACAGGAAAATACAGTACTTGAATTTAACTTAACTGAACTACTAGTGAAAAGATGGGAGCTAAACCCAAATTCCTTTCCCTTTCCCTAAAATCAAAAATGGACTTTAAATTTTAGTTGACAACCCCTTTAGCATTCCTTGAAGATTCTTATATTGACCCTCATTTTTCTATTGTGCCCACATTGTTGCAGCCCTTAGGATCATATTAAAAGGCAAATATATATATATTTACGAAACTTAAGCCTGAACTAGATAAAACCCAACTCTCTATACTTGACTACCAAAGTCTACTCTACCATGAATGAACTTTAACGCAATACCACTCTATATCTAATTCCGAATTTGAACTCTTTATACTTGACTATTTAATCTACTATGTCAATCATGATCTCTAATGTAATACCACTTGTATCTCTCACTCCGGAAATGGCGATCACCATGACGGAACAATGTAAGCCACATTGAGCCTGCAAATAGGTGGGAAAATGTGGGATACAAATGCAAAAAAAAATAAATAAATAAAAAAAAATATATATATACTAGTAAAACAGGCCCGTTTCTGACACAAATGAAACGGGCGCTAGCAAGGTTTTCCTCGGAGTGCGTATGTTTGAGAGAGAGAGTGTGTGTGTGTGTGTGTGTGAGAGAGAAAGTGTGTGTGAGAGAGAAAGTGTGTGTGAGAGATGGAGTGTGTGTGTGTGTGTGTGTGAGAGTGAGAGAGAGAATGAGTGAGAGAGAGAGACAGACAGAGTGTGTGTGTGTTTGTGTCAGAGAGAGAGAGAGAGTGAGTGTGTGAGAGACAGAGTGTATGTGTGTATGAGAGTGAGTGTGTGTGAGAGAGAGTGTATGTGAGAGACAGAGAGTGAGAGTGTGTGTGGGGGGGCTCCGAGTTCCATGACCCCCTCCTTCCCTCCCTCCCTCTCCTCCCCTCCGAGTTCCAGGCCCCCCTTCTGTCCAAGGTGCAGGCCCCCCTCCCTCCCTCCTTCCCTCTCCTCTTCTCTCCTCTCCTCTCCCTCTCTCTCCTCTCCTCCCTCCCTCTCTCTCCTCCCCTCCAAGTTCTTGGCCCCCCTTCCCTCTGAGTTCCATGCCCCCCTCCCTCTCTTCCCCAGCGTGTTCCATGCCCCCCTCCCTCTCCTCCCCAGCATGTTCCATGCCCCCCTCCCTCTCCTCCCCAGTGTGTTCCATGCCCCCCTTTCCTCAGAGTGTGTATGTTTGAGAGAGAATGTGTGGGTGAGAGATGGAGTGTGTATGTGAGCGAGAATGAGTGAGAGAGAGAGAGACAGACAGAGTGTGTGTGTTTGTGTCAGAGAGAGAGAGAGAGAGTGTGTGAGAGACAGAGTGTGTGTGTGAGTCTGTGTGTGAGAGAGAGAGTGTGTGAGAGAGAGTGTATGTGAGAGACAGAGAGTGAGTGTGTGTGTGCGAGTGTGAGAAAGTGAAGCCTTCAAGCCTTGAAGCATTCTTGCGCTCTGTAAGGCTCCATCTCCTCAATTGACGATACGTAGTTCAGGAACGTTGCAGGAATGCTTCAAGGCTTGAAGGCTTCACTTTCTCGGCTTCAGAACGTTGGAGGTGTGTTTTATTATATAGGATATATATATATTGACCAAGATTAACCCCAGGACAGATTATTGATACCCCTCACTAATGCCTCTTCTTTCCTAAGACTGAGCCCCAGGTACTGCAATATTTTGCCTGACAGTCAACTAGAATGCATCCAGTTTAGCACCTTAGAGCCTTCATCCCCTTCCCCTCGTTACTCGGTTTAATTATGAGCGTCCTGTGAGGAATTATATCCTTTCTAGTAACTGAAATGACAAAAAGTGAATGCACTGGAAACAAAAGGGCAGGTGAACATTTTGAAAATCAAATTAGTTCTAGCGGTTTAAGCTCTCTGTATTTCCGTGGTGATGTCTTTGGAACATTTGCGGAACAGTCATGTAGGAGAATCCAGTTATTTTATCGCACATTGCTCATCTATGCATTAATTTGTCCTACTTTTAGCCAGTGCCGTGGATTCAAGAGAAACTTTCCTTTGGAGCAGGAATTCACTGATAGGTAATCAAATTTTCAAGTGTGTCTGAAAGAAGCTCTTTATGGAGATTTAAGCAGGAGGATATGAAATTCCTTTGGGGCTGTAGAACAGAACAGAGCTCTCATTTTGCTCCTAAACTTCCCTCAAACAAAGACACACAGTATTAGCTGCTGTATGAATTAAGGTCTAGCTCTGCTTATTTTTCCATCTTTGTTGCTAAATACCAATTTAAGTGTTGAATTTGTTCACCGAAATATATTCAATGCAATCTAGTTACTTTGTTGAATTCCTTGCAATACCTTTGTTGGCGTTAAAAGATAAAGAAGGGAATAACATTTAATCTGCATTTATTTATTTGCTGCATTTGTATCCCACATTTCCCCACCTATTTGCAGGCTCAATGTGGCTTACGATGTGTTACAACGACATTCATACTAATGGAATAAGAATTTCAGAATATAGATACAGATAAGGTGCATAAGAATATCATGGCAATCACATTAACGGAATGAGAATTTCAGAACTGTTACGAAAAGATACATAAGAATGTCATGTAGGATTAGGAGTGTATGATAGGTAAAACATAACGTAAGGATATCAGGACAAGATATAATATACAGCGATGAGGATGTGATCGAAATAAACAAGTTAGAAAAGTTCCATAATAGTTGTATCTGGCATATGTATTTCTATAATTGAACAGAAACCAGAATGCAGGTATATATTTAAAAAAAACTACAATGATGTAAACCTAAATGTACACTGATAAAACAGCATTACATAATAAATCAATATTCTATATTATACTAGCCGTTGAGCCCGTAAAAACGGGCTAGTATAGGATGGGGGGGGGTTGAAAGGCCCCTTCTCCTCGCCGCTGCAAGGCCCCCCCCCCCGCCGCCGAGCTCGCCGCTGCCCCTCTGAGGTCACCGCAAGGGCCCCTCCCGGAGTCGCCGCCACCCCTCCACCCGGGCCGGGCCCTTCCTTCGCTATTGAAACAGCGCGGGAACGCAGCACACAGCTCAGCTGAGCTGCCGTCCTTCTTCTCTGCCTGTGTCCCGCCCTCGTGGGCGAGGGCGGGACACAGGCAGGGAAGGAAGGCCGACGGCAGCTCAACTGAGCTGTGTGCTGCGTTCCCGCGCTGTTTCTATAGCGGAGCGAGGGCCTGGCCCGGGTGGAGGGTGGGTGGCAGCGGCGACTCCGGGTGGGGGGAGTGGTGGCGGCGACCTTGGGGGGGGAAGCGGTAGCGACGGCGGTTTCGTCCCTCCCCTTGCGCAGTAGAGACCCTCTCTGTCCCGCCCCCGTCATCACGTATTGACGCGAGGGCGGGACAGAGAGGGTCTCTACTGCGCATTTGCGAGTGAGTTCGGTCACTCGCCGTTTATATGTTTGATAGTGAATTGTGCTCAGTTTTTTTTTGGTGCTTCACATCGACCCGTAGGCTGCAAATGTGTAAAGACACCATCAAAGCATCACTGCACACACTACCTCTACTCTTACATCAAAAGTTAGCAAATAAAACAACAATCAGAAAAACAGCTACTTGGCTGTATAGTTGTAGCAAAAAAAAAACCTTCTTGTAGTCTCTGAAAGGAGAACATCTTATGAATGGGGTGGCGTGACTACTGGTGTCCTATGCAGATAGCAATGTAAGCCCCGGGGCAACGTAATGCTTATATATTGCAAAACACTCTGTGATACATCAGACGAACAATTTTCCTTATCTTTGGTTTGTATTTCTATGTCAGTTATTAACGGATGGTCAGCAGTCTATGAGAATAAATACAGCAAGAGTTTTTTCTTTCTGTTTTATCATTTCCTCTTTTAACCTTGTAAATTGTGACTCATTTTCTGATTGTCTTAATGTTATCAATCTTCACACAGTATTGTGTGCATGGCAGGGGCGTATCTGGAATCCGGCGGTAGGGGGGGCCAGAGCCAGAGAGGGGGGGCACATTTTTGCCTCCCTCCCCCCCCCCGCCGCCGCCGCCGCCGCCGCCTCCTCTCTCCACCCCCTCCCCGCCGTCAACCCTCCCCCGCTGCTTACTTTTGCTGGCGCCGAGGTCCGACCCGCAATCGCCGTTTTTCGTCTTCCTCCGTGGCCATGCTTCCAGGAAGTAACGCTGCAGTGCTGATTCGTTGAATCCAGTTCGACGTCTGACGTCAGACGCCGAACTGGATTCAACGAATCAGCACTGCAGCGTTACTTCCTGGAAGCATGGCCACGGAGGAAGACGAAAAACGGCGATTGCGGGTCGGACCTCGGC
Organism: Microcaecilia unicolor; assembly: GCF_901765095.1. NCBI lineage: Eukaryota > Metazoa > Chordata > Amphibia > Gymnophiona > Siphonopidae > Microcaecilia > Microcaecilia unicolor. The sequence goes on from NC_044039.1 coordinate 20,705,897, forward strand.
GCCAGCAAAAGTAAGCAGCGGGGGAGGGTTGACGGCGGGGAGGGGGGCCAGGGCGACATCTGCGGGGGCCCAGGCCCCTGTGGCCCCACGCAGATACGCCCCTGGTGCATGGACTTATTGGTAAAGGTCCCATCTACATTTGAAGTTATGATATCAGCACCATCATGCAAGTAGGATAATTTCCTCAGTAATAGCATATAATATCTCATACAGAATTAAGGGGTCCTTTTACAAAGGCGCGCTGAAAAATGGCTTGTGGTAGTGTAAGCGCGGGGTTTGGGTGCACGCCGATCCATTTTTTAGTGCACCTGTGAAAAAAAGGCCTTTATTAAAATTTTTGCCAAAAATGGATGTGTGGCAAAATGAAAATTGCCACGCGTCTATTTTGGGTCTGAGACCTTACTGCCAGCCATTGACCTAGTGGTAAAGACTCACGCGGTAACCGGGCGGTAATGACCTACGCGCGCCAAATGCCACTTGGCGTGCATCCGTTATGCGAGCCTGAAAATAAAAATATTTTTCAGACGCGCTGTCGGATGAGCGCCAAAAATGAAATTACCGCAAGAGCCACTCGGTAATCAGGCGGTAACTCCATTTTGGCGCGCATTGGGCGCACATAGATGCTTACGCGGCTTAGTAAAATGACCCCTATGCTTGCTATTACACTTTGGGGTCCTTTTACTAAGGTGCGCTGAAAAATGAGCAGCGCTAGTGTAGGCACGTGTTTTGCGCGCACGCAAATCCATTTTTCAGCATGCCTGTAAAAAAGGCCTTTTTAAAAGTTTTGCCAAAAATGGACGTGCGGCAAAATAAAAATTGGCGCGCCTCCATTTTGGGTCCGAGAACTTACTGCCGTCCATTGACTTAGTGGTAAGGTCTCACGCAGTAACCGTGAGATGGGGGATGCACTTAAAAAACAAAATTACCACCTGGACCATGTGGTAGCCGGACGGCAACTCCGAACTGACGCGCATTGGGCACCCATAGACGCCTACATGGCTTAGTAAAAAGGCCCCTTTAACTTTTATCAGGTTTCCATTGCTTTTCCTATTATTTAAAATTAAAATTAAGAAAATTTTACTTGGTCATTTTTTCCATAATCCAAAGATTTTCTCTTAGACATATGAGTAATTATTAAGCTACCTTACCCGATGATGTATGTATATATATATTAATGATCTACATGTCTACTTGATCTGTGCCACACTGTATTATTAAGCGTAGGATTAAGGCATTTCTGTGTATCTGCAGTAACTATGTGGACAAATATTTTATTTGTGATGTATAGTTTCAGCAAAACATTTCGTAACAAAACACATTACCAAAGAAAAGTACCCTAGATTGAATTAAGATTGAAATATTTCTTCCCCACATACTCAATAAATAGAAATACTTTTAAAGCTTCTTTAAAATCAATTACTAGCCAAAGTACGATAAGCAAAAATCTTACCTTGGGCTTCCCCTTTCTGAAATGGCATTTAGTTAGAAGGCAGAAGCAGTGGTATCTGACTCTGACCAATGGCAGTAGGGGAGGGAGGATGGTACAGTTAGTACAGCAAATACCTGCTTATACAGCTGCAAACCCCTAGAAAGCACTCTTATGTTCAACTCCTTAGATTTCTATTTTTTATACTAGGAAAATCCATTTGATTCTCAGAATATATATCATAGCACTGAGATGGTACTATATAAAATTTATTGTACAGTTCATGCAGGGTTTATCATATTCAGCTGTGGAAAGTGTTAGTGTGCTACCTGCATGCTAAAAAATATTTTTAATTTTTACGCAGAGGGGGGGTATAACTGGGGTGGAAAGTGGGCATTTCTGCGCTAATCAGCTCAGCTACGTTACTTCATGCTGACTTTTTAGTGAACCTTTACCGCCTACAAAACAGGTGTCAGTAACTAACGCAGTCATTTTTTTTTTAATGGCCACAGGCTAATGGTTGACATTAGCGCATGGCCATTAATGCAATAAAAGGAAAATCAGCCACTTTTCCCGCGCGCCAGGGCCCTTTTCCCTGCAGTTAGTAAAACACAAAAATATATGGCCACACGGTGAGATAACTCTCACGGTGTGGCCATGCGGCGGGAAACCCTTACTGCTACCCATTGAGCTGGCGATAAGGGCTCTGGCGCTAACCCGGCAGTGCGCAGTGATGCCCGATTACTGCTGGGCTAGCCATTTCTGGGGGCTTCTTTTTCTCCCGGAAATGATTTGTTATTTGTTACATTTGTATCCCACATTTTCCCACCTTTTGCAGGCTCAATGTGGCTTACATATAACCGTTAACAGGGTTAGCCGATTACGGTCTGAACAAATACATGGTATGAATGAATACAAAGTGATACAACTATGATCGTACTGGACAATATAAAATCTTCATCCCTCCCATCCTCATGGTGCCTGATACACACCTACCTCATTTCGACCGCAATATAACCTGTGTTATCAACCGACTGGCGAACGCCTGTACGGTACTTTGTAAGCCACATTGAGCCTGCAAATAGGTGAGAAAATGTGGGGTACAAATGTAACAAATAAATAAATAAATAGAATGAGGTACATGTATGGTAGGTACAGTTGGGGGAACAGAGAGGGAAAGGGGGAAGAAGAGTCACATAATGTTCGTTATGGTCTTTGGTTACGTGGAGGGGCATAATCGAACGGAAATGCCTATCTCCATGGGCGTTTATCTCTGAGAACAGGTCCGTGAAGGGGCGGGCCGAACCGTATTTTCGAAAAAATGGACGTTTTTGAGCTGGGCGTTTGTTTTTTTTAGCGATAATGGAAACTAAAAACGCCCAGCTCAAAAACGTCCTAATCCGAGCCATTTGGTCGTGGGAGGGGCAAGGATTCGTAGTACACTGGCCCCCCCTGATATGCCAGGACACCAACTGGGCACCCTAGGTCGGTGCGGTGGACTTCAGAAAAAGCTCCCACATGCATAGCTCCCTTACCACGGGTGCTGAGCACCCAACCCCCCTCCCCCAAAACCCACTACCCACAAATGTACAACACTACCATAGCTCTTAGGGGTGAAGGGGGCACCTACATGTGGGTACAGTGGGTTTTGGAGGCCTCCCATTTACCAGCACAAGTGTTACAGGTAGGGGGAATGGGCCTGGGTTCACCTGCCTGAAGTGCACTGCGGTACCCACTAAAAGTGCTCCAGGGACCTGCATACACGCAGGCCTCTAGGACTTGTTACTTGGCATACCAGTTGACACCTGAAGACTAATCACTCCGAAAACGTCCTTTATTGGAATAAGCATGTTTACTCACAGTTAATTGCAGATCAGAGGTTGTGCCCCACTGGCAACGAGTCTCCCTGGTACTGAGATTAGCAGTAGGTCAGAGCTGGCAGAATGCTGTACAATGCCCTCTTTCAGCCACATTCAAGGTAAGAACTAAGTTCTGTAACGTGGCTAACACATGGAAGGGATCTAAAACTGGCTTACAAAAATGGCCACTATCTCATGGACTACCGGAAACAAAACTGGACACACTCTGACCCAGTAGGCACGGTGAAAAGCACCATGGGAGAAGAGCCTACCAACTACCAACATCGTGAGACTGTAACACAAGCTAATGAAATCACGGAGCCCAATACCCAACACCCACCACAATACAATGCTGATGTGACCCTGTAGTGCTCCCGAGAGCCACATCTGACCCAGGGAAAGGCTCTCAGAGGATACAACACATTCTGCTGTCATGGAGGTGGGTACAGCATTTGAGGCTGGCATACAGGCTGGAAAAAAAGTTTTTAAAGTGGGTTTTTTTTGGTGGGAGGGGGTTAGTGACCACTGGGGGAGTCTGGGGAGGTCATCCCCGATTCCCTCCAGTGGTCATCTGGGCAGTTGGGGCACTTTTTTGGGACTTGTTCGTGAGAAAAAAGGGTCCAAAAAAAGTGACCCAAAATCATGGTAAAAACGCCTTTTTTTTCGATTATCAGCTAAAGACGCCCATCTCTCCTCAGCTGATAACCACGTTCCAGTTCTGCCTCCACCATGCCTCCGACACGCCTCCGACATGCCAAAAGCAGTAAAAACTACACTCGACCACCTAAATTTTCAGAAAGCACTAAAGACAGACCTGTTCAGAACAGCATACCCCACTGACCCAACATAAAAATACCTGGTCACCTGTGACACTATCCTGCTTATTTTCGAAAGAGAAAAACGCCTATAGTGCGACCTAAATCGGGAGATAGACGTTTATCTCGCAAAGGCACCCAAATCGGTATAATCGAAAGCCGATTTTAGGCGCCTCCAAGTGCAGTGTGTCGCGGGAATGAACAAAGTTGACGGGGGCATGTCGGAGGTGGGGTGAAGGTGGGACTGGGGCGTGTTTATCGGCCGAGGAGAGATGGGCGCACTCGGCCGATAATGGAAAAAAGAAGGGCGGCAGTAGCGAGAATTTGGTCCGCTTTTTTGGACCCTTTTTTTCATGAACAAGTCCCCAAAAAGTGCCCCAACTGCCCAGATGACCACCGGAGGGAATTGGGGATGACCTCCCCTGACTCCCCCAGTGGTCACTAACCCCCTCCCATCAAAAAAAAAGAACTTTTAAAACTTTTTTTTGCCAGCCTGTATGCCACCCTCAAATGTCATACCCAGCTCCATCACAGCAGTATGCAGGTCCCTGGAGCAGTTGTTAGTGGGTGCAATGGACTTCACCCAGGTGGACCCAGGCCCATCCCCCCCCTACCTGTTACACTTGTGGTGGTAAATGTGAGCCCTCCAAAACCCACCCGAAACCCACTGTACCCACATTTGGTGCCCCCCTTCACCCCTTAGGGCTATGGGAGTGGTGTACAGTTGTGGGGAGTGGGGTTGGGGGGGGGGTTGGGGGGCTCTGCACCCAAGGTAAGGGAGCTATGCACCTGGAAGCAATTTGTGAAGTTCACTGCAGTGCCCCCTAGGGTGCCCAGTTGGTGTCCTGGCATGTGAGGGGGACCAGTGCACTATGAATCCTGGCCCCTCCCACGACCAAATGCCTTGGAGTTGTTCATTTTTGAGCTGGGCGGCTTCGGTTTCCGTTATCACTGAAAACCGATACCGCCCATCTCAAATCCGTCCAAATCCGATGCATTTGCCCGGCACCAACCGTATTATCGAAACAAAAGATGGACGCCCATCTTTTTCGAAAATATGGTCTGTCCCACCCCTTCGCAGACCCGTCCTTGGAGATAGTCGCCCATGGAGATGGGTGTCCGCATTCGATTATGCCCTTCCAAGTGTCCATTTTTGGCCTGAGACCTTACTGCCATTGACTTAGCGGTAAGGTCTCACACACTAACTGGGTGGCAAGTGGCCAGCGTGCGTAAACTGCCAATTACTGCTGGGTAAGCGGCACATGGTAGACAACAGAAAATATTTTCTATTGCATGTTTTGGGCGCTCATCAAAAATGGAATTACCACCCAGGGCACGTGGCAGCCCGGCGGTAGCTCCAATTTGGCATGCATTGGACACACCTAGGCGCCTATGCACCTTCGTAAGAGGGCCCCATTACTAAGCCACACTAGCGATTCCCACGCGGCAAATGACGGGAAGTTCAGAGGAATTGAGTGAGTTTCCTCTCATTTGCCTCGCAGGGAATCGCCATCGTAGCTTAATAAAACAGGGCCCTAAGTATTTCATATTACCCATTTCCCTAATCAGTGTTTGTCTAAAAGTGATGTACTAAATAATACAAAATAAATGATTTATTTAAACTGTCACATGGCTGTGATGAACACTCGAGTACGGGAACTGTTTATATGACATGACGTGAAATTGACAGTTAATAATTTTGCAGCGTTTTTATACGGCACGTTTTCTGAGTACTTCTTATAGGAGCATGTTCCATGGAAATTTGTGGTTAAATACCATGTAGTTGGACAAGAAATTAATCAATAATAATATACGTAATTTGCAATTCTAGGTTTGATCTCTAACGTACTCAAATATTCTTGCTTTCCATTCCTGAATAACAAAGGCAGATGGATCAGACTTTCCAGGCCTTTTTTTCCTAATACCAAAAAAAAAGGATCTGAAAGCATTGTAGCAGCTGCTTGTTGGGCATGGTCTTAAATTACAGAAAATTCTGCTTAACTAATCCAGCTGATGCTAATTCATTCTTGAAAAATCAAGCTCATCTTTCTGTTGGTAAAAGCACTAGATTTAGATTATTGAAACTCTCTGATTATAGATTTTTTTTCTAACATTTCAGATAATATTCAGTTGGCGACAGTCTGCGGTTTATTAAGTACTGACCATCACCAACTAAATTAGACTGGATATTCAATGTTTGACCATGTCCAGGCACCAGCATTGAATATCTAGGTATGACTTGACATGCACTGGCCACTGGAACTTATGCCGGTTGTTCAGGCAGGGCGAGCCGGCTTGCCTCTCCTCCTCCTGAGCCGCAGGGTCCCAGCACATACCTGACGGCAGCTGCCCTGGTGGTCTAGTGGATTTTTCGGGTGGAGGAGTAGCCTAGTGGTTAGTGCAGTGGACTTTGATCCTGGGGAACTGAGTTTGATTCCCACTGCAGCTCCTTGTGACTCTGGGCAAGTCACTTAACTCTCCATTGCCCCTGGTACAAAATAAGTACCTGAATATATGTAAACTGCTTTGAATGTAGTTGCAAAAACCCTCCCTTCGGGGCAGGAAAGATCCAGCGCTAACTGGGCATTTTCAGCAGTGATAACAGGTTAAAGTCCACTGAAAATGACCAATTATCCATGGAGATATGAGTTAACTGGTCATTGGTTCTTCCCAGCCAGTTAACTTGTGCTGAATATCGACTGATATGTTATTTACCTCTCTCCATTGGGAAACCTGACCATTTAGTACAACTTTCTTTGATATAACATCTAAAGTTAGAGTGGGTCCCCTTCTCTACAGTGCACTTCACTAACCACTGAACCGCCAACCACTGAAGAGCACAGGTACAAATCAAAGTAGGGTATACACAAAAAGTAGCACATATGAGTTATCTTGTTGGGCAGACTGGATGGACCGTGCAGGTTTTTTTCTGCCGTCATCTACTATGTTACTATGTATGTTACTATGTTACTAGGCTACTCTAGGGACCTGGTTGCTGCTCTAATAGGACTGGCCATAATATCTGAGGCTGTCATATGTAAGAAAAAACACACTGCCTCGTCGACTCATCCCAATACAACGTAGACAACCCCACAATTATCAACACCCCAGAGTACACCCTCCCTATCTCGGACAGCCTGAAAATACTCGGCTTTACAACAGACCACAACTTAACACTAGAGGGCCAAGTGACATCCACAACAAAGAAAATGTTCCACTCAATGTGGAAACTCAAGCGCGTGAAACAATTCTTCCCGAGGGAAACATTTCTCAACCTGATACAATCAATGGTACTAAGCCATGTAGACTACTGCAATGGAATTTATGCGGGATGCAAAGAACAAACTTTAAAGAAACTTCAGACCACTCAAAACACAGCAGCTAGACTTATGTTCGGAAAAACACGATTTGAAAGCGCAAAACCCCTCCGCGAAAAAACTACACTGGCTCCCAATCAAAGAACAAATTGCTTTCAAAATCTGCACAAAATTATCTATCATGAAGCCCCGGGGTACATGACAGACTTGATCGACCTACCAACTAGAAACACACCCGAATCAACGCAAATTTACCTAAATCTGCACTACCCAAGCTGCCAAGGACTCAAATACAAGTCAACCTACGCATCCAGTTTTTCCTATATTAGCACACAACTGTGGAACGCATTACCAAAAGCCTTGAAAACTATGTATGACCACCTACACTTCCAGAGAACACTAAAAAATACCTGTTTAAAAAGGCATACCCTACCAATCCAACATAAATGCCAATCTCTGCTACACGACAAAACTAAAATATGTAATGGACTTAACACAACTCTTCCGCTGTATGATTCCCTTATACAGCTATACCACATGAACTTTATCTTGCCACAACATCACTCTGTTGTTGTTTGAACTTTATCTTATCACAACATCACTTTGTATTTGTTTACACCGGAGTCTGCTAACGCCTCTCCGGCACTATGTAAGCCACATTGAGCCTACAAATAGGTGGGAAAATGTAGGATACAAATGTAATAAATAAATAAATAAATACTGTTTCTTTCACATCTTTGGGGGGTGAGAGGGGGTCAGTGACTATTGGGTGAGTAAGGGGGGTCATGCCTTAACCCATCCAGTAATTTAGGGCAACTTTTGAGACTTAGACTTAGACTTTAGCTCTTTAACATTGCTTTTGACTCGTAACCACTTGTAACCACTTGCCTCCACCTACCCTCCTCTCTTCCTTCCCGTTCACATTAATTGATTTGATTTGCTTACTTTATTTATTTTTTGTCTATTAGATTGTAAGCTCTTTAAGCAGGGACTGTCTTTCTTCTATGTTTGTGCAGCGCTGCGTACGCCTTGTAGCGCTATAGAAATGCTAAATAGTAGTAGTAGTAGTAGTAGTAGTAGTAGTAGACATAATTGAAACAAGTCTAGACCAAAATGTCTAACTTTTAGCCCTGAACATTATTGCTTTGTTCCATTATGGCAAAAAAGCATCCAAGTTTTGAGAACACCCAAACCCCACCTCAGTATTCCCTCTTGTGATTTGCATGCACTGCAGAGAAAATTGTCTGAGATCCAAGTATCAAAAATCGTGATTTGGACATTTTGGGAGAAAAATGTCCAAATGCCACTTTACACCATTTTTGAGACGTTTTTCCCTTTTGAAAATGAGCTCCCTCTATCTCTTATCTTTAGAGTTACAATCCACAATGGGATATTGTCTGGTATCCTGTAACTTTTAAGTTCCATTGGGCAGTTTGGATGTATCAGCTATATTGAAGGACTGATCTGAGGGGAAGTACAATCAAGGCATTCTCTTGGTGCTCTTTGTGTCGTTACAGAACACGGAGTGTGTACTTCATCTTGACTTTTGTAATAATGAAATCAATTTCTTAGGTTGTAGGAATATGGATATTTCTGGACCTGTGTCATCAAACTCAAAACAGAAAAAGAAGAATGAGGTTTATTTCTCTTCACCAGGTGGTCCTTGTGTGCTTTCCTTATAAATATCTGATCAAATTGTATAATGTTTGCTACCATATCTATCAATCTTACATAGAGGGGCATAATGGAACAGAAACGCCTATCTCCATGGGCGTTTATCTCCGAGAACGGGTCCGTGAAGGGGCGGGGTGGATCGTATTTTTTAAAAGAAAAAGACGCCCATGTTTTATTCGTCAAGGTGTGAGCTGGGCGTTTTTGCTTTTCAGCGATAATGGAATATGAAATCGCCCAGCTCAAAAACGAATAAATCCAAGGCATTTGTTCGTGGGAGGGGCCAGGATTCATAGTGCACTGGTCCCCCTCACATGCCAGGACACCAACCGGGCACCCTAGGGGGCACTTTTACAAAAACCAAATAAAAGGTAAAAGAGCTCCCAGGTGCATAGCACCCTTCCCTTGGGTGTTGAGCCCCCCAAATCCCCCTCAAAACCCACTGCCCACAAGTCTACATCATTACTATAGCCCTAAGAGGTGAAGGGGGGCACCTACATGTGGGTACAGTGGGTTTGGGGGGGTTGGACGACTAGTAGCATTAAGCAGCACAATTGTAACAGGTAGGGGGGGGATGGGCCTGGGTCCACCTGCCTGACGTCCACTGCACCCCCTAACAACTGCTCCAGGGACCTGCATACTGCTGCTTGGGAGGAGGGTATGACATTTGAGGGTGAAAGTAAAAAGTTGTGAAACATCATTTGTTGTGGTGGGAGGGGGTTAGTGACCACTGGGGGAGTCAGGGGAGGTCATCCCCGACTCCCTCTGGGGGTCATCTGGTCATTTAGGGCACTTTTGGGGGCCTTATTCGTCAAAAAACAGGGTCCAGGAAAAGTGTCCTAAATTCTAGCTCAAAACTGTTCCATTATCGGCGAAGGGCGCCCATCTCTGTTCGCCCGATAACCACGCCCCAGTTCCGCCTTCGACACGCCTTCGATACGCCCCCGTCAACTTTGTCCGCATCCGCGACGGAGTGCAGTTGAAAGCGTCCAAAGTTCGGCTTTCGATTATACCGCTTTATTTGTTTTTGTGAGAAGAACGCCCATCTCCCGATTTAGGTCGGAACTTGGGCGTTATTCTCGTTCGATTATAAGCTGGATAGTAACATAGTAGATGACGGCAGAAAAAGACCTGCACGGTCCACCCAGTCTGCCCAACAAGATAAACTCACGTGTCATTTTTTGTGTATACCTTACCTTGATTTGTACCTGTCTTTTTCAGGGCACAGACCGTATAAGTCTACCCAACACTATCCCCACCTCCCAACCACCAGCCATGCCTCCCACCGCTGGCTAAGCTTCTGGGGATCCCTTCCTTCTGAGGAGGATTCCTTTATGTTTATCCCACGCATGTTTGAATTCTGTTACCGTTTTCCTCTCCACCTCCTCCAGCGGGAGGGCATTCCAAGCATCCACCACTCTCTCTGTGAAAAAATACTTCCTGACATTTTTCTTGAGTCTGCCCCCCTTCAATCTCATTTCATGTCCTCTCATTCTACCGCCTTCCCCTCTCCGGAAAAGGTTCGTTTGCAGATTAATACCTTTCACGTCTGTATCATATCACCCCTGTTTCTCCTCTCCTCCAGGGTATACATGTTCAGGTCCGCAAGTCTCTCCTCATACGTCTTGCAACGCAAATCCCATACCAGTCTCGTAGCCTTTCTTTGCACCCCTTCCATTTTTTTCACATCCTTCACAAGATACGGCCTCCAAAACTGAACACAATACTCCAGGTGAAAACACTCCACAATACTCAATACTCCAGCTGAAGCTGAGAAGACTGCCGTTCCTAACTTGTTGAGGTGATAGGATTTGTAGGATTGATCAATTTATTGGTTTAGGAGGAAATAACTTCTCCTCTGTCAGTGTTCGGTTGATGTCTGATTTGTTTTCTTCTTCTTTTTCTTTTTCCCCTCGATCCAAGATGTAATTTCTTGTTTCAGACCTTCCTCAAATGGTTGTAGAGGAAGAAATGTGATTTTATCTATTGTGCTTCAGGGACGTATTTTTTTTTCTTTTTTCTGGTCTGTCAAATTTTCTAGCTCTATATTTAATAGCCTAATAAATATAAAGGTAAAAGCACTAAAAAAAACATAAAAATAAAAATAAATTTTGAGGGGTCTCTCGTCAAGGACCAGGGCCAGCTCGAGAGATGTTCGTCTCAGACATTTTTGCTCTGACACCCAAACTTTCTTCACAGCTCTGAATTTTGCAGCGTATTTGTTGCTTTAATTTAAGACTGAACGGCTATGACAAATTTCTGTTGACTTAAAATATAGTAATTACATTAATCAAGCAGGATTACCAGAAAAAAAAGTAGTTTGGCTTTCTCCATACCCCACCTTACAGAATCTTTGTTTTGGCAACAGTTTTTACTAAAGCCAGATGGTCCTGTGGAGGGATACTTGAACCATTGCAAAGAAAATTGTGCCCATGGGGAAAAAGATATTTAATCCTTTAAAAAAAGAAGAAAACATCTATGATTACACTGATGCCATCGAACTTTTGTACTAGGCTAGACAGCCACATCAGTCAGACATTTTCAGACTTGATCTTTACACCAACCCCTGGATTCTATAAAGGTTATCGGCACCCAAAATAACTAGTTAATAGGCTCCAATGATTTAATTATTTGAGCTAACAAGCACTAATTGGCGCTAATTATGATTTGGGCACCAATCTGGCTACATGCTATTCTAAAACAATGGGTGCTTAGGGGCCCTTTTACTAAGGCATGCCTGCGCTAGTGTAGTCGCGTGTTTTGGACGCACGCAGGTCCGTTTTTCAGCGCGCCTGGAAAAAGGGCCTTTTCTTTGTGTGGCCAAAAATGGACGTGCGGCAAAATTAAAGCCAGCGTGCGTCCATTTTCGGCCTGAGACCTTACCGCCACCCGTTGACTTGGCGGTAAGGTCTCACACGCTAACCGGGCAGTAAGCATCAGCCGGTGTAAACTGTCGCTTACCGCCTGGTAAGCGTCACGCGGCCTGTTTTGTACACCCATCAAAAATGGAATTACCGCCCGGGGCACATGGTAATCGGGCGGTAGTTCCAATTTGACACACGTTGGACATGCGTAGTCGCCTAAGCACCTTAGTAAAAGGGCCCCTTAAATTGGATCATGTGCAACTAAAAAGGGGGGCATGGCCAGGGAAGAGGCATGGGCGGGTCAGGGTCATTCACAAAAAGTACGCCCACTGTTACAGAATAGCAGGGATCTGCGCTCACTTTGCACGCTACACCAGGTTTCAGCTCCTCTCATCCAGAGCACTCTTTACAGAATAGTGTTGAACGCTGAATTTTATTGGCGCTGAAGTTTTGGCATCATTTATGGAACCTGACTCTAAGGGGCTAGTTATTATGGTGGGTTATAGCCCAAACCACATTTTTTGCTCCTTAACAAATAAAGGGGTCCTTTTACTAAAGCTTAGCGCATTCCAATAGACATTAGCATGTACTAAGTGCCACATGGCCCACAGGTATAAGTTGGCACTTAGTACATGCTAATGTCCATTAGCACTTGCTTAGCTTTAGTAAATGAACCCCAAAGTGCACTAACATGTGTTATATTACCATAATGCATGTTAATACGAGGAACCAGGGGTTACATAGCAAAGAAATGCAAAACATGCAAATTGAAGCTCTTTGTGGGGAGAAAGATTTAAAGCTGTTTGGGAGGTCATATACAGGGGGACTTTTTATTCTGGTGGCAGCTTCAGTGGAATGGGGAACTAGAGTCTTCTAAAGCCCCTTAAAGTTGCAATCTGGGAGCATCAGGCCACAGTTTCGTGGGCCTGATGTTCCCAGGAGGAATGAAGCGCACAGTTTGCAATCTTTATTCCAAGCTATATTCTTCATATACTGTGGGAGTCAGTAATCTGCGGTACTGACATTCCACAAGTTGGTGAATCCCATGATACATTAAGGTGTGGTAAAAGGCCACCTTTTACTGCTCCTTAATAATCCCCCCCCCCCCCCACCACCACCACCAAACGATTACCTTAAAACACTGAAGCTGTTTTTGAAATCTAGTTTACAAGGAGAGGGTGACGTTCTATATAGAGTTGTAGAAGAGAATAGGTACAAGTATTCTAAAATAATCATGATATCTGTTGTGAAATTGGTTTTCTCACAATAACAGTTATTTGTAGTTCACACTCGATTCTGTTGGGTATCAGTGCCATCACCAGCTAGTTCAAAGGTTATTAGGTATAGATCAAATGTTGGAAAATATGTAATGATGGACAAAATCCAAGATGGCTGCACAGTGTGGATGCTGGTTTGTTTCACTCTTGCCTTCATTGATTTTCCTGCTAGATTACCTCTGGGATTTCTTGTCTTCTGATGCCCATATGGAGAGGAAAGCTGATGGCTTCTGTCTGATCGCAGCAAGACTCCCCTTTGGTGCGGCAAGCAGTGATTACCAGCTACATGATACCTTCTTCTTGGGGCATTCCTGCTGACCCGATGGTGAAGGAAACTTCAGGCCTTGGGAGCGAGGTTTCGCTCAGCCCCTTTGGACCAGCACTTCCACCTCAACCGTGAGACCCTGTGGCATTGAACTTGCATCAAACTATGGAGGAAGCATGATCTGATATGGTCAAGGGTATGCTGGCCACTCAAGAGGTCATAGCAGTGGGAACAATGCTGAGGGAAGGGATTCATGCTCCTCATCTTATTGGTGGATTGGTGGAGGGTCTACTGGGAGAACGGGCAATTCCAGCTATCCCACCCTTGTTGAGACCCTCGGAAGTAGCCCTTGATGCCATCTGGATGGCATTGGACTCCATCTATAAAGTGTGTGCAAGAATTTCTCCCCTTGTTCAACATCACACACAAAAATTCACCAAATGTAAAGCAGAGTTGAAGGCTCAGCCAGATAAGTTGAATTTTTTGGATTCTCAATTCCAGAAGTCTCAGGTAGTTCAAATGACCTAAGTTCAGGATAAACTGCTATTGCACAGAAAGATAGATAATTTGGATAACTTTTCCAGATATTTGAGACTTTGAATTTTCTGAAGATATTGACATCTATTCCTAAAGAATTATTTTATAGATTCCTTATGGAAAATTTTAAATATTCTGAATCTGGACTTCCGCCTCTTCACAAAATAGCAGCAGGAGAACTAGACGTACTAGTTCTCCTGCTGGCAATTCTTTGGTGGAAGTGTCTTCTGATAGTCTAAGTATTACCAATGTCTTGGAAAGTTTGGTTGAAGGAGTAACTTTAAGAACTACGTTGCTTGTGACTTTTCCAACAGGACAAGGAAGCGCTATTGTGCCTCTTTTTAAGGTTTGATAAAGTTATCTTTTTTGATGGGAACATCTCTATTTTTACGGAAATTTCCAAGTGGACTTAAACTAGGAGGAAGAAATTCCTGGCTTTGAAACAGCAGGCTGTTTCCTTGGGAGCTAAATTTCAACTTAGATATCTGTGTAAATGTTTGATCTATTTAGACTGGACAACTGGATAAACTGAGGAGATAGAAACGCTTTATGGAACCAGCATACTTTTATTCCAACCAGCAAATAACGACCCGACACGGCTGTGTTTTGGCAAAACAATTACCTACGTCAGGGGTCTACAAACACATAAAACCCATCATGAATAATTAATTAACTAATTTCTGATCCTTCTTTTCCATTTTTGGGGGGTGATCTATTTAGACCAACATTCCTACGTTTTTTTATGATCCTTCACAGTTGCAATTTTTTCTTGAAGGTAGAGGAATATCTATGCCATGATAGATTTGAGAGGGTTTTCTTCTTATTTTGGTCGGATTTAGTATTTTTTGGGAGGGGGGGCAGTGTTCATTGTATTTCCTTTTTGCTAATGGGAACTGTTGTATTATTTCCAGAATGTGAATTGTGATTTCTCCCCTTGATGTGGTCTAATAGATTCAGTAATTGTATTTAATTGTCATTGTATTCTTATGTTCTTATTAGTTTGTTCGCTGAACTTCTGTATCATGATTCAAATTTTTTTTTATGTAAATTGATTTGAAATATTAAAAAAATATATGAAATGGTAAGGTTCAGAAAACAGCTTATTTATTGCAGTAGATGTTGCTAGCATACATCTCATTTTTTTATTTTTATTTTTTAGCAGAACACTTTTTGAAGCATGATATGTAATAGAGAATTAAACCTTTCACAAGCATTTGAGCATAACCAAGTGATTTGTTATGGTTTATTTTCTGCAAAATGGTTATACATAGCATGCAGATAATTAGTGATATTTGTATTACATAATTTACAGCAAGAATGAAAATTTAGCAGAAAAAAAAAAACAAAAGTTTCAGGGCAAAAGCTACAAAAATGTTCATAAAGAAGAAAACCACTGAACAAACTAAAAGGCCTTAAAAACGTCTACTAGGATGTAACAATGCTGCACTTTAACTGAATTTGAAACTACTGTGTTTAAGCCAGTACTTTTATTGCCTTATATTTTTATATCTATTTGATGCATTTCACCAGGGGCGTAGCTAGGTGGGGCCACAGGGGCATGGGCCCCCGCAGATTTAGCCCTGGCCCCCCCTGCTTGCTTTCACACACACCCCCCCCCCCCGCCGCTGACCATCCTCCGCCACGTTCAACCCCCCTCCCGCCGCCGCCGCCAACCCTCCCCCGCTGCCGCCGTCAGGTACCTTTGCTGGCGGGGGTCCCCAACCCCCGCCAGCCGAAGTCCTCTTCAGCGCCAGTCTCCGGCGCGTTGCTAATCTGGATTCTGTGAGTCCTGACGTGCTGACTCCAGGATTCATAGAAACAGAATCCAGATCAGCGAACACGCCGGATTCGGAGACCGGCGCTGAAGGGGTCTTTGGCCGGCGGGGGTTGGGGACCCCCGCCAGCAAAGGTTCCTGGCGGTGGTGGGAAAGGGTTGGCGGTGGCGGGAGGGGGGCCGAAAAGGATGGGGGAGGGGTGCCGGGGGAGGGGCCAAAATGTGCTCCTTCACCTCGGGCTCTGGACCCCCCTCCCTCTGAAGTCTGGCTACGCCCCAGCATTACACATAGGTCTTTGCAAGCACAAATAAAATCTATTAGGTTTAAGGAGCTGCATAACTCCTAGATATACACTTCATATCCTTACACCATGGAATTTGCCTCCTAGAAAACAAAGAAAATTCAATGCAGTTTGGAGGGGGGGAACCCTATGCTTGCAAAATATTTTTCTAGGGTCCTAAAAGTCGTACTAGGTCTTCAACTAAAGAGTTAAACTGTGTAAATGAACTGACACAGAAGGTCTTTCACTAAGGAGTGCTCACATTTTTGGCGCGCACTAAACATTAGAGATGCCAATGCATTCCTATGGGCGTCTCTCACGTTTAGCGCACCCCCAATTTTTAGCATGCGCCAAAAACATGAGCACGCCTTAGTAAAAGACCCTCACAGGTTTTTTGTAACATGGTTTTACTAGTAAGTACATCTTAATAAAGTGTTGCTCATTTATGAAGTTGAGAAATGTGGGAATCCCATCACACCAGGTCTATCTCACTCGCTTGGCGGAGGCAGTTGTGAATTTCCTGTGGAACTTCAGCTTGAGTAATGTTGTTTCCATCCAAACGCAGATGTTTAATCCTGGAGTACTCTAGTGGCCCAATAATCTTACAAAAGCTGGTTATTGTGAACTCTGTAACACAAAAGATTTAAGCAATAAATATATTGGTTGCACACTGAAAAAACAGTTATATTTGCAGCTGTTACTACAGTCAGTCAATTGTTAATACTACTACTAATACTACTTATCACTTCTATAGCGCTACAAGGCATACGCAGCGCTGTACACCATACACGAAAAGACAGTCCCTGCTCAAAGAGCTCACAATCTAAAAATGGAATGTTGCTAGTGGAATAGCAACATTCCATGTAGAATCTCAATAGTAGCAACAGAATCTCCAATAGTAGCAACATTCCATGTAGAATCTCAAGTAATAGCAACATTCCAGAACCTCAAATAGTAACAACATCCCATGTTCCACTGCACTAACCACTAGGCTACTCCTCCTATAGCAACATTCCATCTAGAAGCCTGCCCTTGCAGATCAGCAACGCAGCCGCAAAGGCTTCTGTTTCTGTGAGTCTGACATCCTGCACATGCAGGACGTCAGACTCACAGAAACAGAAGCCTGCGCGGCCACGTTGCTGATCTGCAAGGGCAGGCTTCTATATTACTACTACTACTACTTATCATTTCTATAGTGCTACATACGCAGCGCTGTACACCATACATGAAAAGACAGTCCCTGCTCAAAGAGCTCACAATCTAAATAAGACAGGTAACAGACAGAACAATTAAGGAAGGGATAAAAGGTACAGACAAGTGAGCGGTGGTTAGGAATCAAAAACAGCGTCAAAGAGGCTTTAAGCTTGGACTTGAAGACGGCCAAAGACGGGGCTAGTCGTACATGCTCTGGAAGTCTATTCTAGGCGTGCGGTGCAGCGAGATAGAAGGAACGGAGTCTGGAATTAGCAGTAGAGGAGAAGGGGACAGACAAGAGTGATTTGTCAACAGAACGGAGTGCCCGAGGGGGGGTGTAGGGAGAGACAAGAGTGGAGAGGTACTGGGGAGCAGCAGAGTGAATACACTTATAGGTCAGCAAGAGAATTTTGAATTGAATGCGGAAACGGATAGGGAGCCAATGAAGTGACTTAAGGAGAGGGCTAATGTGAGCATAGCGATTTTGGCGGAAAATGAGTTGTGCAGCAGAGTTTTGGACTGATTGAAGAGGAGAGGGATGGCTAAGTGGGAGGCCGGTAAGAAGCAGGTTGCAATAGTCTAGGCGAGAGGTGATAAGAGCGTGGATGAGGGTTCTGGTAGAGTGCTCAGAGATGAAGGGACGGATTTTGCTGATGTTATAGAGAAAGAATCGACAGGTTTTGAGCATGTTGTGTCTTGTACTGCAAACGTTTTCATGTGGACATAGACAATTTAGGGCTAGTGTAGCGTAGGTACGTTTATTGGACGTGCGCAGGTCCATTTTTCAGCGTGCCTGTAGAAAAGGTATTTTTGGGGGGGCCGAAAATGGACGTGCGTCAAAATAAAAATTGATGCATATCCATTTGTGTTGTACTGTTTATTGATTTTTTTTTTTTTTGTTACATTTGTAACCCACACTTTCCCACTCACGGCAGGCTCAATGTGGCAGGCAATGGAGGGTTAAGTGACTTGCCCAGAGTCACAAGGAGCTGCCTGTGCCGGGAATTGAACTCAGTTCCTCAGGACCAAAGTCCACCACCCTAACCACTAGGCCACTCCTCCACTATAACTTGCTATATTGTACTAGTGGCTGGCTGCTTCTGAGAACCACTCTGCTTTCCTTTTAGAAGATCGGTACGTCAAGCTAAATAAATGGAACTGGAAATGAAGAACTAGAAAAAAACTTCTGAAAACAGCCTCTGGAAATGCATATGTAAGCCAAATTCTAAAACCAACCCATGTAAAAGGAATTCGATATGTTTGATATACAGGTATGAGGTGATAGTGGCAGAACGTGCTGGTCGCTTTGAAGCCTTTTCTGTCATTTCAGCTCTTCTTTGGCGTCCTATGGGGCTAATGGACTAGCTTGGATGGACTTTTTATGTGGTTATAGAGAGTGGTGGGTGTGGGGTGGGGTTATACCATCTGGCAATATTGTGTAGAAGTCTCTGAGTTGATTTGTGTATTAACTGAAAATAATAAAGTTCTGAACAAAAAAACCCCAAAACATAGGGCAGACTACAGATTTTGGGTGGGCCTAGGCAAGAAGTGGGTGGACACCAAGTGCTCTTCCCCCCCCCCCCCCCCCCCTCCAACCACCACCACCAAAAATATCTCAACTTGCGGGGAAATGCTTCTTTCCACCATGGCAGTCTGCAGTGCGCATGCGCTAAAAACTGAGCATGCGCAGGTGCTGGTATTGTGGAGAGTAGTGTTTTTGTTACCATTAGGGGGATGTCTTCAGCTGGCTGAGCTTGGGATCCCCACCAGCTACCACTAAAAAGGTGGTACTATTGGGTGGGCCCCGGCCCACCCAGGCCCACCTGTGGCTATGCCACTGTGTTAGGGCCCCTTTTACCAAGCTGCGGCAAAAGGGGGCCTGCGCTGGCATTGGCACATGTTTTTTTATGTACGCCGAGGCCCCCTTTTACTACAGAGAGTAAGTCTCTCTTTCCTGCAGGAAATGGCCATGCGGCAAGTAAAGCACTTGCCGCAAGGCCATTTCATGGGGAAGTCCTTACCACCACCCAATGAGGTGGTGGTAAGGGCTCCCGCACTAACCCGGAGGTAACCGGGCAGCGCACGGCACTGCCCGATTACCGCTGGGTACACTCCGGTGCTCTAGGGGTGGGAAGTACCACTGGGCTGCTGCGGTAGCCTGGCAGTACTTACTGTTTAGCGAGCGGCAAGCCCACATTGGGCTTACCGCCGCTTAGTAAAAGGGGCCCTATGTTTGTGACTTATTTGGATTGCAGCATATTTGTATCTCATTTTTTGTTAACTAAAATAAAAAATACAGCAACAAAATGCTCACCCCCCCCCCCAAAAAAAAAAGTCCCTGTCTTCATACTTATCATGATAGTTAGTTAAAATTTGATTAATTTAAAATTCATTAGTCAACCTTTCAGTCAGACTGCTTAAGGTGATGAGCAAAGGTCAGTAGATGTCAAACATATGCATAAAATATAAACAAACATAAACAAAAAAAATAATTATAAGGATGACAATATCATTAAATTACAGGAAATAAAAGTATTCATTAAAACCAATCCCTATTGAACCAATACTCCAATGAAGCAAAAGTCTGGTCTCCTCATGGAAGATCTGCAAGGAAAGAAATTAGTAGTAACCACATGGATGATACTCTTTTGTTGGGTATAAGTTCTATGTATCCTCAATCCATAATAGCTGGGTTTAGTGTTATCTTGATTTGGTTTACATGAAAGAACAAATGCTATGGCCATGTTGCTTCATCATAAATTGTGTCTTTTTTGTTTAAATTTTGTCCTGTACAGTTCTTTATGGTGGGTAGATTATTGGAATGAAGAGGTGCAGGGGGTAGTTGTGAAATAATGAACGTTTCTTATTTCTTTTTCAATGATTAACTTGTACGTTTTGTATATTTTTCCCAAAATATTGAATTTTAACAATAATTTAGCTAGTGAATTCTCTGACAAGAATGAACGAGCCCAGTATTCAGTGCCAGGGTGAGTGTCAAAATTAACCGGATATTCCCATCTAGTTGACTTTAGTCTAGATATTCAGTGGTTAGTTTCAAGAGAGCTCATGCCAGCTTCCAGAGTTGTTGAGGATATCCCGACAATGCTGACTGACTGACCTTGAACTGTACCATCATTAAAAAGCTACCATGGGCTTTTTACCATGCTGGTTGGATTTAATGTGCAGTAGCTTAGCATGGGTCCACCCTAACTGCTACCATGCAGGAAAACCCACACTAGCAGCTTAGTAAAATGGATTCACAGGCCAAATCCCTCCTCTCTGTACCCTTCTCCACCACCGCCAACTCCAGGCTCCGCCCTTTCTGCCTCGCCTCACCCTTTGCGTGGAATAAACTCCCTGAGCCCATACGCCAAGCCCCCCTCCCTGCCCATCTTCAAATCCTTACTCAAAGCCCACCTCTTCAATGTCGCCTTCGGCAAATAACCATTATACCTCTATTCAGGAAACCTAGACTGCCCCAACTTCACATTTAGTCCATTAGATTGTAAGCTCCTTTGAGCAGGGAATGTCCTTCTTTGTTAAATTGTACAGCGCTGCGTATCCCTAGTAGCGCTTTAGAAATGTTAAGTAGTTGTAGTAATTTATATGATAAGAGAGAGAAGAATCCGGTATAACAAGATAATTGTGTGCTTTTCTTAACAGTACTTTAATTCCTTCCAGAACATCAGTGCACCATCATAGCATGGTTCAGACCATGTGTGCAAAAAGTAGAACGTTGTCCTGTGATGTAATCCCCACAGTAAGAAAAAGATAACTTTAATAAATATTTTCTTATTTTAAGACTAAATGATACTATAATTTAGTGAAATATACTCTATAAGAAACATTTCTACTGCTCTCTTCAGTTTGACCGTACGACTCTGAGAAAGAGAAGTTAGCAAACATTACCCTCCGTAAACAAGGCAGAAATATAGAAACACTGAAGATGATAATAAATAAGAACCACAGAGCTCACTTGCTCTGTTCATTTCTGAAGTTCCAAGAAACAGGAAAACCAAGGATTTCCGCAGGAAAAACCAACAGGAGAACATAAAAGTAGAAGAAGACTAACTACCAGGATGGATAAAGCAAAAAAAAAAAAAAGTTTATTCTTCCAAGGTAAACAAGGTGTCCTCAACACACGCCGTGCTTTGGCGTAAAAGCCTTCATTGCTGAGTCTTCTAACCTTATTCTGCTTAATGTCATAGAATTGATGCTGGTAAGAGCCTCAACGTTCAAGCCGCCAGCAGACCCGCCAAGTTTGCGGGGTTGTCATTGAGCAGAATAAGGTGAGAAGACTCACCTGTGTTCTCCTGATGAAAGCTTTTAATGCATTTAGAACTGGAATAATGAGACTAATACATTAAAAGAAACCCAAATTTGTGGATGTTCCCAGTGTGATTTATGTAACTTGTAGAAAACTTACATAATGTTGGGAATCTTTAGTGGCTTCTATAGTCACAACTGCAAAACTCTTTAATGTGACCTTGAAACTATGAGTGATACATTTTAATTTTTAGTATTTATGCCTCTTCATAAATATATGTTATAAGGAGGGGCATAATCGAACGGCGCTGGCCATCTATATAGGCGGCCATCTATATGGCTGATGCCGCAAAGAGAAGTCCCGAACCGTATTATCGAGAAAGATGGCTGGCCATCTTTTGTTTCGATAATACGGTTGGGGCCGGCCAAATGTCAGAGATGGCCGGGTTTGAGATGGACGGCATCTGTTTTCACTGATATTGGAAACTAATGCTGGCGATCTCAAACCCGGCCAAATCCAAGGCATTTGGTTGTGGGAGCAGCCAACATTTGTAGTGCACTGGTCCCCCTCACATGCCAGGACACCAACCCGGCACCCTAGGGGGCACTACAGTGGACTTCAAAAATAGCTCCCAGGTGCATAGCTCCCTTACCTTGAGTATTGAGCCCCCCCAAATCCTCCCCAAAACCCACTCCCCACAACTGTACACCATTACCATAGCCCTTAGGAATGAAGGGGGGCACCTACATGTGGGTACAGTGGGTTTTGGGGGAGGGGGGTTGGAGGGCTTAACATTTACCACCACAAGTGTAAGAGGTGGGGAGGATGGGCCTGGGTCCACTTGCCTGAAGTGCACTGCACCCACTAAATACTGCTCCAGGGACCTGCATACTGCTGTAAGGGAGCTGAGTATGATATTTGAGGCTGGCATAGAGGCTGGCAAAAATATATATTTTTGGGGGGGTGGCAGGGGGTTGGTAACCACTGAGGGAGTAAGGGGAGGTCATCCCCAATTCCCTCCGGTGGTCATTTGGTCAGTTGGGGTACCTTTTTGAAGCTTGGTCCTGAAAAAAAGGGACCAAGTGAAGCCAGCGAAATGCTCGTCAGGGCCGGCTTTCTTTTTTCCATTATCGGGCGAAGCTGGCCATCTCGTGACCACGCCCCCGTCCCACCCTGTCCCGCCTTCGCTACCCTACCGACACGCCCCCTTGAAGTTTGGCTGGCTCCACGATGGAAAGCAGTTGGCGCCGGCCAAAATCGGCTTTTGATTATACTGATTTGGCTGGGTTCAGGAGATCGTCGGCCATCTCCCGATTTGTGTCAGAAGGTGGCCGGCGATCTCCTTCGAAAATAAGCTGGAAGGTCAACTTTCCATAAGTTGCAGAGTGGTGAAAATAGAGGGCAATTTTGCCTGGTTATTTTTAGTCACATCTTCAGCTGAACCTAACAGCTAGATCTGTAGTTGAAGATATACTTAAATTTAGCTGGGGAAAATGTGTCGGTTAGATCTTGACCTAGATATTAGTGTGACTGGAGTTTGCTGGTTAATTTATAATGCTGAATATATGTGCTGCCTGGCTAAAACAAAAAGCTGCCTCAGAAATACGTCTTATATCAACAAGTATGACTGTTGACAGAAAATAATTGGCAGTTTCTCAATGAACCATTCGAATAAGATTTGAAAGAATCCTAGCTGTCTGGACATCAAGAATATTTTTCAGGTCCTCATGACTATGATGGTGTTTTAGGGGTCCTTTTACTAAGGTGCGCTGAAAAATGGGCTGCGCTAGTGTAAGCGCATGTTTTGGGCGCACACAGATCCATTTTTCAGTGCGCCTGTAAAAAAGGCCCTTTTAAAATTTTTGCCGAAAATGGAGGTGCAGCAAAATAAAAATTGGCATGCGTCCATTTCGGGTCTAAGACCTTACCACCACCCATTGACCTAGCGGTAAGGTCTCATGTGGTAATCGTCTACACACATAGAATGACGCCTACTTTCTGCCGTGCGCAGGAAAATAAAAACTATTTTCTGGCGTGCGTAGCGGACATGCGTAGAAAACAAAATTACCACCCAGGTCACATGGTAGCCGGGCGGTAACTCCAAATTGATGCACGTAGGACGCGCATACATGTCTACACAGCTTAGTAAAAGGGCCCCTTAATTACTAATTATTGATCTTTTTTGTACCTTTTACCATTGAATGTAGTATGATTATTTAATCCTGAAGCTTAGGTGTAGGTTGTATTGTATTCAACATTATCTACAGTATAATATGATGAATATAATTATAATACACTTTAGAATAAGATAATTGTTTAAGATGTTAGCACACGCAGAGTACATGAAGTTAACTAGATTTATGACAGTATCATACCATGCTATCATGCTTTATTGTATACAGTAATTTCAAGTAGTTATAACTATGCAATATATCACGATTGCATTCTCATATAAATTAACATATAAATATAACTTACTTTTGATTTTGTTGACCTGCAAGTACAGATTTTCTAGGCCTTCATTGACAGTTGGAATACTGTTTAGTTCGTTAAAGGAAAGATCCAGCTCAAGAAGACTAGAGATGTTAAAAAGGTTACCCGGCACACCAGCATCTGCCAGTTTATTGTGAGATAAACGGAAATATTTTAGACCTTGAAAACCTTGAAAATAGTCATTAGGAATGCTGCTGATCTTGTTGTTGTCAAGATATAAAATCTGTAAGGAAGCAGGAAGTCCGACAGGTACTTTGGTAAGTTCGTTGAAGCTTAGATCAAGGTGTTCGAGTGACTTTAGGCCTTTAAAAACGCCAGAAACAGAATCATCTTTCAATGCGTTGTACTGTAGATCAACTACAGTCAGGTTCACTAGACCGTCCAAGAGGCTAGGCGAGATTTTTGTAATTTGATTGTGAGTCAGCTGCAGATCAGTCAAAGTTTTGGGAAGTGGTCCAACGGCTTCTGTCAGGTTATTGAAGCTGATATGCAGTTTGATCAATTGTTTAAGTTTAGAGAATGCATTTTTGCCTATTTTGGCATTGGATAAGCGGTTACGGTCTAGAATTAGCCACTGGAGGTCAGTGACGTTATCAAATGTGTTATCCTCGATGCTCTCAATCTGATTGTTTTGAAGATACAAATACTTGATTCCAGCAGGTATAAATGGTATACTCTTCAGTTTGAGTTCATTGCAGTACATTGCTGTAGGATAATTTGAAGGACAGTTGCACTCTGGCGCACAGTTTGCAGTTGATGCACTGAAAAACGCGTGTGCGTAGCTGTAATCATCTTCTGGAGGATATACTTGAGCATAATAGTCATACGTACATAAGATGCCACTAATCAATACCAGGAAGAAAGGAAGGTAGTACAGATGCATGGCTGTAATATGTGTTGACCTAAAAACAAAAACATATAAGCATTTTCTTAGAGATGAAAAGAATATTTTGATAACAAAGGCTCAATCTATATTTCAAAGGCAATAAAATGACTTTTCAGAACGGACCTTTTTCTAAAGGTGAAACTTTGAGACCAGTATAATAAAGAGCTTTAACATCAGCTGTTAATGCAAATTGAGAAATCATGTTAATTGCATGCGATAGAGCTTTGCAATCATTTATTTGCATTAAAATTAGCATGTTAACATACACGATGTTGCAAAAACTTAGCTACACTCTCCAAGATACAGTTAAGAGTTTTGAGTTAACAGGTCGTATTTCACTTTTGCATATTTTAAGGACCATTCATTTTTATGCATTAATAGACTTTGACCCTTTTAACTTAGTTTTAAATCTCATTATTTCATTTGCATATTATTTGCATGACAACCTTTACGAACTAATTCTCACTTGGTAAAAATGCTGTTAATATGTAATCGGACTGTACATGCTAACAGCTCTTTCAGAAAATAATCTTATAACAGGCATCTAGTTTAATTGGGTAGAAAGGTGCCTATTCTTAGCCTATTTTATAAGGACATATAGACAACAATGTGTCTTCGTAAAGTACTAGCACCTGATCCCTAGTAATAGTACCTCAAGACCACCGCTAGGAGTTGCTCACTTCATTTTTAACCTGGTGTTGGTGAGGGCACTATTGACTGGTGATTGCTCTTGCCCAGGTCCCACTAGGGATCAGGATATATTGAAGGTAGAGGGGGAGCTTATGGATGGGAGCACAGCACATTGTGGGGTATTTCTGGGTGTGGAGAATGACACTGGAGAGAGCTTCTGGGTGGGGGGACTTGGTCTTCTGCTTGGGGGTGTTTAAAATAAGCAGCCTTGAATTGGGTGAGGTTCTTGCATTGGGTGAGACCTTGAATGGGAGCAGTTGTGAGGGTGTGTGACATATGGGGGGGGCATCAGAAGGGGATTTTGTGATGGGTTGGGGCTCAGATGTACTTTATTTTCACTGTGGCCAGCCTCTTTAAGCAGTGCTCAGGAGCACTGGTCTGCAGCTTTGTGGTCCACTGTACCAGGGATGGTAGAATATTGCTGTTTGCAAGGTGGCCCACAAAGAACATTATTCATTTAACATGAGAGTTAGTGGCCTGCAGTACTGAACTGTTGCTGGTTGGTGACTCCCTTGGTAAAATTAAGGTGTAGTAAAAGTCCTACTTTTGCCACATCTTGATGACTACCCCTCTGTCTATCCAGTTACTACCAGGGTGATTCAAGGGCAGAGTCTGGGCAGAGATGGGATTTACCAGGTTAGCAGTGATTTTCAGTCTGCTAACTGAGGGGTCCTTTTACAAAGGCGCTCTGAAAAGTGGTTTGTGGTAGTGTAGGCACGGGTTTTGGGCACGCGCCAATCCATTTTTCAGCGCCCGTTAAAAAAGCCTTTTTTTTGCCGAAAATGGATGCGCATCAAAATCAAAATTGCCACGTGTCCATTTTGGGTTTGAGACCTTACCGCCAGCCATTGACCTAGCGGTAAAGAATCCAGGCGGTAATGACCTACTAGTGTCAAATGCCAATTGGCGTGTGTCCGTTCCGCATGTCCGAAAAGAAACAGACGCGCGTATCAGACAAGCACCAAAAATGAAATTACCGCAAGATCCCTGTGGTAGTTGGCCGGTAACTCTATTTTGGCACACATTGGGCGCACATAGACACTTACGTGGCTTAGTTAAAGGGCCCCTAGATGTATCCCAGCTGAAGCCATGACATTTTTGTCTTTGCTATCCTAACGTTATCTGGGTTATTATCTATGTGCTGATCTGGCCAATATTCAGATAACATCCAGTGGCTAGCTAGTACATGGATATTCAAGGCCAGCATCTGTAAAAGATCCAGCATTAAATATCTGGATCAAATTCGTCAGAGGTGGTCAGCGCTATTAAAAGCACTGATGACTGCCTGCTGAATATCACCTGTGGGGCAATGGAAGCCTACGGCCACATAACTCGATTTTGCTAGGAAGATCCAACATGGAAGATGATGACACAACCGTTACCTCTGTCTTAGCAATGTTTAAAACAAGTTTATTTTCATAGAACCATGATGCAATAGCAGCAAATTACTATATTAAACACTCTAGCAATGTTGAACGATCCCTCAAAAGGGAAGAAAAACTGAACATCATCCACAGAGACTCTATAGTGTACTCCCAACTTCTTTATTTCCAACAAAGTGACACAAAAAAGATATTATGGAGTGTTGCGGGAAATGACCCTTGTGGCACACATGACACCAACTTTCTTGGGGTGTAACAAATCTCCGCCATTTGTACTTCTTTACTTCTCCTACTTAGAAATGACCCAAACCATTTCAATACTACTCCCAAAAAAACCCAAAACTTTGCAGAAGGTCCATCAAAATAAGATGATTCACTGTGTTGAAAACCACTGAAATGTCCCAAAGCACCACAACAAAACTCTTCTGTTGATCTAAACGTTTCCTCATAACTTCAGCTGACAGCAACAATAATGATTTAGTGCAATGTGCTCCCCTGAAACCATATTGAAATGGATCTACTATCCTAGAAGACTCAAAAAAAAAAAAAAAAAGAAGTCAAGCTGTAAAATACAGGCTGCTTGATCACTTTGGCCAAGAAGGGTAATGAAGAACCTAGTTTATCAGCCAACCTCTGAACTGACTCTGAAATAAATAAAACTGACCCTAAAGACAAAACTTTTATACCCAGCTGGATTTAATCCCATTAGCTGATAGGTTCTGGACCATCAGATAGCACTATGGTAGCCTACATTTCAAACAGCCCCAAAATTACTTCAAATCTTCATCAGGCCTTATTTTATTTCATATTTTTACTTTTTATATTTTTATTAATTTTTTATACAAAGGAATACATTTCAAACAGTGCACTTAGCTTAAAAAAAAAAAGCAGGCAGCCTCCCTCAGCACAATCATGTTTTGTATATACTGCATGTACATGGTCACTGTAAGGCTTGGCACGACATGTGAATGACCGCTGTAAGGCTTAGCACTACATGTGAATGACCACTGTAAGGCTTGGCACTATGTGAATGACTGCTGTAAGGCTTAGCACTACATATGAATGGCTACTGTAAGGCTTAGCACTACATGTGAATGACCGCTGTAAGGCTTAGCACTACATGTGAATGGCCACTGTAAGGCTTGGCACTATGTGAATGACCACTGTAAGGCTTAGCACTACATATGAATGGCTACTGTAAGGCTTGGCACTACATGTGAATGACCGCTGTAAGGCTTAGCACTACATGTGAATGGCCACTGTAAGGCTTGGCACTATGTGAATGACCGCTGTAAGGCTTAGCACTACATGTGAATGGCTACTGTAAGGCTTAGCACTACATGTGAATGACCGCTGTAAGGCTTAGCACTACATGTGAATGGCCACTGTAAGGCTTGGCACTATGTGAATGACCGCTGTAAGGCTTAGCACTACATGTGAATGGCTACTGTAAGGCTTAGCACTACATGTGAATGACCGCTGTAAGGCTTAGCACTACATGTGAATGGCCACTGTATGGCTAGTTCTGCACAGGTATTACTGCCAGATCTCAGGTACATGTTTTTCCCTGCAGGTGTACACGGCCAACTTCCGTGGCAAGGGGGCTTCACATCTGATGAATTCTGCATATGTTTGGGCTGGGCACACATTTGTTTGCCAATTTGGGACTTGCTTTCTACATGTTTGCCCCTCCATCAGGATTTGGAAGAGTACCGTTGCTGTACTCTGACACATCTATGTCAGTGTCTTTTATGTTTATTCCACTTATAATATGTCTTTGACAGAGAAGCGGAGATTTTACGTGGTACATATATGTAGAGTCCTGGTCCTGTAAAATATGTCCCATGTTTAGCACGTTTTCGCCAACATGTTGATATTCCCACTTCCACAATCTATCTAAAATGGTGCTGCACATTTCCAAACCTTAAATTTAGTTTCTGTATATTATCATAATGTACATTAGTTTAAGGTACCATGGGATATGCAATAATGAGATGCAAATCACACAAATGCATGCAAAACACCTTATTACTATGTAAATTGAATATAACAGGTCGCCGTGAGCACTGCACTCTGCATTAAGTCCTGGGAAGATACTGCCAGCAAAATGCTGGTGTTATTTGTCCTGGCCATGAGCCTTGGGTTAATCTACAGCCTCTTAAAGGGACCGGTGTGAAATCAGGAGCTGCCTCCTCCCACAATTTCCCTAGAAATCCCTCCAGTAGATACCTGCCTCTTAATGCTTCCTCTAATATGGGATCCCACTTCCTAATGACTTCTTGCTGCTTTTAATTCCTAACTCTTACTCACTTATTATTTATTTATTTATTTAGTTGTTACATTTGTACCCCACATTTTCCCACCTCTTTGTAGGTTCAATGTGGCTTACATAGTGCCGGAGCGCAGATGCATATTCCGGTGTATACAAATACAAGGTGAAATTGTAGTAGGGTTTGGTTCATTCGGTAGAACCACATAGAGTAATCGTTTGATGGGAGAGTTCGTTGATTATCATTATGAGCTTTAGCGTTGTTGTGTCGCATGTATTTATTTATTTATTTGTTACATTTGTACCCCACATTTTCCCACCTCTTTGCAGGTTCAATGTGGCTTACATACTGCCGGAGAGTTGTGAATGGGTAAGGTTCATGTGGTAGGATGACTTAACTCACTGATCTAGTGGGCAAAAAGGAATCAATGATTCTTCATCAGATCCATGACCATGTACTCTTTATGGCTGGATGGTCCTATTAGAGTCCAAGAAAGCACAAAGGCAGACGGTCTGCAGACTCCAAGATGGAAAATAAACGGAGCAGATCGTTGACAAACAAAACGTAATTTATTAATAGAGACCAATTGAAATATATACACACACACACATAAACAGCCCGACACAGGCCGTGTTTCGCCCAACAGGGCTGCTTCAGGGGCTACACGACAGTCCTTTACTGTCAAGTGTAATGGATAAATATAGAATGTCCTGCAATTGAATATACAGAAGATCACCTTGATTTGAAAAAACAGCTGGATCAGAGATGCCAAAACATAGAATGCTGACTTGGAGTCAGTCCGACAGTCTCTTATCTCTGAAGGTGATCTTCTGTATATTCAATTGCAGGACATTCTATATTTATCCATTACACTTGACAGTAAAGGACTGTCGTGTAGCCCCTGAAGCAGCCCTGTTGGGCGAAACACGGCCTGTGTCGGGCTGTTTATGTGTGTGTGTGTATATATTTCAATTGGTCTCTATTAATAAATTACGTTTTGTTTGTCAACGATCTGCTCTGTTTATTTTCCATTATGGTCCTATTAGAGTTACAGCTTTTTGATTTGTGGAGACCTGAGCCCTGTGTTGTGGAGTAAAAGAGCCAGAAAAACATTTTATGGTATAACACAGCAAAAAAAGCAAAAGGCAAAACTAATTTTTGTGATATAATATTGGCCTTACGTTGGATCTGTGGGGTATGCCTTTCTAAACAGGTGGGTCTTGAGTGACTTTCTGAAGTGTAGGTGGTTGTATATGGTTTTCAGGTCTTTTGGTAGTGCGTTCCATAATTGTGTGCTGATGTAAGAAAAACTGGATGTGTACATAGATTTAAGACCTTTGCAGCTTGGGTAGTGTAGATTTAGGTGAGTTCGTGTAGATGCGAATAAGTTTCTGGCTGGTAGGTCGATTAGGTCTGTCATGTAATCCGGTGCTTCACCGTATATGATTTTGTGGACTATAGTACAGATTTTGAAGGCAATCCGTTCCTTGATTGGGAGCCAGTGTAGTTTTTCGCGAAGGGGTTTTGCGCTTTCAAATCGCGTTTTTCCAAAGATGAGTCTTGCAGCCGTGTTTTGTGCAGTTTGAAGTTTCTTTAGAATTTGCTGTTTGTATCCTGCGTAGATTCCGTTGCAGTAGTCCATGTGGCTCAGTACCATCGATTGAATCAGGTTGTGGAATATTTCCCTCGAGAAGTATTGTTTCACGCGGTTGAGTTTCCACATTGAGTAGAACATTTTCTTTGTTGTGGATTTTACTTGGCTTTCTAGTGTAAGGTTTCGGTCTAGTGTGATGCCGAGAATTTTCAGGCTGTCCGAGACAGGGAGGCTGTGGTCTGGGGTGTTGATAGTTGCGGGAATGTCCGTGGTATATTGGGATGACAGGATAAGGCAGTGAGTTTTTTCTTTATTACTACTACTACTACTTAACATTTCTAAAGCGCTACTAGGGTTGCACAGCGCTGTACAGTTTTACAAATAAGGATAGTCCCTGTTCAAAGGAGCTTACAATCTAAAGGATGAAACGTCAAGTTGGGGCAGTCTAGATTTATTGAGTTTTAGTAGCTATGTTTTATCATTTCCACCTTAGTAATTGTCTTATCCCTTATTTGTCCTGTTTGTCTGTCCTAATTAGATTGCAAGCTCTGTCGAGCAGGGACTGTCTCTTCATGTCCAGTGTATAGCGCTGTGTATGTCTAGTAGTGCTATAGAAATGATAAGTAGTAGTAGCAGTAGTACTAGTGGCAGTTCTCCATATAAGGTCCCCCTTCTCGAAGACCCTCATAATTAATGACCCCCTGCCCCAATGCTGTCCATACAACTTCTTCCTTGTCCCAACCCCACCCCCATGCAAGATACCCTTTTGAAGATTCCACCCACTCTCCAATCCCCCATCCTCCCTTAGCTACCCCCACCCCTAGGCCTACACGGCAAAATCTCTGGAATCTAGTGAGGTTGCGGCAGGAGTTACCCCCCAGTTTCCCCTGACCCTGCCACTATAGGTTTAAAATGGCACTGATGAACCCTAGAAGTAATGTCCTTATATATGACTGCTTGATTCCTAGAGATACTACGTCTCCTAGAGGTACTACGGTTAGAGGAGAGGTAATTGGTACATTTTGAACCTTGTACCTTTTATAGCTCCTTGGTGTGAGCACTCCTGAAATATTGTGTGCCATTTTGGTGAAACCATCTCAAAAAAGATATAGTGGAATTAGAAAAGATACAGAGAAGGGCAGCGAAAATGAAACGGGGCTGAGATGACCTACCCTATGAGGAAAGGCTAAAGAGGATAGAGTTCTTCAGCTTGGAGAAGAGATGGCTGAGGGGAGGTATGATAAAATACTGAGTGGAATGGAATAGGTAGATATAAATTGCTTGTTTACTCATTCCAAAAATACAAGGACTCAGGGGCATGCAATGAAGCTACTAAAACAAATCAGAAAAAAAAATACTTCTTCACGCAATGCGTAATTAAACTCTGGAATTCATTGCCAGAGAATGTGGTGAAAGCAGTTTGCTTAGCAAGGTTTAAAAAAAAGGTTTGGACCACTTCCTAAATGAAGAGTCCATAAGCTATTACCAAGATGGACTTGGTAAAATCCACTGCTTATTTCTACGATAAGTGGCAAAAAAAACTGTTTTTCTCTTTTCGGATCTTGCCAGGTACTCGAGCCTGGATTGACCACTGTTGGAAACAGGATACTGGGCTTGATGGAACTTTGGTCTGTCCCAGTATGGTAATACTTATGTTCTTATGAGTAGTGACTGGGGATTGCTCCTGCCTGACCCCATTAGACCCTAGAGATTTTCTTAGGTAGGCCTGGTGGGTCTACAGGAGGGTGGAGGAGCGGGCTTTTGATGACTGAGGGGGGTCTTTTGGAGGAGAGTCTTGGTTTGGGTGTTTTTAGGAGGTGTGTTGGATTGGAGGGTCTTTCAGGCAGGGGAGAATTTGAATGGAAGCATTGGGACAGGAGGGACTTTGATTGATAGGGTCTTCAGGAAGGAAGGTATGTGATTTAGGGAATATTAGCAGAAAGGGGGAGCTTCCCATCAGTTTGGCAAGCCCCAAAGTCTACAGCGATGAGAAGTTTGTACACCCTAAGGGATCCTTTTATGAAAGGGCGGTAGGGCTACTGCCAGCTCAGCGCATGGTGAATTGGCCCTACCGCTGGGTTCGCCCAAGAGCCTGGCAGTAGTTCTGGGTCTCCCACATGCCATTTCCAGCACTAGAAAACACCCTTTTATTTTCTAGCATTAGGGGGGGGGGTTCCTAGCGATAATCAGACAGCACCGCATGCTGCCCAATTAACACCGGGTTACCGCCAGAGCCCTCACCACCTCCTAAATAAGAGGCAGTAGGGATTCCAGCAGTAAATGGCCATGTGGCAATTTTTTAATTACCACATGGCCATTTACTGCCTTCCTGTGAAAAAGCCACTTTTACCGCCACTTTTACCCACATGCCAACACCGCCGAGGGCCTCTTTTACCGCCGTTTGGTATAAGGTCCCCTAAGTGTAGTAAGGAAAATTACAAATTTTTGCCATGATACCCTTAGTCAACTGATGCCAGTCTTTTTATGCAATAAGAAGGGTATAATTAGTTCAAAACCAGAAAAATAATACTAATTTAGAATCAGTGTGTGAAATATTAAGTGAACCACTAGTTTCCTTGCACAATTAATTGGCTAATTTGAAGCAGATGCTTAAATAATTGGGTAACAAGTAACCCATCATTCAGAGTAAATCTGTATGACTCACCCTGCCCTATATAATGGTTCAAATATTTGACTTAGCCTTCACTGTTCAAGTTAGTAGGAACTTATCTTGCCTCAGTCAAAAGAAATGTCAGAGAACCTATGAAAAAGAATAGTTGATGCTCATCTGTCTGGCCAGGGTTAAAAGACCTTTTCTACACATATGGGGCTCCATCCATTCACTGACAGGCAGATAGTCTACAAAAGGAAACATTTTAAAACTACAGTGACTCTACCAAGGAGCAGTCATCCTGTCAAGATCACTCCAGGAGCAAATCAGAAAATCATCCATGAAGTCATAAAGAACCTCAGCTAAAATCTAAATATCTTTAGGCTTCTCATCGTGTGGCTGATTTGATGGATCAAGCATCAACCATCAGGAAAGTACTGTTCATGAGAGACTTGCTAGGAAGAAATCACTGCTCTCTAAAAGGAACACCTCTGCCCCCATCAGGTTTGCCAAAGGGCATCTCATCGGGTTGACCTAGAAGACATCTGGAATAATGTTCTTTGGACTGATGAGTTAAAAATGGAACTTTTTGTTGACAAAAACCTAACCCATCCTTCCTTAGTCCATCTCTCAAGCATGGTAGTGGAGACATCGTGGTGTGTGACTGCTTTGCTGCATCAGGACCTGGGTAGATTGTCATCATTGATGGAACCAAGAATTCTGCCTTCTATCAAAATGTTCTAGAGGAAACTGTCCTTGAACTGAAGCTGAGCCAAAAGTGAATCATCTAGAAAGACAGTAACCCTAAACACTCAAGTAAACATACTTCAAAATGACTGAAGAAGAAATTTCATGTTTAGGTTTGGTCAAGACAAATTTCCAACTTAAAACCGGTTGAAATGTTGTGGCAAGACCCAAAGTGAGCTGTTCATGCAAAGAAGCCCTCAAAAATCACAAAGCTGAAAAAGTTCTATATTTAAGAATGGGCCAAAATTCATCGAGGGTGAGGAGAGAGTGATCGGCATTTAGAGGACATGCTTAGTGGAATTTATTGCTTCTCAAGGAGGTGTCACCAGTTACTGAATGCAGGCTTCACATGTATTATCATACAACCATACTTGTTGAATCTTTTTGTCGAATAAATAAACAATTCATTTTTGTCTGAGTTGTTTATCTTTCTCTTAGGATCTAGTCATGTTTTGAGTACTAATTGCGCTGATATACGCAGCATCCTAGGGGGGGGCTGACACACTTTTTCTCAGCACTGTTCATGTGACGTTGTATACAAAATTCACTGATAGTAGATCTGTGTTCCAGTTTCATTAATGTTGAGATAGGAAAGGCTACCTAACTGTAATGCCACTTTTAAAAAAATTACATTTTTTTTTCGAAAACATCTGGTTAAAAAGTTATTACATGTGATCTTATTTATTTATTTATTTATTGCATTTGTATCCCACATTTCCCACCTATTTGCAGGCTCAATGTGGCTTACAATACACCATGGGTAGTGGAAATGTAATAGAAAATAGCCATTTAGTGTTACAGAAAATTTTTGGCAACATGATAATGATAAGACATGATAGTAGTATAACAAGCAGATATTATATTATATTGTATTGTAATATGGCTTTTTAGTCATTTTCTTTGGTTTAATTAATGCACATTTAACTTTAATTTGAAGTTCTTAATTAGGTTGAGGGATCCATTACGCCTGTTCACCTAACAACTGTCTAGAAATAGTATGCAATATGTTCCTTGCCAGGTATACTCCCCCAGACCATCATTTTAGCTCCTGAAGTCAGGGCGTCATTCTTATATACGGAAGGAATTTGCAACATTTGATGTTTTATCAACAATTACAGTTTGATTTCATTGAAAAAAAAAAAAGTATGTTTTGCAGTCCACACTCAGTTCTGAGGATTGCTAGAAGGCTTCAAAGAGCTAGCTTATTCTAGCTGAAGAAATCTCTCTTTCGATGTGTACATTGTCTAATCACATCATACATTTCAATTTTAATATCAGTTGCCTGATTTCAGTAGATAGACATCATCTTCCCTATTTAGACCTTCTCTATGCCTTCCAAATAGCCAAAGCTTCTGTACTGGTTTGGGTAATCTGACCATAATCAAAGTGTTATATTATTCAGCTTGTGACCTGCATGACCTCTTCTGCTTGCTTAGTGGTTGTTACAACAAAGTAATAAAGGGTGATTGTTTATTTTCTGTTTGCCCTGCTTATGGCATGTCAGTGAATGTAAATATATAAGCAAACAAGAAATTAACAATGGCATAGCACAGTTGTTATATCTTACAGAAGTACGTAGCTCAGACCCAACTTCCTTTTCAACGATGTCCTGAAATTATTGTTTTCCTCATTAATTAATGATCCCTTTCAGTTCTTAACGTGATATCATATGCTATATATTACATGTACTTTTCAGGTTAATTTATTTTTCATTTTGAATTATGCACCTATTAATGTATAGAAATAGATTTCCTGATAAAGCAAGAGAAAATTTCAGCCTGTAAAATAATGTTCTAATATTGTATAGCTAATAAGCTTGTGCTGTCATGTCTAATATTATTAATATCATTTTCTTAGTCATATGTGGACCTGGAAAAATGGTGGAGCACAAATTATGGTACTGTAATGCCTAAAAAGATGAGTAAATATCTCATTGGTTAGTATATTGTTCCTCTTGCTAGTCTGTGAGTTTATTGGTTAAAGTTAAGAAATCATGTCAAATAATAAAAATAATTTAAAAAAAAACAGTGAGGGCAGTAAAACCAGACAGTGCTTAATTAAACTTTTCTGTGCTACCATTTTATATAGAAAGTATTTTGCTATTGTATCTCAAGAAAAAAAAATTGAAATTATATCATGCACTTAAAACTTAATAAAAACAGTTAAAACCACATGTTGCATTTGTAATAAATATGCAGTTTTCTTTCAGTGATTCCTGGAGTTTCTTTTTCAGCTCTTGGCAAACTTGAAGTTCATTTTCTATGCCATATCACAAAACAGTCTGGCATTAAACTTAAAGCATGAAAAGGGCTGTTTAAATGTGAAATTATGCACACTGTTGAATTTCAGTAGCTGTCTGAAAGTAATATACGTTATTTTCAGGAATTCATTTTCCCTATGTTTCCTTTTCTCAACAGGATAAAAATAAAAATAAATAAATAAATAGCAATAATAATGAAATCATTGTATATCAAACCTATCAATATAGTTTTGTTGTATTTAATCCAAATATTTGTTTTTTAAAAAATGAAATGAAGAAGGAGGCCAGGTCAGCTCTCATTTAAGAAGCAGCAAAATTTCACAGAACTATTTTCCATGTTCAGATTACGACTAGACCGTGTTTCCTTCTAAGCCACCATTATTATTAAAATATGGGCAGCGATATTACTCACCTCACTGCCTGGAAGCTCCTTCCCTTAAATCCCGGTACAGAAGCAATAAGGGAGTAAACCAACTGCTCTGTGGTGTGCTGTAACCAGTGTCAGGAGGGCTGTCGATTGCCAGATTCCGTGAGATAGATAACGTAAAAAAAAATAAAATTAAAAAAAAAGAAAGAAAGAAAGAAAGAAATCTTGGTCCCACTGCTGTCTGAAAGTGCTATGTCATCATTCTGAACCATGTGAAAGCAGTTCTCCCTAACCAAATGCAGGTGGACAAATGCATAAGCACAGCCTATCTGCTGTGACTATGTAACAAGGAACAACAGTCCTTTAGATACCATAATTATATGTTCAATGCAGGGAAAATACAATGTTGCAGTTGAAAATAACATGAGCCTAGAAAGACTTCAGTTTGTGCATGGGCAGCAACTGATACACAAAACTGAATACATGTCAATTCACTAGGTTTAAAAAACAAAATGGTATACCAAATTAACAAAATTGTACATATTTGAGCAAACCACCCCATCTGAATAACAGGTCAAATCCATAAATTCTACATTTGCATTCGGTGCATTGAATCTTTTCTCTTACCCTTTGCAGAAGGAACGATTTTTTTCTTGTGTAGTTTGCTAGATGTCTTTCTCTTCTTAGTTGATGTTAGTCTGGATTTGATTACAGATTTTTTTTCCCCGAGGATACTTGCCAAGGAAAATGTGCTTTAGTTCTTTCTCTCCCTTTGGTTCTAAACAACACTATTATACCCTGTATGAGTCTGGAAGCAATCAGCTGTGAGGTATCTGTTTCTTGTTTGGTGGAGAGCATTCAAGAATGTAACTTAAAAGGTTTGATGATAAAGCGCTCTGAAGCTGAAGATAGCAGCAAGGAAAGATAATGTGGTGGCATCTGAATCAATTAATTCATAGCACCTTAATGTTTAATTATGGCCTGTCAACTCTTCAAGGGAAATGTGTCATGTGCTGCTGCTGACATTCAAAATACACAGTAATGTGACATCAATTAGTACGGAGGAGCATACTTGAAATCTAGCAATATCATTAAAGCAAATTAAGAGGCCTAGTTCTGAAATATTTGACTGCAGTTTATTGCAGTGCACCAGTAGCATAGTCAGACAGCCACTTTAGGGTGGGCCGGAGATCAAAGTGGGTGGGCCAAAAATTTCATGTCTGCTGCTGCTGCCTCCACTCTCCCAAAGTAAAACCCAGATTTAACTTCCGCCTCCCCTTCCAGTGCCCTCTCTCTCTCCCTTCCAAAGCAAATGGAATACCTGAGCTGACGGGTATCCCCAAGCCCCGCCGAAGACCTCCTTCCCGCCAAACGAGCTTACTTCTTGTGCGGCCGACAGCACTGGTCCTGAACCGCTGCTGCTAGACACTGAAGCGGATGGAGCGAGAGCGAGGCTGAGCACGCTGCCACGCACAGCCACGTCATACGGTCATACCGCGTAGGATGGAACAACGAGTTGCGCGAGGCGACCTACATTTCAGTGCCGACTGCTGAGTCTGCCTCTGCAAGCCCGAAAGGTAGGTGGGCTGGAGCCTGGAGATCAGCTGAGCGGGTGCCGTCTGCTGTGGTACGCTACGCGATGTCTCACACAGTAGAAAACATGTTTAAAAAGGCTGCTGCAGTGTGTGCGCTTGGGTGGGCGTGCCTGAGCCGAAATTGGATGGGCCTGGGTCCCGTAGCTACGCCCCTGCAGTGCACTTAATATGCTATGAAGAAAAGGGACATTTTCAGTGTCTTGTTGGCATGCATACCTTTTACCCTAGGAAATTGCACCAGCTTTCAAAGATAATGGAGAAAATTCAATAA
This sequence comes from Microcaecilia unicolor, assembly GCF_901765095.1. Lineage (NCBI taxonomy): Eukaryota > Metazoa > Chordata > Amphibia > Gymnophiona > Siphonopidae > Microcaecilia > Microcaecilia unicolor. Next base: position 20,744,610 of record NC_044039.1, read on the forward strand.
ATGGTTCCAAAACCTTAGGGGTCCTTTTACTAAGGTGTGCTGAAAAATGGTTTGCTGTAGTTTAGGCGCAGGTTTTGGGAGTGCGCTGATCCATTTTATAGCACGCCTGTAGAAAAGGTCTTTTAAAAATTTTTGCCGAAAATGGATGTGCGGCAAAATCAAAATTGCCGCACATCCATTTTGGGTCTGTGACCTTACCGCCAGCCATTGACCTAGCACTAAAATCTCACGCAGTAACCAGGCAGTAATGACCTATGCACATCAAATGCCACTTGGCGCTTGTCCGATACATGTGTCCGAAAATAAAAATTATTTTTTGGCTGTGCATATCAGACGCATGCCAAAAATGAAATTACCGCAAGAGCCACACGGTAGTTGGGCAATAACTCCATTTTAGCATGCGTTGGGCACGCATAGACGCTTATGCGGGTTAGTAAAAGGGCCCATTAGGCACTGATAAAATTCAGCATTAACCCCTGGATTCTATATCACACGTAGATTTCTGTGCAGAAATCCAAGCATATTCCATTACAGTGCACATAATCCAATTGGTTAACAAGCAGTCAGTGCTGTTAATTGGCTGTTAATAAGCAATTATCAGCCCTAATTGGCATTAATTAGAACTTACGCACAGAACTCGCTAAGCGCATTCTATGGTGTTGTCTGTGTAAATTCTAATGTGTGTTGTCAAAAGGGGGTGTGGCCATGGGCATGAAATGGGCAGGTCATGGCCATTCTGAAAATTTACACGCACGGTTATGGAATATACCTGTTCTGCGCCTAACTTAGGTGTCAGTATTTACACCAGATTTTACTTGGCATAATTCCTCATGACTAAATATAGTCGCGTGGATGGGCGATAAGCGTATTCTGTAACCCACATGGAAAAGTTATAGAATACTTTTAGGCAGAAATGTTTTCCAAGTGGATTTTCCAGATGCTGTATGCAGTGTGGATCCCATGTCTAAATTTGTGGTGCCAGCGTCCAAGTTAGGCAGTATTCTGTTATTGTGCGTGCAACTTTTCAGAACGCCCCTGACATATCCATGGCCACACCCCCTTTTGAGATGTGCACCAGGGGAAATAGGCCCATGCCTTATAGAATAGTATGTATCCAGATGTGTGTGCAAATTTTTAATGAGTGCCAATTAACATCAATAAATGGTTGATAGCATTCAATTATTGATGGTTCAGAGTTCATAGTAACATAGTAGATGACGGCAGAAAAAGACCTGCACGGTCCATCCAGTCTGCCCAACAAGATAACTCATATTTGCTGCTTTTTGTGTATACCCTACTTTGATTTGTACCTGTGCTCTTCAGGGCACAGACCGTATAAGTCTGCCCCGCACTATCCCCGCCTCCCAATCACCAGCCCCACCTCCCAACCACCATCTCTGGCACAGGCACAGACCGTATAAGTTTGCCCAGCACTATCCTCACCTCCCCACCACCAGCCCTGCCTCCCAACCACCGGCTCTGGCACAGACCCCGTACAAGTCTGTCCAGCACTATCCCCGCCTCCCAACCACCAGCCCCGCCTCCCGATCTTGACTAAGCTCCTGAGGATCCATTCCTTCGGCACAGGATTCCTTTATGCTTATCCCACGCATGTTTGAATTCCGTTACCGTTTTCATTTCCACCACCTCCCGCGGGAGGGCATTCCAAGCATCCACTACTCTCTCCGTGAAAAAATACTTCCTGACATTTTTCTTTAGTCTCCAATTTGTTTGCACATGTATATCGAAAGCGCACCCAAAGTTGAGTGCACAACTTTGAGCGCCATATATAGAATTCAGGGGAATGTGCATGTGTACTATTCCCTTCAAATTTGCTGTGAACTTTTGCATCAGTATTTGATGAGGATAGATTTTGCAAGGCAAGAAAATGCAGGCAGAATTGAAAATACAATCCCGAGCCTAAAGTTAAGTGGTTAAGCCCCTTGTTAAAAAGGCTAATTGGCTCATTCTTTTAAGTTGCATGTGCAAATCAGGAACACACCTACATTTCCACATGCAATTTTTGGGCGACCTTTATAGAATCAGGGGGGATATATTTAAATGTTTAGTATAATGGCATTCAAGCATGCGTATATGTACATACATACGTAACTATTAGAATTCTGCAGATAACTACTTAACTTAAACAGGGGGAAATTCTATATTCTCTCTATGTATGGTGCCGAATGTTAGGCTGTACTTCTGTGCCAAATATTTGGAACAGAAAAGCATTATTTTTTTTTACGTTCAATATTTTTATTGATATTTATAAAACAATACAAAATAGAAAAAGAAAAATGAAACACTTAGGATTGGCAAAACCAAAAAGGCCAACTGATCAAAGAACCTACAAATATTGTAACCAAATGATGTACCAATACAAAGGAGTAACATCCTCAATCAGAAGAGGAAAAAAATGTCATAACTCAAATAAGAAATAAATTGTCCCGAGGATGCAGGGTGAGTTAAACGCAGTCTAAATATAGCACAAAAGGGCAAATTCTGAGCAAAATATGCAGCAATCCAAGCAAATCAATGTGAGTTTATAAAAATGACCTTGTGTCCATCAATTTCTAATAATTCCCCAATTTTCCATATGCAAGGGGTTCATATTTACATATAAGACACACTGAAGCCCATCACATATGAATATTGAATTTATTGAATGACTTCCAATTTCGTAAGATATCTTAGATAGCAACTGCAATCAAAATACAAAATAAAGGATGTTATCTGTACTCCAAAGAGGCAGAGAGTGAAGGTGACCAAAGAAAGATATTCTCATATGTTAAGGGTTCTCTGCTACACAATACTTGATGGATTTTTTTCACATATTAGAGTCCAAAAGTTATGAGTGTGGGTATAGGAGCCAACTTTTCAAAATGTTTGGAGGTGCTAAGCCCAGTGGAAATAACCCCTCCCTGGACACATACAAGGAATTTTCTCAATACTGGGGGTGCTCAAGCACCCACAGTACCCACAAAGTTGGCTCCTATGAGTGTAGGTACAGAAAATCAAGAGATGATCCAGAGTTCCTGGAGCGGTTTGACAAGACCAGCAGGAATTTGATGACATTAATTTGAGTTGAAATAATTTGACAGGAGTTCAAATGACAAGATGCATTACAAAACAAATAAAGATTGTGTAATAGAAGCTGAAGCAGACCATCTGACCAGAATAGACCAATTTTGATTCCAATGTGAAGGAGAAATAGGTGCTTGGGTTTCATGAATCCAAATGGAAGACAACCCATAGGAGTTATCTGAATGAACACAGTGATGTATTTGTTTGTAAATCCCAGAGGCGGAGAATATTTGTAAGGAAGAGGAGGTATAGAAATCCAACGTAAGTAAGGATGAAGCAAGATTATCAATATTCACCTTTCCCACCTTCATAACATGAATAAATTGAAGCCCCTTAAAGCACTGGGAGAAGGGAAGATGAAATATTGTCCTGAGCTCAGTAAAAGAGAGCAAACGATTTTGCTCTAATACCTGTTCTAAATTCCAGATACCTTTATTTCTCCAATATTGCCAGGTATCATGATGCGTTCAACCTTAAAGAGAAGAGTCCACCAGAACGGGATATAAATTGTGAACAGAGTTTTCATTTGAAACGAATTGTCGACTCTAAAGACTGAAGTGCTAAGAGAGTTGATGCCAGAATAGCATTAACTTTAAGCTGAGGCAAAGCTGCTCCCAGCATATATTGTAGTTTCATTGAAGCTACCAAGTCCTTTTCAAGGTGGAGACAGGAGGGCAATATGCAAGAGGTAGTGTTGTGCAACCAAGGAACTCCCTGCCTCAGAATAAAAGCTGAATGATATTTTCAAAAATGGAAAAATGAATACCTCCCTTGTTTTTGGAGAGTACGCAGAGCAACGCAGGACCTCTTACTTCTCCAAAGAAATGTAGAAAGAGTCTTATCAACTGCTTTATAAAAATGGGATGGGAAATAAATCACAATCATGGACACATGGTACATAATAATGGGTGTTATAGCCGAATTAGAATCATATCTATCTCATCCGAAGAAACGTTTGGGCTCATTTTTGAAAGAGAAGGCCATCCATCTTTTGACATAAATCGGAAGATGGATGTCCTTCTCCCAGGGACATCCAAATCTGTATAATCGAAACCCAATTTAGGACGCCTCCAACTGCACTCCGTCGCAAGGACAGACAAAGTTCAAGGGGGCGTGTTGGAGGCGTAGCGAAGGTGGGACTTGGGTGTGCCTAACACTTGGATGTCTTTGACCCATAATCGAAAAAAACAAGGACGTCCCTGACGAACACTTGGACGTTTTCACCCGGACATGTTTTTCTTACGACTAAGGCACAAAAAGGTGCCCGAAATGACCAGACGACCACCGGAGAGAATCGGGGATAACCTCCCGTTACTCCCCTAGTGGTCACTAACCCCCTCCCACCCTCAAAAAACATCTTTAAAAATATTTTGTGCCAGCCTCTATGCCAGCCTCAGATGTCATACGCAGGTCCATGACAGCGCATGCAGGTCCCAGGAGCAGTTTTAGTGGGTACTGCAGTGCACTTCAGACAGGCGGACCCAGGCCCATACCCCCCCTACCTGTTACATTTGTGGAGGGAACAGCGAGCTCTCTAAAACCCACCACAAACCCACTGTACCCATATATAGGTACCCCCTTCACTCGTAAGGTCTATGGTAGTGTTGTACAGTTGTGGGTAGTGGGTTTTGGGGGGCTCAGCACACAAGGTAAGGGAGCTATGTTCCTGGGAGCAATTTATGAAGTCCACTGCAGTGCCCCCTAGGGTGCCCGGTTGGTGTCCTGGTATGTCAGGGGGACCAGTGCACTACAAATGCTGGCTCCTCCCTTGCATTTGTCCGTTTTTGACATGGACGTCTTTGGTTTCGAAAATCGCCGAAAGTCAGAAATGTCCATGTCTAGGGACGACCATATCTAGGGACGTCCAAATTTAAGGATATGGACGTCTCTGACGGTATTTTCGAAATGAAACATGGATGTTCATCTTGTTTCGAAAATACGGGTTTCCCCACCCCTGGATTTCGCCGTTTTGCAAGGAGGTCCAAATCACAACTTGGACGTCCCTTTCGAAAATGCCCCTCCACGTGTTCAAAAGAAAGAAAGTAAAGCATCTATGCGGATCATATTAACAATTAATAATAAAAGAAACTTGGAGAGTCCATAACAACTGCTTAGCAGATCTCACACAGTACAGCAGAGATAGCATACTAATTCAAAAATCACCAAATTCATGGAGCAGCTTAGCCATGTTCATAAAGAAATTTCCATAGAGCCTCAGGATGGTCAAAATTGTGAGTATGATTTGCAAGGGTAACCTGGAATCTAGCCGAGTAGAACGTCCCATATTGAGTTCCAAGAGCTCTAAGCTGTCATCAAAGATCTAAGAGGTCTTTTTACTTCTTTGGAGTCACCGGAGCCAGATGAGGCAGAATAATTAACTTCGCCCCATTCCAAGCAATATTCCTGGTTAACCTTGCCTTAGTCAGCAACACATGGGCTTGCGGGTATCTCAGTAGTTTTAAGAAGGGCCTCGGCCCCCTATAGTATTTGTTGTGATCCAGAGTGATGAGCCCTGGGACTGTAGCCGGATCCCCGACCACACCAGACAGGTCACCTGTGAGGGTGGGGAAGAAAAGGCAAGACAGGAGTTAAACACAGCAGGTAGCAGGAGGCAAGGATGAAACTTGGTAAGGGAGGAACCAGGAGACAAGTGGACTTGGCTAGCCAGGAGACCAGCGAACTTGGCAAGCAGGAACATGAGGCCAGTGGACTTGGCAAGCAGGAACCAGAGACCAGTGAACTTAGTAAGCAGGAACCAAAAGACTAGCGGACTTGGCAAGCAGGAAACAGGAGACCAGCAGACTTGGCAAGCAGGAATCAGAGACCAGTGGACTTAGTAAGCAGGAACCAAAAGACTAACGGACTTGGCAAGCAGGAACCAGGAGACCAGCGGACTTGGCAAGCAGGAACCAGGAGACCAGGAAGCCAGCTGCAAAGGCACTGAAGCAGAGACCTTGACCCAGGCAGCTTAAAATAGGGTTCAGCAACTGATGTCAGCAGGAGGCATCCCTTTGAGGTTCCCGCTGCTGGATCCAGAAGAGCAGCATCACCAGCACGCATGCACCCCCAGGAAAGCCGACCCCCCCCCCCCCCGGGAGCACCATGTCACCAGGCAAAGTGCTGCAGGACTCCGGGGGCAGCCACACTGGCCACACACCAGGAGTGGCCACCCACCGCAGGACCTGGCAGAGGTAGGAAGGTGCATCATGGCTGGGACAGAAGTCACCGCAGGACCCTGACAGTATTCTATAAGTTGCATGTGTGGCTAGGAAGAATGTCCATAACACGCCCGTTTTCTACCCACAGGTACAGCCCACGTGTAAGCTACATGTGCCCCATGTTTACAGAATAGCGTTTTGCATTTACGTGTGTATTTGCCAATTAAGGGTTCCAATCCCACATGTAAACGCCGGTATTCTGTAAACAGTGGCTTGCCTTATAGACTTGCCTTTTATATGGCTACCATTCTGTCTGTACCCCTCATTGGGAAAAGAACACATAAATACAGGTAAAGAAGCGTTAATTTAGTTATGAAAATGAGTTTCCTTCAAAGCAATCGTGCGCTGTGGATATTGCTTTAGGACTTATTTGCTTTTCTTTGGCTTGATGTTCCTGTGGCCTTCTTGAAATCTCTGTGGATTGGGGCATGTACATCTGTTGCAAATTTAGGATTTCTGTTGCATTTTTGGTGGTTTGAAGTCATGGGGAGGCTGCCTGCCTTGGTGATGATTCCAAGACAAGTGTGTTGTTCACAAATTGACGAGGAAGACAAAACGTTTCAGCTTCCCCTGATGTAGGCATTTCAGAGCCAAAATATGAGCTGTGTCGGGAAGTATTAGGTGATATTTTTCCATGTTAAATTACTTTTCTTCATTTTTCATTTTGCACACAGCACTTTTATCTTAGGTTCCATTCATGGAAAAATTGGACCTGTCATTATATTGTATTTTGTAATGATATTTGTGGTCGTTGATGAAATGCGCATGAAACTTAAAGATACGTTTGAATAATATTTTCCGTTCTGAGGGCACAAGTTATCAAGCTGCATTAAGGCAACAGTCCATGTTAATTGCCCCTTAATGCAACTTAAAGGGCATTATTGCAGGGTGCCTTACCCTAACACAACTGTATTTAAGCCATTGTAATGAGATGCACAACATGAAAATGCCTGTCAAGCATTTTATTACTAGGCAAATGTGATACTGTCGGTTGCAGAGGGCAGTAAGTTCTCCCAGGCCCTACTTTAAAGGGCCAGAATCCTAGAATGCCCTCCAAGCTATAAACTCCTCTAGGTAGGGTTACCATCAGCCTTATTTTCAAAAGTGATGGGCGCCCAGATTTTGACCCAAATTGGGAGATGGGCGCCCATCTCGCAAAGGCGCCCAAATCGGTATAATCAAAAGCCGATTTTGGGCGTCTTCAACTGCAATCTGTCGCGGAAACGGGCAAAGTTGACGGGGGCATGTCGGAGGCGTGGTGAAGGCGGGACTGGGGCGTGTTTATTGGCCGAGGAGAGATGGGCGCCTTCGGCCGATAATCGAAAAAAGAAAGGCATTTTTAGCGTAAATTTGGGTAATTTTTTTTACCCTTTTTTTCCACGAACAAGTCCCAAAAAAGTGCCCTAAATGACCAGATGACCACCGGAGGGAATCGGGGATGACCACCCCTGACTCCCCCAGTGGTCACTAACCTCCTCCCACCATAAAAAAAAACAACTTTAACAACTTTTTTTCCAGCCTCTATGCCAGCCTCAAATGCCATACCCAGCTCCATCACAGCAGTATGCAGGTTCCTGGAGCAGTTGTTAATGGGTGCAGTGGACTTCACCCAGGTGGACCCAGGCCCATCCCCCCCACCACCTGTTACACTTGTGGTGGTAAATGGGAGCCCTCCAAACCACCCCCAAAACCCACTGTACCCACATGTAGGTGCCCCCCTTCAGCCATAAGGGCTATGGTAATGGTGTAGAGATGTGGGCAGTGGGTTTTGGGGGGGATTTGAGGGGCTCAGCACCCAAGGGATGGGAACTATGGACTTGGGAGGTATTTAACTTCTTTTTTTAATTGTTACAAGTGCCCCCTAGGGTGCCCGGTTGGTGTCCTGGCATGTGAGGGGGACCAGTGCACTACGAATCCTGGCCCTCCCATGACCCAATGCCTTGGATTTGTTCATTTTTGAGCTGGGCGCCTTCGGTTTCCATTATCGCTGAAAAACGAAACCGCCCAGCTCAAATCCACACAACTCCGATGCATTTGCCAAGCACAAACCGTATTATCGAAAAAAAAGATGGGCGCCCATTTTTTCGAAAATATGGTCTGTCCCGCCCCTTCGCGTACTTGTTCTCGGACATAGACGCCCATGGAGATGGGCGTTCGCGTTCGATTATGCCCCTCTTTTTGGATATCTTCAGATATGTCCTACAGGATTTTTAATTTTTAGGGAGAGGAGTATGGTAGCCGTGTTAGTCCACTCTTAAGGTTATCAATAGAAATCAAACAACATAAAACGATCTGAGGAAGAAGAGCAACCTTCGAAAGCTAATCAAGAAATGTATTAAGTTATGTCCAATAAAAGAGGTATCATCTTATTTTCTTTTCCATGTTTTATTTTGTTTGATTTCTATTGATAATTTTTAGGGAAATGTCCTTTTTTTCTTTTATGTGCCTATGACCAACACACCTACCCACATAATGAGAGAAATCATCTCAGTCTGGACACAAGGGGATGCTAAAGAGAGAAAAAGGCATTGCTGATCCCCTCTCTGTTCCCCTGCTGGTTGTATCTGTCAACTAAATTTTGTTCGTGTATCAAGATTTTAAGCTTTGTGATGCAAAGACTTTCACACATATCACAGAAGCCAGACAAAGGGATATGCACTCTTATGATAAGTATGCTTAGGCTCGGACTCAGTCGAACTCAAATCCAGAAGTTGTTGAAATGTAGAATGTCTACTGATGTACTGTAAGTAAGTCACATTGATGTGTGTTCATTAACTACAATTAAATATTTCTTTAGCAAAGGTAGCAACCGTTTTTATTTTTTCTGTCCTCTTTTTTGTCTCCGTAAATATGGTAACCCTACCTTTTCGACCCTACCTGGTCGTGAACAAAAAGGGACCAAGTAAAGTCGGCCAAATGCTCGTCAGTGACGCCCTTCTTTTTTCCATTATTGGCCGAGGCCGGCCATCTATTAACCACGCCCCCATCCCGCCTTCTGTACACTGCTGACACGCCCCCTTGAAGTTTGGTCGTCTCTGTGAAGGAAAGCAGTTGGGGATGCCCAAAATCGGCTTTCGATTATGCCGATTTGGGCAGCCCTGAGAGAAGGACGCCCATCTCCCGATTTGTGTCGGAAGATGGGCTCCCTTCTCTTTCTAAAATGAGCCCGTAGGTGTGCTATATAGAATCTGGCAGTAAGAGTATACTTGTATAGAACAAATTTCTAGTTGATTGTATCTCTACCCAAAGTTGTATTGTATTGTATTTATTTATATATTTAAAATATTCCTATTCCGCTTAGTTCACAGTTCCTAGGAGATTAAAGGATTAACATACATAATCAAAATATCCAATATATATCATAAATGAAATGAAGAGATGAATCAATTATGTTGTACCCCACTTAATGGACTTCCCAAGCAGTTTATCAAAAATAAATAACCTTTTCTATAAATCAACAGGTAACGAGTTCCATAATGAAGGACCCACTACTTGAAATGTCGAAGATTTAAGGCCAAGTATAGTAACTACATGAAAATTTAGGATTTCTAAAAGCAGTTTATCAGCAGAGTTCAGAGTCCCTAACAAACTTATACATTTTCAAAGTGCGTAATACATGATTGTATCACTGCCAGAAGTTGTATTGTATATATAAGGTAAATAAAGTAAAACTCAAAAAAGAAAGAAAGACTCCGGGAAAGCCCATTGCTACTTTTTGGGATTCTGCCATATGCCTGTGACTTAGATTGACCACGGTTAGAAGCAGAAGGCTGGGTTAGATGGACCTATGGTCTGACCCAGTACGACAATTTTATGTTTTTAGGTTCTTACATGTACCATTCATGCTTGCAATCAGTTAGAAAAGTATCCACATGGTGATGCTAGTTCTAATAAGTTTAGGTGTTCTAGATGGTTGTTTTAATAGTTATGATGGTTTCTGTGTCTGGGGTTGTTAGTTGGGATGTTGTCAGTGTATGCTAGAAGGTAGTTATGTTCAGTTGTGTGCTGCTATTTTGATTCTTTATAGCCTATTAGGGTTACCACATGGCTCCAGAAAAAGGAGGACACATTGATCCAGTCCAGGTTTTGCTTCCATCGAAAGCAATGGAAGTAAAACCTAGACTGGCTCAATCTGTCCTCCTTTTTCTTGTATAGCTATTTATCTGTTTTTATTGCTTGAATTGCATTATTTGTATTTTTTAAATGTTTGTACCTTGCTTTGTGGTCTTAATTTTAGGGTTGTGGAGGCAGTCTATTCTGAATAATGATTTTTTTTCCTGGTTGACAGAAGTTATGAATATTTTGTTTGCTTATATATTTATCTCATAGACTCAGCCCTAACCGTTCAATATAAATGGTCTGCTCAATCTGGTGTAGCGGAAATATATTGACTGGGTAATTACTATTAGCTATAAAATAATTACGATTTCCAATTATCATCAGTATATGTACACATGAAGTCAATATTGGAAAAGGAATAATATCCAAAAAGTAGGTTATCAATAGAATATAAGAAAACAGATTTTGCTGTCAGTTTTTCCTTGTAGAATTGGCCAAATGACTATCACTTCTCGGAGAGATTTCAAGCTTCATTGAGGTTTCCTAACAGATCTAGGAAACATGCTGTTGAATCAACTTTTAATCACAACATTGTTTTAGGCCCTGTAACATCTTAAATAAATGACTTAATGTTGACGATAGGCTTGGATGAAATAACCCTTGTTTTGTTTACACGTTTGTTATCCAATGTTTATTTTAATCAAATATTTGCACTTGAAGTTATATATGGCTTTACAATCTTTCAGAAAATGGCTTGTCAAATACATTTGAGCTCCACTGAAATATGTTATGTTTAACTTACTTTTGACTTTTTTTGTTTGACTGCAGAATGAAACATTGGCTTCTCTGTAACAAGTGAAGTTGACAAGAAAAATGTGATAGCACGGTTAACTGTATACCACCCTAAGGAGCCCTTTTATTAAGGCGTGGGAGGGCTAATGAACAGGTAGCGTGTGCCAAATCAGCATTACCAGCGGGCTAGCGTGTGTGCCTGATGGTAATTCTGAGCTTGGCATTCACAGAATCCAGCAGTAAAAAAGAATTTTCTATTTTCTACCATGGGGGGCATTCCCGGTGGTAATCAGCAGTTGGTGCATGTTGTATGGTTACCATGTGGGTAGTGGGTGAGTCTTTACCACCAGGGGCGTAGCCAGACTTCGGCGGGAGGGGGGTCCAGAGCCCGAGGTGAGGGGCGCATTTTAGCCCCCCCCTGCCGCCACCGACCCCCCCAGCCATTATCGACCCCCCCTGCCACCGTCGACCCCCCTGCCACCGCCAACTTTGACGACCCCTGCCGACGACCCTCTTGACCCCCCCTCCCACCACCAACCCTCCCCCGCCATCGCCAAGGGCTACCTTTGCTGGCGGGGGACTCCAATCCCCACAAGCCGAGGAGGTCCTCTTCTTCCCGCGAAGGCTTTGTTCTGCTTCTGACGTCCTGTGTGTACAACGTGCAGGACGTCAGAAACAGAACGAAGTCTTCATGGGAAGAAGAGGACCTCCTCGGCTGGCGGGGATTGGGGTTCCCTGCCAGCAAAGGTAGCCCACGGCGATGGTGGGGGAGGGTTGGCAGCAGGAGGGGGGTTCGAGAGGGTCATCGGCAGGGGGGTCCAGGGCCAAATCTACAGGGCCCAGGCCCCCCTGGCCCCACGTATCTATGCCACTGCTTACCACTAAGTCAATGGGTGACAGTAACAGCTCAGGCCATAAATAGGTGTGTGCTGCTTTTAATTTCAGCACACACCAATTTCCCCAGCACACTCCCAAAACATGCACCCATACTACCACAGGCCACCTTTTACCGTGGCTTAGTAAAAGGACCCCTAAATGTTTGCTAAGGTAGGAAAAATGCTCTCTGTTGTATAGCTTAAAATTGGTCAAACATTCATTATTAATGAGTCCAATAATTATTTTGATAATGCCACTGAAAAAGGTAATTATGGTCCCGGTCAATGCTACTTGTTTGGATACCAGCATTTGCTATCAAGATAAATAGCTTTGAATATTGGCCAGATAGAAACATTGAAATGTGACAGCAGATAAAGGCCAAATGGTCCATCCAATCTGCTCATCCACCCCATCCCCTACCTCCTCCTCCCCTTAAGATATTCCACATACAAGAGATCCCACAGGCTTGTCCCAAGGTTTCTTGCAGATACAATCTTTGTCTCCACCACCTCCATTGGCAGAGCATTCCATGTATCCACCACCCTTTCTGTAAAACAGAATTTCCTTAGATTTCTCCTGAGTCTACAACCTTTTTAACGTCATCCTATGCCTTCTCATTCCAGAGTTTTCTTTCAATTGAAATAGGCTTGCCTCCTGTGTATTAATGCCATGGAGATATTGAAATGTCTCTATCATATCCCCTCTCTCCTGCCTTTACTACTACTACTACTACTTATCATTTCTATAGCGCTACAAGAGTATGCAGCCCTGTGCACTTGAACATGAAGAGACAGTCCCTACTCAACAGAGCTTATAATCTAATCAGGACAGACAAACAGGACAATTAAAGGATGAGGACAAAGAGTAGCAAGATTCCGGAATCTCAAAGAGTAGCAAGATTCTGTGCAGAATCCCAAAGAGTAGCATGATTCCAGAATCCCAAAGACTACTACTACTTATCATTTCTATAGCGTTACTAGACGTATGCAGTGCTGTACACTTAAACATATAAGAGACAGTCCCTGCTCGACAGATCTTACAATCTAATCAGGACAGACAAGCAGGACAAATAAGAGATAAGGGAATAACAAAGGTGGGAATGATAAAATATGGGTAAATAACAAGTAAGTAAGGGTTAGGAGTTAAAAGCAGCATCAAAAAGGTGGGCCTTTAGCCTAAATTTGAAGACGGCCAGAGATGGAGCTTGACGTACTGGCTCAGGGAATCTATTCCAGGCATATGGTGCAGCAAGACAAAAGGAACGGAGTCTGGAGTTAGCAGTGGAGGAGAAGGGTGCAGATAAGAGAGATTTACCCAGTGAACGGGGGGGGGGGGGAGGAGTGTAGGGAGTCTATAAGGTCTATAAGTCTGTCCCCATATGTTTTATGATGGAGACCACTGACCAGTTTTCTAGTCACCCTCTGTACTGATTCCATCTGTTTGAGGTGCAGTCTCTTTTTGACTATAATTGTTGTAGCTTCCTGTAAGACTCTGCAAAGTAAGATCCCCAAATCAATGGAGAACCCCAGCTCATAGTCCAGTCTTTTCAGCTTGCCACTTGGAGAACAGTATAGCATACTCTAGGAGATACCTTTCCCCTTCTTGACAAACTTCCGATAACAACTCGGAGAACTGGAGGACATGCAATATCTGCACTAAATGAAGCGGAAGATTTTGGCCTCACTTCAGCTCAGGGACTCAGAGATTTCAGCCCCACATCTGTAACATTCTAGCCAGTCCCTTGGAGCTTGGAGAGAAATGTGATGCTAATTTCTACCAGGAATGTTGCTGCCAGAATTATGTATTTAAGTTACTACCATCTCATCTGTAAGAATGTACGTTTCATTTACTGTGAATTGCCTATGGACTGGATTTTGCCTCTATTTTTGCTCCTGCAACCAAACTGCAATAACAATTGTTTACTCAAACACTTTACACTCTTTCATCAAAGCACCAGTAACACAACAATACAACTTGTTTTTCACCCAAGGTCAGTGACTTAAAAAAACTTGATCCACTATCCACTTATGGAGTCTTTCTATACACAGTGATAGTTCTTATAATTTTAAGCAAATGCTTTTCACCCACTGTTTACTTTTAATAAAATTTATTAAAAGTTATTTTGTAAGAAAAGTTGTACAAAGAGAACTGTGTAACAAATGTATGAATGAAAAATGTCAAAAGATGAAATAGTTATTTTAAATAAAAATCACATTTAATTTCACTGTGAGAAAATGACTATACCCACTGGCAACATTTATAAATATACAAACATAATATTCTTCCCCGTTGTGGAATTTCTACTCAAAGAATAATTTGAATTAATGTTATCTTAAGCCTTGCCAAATTCGGAGCTATCTCATGCATACATTTGGTGGTTTTCCTAATAACCTAACTGGCTAGGCTAGGCGTGCTCCATTACCTGGTTGGCACACACTAGACTAGATCTTTTCTGAGGACTGGCGAGGATCGTCTGACTGCACGAAATAGGTACCTGGCCCAGCTGATGGCTGCCAGTCTCTTATCTTTCTTGTGGACATGATTTTTATCCAAACTACAGCTTTACTTGGGATTTTGCAAGGTCTAAGAGACTTCAGCCTTTCCCTTCAATGTCCCACCCTCGCGAAAACAGGAAATACCTCATCAGAGGAAGGCGGGACACTGACGGGAGAGACTGGACTCGAGCTGCCGCAGTGACTTAAAATAACAGCTGAGCTTTAAACGCAGGGCAGCGTGTCCGGAACGGAATGGAAGGTAATATGTTGGGGAGTTGAGGGCGGGCTCAGCCGGGGGGGCGGGAGGTGAAAGATACAATTTGGAGCTAGGTCTTACTTTCGGGGGAGGCCTTATATTTAGCAATTCAGCAAAACCTCTACTAGGTCTTATTTTCGGGGAAACAGGGTAGCAATCTTCAAAGCAAAAGCACGCGTGTGCTTTCCCTTTGAATACAATGCCAAGTTGGCAGGTAAAATCTTTCCTTGGATATTGCACAAAGATCAGCAGTTTGAAAACTGCCTCCCAAAATGCATAAATTATCACATAAGACTCCAAATCAGGAAATTTACAAGACATTATTTAATATAAGAATGCATTTATGGTATTATTTACTTTGACTAATTGATTACTTAGCATAGATCCGAAGTGGTTTACAACAATCAATTTAAAATAAATAATACTACAACCAAGATTTAAATATTTCCTTCTCTCATCCTCTGCCATAAAATCCAGCAAGTTACAACAGCCAATTTACAATCAAAATTTATATCCCCCCCCCCCCACTCCCTACCCATATCATACCATTTCTCTCCCCTGAACTTAAACCCCCCATTTTAAAATTCATAACTAATTTACACCACCCAGTTTAAATCTCCAATAATTACTTAGGCAGAGGGTGAATAGCCCCTTACCTTACATCAAATCATTTCTATGCTCAGCCCCAAATTTCTGTTGCTATCTCTTTTCCTCTGAAATAAAATCCATGGGCATTACAAAGAATTGACTGACTTCCGCAAATCCCTGAAGACCTACCTCTTTAATAAAGCCTACCACGAGAACCCTTAACTAACTACAACACAACACCTAACCAAAATGGCACAGAAAGTATTTTTCATTAACGACTTGTCCAAATTCTCCTGTACTCCTTTACCTCTTTGTAACACCAATTGTTTTCTCTAACCTGATATGGCGTTGCTATAACAGGTCTCTGTAAGCCACATTGAGCCTGCAAATAGGTGGGAAAATGTGGGATACAAGTGCAATAAATAATAATAATAATTGTCGCTATTCTTAATCACTCTCATACCCAGATCCTCTCGTTCACCTACCTTTATATAATAAGACAGTGTAGATAGTCAGACTTTAACTGATTCCCTAAATCACAAATAATGTGTATAGTTGCATTTTTTTGTGTCAGGCCATTCATTCTAGTGGCTAGAAGTGATTATTGAAAACAAATTCTGTCTCTAACCTTCTCCAGGTGGATCTGATTCAGCCCAGGAACAACCAATAAGCCATTCTCTGAAAACCAAAGAGATCTCCCTGGTATATACCATGCTGAAATGATCTTGGAGATATTTTGGAGTAAACCAGTTCACCACCTTGAAAGTAAGGGTTAGTAGTGCTTTCCTGGTGGGTGACAAGTGATCAGTTTTCTTGAGTTCCCCCACCAAGAGCCCTGCTGCATTTCGCACTCATTGCACACACCAAACCAGGGATTTTTTTTGAGGGGGTACTTGGGGGTCCTGAGTACCGGCACCTTTTCCATTGTCTGCTAAAATTGACCCATGGTCCCCAAGTTTTAATGGAATCGGTCAGGCTCTACACACCAATTCTGCTTTGCCATAAATTCTGTGACTGATTTCAGGGGGCCTGGCTATTGTGGGGTGGGTCCCTCAGTGATCACCCCACCCCTGAAGGGTGGCCTGGCATTTGAGTACCGGCACCTTTTACACTAGAAAAAAAAATGTACTGTAGTAGACTAAATTACGATAGTCTACTCTTGACAAAAACAGACTCAGTGTAACAATGGCTGAAGCGGAAGAAGAAAGGTGAAGATGAAGCTGAGGAATCATTCTGAGTTCTAGAATAAATTGCTGGTCAAGTCTGGTATCAGTGGTCCCACAGATAGTAGAGAATCTGTTCTCACCCCCAGGTATTTCACTTCCTGCACCCACAGGTATAAGTGCCATGGAATCTGTGTACTCTTATCCGACAGATTGGAAACAAGATACTAGGGGTCCCTTTTACTAAAGGTTTGGTGTGCAGCAATGGGCTTGCCGTGCGCCAATCTGGAACTACTGCAGGAGCCCAGCGGTAGTTCCCTCCTCCAGCATGTGTCATTACCGGTGCTACAAAAAAAATATTTTTTTTAAAATTTATTTTATTTATCATTTTTATACATAGTAAACAAGTATAAACTTGTAAAGAAAAACCCACCATTACAATTAAATCTAAAGATATTATTCATAACACAAATTAAGTATTATAGCGTCATTTAAAGTCCACAACAGGAGTCCAAGATTCCTAAATAGGAGAAAACAGGTAATAAACTTTATAAATCAAATTTTGAGATACAGACGAGTTTCTATTCGACTTAACTAGGAGCTCTCTTAGATGTTAAAAAAGATGACAATTGGTCAGGATCAAAATAAACATATTTCACAGCTTGATAGGAGATTAAACATTTACAAGGATATTTAAGGTAAAAAGTTGCGCCAAGTTGAAGTGTCTCCTGTCTCATCTGTAAAAACAAAAGTACAAAAATATTTTCTACTTTTGTAGCGCCAGTATTTACCTGGCAGTAATCGGGCAGCTCCATGCGCTGCCCGGTTACCATCGGGTTAGTGCGGGAGCCCTTAGCACCACCTCAACGGGTGGCGGTAAGTGCTTCCCCCCCAAAATGGCCGCACTGTAAGAGGTTCACTTACCACACAGCCATTTCTTGTCGAGAAAAAAAGACAGCCTTTTACCCGCTGTGGTAAAAGGGGACCTCGGCACACATCAAAAGCATACGCTGATGCTAGCGCAGGCTCCCTTTAAACTCAACGTAGTTAAAGGACCCCTAGGTTTGGTGGACCTTTAGTCTGCTCCAGTATAGCAATTCTCATGTTCTTATGAAGTACTATTTATATTTCTTTATCCATCTGGTCTTTCTTTATTCTCCTAACCCACCAGACTTGTGATTTTGATGTGTTTAATTGAAGCCACTCTGTGACCTGTGTCAAGGGTGCTTAGATTTAATTTAAAACTTAATTTAAACTATTTTTTTATATCCTGCCAGTTTGAGATTCATGTGTATACTTTGTACAGATGCAAAGTCTGCAAGCCAGCCAGCTTTAAGATTTCGAAAAAGGAAACTCCTTGGTTACAGTAAAATATAATGCAGCTGTGTTACTTTTAAAGTGGCCCCACTATCCCTGTAGTATATTGTATGCAAGAATTAAACATATTTACTGCACATGTTAAAACTATCATGCACTTAGAGAAAGGAGCCATGTTCCCAGGTGAGAGATTCGGATTATTCTTAGAGAGGAATTTAATCTGTATGGGGAACGAAGCCAAGCTCATTGAGCTGTCTAACAATATATATAGGGGCAACCCCCCCCCACCCCCACCCACACACACAAAAAAAAGTGAGGTTCTCAGAAGGCTACCTATAAGTAGGCTTGAAAGTAAGCGTCGGCATTTAAAATTTTAGCCTACAGCTGATCAGCAACAAATGTTGTGAAATGAGATTGAAGGGGGGCAGACTCAAGAAAAATGTCAGGAAGTATTTTTTCACGGAGAGAGTAGTGGGTGCTTGGAATGCCCTCCCGCGGGAGGTGGTGGAAATGAAAACGGTAACGGAATTTAAACATGCGTGGGATAAACATAAAGGAATCCTGCTGGTGGTTGGGAGGCGAGGATAGAGCTGGGCAGACTTATACAGTCTGTGCCAGAGCCGGTGGTTGGGAGGCGGGGCTGGTGGTTGGGAGGTGAAGATAGAGCTGGGCAGACTTATACAGTCTGTGCCAGAGCCAGTGGTTGGGAGGTGGGGCTGGTGGTTGGGAGGCGGGGCTGGTGGTTGGGAGGCGAGGATAGAGCTGGGCAGACTTATACAGTCTGTGCCAGAGCCAGTGGTTGGGAGGTGGGGCTGGTGGTTGGGAGGCGGGGCTGGTGGTTGGGAGGCGGGGATAGTGCTGGGCAGACTTATACGGTCTGTGCCCTGAAGAGCATAGGTACAAATCAAAGTAGGGTATACACAAAAAGTAGCACACATGAGTTGTCTTGTTGGGCAGACTGGATGGACCGTGCAGGTCTTTTTCTGCCGTCATCTACTATGTTACTATGTTTCCAGGTGGGTGAAACCTGATCACTTTTCTTGAATTCCCCCAGTAAGAGCACTATTACATTTTGCTCCCATGGTATAGGACCATATTTATGGTGCAGCAGAGAGAGGGAGTGAAGTACAAACAAAAGCCCAACGAGCAAAACAAAAAGTACCAGGAGCCTTCAAAACAAGGGGAAAAAAACCTTTAATCACGTGTTTTGGAGAACAAATCTTTGAGTGGACCCGACACGGTCCGTGTTTCGGTGCTGAGCGCCTGCGTCAGGGGTCGCAAAAGTGTAGCAAAGTGCGTACGGCTTTATTACAAAATTCAGTACGTTTGATGGAAGCAATATGCTGCACCGCCGTGCTGTCCCTTCGCATAAAAACATGGCAGAGAAACACTCTCTCTTGAACAAACTACTCTAGTCGTAAAATCAGTAGTTTGTTCAAGTGTTTCTCTGCATGTTTTTATGCGAAGGGACAGCACGGCGGTGCAGCATATTGCTTCCATCAAACGTACTGGGTTTTTTTTGAAGGCTTCTTGTTTTGCTCATAGGACCATATTTAAACAGAATTCCTTTTACTAAGGTGCACTGAAAAATGGCCTGTGTGAGTGTAGGCACATGTTTTGGATGTACACATGGAAAGGGAAATGGGACTTGATATACTGCCTTTCTGTGGTATTTTGCAACTACATTCAAAGTGGTTTACATATATTCAGGTACTTATTTTGTACCAGGGGCAATGGAGGGTTAAGTGACTTGCCCACCGTCACAAGGAGCTGCAGTGGGAATTGAACCCAGTTCCCCAGGATCAAAGTCCACTGCACTAACCACTAGGCTACTCCTCCACAGGTCCATTTTTCAGCGCGCCTATAAAACAGGCCTTTTGGGGGGCTGAAAATGGATGTGCGGCAAAATAAAAATTGGCGTGCGTCCATTTTGGGCCTGAGACCTTACTGCCACCCATTGACTTAGCGGTAAGGTCTCACGCATTAACCAGACAGTAATCATCAGTGCACGTACACTGCCGATTACCACCCGGTTAGCCCCACGCATTGGAAAATAAAAAATATTTTCCGATGTGCATGGCAGATGCATGTAAAAAATTGGAATTATCGCCCGGGCAACATAGTAGCCGGGCAGTAGTTCCAAACTGGTGCACGTTGGATGCACGTAGACACCTACGTGTCTTAGAAAAAGGGCCCCATAACTTGTAGGGGTTGAAATACGGGGACAAATGTGAGAAACATAGTCCCTCAATGGTAGAGCCAACCCTGTACCATTATGAGTAGAGCCTGAGTTAACAGAGTTAAACCTAATCAGCACTGTCTATGATATGACACACACAAAGGTAATAATAATAATAAGAAACTTAATTATTAAAATCTCACCTGCAATATTCAGTGAAACAACTTTCTTCCAGAAATGCATTCATTTTGTTTGAGGCATTGCAATATGCCATTTCCCTTTCTTAATTTCCTGCTTTCAAAGTGATGCTTAAATCAAGTAAACACAATCCAATCCAATATCCATAAATGTTAAAATATTTTTGAAGGGATTAATAAACATGTGGATAAAGGTGAGAGAGCTGATTTGGATTTTCAGAAGGCATTTGACAAAATCCTTCATCGGAGGTTCCGGAGGAAATTAAAATGTCATTATGATTGGAGATAGTGTCTTAGCATGAATTGGTATTGGGTTAAGATTTATAAAACTGACAGTATTTTATTTAGATTTTGCTCACACCTTTTTCAATAGTAGCTCAACGTGAGTTACATTCAGGTACACTGGATATTTCTCTGTCCCAGGAGGGCTCACAATCTAAGTTTGGAACTGAGGCAATGGAGGGTTAAGTGACTTGCCCAAGATCACACGGAGCAGCAGTGAGATTTGAACCAGCCACCTCTGGTGCAGGACGTCAGACTCACAGAAAAAGAAGGCTGCGCAGGCAGGCTTCTACATGGAATGTTGCTAGTGGAATAGCAACATTAACATTCCATGTACAATCTCAAATAGTAGCAACATTCCACGTAGAATCTTCAATAGTAGCAACATTCCATATATTTATTTAGATTTTGCTCACACCTTTTTCAATAGTAGCTCAATGTGAGTTACATTCAGGTACACTGGATATTTCTCTGTCCCAGGAGGGCTCACAATCTAAGTTTGTAACTGAGGCAATGGAGGGTTAAGTGACTTGCCCAAGATCACAAGGAGCAGCAGTGGGATTTGAACCAGCCACCTCTGGATTGCCAGAGTGGTGTTCTAACCACTAGGCCACTGCTCCACAGTAAAATTACATAGTCAGTTTTTTCAATAGACAAAGGTAAATAGTGAATCTGTACTGAGACTGGTGTTTTTTTTTTAACTCATTTATAAATGATCTAGGACAGGAGATGACCAGTGAGGTGATCAAGAGGCCCTTTTAGCAAACAGTGATAAAAAGGCCTTAGCATGTACTTATGAGGGTCATTCCACACGCTAAGGCCATTTCTCCACATGGGTAAAATGGCTTTGTTCTATTTTTTTGAATTAACGGCCAATGCCCTAATTTTTCCCATTAGCCTGTGAGCCCCTACCGTCCCTATTTTGTAGGCGGTAACGGCTCCCGTGCTATTCATGTGCTAATCAGTTAGCATGCAGCAATGTAGCTGTGCTAATTATTAGTGCAGAACCCGCCTACTGTCCACCCCCGACCTGAGATTTTATTTTTTAGCGCATGGGAAGTGTGTGCCAATGCCAAATTACCAAGGGACACCTGAGCGCACCCTGCTGGAGGCGTTTTTAAGCTGCAGTAAACATGCATTAGTGCTTACCGCAGCTTGATAAAAGGACCCCCAAATTTCAAATGACAAAAAATTGTGCAAATTTGTTAGATCACTAGTGAGTTGTGAGTAAATTGCAGCAGGATACAAGACTGGGGGATCAGACATTTACATGGCAGATGAAATTTAATATGGACAAGTACGTAATGGTGCACATAGGGGTCCTTTTATGAAGCTGCGGCAAAAGTGGGCCTGCATTACGTGTTTTTGACGTGCACTGAGGCCCCCTTTTATTGCAGCGGGTAAAAGGCATGTCCATTTCGGGTGGGAGCCCTTACTGCCACCCATTGAGGTGGCAGTAAGGGATTCCATGCTACCCTGGTGGTAACTGGGCAGAGTGTGGCACTGCCCGATTACCGTTGGGTACACAACGGCACTACGGAAATGGAGCACAGTGGGGGTGGGCGCTACTGCCAGGCTGCTGCGGTTGCCCAGTGGTACCTCGCTTTTAGCGAGCGATAAGCCCTTGTTGGGCTTACTGCCGCTTTGTAAAAGGGCCCCGTAGAGAAAAATAATCCAATCTATAGGTACACGATGCTAAATTCCATATTTGGCGTCACCACTTAGTGTCTTCGTAAGCAATACATTGAAATGCTTGGCTCCGTGGGCAGCAGGAATCCAAAAAGACATGTCCTCTATGCAAGAGGATGCTGCATCAGCTGGAGGGTAGGTCTTAGCTACAGGAATACCTGTCATATATTTTATGATGACTTGTCAATGACCTGTAAAAATGACCACAGTTAGTTGATTACTAAAGTCAAGGTTGTTACTCACTTGTGGATGTAAATCCCTAATTGATTCTCCTGGTGGAAAGTATTCCGTGTAATCTCTTAATTGGGGTTTAGGTCTATAAGTGAAAGAGTGTGTCTGGAGTGGGTGAATCAAACACCGATGGTCACTATTTGTAGTAAAAGCTCTCACCTCCTCACAGTAAGACAATACTTTTACGAACATTTTTTTTCCGAACACTGTTTCACCCAAGAAACACGTAATCATTGTATTCTAATGCTGCCAACTAGATCCAGATTCGCAATTCAGGGTTGATACAGTCCTGGCTTTTCACTATTGCATGCATGGACTTGTAGTTCTGATTTCCCCATTCCATTCCCTAAGAAAAGAAAGACTACAAGTCCCAGCATGCACTGGGTTAAACCCAGGCATGGATCAACCCTGTCCTGCGAATCTGGATCCAGTTGGCAGCCTTACTCTATACACACAAAGAATTGAAGAATCTCCACCCCCACCCCCACCCACGCTTTTCAAACCTTTAATGGTTTTGCATCAAGCAGTCTATCAATCAAATGAATGTAATAAAATGAAGCATGAAGAATTATACAACATTTTTTCTCTTTTCAAGCTTTCAAAAGCACACACAGAAAATTAAACTTTCCATTTCTTTTCAAGATTTCAAGAGACAGAAGAATTAAACACTCTTTCTTCTTCTTTAAAGCAGTTTCTGTTATCAGCTCTCCTCATCATGTCAATATTCAGTGCATTGAGGAAGGAAACTCCATCAAGACAATGATTGACCTTGAGGCCCATAGCCCCAAGTCAAGAAAGGCCCACTCGAAGGTCTTGACTACAAGCCAGTCCTATGCTCAGACATGCCCACTAGAACATTTTTCTGTCTTGTAATGCCTCACTCCTGGTCTTCAGCTTATAGGCCAGAAGGCTTCCCTGGTCAGGAGGGGTCAACTGGCCTCCTGTTGAAATCCTCTCCTCCACAAGAAAGGAGACAATCCTTACTGTGGAACTTTTATTGTTTACTGAATTTGTAAAGAAAATAGCTGAGACCATTCCAATTCAGTTCTCGGCCAAAGAGTACGACCAAGGATACCAGAAACTGGAGGATGTTCTTAAATAAAAAACTTTATTGAAGGTTTGAAGACTCGACACAACGTGCAAGAGACTGCTGTAAGATCTTCAGAGGATTTCCATCATCATTGCTCTGCAGCACTCTGCACAGCAGACTCCTGATGCAGGCCTGACGGCCGAAACACGACGTTGTGTCGAGTCTTCAAACCTTCAATAAAGTTTTTTATTTAAGAACATCCTCCAGTTTCTGGTATCCTTGGTCGTACTCCCACTTTTTGCACATTATTGTTTTTACCGTGGGGCGCTTGAGTTCTCCGCTTGCTGGCGGATCTTCTCTCAATCATTTTTCCAAACAATTTACTACTATTGTATGGTAACTAGCCAAGATAGCTCTACAGATTTGTAGAACAATGGTAATTGGGAAAGTATTTTTGTTTTCCCTGTAAACTGAAATTAATACTTATAGTTCATGTGTCGGTAACCATAGCATTGGTATACAGTACAAAATGAAGAAACCCCCTCTCCCCACAAATGAAGTATCATTTGCACCACAGCAGGAGAGCACTGTAGTAAACTCTCATCATTCTGTTTGAATCTGATCCTGATGACAAGGCATCGGTATTGTGCTGAAGTTTTTTTTAGACACATATGGTACACATTTTCAAAGCTTATGTTATTTGGCTGGAATGTGCCTTGGGTTTTAGGGACCAGGGAGCTCAGAGAAATGAAAATTCTTCATCTGGAAATAATAAACTTGCTTCTCCGAAGTTAAAATTCATGTTAAATATAAAAATTTTTAATCTGCTTGTAGATATTAAGTATACCTCCTATCTTCAGCCTGCAGCAGTCACTGAATTTAAAGCACTGACCACCATTGGGCTGAATCTGACCTGGATAGTCAATGTCTGGTCTAATTCAAGCACCAGTATTGAATATCTGGGTCATGGGTGACCAGCGAGTCATCTGGTCGCCAGCCAGTATTCTTACCAGTGCCCGGATAATGTCCCAGATGCAGCCTTTTTGCTGTCTTAACTTTATCTGGGCACTTACTGGTACCTGTTTAGTGGACTGAAAATTGCCACTAACTCCCAGATTCTATATAGCGAGACTAGAGTTGCACGCAAATCTGAGTGTATTCTGATTTGTGTTTGCAACTCAATTAGGAGCCCTTTTACTAAGCCGCATGGAGGGGCATAATCGAACGGCGTCGGCCAAGCAGATGGCCGGCCATCTATTTGGCCGGCGCCGGAAAGAGCAGTCCCGAACTGTATTATCGAAAAAGATGGCCGGCCATCTTTCGTTTCGATAATACGGTTCGGTCCGGCCAAATGTCAGAGATGGCCAGCATCAGTTTTCGCCGATAATGGAAACTAATGGTGGCCATCTCAAACCCGGCCAAATCCAAGGCATTTGGTCATGGGAGGAGCCAGCATTTGTAGTGCACTGGTCCCCCTGACAGGCCAGGACACCAACCGGGCACCCTAGGGGGCACTGCAGTGGACTTCAGAAAAAGCTCCCAGGTGCATAGCTCCCTTACCTTGGGTATTGAGCCCCCCAAATCCTCCCCAAAACCCACTCCCCACAACTGTACACCACTACCATAGCCCTTAGGTATGAAGGGGGGCACCTACATGTGGGTACAGTGGGTTTTGGGGGGTTTTGGAGTGCTTAACATTTACCACCACGTGTAACAGGTAGGGGGGGATGGGCCTGGGTCCACCTGCCTGAAGTGCACTGCACCCACTAAATACTGCTCCAGGGACCTGCATACTGCTGTCAGGGAGCTGGGTATGACGTTTGAGGCTGGCAAAAAATATATACATTTTTTGGGGTGGGGGGTGGGAGGGTGTTGGTGACCACTGGGGGAGTAAGGGGAGGTCATCCCCGATTCCCTCCGGTGGTCATTTGGTCAGTTAGGGTACCTTTTTGAAGCTTGGTCCTGAAAAAAAAGGGACCAAGTGAAGCCGGCGAAATGCTCATCAGGGCCAGCTTTCTTTTTTCCATTATCGGGTGAAGCCGGCCATCTCGTGAGCACGCCCCCGTTCCGCCTTCGCTACCCTACCGACACGCCCCCTTGAAGTTTGGCCGGCTCCGCGACGGAAAGCAGTTGGCGCCGGCCAAAATTGGCTTTCGATTATACCGATTTGGCCAGGTTCAGGAGATCGCCGGCCATCTCCCGATTTGTGTCGGAAGATGGCCGGCCATCTCCTTTGAAAATAAGCTGGATAAGCACCTACGTGCATCCAATACGCGTCAATTTTGAACTACCACCCTGCTACCGCGTGGCCTGGGAGGTAATTCCATTTTTTATGCGCATCGAAAAATATTTTTTATTTTCTAATGCGCGGCACTAACTGGGCGGTAATCGGCAGTGCGCGCTGATGATTACTGCCTGGTTAAAGCATGAGACCTTACTGCTAAGTCAATGGGTGGCAGTAAGGTCTCAGGACAAAATGGATGCACGCCAATTTTTATTTTGCTGCATGTCCATTTTTGGCCAAATAAAAGAGGCTTATTTTACAGGTGCGCTGAAAAATGGACCTGCGCATGTCCAAAACACGTGCCTACACTAGCGCAGGCCATTTTTCAGTGCACCTTAGTTAAAGGAGCCCTTAACAATCTAATCAGCACTGACAATTGGATATTAACAAGCAGTTATCGGTACTAATTGGCTCTAATTAGAATTTACATGCACTACTCGATAAGCGAATTCTATAAAGTAGTCAGTGTAAATTCTACCGCGTGGATCTCAAAACTGAGAGTGGCCGTGGGAGGAACATGGGCGGGACGTGGATGTTCCTAAAATTTATGCGCTGTGTTACAGAATAACCCGTTCCATGCCTAAAGTTAGGCATGGGTATGTACACCAGTTTTTTAATTGGTATAAATAGCTGCACCTAAATTTTAGTTACATGGATGGTGCTACATGAATTCGATAAACCATGCCTAACTTTAGGTGCAGCTTATAGAATACGCATAGGCACGATTTCCATTTGCACCGATTTTTCAGGCGCCATAAATAGAATCTAGTCCTAACTGAGTATCTCCTGATTGTGCCCCCCATACCTTTCCAGCACTAAAAGCATAGTGCCACAGTGATCTGTGCTCGTATTTAATAGCACTAAGGGATAATTCAAGAAAGGGTACCAAAGTTTAGGTTCCGGGATTATGCATGCTAAGGATGTAGGCGTCATTGTTGATGATACTTTGAAACCCTCTGCTCAATGTGCAACGGCGGTTAAGAAAGCAAATAGAACGTTAGGTATTATTAGGAAAGGAATGAAAAGGAAAAATGAGAAGGTTATAATGTCTTTGTATTGCTCCATGGTGTGACCGCACCTCGAATACTGTGTTCAATTCTGGTCACCGCGTCTCAAAAAAGATATAGTGGAATTAGAAAAGATACAGAGATGGGCAACAAAAATGATAAAGAGGATCGGACAACTTCCCTATGAGGAAAGGCTAAAGCGGCTAGGGCTCTTCAACTTGGAGAAAAGACAGCTGAGTGGAGATATAATAGACATCTATAAAATATTGAGTGCAGTGGAACGAGTAGACGTGAATCGTTTGTTTACTCTTTCCAAAAATACTAGGACTAGGAGCCACACAGTGAAGCCATTAAGTAGTGAATTTAAAACAAATCAGAGAAAATATTTCTTCACGTAACATGTAATTAAACTCTGGAATTCATTGCCAGAGAATGTGATAAAAGCAGTTAGTTTAGCAGGGTTTAAAAAAGGTTTGGCTACCTTCCTAAAAGAAAAGTCCATAAGCCATTATTAAGATGAACTTGGGGAAAATCCACTACTTATTTCTAGGATAAGCAGCATAAAATCTGTTTTACTGTTTGGGAGCTTGCCAGGTACTTGTAATCTGGATTGGCCACTGTTGGAAACAGGATGCTGGACTTGATGAACCTTTGGGCTATCCCAGTATGGCAACACTTATGTTCTTATGTTATGTTCTTAGGAAGAAACTGGTTTAGAGGAGAGATAAGAGGAGATGTTGGCTTGAGAAGGAAGGAAGAAAGGATATGGGGGTATAGGGACACAGGGGGATGCTGGATATGTGGTTTGTAGGGCGAAAGAAAATACTGAACATGGGGCAATTAGAACGACAGAGGGGAGATGCTGGACACAGGGGAGGCACTGAACAATGGATGGGGGATAGGGACAGAGAGAAGAAATGCTGGATGTGGAGAGAATAGGGAGCTAGAGGTGATGCTGAACAGAAGGGGGGAAGAGAAATGGCGATGCTGGATATGGGGGGGTAGGGTGATGGGGTAGATACTGGAAGGAGGTGGAGAGAGAAAGTTGAGATGGATGGAAGGTGAGATAAGATATGCTGAATGGGGGAGAGGGAGAATTTTGGGACAAGAAAAAGAGAGGGGTACTGTTCAGAGGGGTGGAGAAAGAGGAAAATTGGATGTGCTGGAAGGAGGGAGGGAGTGAGAGGGAAAGAGTTAGCAATGAGCTGTGGAATAATAGGATGAGAAATGGGAGGGCTAGAGTGAGGGTGATGGAAAGCTGTGAGTAGATGCAGTAAAAAGATGAAGATTGAAGAAGAGATAGTAAGAATGAATAAAATCTAAGCAGATGAAGAGGCAGAAAATTAATATAAGACAGATGGAAGGAAAAGATTGAAATCAGAGATGTATGTAGAAGACGAAATGAAGACAGGAGAGAAGAAGTAGCATAAGGAGTGGAGACTCTTGGAAGAATTAAGAGAAGACAAGGGACAGCAGAATCTGGAGACTGGGGACAAACATTACAGGAAATCAAAATGACAACAAAGGTAGAAAAAAAGAATTTTATTTTTATATTAATGAATGGATCAGTTTTACAGTAGAAATATACACCTGCTTTCTTTATATTTTGCAGAGTGTGGGGTGAAATGCCTCAGTTTTTATTTCTCTAATATTGCACTTTATGCAGAATATGGCTTCTGGAAGTTTAAGTTAATTTTTTTTTCTACACATTCATATATTGTGGTCACTTATTCTTGGCAAGAGTTCATCTGTGTTCAGTCTTTGTGACCGACAGGGGCGTAGCCAGGCACCCAATTTTGGGTGGGCCTGGGCCAAAGATGGGTGGGCAGAAGAACCCCACCCCATCCCATAGGTGATTTGGTCTCTCCTTCTCTCACTTGCATGCCATATGGTGTCTCAAACATCCCCCCTCTCCCGCATACCTTTTAAATAGCAGATTTTCACTGGCAGCGAACAGCAACTAAAACACACTGCTCATGTTGGCCCCACAGCCTTCCCACTGATGCAACTTCCTGTTTCCGCAAAGGCGGGAATATGTCAGAGGGAAGGCTGTAGGGTCAACGCGAGTAGTATTTATCAGTCGCTGCTTGCTGCAGGCGAAGATCTGCTGTTTACAAGGTACGCAGGAGGGACTGTTGTTGAGAGTTTTCAGCTGGAGGGGCTTGGGAATCCCTGCCAGCCACATCATAGGTGTGCTGCTACTGAGTGGGCCTGAGCCCAGGCCCACCCTTGGCTACGCCACTGGTGACCGAGGCCAGGTATTATCTTAGCATGCATTTTCTATGTAAGGTCCTTTAGTGATTTAGTTTGCTCAGTTTCCTCCCTTATGCAGCCAGCAATCTTTAAGCAGCTTTAACTTGGGGGTCCTATTACTAAAGTGCGCTGAAAAATGGCCTGCGCTAGTGTAGGCATGTGGGATTTTTTGGCCGAAAATGGACGTGTGGCAAAATGAAAATTGGTGCATGTCCGTTTTGGGCCTGAGACCTTGCCGCCACCCATTCACTTAGTGGTAAGGCCTCATGTGTTAGCCTGGCGGTAATCGTCTGCGCGTGTACAATGCCGATTACCGGCCGGTTAGCGCCATGCGCCAGAAAATAACATATATTTTCCGGTGCGCATAGTGGATGTGCATAAAAAATGAAACTGTCACCCGGGCCACGCACTAGCCGGGTGCTAGTTTCAAATTGGCATGCATTGGACACTGTGATAGTCACATCCAGGATAGTTGGGTTAACGCAGTTTCAGTTTGAAATACAAGTCCCAGAAGGCATTGCAGGCAAGGAGCCAGGGGGTGAGATGAAGAACCTGGACTGGACTCCTAGCTGCAATCGGGGAAGACATGGGTGTAAGCTGGCAGGATGTGTAGAGGGGCTGCCACTAGGGGGAAAGAGAGATAGGAAACCCTGTGTGCAGGAGCTCCTCATTAGTCTAATGCTTAACTCAGCTGGTATGGGTGTGAGGGAAGCTAATGGAAGGAGAATGATTGGTTGTGAGAGCAGAAGCCAGGGATTGATTAGGCAGGTGGGAAGGAGTCTCAGGAGTTCAGTTCAGGAGGAGAAAAGCAGTTGCAGGCTGAAAATCCTTGGGCAAGAGAGGTCCCTAAAGTACTGAAGCAGGCTGAAATCCCTTGGGTGTGAGGAAGTCCTTAAAGTATTGAAACCTCCTGAAAGTAAAGGCTGCTTTGTGATTTAACTGGGATGATGAACTGAATGAACTGTTTATCTTGGGAATTGAACTACTGTTTACTGTGCACTGGATAAAGAGCCCAGACTGAAGCTGACTGTGAGCCTGTATTGAATCCTGGTGTGTGCTGATAGCCTACTGCTTAAAGGGGACTATTTGCCACACAATTTCAGGTGGCTTACATGTGTTTAAGATTAAAGGTGAATGTTGCTGTTGGAACCGTGTATCAGGTCTACTAGAAACCTGCATGGAATAAAAGCCTTAAAATTGAAGTTGCTGGTGGACAGTTGTTTCTTGATTGTACCGGGAACGCTCTCCCTGGTGCAGTGGCGTAGCCAGAAGTCAATTTTTGGGTGGGCCAACAGGTTGGATGGGTGGGCACTAGACAGTGGTTTGCTGGTAAATGTTTAACAACAAGCTCTCTCCCCGGTCCACCTCTGCGCCCCCCCCCCCCCCCACCTCCTCTCAAAATTGCAGAGCTGGCTATGGCCGGGGAGAGAGCCTGGGGGGGGGGGGGAGGCAATGCATTACTCTCTCCAGGAAAAATAAAATTAAATGATCCCAGGTTCCAATCTAATTCATGTTTAATGTGGGATAAAATGCCATAAATAAGTAAATAAATATAAACTTTTAATGTTGAGCACCTGATTCTCAAAGTGGACATATTCCAAACACTATAATGAAAATAAAATGATTTTTTTTCTACCTTTGTTGTCTGGTGACTTTGTTTTTCTTATCATGCTGGCCCAGTATCTGATTCTGCTGCTATCTGTCCTCTTAACTCCGTTTCCAGGGCTTCCTTTCCATTTATTTCTTTACTTTCCTCCTTTCTTCTTCATTTCTTGCTCTACATCCGTAAGTAAAAGCTGGGTCCTCCGCAGACTTGACTATCCAGTGGATCCAGCTTCTGCCTATTTTCTCAATCCATGTGCAGTTTTTTTCTTCTCTTCCTTTTCCCTCATATCATCTCCTTCCTCTCTCTTCCCTCCCCTCCATCCATGTCAGCATTTCTTCTCGCTCCCTTCCCCTCCATCCATGTGCATCTCCTTCCTCTGTCTTCCCTCCCCTCCATCCATGTTCAGAATTTCTTCTTTCTCCCCTCCATCCGTGTGCATCTCCTTCCTGTCTTCCCTTCCTTCACCTCCATCCATGTCCAACAATTATCTCCCTGCCCTCCCCTCCATCCACCCATGTCCAGAAACCCTCCTCTCTCCACTGCCCTCCCCTCCATCCATGTCCAGCAACTCTCCTCTCCCCTCCATCCACCTATGTCCAGCAACTCTCCTCTCCCCTGCCATCCACCTATGTCCACCCATGTCCAGCAACTCCCCTGCCATCCCTCCATCCATCCATATCCAGCAATTCTCCTCTCTCCCCTGCCCTCCCCTCCATGTCCAGCAATTTCTCCTCTCTCCCTTTTGAGCTTTGACCATCTCCCTCTCATTCCCTCTCCAGCACTCTCATTCCCTCTCCAGCACTCCCCTCTAGCCCTAATAGGACTCTCCTTTCATCTGTTTGCCTGCCAGTGGTTTTATTAAGTTTAACTTTCCCAACCAAACAACCATAACAGTAAAAAGTAACAACTTTCCCAGCCCCAAAACAATCTGCCCTCCACACCTTCTCATCCCACCCCATTCCCTCCTTCCCCTCCCCATTTCCGATCTCATGGAGGGGGAGGGGGAAAGAAGACAGCAAGCGAGCCCTAGAAACTGTCTCCATTCTATCCCCATAACAATCTGCTCTCCGCTCCTTCCCTCTTCACTCCACCCCTTCCCCATATATAATCAAATAACAAATTATAAGCTGTATGTTCAGCAGGACTGCACTTATCTTTGGCTTGATATGTCACAATCTTATTATAAGACCAAAACTAAGATGTTTTGAGCTAGACCTGTTTTTATAATGAGTAAGGCACAAAAAGGTGCCCTAAATAACCAGTTGACCACTGGAGGGAATCAGGGAATGATCTCCCCTTACTCCCCCAGTGGTCACTGACAGTGGCGTACCAAGGGGGGGATGGTGGGGGCGGTCCGCCCCGGGTGCACGCCGCTGGGGGGGTGCCGCGCGCCGGTCAGCTTCATTCGTTTCCATGTTCCCTCTGCCCCGGAACAGGAAGTAACCTGTTCCGAGGCAGAGGGAGCATGGAAATGAATGAAGCTGACCGGCGCGCGGCATCCCCCCCAGCGGCGTGCACCCAGGGGGTGGGGGTTCTTTCGCCGGAGTGGAGGGGTGTCCTTTCGCTGGGGGGGGGGGTTGCGCTGCACCGGGGGGGGGGGGCGCTGCACCCGGGGAGCGGGGCGCATCGGCGATCCGCCCCAGGTGCCAGCCCCCCTAGGAACGCCACTGGTGACTGACTCCCTCCCACCTCCAAAAAATGTGACTAAAAATTAGGCTTTACAAGGTATAGGTCGTGAGGGGTCAGGGTGGCACAGGGTGGACAAGGCTTATAAACCCTGCCACTTTTATTACACTTCTCAGCATGGTGTCTGCAGATTACTGGTCCTCTGTTTGATTTCACTGAGGTTTTTTAATAGGGTGACTTAGTGGGCTGCCTTTGGTGGTCTATTTTGGTATTCCCTGGCCATATTGGGGTTCAGACCAATGTGCCTTTCACATTACGATTAGTCCACCAGGGGGTTTAAAGACACACAAGACATGGGTTACGCCCTTTACTTCGTAGGGTCTGCCATGCTATTCCTAACTTCAATAGTACAGGAAACATTACTGTGGTATTTATTAATCTAAGTCTAAGAAGTCATTTCTGTTTAAGAAATATTTATTGACTATGTGTTAACTGATTTTTAATTATACTAATGTCCTTTCTAAGGACTCTCTGCAGTTTGGAATCCACATAGAACTTTATGGTAATTTGTGGAATATAAGAGCACTTGTAATGTAATATCAAGTACTAAGGTACACAGAGTAATAAATCTCACTGTAATTTTTCCATGCTAAAGTTCACTGTTCTAGCACTTTTTAGTAAATGCACCCTAAAGTAGATAGACCTGACCCTTGAAAATTTAGCCATCCTTTATGAATATCCATACCTATCCACAATTCCACACTGCACTTGTGCAGTGTGGAATTGTGGATAGGTATACTATGAATGAGTGTATGAATGTCAATATTGTGGAGGGAAATAACAGTTGATATTGCTCATGATGAAAATTGATAAAATGTGTTAATAGCATATGAAAAAATTAATAAAAAAACAGAAAAATTTTGATTATAAGGTTGAAATAGTGGTTACTTAAAGGCGTACTTATGCATATTCATTGTAAATATGCTGAAAACCTGACAGGTTGGGTGTGTCCCGAGAACCCCTGATCTAGATACTAGGAATTGGTGATCTATAGCAAGCACAGTGATGATGGAATGATTGCGAATGATTTGAGTTCCCATGTGGCTTGATGGGTTCATAATGCTGAAGAGTGCAGTTGATCAGGTAGTCTGCATACTTACTGCCTCTTGGTTCTTATGGAGATGATAGATGAGTTGTGACATGCCTACATTGTATAAAATTACTTTATTTAGGTGCCCTTTTACAAGGGTGCGCTGAAACATGGCCTGCGGTAGTGTAGACGCGTGTTTTGGGCGCATGCAGAATCATTTTTCAGCGCACCTGTAAAAAATGCCTTTTTAAAATGTTTGCTGAAAATGGCTGCGCAGCAAAATGAAAATTGCCACGCCTCCATTTTGGGTCTGAGATCTTACCATCAGCCATTGACCTAGGCGTAAAGTCTCACGCGGTAACTAGGTGGTAATGACCTGCGTGCATCAAATGCCACTTGGCACGCGTCCAATAAGCGCGTCTGAAAATAAAAATTATTTTCCGGACGTGCTCCAAAAATGAAATCACCGCAAGAGCCACATGGTAGCTAGGTAGTAACTCCATTTTGGCCCTGCGTTAGACGCTTACGCGGCTTAGTAAAAGGGCCGCTCATATTGGCATGCATGGGATATTGAAGGACAGACACTCCCAGACTCATACCCATGAGAAAACACACACACAAAAAATGAGCCCCACCAAAAAGTGAGCAATATTGCAATTATTTTGTACTTTTATTTCAATAAAAATATGGCATACAGAATCTGTCATCATGAGCCAAAGAAAAGTTTGTGAAGGCTAGAAACAGATAATGTTTTTCTGCTTCAAATGATTTATTTGGTCAACAAAATGATCTGTGTTCTTGATGTATGAATTACTTATACACATCCTTTTTTTTGTTTTACTAAACTTGCATGGAAAATGGGTTTATTTTTATAACCAAAAACTATTAGACATTAGCAGAAACAAAAATACATATTATCCTCTAAGTGCCTGTGCTAAGTAGTTACATTCAAGATAGGGTCTTGAAGTAGATATTTCTAAACCTCCAGGGCTTGATTTAAGATCAAAGGAGCTAATTCTGTCCGAGAATACATAGTACATGATTAGTGTCTAGTATATTTTAAAAATTCCTTCTGATGTGTGGTTAGTAGCAAACAGTGACTATCAGGTTCCTTTTAGCATCAAAGTCTGACAAATATTTAGTTGGAATCTGTAGAATGCAGTAGGATCTGGAAATGGATTAACGAAAAGAAACTACAAGAAGCATGCAGAAGATGAAATCTTGAAATGCCATTACACACAATGAATTCCTAGGGTAATTTTCTCAACTGTTCAAAAATATTTAGACTTTATAAATTTTACAGTGGCAACTGCAAGAAGTTTCCTTTGCACTCGGGGTCCTTCAAGTTCTACTGAATGTAGAAAACAATGTATTTTACTGAAAAGATGGTAGACTGACATGGGCTTAATCCTTCCCCTTTCCCTCCCTTGATAGAGCTGAGCTTGTTCAAAGGCATGTGCATCCTTATGATCCAGTCACCTCTATTTAACTGAATCCTGGTAAATACATTCTAACCCTGACTGCTCATTTGGTCAAGCCTGTATCTGCAAGTAGTGGGTCATAATGGAATGGGATGGAATTTGATATACCCCCTTTCTATAGTTATAATCAAAGCAGTTCTCATATTATATACAGCTACTTATTTTGTACCTGGGGCAATGGAGGGTTAAGCGACTTGCCCAGATTCACAAGCCATGTGAATACAATTAGAAACCTCTCTTTAAATGTCTGTGAGATAAAAGCACAGCCAGTTAAGAGGCAGGGCTGGATTTACCTTCTTGGAGTCCTTAGGCACAGTGCCATAGCGAGGGCAGCTGACACCCGGGGCGGGTCGCCGCTGCGCACCCCCCCCCCCCCGGGTGCAGCACGGCGCAACCCCCCCCCCCCAGAGCGCGCTCCTCCCACCCCGGAGCGCAACTTATCTTATTGGAAAGCGGCGAGGGACGGGCGGGAGGGCCGATTCGCCCCGACTGCACGTTGCTGGGAGCTACGCTGGCTCCGCTGGTTCCCTGCTCTCTCTGCCCCGGAACAGGAAATAACCTGTTCTGGGGCAGAGAGAGCAGGGAACCAGCGGAGCCGGCGTGCACCCGGGGCGGACCGCCCCACCGCCCCCCCTTCCTACGCCACTGCTTAGGCACATTGGTAAAGGTAGTCCCAGAGCACACTCCATGCTGAAAGAGGTACCTACAGGAGTCTGCTCTTTCCAATGCTGTACAGTCTGAGTAGCAGCAGCCTGTTGAACCTGTCACCTTAAGGTAGGGTCTGAATACTAGTAGCCAATCCTTAAGCCATTAAGAGGGCAGGTCAGATGGGATGCTACTGGTCATTCTGAGCATGCTTAGAAGAAATTATCGCAGAAACAGAGGGGAAAAGTCCCTCTTTCAAACCAGTGACCCTAGGCTGCTGCCTAGTCTACCTAATTGGAAATCCCAATCTGCTGAAAAGTACCTCTAATTGGAGCTAACCTACAAACTCCAGAAAAGGTTCTTTAATCTTTTTTTTTTAATGTATTAACGCAAACCTTTTCACCAAAGATCAGAAGTTCATATGACTTAATCAACTGGGCAGCCAACTGCATGGGCACATGATGTTAACCAATCATAATCTTTATTAGATCATAGCAAACTCACTAACTGTATCTTACCCAACTTTGCGCAAATTTCTCAAGGACCTTAATGTGCATAAGGGAACTGCTTGTGATTGCCACAGTTAGAGGTACTACTTAGTATACATCAATTTAAGGCATACACTCTACAGTAAAAATTTCAGTACTTGACTTTTGCAATTATCAACAATACTAACCGGCTTTGACAACAAGGATTTGTACAGTATCTAAAATACAACTGAACACCATCCAGAAGGGTTTACTTATAATTTCCCAGCTGTATTGCAGAGCGTTCGTAGATGCAACGGAAAGTTGATGGTTGGATTTCCCAGTATTGTACGGGGTTGCTGAAAAGACTCACACCAGAGTATGAGGCCTTCTTCGTATTGTAGCCAGGGGGGCAAAAGTCGTTGGAATTCACAGCAGCAATTTTATTGCTATGAAGGTAGACAATCTGCAATATATAATTAGAGTTATGATAAATTATTTTGATAAGGAACTGTCATTGGTTGTGCAATATCAATAAGGATTAATCATCTTCAGTACCGGTACCTGTGTTCTCTTTCTGTCGGTACTGCAATTTCCTTATTCTTTCTTTTACAAAGGTTTAATTTTTCTTTTCTTAACTATACATCACACTGTTAATCACAGAAATAGTTTTATTTCTGTTGATTTAATGTTCTCAACTTGGTATAAGTAAAGTACACGGAGCACCATTTTGCATAGAATACAGAGATCGGAATTGAGACGTCCAGGTCGGGAAGTGATCAATTCTACTGATACTAGTAAAAAAAGGCCCGTTTCTGACACAAATGAAACGGGCACTAGCAAGGTTTTCCTCAGAGTGTGTATGTTTGAGAGAGTGTGTGTGAGAGTGAGTGTGTGACAGAGAGAGAGAGTGAGACTGGTTGCGAGTGTGTCTGTGAGAGAGAGAGTGTGTGTGATTCTCCTCTCTCCCCTGCCACCCCTGTAGCCACCCAGTGATTCTCCTGTCTCCCCTGCCCACCCCTGTAGCCACCCAGTGATTCTCCTGTCTCCCCTGCCCCCCCCTCCAGCCACCCAGCGATTCTCCTCTCTCCCCTGCTCCCCCTCCAGCCACCCAGCGATTCTCCTGTCAATCCTGCCCCCCCTCTAGACACCCAGTGATTCTCCTCTGTTCCCTGCCCCCCCTCCAGCCATCCAGTGATTCTATTCGCTCCCCTGCCCCCCCTCCAGCCATCCAGCGATTCTACTCGCTCCCCTGCCCCCCCTCCAGTCACCCAGTGATTCTCCTTGCTCCCCTGATTACCTCCTTCGAAGCGGCCGTGTCATTGAAAGCCCTGCCCGTCTCCAGCCTTCCCTTCGAGTTCGTTCCCTCAGAGTCCTACCCTCTGGCTGGCTTCCATAACGTTCCATTGTAACATCTCCTCACGTCAGCCAGGCTCCAGCGTTCCCTTCCCTCTCACTGTTCCGCCCTCTGACGTCATTACGTTTTGACGCGAGGACGGGGCAGTGAGGGGGAATGGAACGCTGGAGGCTGGCTGACGTCAGAAGATGGTTACGAATGCAGGTAGACACATTGGAACATTGCAGGAGCAAATTATTACATAGATTTTAGAGTCTTTTCTAAAATACCCAGAAGAGCACATGTGTTTTTGCCTGCACATGCGGTCAGGGCCGTGCCAACACAGTAAGCGGGGTAAGCACCGCAGGGGGGCGCCGACCTCTGGAGGGCGCCACCGCGGTGCTTACCCTTGCCGCTTACCTCAGCTCCACGCCGCCCTGGGGGCTTTAAATCTTTTACCGCCGACGTCGCAGCAGCTGAGCAGCGTCAGCGAAAGCACTGCTGATGTCTCCAGCCTTCCCTTCGCGCTCGTTCATTCCCTCAGTGTCCCGCCCTCGCAAGGAAATGACGTCAGAAGAAGGCGGGACACTGAGGGAACAAACGAGCGCGAAGGGAAGGCTGGAGACGTCAGCAGTGCTTTCACTGACGTTGCGCAGCTGCTGCCACGATGGAGGTAAATTTAATTTAAATACCAGACTCAGAGGGCGGGCAGATGGACATAGGAGGATGGATGGAGGAGGGAAGGGCAGAGAGGAGCATCGATGGACAAGGATGGACATGGATGGGAGGGCAGGGCCCAGGGAGAGGAGAAATTGCTGAAATGGAGGGGAGGGGAGAGAGGAGAATTGCTGGATATGGATGGAGGAGGACAGGACAGAGAGGGACAAGGATGGACATGGATGGAGGGGAAGGGAGAGAGAAGAAATGCTGAGCATGGATGGAGGGGAGGAAAGAGAGAGGAAGGAGATGAGATGAGGGAAAAGGGAGAAAACCTGCACATTGATGGAGAAAATAGGCAGAAGCTGGATCCACTGGACAGTCTGCAGAGGACCCAGCTTTTACTTACGGATGTAAGGTAAGAAATGAAGTAGAAAGGAGGAAAGTAAAGAAATAAATGGAAAGGAAGCCCTGGAAATGGAGTTAAGAGGACAGACAGCAGCAGAATCAGGTACTGGGCCAGCATGATCAAGTCACCAGACAACAATGGTAGAAAAAATTCATTTTATTTTCATTTTATTGTTTGGAATATGTCCACTTTGAGAATTTACATCTGCTATCTTATTTTGCAATGTATAGCAATTTGTTTCTAAGAATATTGCTGACAATTCCTGTCAGTGTGGCAAGTGGTGAGCGATCATTTTCACAGGGGGGGGGGGGGGCGCCAACTGATAGTCTGCAGGGGGCACCAGAGACCCTAGGCACGGCCTTGCATGCGGTGGGGGCAGTGATTTACAAATATACATGTTGAGAAAATGAATGGCACAAACACACCGGCTTCCCCATGGAGGTGTTGGCATTAACACACAGAAGTGGTGTATAGGTGGCACATTTCCATGTGTAGTTGTCCCATTTAACAACTAGATGTGGAAGGGCACCAATTAAATAGTGAGGCCACACTTTTAGTTTGGTTTCATTTTGGAGATGGAAATAAAGAATGGAGGATTAAGGAGAAGGACTCCCTTAATCCCTTGTGTAAAGCCCTGACTCAAATAAGCAATTCTGTAAAACCTATGTGTGCCTTTCAGCTGGTGTGAAGCTGGACATGGAAGGAATTCACTCAAGGCGGTGTACTGTAAAAATAAATCAAACATGAGCAATGGACAATTACAGCAGTAAAAAATATTCAAATAACAATAGAAAGTATGGCATGGTATACTACTTACGATGCCAACACAATACATAATAGAACATTTTCATTGACAGTGTAGGGTATAAGCAAAGACGGAACATATAGATAGGTAAGAGAGTAAGATGCTTAGTAGAATTTGCATATCTTGTGATTTCTTTTTCCTTTGTAATGTTTTTCTCCCTTTGTTTTCCGAAATCTTGGATCCGAATTTATGGACTTGAGTATTGCTCCTTTATTGAAAATGTGAGGAATTTCCTTTTTTTCTTTCACCTTTTCTTTTCTTTTTATTACGTTTGAGTATGTTACTGTTAAACGGATACTTTCCTGCACAAGATTTTTGCTTGTAATAAATTTAATAATATGAATAAATAAATAAATTTAAAAAAAAAAGAAAGTAAGGTGACTAATTTAAAGAAAGTTGCACATGAGGTCAGAGAGGTGATTAAATATTATCTGAGATAGGGTAGGAGTGGATAAACATGTCCTGCTGCAGTATGTGGAGCCGTGTGTGTGTGTGTGTGTGTGTGTGTGTGTGTGTGTGTGTGTGTGTGAGACTAAGAAGTTAGTTACTCCTTCAACTAACTGAATATCCAGGTATGACCGCTAAACCAGACTTTAACTGGGCACAGGCCAATATTCAGACCAGTGCCTGGTTAAATTGCCCACATAAAGTTAGGCGTCAGAAAACAACAAGGCAAGGAATCCACCAAATCCAACATGGAAAATATAAAACCAGGAGGCAGATCCTATAAAGAGGTAGTCCTTTAATGAAGTGAAAATGATCCCATAAGAATCTGAAAAGACACATAAAAGAATACTGTGCCAACATCTCAAAAATATCCCATTTGAAGATAAAATGGTTCTGAAAACATTGTGAAAAAGGTGATATAATGTCCAGCAAAAAAGTATTGAACAAGTGTCTGCAGGCCTTACAGAGTCCATAATCATCAAAAACGTTAAGAAAAAATGTTTGTATTAATGATTTTATGTTTTTAGTTCATACTGTCCCTGGTGCAGTCAGTATTTGTTCGCGAAACAAGGCCATGTTGGGCACAGATGTTTATTGACCTGGGAGCATTTTCACTTCATTAAAGACTACCTCTTTATATGAGCTGCCTCCTGGTTTTATATTTTCCACATTAAAAGGCCCTTTTACTAAGCCACGTAAGCATCTATGCGCGCCCAAACATGCGCCAAAATGGAGTCATCGCCCGACTACCACATGGCTCTTGCTGTAATTTCATTTTTAGCACGCATCCGATATGCATCTGAAAAATCATTTTTATTTTTGGATGCACATAACAGACACGCGCCGAGTGGCATTTGACGTGCGTAGGTCATTACTGCCCAGTTACCGTGTGAGTCTTTACCACTAGGTCAATGGCTGGTGATAAGGTCTCTCCTCAAGTCACTTCACTGGCTTCCTATCCGTTTCCGCATACAGTTCAAACTTCTCTTATTGACCTATAAGTGCATTCACTCTGCAGCTCCTCAGTACCTCTCCACTCTCATCTCTCCCTACATTCCTCCCCGGGAACTCCGTTCACTGGGTAAATCTCTCTTATCTGCACCCTTCTCCTCCACTGCTAACTCCAGACTTTGTTCCTTTTATCTTGCTGCACCATATGCCTGGAATAGACTTCCTGAGCCGGTACCTCAAGGTCCATCTCTGGCCGTCTTCAAATCTAAGCTAAAAGCCCACCTTTTTGATGTTGCTTTTAACTCCTAACCCTCATTCACTTGTTCAGAACCCTTATTTTATCATCCTCTTTTTAATATTCCCTTATCCCTTAATTGTCCTGTTTGTCTGTCCTGATTCGATTGTAAGCTCTGTCGAGCAGGGACTGTCTCTTCACGTTCAAGTGTACAGCGCTGCGTATGATAAGTAGTAGTCTTTGGGATTCCGGAACCTTGCTACTCTTTGGGACTCTGCACAGAAGCTTGCTACTCCATGTCCTTATCCCTTAATTGTCCTGTTTGTCTGTCCTGATTAGATTGTAGGCTCTGTTGAGCAGGGACTGTCTCTTCATGTTCAAGTGTACAGCGCTGCGTATGTCTAGTAGTGCTATAGAAATGATAAGTAGTAGTAGTAGTCTCAGACCAAAAATGGATGCATGGCAATTTTCATTTTGCCGCACATCCATTTTCAGCAAAAATTTAAAAGACTTTTTTTTTACAGGTGTGCTGAAAAATGGATTGGCGCACACCCAAAACCCGTGCCTACATTACCACAAGCCATTTTCAGCACGCCTTTGTAAAAGGAGACCGAAGTTAGGACAGCTGTTTTAACACTTGGGCAAGTCACCTAAGCCTCCATTGCCCCAGGTATCAAAGCTTCGGGGTCCTTTTACAAAGGCTCAGTAAAAAGTGGCCTGCGGTAGTATAGGCATGGGTTTTGGGTGCACACAGAATTATTTTTCAGCACACCTACAAAAAAAATGCCTTTTTAACATTTCTACCAAAAATGGATGTGCGGCAAAATCAAAATTGCTGTGTGTCCATTTTGGGTCTGAGACCTTACCACCAGCCATAGACCTAGTGGGAAAGAATTTGGGCAGTAAGAACCTATGCGCGTCATATGCCACTTGGCACGTGTCCACTACACGTGGCCAAAAATAAAAACTATTTTTCAGACGCACGCAGCGGACATGCTCCAAAAATTAAATTACCGCAAGAGGCACATGGTAGTCGGCCGGTAAGTCCATCTTGAAGTGTGTTGGGCGTGCGTACAGCAGGGGCGTAGCCAGACCTCACAGTGGGAGGGGGCCAGAGCCCGAGGTTGGGGGCACATTTTGAGTGCCACCCCGCCACTACCCCTCCCCTCCCCTCCCCACTGCCTCGCCTCACTCCCTCACAAACAAATACCTTTGCTGGCAGAGGTCCCCAATCCCCGCCAACCGAAGCCTTCTTTAGCGCCGGTCCCCGGTGCAGCCGCGTTCCCTGCCTGCCCCCTGCTCTTCTTTCTTCTTGCTCCTCCTGTGCACGCTGACGCTCAGGGAGCAGGCAGGCAGAGAACGTGGCTGCGCCACAGACCGGTGTTGAAGGCTTCAGCTGGTGGGGGTTGGGGACCCCCGCCAGCCAAACCTGGGGCCCAGATGAAATTTGCGGTGGCCCAGGGCCCCGTGGCACCCCATAGCTACGCCCCTGGCGTAGAGCCTTATGCGGCTTAGTAAAAGGGGCCCTTAGACTGTGAGCCCACTAGGGACAGAGAAAACAAAATGCCTGCATATAGGACTAGATTCTATATATAGTTGCCAAAAAAGCACTATTCTATAAGCCACGCTTAAAGCAAAGCACAGTTTATAGACTAGTACTTGTGCCCAGGAATTGCGCCTCCATTTATTTATTTATTAGGATTTATTTACCGCCTTCAGGCACGTATCCCTGTAATTCTATAACAATGTGCATTCATTTTAAGAATGCCCCATTTGCTCATGCCCCTCCCATTTCTGCACCCCCTTTTTCTGATCCCGTGTAAATTTACTCGCATCAATGACAATTAAATCCAGTTCGTGCCAACAATTGCTTGATAAAAAGCCACTTTTCAGTTACATTTCACAAGCTTCTTCTTTCTTCAAATATTCTCTGTACACCCACCCCTCCATCTCCCACACTCATATGAAAAGGAATAGTGAGATCTTAAAAGATTAGTTATAAATAATAATAATAACAGTTGTGTATTATCCTACCTGGACGTATTTGTGCTCTGCTAATCCCGAAGGCACTTCAGTGAGGGAGTTGTGGTCCAGGTGGAGTTCTCTCATATGAGGTACATTGGCGAGGGATCCATTTTCCACAGCGGTTATATTGTTAAAACTCAGACCCAGTCTGACGCAAAAACAAATATTTCAAAATGCAATGTGGATCTATGAATTCTAGACAAAACATTTAGTCATCTTACTCTATAAATCCATGTTTTGGAACATCTCTGACATGTCCCTAGCCATGCTTTCTTTTCAGATTACGTACAATTACATAGTAACATAGTAACATAGTAGATGATGGCAGAAAAAGACCTGCATGGTCCATCCAGTCTGCCCAACAAGTGTGCTACTTTTTGTATATACCCTACTTTGATTTGTACCTATGCTCTTCAGGGCACAGACTGTATAAGTCTGTCCAGAACTATCCCTGCCTCCCAACCACCAGTCCCGCTTCCCACCACCGGCTCTGGCACAGACCGTATAAGTCTGCCCAGCACTATCCCCGCCTCCCAACCACCAGCCCTGCCTCCCAACCACTGGCTCTGGCACAGACCGTACAAGTCTGTCCAGCACTATCCCCGCCTCCCAACCACCAGCCCCGCCTCCCGATCTTGACTAAGCTCCTGAGGATCCATTCCTTCGGCACAGGATTCCTTTATGCTTATCCTGCGCAAGTTTGAATTCCGTTACCGTTTTCATTTCCACCACCTCCCGCGGGAGGGCATTCCAAGCATCCACTACTCTCTCCGTGAAAACATACTTCCTGACATTTTTCTTGAGTTAGACATCGCGTTTTATAGAATAGTGTGCAGTGAGATGCACGCACAGATTTTTGACTGCTAATTAACCTCAATAATTGGTTGTTAGCACCCAGTTATTGATGTTTTCAAGCTCGTTAGCCAATTTCCTTGCACATGCATCGCTGATATGCACACAAAGTTGGGCTTTGAAATTTGGGCGTGATATTTTTATTTATTTGTAGCATTTGCAGGGCCGTGCCAACACAGTAAGCGCGGTAAGCGCCGCAGGGGGCACCTGCCTTCAAGGGCGCCGCACTGTCAAGTTGTATTTAAAAAAATCTTACTCCTCCGCTCCATCCCCAATTCCCCGGTGCTTTAAATTTACCTCGCTCCGCCTCCGACGTCTGCGCAGTGTCAGTGAAAGCGCTGCCGGTCTGACGTCTCTCCACCAGCCTTCCCTTTGCTCATTCGTTCCCTCTGTGTCCTGCCTTCAAGGAAATGACGTCAGAAGAAGGCGGGACACAGAGGGAACGAACGAGCGAAGGGAAGGCTGGTGGAGAGACATCAGACAGGCAGCGTTTT
Source organism: Microcaecilia unicolor (assembly GCF_901765095.1). Taxonomy (NCBI): domain Eukaryota; kingdom Metazoa; phylum Chordata; class Amphibia; order Gymnophiona; family Siphonopidae; genus Microcaecilia; species Microcaecilia unicolor. The sequence continues at coordinate 20,788,736 of NC_044039.1, forward strand.
CACTGATGCTGCGCAGGCATCGGAGCCGGAGGCGGAGAGAGGTAAATTTAAAGTGCGGGGGGGGGGGGGGGGGGCGCGTGCGCCAACTGATGGTCTGCAGGGGGACACCAGAGACCCTAGGCACGGCCCTGAGCATTTGTATCCCACATTTCCCCACCTATCTGCAGGCTCAATGTGGCTTACAATTGTTCCGTAATGGTGATCACCAATTTTGGAAAAGAGAAATACATAGTTAAGGTGAAGGAAGACAGAGTGGGTTAGGTATTCAAGTAAGGAAGTTCATTTTCATAATAAGAAATAAAAGGTAATGGGTAAAACTTCAGGCGTGATATATTGTCTTGAACAGTGGAATATAAACTTTAAATCATGATAAAATTAGTATGGACGATTAGGAAAATAAAGAGTTACGTTAATGTGTGGATCTATTGTGAATTTGTTTACTATCAAGTTAGGATGGAATTAATTGTGGTATGCTTTCTTGAATAGATTGGTTTTCAATAATTTACGGGAAATTAATTATGTCGTGAGTTGTTTTTATAGAAACCGGGGCCATGTCTATAGCAGGTATAAATGCATGCATCTAAATAACGGCACTTGTGTGCACAATTTACAACATTCTACACGTTTTCTGTGTAAGTTTGCCTCTTGTGCATAACGCACAGAATACCAATACAAGTTGGTGCGCATTAACCCCCATATTCTATAAAGCGCTCCTAGAGATCCACGCTGAATCCAAGCGTATTCTATAACAATGCGCGCAACTTAATAGACTTTAACAAGCCAATCGGCGTTGTTAACAGCACTTGATAAGCAATAATGAGCACTAATTGGCAATATTTAGAATTTACACGCACAACTTGCTAATCAAATTCTGTAATGCAGTGCATCTAACTTCTAATGCGTGCAGGCAAAAAGGGACATGGTTATGGGTGGGGAAACGGGCATTCCAAAATTTGTACATGTAGTTAAAGAATATGGCCCAGTACCTTTAAATCTATAAGCTGGGTTTTACGCCATGTTTTTGTTGGTGTAAATGGACACAAATAGTTTTAGGCTCAGGGATATCAACTAAGCGCACTCTATATACCGTGCCAAAATCTAGGAGCTGCTTATAAAATATGATTTGGCAGAAATGTTTTCCATGTAGATTTTTTAGTTGCCATATATAGAATCCAGTGACGATACTAGGTTGGCTGCCACCCGGGGCGGATCGCCGATGCGCACCCCCCCCCCCCCCCCCACGGCGCAATGACCCCCCCCTCCCCCACGGTGCATTTTTAGCTGCTGGGAGCAGCCGCGCGGCTCTTGGCTCCGCTGGCTCCCTGCTCCCTTCGCCCCAGAACAGGAAGTAACCTGTTCCGGGGCAGAGGGAGCAGGGAACCAGCGGAACTGACAGGCGCACAGCTGCTCTCTGCACCCCCCCCCCCCCAGCAGCGTGCACCCGGGGCGGACCGCCCCCCACCGCCCCGCCCTTGGTACGCCGCTGGCACTGGCTGAATATTGTCTTTTAAATGCAAGCATAATTATTTCTTACTGATATTTGACTTGCTCTAGTGGGAACAATTTTCACTTTTCTACCTGCAGGCCTTGTTGTTAATTTTTAAAGGGAAAGCATTTATGTTTGAAAACTGCCCATCACTGTTCCCTCTAAACTGAGCAGGTGTCATCCACCTACAGTCCTGCCAGTGGGGGGTGCTGTTTCACTATTACATGTTCAATAGCGAGGCATAGGCAGCTTTTCAGGAGTCCAGAGAACCTGCCTGACCCTCACCCTAGCCAATGAAAAAACAATATTGAAGCAGCACCTCTTACTGGCAGCAGTGCAGTTGGAGGACTCGCGCTCAGCTTACGGGGAACACTGCTGCCCATGGAAAGAAAAATATGTGCTTTCAACTGCTTTTTCTGCAGACAGCAGAATGGGGCAAAACACTATCAGGCTTATTTTCGAAAGAGAAGGACGCCCATCTTTCGACACAAATCGCAAGATGGGCGTCCTTCTCACAGGGTTGCCCAAATCCGTATAATGGAAAGCCGATTTTGGGCGTCCCCAACTGCTTTCCGCCGCGGGGACGACCAAAGTTCCCAGGGGCGTGTTGGAGGCGTAGCGAGGGTGGGACTTGGGCATGCCTAATACATGGGCGTCCTCGACCCATAATGGAAAAAAAAGGGCATCCCTGACGAACACTTGGATGACTTTATCTAGTCCTTTTTTTCTTATGACCAAGCCACAAAAAGGTGCCTGAACTGACCAGATGACCACTGGAGGGAATTGGGGATGACCTCCCCTAACTCCCCCAGTGGTCACTAACCCCATCCCACCCTCAAAAAAAATTTTAAAATATTTTTTACCAGCCTCTATGCCAACCTCAAATGTCATACCCAGCTCCATTTAATCTGCATAGTTTGATTCTAATGTACCACTTCATCTCTATGTTACTCGCATTTTATTTAGCATTAACAGCATTTTTTGTGCCATGGAGTGACGTATCTCCGCCCACTTTACGCACGATAGCACATGAATGCATGTCTTCACATATATTTTTTATGCCACGTAGTGACGTATCTCCGTCTACTCTACATGCGTAATACGCACGGACGGCTACACAGCGTTTTATGTTTCACGCTTTTGGATCAGCTGACACTTTGTGTCGGTTTAATTTCGCGCGGTTTTTCGCGCTCTTCTGGCTATTTGAATTGCCCTGCAGTCCACTTTTACTTTCATTGTTATTGCTGAGATCACTGCGACAGACAGACGGTTCACTTGTGCAACGGTCTTTTTCAAGGTATGCGTTTCACGTCTTCTTTTCTAATACATGCGGTTCGCGCCTATAGCGCTGCCGCGGATTAGCATTTTTGTTTTATCTGAGTGCGGTTTCCTCTATTATTGAAATGCAGTGCATGTTTTCTTTTCTAATTAACTTTTAACTAGTCTTGCGACATTTAGCTAGTCTTGTGTCTTCATTATTAATATGTTGTGCGTGTTCTTTTTCTTAAACTATCTTTTAACTAGTTTTGCCGGTTTTTTAGCTAGTCTTGTGTTTTAATTGCGAAACAGTGCTGGAAAAGACTCAATAGTCAAATCACATGACTTTTTTTCCTTTGGATTTCTTCAAAACTGTTTCACGTGACTATAGGGTTAAACATATTTATTTTCTTATGTACGCCCACTACACTCGTGAATATACGATCTTTTTTGCAAAAACCTTTTTTCTGTCTTTTACAGACCATTTTTAAGATCTTATTTGCAAGATCTTTGGAATCCTTTATCCACTGTTTAAGATTCCTTTGATGTGTTATTTTCATTTCAACCTGATCAATAAGGTTAGTTTTTTCATTAATCCCCATGTATGTATATATTTTCAATTTGTCTCCTGGTTTCATTACTTTGCATTTTTGCCTCTTTCTATTTAATGTTCCTTTCTTCAGTATGTTTATTTGATATATTATTTGGCATATATATATAGATGTATAATTTTTAATTGGCTTTTTTGCTAATAGTATTTTATTTTTTGCATTTATATGGTTCCTTGATTTTTTTGATAATCTATATATGTTCCTCTTTCAGTATAATTTTTGCTGTATATTATTATTATTTTTCATTTTTTATACTTAATTTATTTATTTATTGTTTGTTTATGTTTATAGACTCCTGATGTAGGCCTCTTTGGCCGAAACACAACGTTGTGTCGAGTCATCTTTTATGTGTTATTGTTATATCATTATTTGTTTGGAAATTATTAAACTTTGTTTTTTTAAACATAATTTGGTTCCATTCTTTGGATAGCCTGGCTTATATTCCCACCTTTTTTATTTTTCATACCCAGCTCCATGACAGCAGTATGCAGGTCCCTGGAGCACTTTTAGTGGGTGCTGTGCACTTCAGGCAGGCAGACCCAGGCCCATCCCCCCCTACCTGTTACACTTGTGGTGGTAAATGTGAGCCCTTCAAAACCCACCAGAAACCCACTGTACCCACATCTAGGTGCCCCCCTTCACCCATAAGGGCTATGGTAGTGGTGTACAGTTGTGGGGAGTGGGTTTTGGGGGGGTCTCAGCACACAAGGTAACGGAGCTATGTACCTGGGAGCTTTTTCTGAAGTCCACTGCAGTGCCCCCTAGGGTACCCGGTTGGTGTCCTGGCATGTCAGGGGGACCAGTGCACTATGAATGCTGGCTCCTCCCATGACCAAATGGCTTGGATTTGGTTGTTTCTGAGATGGGCGTCCTTAGTTTCCATTATCGCCAAAAATCAGAAACGACCAAGTCTAAGGACGACCATCTCTAGGGACGACCTAAATTTCAAGATTTGGGCGTCCCCGACCGTATTATGGCCGCCCATCTTGTTTCGATAATACGGGTTTCCCTGCCCCTTCGCCGGGACGTCCTGTGAGGACGTCCTCAGGAAAACGTGGGCGCCCCTTTCGATTATGCCCCTCCACGTGGCCTTAAGAAGCTAATCTACCTGTCTAGGCCCCTTCTCCTGGCCTATGCTTGCCTCTAGGATTACCCTTTCACAATACGGGTATGTGGTACGATAAACTTCTGCATGTCTGTTTGCAAAGTTTTATGTTACCTCACACAGATAACCCCCTGTGGAAATATTTTTTTAATATTTCTGCTAACAACGGAAATGCCGTATGCTGGGGGGTGGACTAACTGGTACATCATCAATGGGGTATAGCAATTAAATAGGGAACAGTCATTAACCTGCTTATAATCGAAAGAGAAAAACGCCTATATTGTGACCCAAATCGGGAGATAGACGTTTATCTCCCAAAAACGAATAAAGCGGTATAATCGAAAGCCGAATTTGGACATTTTCAACTGCACTCCGTCGCGGATGCGGACAACGTTGATGGGGGCGTGTCGAAGGCGTGGTGAAGGCGGAACTGGGGCGTGGTTATCTGCCGATCAGAAATGGGCGCCTTTCGCCGATAATGGAAAAAAAATATGCGTTTTTAGCGAGAATTTAGGACACTTTTCCTGGACCCTGTTTTTCCACGAATAAGGCCCCAAAAAGTGCCCTAAATGACCAGATGACCACTGGAGGGAATCAGGGATGACCTCCCCTGACTCCCCCAGTGGTCACGAACCCCCTCCCACCACAAAATATGCCGTTTCACAACTTTTTATTTTCACCCTCAAATGTCATACCCACCTCCCTGGCAGCAGTATGCAGGTCACTGGAGCAGTGGACTTCAGGCAGGTGGACCCAGGCTCATCCCCCCCCCCCTGTTACACTTGTGCTCCAAACCGCCCCCCAAACCCACTGTACCCACGTGTAGGTGCCCCCCTTCACCCCTTAGGGCTATAGTAATGGTGTAGACTTGTGGGCAGTGGGTTTTGAGGGGGATTTTGGGGGCTCAACACCCAAGGGAAGGGTGCTATGCACCAGGGAGCTGTTTTACCTTTTTTTTTTTTTTTTTTTGTAAAAGTGCCCCCTAGGGTGCCCGGTTGGTGTCCTGGCATGTGAGGTGGACCGGTGCAGTACGAATCCTGGCCCCTCCCACGAATAAATGTCTTGGAGTTATTCGTTTTTGAGCTGGGCGTTTTCGGTTTCCATTATCGCTGAAAAACAAAAACGCCCAGCTCAAAAAAAGATAAACGTCCATGTTTTTTCGAAAATACGATTCGGTCCGCCCCTTCACGGACCCGTTCTCGGAGATAAACGCCCATGGAGATAGGCGTTTCTGTTCGATTATGCCCCTCTTACTCTTTCAAACAAGACAAAAAACAAGAGGACGCTCCCTTAAACCAATGAGCAGCAGATCGAAAAACAAATCATAGAACTTTTTTATTTTCATGTAGTGCATTATTAAACTGTGAAATCTGTTGCCAATGAATGTGACCAAAATACTCACTTTTATTTAGATTTTTATTTAGGCTTTTATTTAGACACTAGTAAAAAAAAAGCCCCGTTTCTGATGCAAATGAAACGGGGTCTAGCAAGGTTTTCTTCTGTGTGCATGTGGGAGTGTGTGTGTCCCTGCCCTCTGCCCTCTCTCCCTTCCCCTGTGCTGTCTGTCCCCTCTCCCCTCGGAGTCGAGTCCTTCAGTGTTAAGTTTCCTGCTGTGCTGTGTTTGTGTTACAGAGATAGTGAGGGCTTCTGCCCTCTCTCCCCTCCCCCCTCTGAGTCCTTTACTGTTACAGAGAGAGCGATTTGAGATTTGATTTCGTGCTTTGCTGTGTTTTCCTTCACTGTTTGTGTTACAGAGAGAGCGAGGGCAGGGCAGACACTCATGGGGAAACCGGATATCTCTCCCCCTTCACACTTCCAGCCGGAGGCTTCATTTAGAACGTTGGTGGTGCCTTTTATATAGAGAGATCTATTCTTAGTACTTTTAGCATATTTATGTTCCACCTTTTACATTATCTGTTTTTTATATTATATTTCATTTTTATATTATGTGCTCCTTATGTTACCCATTTTTATTTGTGTCTATTTATTGCATATTTATTGAGTGGTGTGTTTTATTGTTTCTTAGACTCCTGAGGCAGGCCTTCTGGGCTGAAACACGATTTATGATGAGTCTGTTGAAGATTTAATAAAGAAGTTGGTAGCATCTTTTGGTGCAAGACCTTTTGTTTGGTCACCTCCACTGTTTTTCTTGTCTTGCCAATGGATGTGAACAAGGTGAGTAACACAGTGAGGCTTAGAGGAGATCCTGGTGGAAAAGTCCATAAGAAATTATTTGCCAGGTAAACTTGGAAGAACCATTGCTCATCCCTGGTAATGAGCTATGAGAAACAAATCTACATTGTGGGATCTGCCAGCTTGACTACTGTCGGAGACATGGACTTGATGGACCTTAGTCTGACTCAGCATGGTTTTTCTTAAGTTCCTATGTTCTTATTTAGTTGTTTGTAGTGGCAGAGAGAAGTGGAGAAGTTTGGTAAAAGGAAATGTTTGCTCTATTTGCCTTCATGGACTGTCTTGAAAAACATTAGGGCATTTCTTAAATGCATGGTTTATAAAATAAAACAAGCCGATTACTAATGTTTAGACAGTAATTCCATGCACAGTCCCACTCATGTCCCCAGGAACCTTTGGGCTTATGATGACAACTCTTGTGTACACATTCAGTTATTATACCGTGAAAACAGAGATTCTAAGCTCCAGGTGATCTAAGCTCCCTTTCCTAGCTGGTGACCAGTCTGTGATTTGTTTGGCCTCCTCGGCTTTGCAGTCCATTGCAGTGACTCTGACTATCGTGGGACTCTTTTAACCGGTATCTGGGTTTCCTAAAACTGACCTGGGCAACTCACAGCTAGTGTGGTTTTCAGACTGTGCACAATGACTATGCATGGGATAATGCAAATTTATCTCATGCATATCCATTGTGGCAGAGAACTTTATAACAATATGCCTAATTGTTCAAGTTGGACTGTCATGAATGAAGTTTAACCTAATACCTTTCAGCTCTTATCATAAGACGAACTCTTCCTTCCTGTAACCTAGTCCACTCTACCTCCTCTTCCTCAACTATGTATCTCTCCTCTCCGGAACTGGTAATCACCACTTACGGAACTATGTAAGCCACATTGAGCCTGCAAATAGGTGGGGAGATGTGGGATACAAATGTTATAAATAAATAAATAAATAAATTTGACTGGCTGTGGGGTTCCCAGGACAGATTTGGGGAGCTATTACCTAAATACAAATTGTTAGAGCCACCCCTAGGTATTGTTACATTTTGCTGAATTAATTCATGCGAACATGAACCTACTTGGCCAAATTGTTGAGTCCAGTTAGACTGTTAGCTTCAATCCGTGTGATTTTGTTGCCATCAAGATGAAGCTCAGTGAGAGTGTTTGGAAGGCCTATAATGAAAAGTGCACATAAAAATACAATTTTAGTTTTGCGGTTAATTCTTTGATAAAAGTATAAGGTTGCATTACTGAAAACTATTTCTATTTCATATTTGTATTCCATTTTTTCCACCCAGTCTTGGCTCAGGTCCACCCAGCTGCAACACCACACTGCTCTCGTTCCCCCCACCCCCTTCCTCTGCGGTGTCCAGGCATCTGCACTCAGTCTCTAAACACCTTCCCTCCCCGGTGTGGACACAGGTGTCCTCTGTGCCTGCAACGATTCATTCTCGCTGCTTGCGCCGGCCCTGCAGGCTTCCATCTGCCACGTTCCACCAGACAGGAAACAGGCAATGACATCAGCGAGGGCGGGACATGGCAGAAGGAAGCCTGCGGGGCCAGCACAAGCAGTGAGAATGAATCATTGCAGGTGCCGAGGACGCCTGCACAGAATCGGGGAGGGACGGAGTTCAGAGACAGGAGTGTAGATGCCGGGACACCGCAGAGGAGAGGGAGAAGATGTGGGGTAGGTGAAAAAATATCTCCAGGAAGATATTTGTGGTGTGTGGTTGTGGGGGGGAGCGAGACATGTATGCGTGGAGGGGCCCATCCAATTTACCTCTGGGTTTATCCAAAATACCGAGTCTGGCCACGCCTCCGGTTTATAGCGCAGCAATTCAAGACACATTCTCGGTAGGTTGCAAAAAAACTACATCTTCAATACAGTACTTCAAATTATATCATAAACATTAACCACAATGAATTTCACAGACAGAAATTGAGACTTAATCACTGTTTGCTATAACCAAACTATGGAAGAAACTAAAAACCAAAAGCTCTCAGAAAAGCAAAAAAAATAAAATCTCCCCTAAGTCAGATATTTGCCTGCGATCACAGTGTAGGTCATTCAATAGACCTGCGGCTGCAATGTGGAAGGCTTGTCTATGAGTCTCAGACAATCTGGCAATGGTTACTGGTGGAACAGCCACAAGACACTTTGACTGTGAATGTACCTAAACATATTCCAATATAACCTTTGTCAAATAACGAGGAACAGTCATGCAAAGAGATCTAATAACCAATATACAGTTTTAAACTTGGCACACAGGACATGAGAATCCAATATTGTTTTTACAAAGCTGGTGAAACATAATCTCTGAGAAAGCAGCCCATGAAGAATACGTACTTCTAGCAGGGTTTTAAACAATTTGTAGTACATGTATAAGAGACAACGACAACTCTACCAATAGACCATTACGAGAATAAACAACCGGAAATATTAGGGACTGAAACATTGTTTTAAATTAACTGGCAGCAGCAATGAATTTCAATGGCGTAAAATCTTCAACTTGAAAAAGACCAATTTTGCTAATGCCATCATTTGACCAGCGACAGAGCAGTGGCGTTCCTAGGGGGGGGCCATGGGTGCGGTCCGCCACGGGTGCATGCCGCCAGGGGGTGCCGCCCGCGCCTGTCCTCCGTTGTTCCACGCTTCTTCTCTGCACTGGAACAGGTTACTTCCTGTTCCGGGGCAGAGTAGAATCATCGAACAACAGAGGACAGGCGCGCGAAGCACTCCCCCCGGTGGCGTGCACCCGGCGGGGGGGGGGGGGGGGTTCCTTCGCGGTGGTGTCCTTTCGCCGGGGGGGGGCCGCGCTGCATCCAGGGGGGCGGGGCGCATCGTCGGCGATCCGCCCCGGGTGCCAGCCCCCCTAGGAACGCCACTGCGACAGAGAGTGGTGAATCAATGATAAGTCAAAGACTTTACAACTGAGTAAATATTTGAAATGTTGTATAAAATAAAGTTACCATCATTTATTTGGATTAATTTGGATTTAGCTCACACCTTTTTCAGTAGTTGCTCATGGTGAGTTACATCCAGGTGTGCTAGGTATTTCCTTGACCTTGGAGGGCTCACAATCACTTTTTGCCACCTCAATGGGTGGAGGTAAGGGCTCCCTGCTACATGACCATGAGGTAAGAGTTGTCTTAGCACGTGGCCATGTTTCTGGGGGCTTTTACCCACTGCGGTAAAAATAGGGTTACCATATGTCCGGATTTACCTGGACATGTCCTCTTTTTGAGGAAATGTCCGGGCAACCGGGCGGGTTTTGCCAATCTGCCCGTTTGTTTCTGGACAAATGGGCAGATTGCTAGCCTCCCCTCCCCTTACGTACTACTGCCCTGGTGGTTTAGTGACCTCTTCCGCCTTCGGGGCAGGAAAGAGCCCCCTCTTTCCTGCCCGGAGTGCTGCCCTGCATTATCCTTCCTGTTGCTGATCTCGGCGCCGATTCAAAATGGCCGCCGAGAGTTGAAGTGACCTCCCGAGACTTCAACTCTCGGTGGCCATTTTGAATCAGCGCCGAGCATCAGCAACAGGAAGGATGCATGCAAGGCAGCGCTCCGGGCAGGAAAGAGGGAGCTCTTTCCTGCCCCGAAGAGGTCACTAGACCACTAGGGCAGTAGTAAGGTAAGGGGAGGGGGGTGATGGGGAGGGGGGGGGGTGACGGGGTGTGTGACAGAGGGGAGGGGAAAATGTGACAGGGGGCGGAGCGAGAGCGTGAAAGGGGGCGGGGTGGGGTGTGAAAGGGGGCGGGGTGTGTGGTGGGGATGGGGCATGTGTCCTCCTTTTTGGGGGGCAAAATATGGTAACCCTAGGTAAAAAGGACCCTGGCGTGTGGGAAAAACGGCCCCTGCCACTAGTGCAGGACCCTCTTTCCGGCAGCTTGGTAAAAGGACCCCTAAATGACTTGCCAAAGATCACAATCAGAAGAAGCAGAATTTGAGCTGGGCCCACATGTCTCCACCAATTAAGTATTAAGCAAGAGGGATTATATATATATATATATATATACTAGTAAAAGAGGCCCGTTTCAGAGCAAATGAAACGGGCGCTAGCAAGGTTTTCGTCGCCAACACCCCTCCCTCCCTGGCCAACCCCGTCGTTGTTCTGCCATTGCTCCGCCCCCAACGCCATGACGTTTGACGCGAGGGCGGGGCCCGGAGCGATTTCCCACCCCACCGCCTCCCTGCCTCCCTCCCTGCCAACCCCTTCGTTGTTCTGTCATTACTCCGCCCTCGAGGGTGGGGCCCGGAGCAATTTTGGTGGCTTCACCACCACGAACCTTTGAACCTTTTTGAAGGAAGTCAGAGCTTGGCTTCACTGATGTCAGTGTCCTCAGAACGTTGAGGGTGAGTTTTATTATAGTAGATATATATATATATATATATATATATATACACACTAACCTTCCCTGAAAACCTGCACTGTAAAATATTCAAGAATAAATTACCCTCAGAAACTTAAGAAAGGATTACCCTCCTAGCTGGATTAGGAGGCATTCTGACTCAAGGTGGGGAATGGTTACTGCACAGTTTGATTGTATCTTAGATCATGGAAAAAGACATGATGGAGGACCACAACAACAACAAGAACAAAAATGTTATTTTCATTGCTTTTGAGTGTTGGGGTAAGTAAAAGTGGAGCAAAGGTATAGTTCATTCAGTACAGATTTTATCCTGATTTCTCTGTCTTTGACTGTGGCACTCTCTTCCTTTATTCTCATTTCCTCAGACATTTTATCAGCAGAATGGGGTGGGTCCAATCAATATTTTGCCTGACATAACATCAGCTATTAGAAAGCCTGGGAGCAGGAATGACGACTGGTTGTTTGACCCCTTCAACCAAAAAGTTGTTCTACTGCTCCTGATTTTAGTGCCCTTAATAAATCCCAGTCAGTATCACAATTGCAACTCCTACACCACAACTGGCACCTTTGTTGACGCATACAACTCTTGGGACAGGTGGAGTTTGAACACTGTTAAACTTGTCAAAGTCTGCCTTTCATGCCCAGGGATTTCTGCCCTCATCGGAGAGGAAAGATGGGACTCCGTGAAGGGTATAACCTATGTAGAAGGAGCAAACCTGTGTCTAGTGAAACAAGGGGCAAACCATGGAGTAACTTCAGAAAAGACCTCACAAAAGGATGTTGGTTGTGGTTTTCCATTTGCCGCCATGTACAAAATGTCAAAACCAAAAGCGGAAGACAAGATACCCTCTGAAGTGACAACCTCGTCTAAAGCATTCCTTGTTTTGCTTTCTTTGTGAATTTATTTTGAATATTCTTCCAAATAATAGACCGTTTGGAATCGGCAGTTGAGTCAGTAATATTTTTTCAAGTGATGTACAGTTGTGAACTGGTAACACTGGAAATGTTAGTTCTCATCCCAGGGGCGTAGCCAGACACCCAATTTTGGGTGGGCCTGGGCCCAAGATGAGTGGGCAGAAGTACTCCGCAAGTGATTTGGTCTCTCCCTCTCTCAACTGCATGCCATATGATCCTTCAAACATCAGCCCCTCCCCTGCATACCTTTTAAATAGCAGATTTTCACCGACAGCGAGCAGCACCTAATACACACTGCTCATACTGGCCTCACAGCCTTCCCTCTGATGTAACTTCCTGTTTCCGCATAGGCAGGAATACATCAGCTGGAAGGCTGTGGGGCTGGTGCGAGCAGTATGTATCGGTCGCTGCTCACTGCAGGCATCTGGTATTTACAAGGTATGCAGGAGGGACAGTTGTTGGGAGTTTTTGGCTGGTGGGGCTTGGGGAATCCCTGCCAGCCACATCGTAGATATGCTGCTACTGGGTGGGCCTGGGCCCACCCAAGCCCACCCTTGGCTCCGCCACTGTCTCATCCATTTGTAAGATACAAAAAAAAATCATCCTTGAGTTACAATCTGAAGACTGAGAAGTTTAGTCCAAGGTTCCTCTTAACCATCATGAACTTGAGTGCAGTATTCATGTAGTTCATACCTTACCTTGAGGGATGCGTGTTATATTGGTGTCTGCAATCCGAATGTAGGATAGCTTCTTCATGCCTTGCAATGCTCCTTTCTCGATACCTGAACTTTCCAGCGGATTGGTGCCTAGTTCTGTAAACAAGATATTTTGGGAGTGATTGTCAGCTTTGAATAGTTTAGTCAAAAATGTATTTACAGCGATGAATGTGAGCAAGCATGGTATGAAATGTTCTGACGTCAGACGCATGCAGAGAAACTTGCAGAGAAGATGATTGAGGAAGGAACGCGAAGGGCACAACAGCACTTCGGCTGTCGGGGGTTTGGGTCCCCCGTCAGCACAGGTAGTCCACAATGGCGGTTTTCGGCGGGGCGGGGGTCGACAGTTTAGCGGAAGGGGGGGTATAGGGGGCCGTAGCGCGGGGGGTGACAGATGATTCCGTGGCAGGGGGAGTAGTACTCCTCCCCTTGCCTTGGAATCAGCTATCATGACATCAGTGACGTCAGTGCGTGCCTGCCTAGCAGACCACCTCCAGGGATCCACGGTCCCCAGGCACAGAACGTTGGAGATGAGAATTATTATATAGGATGTTGAAACTGGCATGTCAGCCAATTGTAATATAGCTTCCGTTTGCTGAGTAGATCATTCATTTTACAATGCAATGTTTAGGGGATGGTATACATCTAATTGCATTGTTGTACATGTGTATTTGTTTCAGAACTATTTTACCAATATGTATACTCAAGAAACATTTTGCAACCGTTACTTATGTGACTGACTTACCCATAGCAATCATGTGAGTTAGTCCATCAAACACTGATTTTTGCACTTTTGAAATATCGTTCTCATGGGCTCGTAGCTCTTGAAGTGATTTAGGCATATTTGTAGGAAGTTCCTTTAGGTGATTCTTAGATAGGTAAAGTCTCTCCAATTTTGTTAGTGCAGCGAAGGCTGATGGATCTATCTTCTTGATTTTGTTGTTAACAAGGATCAAAGTCTGAAAAATAAAAAAAAAGAGTTTGATACTAGCAGCATACTACACCCTTTTAAGAAAAGTATTTCTGGAAACCTGTAGCAATGTAAGATTTCCAAAAGGTTACACTTCAGGCAGCATCGTTTAGTAACTAATCTCCCTGTTTACTAAGCTGTGCTAGCAGCTACTGTGCGCTAATGCCGACACAGCCCATTCACAGCCGATGGGAGTTTAAGGTACCATTTTACGTAGAGGAGTGTGTTAGCCGTGTTAGTCCACTCTTAAGGTTATCAATAGAAATCAAACAAAATAAAACATGGAAAAGAAAATAAGATGATACCTTTTTTATTGGACATAACTTAATACATTTCTTGATTAGCTTTCGAAGGTTGCCCTTCTTCGTCAGATCGGAAATAAGCAAATGTGCTAGCTGACAGTGTATATAAGTGAAAACATTCAAGCATTACTACGACAGTCTGACAGGGTGGGAGGATGGGGGTGGGTAGGAGGTATGCATGGGGACATCAAAGCATATCATTGATATTCTAACAGGATGGGTGTGGATAGGTGAGGGGTGGGGTGATCAACAGAGAAATACAGCTTTATGCTTTATAATGGGCTAGGAACCCCAGATCCTTGTTAAGTCCTTTTTGTTGGGTGTTAAAATATTCAATCATTCTGACTTCAAAGGTCTTACGTTCGTGTATGGTTTTAAAGTTACCTTTCAGGATTCTCACTGTGAAGTCACTGGTACAGTGTCCTGGTCCTGTAAAATGCTGACCAACAGGCGTGGGAGCCCTACTGGCACCAGTATTGTTCATGTGATGTCTATGTAAATTGAATCTTCTCTTAAGCATTTTGAATCTGGGAAATGTCAAGGCAGGGGTATTTGGGGATCATTCTGTCCCCCAATACCTTCCAAGGAGAACCCATAGTAAAGGCTGAAGAGTGTGTCGGAGGGTTGAGGGCTTCAGGGAGGACATCCATAGGGGGCAGGGCTTTTCTGAGGGGTTACTTGGGGATACCGAGTACCGGCACCTTTTCCATTGTCTGCTAAAATTGACCCAGGGTCCCCAAGTTTTAATGGAGGAGCTCAGGCTCTACACACCAATTCTGCCTTTGTCATAGATTCTGTGACTGGTTACAGGGGTCCTGGCTATTGTGGGGTGGGTCCCTCAGTGATCACCCCACCCCTGGAATTTGAGTACCAGCACCTTTTTCACTATCGAAAACACACTGATAGGGGGTAAAGAGTTTCAGCAAAGGCATTCAGGTGAGGAGGTACTTAGGGAGCGTCTTCCTTCAGCAGAATCATTTTGGGGGTCCTCAGTCCTAGCAGACACATTTGGGGTGTCCAGGTAGGGCATTCAACGGGTGGCCATTTTCAGCAGAGCCGTTTAATAATAATAATTTCAGGGTGTGCGCGGTTCTTTTTCACTGCACCAGCTGGGGTAAGAGTATGGGAGGAGTTTGCAAGTACAGAAAAAGATATTTAAAAATTCCACCCCCCCCCCCCCCGCCACACACACACACACAAATCCATGGGTAAAAGCATTCATGAATTTTGCATCAACCGATAGACATTTAAATCACTTGTCCATGGCTAACTGTGAATGTTTGGCAGCATTAACCAGTTTGTGCCGCTGAATAATCAGAATGTGTGAGCCAACTTGTGAGCGTTCCAGGGGCAGAGTTGTCATTTATGCGGTTAAGTGCTGATAGTCACCCCTAACCGCATGAGAAAACCTCTTAAACTGGGTTGCTTTAATTGCTTGAGCGGTTAAGGACCAAATAGTTCACTTAACTGCATCAGTTTTAGTGGCCAATGTACAGCTGAAGATGTACTGAAGACGTACAAGGAGAGACTTGCTGACCTGAACATGTATACCCTGGAGAAAAGAAGAAACCAGGGTGATATGATACAGTACTACTACTACTACTATTTAGCATTTCTATAGCGCTACAAGGCTTACGCAGCGCTGCACAAACATAGAAGAAAGACAGTCCCTGCTCAAAGAGCTTACAATCTAATAGACAAAAAATAAAGTAAGCAAATCAAACCAATTAATGTGTACAAGAAGGAGGAGAGGAGGGTAGGTGGAGGCGAGTGGTTACAAGTGGTTACGAGTCAAAAGCAATGTTAAAGAGGTGGGCTTTCAGTCTAGATTTAAAGGTGGCCAAGGATGGGGCAAGACGTATGGGCTCAGGAAGTTTATTCCAGGCGTAGGGTGCAGCGAGACAGAAGGCGCGGTCTGGAGTTGGCAGTAGTGGAGTTGGCAGTAGTGGAGAAGGGAACAGATAAGAAGGATTTATACAGATGTTCAAATATTTGAAAGGTATATATTCGCAGACAAACATTTTCCCGAGATAAGAAGGTGGTAGAACTAGATGACATGCATTGAAGTTGAAAGGGGGCCAACTCAGGAATAATGTCTGGAAGTATTTTTTCACTGGCAGGGTGGTAGGTACCTGGAATGCCCTCTGGTGGCAGGTGATGGAGATGCAAACGGTAATGGAATTCAAAAATGCATGGGATAAAAAACAAAGGAATCCTGATTGGAAGGAATGGATCCAAAGAAGCTTAGCGGAGATTAGGTAGCAATACCACTAATTTGGGAAGCAAAGCCAGTGCAGGGCAGTTCTACGGTTTGTGCCCTCGCCGTGGCTGAATAGAGTTGGATGGGCTGGAGTGGAGCTTTTCAGGGGCTTCGACGTTAATTCAGAAATTGTAGAACAAGGCTATTGCTGGGCAGACTTCTATTCACTCTGCTGCTCCCCAGTACCTCTCCACTCTTGTTTCTCCCTACGCCCCCCCCCCCCCTCGGGTACTCTGTTCTGTTGATAAATCTCTCTTATCTGTCCCCTTCTCCTCTATTGCTAATTCCAGACTCCGTTCCTTTTATCTTGCTGCACTCCCAATCTTGAGTATAAATTCTTTGTGTTCTGTTCCCAGATATAACAACATTTAACTGCCTCATTATTCAGTTGTATCAGATGTTTTTTTTAAGTGAAGTCCTCAAAAGCTAGTTTACAAGCTCTTTTAGGAAGAGACTGCAAACTTCTTGATGCGGTCTGCAGAAAGATATTCCAGAGTTCTGTCCTAACATTGAGAATCGCTTTGTATCAGCTTCAGGTCTTACACTATTGGCATACTTTACTCCAGCAACTTGTGGACAACTCTCATCTTTTTTCTGATTCTCAGCATGATCAGTTACATCTATGACCTCCAGGAATCAACATGTCATCTAATCAAGTCTGCCTAGGACAATTTTCATACCACTACTAGAGCTGTGTAGCTGTTGCCATTGCTGCCATAGACTTGCTTGGCTTAACTCTTGTCTCAGAGAAGATCTCTGTGATCATCTGCTTACTTTATTTTTTGTCTATTAGATTGTAAGCTCTTTGAGCAGGGACTGTCTTTCTTCTATGTTTGTGCAGCGCTGCATACGCTTTGTAGCGCTATAGAAATGCTAAATAGTAGTAGTAGTAGTATTCACTCTGCCGCTCCTCAGTACCTCTCCACTCTTGTCTCTCCCTACGCCTCCCCTCGAGCACTCCGTTCTGTAGATAAATCTCTCTTATCTGTCCCCTTCTCCTCTATTGCTAATTCCAGACTCCGTTCCTTTTATCTTGCTGCACCTCACGCCTGGAATAAACTTCCCGAGCCTGTGCGTCTAGCCCCCTCTTTGGCCGTTTTCAAGTCCAAACTTCCCACCTCTTTACCACTGCTTTTGACTCCTAACCACTGCTCACGTGCCCTATCCTTTATCCTCATCTCTTTATTCCCCTACCCTTAATTGTTCTGTCTGTCTCATGTCTTATCTAGATTGTAAGTCTTTGAGCAGGGACTGTCTTTTTGTGTATGGTGTACAGCGCTGTGTATGCCTTGCAGCACTATAGAAATGACAAGTAGTAGTAGTAGTATGGTCTAGGCCCTGAACATGGCAAGGACAAATCAAGACCAGGTATACATATGAAGTATCACATCATAAACTCATTATTGAGCAGATTGGATGGACCGTAGAGGTCTTTATCTGCTGTCATCTACTATATTACTATATTACTGTGTGGCTGAACATGGCCTGGCATTAAATATCCAGGAATACAGCCAGCTACTGGCTAAATATCTACTCCAATGATTAATGAGAGAGAAAAATATTTGAGCCCTCAAAAATTATCAAAATCAAATGTTCTGTAGGAATTCACCAATGACATTGTTAACCTCATGCTCATATGTTCTTACATGAAGATTCTTGAGGCTCTTGAGATCATTTTCTTTTATTTCAGTGATTTTGTTGTTCTGTAGGTCAAGCAAAGTAGTGTCTGAGGGAATATTCTTTGGCACTGTGTCTAGACCTGCGGAAAGAGAAGAGTTGAAATAAATATAGAAATAAATAAAAATAAATACGCCTGGAAAATAGACATTTGTTGTTCCAGTAATTCAACAAATCATTCTACAGTAGTTCCTTTCAATATATAAACCAAGAAGCTGTTCAGATTTCTGTTTCAAGCTCACTAGTTTACATGGCCTAAAATATTATCCGGCTGATGTTCAGCCCACGGCAGTCAGCGTTTTTTAAAAACGTTGACTGCCATGGGCAGATTTAGCCCCGGATTTTCAATGCTGGGCCATTTCCAGGCACCAGAATTGACTATATGGGGATATATACATTTAAAGAAGCCACCAGGGCTTTTGCAGGTCTCAGCCAGAATCCACATAAGACACTTATGCAGGCTTCGGCTAAATATCAACCGGGACCTACATAAGTTGCTCACCACTCCTCCGAATCCCCCTCCCTCTCTCTCTTCCCCATGACCCTGATGATCCTCCTTCTTTGGCCAGCTTAAACTTAACCAGCCAAGTCAATATTTAATGCGCATTAACCTACAAGTTTACATACATTTAAGTTGATTAGCACGCAATGAAGGAATGTTAAAAGATTGTTATCAAAAAGATTGTTATTAAACGAAAAAAAAAAATCCTAAAATGAAAAAAGGCCAATCAACAAGAAATTTTGTGCACACCCCTAGAACTTACCTTCTCTTGATTCAGAGGACTTATTTAATTTACGAATACCACCTAAATCGCTTGATTTCACTAATACAAGAGCCTCAGAAACAAAGGTATGTCTCATCTGCTTTAAATTTCATTGCACAGTGATGGTGGTTCCCAGCGTTGGTGGTGATTCCGCTGGAAGGGTTCAAGGTGCTCTGCGCCTGACCAGTTGCATGCGTCTCTGAGCACCAGGGACCCAGGCCTGGAGGTCTCGGAGTCCTATCCGCAGCGTGGCTGTGGAGTGTTTTACCAGCAGTAGTAACAGCGTGTTAGCCTTGCAGACTTCATTAATGGTTTCCAAAGAATATGGGTTAAACGTTTGTCCACAAAGTGTGAATCTAGTCATCCTGCGTTCTAGAAACAGCTCAGAGACTTCCACTTGTTTAAGACTTTTTGGCTACTGTGTTTGTAATACATTGATCTTTCTTTTTGTTTTACTGTAATCCGCTCTGGATAAGGGTGGGCAAGAAAAACAATAAATCTAAATCGTATCATTCTTTTCTAAAGGAAAATGAATGGTATGTAGGGTGTGCATGCCTATTTTTGGATATCAAGCTCATAAACGTTGCTAAAACCGAAATGTCCATGAGCACGGGGAGGCCAGATGTCTTTGCTCATTTTGGTACCTGTATGGATTATTAGAAAACCTAGCAATAAGATATAGCTGTTGGATTTACTGTTAGTCCTCCTGTTAGGATCACAGAGGAGGGGCCTAGTGGTTAGGACGGTGGCCTTTGGTCCTGGGGAACTGAGGAACTGAGTTTGATTCCCACTTCAGGCACAGGCAGCTCCTTGTGACTCTGGGCAAGTCACTTAACCCTCCATTGCCCCATGTAAGCCACATTGAGCCTGCCATGAGTGGGAAAGCACAGGGTACAAATGTAACAAAAATAAAATAGATGCTATTGGAGATTCTAGATGGAATGTTGCTACTATTGGAGATTCTACATGGAATGTTAATGTTGCTATTCCACTAGCAACATTCCATGTAGAAGGCTGTGCAGGCTTCTGTTTCTGTGAGTCACGGCCACATTGGTGATCCTGCAAGGGACGACTTGGCTTATGCTACTCTTCTCCACTCCCTCATGGCCTTGCAGTTGACTATTGCAATATTATTTACATGGGTCTTCCTTCCTCAGACGCCTACAGTCAGTCCACAATACCTCCATCACCATCAGGCGTCTATCTTGGGCCTGTTGTTACAACCATATTACCCCTCTCCTAATCAAATATCACTGGCTCCCTGTTTCATTTAGAATTTGTGTTGCATAAAGTTTGGCATCAAGGCGGGGTCCCTTTGTACCTCTCCTCTTTGATCTCCCCTTACACCCCCCTTCTCAGTCATTACACTCCACTTCTGAGCACAGCCTGTCTATTCTCCTCAGATCATTTCTCATGTCTGGAGTTTACATGCCAATCTGCATTTTTCTACATTACCCCCTCCCTCCGGGGGGGGGGGGGGGTTACTAAAGTTTAGCTCAAGTTAAGTGTAGCAGAGCCCATAGGAATAAAATGGGCTCTACTGCAGATAACTGGAGCTAAGCTTTAGTAAAAGACCCCCTCAGGGGTTTTATTCCATTGTCCCTCCAGGCTGAGTTGTCCTATGTGAAATTCAAAACTTCCCTGAAAAGGCTTCTCTATTCCATGGCTTTCCCTGGCTTGGCGGTGGAGTATAGATACCCCGGCAGTCAGTCTGGCATCTGTTTCTCTCCTGCTTTCATCTTTGATTGAATTGTAGTTCCTTTCTATTCCAATTATATATTTAGATCGTAGACTGCTTTGATGTTCCTAATGAAAGGCCATTAAACATAAACATCAACTTATCAGTGAAGGTGGTGAACAGCAATACTTTAACAGATTCTGGACTTGCTTGCCGCCGCCCCCCCCCCCCCCCAAACTTGAAGGGCAATACAAAGATTGAAAGTTCAAAAAGGAGACACAGGAAGGAGGTGTTTGTGTTGAGTAAAGGGGGAGGAGAAGAGATGCTGCTGTGGAGTTCAGTATGAGAAATTACAATACCTACCCAAACTGGAAGAAACACAACTGGGCAGATAGGAAGGACCAA
The DNA here is from genome assembly GCF_901765095.1 of Microcaecilia unicolor. Taxonomy (NCBI): domain Eukaryota; kingdom Metazoa; phylum Chordata; class Amphibia; order Gymnophiona; family Siphonopidae; genus Microcaecilia; species Microcaecilia unicolor. Next base: position 20,809,441 of record NC_044039.1, read on the forward strand.
GCTGGTTCTTGTCTGCCATCATTTGTTAGGTTTTGTTTTAGGCCAATAATCTAAAGATCTACGGGGCCAATATTCAGCTGTCAAGGGGTGAGCGTCTTGGTCATCGCCGATGGCATTATTCACAATTATTCAAAGCCAGGACCTGTGTGGACTTCGGCTTTCAATATACAGTTATTTTTAAGCCAGATAACACATAGCCGCTTAAGTCAATATTCATCACTTAAGTGGCCATGGGTTACTGCATAAAAATAGGACCCACTTTTATGCAGTCCTATTTATACTGTAAACCTGGCCACTTAAGGGCTAAACATCAGCTTTTTTTTTTCCCGTTATCCGCGAAAGCCGGCCATCTGGTAGCCACGCCCATGCCCGCCCATGTCCCACCTTCGCTACGCCGCCGACAAGCCTCCTTGAACTTTTGCCGGTGTGGCGATGGGAAAATGGCGATGGTGTCAAAAAAGCTGCTTTCGATTATATCGATTTGCTGCTTTTGAGAGATCGCCGGCCATCTCCCGATTTATGTTGGAAGATCGCCGGCGATCACTTTCGAAAATAAGCCTGTTAGCCGGTTAAGTGCCACTGAACATTAGCAGCTAGTCCAAACCAAGCGATTTAACCAGTCAGTGGCCAGCTAATTCGCTTTGAATATCGGGCCCTGCATTCCTAACTTTCAGAATTAGAAGGTCTAGATGTTCCAAAATTAAAATTCTCATCTGCTGAGCTCCTAAATTCAAGTTTCTATGTTTTACTAGACTCTACAAAATGGATGGAGCCAAGTCAGAGGGAATGATGTACAGTATTTTCTAGAAGAGAATCCACTATCGTGTTTCCCCGAAAATAGGACCTACCCCAAAAATAAGACCTACCCGGGTTTTCCTGCAAATTTAAAATATAATTCATCCCCCCAAAAGTAAGACCTACCAAACTTTTTTTTTAAGCAGGGCCGCCGAGAGCCACCCGAGGTCGCCCCCCACCCGAGGTCGCGCCCCCCCCTCCGTCATTCCTGGAACTAACCTGAAGCTCCTTTCACCTTCGCAAGTTCGGATTCGTCAGGCGAGGGCGGGACACGGAAGGAAGGAGAGGTCTGCCATTCTACGCGCGTAGGTCATTACCACCCAGTTAACGCATGAGACCTTACCGCTAAGTGAATGGCTGGCAGTAAGGTCTCAGACCCAAAATGGACACGCGCCAATTTCTATTTTGCCGCACACCCATTTTTGGCCCAAATTTTAAAAAGGCCTTTTTTACAGGCGGGCTGAAAAATGGATCTGTGCGCGCCCAAAACCCGCGCCTACACTACCGCAGGCCGTGTTTCAGCACAGCTTAGTAAAAGGACCCCTCTATGAATAAAAGTAGGTGCCTACTCTTCTTTGTAGAGTATTGCAGCAGGTGGCATAGTTGCACCTATCTGCATCAGGGGCGTAGCTATCATGGAGCCACGGGGGCATGGGCCCCCGTAGATTTGGCCCTGGACCCCCCTGCCACAACCCTCTCGACCCCCCCCCTTCCCGCCGCCAACCCTTCCCCGCCGCCGTCGCTTACCTTTGCTGGCAGGGGACTCCAACCCCCGCCAGCCGAAGTTCTCTCCTCGGCCACGCGGCATTGCTTGCTGAATGATCTGATCAAGTTTCTGTGCGTGCGTCTGACATCCTGCACGTTGTACATGCAGGACGTCAGACGCACGCACAGAAACAGATTCAAACTTCATCAGATCATTCGGCAACGCTGCGCAGCCGAGAAGAGGACTTCAGCTGGTGGGGGTTGAGGTACGCGGCGGGAGACGGTTGGCAGGAGGGGTCGAGAGGGTTGCGGTGGGGGGGGGTCAGCAACGCCGCGCGGCCGAGAAGAGGACCTCGGCTGGCGGGGGTTGGGGTCCCCCGCCAGCAAAGGTACGCGGCGGGAGAGGGTTGGTGGCGGGAAGGGGGGATCAAAAGGGTTGCGACGGTGGCGGGGGGGCGGCGGCACTGGGGGGGGGCTAAAATGTGACCCTTCACCTCGGGCTCTGGACCCCCTCCCGTCGAAGTCTGGCTACGCCCCTGATCTGCATGCATGAGTGTGTATAAATTATAGTTCTCTATAATACTCGCATGTACACTCTGCCCATGCAAATGGCACTGGCAAAATACACCAAACAAACCACACAGTGGATGTGACAGAATATTTTTTGTTACATTTGTACCTCGCGCTTTCCCACTCATGGCAGGCTCGATGTGGCTTACATGGGGCAATGGAGGGTTAAGTGACTTGCCCAGAGTCACAAGGAGCTGCCTGTGCCTGAAGTGGGAATCAAACTCAGTTCCTCAGTTCCCCAGGACCAAACTCCACCACCCTAACCACTAGGCCACTCCTCCACTGTTGCTACTATTTGAGATTCTACATGGAATGTTGCTATTCCACTAGCAACATTCCATGTAGAAGTCGGCCCTTGCAGATCACCAATGTGGCCGCGCAGGCTTCTGCTTCTGTGAGTCTGACGTCCTGCACGTACATGCAGGACGTCAAACTCCCAGAAACAGAAGCCTGCGCAGCCTTCTACATGGAATGTTGCTAGTGGAATAGCAACATTCCATGTAGAATCTCCAATAGTAGCAACATTCCATGTAGAATCTCCAATAGTATCTCTTTTATTTTTGTTACATTTGTACCCTGCGCTTTCCCACTCATGGCAGGCTCAATGCGGCTTACATGGGGCAATGGAGGGTTAAGTGATTTGCCCAGAGTCACAAGGAGCTGCCTGTGCCTGAAGTGGGAATCAAACTCAGTTCCTCAGTTCCCCAGGACCAAACTCCACCACCCTAACCACTAGGCCACTCCTCCACTCCTCCAGTGGCTTGAAGTCTTTAGTAATAAAGTGACTTGACATGACCGTGTTTCTGCTAATAGGCCTGCCACGGTGCTCTGACTTAAAAGACACAAACCAATGTAAATTTCAAACAAAAAAACAGGCAAAGGGGAAAAGGGGCCCACAACTTCCACAAGAGGCAAGCACAAAACAACAGTGGAGCAAATTGGTTTTTGTCTTTTAAGTCAGAGTGTGTTGGCGCTTCACAAGATTTCACAATTGCGCAGTGAGAACCTTAGACTCCTGATGCAGGCCTTTTAGCCAAAACATGGCTGTGTCGAGTCGCTTGAAGATATATTATTAAACACTTCCAGCCTATTTCTGTCACCTCAACTGTGTTAGAAACATAGAAACATGACGGCAGATAAAGGCCACATGACCCATCCAGTCTGCCCATCCTCTGTAACCCCTAATTCTTCCTGTTCCTAAGCGATCCCACACGCTTATCCCATGCCTTTTTAAATTCTGACACAGTCCTCGACTCCACAACCTCCACCGAGAGGCCATTCCACGCCTCCACCACCCTTTCTGTGAAATAATACTTCCTTAGGTTACTCCTAAGCCTATTTCCTCTTAATTTCATCATATGCCCCCTCATTCCAGAGCTCTCCAGTTGAAAAAGGCTCTCTTCCTGTACATAAATGCCCTTGAGCTATTTAAACATTTCTATCATGTCTCCTCTGTCCCTCCTCTCTTCCAGCGTATACATGTTCAGGTTCATAAGCCTGTCTCTATAGTTTTTGTGTTGAAGATCGCTTACTAATTTTGTACCCGCCTTCTGGACCGACTCCATCCTGTTTTGATTGTTGTTTTGATTGTGGAGTGTGGTTTTTCTGTGGTTCCAATGGCACAGTACACACCATCAAAGCATGACACAGACCTTTCACTAGTTGGTATTCTACGTGAGGTCATCTACAAGTGTAAGTGGCTATTTATGTGCATAAATGACTAGACTAGCATCCTGCCACCTTAAACTAGGCAACTCCGTACAAAATTACTCCTGAGATATTTGATGATGATTCCTGGTGCTCAAGAGCTAACTTAAGAGCCTAAGGTGCCCTTTTACTAAATCTTAGCATGCGCTAAATGCTAAGAAGCATGTTATATACCTATGGGCATCTTGGCATTTCGTGCGAGCTAATTCTGTTAGCGCACACTGGGGCCCTTTTACTAAGATGCATAGGCGCCTACGCACGTACACTGTGCGTGAAATTAGAACTACTGCCCAGCTACCGCGTGCCCCGGGTGGTAATTCTAATTTTGACGTGTGTCCAAAATGCGCAGCAGAAAATAATTTCTATTTTCTACCGCGTGGCGCTAACCGGGCGGTAAACGGCAGTGTACGTGTGCTGACGATTACCACCCGGTTAACGCGTGAGACCTTACCGCTAAGTCAATGGGTGGCGGTAAGGTCTCAGGCCCAAAATGGATGGACGCTGATTTTTATTTTGCTGCACGTCCATTTTCGTCAAAAAAGGCCTTTTTTACAGGCGCACTGAAAAATTGACCAGCGCACCTTAGTAAAAGGACCCCTAAATGAAGGAACCGTATTTTGAATGGGTTGATTCACTAACCCACGTGGAGGGGCATAATCGAACAGGGGCGCCCATCTCTAAGGACGGCCCCATAAAGGGTTGTTCCCGAACGTATTATCGAAAGAAGATGGGCGTCCATCTTTCGTTTCGATAATACGGTCGGGGACGCCCAAATCTCAACATTTGGGTCGACCTTAGAGATGGCCGCCCTTAGAGATGGCTGGCCTTGGTTTTCACCGATAATGGAATCCAAAGACAGCCATCTCAAAAACGGCCAAATCCAAGCCATTTTGTCGTGGGAGGAGCCAGCATTTGTAGTGCACTGGTCCCCCTCACATGCCAGGACACCAACCGGGTATCCTAGGGGGCACTGCAGTGGACTTCAGAAATTGCTCCTAGGAGCATAGCTCCCTTACCTTGGGTGCTGAGCCCCCCAACCCCCCCCCCCCCTCCAGATCCGCCTGCCTGAAGTACACTGCACCCACTACAACTGCTCCAGGGACCTGTATAGTGCTGCGGTGGACCTGAGTAAGGCATTTGAGGCTGGCATAGAGGCTGTCAAAAAAGTATTTTTAACCTGTTTTTTATGGTGGGAGGTTGTTAGTGACCACTGGGGGAGTAAGGGGAGGTCATCCCCAATTCCCTCCGGTGGTCATCTGGTCAGTTTGGGCACCTTTTTGAGGCTTGGTCGTGAGAAAAAATGGACCAAGTAAACTCGGCCAAGTGCTCGTCAGGGCCGCCCTTCTTTTTTACATTATCAGCCGAGGATGCCCATCTCTTAAGCATGCCCCAGTCCTGCCTTCGCTACGCCTCCAACACGCCCCCGTGAATTTTGGTGGTCCCCGCGATGGACTGCAGTTGAGGGTGCCCAAAATCGGCTTTCGATTATGCCGATTTGGGCGACCCTGAGGGAAGGACGTCCATCTCCCGATTTGTGTCAGAAGATGGGCACCCTTCTCTTTTGAAAATGCCCCTGCTAGCGTTCCGTACGGAAATCCAATCATGTTCTCTAACAGCACAAATAATTTAATTTGGCTTAACAAGCCAATCAGCATTGTCAACAGCACTTAACAAGCAATAATGAGCACTAATTGTCAATAATTGGAATTTACACACACAAATTCCTAAGCATATTCTGTAATGCACTGTGTCTAAATATTAATGTGTACACACAAAAAGGGGCATGGTTAAAAGCGAGGAAATGGGCATTTCACGGGCATTCCAAAATTTCGTGCACTGTTATAGAATATGGCCCTCTGCGCCTAAATATACATGCTGGGATTTATGCCGCATTTTCATCGGTGTAAATGGATGCGCATAGTTTTAGGCGCTAGGGTATCAACTAAGCCTATTCTATATACCGCACCCAAATTTAAGCACCGCTTATAGAATACGCTTAGGCAGAAATGTTTTCCGTACGGATTTTTCAGGCGCCGTATATAGAATGTGGCCCATAATTCCTAGACACACTTCTGACCTACCCATACCCCTCCCATGTCCACACACCCCTAAACGTTGTGTGTGATAGAATCCTGACTAAGGGCAGTTCCATGTGCAAGTGCTAATTGGTGCCAATCACTACCAATTAATACCAATTGAAGCCAATAATTTATTTATTTATTGCATTTGTATCCCACATTATCCCACCTCTTTGCAGGCTCAATGTGGCTTACAATAAATCGTTCTTGGTGATAATAGATTAGAACGCAATCAACCCCAAATGACAGCCTAATTAAATTACGTTGCATGTTCAACCAACTTTTTTGCTATAAATTGCAACTTTGTACTCTCAGCGTAAAGTTGGACGCCCAGTTTTATAGAATTGGGAGGATCAGGACAACAGGAGTGTGAGACTGAAGTAATTAAAATCCCAATTAGATTAGCAAGAATGCAAATGGATCGTATTTTATAAATCCAATTTTTTTCCCAAAAGTGCCATCTCTGTACCAAAATGTGCATAGGAAATGCAACACTTGGGATTTTAGTTGGGGGCTGGAAAGCATTTTCAACGCTGGAAGAAGAACATGTCTTTAAATCAGGCACAAGGGCCAAACACATCAGTCACCTAATTGTGTTCCTTCTCATGCAATAAACATTCCCGCTAACCACTCTATCCTGTCCAGCCATCTCCATTTTGTATATTTGCTGGTCTTTTGCTTTTATGCACTGGAAGAAAAGAGTCAGATTTTGTAACATTTACTCCAAGAGAGTCTAAACAATGCCAAGGATAACAGCTGCAGCCAGACAGCATGAACCTTTTTCATAATCAGAAACAGAATTATCAGACGAGAGAGGGAGAGGCAGAGAACCAAATCCCATCAGAACTGCAGAATGGAAGTTGTAACAGAAAATACCATTTACAGGTTTTTCTTGTTCGTTTACGGAAAAATCTTTTTCTGTAATTAACTAGTAAGGTTTTCCTATTGATTTCTGTAAAATGTCTCTGCATCTGGTCTTAAAAAAGATACAGTGAACGCAGAAAATGGACAGAGAAGGGCGATGAAAATGATAAAGGGGATGGGAAGACTTCCCAATGAGAAAAGGTTAAAGCGGCTAGGGCTCTTCAGCTTGGAGAAAAGACAGCAGAGGGGAAATATGATAGAGGGCTATAAAATAATGAGTGGACTGGTATCGCTTGTTTACTCTTTCCAAAAATACTAGCACTAGGGGGCAAGCAATGAAGCTACAAAGTAGTAAATTTAAAACAAATCAGAGACAATTTTTCTTTACTCAATGTGTAATTAAACTCTAGAATGCATTGCCATAGAATGTAGTAAAAGCAGTTAGCTTGGCAGGGTTTAAAAAAGGTTTGGATAGTTTCCTAAAAGAAAAGTCCATAAGCCATTGTTAAGATGGACTTGGGAAAATCCACTGCTTATTTCTAGGATAGAAAAACTGTCAAACTTCTGCGACACCAATCTACTAATAATGCAACTTATACAATACAAAAGTAGTAGAAATTAAAGCAAGAGTAACAGTTGACTACTATATAGGTTCATAGGGGAAAGTCTCATATAGTCACTGGGGTTACTTTCACTTCACCAATGTGGTAAACACCTGTTCGTGACGAATTTAATCATAGACAAAACAGTAGATCACTTCATGCAAGGATGACTGAACATCGTTTGCGGAACATAGGAGCCCCGTTGGTGCAGCATTGCATTAAAAACAATCACACTGTGGATGTCTTAACATGTATGGTGATCGACCATGCTATCCTGATATCTAGGGGAGGTGACCGCAATAGGAAATTATTGCAGCAGGAAACTTTTTGGATCTACCATCTGGACACCCTGGAACCTAAGGGGCTGAATACATACATACATTGGGGATGTTTTATGTGACACACGGTTAAAGTTCCAGGATGTGTCATCATCTGTCAGTTACTTCAGGTATAGTTACCATCATGGGAGCCAACTTTTCAAAATGATTGGGGGTGCAGAAATTTTTTTTTTTTTTTTTTACAGGTGGTGCATTCCCCCCTCCCCCTGTCCCCCCTCCCCCTGTCCCTCTCCCCTCCCTCATCCCCCTCCCCCCTCATCCCCCTCCCCTGTCTCCCTGTCCCCCCTCCCTCCGAGTTCCAGGCCCCCCTCCCTCCCCTCTCTCTCTCCTTTCCCTCCCTCTCCCTCTGAGTTCCAGGGGCCCCCTCCCTCCCTCCCTCCCAGTTCCAGGGTCATTGTCCCTCCCTTCCTCCCATCGAGTTCCAGGCCCCCCGCCTCCAAATTTTAAAAGTCATCTATTTTACCTCATTGGGGTTAGGGCGGCAGCAGTGGTAAAAAGCATGCAGACTCGGCTCGGTGCTTAGTTGTTTTCCCTTCTCTCTCTCTCTCAGCTCTGGTCCCACCCTTGCGGAAACAGGAAATGAGGGCAGGACCAGAGCTGAGAGAGAAAGAGAAGGGAAAACAACTAAGCACCGAGCCAAGCCTGCATGCTTTTTACCGCTTCTGCCGCCCTAACCCCGAGGAGGTAAAATAGATTACTTTTAAAATTTGGAGGGAGGGGGCCTGGAACTCGATGGGAGGGAGGGAGGGAACGAACTTACGGTGGGTGAACGAACTTCCGGTGGGTGAAATATTGGGGGTGCTCGAGCACCCACAGCACCCACGGAGTCGGCGCCTATGGTTACCTTATATAAGACGCCGCCGCCATGATTTTGTTCATGGTGGCAGGCTGATGATGAGGCTGAGAGACTGTGAGCCATGAGATTGATCACTTATGCAGGAGTGCTGCATTCGATGGCAGTGCTAAGCTGTTTGTGCTTTATTTTGTTTCAGCAGGTCCGGTGAGAGATTATCCCCTGACAAAGCTGTAAAAGCGAAACAGGCACCTGTCGGGTTTTACAAATACACCGAGACATACAGATAAGTGTTGGAGATTCACTTCCGCTAGCACAATACCTATCGGCATAACCACCACAATGGATATTGAATGTTAAGACATATTGGTGGCAACATTATAGTGAGTAAATGAACTAAGAACAAAAAAAGAAAAAATATAAAGTGGATTGTTGATAAAGAACGCTACTGCGACCATATATCTAGGAAGGCTGGGGTTTTGTCTATGATGAAATTCGTCACGAACAAGGGTTCACCGCATTGGTGAAGTGAATGTAGCCCCTGTGACTATATGAGTGGAGGAGTGGCCTAGTGGTTAGGGTGCTGGACTCTGGTCCTGAGGAACTGAGTTCAATTCCCACTTCAGACACAGGCAGCTCCTTGTGACTCTGGGCAACTCACTTAACCCTCCGTTGCCCCATGTAAGCCGCATTGAGCCTGCCATGAGTGGGAAAGCGCGGGGTACAAATGTAACAAAAATAAAATAGATACTATTGGAGATTCTACATGGAATGTTGCTACTATTGGAGATTCTACATGGAATGTTGCTATTCCACTAGCAACATTCCATGTAGAAGGCTGCGCAGGCTTCTGTTTCTGTGAGCCTGATGTCCTGCACGTACGTGCAGAACGTCAGACTCACAGAAGCAGAAGCCTGCGCGGCCACATTGGTGATCTGCAAGGCCCGACTTCTACATGGAATGTTGGAATAGCAACATTCCATGTAGAATCTCAAATAGTAGCAACAGTGGAGGAGTGGCCTAGTGGTTAGGGTGGTGGACTTTGGTCCTGAGGAACTGAGTTTGATTCCCACTTCAGGCACAGGCAGCTCCTTGTGACTCTGGGCAAGTCACCTAACCCTCCATTGCCCCAGGTACAAATAAGTACCTGTATATGTAAGCCACATTGAGCCTGCCATGAGTGGGAAAGTGTGGGGTGCAAATGTAACAAAAAAAAAATGAGACTTTCCTCTATAAACCTATATAGTAGTCAACGGTTACTCTTGCTTTAATTTCTACTACTTTTGCATTGTATTTCTAGAATAAGCACCATAAAATGTATCGTACTGTTTTGGGATCTTGCCAGGTACTTGTGACCTGGATTGACCGCTATTGGAAACAGGATGCTGGGCTTGATGGACTTTTGGTTTGTCCCAGTACGGCAATACATATGTACTTATGTACTTATGTTTTACTAGCAAAATTTGGGATTATCGTAAAAGCAGACGTACAACAAATTCCCTGCCACAAGGTTTCAATCTTTACTCTTCCCCTTCCCCCGCTAAAATACTGCCCTCAGCAGTTTTGACAGTGATTGAACTAAGCTGGAGTTTCAAGCCTACTGTGTCACAATTCCACCTAAAAAAAAAAAAAAAAAAGGACGTAAAGCTGTGTCCAAATTTCAACCCGTAGCCAAGTTTTCTGTAGAACAGATCATTCAGTTTAATTGTAAGTGCCAGAAGAACATCAGAAGGTTTAAATTAAGCGTTCTCTGTGGGACTGTTTCTGGATAACCAGTCCGTAACTCAGCTGAAGTCATGGAAAATGGAGGCAAGAAAAATAGGGCACAAAGAATTAGTGTGTGTTTTAAAAGATTACAAAAGATTATGAACTGAAATTGTTTAACCAGATGACGGCGGCCATGCTGGAAAAAATAACAGTGGGAAACTTTAGTTATCCAGAATTTACTTTTTTTTTTTGTTTTGTTACATTTGTACCCCGGCGCTTTCCCACTCATGGCAGGCTCAATGTGGCAGGCAATGGAGGGTTAAGTGACTTGCCCAGAGTCACAAGGAGCTGCCTGTGCCTGCAGAGGGAATCGACCCAGTTCCCCAGGACCAAAGTCCACCACCCTAACCACTAGGCCACTCTTCCACTGTTGCTACTATTTGAGATTCTACATGGAATGTTGCTATTCCACTAGCAACATTCCATGTAGAAGTCGGCCCTTGCAGATCACCAATGTGGCCGCGTAGGCTTCTGCTTCTGTGAGTCTGATGTCCTGCACGTACGTGCAGGACGTCAGACTCACAGAAACAGAAGCCTGCGCAGCCTTCTACATTGAATGTTGCTAGTGGAATAGCAACATTCCATGTAGAATCTCCAATAGTATCTATTTGATTTTTGTTACATTTGTACCCTGCGCTTTCCCACTCATGGCAGGCTCAATGCAGCTTACATGGGGCAATGGAGGGTTAAGTGACTTGCCCAGAGTCACAAGGAGCTGCCTGTGCCTGAAGTGGGATTCCAACTCAGTTCCTCAGGAGCAAAGTCCACCACCCTAACCACTAGGCCACTCCTCCACTGTTGCTACTATTTGAGATTCTACATGGAATGTTGCTATTCCACTAGCAACATTCCATATAGAAGTCGGCCCTTGCAGATCACCAATGTGGCCGCGCAGGCTTCTGCTTCTGTGAGTCTGACGTCCTGCAGGACGTCAGACTCACAGAAACAGAAGCCTGCGCAGCCTTCTACATGGAATGTTGTTAGTGGAATAGCAACATTCCATGTAGAATCTCCCATAGTAGCAACATTCCATGTAGAATCTCCAATATTATCTATTTTATTTTTGTTACATTTGTACCCTGCGCTTTCCCACTCATGGCAGGCTCAATGCGGCTTACATGGGGCAATGGAGGGTTAAGTTCCCCAGGACCAAAGTCCACCACCCTAACCACTAGGCCACTCCTCCACTCTGACTTGGAGAAGATAATGGGTTATTCTAGTCAGTGGGGCAGCAAGGTTTTACTGTTCTTAACGACAGTTTTTCTAATTTGTTCTATTCTATTCATACCCTAAAAAGAAAAAAAGGTCCTGAAGTGGAAAATACATAGCAAAGATTGATTTGAAATGCAAGAAAAAACTATTGACTAAAATGAATGAAAAAAACAAAAATTAAGCATCCCTCAAAAATAAGAAAGTCTTCAAACTTCTACAGAGCAATATTTCTAATTACATCTGGAAGAATGTTCTATGCCAACACCAACAGGCAAAACACAATGAAGGTGACATCAAGGATGATGTCAAAGCAAAACGTCCAAAGGACTCAGATAGTTCACATCTGGAATGTTATTCAAAGAATGCAATGGACTCGATACGAATTGTGTTTCAGCCACAAAGGCCTGCATCAGGAGACCCTAAACAATACAAAAAAGTATCTTAAAAGCATAAGAACAAAACCAAAATGAATAAGCAATAAAGAACAGCAGTGGCGTTCCTGGGGGGGGGGGGGGCAGTGGGTGCGGTCCGCCCCGGGTGCACGCCGCTGGGGGGGGGGTGCCACGCGCCTGTCGGCGCCGCTCATTCCGTGCTCCCTCTGCCCCGGAACAGGTTACTTCCTGTTCCGGGGCAGAGGGAGCATGGAACGAGCGAAGCCGACAGGCGCGCGGCACCCCCCCCCCCCCAGCAGGTAAAAATGCACCCGGGGGGGGGGGGGGGTGTCATTTCACCGGGGGGAGGTGTCATTTCGCTGGGGGGGGGGGGCGCATCAGCGATCCGCCCCGGGTGTCAGCCACCCTAGGAACGCCACTGAAGAACAGTGAAATGATGACACAGTTATAAAGTACACATATAGACTATAAGATACCTACGGTAACACATGGGATAATATGTTTAAGTAATGCTAAAATATATATATTGTACTGCCAGACTGATATTCAACAAAAAAAGATTTGATAGCACTAAACCTCTTTGATTGAAACTACACTGGCTCCCTATCAAGGACCGCATTACTTTCAAAATTTGCTCTCTGGTCCACAAGATAATCTACGGTGATGCCCCAGGATATATGATTGATTTAATAGATCTTCCTGCCAGAAACAGAATCAGTTCATCGCATACTTCTCTGAACCTTCACTATCCAAGCTGCATTGGACTCAGATACAAATCAACCTATGCATCCAATTTTTCTTACTTAAGTACGCAAATGTGGAATGCATTACCAAAGAGTGTGAAAACGATACACAACCATCAAAACTTCAGGCGATCTTTAAAGACCTATCTGTTTTGCAAGGCCTACTCTATTGATTCTACTTAAATGCCTCAACTCTACAATGCATCTATACATACATTGCAATGGACATTTTTATTTCTTATTTCCTTGTCCCTTATTGTACCCATTTACCCCTACCTTACCTAACCCTTTTTCTAACTGTATTTGTTTACTACCTACCGTACTTGGGGTTCACCATTCCGGTATTTTGTAAGCTACATTGAGCCTGCTAATATGTGGGAAAATGTGGGATACAAATGTTACAAATAAATAAATATAATCCGATAAACATGAGAAATTTATATTCTAACAATCTTAAAACCACCATGAACTAGATAATGCAAACAGAAAAATAGAAAATAAAGGGTCCCTTTTACTAAGCCGCGTAAGTGCTAAGAGCGCCCAACATGATCCAATTCGGAACTACCACCCTGCTACCGCGTGGCTCGGGCAGTAATTTCATTTTTTTACACACGTCCACTACGCATGCCAGAAAATATATTTTATTTTCTGGCACGCGGTGCTAACCGGACAGTAATCGGCATTGTACATGCACTGACGATTACTGCCCGGTTAACGCGTGAGACCTTACCGCTAAGTGAATGGGTGGCAGGAAGGACTCAGGCGCAAAATGGACATGTGCGCTGAAAAATGGACCTGCGCGCGTCCAATTAACGTGTCTACACCAGCGCAGGCCACTTTTCGGTGCACCTTAGAAAAAGAACCCCAATAACACTAGGAAACATATCCTATATAATAATTCTCACCATCAACGTTCTAAAGTAGCTGCCTGTGTCCGTGGCTCCTGGAGTTGCTCAGCTAGGCTCCGTAGCCAGGCTGTCATCACTCACAGCTGATTCCCAGGCAGGGGAGCGTGTTTCCCTACTCCTCCCCTTGCCTGGGAATCAGCTGTCAGTGCGCCGCTCCCTGCCACTTCGGAGCAAGTGGCAGGGAGCGGTGCATCAGAAAACTACAAGCGCGGCACCACAGAATCCCCCCTCAGCGCATCACCCAAGCCCCCCCGGCACATCAAACACCCCCTTCCCCCCCCCGAAGCACATCAAACACCCCCTCCTTCCACCCGAAACACATCAACACCCCCCCCCCCGGGCACATCAACCCCCTCACCACCCACAGCTACCAGTGGTAACGCTGTCCGGCCGCTGCTGCTTCTCCTGTTGAGCAGCAGCGGCCGCTACAAAAAGAAAAAAAGCGATAAATGTTTTTAAACCCAGCCCAAATCATTCGCAAATGCCCGAGTCTTAAAACGCAGTCTCTGTAGACGCTCCTCCTCTCACCTCCACGTCACTGCCCCTGGAGTAAGACCCCGGAGGAGCGCAGCAACGTGACAGGCGAGAAGAGGAGCGGCTGCAGAGACTTTGTTTTAAGACTCGGGCATTTGCAAATGATTTGGGCTGGGTTTAAAAACATTTATCGCTTTTTTCTTTTTGTAGCAGCCGCTGCTGCTCAACAGGAGAAGCGACAGCGGCCGGACAGTGTTACCACTGGCAGCTGCGGGTGGCGAGGGGTTTGATGCGCCGGGGGGAGGGGAGGGTCGCTGGATATGGGTGGCTGGAGGGGGGCAGGGGCAGGGCCGTGCCTAGGGTCTCTGGCGCCCCCCTGCAGACTATCAGTTGGCGCCCCCCCCCCCCCGTGAAAATGATCACCCCCCCCCCATGAAAATGATCGCTCACCACTTGCCACACTGAAAGGAATTATCAGCAATATTCTTAGAAACAAATTGCTATACATTGCAAAATAAGATAGCAGATGTAAATTCTCAAAGTGGACATATTCCAAACGCTAAAATGAAAATAAAATAATTTTTTTCTACCTTTGTTGTCTGGTGACTTTCTTTTTTCAATCATGCTGGTCCAATATCTGATTCTGCTGCTATCTGTCCTCTTAACTCCATTTCCAGGGCTTCCTTTCCATTTATTTCTTTACTTTTCTCCTTTCTTCTTCATTTCTTGCTCTATATCCATTTCCAGCAATTTCTCCTCTCTCCCTGGGTCCTGCCCTCCCATCCATGTCCATTCTTGTCCCTCTCTGCCCTTCCCTCCTCCATCCATAGCCAGCAATCCTCCTCTCTCCCCTCCCCTCCATTTCCAGCAATTTGTCCTCTCCCTGGGCCCCCATGTCCATCCTTGTCCCTCTCTGCCCTTCACTCCTCCATCCATAGCCAGCAATCCTCTCTCCCCTCCCCTTCCAGCAATTTGTCCTCTCCCTGGGCCCTGCCCTCCCATCCATGCCTCTCTGCCCTCCCATCCATTCAGGGTCTGCCCTCCCTCTCACTCCCCATTCCATCCAGGATCTATCCCCCCTCTCTCACTGCCCCCTCTTTTCGGCTCCCAGTTCCCACCTGCGGCTGCCCCTAGTTCCAAATCCATTGATTCTCCCATCCACCCCTGCCCCAGGCATGACCCCATTCTCCCTCCTGCTCACTTTTCAGACCCCAGTTCCAGCTCCATGCCCCTTCTCCCATCTGTCTCCCACCCAGTCCCTTCTGCCCATCCGAGTCCCCCTCACCCCATTTGTCTCCCACCCAGTCCCTTCTGCTATCCAAGTGCCCCCCACCCTCACCCCATCTGTCTCCCACCCAGTCCCTTCTGCCCATCCGATTCCCCCTCACCCCATCTGTCTCCCACCCAGTCCCTTCTGCTATCCGAGTCCCCCCCCCCACCTTCACGGTCACCCCATCTGTCCCCCACCCTCACCCTGCCTCGTCTTCTCCCTGCCACCCGTCTTTAAAAAGAAATTGCAGACGCGATAGCGAGCGCAGCACCTCGTGTGCAAGTAAAAGAAGCGAATCCGATCATCTCATTGGGCCTTCCTTCACTGTCCCGCCCTAGAGGAAATAGGAAGTTGCGTCAGAGGAGGGCGGGACAGTGAGGGAAGGCCAATGAGATGATCGGATCCGCTTCTTTTACTTGCACACGAGGTGCTGCGCTCGCTCGGCAAATAAATTTAAAGGGCTGGTGCGGGGGGGGGGGGGGTGCCAGGATGAAGAGCAGCGGGAGCGGCGGCACTCCCCTCTCTGGTGCCAAAAGATTTAAAGTCCTTGGCGGGGCGAGGGTAAGCACCGCGGCGGCGCCCTCCAGAGGTGGGCGCCCCCCTGCGGCGCTTACCTCGCTTACCGCATCGGCACGGCCCTGGGCAGGGGAGAGGTGGGGAGGGGGTCCTGAGACCAGAGAGGTGGAGGTGGGGAGGGGGGCCCTGCGAGAGGTGTAGGGGGTGAGGGCTCACACTCACTCACTCACTGTCTCTCACATACACTCTCTCTGACACACTCCCTGTCTATCACACTCTATCTCTCTGTCATACACATAGACACTCTGTCTCTCACACACTCTCTCTCTCACACAAACACACAAACACACAAACACACACTCTGTCTCTCTCTCATTCTCTCTCTGACACACACACTCCATCTCTCACACACACTCTCAAACATGCACACTCTGAGGAAAACCTTGCTAGCGCCTGTTTCATTTGTGTGAGAAACGGGCCTTTTTTACTAGTTGTCTATAAAAAGTAACCCACTGGTAATTGGATACACAGTTCTGAGGATAAAATACCTATAAAAATGGTGAGGCATAGAAACACGTAAAAAAGGAAAACAAGGGAGCATGTCAATACAGGCATTAGAGGATATGTGTAAATGTCAAGGAAAGAACCAGCCAAAGTGGAGCTAAACTCCAACTGACTGTGCTGTCCATGTTGTATTGAGAAGGCACCCTTAAGGTGATGCATTTTACTCCACAGAATTGTTAAGTGTGTGCATATCAAGGAAAAAACATCAACAAAGCCAAATAAGAAAAAAAGATTATTCAAGTCTCTTTTTCAAATGAATTGCTTTAAAAGAAAGACATCTCAGCATAAAATTCTGAGCCTGCCTTTGAGACAACTTGCTAGAGAAAAGACAAACTAGCAAAAGAAATTTTTCAGGGCTAATATTCAAAGCACGGGAAAGCTGGGCTGACTTCTGCGGTCGGCGCTGAGCCCAGTTATTCAACGCTGGGCCGTTTCCAGTAACTGACTTCCCTATGAAGAAAGAATAAGGAGGCTAGGGCTTTTCAGCTTGGAGAAGAGACGGCTGAGGGGAGACATGATAGAGGTATATAAAATAATGAGTGGAGTGGAACAGGTGGATGGGAAGCGTCTGTTCACGCTTTCCAAAAATACTAGGACTAGGGGGCATGCGATGAAACTACAGTGTAGTACATTTAAAACAAATCAGAGAAAACTTTTCTTCACCCAACGCATAATTAAACTCTGGAATTCGTTGCCGGAGAATGTGGTAAAGGCAGTTGGCTTATGTATACCTGACCTTGATTTGTAGCTGACATTTTCAGGGCACAGACCGTAGAAGTCTGCCCAGCACTAGCCCCGCCACCGGCTCTGCCACCCAATCTCTGCTAAGCTTCTGAGGATCCATTCCTTCTGAACAGGATTCCTTTATGTTTAGCCCACGCATTTTGGAATTCTGTTATAAAGCACTTACCACGCGGCCATTTCGGGGGGGGGGGGGGGGGAGCCCTTACCGCCACACTCCGGTGCTACAAAAATAAATACATTTTTGTAGGGCACCAGGCTGGTACCTTAACCCGGCAGTACTTCCTGTATATGAGGGCCCTGTTTACCACGTAGATACCCATAATATTCCTATGAACATCTACACAGTTAGCGCACACTAATTTTTATCACGCGCTAAAAATGCTAGCACACCTTAGTAAGCCAGGTTGACATTTCGTACTTTAGATTGTAAGCTCCATTGAGCAGGGACTGTCCTTTGTTAAAATGTACAGCGCTGCGTAACCCTAGTAGCGCTCTAGAAATGTTAAGTAGTAGTAGTAAAAACCATGTGTACAGCTATATTCTGAACCCATTGTAACTTCCTCAATAAACCAACAGTAATTCCAGCATAAAGTGAGTTACAATAGTTTAGGTACGACAGCACAACAACTTGGGTTAAAACTGCAAATTGTGACTGGTCAAACAGTGAACGAACAGATCTCAGTTGTTTTAATTAAAAAAAAAACCATATTTCACTACCATGTAACATGAGAAATATAATAGCAAAGACACTGAAGTGCTTGGGACATAAGGGAAAGAAGAGTTACTGGGTGGTATTTCAAAATGGACTACAGCTTTTCCGCTCAGATGCAGGAAGGAGACAGAGATCTGGTATCATCACCCCAGCATTCTAATAATGCTGGACGCTGTTGCATCATTGATGTTTAGGTTGTAACTCCCTCTCTACGTAGGTTACCCCAATGCTTTGAAGAGCACAGAAGCAATCTCATCACTGCTGTGTAGGGATGCATAGTAACGTGATAGCAGGTGACGGCAGAAAAAGACCTGTACGGTCCATCCAGTCTGCCCAACAAGATAAACTCATATGTGCTACTTTATATGTACGATTCCCTAATGTGGCACTCTGTATTTGTTTACCGGAGACTTCAAAGCCTCTCCAGTACTATGTAAGCCACATTGAGCCTGCAAATAGGTGGGAAAATGTGGGATACAAATGCAACAAGCAAATAAAATAAATACCTGACTTTGATTTGTATCTGCCATTTTCAGGGCACAGACCGTAGAAGTCTGCCCAGCACTAGTCCCGCCTCCCAACCACCGGTGCTGCCCCCCAATCTCTGCTAAGCTTCTGAGGATCCATTTCTTCTGAACAGGATTCCTTTACGTTTATCCCATGTAGTTTTGAATTCCGTTACTGTTTTCATCTCCACCACTTCCCTCGGGAGGGCATTCCAAGTATCCACCGGGCTCGACTGAACCAGGCTGATATGCCAAGCGGGGAAGGGGGGGGGGGACTTATGAACAGGACTCGCCTGGGGAGGCTGCAAAAAAAGCTTCTGATGTAGACATTTGGGGTTCTGCAGGATTAACACAACCAGATGCCTGGGGGCTGTGTCATGCGAGAGACTAGTGTGTTACCCTGAGCGGGCGTGCAAGGCATGGCAGTCGTATGCAGTTCTGTTTTGATGTGCGTCTATTATTCTGTAAAGGACTTTCAATATGGTCTTGGCTGAAAAACAAGGAACTTCTCACTAACCCTTTCAAAAGAGAACTTTGAATCAAGTGACTTCTGTAATATATTTAGACCTACACAAACTCTCTACAATTTGAAACAGCTGATTTTTGTCAGAGCCCTGTAAGTGTCCTTTTAAGTGAAGACATCCATATGGCAATTGTAAACAGAAGGTTTCTGGGTTTTCTTTAAGCTGCATTCAGCGATAGTTAAACATTATGGGATATAGTTCTGTCATAACAGTTTTGATTGTGGTGAAAATTTAAAACACCATAAAAAAGCAAGCTACATAATTTGAAAAGTCACCAATGGGTCAATTGTGCAAAAGGTTCTACTGGCTGACATCAGATGAAAGTTTTCAAAGTTTTCCAAATCTGAGCAACTACATTCATGAGGCAGCCATATTTAGTTGATCAAAAAAACAAGGATCTTTGGAGCATTTTTGGGGTCAGTTAAGACATAGCTTGTTACCATTCTTTTTAGGGACTAACCAGCTAATTTTAGCTGGAAAATTCTGGCTTACAAATAATTGTTCTAAATCTAGATAGTCAAATTTTGCTTAGCTGGGTTTAGGTAGCTGGCTAGGTTTGGCTGAAAATTTGTCTAAGAATTACCAGTGAATTGTATCTGATTATTTTCTTAGCTAAGCAACTTTTTGAAAATTGACCTTCTGGAGGATAATTTTTATAGGTCGGAGGGATCAATATTCAAGGTAATTTAAGCAGATAGGAGAGGCTCAGCAGGCCAGCCACCAGTGGCATTTAACTGGCCAAACTGGAACCGGGAAGGAACGAGGAATCCAATCGTTTCTTTCTTTACAACATCCGTAAAATCCGTCCCTTTCTTTCCGAGCACTCTACCAAAACCCTCATCCACACCCTTGTCACCTCTCGTTTAGACTACTGCAATCTGCTTCTTGCTGGCCTCCCACTTAGTCACCTCTCCCCCCTCCAGTCGGTTCAAAACTCTGCTGCCCGTCTCGTCTTCCGCCAGGGTCGCTTTACTCATACTACCCCTCTCCTCAAGACCCTTCACTGGCTCCCTATCCGTTTTCGCATCCTGTTCAAACTTCTTCTACTAACCTATAAATGTACTCACTCTGCTGCTCCCCAGTATCTCTCCACACTCGTCCTTCCCTACACCCCTTCCCGTGCACTCCGCTCCATGGATAAATCCTTCTTATCTGTTCCCTTCTCCACTACTGCCAACTCCAGACTTCGCGCCTTCTGTCTCGCTGCACCCTACGCCTGGAATAAACTTCCTGAGCCCCTACGTCTTGCCCCATCCTTGACCACCTTTAAATCTAGACTGAAAGCCCACCTCTTTAACATTGCTTTTGACTCGTAGCCACTTGTAACCACTCGCCTCCACCTACCCTCCTCTCTTCCTTCCCGTTCACATTAATTGATTTGATTTGCTTACTTTATTTATTTTTTGTCTATTAGATTGTAAGCTCTTTGAGCAGGGACTGTCTTTCTTCTATGTTTGTGCAGCGCTGCGTACGCCTTGTAGCGCTATAGAAATGTTAAATAGTAGTAGTAGTAGTAGGAATCACTGGGGCAGAGTTGGGGAAAATCCGGCAATTGTGTTGCTAGTTGCATTACTGAAATGCTGTGTGAGGTTGCCATGTTTTGGCACAGACTGCTTTTTACCAAGGACGTGAAGTGGCTTGTAAACACCGCTGGGTTACTTTAGCCCCTGACGCAGCCCTTGTGTAGGCGAAACACGGCCAGTGTCAGGCTTTTTTTTATAGATCTACTGGCATTTGCAATTTAGAGGCTACGACACAGGATCTTCTCCCCTTATGTTACCCCTGACGCAACTTCGGCGAAACGGGGAATTCCTGTTGGGTAAACGGGATCTGCTGTTATACTGGTTGGCTTTGCACTGAAGAATAAGAAGACTGAGATGAGTATCGCTACCTTATTTTGTCATGCCTAAACGAGAACATTGTTCAGATTCCTGGTGGATGTAGTTGTTTCCTGCGACTATACCCTTCCTCTGTGGATTAAAGTCTGGCACCTTAAATAAGTTACTTCTTGCACCCTAGAGAGTGGAGCTTTTTCCCCTGTGAGGGTGAGCCGAGCCCACACCTTATAACTATTGTTGGCTGGGTGGTTCAACTGAGCTTTTTCTCCACTGTTTATGTGTGTGCTTGATAGTTGGGGTGTCAGCATTTTCCAGTGGTTGGGGACACTGAAGAACTGTTTATGATTGATTTTCTGAAACTATAGTTCTCTGAGCTTGTGTGATTTTTTTTTTAAATAGACCTCACATAAATAAACTATTTCTCAAAGGACCTTTTCCTGAGCGATCTGCTCCTTTCATACCGCTCAAAATTCAGCGCCAAAAAAGAATTGGCACTGAATAGTTTTCTTTTACCGCTGCTGGAACTTTTCTTCGGGGAACTGGTGGGCGCTGACCTGTGTTGTCAGTGAACGAGTAAAGCAATTGTAGCCGGTTGTGCAGACGAGTCGTTGCTTTTGGTTTTACTGCTCGAGAACCCAAAAGGGTGGAAGCCACTGCTTTGC
This sequence comes from Microcaecilia unicolor, assembly GCF_901765095.1. Classification (NCBI taxonomy): domain Eukaryota; kingdom Metazoa; phylum Chordata; class Amphibia; order Gymnophiona; family Siphonopidae; genus Microcaecilia; species Microcaecilia unicolor. Next base: position 20,830,725 of record NC_044039.1, read on the forward strand.
AGTGTTCTGAGAAGGACGATTTGGGATATTTATTTCCAACTAAAAAGAATACTGGCTTGACCCCTGAGGCAGGTGCCTGCCAGCAAAACCAGGGGCCAAGAAGAAATTGGGGGGGCTAGGCCCCCGTGGCCCCACGTAGCTACACCACTGCTTTGGTCATGGCAGTGGCGATCCTAGGTCAGCTGTCACCCGCGGCAGATCGCCGCTGCACACCCCCCCCCGGGTGCAGCGGCATCCGTCCCCCCAGGGTGCAGCATGACACCCCCCTCCCTGGCGCATCAAGCCCCCCTCCCGGGTGCATTCTTGGCTGCTGGAGGCTGCAGAGAGCAGCCGCGCGCCTGTCGGCTCCGTTGGCTCCCTGCTCCCTCTGCCCCGGAACAGGAAGTAACCTGTTCCAGAGCAGAGGGAGCAGGGAACCAGTGGAGCCAACAGGCGCATGGCTGCTCTCTGCACCCTCCAGCAGCGTGCACCCAGGGCAGACCGCCCCCACCGCCCCGCCCTTGCTACGCCGCTGGGTCAGGGCCCTTTTGCAGATCTATGCTGAGATATTTAGGCACTATTCTATAAATGGATGCATAAGTGTTTTTTCATGCAGAGCTGTCATTTCTGCCCCATTTCAGCACCTTGGATCAGTTCGAACACTTTTCTGTGTTGAAAATTTGGCACCTAATGTTTGGCCACCATATATAGAATTTCCCCGAATGTGTTTACACTTGCTATTTGAGAGAGGGCACATTTTGGCCCAGATTCTAAATATGAGGACTAATTTTGCGCATGCAAATTTGGCAGTGCGGTCAAATTGCGCACACAACTTAATTAGCAAGCCAATCAGCACTGATAATTGGTCAAAAACAAGCAGTTATTGGCACTAATTAGAATTTACATGCACAACTTCCTAAGGGGGTCTTTTACTAAGCCACGGTAGCGTTTTTAGCTTGCGGTAGAAATCAGCTGGCGGTAAACGTCGAGATGCCCAATGCATGCCAAATTGCAGTTTGCCGCCCAACTAACACGTGGCTCTTGTGGTAATTTCACTTTTGGCACGCGTCTGATACGCACGTCCGAAAAAATATATTTTTATTTTTGGACGCCCGTAACGGACGTGCGCCGAGTGGCCTTTGACGCGCATAGGTCATTACCGCCCGGTTACCACGTGAGTCTTTACCGCTAGGTCAATGGCTGGCAGTAAGGTCTCAGATCCAAAATGGACACGTGGCAACTTTCATTTTGCCGCACCTCCATTTTTGCCGAAATTTTTTTAAGGTGTTTTTTACAGGCGCGCTGAAAAATGGAATGGCGCGCGCGCCCAGAACCCGTGCCTACATAACCGCAAGCCATTTTTCAGCGCACTTTTGTAAAAGGATCCCCTAGAGTTTATTATAGGTAGCAGAACAGGGTGGGCCATGGACCAACCAGCTTTATACCCAAAGGTTTTTCCACTGCCCCTGTTTAATGCTACTTACTAACAGCTGAACTTCTTTTCAATTTCTAATGATAATGCAATGTTAAACCAGGCAGTTCTGTGCCTCTTTCTATACCCTTGTTTATATGCTTGATATATCTTGTAAGATGTTTCAGGAATATTATGTTATAAATCTTTTCTCTCTCTTTCTCACCCCCTAGAGTGACATCCTTGTCTCAGAAGAGAGGAAGCAAGAGAGAAAAACAATTCACCCACACGATCAGGAAGCAGGAGGGAAAGCAATGTGCCAAAATCATTCTACTTTCTCCCTGAAGAGCTACTCGAATAGAATACATTGGGTTACGCTTTCTTGTGTCAAGTGTTTTCTGGTTCATTTAATAGATTCTCTAGGGATGTATATATATGTGTGTAGACAGAAAGAGAGAGAGAGAGAGAGAGAGAGAGAGAGTCAATCAACATGCACAAAGGATCTGGGATTATAATTCTTCAGTTACCATATGAAGAGGAAAAAGGATGTGCTCATATACTGGGAAGATACTCTTATGAACCACACACATGTTCTAATGAAACCACAGGATTGTTATAATCACTGCATATCAGCTACAGTGGAATTGTAGTACACGCAGTCTCTAGTCTGGATTGCACTGTTTTAAATGTTTGTTTATTTTTAATGTAATCACTTTTTTTTTTATTACATTTGTACCCCGCACTTTCACACTCATGGCAGGCTGAATGCGGCTTACATGGGGCAATGGAGGGTTAAGTGACTTGCCCAGAGTCACAAGGAGCTGCCTGTGCCTGAAGTGGGAATCGAACTCAGTTCCCCAGGACCAAAGTCCACCACCCTAACCACTAGGCCACTCCTCCACTGTTGCTACTATTTGAGATTCTACATGGAATGTTGCTACCATTGGAGATTCTAGATGGAATGTTGCTACTGTTGACATTCTGTTGCTACTATTTGAGATTCTACATGGAATGTTGCTATTCCACTAGCAACATTCCATGTAGAATCTCCAATAGTAGCAACATTCCATGTAGAATCTCCAATAGTAGCAACATTCCATGTAGAATCTCCAATAGTATCTATTTTATTTTTGTTACATTTGTACCCTGCGCTTTCCCACTCATGGCAGGCTCAATGCGGCTTACATGGGGCAATGGAGGGTTAAGTGACTTGCCCAGAGTCACAAGGAGCTGCCTGTGCCTGAAGTGGGAATGGAACTCAGTTCCTCAGTTCCCCAGGACCAAGGTCCACCACCCTAACCACTAGGCCACTCCTCCACTTTTTTAATTTTACACGATAATCATGTTTAGTAATACAATGAAAAATTAGAACGTATGACTTTAAGAAATAGTAAATAAAGACAATTTCAAAAATCTAGTTTCCCATTTCCTTAGACCACAATCGAAAATTAAAAGAGCTGTGTTTAAGATAAGGAGATCGAAAAGAAGAATAAAAAAAAATTATATAGGTAAATGGCCTGGTCTGAAATACCTTCTTAAATAGTTAATCAGTTGTTTACTTTGATTCATTTGGCAAGTTGGATCGTTTTTTCATTTCAAGAAAACTTTTTAAATGCCCTGGTTCATAAAAAACATACGTATTACCCATAAATTTAACTAGACATTTGCAAGGATAAGCTAATAAAAATGTCGCCCCCAATGCCCTAGTCTCTTCTCTTAATGTCAAAAATGTCTTCCTTCTATCTTGTGTTGTCTTAGCAACATCTGGAAATATCCATATTCTTTGCCCACAATACAATTTCAAGGAGTTTTTAAAGTACATTCTTATTCCACTGTTTTAAATGTTATTGTTTTGTTTGTAGTGTTTCTACGACCCCTGAGGCAAGCGGGTTTGCCCCGCCGAAACACGGTCCCATGTCGGATCCATACTGGTGCAAATAAAAGTTTTCTCCTGGACGATTGCCTGTGTGGGATTTTTTTCACATATCCTCCCAGAGCTGCTACTCTTGTTGTCACCTATACTTGGTTTTCTTGCCTAAGGGGTCATTTTACTGGCCTGCGGTAGTGTAGATGCGTGTTTTGGGCACGTGCAGAATTATTTTTCAGCGCACCTACAAAAAAATGCGTTTTTAAAATTTTTGTCGAAAAAGGACGTGCAGCAAAATGAAAATTTCCACACGTCCATTTTGGGTCTGAGACTTTAGTGCCAGTCATTGACCTAGCAGTAAAGTCTCACGCAGTAACCGGGCAGTAATGACCTACGTGCGTCAAATGCCACTTGGTGCACATCTGATACGCGTGTCCAAAAAATTTTTGGACACGCGTATCGGACGCATGCCAAAATGAAATTACTGCAAGAACCACGTGGTAGCTGGGCGGTAACTCCATATTGGCGTGCACTGGGTGCACGTAGGAACTTACGTGGCTTAGTAAAAGGGCGCCTAAGTTAGATGCAGAGCAGGTGCATTCTATCATAGGCCCCGACTCCGTGGGTGCTGTGGGTCCTCGAGTATCTCCAATATTGCAACCACCGGAAGTTTGAGCACCCGCCGGAAGTTTGTTCCCTCCCTCCCTCCTCCGTTCGAGTTCCAGGCCCCCTCCCTCCAAATTTTAAAAATCATCTATTTTACCTCGTCGGGGTTAGGGCAGCAGCAGCAGTCGGGATTAGGGCAGGCTCGGCTCGCTGCTTAGCTGTTTTCCCTTCTGTCTCTCTCAGCTCTGGCCCCGCCCTTGCAGAAACAGGAAATGAGGGCAGGATCAGAGCTGAGAGAGACAGAAGGGAAAACAAATAAGCACCCAGCCGAACCTGCATGGTTTTTACTGCTGCTGCTGCCTTAATCCCGATGAGGTAAAATAGATGACTTTTAAAATTTGGTGGGAGGGGGCCTGGAACTCGAAGGGAGGGAGGGGGACCCTGGAACTCAGAGGGAGGGGGGCCTGGAACTGGGAGGGACTGGAACTGGGAGGGAGGTGAAGGGGGGCCTGGAACTCGGAGGGAGGTGGAGGGGGGTGAGAGGGAGGGGGAGGGGGGATGAGGGGGAGGGGGAGAGGGGAATGCACCACCTGTAAAAATAAAAATTCAGCACCCCCAATCATTTTGAAAAGTTGGCTCCTATGCATTCTATAACCATGCGCATAGATTTTCAGACAGTCTGCCCATTCCACACCATGGCTATGACCCTTTTTGGCAGCACGCATTAGAACTTACATGCACCACTTTACAGAATATGCTAAGACAGTTGCGCGTGTAAATTCTAATTAACGCCAATTAGTGTCAGTAATTTCTTGTTAATTGGCAATTATTGGGGCTGATTGGCTTGTTATCTAATTAAGTTGTGCGCACAAATCCAGAATAGGACCAGATTTGTGAATGCAACTTAAGTCATGCTATATAGAATACAGGAACAGTGGATGAGAGTATACAAGAGGCTGTAATGGTTTCTCCTCTGCTGTGATCTGAATGGTTATTTTTTTTTGGCCTTTACAAACACAAGGGCCCTTTTATAAGCCATGTAGGTGCCTACACATGTCCAACGTGCATCAATTTTGAGTTACCGCCTGGCTACCACGTGGCTCTTGTGGTAATTTCAATTTTTGGCACGTGTCCGCTACGCGCAATGGAAAATATTTCTATTTTCTGGCATGCGGGCGGTAATCGGCATTTTAGGTGCATAGACCATTATCACCCGGTTACCGTGTGAGACCTTACCGCTAGGTCAATGGCTGGTGGTAAGGTCTCAGACCCAAAATGGACCGGCAGCAATTTTCATTCTGCTGCACGTCCATTTTTGGCAAAAATTTAAAAAGGCCTTTTTTACAGGCGCACTGAAAAATGATTCTGCGGGTGCCCAAAACACGCATCTACACTACCGCAGGCCATTTTTCAGCGTGCCTTTGTAAAAGTGCCCCTTATTTTTTAACGAGTTGAATATCTGGTGACTCATCTCTTTTTTCTGAAACTCATCATTTGTCAAAACCCAAATAAGGCTATTTTGCCTTCAGAGACCAACATAATTTGGGGTGAATTGCTCTAGCTATTAAGAGTAACTATGAAAATGTAGTGATAAAAACGTAAGTTTTTTTTGACATAAACCAACTATGAACAAATTAGCTGTAAAAACATTGTTCCGGTGTTAATCCTTGTACAGATCAAACAAATATTTTAGAAAGCAAAATATCAAAACTCAATATTAAACTGCCAATATTTTTCTTAAAATGTCAGCGAGATTAGATTCAATATGACTATTCATACATATTTTGTTTTAGCACATTTATATCCCGCTTTTTGCCACTGAAAGCAGCCTCAGAGAGGTTTACAATGAACTGGGAAAAATTACAATTACAAAGATAGGGGAAGAGGAACAAGGGAAAGGAAGGGATGTGAAAACAATTACAATTGCATTGCATACATATTTTTATTTTTTGTTACATTTGTACCCCGAGCTTTCCCACTCATGGCAGGCTCAATGCGGCTATGGAGGGTTAAGTGACTTGCCCAGAGTCACAAGGAGCTGCCTGTGCCTGAAGTGGGAATTGAACTCAGTTCCTCAAGACCAAAGTCCACCACCTTAACCACTAGGCCACTCCTCCACACCAATACAAAATCCCTACTGCCAGGGAGGGCTCAGTTTAGCTGCCGCTCTCCTTGATAGCTTCTATCACTGGCTTCTAACAATCCCCCCCCCAAAAAAAGGAACAATAGAAAATAACTCTTCATGGGAGAGAAAACTATTGCATCCAAAAAACAGGTGTTGTAACGTACATAGTCAATAATCAACATAATCAACTTCTCAAACGGCATCCATTGATAATAGGTCAACATTTTCAGTCTCACCAGTAGAGCGTAAACTGCAACCTTCCATCTTCACTCTTCAACCTTAAATTCTCAGTTCATGCAAACTATTGGTCGTTTAATATTGACTGTAAAAATGTTAACAATACGACGATGCATCTTACCTAAGTCAGAGCATTGCACTACTCGAAGATGGCACTGACAGCGAAATGGGCAAACAGGTTCATGTGGGGATGATGGTGAATGAACAAGGGTGGGTAGATCTGCAGACCCTTCAGGCGCTTCATCTTCCAGCATAAAGTCAAATAAACCTTTTTGGTAAAATGGTTTGGCCCAGCAAACCGACACAAGGAGGAGAAACAAAACAGCAGTCCTCATGGTTTAGTTTGTGTGATCAAGGGAGCACCAAGAAGCCTGCAAATTAAAATCAAGTTTAGATGGTTAGAGTTGAGTCAATAGACCCGAGCAGTGTTTTCTAATACAGACTTGGAACTTACTGCAAAAACGTATATTCAAATTTAATAACTAAGACACCGAGAGGTTCATTTTATAACAGGTCACATAGATTGAGAGGGCATGGAAGTTCCTGTTCGTAACCTATTTTGTAAAGACAAATAGAGGGGCATTTTTGAAAGGACGTCCAAGTCAGAATGTCCCAAACGGTCGTCCATCTCATATAAAGCAAGATACAGCCTGTTCTAAAATACATGTGTGATAGATGTCCATGTGCTGGAAACGCACAGCATGAACATTCATTTTACAAACAGAAATGTCCAAATTATGAACGGGAAAAACAAGTGGCATCTGTGTGACAGCAAAGAAAGTTTGTTTTATAGAATGACCAGATAATTGGAGTAGCCTAGCGGTCAGAGCAGCCTCCTGTAGAGCTCCAAAGGCTGTTGGTTCAAATCCCACTGCAGCTTTTTGTAATTTTGTTTTTGTTTTTTTTTTTTAAATTGTGAGCCCTCCAGGAGCAAGAAATATCTACTGTGACCTCCCCTTACTCCATTCAGTGGAGAACTGCTCAATCACAGCACCTTTCTGTAATCGATGTGACAAGTACCAGGTCTAAATACGGACATCCATCTTTTTAGACTTGGATGATCCTTCCCCTTCTGTGATCGGAGTTGGATGTTTATATTTTGGGGCTTTCCGAGTCCCACCCAAAACATGCCCAGACCATGCCCCCTTACCGTATGGATGTCCTGCAGAATTAGATGTCCATATCCTGCCTTTGCAAAGTTGGGATTGGACATCCATGCCATGTGGATGTCTACGTGCTAGTTTTCAGATGAACAAAACAAGAATAGAGCTTCTAAATAGGCACCTATTTGGTCTTCATAAACTTGCCCCAAGGAAAGCTGCAGAAGCTGTGGCTAAACTGAGTCTTGGGAACGGGGGTAGATATTTATGTGTAAAGTACATGTGAATGCACATATTTGATAAAGCGCGTATATAAAGCACGACTCCACTGCCTTCCAGCTCATCCCCAAACATGCCTACACTCAGGTCACATAAAAGTACGCACATTCCTGTCATTGTATATTGTAATACTAGCCGTTAAGCCCGTAAAAACGGGCGAGATTTCCAGCTACCCTCCTCGCCGCCGCTCCCTCCCCCCTCCGTGCCGGATCCCCTGCACTGACCTGACAGCGCCTCTGACCTCCGTGTGAAAGCACTGCAGGCAGCAGCAGAGCACTCTGCTGCTGCCTGCAGCGCTTCCACTCAGAGGTGAGAGATGCTGTCAGGTCAGTGCAGGGGGCCTGATGCGGAGGAGGGCGGGAGCGGCGGTGGGGATGGGGGGAGGGTGGAGGTTGGTGCGCGCAATGTTCGTTTCCAGGCGGCAGCATCCGACAGTGACTGCGACTTCGTTTCCCTCTCTGTTCCGCCCTCTGATGTCATCACGTCTTGACGCGAGGGTGAGACAGAGAGGGAAGTCTCTACTGCGCATTTGCAGGTGAGTTGGTCACTTGCCGTTTATATGTTTGATATGCACAAAAATGCCTTTATAAAGCATCTCCCATTGCAGGTAATTTCAGAAAGCATTTTCCAAGTGGGAAGTATTTTTTTCCAGTTCAAAAATGGCTCTTGTAAACTCTTACAGTTTTATATGTGCTTATAAAATAGACACAGAAATATTCTATAAAATAAGAGTTTACCAGGCACCGTCTTGGGGGAGGGGGGACAATTCTATATCAGTTAGGTGTCCCAATGTTGCACCGTGACCCCCGTATTCTATAAATGGTGTCCAAATTTGGGTGCGTTGCTGAGATGGGCATGCAAATTAACTGGTTAACGAGCTCTTAACCATCAATAATTGGGTGCTAACATCCAATCATCAATGCTCATTGGCACTCATTATAATTTGCATGTGCATCTGGCTGTGCGCTATTCGAGAAGGCAGAGTGCATATCCCAAAAGGGAGTGTAGGTATGGGAGGAGCATGGGCATGTCAGGGGCGTTCTGAAAATTTAGATGCATAGTTATAGAATTTATAGAATTCTGGGTAAGTGTGCCTCACTTGGGCACCAGCATTCGCACCAGGATTCAGCAGACGTAAGTCTGACGCCCAAAGTTAAGTGCTGGAATTGGAGATACACACTATTCTATAAAGGGTGTGCACCCTTTATAGAATACTGCATAATGGCAATTTTTTTTGGCAACCTTTTTGAGCACTATTTATAGAACCCCCCCCCCCCCCCCCCCCCCCTGAAAGTTTATTCTATAATCGCTGTTCCTTCTAAGTTGAGTGGGAGTCCTCTGGTTGCATTCCTACGAACGAAGGGGTGTTGCTTCAATATTGCGGTTTTAATTGGTAGAGACAGGCAGAGTCCCTGCAGAACTTGCCTGTTCCTCACTATTGAAAATGTAATAGTGAAACAGCATCCCCTATTGGCAGGACTGTAAGTGGAGGACTTCTGCTCAGTTTAGAGGGAACAGTGTCTGCAATGGCACTTGGGTACCCAGATTCCATTATAGATTACTAGTGTATCTCATATTGGTGTGCCTTACATTTTGGCACCCACAGTTGCCCTATTCATAGACTTGACACATCTGCTGGAATGCACCTAACTTACAGTAAGTTAGTGTATAACTGGGAGCCCTACCAATGTTCCAACCATGTGCATTCTTCCTTGAGGTTGCATGCCATAGCACTTATATGTGGCCTAAGACCATCGGAATAGCCATACTGGATCAGACCAATGGTCCATCTAGTCCAGTATCCTGCTTCCAACAGTGACAAATTTAGGTCACAAGTGCCAGACAGAATCCCAGCAAGATTCCGGAATCCAAAGAGATCACAGGGCAAGCAATGGCTTCCCCTTGTCTATCTCAAATAGCAGACTATGGACTTTTTCTCCAGGAATTTGTCCAAACCTTTTTTAAACCTAGGTACATTAACTGCTGATACCACATCCTCTAGCAATGAGCTCCAGGGCTTAATTATTCACTGAGTGAAAAAATATTTCCTCCTGTTCATTTTTAAACTATTTCAATGTAACTTCCTCAAGTGTCCTCTAGTCTTTGTACTTTTTGGAAGAGTAAACAATCGATTTTATGTTTAACCATTCTATATCACTCAGTATTTTGTAGGCCTCTATCATATCCCCCCTCAGCCATCTCTTTTCCAAACTGAAGAGCCCAACCTCTTAAGCCTTTCCTCATATGAGACTGTCTGTTCCTATAATACTGTTCTCTCCTCTGCTCTGGATACTCTCTCTCCTCCCATTCCCTGTTCTGTAAGGCGTACCAAACCCCATCCTTGGCTGACTTCTGGAATCCGCTACCTATGTTCCTGTGCCAGATCTGCCGAATGCCTTTGGCTAAAATCCCATGCCCATGTTGCCTTTATACATTTAAAATTCTTTCTGACCTCCTTCCAGTCTGATCTTTCACTTGCCAAACAGGACTACTACATCCAGTTGACAAATTCTCTTGGCTCAAACCCTCGATGTCTCTTTGCCACACTGAACTCTCTCCTCAAACTGCCTTCACCTCCAACTCCACCTTCACTTTCTCCCCAGACTCTGGCTAAGTACTTTCATGATAAAGTTCACAAGATTAACCTTGAATTCTCAACCAAGTCATATCCACCTCTCCTTCCCTTAGTCCATTCTCTCAACCCTCCTTCAACCCTTGCCTCCTTTTCTTCCTTTTCTGAAATCTCTGAAGAGGAAACTGCACATCTTCTTTCCTCCTTGAAACTAGCTACCTGTTCCTTTGATCCTATTCTCATCCATCTATTTAGCACTTTCGCTCCTACTGTCATCCCTTTTGTTTGTCATACCCTCCATCTTCACTTTCCACAGTGACTGTTCATGATGCCTTCAAACATACCGTAGTTACACCACTCCTCAAAAAACCTTCATTGGACCTTACCTGTCCTTCCAACTATTGCCCCAACTATCCCTCCTCCCTTTCCTATCCAAGATACTTGAACATACTGTTCATTGCCGTTTCTTTCATCTCAAGCTATTCTTGATCCACTTCAATCTGACTTTTGCCCTCTTCATTCAACTGAAACAGCGCTTGTTAAAGTATCCAATGACCTGTTCCCAGCCAGATCCAAAGGTCACTATTCTATCCTCATCCTTCTCGATCTATCTGTTGCTTTTATTTATTTATTTATTACATTTGTACCCCACGCTTTCCCACACACAGCAGGTTCAATGCGGCTTACATAGTAAATAGAATTGACACTGTTGATTACTGCGAGTCCTTGATATGCTGTCCTCACTTGGATTTCAGGGCTCTGTTCTTTCCTGGTTTTCTTCTTATCTATCCCATTGCACTTTTAATATATACTCTGGTGGATCCTCCTCCATTTCCAACCAACTAGCAGTTGGTGTACCTCAGGGCTCTTTGGGACCTATTCTTTTCTCCATCTATACTTCTTCCCTTGGTGCTCTGATCTCATCCCATGGTTTTCAGTATCACCTTTATGCTGATGAGATCTACCTCTACACACCAGAAATTTCTGCAGGAATCCAGGCCAAAGTATCAGCCTGCCTGTCTGTCATTGCTGCCTGGATGTCTCACCACCATCTGAAATTAAACATGACCAAGACTGAGCTTCTTATCTTTCCCCCATTCTCTATTTCTGTGGATAACACTCTCATCCTCCCTGTCTCATCAGCTCGTAACTTTGGGGTCACCTTCGACACATTTCGCTCTTTCTCGGCACAAAATCAGCAGACTGCTAAAACCTGTCCTTTCTTTCTCTATAATATCACCAAAATTCATCCTTTCCTTTCTGATCACACTACCAGAACCCTTATCCACACTCTTATCGCTTTTCGTGTAGGCTATTGCAACTTGCTTCTCACAGGTCTCCCACTAAGCCATCTCTCTCCCCTTCAATATTGGCTAATATGAGCATAGCGACACTGGTGAAACTGAAGGATAAACACAGAGGATCGCTATACAGAAAAAGGATGGAATCCAATTTAAGCACAATTTAAATGATCTCATTGCTGGAGTGAGATTTGATGGCAGCTTTAGAGGTTGGGAAGTTAGACCAACGCAGGGCAGACATCTATGGTCTGTGTCCCGTACATAGCAAAAACAGATCAGGATCAAGGCTAGAGTGGACTTTGACAGCACCTCCAGTAGTTGGAAAGTAGGACCGGTGCAAGGCAGTCTTCTTTTAAAAAAACAATTTATTTATTTATTTATTTATAAATTTTCAAAAAATCACAAGTTGACCACTTGCCACAGAAACTCAGATGCAAATAGAAGAAAAAGAACCAAGTAAGCAAAAAAACAAAGACAAATCAATTTGAAAACATCTTTCTTAGACCACAATAAATGAAGAGAGAGCTGTGAAAGTAGGGAAATACAAAGGAAAAGTTTTAAACCGTATCTGCTGAAACAGTCATAGCATGAACAAAAATCCCCATTAACCACGGGATTCTATATATCTCGCCGAGATTTCTGTACGGAAATCGAGGCATATTCCATAACAATGCACATAACTTAGTTAACAAGCTAATCAGCACTGATACTTGGAAGTTAACCAATTATCAGCACTAATTGGCATTAATTAGAATTTACAAACACTACTTGCTAAGCGTATTCTGTAATGTGGTGCATGTAAATATAAGTCACATAGTTGAAATGTAGGCATGGTTTTGGGTATGGAATGAGTGCGTCATGGGCATTTCTAAAATCTGTACATGTTGTTAGAGAATACACGCGCTCCATGCCTAATTAATTGACTGTGACTAAATTTAGTCACATGGAATGGCGCTCGGCATATTTTATAAACCGTATGAAAATTTAGGCTTATTCTATTCTATTTTATGTTATATGTTTTGAAAAAACCTTTAATAAAAATATCGGAAAAAAAAAAAAGAATACACCTAAGCAAATTTCATTTCGGTCAAATTTTTAGCATTATATATAGAATCTAGTCCTAAATTTCTAAATCTCGAATCTTAACTAGGTTGAGTAGAACCTTTCACGATCTTCTGCTCAGGATTGTAATAGACATATTTAATCCCCCAATATTTAACAAAGCATTTGCAAGGATGAGCCAAGTTGAGAAAGCTTTCCTTCTCTCCTGAGTTTGTCGCGTCACATCTGGGTACATCCAAATCCTCTTTCCAAAGAAAGAATTCTGAACATTACAAAAATAAAGCTTCAGTACTGAATTCAAGTCTTGCTCAAAGACAAATGAAACAAAAAGAGTATATCTCTCAGAATCTTCAGATAAGGAAGCCTCCAAAATTACTAAAACATCCAAAGGTTCAGAGCCTGTTTCTTAAGGTGGATTTTGGGAATATATAATAAACTTTGTTTTAAGGGGGTAAAGCTGCTGAAGAAAAATCCAAAATTTCCACCCAATACTTTTTGAAAGTCTCTATAGGAGAGGTCCCAAGAGACCTTGGAAAATTAAGAAGATGCGAGTTTAGTCTTCTATTAAAATTCTCAATAGCCTCAATTATTTTATACAATACTATTTTATCTTTTACTATAGCTGTAGTCACTTTCTGAAGTCTCAGAATTTCTTCTTTAAGAGTTGAAATTTGCATAGAAAACTCCTTCTTGGTGGTATCTAATGAAACAGTTCAATTGTATATTTTACTCACAAGAACAAAAATGCCCCCTGCCAATTTCTCCATGGTTCCAGTCAACTTCTAGAGAGTGTCCCATATGCTCTCTAGAGATACCGCCGCTGGAGTTCCCGCTGGCTCCGAAACTGCCGGCCTGCCCCGAGAGGTCTCAGACTCGCCGCTGACTTGGTCTACAATCTAACTCTGCCCTGGTACCAACTCTTGCATTTCTTCCACTGGAGTGGCACTAACGATTGCCTGTTCACTGGATGGCCGCGGCTGCGGTTTGAGAACCAGAGGAGAGAGTGTAACATCTGATCGAAATGCAGAGAGCTCTTCCTCTCCCTGCAAAGCTGGATCCACCACTCTGGAACGAACAGGGTTCTGCACAGCATAGCGGTAGATAGTTTGGTGAACCAGTGAGATGGTTCTCGCAGCAGGAGGTGCCATCCTAACCACTCCCTTTCTTTTCGTATGAATCATTAGGTCACCACGGAAAAGACCAAGCAGACATCTATGGTCTGTGCCCCAAAATTGGCAGGGAAAGATAGAGATTAAGTACACCAGTATTTTTCCATAATGAAGTGGAACCTGTACGAGAGCTAGATTCAACTCGGGGCACCTTGTTGGGCACATTGGATGGATAATGTGCCCAACATTTACTATTATCTGCCGACATTTACTATGTTGCTATGTAATGCATTAATGGCATGGTTGATAATGCAGAACGCAGTCAGCTACACCTCTAGACCTAGAGGTGTAGATATCTGCTCCACACCATCGGCAGTCAATGTGCCATAATGAGACAGAGTTCCTATTTTCCCTGCCCTATCATAAGTACATAAGGTACATAAGCACCGCCATACTGGGAAAAGACCAAGGGTCCATCAAGCCCAGCATCCTGTCTCCGACAGCAGCCAATCCAGGCTTCAAGAACCCAGCAAAACCAAAAAAAATATATATATTTTTTAATAATGTTCAATGGACTTTTCCTTCAGGAATCTGTCCAAACCCCCCTTAAGTCAACAGGAATTTCCATTATGGGGAGGGGGATTTTATAAAAGTAAGTTCATATATATATGACAGTACACAGAAGTATCAAACATAAACACCCCAGATTATACCCTCCCTACCTCAGACAGCCTGAAAATTCTCGGTGTTACAATCGACCGTAACCTCACACTAGAGAACCAAGTGAAATCTACAACAAAGAAAATGTTCCACTCAATGTGGAAACTCAAATGCGTGAAACCATTCTTCCCGAGGGAAACATTTCGCAACTTGATATAGTCAATGGTACTACGTCATGTAGACTACTGCAACAGAATTTACGCGGGATGCAAAGAACAAATTATAAAAAAACTTCAGACCGCTCAAAACACGGCAGCCAGACTTATATTTGGAAAAACGCGATTCGAAAGCGCCAAACCCCTCCGAGAGAAATTGCACTGGCCCCCATCAAAGAACGTATTGCTTTCAAAATCTGCACCCTGGTTCATAAAATTATGTACGGCGAAGCCCCGGGATACATGACAGACCTCATAGACCTACCAACCAGAAACACAACAGGATCAACTCGAACATACCGAAATCTCCACTACCCAAGCTGCAAAGGACTCAAATACAAATCAACCTATGCATCCAGCTTTTCCTACATAAGCACACAACTATGGAACGCATTACCAAAAGTCGTGAAAACAACTTAAGATCACCTAAACTTCCGGAAATCATTAAAAACTAACCAGTTCAAAAAGGCATACCCTACCGACCCAACTTAAATGCCTGTACCCTACAACACAACGAAACCAAAGCTCGTAATGGACATATAATAACTCTTCCTCTCTACGATTCCCTAATGTGTCTGTACACACGAACCTTATTCTACCACAACATTACTGTATTTGTTCATACCGGAATTGGCGAACGCCTTTATGGTACTATGTAAGCCACATTGAGCCTGCAAATAGGTGGCAAAATGTGGGATACAAATGTAACAAATAAAATAAATAAATAAAAATGATGCTGATAAAATTACCCCCATATATGAGTAGGTGTAATGACCAGATTTCATGAACTTTTATGCAGCCCCGATATAGGCTTGTTCAGGGTGAGTTGTGGGTGGAGGGTGGGTAGTGTCATGATTTACATGCATAGTCTGAGCAGGCACAAATGTCCTCCATTGTATTTTAAGTGTGATTTCTTCAAAATTTGTTCTGGTATTTTATAAAGACACACAGGTAGCCTTGTGTGTTCTTTCCATCTCAATCTTGGTGACCTGTTATAAAATTACTCTCTAGCAGCTAACAGGTACTAATATTGGAGTAATATTTGTTAAAAGCCATATTAAAGACCTAACACAACTTAGGAAATAGGCTTCTAATCTTTTTCTAAAGATGCAGGATGGCAGAAAAGGCCATAGATACCAGATCTTCAGTATGCTATTTACAACATTCCTTGGACAAAAACAATCAAGAAAATAAACCAAAAGACCCTTTATCTATCTACAGTTATATTAATTTCCTTCATTATCTGTGATACATTAGCTGACTCCATAAAATTTATATATGAGGTATTGCATGTAAAAAAAAAGTAATGTTGAAAGAAAGGCCACGTCACAAAGGAAAGGAAATTTGATAGAAAAGATTAACTTTGTGGCATGCTAGTGTGGCAAAAATAGAACCACAGTTCTAGCCAATAGGGAAGCCTCATTGTGGAGACAAAGCATGGAAGTGCTGACTGCAGGGTATAGAAGTTTCACAGGGAGTCTGAGATGTATCAGAGGTAAATCACAGGAAGGGTTGACTGCAAGGTGTAGAAGTTTCACAGGGACTCTGGATACATGACTGGTAAATCACAGGATGTGCTGACTGCAGAGTATAGAAATTTCACACGTCCCCTAATTCTTTATATAGTGAGCCAAAGGTTTAGGCACTCAAATGACAGTTTAAGTGCCAAAATAGGGGTGAAATGGCATTTTACTAAGCTGTGTTAGACCAGTGGCGTAGCCACGGGTGGGCCTGGGTGGGCCAGGGCCCACCCACTTAGGGCTCAGGCCCACCCAACAGTAGCACACGTTTAGCAGTAGCTGGTTTAGATCCCAAGCTCTGCCAGCTGAAGACTTCCCCCTGATGGTAACGGAGACGCTATTCTCCACGGTACTGGCACCTGCACATGCTCAGTTTTCAGCGCATGCCATGTACCTTGGCAGATACATATGTGGAAAACAATATTTAATTGATATGGATCAATAAAAAAATTAACAAGCCCGACACAGGCCGTCTTTCGCCCCACTGGGCTGCATCAGGGGCTAATCGATATCTATAAAATCATATAGTCTCCACTTGAGTATCTATTTGTTGAACTCGCAATTAAAATGCACACTTTGACAGTTGGCACTTCACAAAAACAAACCTTCTGAAATCGTGAACCGACATATGCCACCATAAAAATATTTTTATTTATCTTTTTTATTTATATTTTTATGGTGGCATATGTCGGTTCACGATTTCAGAAGGTTTGTTTTTGTGAAATGCCATCTGTCAAAGTGTGCATTTTAATTGCGAGTTCAACAAATAGATACTCAAGTGGAGACTATTTGATTTTATAGATATCGATTAGCCCCTGATGCAGCCCAGTGGGGCGAAACACGGCCTGTGTCGGGCTTGTTAATTTTTTATTGATCCATATCAATTAAATATTGTTTTCCACATATGTATCTGCTTCGTTTGGTGTCCATCGCTGAAAAAAGGACAGGGCGCCAGCAATGTAAAAACAGCGTGGGACAGACGCGGCGGGGGTTGGGGACCTCTGCCAGCCAAACTGGGGGCCCAGGCCCCCATGGCCCCCCGTAGCGACACCACTGGTGCTGGAAAACCGTGTGAAAGATACGGAGATCTCATAGGATAAGTTACAGGATATATTGAGTGGTCTTGTCGTCGGTGCCCAATTCTTCAGGATTACCAAAAGAGAATCTGGGAAATTAGCTTGTAAGGTCAACAGAACCTTCTCTCTCGCTACTCAGAACAAAACGGAGATTATCCCCCTCAGTTTTAACAATTCAATCATATTTAATTACCTACTTCTAAACATCATGACATTTTAACTGTGAGATGTGTTAGAACATGTGCCGTTTTGGTGGAATGCAGAGATCTATTTTAATTACTGTTAAAAAAAGCATTTCACTTTAAGCACCAAATACATAAGTCATTCTCCTAAATTCTTGTAAGCTAAGGAATCCTTTTTACTTCATAATTTCAAGGGCTGTTCTAGTGATGGAAAGCACTGCTGACTCGCTGGGGGGAAGCAATGACAAAACTTCCATCCCCTTGGTATTTACTATTTATTTATGATTTTTATACCCCCGCATTATCCCAAACTGGCCCGGGTTCAAAATGGAGTACAAGCAATAAACAGCATTGACTAACAATACAAAGATAAGTTAACAGTAAGCGTAGGCTATTAAATCAATCACGCCAAAAGACATAGATTATTACTATCAGAGAAATGTTGAAGACGGATAATATCATTAACAGTTGAATCATATTTTGGCGTTATCAAAAGCAGTACTCATCAAGAATGTTTTCAGTATTTTGTGGAAGGACATGTGAGCCCACTAGGAATCTAAGATATTTAGATAATAAATTCCATTTCTTAGTGCTTTGATAAAAAAAGGGCCTGTGGTATGAGTAGATTTGTAGATAAGCTTTCTTACAAGGATAGTGAAGAGATAAGAAGTCTCTAGAAGTGGTTAGAGTATTTTGTTTAGGTAGTTCAATGAGGTTTTGCAAGTACGAAGGAGACATGCCATAGAAGAGAGAGAATCCGCTACCCTGGGTCATATGTTTTGGTCATGCAGATATATTTTGGACTTTTGGACCCAGGTGTTGCAGGAAGTTCAGGCGCAATGGAGCCGTAAAATTCAGAGACATCTGCTCCTACTTTTCGCGGAGTTCAAATACGCGAAACCTGCCCCCGCTGGAATGACTCAGTTTCTGCAAAGAGCGGTTTTGGTGGGAAAGCAGTCCATTCTATTATGTTGGAGGGAGCGGGAGGCGCCCTCAATAGGGCTTTGGAGATCAAGAATGATAGAACTTTTGAAAATGGAGAGATGTAGTATTACAAACTTCGACACCTCTGAAGGTAAATCTCTGCAGAAGGTATGGGAGCGTTTTTGGACCACATTGCAGCCGAGAGCGAGAAGCAAAATCCTTAATTAACACGCATAGACGGTCATAATAGCACACTGGAATTGTAGGACATGGGTTATTAGGGTGGGGGGGAGGGTAAGGGTGATAGGGGAAGGGAAGGGGGGTTGGAGAAGGAGGAAGGGGGGGGTTAGAGTTTATTGTTAGCGGTATGGCCTTGTGTGAAATTGATTTAAGTGTATTGTTTCTGCCATGCAATAAACATGATTTAAAGATAAAGGTAATTTTGGCCTTAAATGGAAGCCAGTGTAATTTTAGAAGTACAGGGGAGGCTTTCAAGTAACGTGGTATCCTACTGACCAGGCAAACAGTGGTATTCTGTGCTGTTTGACGTTTTCTAATTTGATGGTACTCGCATCCAGCATAAACGGTGTTGCAATAGTCGAGCTTGAAATGTATTCTACACATTGGCCCACCCAATCTTGACTATTGCAACGCCATTTATGCTGGATGCGAGTACCATCAAATTAGAAAACGTCAAACAGCCTGATTCTTTTTTACTTCCATAGTGAATTGAAGATTGAGGAGACTATATTTTGCTCACACCTTTTTCAGTAGTAGCTCAAGGTGAGTTACATTCAGGTATGAAATTTGGAAGTCAAATGTCAGATACTGATCGATGTATACTCCTAGGATTTTCATGGTTGTATCTAATGGGTATGTTATATTGTTAATAGTGAACAGCAGAGCTCTTCCGTAAAGAAAGAGCAGGACAAGGAATATAATGGAAACAATCTTTATTCTTCAGGACCCGACACAGCACTGTGTTTCAGCAAAAAGCCTACATCAGAGGTCTGTACTCGAAATCATTGAAGGATATATAACATAATGTAATCACTGGAAAACAATCTTGATAAAGACGTGATCCAGGAGCAGGGGTCAGCGTGTGAACGTGCAATACAATATACTAAAAGAAATCTTTATCAAGATTGTTTTCTAGTGATTATATTATGTTATATATCCTTCAATGATTTTGAGTACAGACCCCTGATGTAGGCTTTTTGCCGAAATATAGTGTTGTGACGGGTCCTGAAGAATAAAGATTGTTTCCATTGTATTCCTCATCCTGCTGTTTCTTTACGGAAGAGCCCTGCTGATCACATTACTCCTTCCTTTGGTATTTATTGATGTAGTGGCATAAGGTCCTCCACTTTTGCGGTGTTCCTATATATAATAGTGAAATTACTGTTACGGCCGAACCTCTGTAGGGGGAGGCATCGGCCAGGATGGCTCGTCCGACGTTCCAACTCCCCCCATTGCTCCTGGTTTACCCCGCCAGCCATCATGGTGGCACCGGCGCTCCGCTATCCCCCCGTTGCATCTGGGGAACGCTGGCCATCTTGGCAGCGCTGGCATCCCCAAGGAATGGCTTCTCTTCCGGGCGCGGGGCCCGGGAACTCGGACCACACCTCCAAAGCCAGGATTGGCCACTCACGGCTAACGCCGCCTCCCTCTGCCAGCTGGCCAATCCGGGTTTCCCTACTGGCTGCTATGGTCGTCCCGCCTCCTCAGCTCCCTGCCTCCTGCCAGCTGTTACCTATCTTCTTGATGGTAAGGGATATTTAAGGAGCAGTGTCTCCCCACTAGTCTTGCTTCGGCTTCTACTTTGGTAGAGTGGCTTGTGCTTCTTCATGACTTTGTCTACAACTGCTTATTGCTGGCCTGACCTGACCTCGGCTGGAACCCTGTCTATTCTCTGCTTGCCGCCTGACCTGACCTCTGCTGGTATCCTGACTACTCTCTGCTTGCTGCCTGAACTAACCCTTGCTTGCAACCTAGCCTAGCCCTAGCTATTGTCCAGATATAAGCTTCCATTGCCTGCTGCCTGCGGCCGTCTGACCCCTGTCCATATCCGGAAGTCCTGTTGGCCACCTGCACCTGGGGGCTCAACCCCCGGGGAACAGTGGTCTTCTCAGGTGAAGTCTCTGGGTTGCTCGGCTGCCCGACTGAGCGCAGGCTCAACACCTGGACACTGTGCTCCTTCAGGGCACAAGGGCTCACGAACGTGACAATTACTATAAGGTGTGGAATGAAAATGATTGGTTAATATAAGGAATTTGTTTTATCTTTATTAAGTTTCAATTAATAGGATCTGTAGAACTCTGAAGCTTCATAATAATCCATTATAAACAACTATAATCATTAGCAATTTGAAACATTAGTAGGACAATTCTATACATTGGCACCAAGATGTAGGTACCACAATAGCATGTGTTTAGCACCAATTATATAATCCCTTCTAGGCGTGCCTAAGTTTGTACAGAATACTAGTGCAAAGCTGCTGTGGCAAGTCGAAGGTTTGGGATTAGCTTAGGTCATGTGAATGAAAATATTCTATAAGTTGCATGCATCGCTTGGTGACACGTCTATAACATGCTCATGACACGCCCATACTCTGCCCACATGTACATCTCCCAGGCAGTTGTGTGCTAAAGGGCAATTTTACTAAAGAGAATTATGGCCAAACAGGCTACCACAGAAACACGTTAAGAAATGCGTTAAAGTGTTTTGTGTTTCTAAGAACATAATAGTAACCATACTGGCTCAGACCAATGGTCCATCTAGCCCACTATCCTGCTTCAAACAGTGGCCAAGCCAGGTCACAAATACCTGGCAGAAACCCAAATCGTAGCAACATTCCAGTTGCTTCCCTTTGTCTATCTCAGTAGGAGACTATGGACTTTTCCTTCAGAAACTTGTCCAAACCTTTTTTAAACCCAGATACGCTAACCGCTGTTACCATATCCTCCGGCAAGGAGTTCCAGAGCTTAACTATTTGTTGAGTGAAAAAATATTTCCTCCTATTTGTTTTAAAAGCATTTCCATGTAACTTCCTTGAGTGTCCCCTAGTCTTTGTACTTTTGAAACGAGTAAAAAATTGATTTACTTCTACTCGTTCTACACAGGATTTTGTAGACCTCAATCATATCTCTCCTCATCCATCTCTTTTCAAAGTTGAAGAGACCTAACCTCTTTAGCCTTTCCTCATCCGAGAGGAGTTCCATCCTTCTTATCATTTTGGTTGCGCTTCTTTGAACCTTCTCCAATTCTGCTAAATCCTTTTTGAGATACGGCGACCAGAACTGATTGCAATACTCGAGGTGCAGTCGCACCACTGAGCAATATAGAGGCATAAGAATCAAGGTCTTTCCCTTTGATTTTGGAGGGTTGAGTTGCATTTCTTGTTTCACCTCAGCCCTCACACTACCTTACTAAGGATTTGTATGCTCTTCGTGTGGTATATGTATCTCACTTTGGTATGTTGGAATGGGGGAGGGGGAGTACTTTTGGGTCTTCTGTACACATTCAGTTCTACTGTGTTCTGTATTATTGTTGTGGATATCACATTTATTTGTTGTCTTTTGGAGTTCATATGTTTATTACACAATGTTCTTGTAAAGTTTTAAACTGAATAAAAACATTTGAACTAAGAGATCTCATAAAATCCAGACACTCAGATTTCAATTTGAATCTATAAGAGCTGAGAGGTTATGGGAGAAGGAGGGTTAGGGGATTGATATATATTATCCCATTTTCTTATTGCCAAGGTGTGTTAGGACCTTGTATTTTCTCATGCTGGGTGTTTGTAATGTGCATTTTGTTGGGGACAGGGACAATAAAAATCTCATGGGGGCGGAAAGGGTGACAGCAGTTGTTCTTTGATCCTGCTTTGATATGCACTCAATGGGTGGTGGTAAGGGCTCCCCCCCCCAAAATGGTCACACGGCAAGTGCTTTACTTGCCGCAAGGCCATTTCCTACAGGAAGGTGAGACTTCTCTTTTACCAGCTGCGGTAAAAGGGGGCCTCGGCACGCATGTACAACACAAGCCGATGCCAGCGCCGGCCCCCTTTTGCTGCAGCGGGTAAAAGGGGCCCTAACTCTATACAGGCACTGTGGACTGAGTTCAGTAAATGGTGCCCAAATTTGGGTGCTAGAAAAAATCAGCGTGGCGCTCTATTCTATAAAGGGCACTCCGAGTTGAGCGCTCTGTGGAATAATGCTAGGAGCCCGTTAACGTGCCCAAATTTAGGCACCAGTATTTATGCCAGCTAAAATCAGATGCGTTCAGGATAATCCGCCAAAAGGCGGAGAACTCGAACTTCCCACGGAAAACACAAGGTATGGGAAAAAGTGGGATGTTGGACCACGGAAACCAAAGACTGGAGAGATGAATTCTTCTAAAAGCAAACGTTTATTTGATAAAAAGAGTCGACACAAACGCTGTGTTTCGGCCGCTAGGCCTGCATCAGGAGTCTCAATGGACGGAGAGCATCTGATGCGCAGATGTTGGAGAATACGAACTGGTTAAGTATGAAGTCAATGAAGTCGGTCTTTAAAAAGACCTTTAGGTGAAAAAAGACTTGCTCGTCAATGGGTTTAGTTACCAGCATGAGTCCATTGAGACTCCTGATGCAGACCTAGCGGCCGAAACACAGCGTTTGTGTCGGGTCTTTTTATCTAATAAACGTTTGCTTTTAGAAGAATTCATCTCTCCAGTCTTTGGTTTCCGTGGTCAAACGTCCCACTTTTTCCCATACCAGCTAAAATCAGATGGAAATGCTGGTGACCAATGCTTGGAATTTGGGCTCAGAAATGACACTCTTCTATAAATCTGTGCCCACATGTTTGGAACACCTCATCCCTAGCCATGCCCCCTTTTGAGTTGCACACTAGGGGATTTAGGCTTGCGCCCAGAATACCATCCAGGAAGATGTCACTAATGCCAATTAACTGCAATAATTGATTGTTAACATCTTTGATTGGTGCCCAATTTTGGGCTCCATATATAATCTGGGGGTGTTTGCTAGTGACATTAGCAAATGACCTGCAGTAAAATATATTTTAAAAAGTCCCCTCTAAGTGCTGAGTTAAATCTAGGCTTAGCATGTGGTAAAATCGCACATAACCAAGCCTGAACATGTATACCCTGGAGGAAAGGAGAAACAGGGGTGATATGATACAGACGTTCAAATATTTGAAAGGTATTTATTTATTTATTTATTGCATTTGTATCCCACATTTTCCCACCTTTTTGCAGGCTCAATGTGGCTTACAATACATCATGAATGGTGAAGATATATTAGAAAATAGACATTTAGTATTACAGAAGAATCATGGGTAACAAGATAATGATAGAACATGATAATAATATAACAAGCAGATATTAATCCGCAAACGAACCTTTTCCGGAGAGGGGAAGGCGGTAGAACTAGAGGACATGAAATGAGATTGCCCTCCCGTGGGAGGTGGTGGAGATGAAAACGGTAACGGAATTCAAACATGCGTGGGATAAACATAAAGGAATCCTGTTCAGAAGGAAGGGATCCTCAGAAGCTTAGCCGAGATTGGGTGGCGGAGCCGGTGGTGGAAGGCGGGGCTAGTGCTGGGCAAGACTTCTACGGTCTGTGCCCTGAAAAAGACAGATACAATTCAAGGTAAGGTATACACAAAAAGTAGCACATATGAGTTTATCTTGTTGGGCAGACTGGATGGACCGAGCAGGTCTTTTTCTGCTGTCATCTACTATGTTATGTTATGTTATGTTAAGACCAGATTTGAGCACATTTTAATAAAATGGCCCCTCTGTGACTTACATGCACTGGTTACAGATTAGCACCTGCCATTTACGTCTGTAACCAATGACACACAGAAGTGCGAGACTTCTATACTGTGCTTGCGCTATTGTCACCTAATTTAAGGCACCAGCTTTCATGTGGTCAATATTTAGCTGGCGACAAATGCTGTCACTGGCTAAACTGAATCCAGGTAGCCAGTGCCGGACCCTATCTGGGCCACCATACTATCCTGGTCTTTGGTGTCGCCTGGAAGATATCCTGGTATTGCCAAAATACTGGGCCCCTTTTACCAAGCTGCGGCCAAAGGGGGCCGGCGCTGGTGTCGGCACGCGTTTTACACACACGCCGAGGCCCCCTTTAACCACAGCTGGTAAAAGGGAAATCCTGCCTTCCTCCAGAAAAAGGCAGTGCAGTAAGTAAAGCTCTTGCTGCTTGGCCATCTTGCTGCTTGGTCCCTCGGTGGGGGACCCCTTACCGCCACCAATGGAGGTGGCATTAAGGGCTCCCACATTAACCCGGTGGTAACCGGGCAATGCGCGGCACTGCCTGATTACCGCTGGGTACACTCTGGCGCTGATGCAGTAACCTGGCGGTACTTCCTGTTAACAAGC
Source organism: Microcaecilia unicolor (assembly GCF_901765095.1). Lineage (NCBI taxonomy): Eukaryota > Metazoa > Chordata > Amphibia > Gymnophiona > Siphonopidae > Microcaecilia > Microcaecilia unicolor. Next base: position 20,855,355 of record NC_044039.1, read on the forward strand.
TAATCAGCGCTGATAATTGGTATTAATTGGCTTTAATTCGAATTTATGTGCACTAATTTCTAAGCGTATTCTGTAATGTGGTATGCATAAATTCTTATTCACATAGTTGAAAAGGGGGCGTGGCCATAGACATGGAATGAGCGGGTCGTGGGCACATCTATGTGCTTTGTTATACAACACACCTGCTCTGTGCTTAATTTAGGCATCGGGATTTACATCAGGTTTTACTCGGCGTAATTGGCCCTGACTAAATTTAGTTGCGTGGACTGACAATCGGCGTATTCTATAAACCGCTTGGAAATTTAGGCTTGGTCTATAAAGTGCGCCTAAATAAGACATATTTTATAGAATATCCTTAAGCGAATTTCATTTTGGCACCAAATCTTTGGGCATAATATAGAAAATCTAGTCCTTAATGTGCTTTCTTCATATCTAGGAAAGAAACAAAGAAGACTCATGAAAGGAAAAATAGATCCAGGAAATATATGTGGTGAGCTTATGACATCATACATAAATAATATGCCAAATTGAGACTAAAGTGCCTTTTTAGATTTACTTTTCTTTTTTCAAAAGTTCATTGGTACGTAACTATAATTTATTCTGCAGAATAATTTCCAGTTAAGCCTTTTCATCAGATAAAGACTTTTACTGGATTTAACCTTAGGCATGCCAATACTCTGCTGTACGTTTACCATGTATGGAAAAATAATGAGCTGAACTGTAGTAAGCAAAATTAAGATGTTTCTTCTTGAAAATACATTCACCAGTTGAGAGAGGCACGCTGACAGACAGATCCCACCTAATCCCTTATCCAGAAAAACTTTCTGAGATACCGGTATAACATCCACGAAAAGTATGCTGAAAACCATGCTTCAAAAAAATGAGAAAATGCTGCCTGAAGGTGAAAAAGAATAGCACCGAATCATCAATCTTTTTCGGCACTGGTCATCCTGTAGGGCTCCCTGACCCTGAATATTTTCCAGGTCTGAGAACTTTGCAGTGTGGTTTCAATTCTCTTGTGAATAATTAACAATGTGCTTCGTGGCAAGCATAGTGGATGAACAGACAAGATATTTTAGGGCGTGAAAACCAGCCATGAAGCTAGGAGTTTGTGAGACAAAGAAAGCACATCATCTATTTGGGATTAGACAAGTTAAACTGCATTATAAAAACATGAAAAGTTCTAAAACTTTTCATGTTTTTATTTCCCTCTGTTCCATAGTTAGATTTAACATATCACCCACCTAATGTCTAAAAGATTCCCAGACAGTAGTGAAGCCACAAACAAAGGGATAATGTTAATACCTGATCCAGCACACCAACTAGTGACATTCAGACCCCTTCCAGTGAAACTTACTCAGATCAAAACATTCAGTAACACAGCAAACTTTTTCTTTTAAGCAGAAATCTAACAGCATCCCTTGCGAGTGTCACACTGTCTTGCTACAGCTGGGAAAACAAATCTTTTTCAAGTTTAATTTAGGAATAAAAAAAAATGTCATTGAACGTTTGCTGTCTGATAATATTGTGTATTTCCATGAAATAATTTCACGCTAATAGCTTTAGCTTTTTTTTTTTTTTTTTAAGAGAACAACCTTTTCCTAAAGCAGTGGAAATTACAAGTCTTCAGACCTGGCCCTGTTGACATTTATAATAGCAAGTAAAAGAATTCAACCACATTTCACATCAGCAGAAAAGTTCTGTTTCCTGGTCATCTCATTCCTTGACTTTAATGTGAGCGTAATAACAGATTAGCTTCATTTTCTGTGAGCAGCATTACCTCTGTGGCTAAATGACTATTTAAGTCTACTAAACAATGCAATTTCATTCATGACATAGAAACACTGAGTGGAGGAAGTACAGTGGCTACCAGGGGCTTACTCCTTTACGGATTTTCCAGCATTTTCAAGGCGAGGAACATGCTGGTAAACATTCACTGGCAAATCCTTTCACAGACAGTACAGCCTTGCATAGTCTGCTCCAAAGGCTTGCAGTTGATTTATCACTCTGTATTGTACTGAATACTTTTTACTACTGTTGCAAAGAGAGACAGCAGATCTGCAAGACTCACATTCCATTGCTCTGCAGCAGGAAAAGTGTGCATGGGTTGTATTAGAAGGCAATAAACATTTTCACCAAATACCATCTGCATGTTCATACAGATGTTTCCATTTTGTAAACATTACATTTACTAAGCTTACACCGCGCTGGAAGTAGAGCTAAGTTTAGTTTTCACATCCATTTTTTTCACGTGAAAATCTACAGTGACATAAACGATAATAAATTGGAAAAGAAATGACCTTTCTTATGATGGCAAAAGAATCAATCTCAACATATCTGCAGTTTGCGAGAAGCATAAGATTATCGTACTGTTCTCTAAAACTATATAGATTTGGTTAAGAGTTTGTAAGCTTAGTGCACATTACAAGACAATGGAATAAAAACCCATACCTTTTAATCCAGGGATTTGCCAGTGGACCTCTCAAAGCAGAGATGTAATTAAACTAAATATTCAGCCCAGGCAAGAAAGCTTGCAGGTGTGGAAAGGAGAAGGGGGCAGGCTATTGGTACTTCTCTGTGACTGTCACTTCCACAGAAAGCCCTCCTGCTTCCATTCCGTAGCATAGAAAGAAAATAAAGTTTCTCTCAATGAACAGAATCCAGGCTGACACCCACATTAGATCATATGGTAATGATATGTCTCCTGTACTCTTGCCAGAAACTTTATCAGCTTTTTTTTTCCCTTTATTTCTTTTTCATCTGTTTGGGATCCCAAACTACATGTTCAGCACAACATGAATACTTGACCTAAAATTCGAAATACTTAAACTGCTACGACCTCTCCCTCCCCCACAAAGATTAGCAGAATAATTAGGGCTCAGTTAACTTCAGGAGTGAGCCCACTAAATCTCTGTTTTAAGGTTTTCTCCTTCGGACCAGCTAAATGTTGCCCTCCTAAACTCATGGGGCAGTCTCAGATATAGCCCGGCAACAAGGGAGCAGTTCCCAAGATGTTCTTGGGGTGAACAAGACCTGACCTGGTCACGCTGAAGTACAGGCTGGCCAACAGACACTCCAAACACAGGAAGTGGTGCTTAAAAGACTCTTTATCTGCTGCTTGTACAAAGGGACCTGACATGGTCCTTGTTTCGGCGCAATCACACGCCTGTCTCAGGGGTCACAATAATGCTCAAGAGGAAATCAAGCAGCCCAAAAGGTTCCACGCAAGAGAAATGCAGAACACACAGCATTACCTGAAGGTGACAGGTCAGTTACATTGACGTCCTCTTGAGCAATATTGTGACCCCTGAGGCAGGCGTGTGATTGCGCTGAAACACGGACCGTGTTGGGTCCCTTTATTCAAGCAGCAAATAAAGTGTCTTTTAAGCACCACTTCCTGTGTTGGAGTGTCTGTTGGCCAACCTCTACTTCAGTTTGATCGTTCTGTCTACGTAGAGGTCCTTCCTGTTTGCGCTGCCTAACCTGTTCACAGTCATTTTCAATGCTAACTGGTTGGGTTTGGTCAGGCAACCCCAGCTGCCCGAAGAGCAGACCTAGATCTAGTCGGTAAAGTTTGCCCAACTTGATTTAGATGCATTACCAACAATAAAACTTAAATCCCTCATTCTAGCACATGATGTCAAAATTTACATACTGATTGTGCACATAAATCTCTAGAATACTAGCACTTATGCTGGTAAGTGATAACTGAGTTATTCTATAAATGATGCAGGCAACTCACTTAGCGTGTAAATGCAAGGGGGTGTTCATAGGGGAGGAGCATGGACAGGACCATCATTTACATGTGCAACTTACAGAATAGTGTAAATTATGTGCTAAAGTGCCAACTTTGTATATGCCCACTTGTGCCTGACATCGACATGGTTGCATCTAAATGTAGACTCGTTGATGCAGATTTATAATAGTACTCTATAAAAGAGTCTTGGCGCACACTGTATATATTCAAATATAAACCGAGTTTTTTTTTTGTTGCAAGAAAGCCATCTCTCTCCCCTCCAATCTGTTCAAAATTTTGCTGCACGGCTTATATTCCGCCAGTGTTATTATGCTCATATTAGCCCTCTCCTCAAGTCACTTCACTGGCTTCCTATCCATTTCCACATACAGTTCAAACTCCTCTTATTGACCTATACGTGCATTCACTCTGCAGCTCCTCAGTACCTCTCCACTCTCATCTCTCCCTACATTTCTCCCCGGGAACTCCGTTCACTGGGTAAATCTCTCTTATCTGCACCCTTCTCTTCCACTGCTAACTCCAGGCTCCGTTCCTTTTATCTTGCTGCACCATATGCCTGGAATAGACTTCCTGAGCCGGTAGGTCAAGCTCCATCTCTGGCCGTCTTCGAATCTAGGCTAAAAGCCCACCTTTTTTGATGCTGCTTTTAACTCCTAACCCTTACTCACTTATTCAGTACCCATGTTTTATCATTCCCACCTTAGTAATTCCCTTATCTGTCCTGTTTGTCTGTCCTAGTTAGATTGCAAGCTCTGTCAAGCAGGGACTGTATTTTCATGTCCAGTGTACAGCACTGCATACATCTAGTAGCACTATAGAAATGATAAGTAGTAGTAGTAGTAGTAGTAGTAAAAAGCATCAAAAATTAAATCTTGGTTTGAATTCAGGCCTACTCCCTCCCCTGTGGCATCCGGCATTCCAGCCATTTCCTCCCTTCCCCAAGGTGCTCTTCCATGGTCGGCTCCACCCCCTGAACCGGAAACTACCCCTCAATTCCTCCTTCCCATTGCACAGACGATGCCCCCCTCTTCCTTGACCCACCATAGGCCCTTCCCCAGGCCTACCTTACAGCCCTGGTAGTCTAGTGGTGAGTTGGGGCAAGAGTGATCCTCCTACACTCCTCCATGCGCTCTCTATACTGAAAAAGCCTTGCAAACAGTTCCATCAGTTTATATTCGAGTTAACATTTTTCCTCCCTTTTTTTAGGGGAAAATGTATTTTCCGTTTATATTTGGACTAGCCATTGAGCCCGTAAAAACAGGCTAGTAAAGGAAGGGGGGTTGAAAGGCCCCCCCCCCCCCGGAGTCCCCTCCGCCACCCCTCCACCCGGGCCGGGTAGCTGGCTTCACTATTCAAACCGCCGGAATGCAGCACACAGCTCATCTGAGCTGCCGTCGGCCTTCCTTCTTCTCTGCGTGTGTTCCGCCCTTGTGTGACGTAACGTCGGCGAGGGCGGGGCACAGGCAGGTAAGGAAGGCCAACGGCAGCTCAGATGAGCTGTGTGCTGCGTTCCGGCGGTTTGAATAGTGAAGCCGGGTGGAGGGTGGGTGGCGGTGGCGACTCCGGGTGGGTGGGTGGGGGGAGCGGTAGCGGCAACCCTGGGGGGGGGGAGCGGTGGCGACGGCGGTTCCCTCACTCGCAGGTGTGCAGGTTCCCTCTCTGTCACGCTCCCGTCATCACGTATTGACGCGGGGGCGGGACAGAGAGGGTCTCTACTGCGCATTTGCGAGTGAGTACGCCTCTTGCCATTTATATGTTTGATGGATTCATATTCTACTACATATGGTAGTTTGGACTGAAAATTCAACTAAAACGAACTAGTTAAATTTTGCATGTTATTTTGACTGCTCAGCTGTGCTTTGAAAATTGAACCCTTCTAGGATATTTAAGATAGTTGTACCTTCTGTGACCTTTAAAATAGGTTATCCCATAGAAGATATGCTTCTTGAAATTTGATGTAGCTAATTGTTTAATTAGTTGAATTTAAATGACATGACAAATGGACTCAAATAGTTATACAAATGCTAAATTGCCTTTTGAAATGCTACTGTGTCAGTGTGTGTCAAATGCTTAAGGGTTTGATGTTCAAAAAAAAAAAAAGAAACAAAAAACTGAGCACCTAAATTTATGTTCCTCGATTATGCTGATAAATTTGTGTCCTATATTCAGCCAAAAGGTATTAATCCGCAAACAAACCTTTTCCGGAGATGGGAAGGCGGCAGAAGTATTTTTTCACGGAGAGGATGGTGGATGCTTGGAATGCCCTCCCGCGGGAGGTGGTGGAGATGAAAACGGTAACGGAATTCAAACATGCGTGGGATAAACATAAAGGAATCCTGTGCAGAAGGAAGGGATCCTCAGGAGCTTAGCCTAGAATGGGTGGCAGAGCTGGTGGTTGAGAGGCGGGGCTAGTGCTGGGCAGACTTATACGGTCTGTGCTAGGGCTGGTGGTTGGGAGGCGGGACTAGTGCTGGGCAGACTTATACGGTCTGTGCCAGGGCTGGTGGTTGGGCGGCGGGGATAGTGCTGGGCAGACTTATACGGTCTGTGCCAGAGCTGGTGGTGGGAGGCGGGACTGGTAGTTGGGAGGCGGGGATAGTGCTGGGCAGACTTATAGGGTCTGTGCCAGAGCTGGTGGTGGGAGGCGGGACTGGTAGTTGGGAGGCGGGGATAGTGCTGGGCAGACTTATATGGTCTGTGCCAGAGCTGGTGGTGGGAGGCGGGACTGGTGGTTGGGAGGCAGGGATAGGGCTGGCCAGACTTATACAGTCTGTGCACTGAAGAGGACAGTACAAATAAAAAAGTAGCACATATGAATTTATCTTCTTGGGCAGACTGGATGGATCGTGCAGGTCTTTTTCTGCCGTCATCTACTATGTTTACTATGTAAATTTAGGAGCATAAGTTTTCAGCTGAAAATTCATCTTCATTTAGGAGCTTAAAAGCTAGGCTTGTAAATTTAAGCCTGTCTTTCATTTGCCTGGATTTAGGAGCTTAGTGCTGAAAATCACTACTAAGCTGGTTTCAGCCAGGGCTTTACACGAGGGATTATGGGAATCATTCACCTAGTCCCATATAGTGTAGTTCCACCTGCAAACTGAAACCAACTTAAAACTGTGGCCTTACATGTAGGTTTGAAAATGGACTGAACAGTAGAGGCAAGTTCCAATCAAAAAAACCACAGAGATGTACAAAGGAGTCGGAGAACAAAATCCATGGTAGGGTAACAGTTACTTTTATTGAAAAGAAAATCCAATGTGGCCATGTTACGGCATATGCCTGCATTTATTTATTTATTTACAAGCCGTTGAGCCCATTAAAACGGGCAAGAAAGCGGTCGGAGCAACACCGGGTGCAGCCGAGCCCCCGCCCAGGAAAGCCGCCCCGGGGGATGGTGGCAGAGGAAAACGCCCGGGTCACAGCAGCGGCGGCGGTGGCAGCAGCTCATCATACCTGTCGGAGACGGAGTGCGCCTCGGAGCTGCTGTCGGACGATCCCCGCCCGCCCGGTGCTCGCCGGTCAACGTCGGTCACTCTTCATTTATATAGTAGGATTTGTTGCATTTGTATCCCACATTTTCCCACCTATTTGCAGGCTCAATGTGGCTTACATAGCACCGTGATGGCGAACGCCAATTTCGGTATGAAAATACAGAGTGGTAATGCATTAAAGTTCATAAGTGACAGAGAAGATTAGGAAGTCAAGGAGGAAGAGTTAGGTTTTGTCCAGTTCTGGTATAAGTTGCATCAGGGGCATAATCCAAAATCCGAATTTATTGATAACCAATTTTCAAAAGGTCTAATTTACTACAGCAGTCAGTTATAGTGGAGGAGTGCGGAGAACTGGGTTTGATTCCCACCTGCAGCTCTTTGTGACTTAGGGGTCCTTTTACTAAAGCTGTGGTAAAAGGGGGCCTGTGCTAGCATCAGCCTGTGTGCGCTGAGGCTCCCTTTTACCGCAGCGGGTAAAAGGCTGTCTTTTTTCTCAGAAACAAATGGCCGTGCAGTAAGTCTCCCGCGCTGTGGGTCCTCTTTCGGTGTGCTCCGCCAGCGCCGATTTCCACTCTGCTTTGCCTCCAGGCCGTGATCGTCACCTAAGCTGCTCGTTGCCGGCAGCTGGGCATTAAAGCCTGCTTCACGTTGGGAGACTTTTTGGAAAACTGCACACTGTGGGGGGACTTGCTTCCTTTTGACCGCCGATCCCAGTCGTTGGCTATCACCTGCATTACCTGTCTTGTTCCCTGTTTTGGGGGGGGGGGGTCGGAGTGGACGGTTGCTGCCATCTATCACTACGAGTCAAAACCTTCTCAGCCTTGGAGCTTAGCACAGGCGTTTACAGCATGTAAATGGGCCATTTTGGACTCCTTTAGCTCTCCTCTTTTTTCTGTTTACTTATCTACTATAATAAAACTCACCCTCAACGTTCTGAAGTCACTCAGTCACTCCCTGAAGGGTTCATGGATTCATGGTGGTGAAGCCACAACACTGACCATGTCTCTCTGCCCCGCCCTCGCATGACGGACCAATCAGAAAAAACACCCTCAACATTCTGAAACACAAAGGACCATCACAACACCGTTCCCAGGCAACACTAGGCAACGTAAGACGGACCAATCAGAGGAAACTACGTGACAATAAGGGAGGAGCATTCCCCAGCAGAATGGCTCATTATCTGTGCAGCACGGAGAGCACAGAACCACCGCTGGAACGAGAGAAGAATATTCCTGCTGTGGGTATGTGCAAAAATAGACCGGGGGGGGGGGGGAGAAATTTTTAAATGCCTAATGCCAGTACTGAAGAGTGCCAGAGGGCCTATAGCACAGCCTATATTTGGGATCGCTTGACATGGAGTCAGAGGAGCCGGAAAACAACGTGCCCGTCACCATCTGGGACGTGGGCGAACAGGACAAGCTGCGGCCCAGCTGGAAGGATTACCCGCGACCCAGCCAGCAGCAAACAGCGACCAAGGACAGCACAGCACATCCCCCAACCCCCAAGCAAAAAACAAAACAAAACAAAAAAAAGACACACATCAACAACCTGCACACACACCGCACCCTCACACACTCACACACACACACAAAATAACTCTGTGACACGTACACACACACACACAAAAAAAGCCACATGCTAGCGCCCGTTTCATTGGTTTCGGAAACGGGCCTTTTTTACTAGTCTATTTAATATTGTATTAGTATAATCACTGGATTGGCGACAGCCTTTTCAGACTACTGTAAGCCACTTTGAGCCTGCATCTTGCGGGAAAAGGTGGGGTATAAATACGATAAATAAATAAATAAATAAGTGAAACACTTGCCGTGTGGCCATTTTTTTTGGGGGGGGGGGGAGATGTTCTACTCAATGTGGAAACTTAAAAGAATCAAACCTTTCTTCCCATGGGAAGTATTCCGCAGCCTAGTACCAGGAGCGTAGCCACGGGTGGGCCTGGGCGGGCCTGGGCCCACCCATTTTCATCCCAGGCCCACCCAGCAGAAAACCAGCCACTATCCCTCCTCCGTTGTTGCACCTTCAGCAGCGAAATTATCTCCCAGCTGCACACGCCAGCTCAGCAAACAAGTTGCAGCATCCGATTCGGAAGATCCGTGGCAGAGAAAATCAGCTGATTGAATCCCCAAGCACTTTCTTCCGACTGCAGCGCGGGACCAGCCACATGCCCGCGAACAGCTCTGCGCAGCGTTCCGACTCCAAGTCCCGCCCCTTAAGATACAAACTTCCTGTTTCTCTGTATCGGAAACAGGCCATTTGTGTCTTAAGGGGCGGGACTTGGAGTCGGAACGCTGCGCAGAGCTGTTCGCGGGCATGTGGCTGGTCCCGCGCTGCAGTCGGAAAAAAGTGCTTGGGGATTCAATCAGCTGATTTCCTCTGCCATGGATCTTCGGAATCGGATGCTGCAACTGAGAAATGGATGATGACATCTCCCCACGGAGGCAAGCAGTAATGAAGGTCCAGCAGGGGAAAGGGGCCGCTGCAGTGAAAAGGAAGATTAGAGAGCTGAAGGGGGAGGGGGGAGGGGTAGATGGCTTGGCAGGCAGAATTCTGGAAGGTAGAATTCTGGCCACAGGGAGGAGCAGGTTAGGGAGAGGGGGTACTGGGTATGAGGGAAGGAATGGATGAAATCCTTGCCATGGGGAGGGATAGGTCATAGAGAGGGGGAGCTGGGCACGAGGGAAGGAATGCGGGAGATCCTGGCCACACTGGATCATGGGAGAGGGGGCAAGAGGAAAGAGAGAAGTGACAGGAAGTTGCTGGGAGGGGGTGAAGGGTGGGGAGAAGAGAGGGAGCAGATGCTGGGCTAGAAGGGTGGAGGGAAAGAGACACTGGGAAAGGTGGAACCATGTGGGAGAGGCCAAGTGGGTGGCAAGGAAATGAACGGAGGAGGATGTTGATTACAGGGGAAAGAAATATGGTAATGGGGAATAGATTGAAGATGGAAGGGAATGGATTGCAGGGAAAGTAGAGAGATGGGGACTAGGAGAACTAGTGGGTGAAAATGAAATGGAAATCTGACAGGTATCTGAAAAGTAAAACAAAGGAAAAGGGGTTAGGATAAAATTTGGGTGGACAGAGAAAAGAAAAAAAAGAGAGGAAAGAGCTAAAATGGAAAGGTCAATATGTCAATGGCAAGTGAAATGAGGGAATGGAACAAGAAAGGAGAAAAAGACAAATGGACAACAGCTGCTTGAAGGAGAAATAGCAGAAAGATTGGAAAGTTCAAAAGAGAAACTGGATCAACATGATGGAAAAAGAAAATGACCAGACAACAAAGGTAGAAAAGGCATTTTATTTTGAATCTTAACTGAAATATGATAGCATAGTGGATGTCACTTTCCTCATGAGCTAAAGTGTTTCTATTTTTATTTTGAGTTGGGAGGTGCTGGGGGAGAGGGGGAGGAAGGGGGCGGGACAGAGAGAAACTTTTGTGCCCACCCACTTTGGGCTCAGGCCCACCCAAAATTGGCTGTCTGGCTACGCCACTGCCTAGTACAATCAATGGTGTTAAGCCATCTAGACTACTGTAATGCCATTTATGCCGGATGCAAAGAACAAATCATTAAGAAGCTTCAAACCGCTCAAAACACAGCAGCCAGACTCATATTCGGGAAAATGAAATATGAAAGCGCCAAACCCCTAAGAGAAAAACTACACTGGCTCCCACTAAAAGAACGAATTGCGTTCGAAGTCTGTACCCTGGTCCACAAAATCATCTACGGAGAAGCCCCAACCTACATGTCAGACCTTATAGACTTGCCTATTAGGAACGCAAAAAGATCATCACGCACATTCCTCAATCTCCACTACCCTAACTGTAAAGGGATCAAATACAAATCCATATATGCGTCCAACTTCTCATACATCTGCAGGCAGCTATGGAACGCAAGACCTGACCATCTTCCGAAGACTTCTGAAAACAGACCTTTTCAAGAAGGCCTACCACAAACATCCAGCTTAAATACTAAATACTAACATTATACACGATCTATACAGATGCGAACTTCTGTCACTTGACTGTTCAACCTCTTTGCTATTAATGATCAAACACTACCTCTCTATCCTTATGCTGAACAGAACTTCTCAATAGACGATGAACTAACGTATGTTACAATCTAACCTATTACTCAGGAATCTTCTTGCACTACCACAATTATTCTTTACCATATATGTATCACATGGTATATAAATATATATATATATATATATATATATATATATATCACGATTTATTCCATATACACTATGTCCCATATATCCTACCATGCATGTATACACCATGAATGTTACCATGCATGAAATGGCAACCGCCATTACAGCAAATGTAAGCCACATTGAGTCTGCAAATAGGTGGGAAAATGTGGGATACAAATGCTACAAATAAATAAATAAATACCATCATTCATTGAGGTGGCAGGGCTGCTGCGCTAACCCGGCAGTAACTGGGCAGCATGCGGCACTGCTCAATTACCACTGGGCAAGCACCGGTGCTACAAAAATAGCACTGGAAATGGCATGCGCTGGAGGTAGGAACTACTGCCAGACTCCTGCGATAGCCTGGCGGTACTTTCAGATTGGCGCACAGCAAGCCTGTTGCCACATGCCAACCCTTTAGTAAAAGGCCCTTTAACCCTGTATTGCCTCAGGTACAAAATAAGCACCTGTATATAATATGTGAACTGCTTTGACTGTAACCACAGAAAGGTGGTATATCAAGTCCCATTCCCATTTCTTACAGTCCGCTAGCAGAAAATATCATTCAGCAAAGGAGACAACCTCTAATCTGATTCATGTTGCTAGGCATCAAAGTGGGTTATCAAGAAATTCAGATATTTGGGGGCCCTTTTACTAAGCCGCGTAAGCGTCTATGTGCGCCCAAAGCGTGCCAAAATGGAGTTACCGCCCAGCTACCGCATGGCTCTTGCAGTAATTTTTATTTTTGGTGCACATCCACCCAGTTACTGCATGAGACTTTACCGCTAGGTCAATGGCTGGTGGTAAGGTCGGAAATTTTGATTTTGCCACAAGGCCATTTTCTGCAAAAATATTTTTAAAAAAGGCCATTTTTATAGGTGCCCTGAAAAATGGATCAGTGTGCGCCCAAAACCCGCACCGAAACTACCGCAAGGCATTTTTCAGGGCACCTTCGTAAAAGGACCACTTGGTTTGTAAAATGGGGCAGCCAAAAATGGAAATCACCATTTCTACATGTAAGTGTTGCCACCATCACGTAAAAGGATCCATGCCATTTATTTTTTCAACGTGTATCCTTGCAAACCAGCTGTTCCTACTGCATGTGACAATAAGAGGTCAAATGACCAGTTTTATATACTTTTATGATGGCCTCCACTCATTCACTAATTTCAATTAATATTGATTTACCATTTTAGGACCTTTCTTTTGTGCTTATTTCTGTATAAAATGGGGTCCATAAATTATGAAATGGCTGTGTGTACGAGTGAAAGGGACAGATTGTGTGAAGCAAATACTTTTTGCTTGTGGTATATTTTATTTGTTTATTATTTATTAGGATTTATTTACCACCTTTTTGAAGGAATTCACTCAAGGCAGTGTAGAGTAAGAATAAATCAAACATGAGCAATTGGCAATTACAGCAGTAAAAATATTCAAATAATAATACAAAGTATGGCATAGTAGACTACTTACAATGTCAACACAATAAGTAATAGAGCATTATAATTAACAGTGAAGGGTTTAAGCAAAGATGGAACATATAGATAGGTAAGAGAGTAAGAGGAGTTAGAAAATAAGGTGACTAATTTAAAGAAAGGTGCACATGGGGTCAGAAAGATGGTTAAATATTATATCAGCTAGGGTAGGAGTAGATAAACATGTCCTGCTGCAGTATGTGCAGCCTGTGTCACTTCTGTCTGAGTGAGACTAACAAGTCAGTTACTTCTTCCATTAACGGCCTGGTTGAAGAGTCAAGCTTTCACCTGCTTTATGAAGTAGAGATAGTCTTGTGTTAGGTGGAGCCTTTCAGGCGGTGCATTCCAGAGTGTGGGGGCTACTCCGGAGAAGGCTCGCTTGCGGGCATCACATCGTGTAATGTCTTTTGGAGATGGTGTGGTTAGTGATAGTCCTTGAGAGGACCTTAGTGTCCTTGGCAGTGTGTAGAGGGTCATCCTGTTCTTCAAGTAATCGGGGCCATTTCCTTTAAGGGCCTTGAAGATCAGACATAATTTAGTCCTGTATTGTACTGGTAGCCAGTGACGTTTTTGTAAGAATGGTGTGATGTGATCACGTCGCTTGCAACCTTCTACGAGTCTTGCTGCAGCTGGTGCAGGCCTTTTGTAGTCGGACCGTTATATAGTGCATTGCAGTAATCCAGTCTTGATGTTATCTTGGCATACACAACTGGGATAAGATTTATCTTCTCGATGTAAGGAGAGAGGCAGCATAGCTGTCATAAATAGTAGAAGCAGCTCTTGAGGGTTGCTTGGATTTGGGGAATCTAACAGTATTCCAAGGTTCCTGACTTGTGATTTGAGGGGGAGTTCGTACTTCCCAAAGGAAATTTTGATGTCAGGTATGTATCCACTTGTGTTAGGGACCCAGAGAAGCTCAGTTTTACTTGGGTTCAGGCAAAGTTTGTTGTGTTTAGCCCATTCTTGAATTGATGTTAGACAGGTAATCAGTTTATTCAAGGCTGTAGGTAAGTCAGGTTCAATGGGTATGAGTAGTTGCACAACATCTGCGAAGATGTAGAACTGAGTGCCCATTGACCGAATCAGCTAAGCTAGTGACTTGAGGTAGATATTGAACAGACTAGGTGACAGTATTGATCCTTGTGGTACCCCACAGTCAGTGCCCATGGTGGCGATGAGTTGCCGCCAAACATTATGGATTGTTGCCTGTCTGATAGATAGGATCTGAACCAGGCAAGTACTGTTCCATTGATACCTGTTTCTGTCAGTTGTGTTAGCATGATATCATGATCCACAGTGTCAAAAGCTGCTGAGAAATCTAGCAATAATAACATCAAAGCAAAGCCCCTGTCTCAGTTTTGTCAAGGCTCTCTTCTGTTATTGGATTAAAAGTGTCCCATCTGTCTCTGTCAGGAGAGGGCGAATTTGAGAACTCCTGGATAACTGATTGGAGACTGGGTGGGATTGCCTGTAAATCTTGGCAAAGTAAACAGCAAAATCATTGCATGTAACATTAGAAAAGTTTAATTATTTTAAATGTATACCTTATATCACTTAGCATGCAATATTTAAGCTAAATTCAAATGCAGCAAAGAGGTAGTATTTATTTAGCAAAATGAAATCAATCTGATTGTTATCCTGGACAAATGTGTTCATACCTTTTCATTCCATCATGTACCAACATGCATGCCCCTAGGCGTACACCAGGTGTAGTCCCAGAGTTAATGCCTATAAAATTTAAAAGATATATAACAATTGCATGGATCACCTCTGAAGTAATCTTAAACACTCTAGTTCTCCGTTGAGAGTAAAATTGGGCCCATCTTGTACTAATATTATTTTAGCCAAAGAAAATGACACTTTCAATACTTATTGACTGTTGGGAACGAAAGCATCAACAATGTGAAAGCAATAATTGGCCCCAAAAAATAATTTTCTGCAGGATCTGGCACTAAATATTTATATCTATAGTTTATTCTAAATTTGGAGAGATCATTTTCATGACTGAGGGCCTGGCATACTAGCATCCCCCACTTAACATTGTTTGAGTTTCAGTCCAGGCAAGGCATCTGGTGGTCTCTGTCTTCCAGAAGGTACATTGAGAATCCACATCAGAAACAGGGCTTATTTTGAGGGGGTACTTGGGGGTACTGAGTACCGGCACCTTTCCCATTGTCTGCTAAAATTGACCCACGGTCCCCAAGTTTTAATGAAAGAGCTCAGGCCCTACACACCAGTTCTGCCTTCTGTGTCTGATTGCAGGGGGCCTGGCTATTGTGGGGTAGGTCCCTCAGTGATAACCCCACCCCTGAAGGGTGGCCTGGCATTTGAGTACCGGCACCTTTTTCGTTAGAAAAAAATGCAATGATCAGAATTAATAGTGCCCCCAATTAGAATTTGTCATTTGAGCCTATTCTTAGCTCATCCCTCTACAATGGAACAAATCGCATATTCAAAAGGACTGATATGTTCAGTGACTGCTACTAAACATGTAATTTACCTGTTTGTGCAATTTTGGTGGCAGTATTAGGATAGTGTCACTGGAAAACCCCTTTAATCTTGAGAATGACACAGGGAAAAATTTGCCTTCATCCTCACCCCATCCTCACAAACTGCTGTGATGAGGGTTGCTTGAAGTTTCTTATTTATTATTACCTAAATATATGGCATTACAATAATCTAAGATAGAATCGTATGTACTAGTGAGCCAAAACTATGGGTAGGAAAGTATGGTCCAACTCTTTTTAACTTTCACATTGATTTGAACGTTTTGGTGATTACGGCATTTACTTGTTCATCACAAGATAGGCATTTATCAATGATGACTCCTCATATTTTCAGATTAGATTCAATAGGGTATGCTATGTTATTGATTGTGAAATTAGTAATCTCTTGGGTAATGTTTTGGTTCTGAATAATTTACCTCACTGATTTTGTGACTAAAGGAGTTTGTTTACGAGAGTATCTCTCTGCTTGATCTAATGCGAAGGGACAGACGTTCAAATATTTGAAAGGTATTAATCCACAAATGAACCTTTTCCAGAGATACGAAGGTGGTAGAACGAGAGGACATGAAATGAGATTGAAGGGGGGCAGACTCAAGAAAAATGTCAGGAAGTATTTCTTCACGGAGAGAGTGGTGGATGCTTGGAATGCCCTCCCGCGGGAGGTGGTGGAGATGAAAACGGTAACTGAATTCAAACATGCGTGGGATAAACATAAAGGAATCCTGTTCAGAAGGAATGGATCCTCAGGAGCTTAACCGAGATTGGATAGCAGAGCCGGTAGTGGGAGGCGGGGATAGTGCTGGGCAGACTTATACAGTCTGTGCCAGAGGCGGGGATAGTGCTGGGCAGACTTATACGGTCTGTGCCAGAGCCGGTGGTTGGGAGGCGGGGCTGGTGGTTGGGAGGCGGGGATAGTGCTGGGCAGACTTATACGGTCTGTGCCCTGAAGAGCATAGGTACAAATCAAAGTAGGGTATACACAAAAAGTAGCACACATGAGTTGTCTTGTTGGGCAGACTGGATGGACCGTGCAGGTCTTTTTCTGCCGTCATCTACTATGTTATTATGTTACTATGACAGCACAGCGGCGCAGCATATTGCTTTCATCAAACGTACTGAACTTTATAATACAGCCGTAAGTAACCTGCTACACCTCGTGACCCCTGACGCAGGCACTGTGCACCGAAACACGGACCGTGTAGGGTCCATTCAAAGATTTGATCCTCAAAACACATGATTAAAGGTTCTATTCCCCCTTTTTTTGAAAGCTCCTGGTACTTTTTGTTTTGCTCTTTGGACTTTTGTTTGTACTTTGCTCCCTCTCTTTGTTGCACGTTCTGAATAATTAGACATTTAGGAGCCCTTTTACTAAAGCGTCTAGGTGCCTACGTGCATCCAACATGCATTAGTTTGGAATTACCGCCCGGCTACCAAGTGCCCTGGGCTGTAATTCCAATTTTTACGGGCGTTCCATATGTGCGGCAGAATTTATTTTGTATTTTCTACCGCGCGGCGCTAACCGTGCAGTAATTGGAGTGTATGTGCGCTGACGATTACCACCCGGTTAATGCAAAAGACCTTACCGCTATGTCAATGGGTGGCGTTAAGGTCTCAGGCCCAAAATGGACACGCACCAATTTTTATTTTGCCGCACGTCCATTTTCGGTCAAAAAAAACCCCAGGTCTTTTTTGCAGGTGAGCTGAAAAATGGATCCGTACGCATCGAAAACTGTGCCTACACCAGCGCAGTCCATTTTTCGGCACGTCTTAGTTAAAGAGCCCCTTAGTTTTGTCTCTGTTCAATTTCAGATGAAAAGAAGAGGCATAACTGCAGGCACATAAATGCAGCAGGTATACATATGAAGTACACTATTCTATAATTTATGCACATAGGATGGGAGCCCTGCCCATATCCTGCCCCTGCTCCACCCATGTATATGCCCCTCCTTGCATTTACACACTATCCCCCCCAATTCTATCAAGTCGCCAAAAATTGTGCACGCAATTTAATTGAATAACAAGCTAATTCCACGCTCATCTCGCCCTACATTCCTCCCCGTGAACTCCGCTCATTGAACAAATCTCTCTTGTCGTCCTCCTTCTCCTCCACTGCTAACTCCAGACTTTGTTCCTTTTCCCTCGCGGCACCTTATGCCTGGAATAGACTTCCTGAGCCTGTACGTCTAGCTCCATCTCTACCTGTTTTCAAATCTATGCTGAAAACTCATCTTTTCACCACTGCTTTTGGCTCCTAGCCACTACTCAATTGCCCCCTCCCTTTGTTCCTTCTCACCCAGTACTTCCCTTAATAGTCTTGTCTGTCTGTATTTTTTAGATTGTAAGCTCTATTGAGCAGGGACTGTCTCTCTATGTCAGGTGTTCAGTGCTGTGTGCGTCTGGTAGTGCTATACAAATGCTAATAATAATAAAAATAATAATTAGTGCCAATAATTGGCTTTTTAACAAGCAATTATTGTACTAATTAGATTTAATTGGAACTTGTGTGCCTCAATTTTATGTGTGAGTAAAAAAAAATGGGACATGGAAATGGGAGGGTCATGGGCAGAACGGGGGGCTTTGTTATAAAATATGGGGGACATGCACCTAATTTAGGGGCCCATTTACAGAGTGGCTTGGTAAAAGGACCCCTCAGGAATGTACATTTGCACCACCTTTCAGATGGTGCAAATGGCCACTCCTAAAGTTAAGCTCAACTCCCAGGTGTAAGCATTGTTCTATAAGCTAGTTTGGAGCAGGTACTACTAAACGATTAGCACCTAAGGAGCGAAGGGCATGAGAGGGCTATAGGGGCCCTTTATGAAGCCACGTAAGCGTTTTCGTGTGCCCAACATGCACCAAAGTGGAGTTACTGTTCAACTACTGCGTGGCTCTTGCGGTAATTTCATTTTTGGCGCACATCCGAAAAATTATTTTTATTTTTCGGATGCGCGTATTGGATGTGCGCCAAGTGGCATTTGACACGTGTAGGTCATTACCGCCCGGTTACCGTGTGAGACTTTACCGCTAGGTCAATGGCTGGCGGTAAGGTCTCAGACCCAAAATGGATGCGCGGCAATTTTCATTTTGCCGCACTTCCATTTTGGCAAAAATGTTAAAAAGGCATTTTTTTGCAGGCGTGCTGAGAAATGATTCTGTGCGCACTCAAAACACACGCCTACACTACTGTAGGCCATTTTTTTCAGCGCACCTTAGTAAAAGGACTGCTAAAGGAATAAGGAGAGATGCCAGGTAAGAGGGATTATTAGTGTAGAGAGTTTTATGAGCAAGAAGGAGGCATCTAAATTGTACTTGGTAAGAAAGCAGGAGCCAGTGTACTTTAGCTAACAGCGGAGAAACAGAATCGAATGGTTGAGCCTTGAACAATAGATGGACAGCTGAGTTTTGTAGGGTCTGGAGCAAGCGGAGTTGAGGCTGCGGTAGATCTTCATAAACTGTATTACATATAATCGAGCCATGATATAACGAATGTGTGAAGCAGGGTGTGAAGCGAAGGAAAATCCAAAACAGTTCCTAATGGAACGTAATCTACAGAGCCAAAGGGAAACTTTCTGTGCAACCTGAGAGATTTGTTTTGCAAATGAGAGCTTTGAATCAATGATAATACCAAGGTACCTGACTGAATCCACAGGGATTATAGCATAGTGTGTGTGTGTGTGTGGGGGGGGGGGGGGGGGGGGGGGGGGGGGTCTGGGTGTAGCATGGTGGAATTTGCAATTACACACATTGGTTATAAAATACCTTGCTTGCATGATTTATGCATGTTTATTTACACCTGCTATAGAGTAGTTGTATATGGTCACGCCTGCGTTTAGAGTGCGATTCCTTCTACTTGTGATAGAATTTTATAACGACACATAGGAACCCTTTTACAAAGGTATGTAGGCGCCTATGCACATCCAACATGCGTCAAATTGGACCTACTACCGCCTGGCCACCGTGTGCCCTGGACAGTAATTCCAATTTTTGACGCACACCCCAAACATGTGGTAGAAAATATTTTCTATTTTCTATCGCATGGTGCTTACCCAGCGGTAATTGGCAGTTTACATGCAGTGGCCACTTACCACTCAGTTAGCACGTGATACCTTACTGCTAGTCAATGGGCGGCGGTAAGGTCTCAGGACAAAAATGGGCATGCGCTGGTTTTAATTTTGCTGTACGTTCATTTTCGCTCCCCCCCTAAAATGCCTTTTTTCTAGGTGCACTGAAAAATGGACCCACCCAAATCCAAAACACACACCTACACCAGCACAGGCCACTTTTCGGTGCACCGATCTTAAAAAGGCTTAAAATAGGCACCAGCTTACCCTCTTTTCCAGGGTTTCTTGTTATGAAATTATTTTCTATAATTTTATAACAGGTCACCTAGGTGGGGGAGAATAAATGGGTGCTTATTTTGTGTCTATTTAATGAGGACCCCTCTGTCCTTATAAAATTGCCCCATAAAAAATGCAGATATCATGGCTAAAATGAAGCTGCAGACATAGAGGGGCATAATCGAACCTTGCCGGCGAAATAGGTCGCCGGCGATCTATTTTGGCGGCGGCGCAACAGCTGGCCGGAACCGTATTTTCGAAAAAGATTATACGGTTTTGCCCGGCCAAATGCCTTGGATTTCGCCGGGTTTGAGATCGCCGGTTTTGTTTTTCAGCGATAATGGAAAAAAAAATGCCGGCCATCTCAAACCCGGCGAAATCCAAGGCATTTGGTCATGGGAGGAGCCAGCATTTGTAGTGCACTGGTCCCCCTGAAATGCCAGGACACCAACCGGGCACCCTAGGGGGCACTTCTAACAATTTTAAAAATACATACAAATACCTCCCAGGTGCATAGCTCCCTTACCTTGGGTGCTGAGCCCCCAAATCCCCCCCAAACCCACTCCCCACAACTCTACACCATTACCATAGCCCTCATGGGTGAAGGGGGGCACGTACATGTGGGTACAGTGGGTTTTGGGGGGCTTTGGAGGGCTCAACACTTAACACCACAAGTGTAACAGGTAGGGGGGGGGGGGATGGACCTGGGTCTGCCTGCCTGAAGTGCACTGCACCCATTAAAAACTGCTCCAGGGACTTGCATACTGCTATCAGGGAGCTGGGTATGACATTTCAGGCTGACATGGAGGCTGGCAAAAAAGTGTTTTATTTTTATTTTTTTAGTGTGAGAGGGGATTGGTGACCACTGGGGGAGTATGGGGAGGTCATCCCCCATTCTTTCCGGTGGTCATCTGGTCAATTGGGGCACTTTTTTGAGGTTTGGTTGTGAAAATAAAAGGACCAAGTAAACCCGGCGAAATACTGATTAACGCCGCTTTTTTTTCCATTATCCGCAAAAGCCGGCCATCTGGTAGCCACGCCCATGCCCACCCATGCCCCGCCTTCGCTACACCGCTGACACGCCCCCTTGAACTTTCACCGGCACGGCGACGGGAAAGCGGCGATGGTGTCAAAAACACCGCTTTTGCGAGATCGCCGGCCATCTCCTGATTTATGTCGGGAAATGGCCAGCGATCACTTTCGAAAATAAGCCTGATAATAACATAGTTAATGTCAGCACATAAAGACCTGCATGGTCCATCCAATCTGCCCATCAAGTTGGCCAGAGTTGAATCTGGCACTATGCAGAGGTTCAGATTCTTCAAGATTAAATACTAATATGCTTTATCTCCATCTCTCCCTGCCAATTTTGGGGCACAGACCGTAGAAGTCTGCCCGACACTTGTCCTACTTCCCAACTACTGGGGTTGCCATCGAAGCCCACTCCAGCCTTGATCTTGATCTGTTTTTGCCATTCTTGGGACCCAGACTACAGAAGCCTGCCCAGCATTGGTCTTGCTTCCCAACTTTGGAAGCTGCCGTCAAAGCTCACTCCAGTTATGAGGTCATTTAAGTTCTGCTTTAATTGGATTCCATCCATTTTCTATATAGTGTTCCTCTGTGTTTATCCCATGCATTCCTAAATTCCGTCACCATTTTTGTCTTCACAACTTCCCTTGAGAGGACATTCCAGGCATCCACCACCCTTTCTGTGAAAAAGTATTTCCTGACAATGCTCCTAAGTCTCCCACCCTGCAACCTCATCTCATAACCTCTAGCTGTACCACTTCCCCATCTCTGAAAAAGATTAGTTTGCATACCTGCTCAGGAGCAGAAGTAAAGGGTCATGCATAAAGTATGCAAAAATGCAATTTTTAAATAAAATACAGATATAAGTCATGACTCTGGCCATCGTCCACCTCAAACAATCAATGAATATACTTATGAAGAAAGATTAAGGAGGCTAGGGCTATTCAGCTTGGAGAAGAGACGGCTGAGGGGAGACATGATAGAGGTCTATAAAATAATGAGTGGAGTGGAACAGGTGGATGTGAAGCGTCTCTTCACACTTTCCAAAAATACTAGGACTAGGGGGCATGCGATGAAACTACAGTGTAGTAAATTTAAAACAAATCAGAGAAATGTTTTCTTACCCAACGCGTAATTAAACTCTGGAATTCGTCGCCGGAGAACATAGTGAAGGCGGTTAGCTTGGCAGAGTTTAAAAAGGGGCTGGACGGTTTCCTAAAGGACAAGTCCATAGACCGCTACTAAATGGACTTGGGAAAAATCCACAATTTCAAGAATAACTTCTATAAAATGTTTGTACGTTTGGGTAGCTTGCCAGGTGCCCTTGACCTGGATTGGCCGCTGTCGGGGACAGGATGCTGGGCTCGATGGACCTTTGTCTTTTCCCAGTATGGCATTACTTATGTACACCTGAATCATATAAAGTACACATGTGCTTGTCATCATGTGTACTTTTACATGGTGTTGGTGGGGGGGGGGGGGGGGGAGGGATTTTATAAGCAACATTTTGGAGGCAATTCTATAAATGCGCACTTATAAATAGCCCACCCAGAAGGTGTCTTGGAGGAAAGGAAAGGAAGTGTTTAGTTTTGCTTATAGAATAGTAGTGTAACAATGAAAATATGCACTTATAGGGGGGATTCTGTATATGGCGACTAAAGTTGTGTGCGCTAATTTGGCAATGTGGCCAAACTGCGCATACAACCTAATTGATTAACAAGCCAATCTGTGCTGATAATTGGCAAATAACAAGCAATTACTGGCACGAATTAGAATTTATTTGTGCAACTTTCTAAGCGTATTCGGTAAAGTGGTGTATGTAAATTCAAAAGGGGCCATGGGAGGGACATGGGTAGATCATGGGCATTCCTAAAACCTATGTACGGAGGGTGCTATACATATTTTATTTATTTTACATGCTTGATATACCGCATGCAGCCTAACATAGGCTTTAATGGGGTTTACAAAAAACTCTAAAAATTTAGAAGAAAGAAAAGAAAAGAGGAAGGAAAAGAAGAAAAGGGATTGGGAGAATGAAGGCACACCGCAGAGCCCTCTTCACTCTGTGGTGTGCCTTCATTCCCCCTGTTAGGTGCCCCCCCTTCACCCCTTAGGGCTATGGTAGTGGTGTACAGTTGTGGGGAGTGAGTTTGGGGGGGTTGGGGGGCTCAGCACCGAAGGTAAGGGAGCTATGCACCTGGGATCAATTTGTGAAGTCCACTGCAGTGCCCCCTAGGGTGCCCGGTTGGTATCCTGGCATGTGAGGAGGACCAGTGCACTATGAATGCTGGCTCCTCCCACGACCAAATGGCTTGGATTTGGTCGTTTTTGAGATGGGCGTCCTCGGTTTCCATTATCAGCGAAAACCGGGGACGACCATCTCTAAGGTCGCCCATCTCAACATTTACGTCGATCTAAATGTTGAGATTTGGGCGTCCCCAACCGTATTATCGAAAAGAAAGATGAACGCCCATCTTGTTTCGATAATAGCGGTTTCCCTGCCCCTTCGCCGGGTCGTCCTTAGAGATGGGCGCCCTTAGAGATGGTCGTCCCCGTTCGATTATGCCCCTCCACGTGAACATTTTCATATATTTCTGCTTTCAGTTTTTGATACAAGTTATACTAGAACTTATGAACTTGTTTGTATGTGTTGTATAATGCTGGTTCATTTCAACAAATACAAATCTCAGTGCATTTCAATAAAAACATGGTTATTTTTCAGGGTATTTTGTGAGCAAGTCAACTGCCAAGGTTTGTCAGCTTCATTTTTTGCATGCAGAACTAAGAGAACCCTATTTATAAATATTAAATGTGACCTCTGTTCCACTCTTTCCACAGATACATGCGCACAACTAAGAGCAATGAGGCCATCAGACATCTCTGGGGCTCCCAGATTGTTCTGAGAGGGGAAACAGTTATTTCAATGCCAAACAGATGTGAAGTATTTTCAAAATCAAAAGTTTACGTGTGAGATTTATTCATTAATTTAGCTTCACTTATCAACCACCACTTTGTAAATAAAACCTATAAAAGTTTAGTAGTAAAAATCCTTCAACGTTTCCTAAACCTCCCACCAAACCCACATAACATTAAAACAAATCCCTCC
The DNA here is from genome assembly GCF_901765095.1 of Microcaecilia unicolor. Classification (NCBI taxonomy): domain Eukaryota; kingdom Metazoa; phylum Chordata; class Amphibia; order Gymnophiona; family Siphonopidae; genus Microcaecilia; species Microcaecilia unicolor. The sequence goes on from NC_044039.1 coordinate 20,879,269, forward strand.
AAATCAACCCTTAGATCTCCTTAGACAAAGCGCTATCATCCATGTACATCTATACGCAACAAGTATCCAGAACTAATTGTTCTGCCCCTCAAATACCTGTTGATATAATCACGCTGTACGTTCCATCCTGAAGTACCGAGAATCAGACTGTAAATGAATGTGATCAGGAAAGATTTGGTGCTACAACTGGAAAAAAAGCTCATCCTATATAATAAATCGCACCTCCAACATTCTGAAGCCGAGAAAGTGAAGCCTTCAAGCCTTGAAGCATTCCTGCAACGTTCCGGAACTACGTGTCGTCAGTTGAGGAGATGGAGCCTTACAGAGCGCACGAATGCTTCAAGGCTTGAAGGCTTCACTTTCTCACACACACGCACTCTGTCTCTCACATACACTCTCTCTCATACATAGACTCACACACATACTGTCTCTCACACACTTGCTCTCTCTCTGACACAAACACACACACACATTCTGTCTGTCTCTCACTCATTCTCTCTCACATACACACTCCATCTCTCACCCACACACTCTCTCTCTCAAACATACACGCTGGGGAGGAGAGGGAGGGGGGCATGGAACTCGGAGGGGAGGAGAGAGAGGGAGGGGGGCCTGGAACTCGGAGGAGAGGGAAGGACAGGGCCGTGCCGATGCGGTAAGCGGGGTAAGCACCGCAGGAGGGCGCCCACCTCTGGAGGGCGCTGCCCCAGTGCTTACCCTGGCCCCGCGCCGCCAAGGCCTTTAAATCTTTTACTTGCAGTCGCAGCAGCGTCTGTGAAAACGGAGCGCTGCTGACGTCTCCCTTCCCTTGCACTCGTTGGTTCCCTCAGTGTCCCGCCTTCTTCTGACGTCAGAAGAAGGCGGACACTGAGGGAACCAAGAGCGCGAAGGGAAGGGAGACGTCGGCAGCGCTCCGCTTTCACAGACGCTGCTGCGACTGCAAGTAAAAGATTTAAAGGCCCCCAGGGCGCGCAGCGATCATCTTCACGGGGGGGGGGGGGAGAGGGGCGCGCGCACGCCAACTGTTCTTCTGCGGGGGGGGGGCGCCAACAGTTCGTCTGCGGGGGGGGGGGGGGGCGGCATAGACCCTTGGCACGGGCCTGGGGAAGGAGGGGGGCATGGAACTCGGAGCCCCACACACACAATCTCTCTCTCTCTCTCTCATACATACTCCGAGGAAAACCTTGCTAGCGCCTGTTTCATTTGTGTCAGAAACGGGCCTGTTTTACTAGTCTCCAAGAAAACTGCAAATGCTGTTCCTTAAACTGCCCAACGTTACATACCGCACTAATCAGTCCAAAGGATATTGAAATCTCAATCTATACTTTGAATGTGAAAATCAAAACCTTAAGCTATACCCTGTACTCAACTGCAATCTCATTCTGCCAGGTACTTGTGACCTGAACTGGCCACTGTTGGAAGCAGATACTGGGCTAGATGGACCCATCAGTCTAACCTGGTATGGATATTCTTATGCTCATCAATAAATAGGGCTACCATATGTCCACTTTTGCCCGGACATATCCTCTTTTTGAGGTCACTGTGGAATGTCCAGGTGGGTTTTTTCTAGCCTGCCCGTTTGTCTGGGTTTGCAGACAAATAGGCAGGCTGAAATTGGATGTCCCACGGTGTCCTCAAAAAGAGGACAAGTAAGTCTCCCGCTTGCTACTGGCACTACTTCATAACGGCTGCCAAGACTTCAAGTGGTGGCCTCACAAGACTTCCAGAAGTCTTGCGAGGTCACCGCTTGAAGCGTCGGCAGCCATTTTGAAGTGGCGCCAGCAAAGAGCGGGCAGTGGCATCACCGGGCAGGAAAGAGTGAGCTCCTTTCCTGCCCCGAAGAGGCCACTAGACCATCAGGGCACGAGTCCATAAGGTAAGGTAGGGGAGGGGAGCAGATGTGAAACGTGGGTAGAGGGTAGGGGATGAGGGAGCTGTAATAAAAAAAGGTGGGTGGAGGGAGGCTGGAAAAAGATTTGGGGGGAAGGAAATATATAGAAGGGGATGGCTTTCTTTTAGGGGGATCAAATCAAGGTGCCTATATGACGTGGGGCTGGGGAGGGGCGTGGCAGGGTGTGGGGGTGGGGAAGGGGCATGGAGGGGTGGGAAGCGGGCATAGCTATTGTGTCCTTTTTTTTTGTCAGGGAAAATATGGTAACCCTATCAATAAATGTGTAACATACTTCCGGTTTCCCAAATCACCTACTTGCAGCCGTATTTTACAACAATTGTATCCTACATAAACTTGATTTTGGAAAACCTAACATTAAAGCATTTCTGTAATCTAATCTGGGTCACTGTCTGCAACGGCTATGACCTAATTTCACAACTTACTCTCACTTGATTAAAAGAAAAAGAAACCTCTTTCTATAAGCTTTGAAATATACGTATCAACTGAGAACTCTTTCACCCCCCACTAATCTCAATCGTAAAATCAACCTTTAACGCTTCTCTACAAGAAAACACAAGGAGTATGCCAACGGAACAAATGAATGAACTACAGGAAGCATGTTGAAGATCCTTCGATGTGCGTTCTCTGGTTTATCCATTTCTTCTGTGGCCATACTCCTGTTTTCTTGCTGTGGTGTCTGTCCCTGTATGTAACTAACTCTTCTCTACCAATCTACAAGGCTTCCGCCTTACTCACATGCGGCCCTCACTTATTTTCTTGGAACAGCATAGGAGCCGACTCTGTGGGTGCTGTGGGTGCTTGGGCACCCCCAATATTGAGAAAATTCCTTGTATGGGTCCATGGAGGGGTGATTTCCATTGGGCTTAGCACCCCCAATAATTTTGAAAAGTTGGCTCCTATGCACCAGCTTGCCACCATCTCCAATTTTCTAGAAATGTGAATGCTTCTTCCATGTGACAAGATCCCAGGGAAATAAAGATCATTTGCACAGAGATGACTCCAGTATAGCACAAATCGCAGGGGCAGATTGAGAAGGATATAGAAGAATGCAGTCCCATGCGCTGAGACTTGTTGTGAGGCCTCATTTACCTAAGTTTGTAGGGGCCGAAAAGCAGGTCTGAAAATCAAGGTGATATGTGAAAAATGCAGTTAAAAGTAGGGCAAGCCCTGACAAAGAAGGACCACAGAACTATTACATGGAGCTTCAGAAAACAGTAATCTTTGTGTCACACCGCGTTTCATATCACCAAGAATCTGAATAAACATTCCCCACAAGCACCATTGTTACAAAAAAAGAAGCTAAACTATTACATAGTAACATAATAGATGACGGCAGAAAAAGACCTGCACGGTCCATCCAGTCTGCCCAACAAGATAACTCATACTTTGTGTATACCCTACTTTGATTTGTGCCTGTGCTCTTCAGGGCACAGACCATATAAGTCTGTCCAGCACTATCCCTGCCTCCCACCACCGGCTCTGGCACAGACCGTATAAGTCTGCCCAGCACTATCCCTGCCTCCCACCACCGGCTCTGGCACAGACCGTATAAGTCTGCCCAGCACTATCCCCGCCTCCCAACCACCAGCCCCGCCTCCCGACCTTACGGATCTGTCCCAGCAATTCCAACCTTTCCATAGACAGCCCAGCAGCAAACCATGATATACGATGTCGAATCCCACTGACAAATCTAAAGAGATGCCAACCCACTCCATCCCTGCCCCAAAATGAATACACAACATTTAACAAAACCAGTAGCAAAGCCTCTGTACTGCAATGCTTACAAAATCCAGGTGAAAATAATGGTAACTTGGTAAAATGTTACACCTTTCACTTTCTTGTGTTTTCTACTGCAACTATCTTTGTGGAGCCTGGGCTACTCCCAAAAGACTGATGTGAAAACCCCTTTGAAACAAGGACAATGAGGAAAAAACACCTCTTTCACCAACTGATTCCTACTCAGATCCTCTCATGGCTGCTTCAAGCACTCTCCCTCATCAGAGTCCCAAACATTCTTCTAAGCCCTGGGCATTTTCCTGGAAGATATACGGAAGGTAAAAAAAACAATAAAACAAAAAACAAGGAAACACTTCCTAATGAGGGTTGTCACCAAAAAAACTCACACCATTTCTATGACTTCTCAGCTTGTCAAGATGAATGCACAACTAGTAAGGGAAAGGGGGGGCCGATATTCAGAATGCGGGAGGGAGCACGGCTGACTCCCATGGTTGACGATCAGCCTGGATATTCGATGCTGAGCCATTTCTGGTGACCGGCATTGAATATCCGGTTTATTTTTAGCTGGTTTAAAGTTAATCGGCTAAATCGATATTCAAAGATAGCTGGTTAACTTTAAACCAGCTAAAGATATACAGCTATTTAAGTGGCCAGATGTGGGCACTTAGAGTAGCCAGAGAGGGATTGAATATTATCTCCCAGGCGCTAACCGGGAATATTCAGCGGGGGATAACCATCTGTTCCCCGCTGAATATCGCCGGATAGCTGGATAAGTGCCATTTACCTGGCCAGGTTCTTGGTCGGTTAAATGGTTTTGAATATCAGGGGAAGGACTTTAGGACCCCCTTGTGCATTCCTATGTTGATTCATTGGTTGTAAAATATATCACAGATAGGAATGCCCACAAAAGTTTTAGCTTATATTTTAGAAACATGCATTTTTGCCAGTTTTCAGTTCGTTTCACACAGTTAAAAATTTTCAACCTGCATTAGAACTTTCTAAAGCACCAAAAATGATTGGACGTGTGTTAATTCATAGGTTAATGTACCTTCATTAGCAAAATGAATACATGCTAATAGTAACATACATATTAGATGACGGCAGAAAAAGACCTGCACGGTCCATCCAGTCTGCCCAACAAGATAACTCATATTTGCTGCTTTTTGTGTATACCCTACTTTGATTTGTACCTGTGCTCTTCAGGGCACAGACCATATAAGTCTGCCCAGCACTATCCCCGCCTTCCAACCACCCGCCCCTCCTCCCAACCACCGGCTGCGGCACAGACCGCACAAGTCTGCCCAGCACCATCCCCACCTCCCAACCACCAGCCCCGCCTCCCAACCCCGGCTCCGGCACAGACCATACAAGTCTGTCAAGCACTATCCCCGCCTCCCAACCACCAGTCCCGCTGCCCACCACCGGCCCTGGCAAAGACTGTACAAGTCTGTCCAGCACTATCCCCGCCTCCCAACCACCAGCCCCACCTCCCGATCCTGACTAAGCTCCGGCCGGATAGCTGGATAAGTGCCATTTACCTGGCCAGGTTCTTGGTCGGTTAAATGGTTTTGAATATCAGGGGAAGGACTTTAGGACCCCCTTGTGCATTGCTATGTTGATTTATTGGTTGTACAATATATCACAGATAGGAATGCCCACAAAAGTTTTAGCTTATATTTTAGAAACGTGGCATTTTTGCCAGTTTTCAGTTTGTTTCACACAGTTAAAAATTTTCAACCTGCAATAGAACTTTCTAAAGCACCAAAAATGATTGGACGTGTGTTAATTCATAGGTTAATGTACCTTCATTAGCAAAATGAACGCATGCTAATGAACGCACATTCTTAATCTCGGAGTTAGGTTTTCACTTGACTCACTGTAGCTTACAACAGGGTATTAAAAAAACTGATGAAATAGAATGACGGCCTATGAGCGCTCCTAAAACACCTGGTTCTGGTATTCCTCATGCATAAATGAATAGCATGGATCAACAGTAAAATCAATAAATACAGCTAAAGTCTAAGAACATATGAGAGAAGGGATTGAAGTATTCACGTCTAAAGTATATTTTTGTTTTGGTATCATATAGCCTTCAACTATGTCAGCTAGTCATATGAAGCAAAACATTCTCAAAGACAAAGGTCTTTTGCCTCATGTTATTTATTCTGGCATCTCATTTCCTAACATATCCATTTGGATAAGAGTAATCTTGGATCTGTATAATGTCTTATATTGGTTACTGCAAATTAACACCAGATGTTGTCATCTTATTCCAGCTTTTCTCAAAGACAACGGCTCTTGAAGTTTCTTAAACACTCGGTCATTTCAGAAACATTGGCTCTGGTTAGCTATAATAATACGGTCACATTGTTTTTCTTCGTTTGTGAAGACGAGACCCATGTGGTCTTGAAAACTCATGTTCTACAACATCTTTTTTTATGTGGGTTGCATACAAGGTATGAAGATCTACAAGAGTCTAGTTTTCTGCCGGACTGATACAGATCCTAGAACCCCGTCTCTTGATTTTAAAATACGGCATATCAGGTATATAACTTTGTCTTTCAAACACACAAGTAAAGTGTTTTGGGTGTTGAACATTGTAGGGTTCTGAAGGTATGCCATCTCTTTGACACTATAATATACCACAACAATGGTGAGTTTGGGGTGGGACAAGGACAAAGAAGAAAGACTGTTGGAAGTAAGTGTGAAGGCAGAGGATACAAGTGGAAAAGTGAGAGAAGTAAGGTCCTAAGGTTGGGAAGGTTGGAAAAGGAAAGCTTCAGCTGGGAGGGAATAGGAACTTTTTTATTATTTATTTACAGGTACTTGATGTGGAGGGGCATTTTCGATATGACGTCTAAAATGTCATATCGAAAGTGAATCATTACAGACAGTAGTATCTAATGGATTAATCAGCTGATAGTTTAAATAGAGGAAGATAGACGCCAGTGCAATCTTGACTTGGTAAACATAGGTCGGCAAGATAGGATAGGCTTAACAGCAGGTAACAGACCTGCTTATTTTCGAAAGAGAAGGGCACCCATCTTCCGACACAAATCGGGAGATGGGCGTCCTTCTCCTAAAGGCACCCAAATTGGCGTAATCGAAAGCCGATTTTGGCCATCCTCAACTGCTTTCCATCGCAGGAACGACCAAAGTTCAACGGGGTGTGTTGGCAGTGTACCGAAGGCAGGACGGGGGCGTGGTTAACAGATGGGCGTCTTCGGCTGATAATGGAATAAGAAGGGTGTCCCTGACGAGCATTTGGCCGACTTTACTTGGTCCCTTTTTGTTCACGACCAAGCCTCGAAAAGGTGCCCGAACTGACCAGATGACCACCGGAGGGAATCAGGGATGACCTCTCCTTACTCCCCCAGTGGTCAGCAACCCCCTCCCACCCAAAAAAACTTATTAAAAAACATTTTTTCCAGCCTCTATGCCAGCCTCAAATGTCATACCCAGCTCCATCACAGCAGTATGCAGGTCCCTGGAGCAGTTTTGAGTGGGTACTACAGTGCACTTCAGGCAGGCGGACCCAGGTCCACCCCCCCCCACCTCTTATACTTGTGGTGGTAAATGGGAGCCCTCCAAAACCCACCCGAAACCCACTGTACCCACATCTAGGTGCCCCCCGTTACCCTTTAAGGGCTATGGTAGTGTTGTACAGTTGTGGGTAGTGGTTTTGGGGGGGTTTGGGGGGGCTCAGCACCCAAGGCAAGGGAGCTATGCACCTGGGATCAACTTGTGAAGTCCACTGCAGTGCCCCCTAGGGTGCCTGGTTGGTGCCCTGGCATGTGAGAGGGGACCAGTGCACTACGAATACTGGCTCCTCCCATGAGCAAATGGCTTGGATTTGTACGTTTTTGAGATGGCCGTCTTCGATTTCCATTATAGGCAAAAACCGAGGTTGGCCATCTCTAAGGCCGACCTAAATGTCAAGATGGTCAACCTAAATGTTGAGATTTGGCCGTCCCCGACCGTATTATCGAAACGAAAGATGGACGCCCATCTTGTTTCGATAATATGGGATGCCCCGCCCCTTCGCTGGGGGGCCCTTAATGATGGGCGCCCAGTTCGATTATGCTCCTCATAGTAACATAGTAAATGATGGCAGATAAAGACCTGAATGGTGCAGCCAGCCTGCCCAACAAGATAAACTCATTTTACATGGTATGCAATACTTTATATATATATACCCGAGTTGATTTATCCTTGCCATTCTCAGGGCACAGACTGTAGAAGTCTGCCCAGCACTCTTCTTGTACTAAAAGTTCTGAAGCTAACGTTGAAGCCCCTAAAATTTACACTCTAGCCCATCCACATCTATTCAGTTACAATCAGGGCATAGACTGTAGAAGTCTGCCCAGCACCAGTTTCACTTCCCAATTACTGGCGTTGCCACCCAATGTCCACTACGATTCCGTAGATCCATTCCTTCTAAACAGGATTCCTTTGTGTTTATCCCACGCATGTTTGAATTCCATTACCATTTTCATCTCCACCACCTCCCGTGTTGAACGTTTAAAATGCTCATACCTCAACAAGTACATTGTTCGATATTTTGAAGATTATGGACTAGATTCTATTGATGGTGCTGAAAAAATAAGTACTAAGCACTAAACTATAAATGGTGCTCTGAGTTATGCGCTGTTTAGAGAACAGCACCTAGCGCCATGAACTGTGCCTAACTTTTAGGTGCAAGGATTTACACCAATTGAAACCTAGTGTAACTCCCCACACCTAAATTAGGTGCAGATCAGGTGCATTCTGTAACAGTGCCCACAAATTCTTGGAATGCCCCATGGCCCGCCCATGCCCCTTCTATGGCCATACCTCATTTTCAGATCTGCGCACTAGAATTTACGCGTGCATCTGTATAAAATACACCTAGATGCACACATAAATTCTAATTGTCACCAATTAGTGTCAATAATTGATTTTTAGCCCCCAATTATTGGCGCTAATTGTTTCATTTTTCAATTAAATTGCATATGGAAATTGGGCATGCACCCAATTTCCCATGTGCAATTTTGAGTGTCACATATAGAATCCGGGGGTATATGGAGAAAGGATTGATGACAGATTTTTGAGAGTTTTTCTGCTAATAGATGCACTCTTTTGAAACTCTTTCCTGCTGGTCCTTATTAATATTTTAATGGTGCTGGAGGCTGTTTACATGAGTATATTTCATTATCAGGCTTATTTTCGAAAGAGAAGGGCATCCATCTTTCGACACAAATCGGGAGATGGGCGTCCTTCTCTCAGGGTCACCCAAATCGCCATAATCGAAAGCCGATTTTGGGCGTCTTCAACTGCTTCCCGTTGCGGGGATGACCAAAGTTCCTGGGGGCGTGTCAGAGGCGTAGCGAAGGCAGGACTGAGGCGTGCCTAACAGATGGGCATCCTCGACCGATAATGGAAAAAAGGAGGGCGTCCCTGACGAGCACTTGGCCGACTTTACTTGGTCCATTTTTTCTTATGACCAAGCCTCAAAAAGGTGCCCGAACTGACCAGATGACCACCGGAGGGAATTTGGGATGACCTCCCCTGACTCCCCCAGTGGTCACTAACCCCTCCTACCCTCAAAAAAACAACTTTAAAAACTTTTTTTGCCAAATGTAATACTCAGGTCCATCGCAGCAGTATGCTGTGTATGTGTGTCAGTGGAGGCATAGCAAAGACGTGGATGTCCTTCTTTCAAACATTTTGGAAGTCCTGAACTGCCCCCCCCCCCCCACACACACACACAGGGATGGCCAAATTTCAAAGGAGAAGAGTGGAGTGGAGGAGTGGCCTAGTGGTTAGAGTACTGGTCTTGCTATCCAGAGGTGGCCAGTTTAAATCCCATTGCTGCTACTTGTGATCCAAAATCCAAATAAATAAAGGAGGTGTCGGAGACACAGCAAAGGCATGGACATCCTTCTCACAGAAACATCTACATTTTGGACGTCCTCAACTGCCAGGAGGCATAGCAAAGGATGCCCTCAACGGAGGCATAGCAAAGGACGTCCTTCACCCATACTCTAAAAAAAAAGAAAAGACGTCCCTGATGAGCACTTGGACGTTCTCATCTGGACTTGTATGGCTGCTCTGCACTGGCTTCCCCTCCATAGGAAGGAAATCGTGTTCAAATGAGCTAACAGTGAGTAGCTCATTTGCATGCGATTTCCTTCATGCATGCCCGTTTCTTTCTGAATCGCTAAGGGATCGGTAAGGGAAGGGCTTTTTCCGTTCAGTTAGTGCATCAGTTAGTCCACTGCAGTGCCCCCTAGGGTGCCCGGTTGGTGTTCTGGCATGTGAGGGGGATCAGTGCACTATGAATGCTGGCTCCTCCCACGACCAAAGGGCTTGCATTTGGTCGTTTCTGAGATGGGCGTCCTTAGTTTCCATTATCGCCGAAAATCAGAAACGACCAAGTCTAAGGACGACCATCTCAACATTTATGTCGACCATCTCTAAGGTCGACCTAAATGTTGAGATTTGGGCGTCTCCAACCATATTATCGAAACGAAAGATGGCCACCCATCTTGTTTTGATAATACGGGTTTCCCTGCCCCTTTGCAGGGATGTCCTGCAAGGACACCCTCAGGAAAACTTGGGCGCCCCGTTCGATTATGCTCCTCCACATGGTTTACATTTATTTCTTGTATTGGGACTGCAAATTGATTGCCTTAATAAAATAGGTACTTTTTTTTACTTCTCGGAGTGGTGTCCTGTTATAAAATCAAACCCTGAGGTTGTTCTCTAAAATGAGATTTTAATAGAGTCCATGAAGAAACATGCTGATGTCTGCAATGTTTATGCCCTGCTTCATAGTGTCTCAGTTTAACTTGTGTTCAAATGAATTTCAAATGTGTGGAAAAACCATATTGGTCTAGGAGAAAATCTTGAATCTTTGGAGACTATGACATATCTCCTTTTAGGTAAACAAAAAGACTCTGTAGCACATTTTCGAGTCCAAGTACTGTAGGTCCCTTCCTCAGATGTCGCTTAGATATGTTTGAAACCCGAAAAGCATTTGTAATTTATGAGTTGGAACTTTAAATAAGGACGGTCTTGTCTGTCCACGGGCTTCAAATTTATTTGGAGTCTGGTGAAAAACAACAAGCTGGAATGCAAGGAATAACTTTGTAATTTAGAACAAAGGCTATAAAATGGAAACTAGAATAAACTAGCAGAGGAAGTTTTCTTTTGAGAATTTAGATTAAGGTTGCATAAATTTCTTTAGACAAGTATGACGTAAAAACTGAGGCTCATCCCATCTTGCACAGTTGGATGGAACTTAAAATATAGCATTGAGAACTTTGATTGTTAATTCTCCATTATATGAAAACCCTTCTTAGGACATCAAGAGGATAATCCCTGGATCACCATGGTACTGGAGGATGTAAGCCATGCAGTGACTTCCCATAGGGAGGCCATTGAGGGCCTGGAAAGGTCCCAGCTGACATCTGCTGCGGCTTCACAACCACAGTCACATCATCTCCAAGAGCTGTGGGAGACATTTTGACTGATCTTGGAGGGCCTTGAGGAGATGTGAAGCTGTAGCAGATGTGGCAGCTTGAAAGGATAGATGAGAGGACACAGTGGATGTCTGAGTTTCTAGGGTGGCTTAGTGAATGCAATACTCTGCTTGATAGCCACCCTAGACCCTGAGGGCATCTACTCAATGCCTTCTCATCCATCCTCTTAGCCCTGCCAGCTCACCTCTTCCTTTACTAGGGGTCACTTCCTCCCCTCTTTTTCCCACCACATCCTACCATTTCATAGTTTAAAAATTAATTTTAAAAAAGCATTATTGTTTGATATATCTGTCATCATGTGTGATGTCTGGATAGTACATTGGTTCCAACCCCCTCGGTCTTGTCCCTATGCACGCCCTCTGGGAAAGAAGCCCTAATCCATTGCATATGTGAGGAAGATAGCCCTATGGGACATAAGACTACCCAAGCATGCCCTAGGCGAGCCCCCTCAAAAGTGACCACACTGACCAAAGATACAAACCATCTGCCCTTGTTCACCCAGACCAATGGAGGGGGAAGGTGCCAAAGAAGAAACAAGCAGTTGACTCTCTGCTGCAGGTTGAGCCCTTCATAGGCCTTGCCCTTAGGTGTGTGACATGCCATTCATCTTCATATCTGACGGTGACAGCTTTCTAGATAGAACCATCTGTGCTAAATGGCAGCATTCATGCAATATGTCAAAAGCAAGATCTTGAAATATATATACCTCAGTGTCAGCACAACATAGTCTATACCATCTCTGAATTCATCATTGCTATCTCACCACTCACCACATCCCCTGGCCTCCAATATGGACATGTAGTCCTAAGTCGAAGTCTGATACACTCACCACTACTGAGGCTGCTCTTCTCATGATTGACACAAAGAAGAAAAAGCTCTTCCAAACAGCCTCTTGTTATTATGAAATACTGCCAAACGGTCCATTACATGGCTGTGGTGCTAGAAGCACAGAATGCAAAGGTCAGGCATAGATTGCAGCTAATTTACTCAGCATGTATTTCTTGTGACGAATGCATTAGCCTTCTATCTATGCCTATCACATTACAGCACTTAGTTCACGAATTGTGGGTCTGATTAAAGGAATAAACTGTCTGTCATCTGGTGAGCTACAGCAACTCCGTTATGAAAGTCCTAGACTCAAACTGCCCATAGGATGTGAAAGCAGGCACATAGGACACATTATCAGAGTTGTGTCCAGTCCCAATGGCCACAGTAGAAAGCAGGTGTGCAGGTCCAAGCTCTACCTTGTCTGTGAAGCCTTAGGCTGCTTTCAACTGTACCATAATCTGAAATACATGGCGCAGTGCTGTACTTTGAGTTCCCATGTATTCATGACAGTTCATTAACGCATGGGCCTTAAAATAAAAGCATAGATCTGAGACATTCTACGAAAACCCAAACTATCGGTTAACTACCCAAACACTTGCATGGAGCTCTGAGCTGCCTATTAGATCTAAGCATGGGTCCAAGGCCTGAAGGTTTGTCCCCCTACCCCACACCCACTTTACAAGGGCTTTCAAAAGAACCTACAGAAAATAAACCCACAGACAATATTGAAATTGTATGAGAGGCTTCATGCAATGATGAGGGACCACATCTCAGTTAGCAGCGCGTTACATTGGTCTTAACTTGTTCTCATGAAAAAACAGAGAGGCAATAGACCACAAAGAAATGGAAGTGGAGTAGTCTCAAAGGCCAAAAAAGGAAAAAAAAAACCTGTCAATTACTTTGTGAACACTTCATTAGAATTCAAGAAAAGGAAACACCAGACATCACCATGTTTCATCCAAATGGCTGCATCAAGGGTAACCAAACAAGTGGGTGAAATATTGCTAAGATTGGTTAATAAAATAAAGTAATCCTTCAGATCAATACTGTCAGGAAATACTCTTCAGAAAACATTAATCTGGTTGACCAGCAGACGACCCAATTAGCTAAATTTACGTTTTCTGAAGAGTGCTTCCTGGCAGTATTCATCTGGAGGATTACTCTATCTAGATTAGTCTTCAGCAATCAGACAGGAATAGTGTTACCTGGGTCTCACGAACAGCAGCAAACCAAATTAGGCAAAGCAGGAATACTTGGGAGCCAGCAGGCCTTGAGCTATGCTGGGTGCTCAAGGACCTACACAGGCCTGCCGACCGCGGTTAGTTTTCTGTAGACATCACAACTGCTGCAACAGTGCTGCCCCTAAATTGTGCTGTCTAGGTGGATGCCTAGTTGTTGCACCCCCCCACCCCCACACACATGCATACACACACATTAAAACATTCTCATAGGGACATACCCACAAATACCCAAACGTACAGCTTTGGGGTAAGAGAGGGGATGTGCTGGGATATAGAATGTGTGCTCAGCGGGCATAAGGGTATTGTGAAAGAGAAGGTGGTAGAGAGAGGGTCAGAATAGGAGGGTTCAAGGAAGGTAAATAAAGGCAGAGGAGAAGACTGTTTATAGAGGACTATAGACTAACCAGACACTGAAATGCAACCAGGAGCACCAGACACCGAGCAACACTCCAGGTCAAATGAGACATCTTCCTTCCATTCTGGTCATGTTTAAGTCTAAGGTATATTTATTTATTTATTAGGATTTATTTACTGCCTTTTTGAAGGAATTCACTCAAGGGGGTGTAGAGTAAGAGTAGATCAAATATGAGCAATAGGCAATATTCAAATAACAATACAAAGTATGGCATAGTATGTCAACACAATACGCAATAGAACATTATAATTGATAGTGACGGGTAGAGCAAAGATGTAACATATGGATAGGTAAGAAAGTAGGACGAGTTAGAAAGTAAGGTGACATATAAATTGCTTCCCTGCCCAGTGCATGCCCATTCTCTGCCCTAACATTCCCTCTTTGATGGCACATAATTGTAGAAACCATTGTCTATATATATATATACTGTTTCAACTTAAATAATGCACGTAACCCTCTTACTAATCTACTATTGAATTACATAGGAGGAAAAGACTTCAGATGCTTAACCTTTCGTTGTTAATGCTCTGATTAACTTTATAGGGCTAATGCCTTCAATATCCCACATAGAACTATTTTGCTCGTGCTGTGGATATCAGGCTAGCTCGTCAACCTCCAAATTTAACGCTGCTAATTTTGTGTTTCTATATTGTATTATGTTCAAAAAGATTAGCAGCACTTATCTGAGCTGTTAGCAACAGTCTGTCAGGGGACGCTCTACAGCAAGCTTCTGTTTCGCAATAAGCTTCTTTAGGAGCGATGTCCTCAGCCATGTTGGATGCTCTAGCAGTATTTTGCCTGAGTCCTGTCTGGAGCACATTTACAAAATATAATACAATACAGAAACACAAAATTAGCACCGTTAAATTTGGAGGTTTTTGACTAGTGACGAGCTAGCCTGATATCCACAGCACGAGCAAAATAGTTCTATGTGGGATATTGAAGGCATTAGCCCTATAAAGTTAATCAGAGCATTAACAACGAAAGCTTAAGCATCTGAAGTCTTTTCCTCCTATGTAATTCAATAGTAGATTAGTGAGAGGGTTATGTGCATTATTTAAGTTGAAACAGTAGTTAATAGGCAACATACCATCAGTAACCTAAACTATATATATATACACAGTGTGTTCCCTTAATACATTCCTTAATCTATAGGTGCACATATGGTGCCTATCTTGTATAGAATTACTTCCAATATACCTGCAAGGTTTGTTAGTCTGAATGTAATTTAAGTATTACTCTCAAATCAGTATCATAAAAGTTCATTTGAAGTTACTTGATAGATGTTTTTGATTCAGTGTTTTTTGGCTCCTTCATGTTAAATACCAAAACACACCCAAAATTACTACTGACTAACCTCTCATTCCTTGTTATTTTTGGTTTGCTTAGAGGGTTCAGGCTTCAGAAAAATGAAAAAAAAAATGGAAAAATGAATTTGCAACAATACTCCATAATGTGAATACCTTTCAACTATTTAATGCATGTGTTGAGAATTTCCTCTTTCCGTCAAATAATACATTCCTGGGTCTACAATCACTGACAGGTGCGGCAGATGTGAACAGCACATTTCCAACCAACGCATTCTTCTATAAAGCTGTTAGGATCCCTGGCAGGGCAGAATCTGCAAGTTTCTATAGATCCTTTTCTACATCAATTTGCCAGATTTTAAATTACCCCTTAAAAATTACTAGGTTCTCCAATTTTTAACAAATTATAACATCTGATTTAATGACAGTTTTCTTCAAGTCATTAACTGGGACCAGCTGCTTTCAAAGACTTCTACTTGATGAGTATGCTCCCAAGCATCTCTTCTCAAAGCAGAACCACACATCTATATTCAATCAAACATTTATCAACTGAGTCCATGTGGCATGTATTGTAAAGTTCCAGGGTCATCATCACCTTCCTGATCTCTTTCATTATAACAGTTTGAGGTGTAGAAATACATATAATCTACTGGTCTTCTCTGAATTCAGGCTCTATAACAATGACTAGCGGAGGCTTATAATGCTGTTGATAGCTACAAGATAGGGTCCCAAGAAACATCAAGGCAACGATCTGCAGATTCCAAAGCGGAAAGAAGAGGAAGCAGATCAGTAGTAGATATACACAACCTTTAACAGTAAAGTCGCAAACTAGTATATTGCCCGACACAGGCTGTGTTTCGCCCACCAGGGCTGTGTCAGAGGCTATGTCCTTGGAGAAAAGGAGCAGCCCTTAAACCTATGCTTCCATAGCCTACGTATGAAAGACTACCAAGTACCTTATTTTGGAGTATAGCACATGCCTTTTGGTTGTGAAGATCATAACATAGCCCTTGACGCAGCCCTGGTGAGCGAAACACGACCTGTGTCGGGCAATATACTAGTTTGCAACTTTAAAGTTTGTCTAGATCTACTACTGATCTGATAGCTACAAGATATTCAGACTTAATGTTGATTCAACTGCAGGTAGAATTGCCAAAAGGTCTCCGTGCCTTGGAGGATGCAGTACCGATAGACCATTTCTCCACATGAATTTCATAATCTCTAATAGTTCTTGGTTCAGTGTGTCCAGTGCGTTTTTTCTAGCAAAAACGGTGCCGGTACTCAAATGCTAGGCTACCCTTCAGGGGTGGGGTGATCACCGAGGGATTCATCCCACAAATAGCCAGGCCCCCTGCAACCAGTCAGAGAATCTATGACAAGACAGAATTGGCGTGTAGAGCCTAAGGTCTTTCATTAAAACTTGGGGTCCATGGGTCAATTTTAGTAGACAATGGAAAAGGTGCCGGTACTCAGTACCCCCAAGTACCCCCTCAAAAAAAGCCCTGAGTGTGTCCCTTGTGAAAAGAACATGCTTATGAGCCTCTTTGTATTCTGCTGCTTCCAAGATACCTCCAAGCTTCACTATCTCAAGGAAAGAGTTCTCACCACATCTGAGGAGGAGCAGCAACAATCTGCTAAATTCAGTTTCAACTCCAAGGACACATCATAATTCTGCTTCCAAGATACCTCCAAGCTTCACTATCTCAAGGAAAGAGTTCTCACCACATCTGAGGAGGAGCAACAACGATCTGCTAAATTCAGTTTCAACTCCAAGGACACATCATAATTCTGCTTCCAAGATACCTCCAAGCTTCACTATCTCAAGGAAAGAGTTCTCACCACATCTGAGGAGGAGCAGCAACGATCTGCAAAATTCAGTTTCAACTCCAAGGACACATCATAATTCTGCTTCCAAGATACCTCCAAGCTTCACTATCTCAAGGAAAGAGTTCTCACCACATCTGAGGAGGAGCAGCAACGATCTGCTAAATTCAGTTTCAACTCCAAGGACACATCATAATTCTGCTTCCAAGATACCTCCAAGCTTCACTATCTCAAGGAAAGAGTTCTCACCACATCTGAGGAGGAGCAGCAACGATCTGCTAAATTCAGTTTCAACTCCAAGGACACATCATAATTCTGCTTCCAAGATACCTCCAAGCTTCACTATCTCAAGGAAAGAGTTCTCACCACATCTGAGGAGGAGCAGCAACGATCTGCTAAATTCAGTTTCAACTCCAAGGACACATCATAATTCTGCTTCCAAGATACCTCCAAGCTTCACTATCTCAAGGAAAGAGTTCTCACAACATCTGAGGAGGAGCAGCAACGATCTGCTAAATTCAGTTTCAACTCCAAGGACACATCATAATTCTGCTTCCAAGATACCTCCAAGCTTCACTATCTCAAGGAAAGAGTTCTCACCACATCTGAGGAGGAGCAGCAACGATCTGCTAAATTCAGTTTCAACTCCAAGGACACATCATAATTCTGCTTCCAAGATACCTCCAAGCTTCACTATCTCAAGGAAAGAGTTCTCACCACATCTGAGGAGGAGCAGCAACGATCTGCTAAATTCAGTTTCAACTCCAAGGACACATCATAATTCTGCTTCCAAGATACCTCCAAGCTTCACTATCTCAAGGAAAGAGTTCTCACCACATCTGAGGAGGAGCAGCAACGATCTGCTAAATTCAGTTTCAACTCCAAGGACACATCATAATTCTGCTTCCAAGATACCTCCAAGCTTCACTATCTCAAGGAAAGAGTTCTCACAACATCTGAGGAGGAGCAGCAACAACAATCTGCTAAATTCAGTTTCAACTCCAAGGACACATCATAATTCTGCAAAACAGCTTCTGGATGCACGACAAAGGGATAAATGACTGGGGGATAGCTGAGCGGCCATGGAGGAATCGGGCTGTATGATGTCCTTCCTTTTCCCCCGTACAGTGCATAAGTAAAGAGAATAAACAAGAAAAAAAAAGTGTTATTTAAGAGGAAGCTCAGATCTACCACAGAGCTAACTCTAACAGCAGCCACCTTGGAACATCCCTGATGTTCTCTAAGGTTTGAAGGTTTACTGTCTGACATATCTTGTACTGGGGGGGGGGGGGGGGGGGAGGTGGATTCCTTTTGTGTTTGTTTCTTTTTGGATCTAGCAGCTCCTCCTTTCTTTTTCTGGTGCATTGATCTTTATTTCCATGCACTCCAGTGGACCTAACACAACAGCCAGACTAATTTGTCCATACGCTGGCAAGGAATTAAGGGTTTATTTCAGTATATGTCTCTGTGTCCCTGTTTCATTGTTTCCAAATGTTGGTGATTCTGCAAGAAATAGCCAGTAGAAAACTTGGAAACTGCGGTGGCATGGTCCTGATCCTTACCAGCGATTATTCGTCGTTCTGGAAATTTTGAATATCAGGCCTGGGAAAGATCTTTGCTAAGTGTCAACATGCTAACAGAACACACTGGGGCAAGGTTCCACCTTTCTGCTGCTGTATAGTATTCGTGATGTATTGTAAGCCACATTGAGCCTGCAAAGAGGTGGGAAAATGTGGGATACAAATGTTGGGCAGACTGGATGGACCGTGCAGGTCTTTTTCTGCCGTCATCTACTATGTTACTATCCTGCTTATAATCGAATGAGAAAAACGCCCAAGTTCCGACCTAAATCGGGAGATGGACGTTTATCTCACAAAAACGAATAAAGCGGTATAATCGAAAGCCGATTTTTGGACGTTTTCAACTGCAATCCGTTGCGGATGCGGACAAAGTTGATGGGGGCGTGTCAGAGGTGTGGCGAAGGCGGAACTGGGGCGTGGTTATCTGCCGAACAGAGATGGGCGCATTTCACCGATAATGGGAAAAAAGTATGCGTTTTTAGCTAGAATTTAGGACACTTTTCCAGATGACCACTGGAGGGAATCGGGGATGACCTCCCCTGACTCCCCCAGTGGTCACTAACCCCCTCCCACCACAAAAAATGAAGTTTCTCAACTTTTTATTTTCACCCTCAAATGTCATACCCAGCTCCCTGACAGCAGTATGCAGGTCACTGGAGGAGTTGTTAGGGGGTGCAGTGGACTTCAGGCAGGTGGACCCAGGCCCATCCCCCCTACCTGTTACAATTGTGCTGCTTAAAGCTTATTAGTCGTCCAACCCCCCCAAACCCACTGTACCCACATGTAGGTGCCCCCCTTCACCCCTTAGGGCTATAGTAATGGTGTAGACCTGTGGGCAGTGGGGTTTGAGGGGGATTTGGGGGGCTCAACACACAAGGGAAGGGTGCTATGCACCTGGGAGCTCTTTTACCTTTTTGTTTGGTTTTGTAAAAGTGCCCCCTAGGGTGCCCGGTTGATGTCCTGGCATGTGAGGGGGACCAGTGCACTAAGAATCCTGGCCCCTCCCACGAACAAATGCCTTGGATTTATTCGTTTTTGAGCTGGGCGCTTTCATTTTCCATTATCGCTGAAAAACAAAAACGCCCAGCTCAGACATTGTTGAATAAAACATGGGCGTCTATTTTTTCCCAAAATACGGTTCGGTCCGCCCCTTCACGGACCCGTTCTTGGAGATAAACGCCCATGGAGATAGGCGTTTTCGTTCAATTATGCCCCTCTATGTATAGAAATGATAAGTAGTAGTAGTAGTAGTAGGAACAAATACAATTACTCACAGTATCTATATACCGGGTTCTTTACCCATCAGAAACATTTTTGGTTACCTTGTATTTCAGTTGCAACTTGTTTATAAAGATTGTTTGCTATAATAGATAGGTATGAAGTGGGCAATTTTAGAATCAGCTGCATATGAGAATGCAGCCAGGAGATGTCTAAAAAATGGTAGTTTAGAAAGTGAAGGTATATATATAGATATATACATATACTTTCCATTCTAAAACCATTGCTTATATGTACAACCAGCAATGATAGGCACACATGTATACCTGTGTCTTCTCCGGAGCAGAAGTAAATAAATATGTGATCTCTGCCAGGTTATACCTGTATACTTACAACTCCAAACTCTGCAGGGATACTTGCTTTATAAAAGTATATACATGTATGTTTTACGTGAATACAATGGCAAATCTGATTTTACATGAAGAAAGAAGGCACACAGCGGTCATTCTGACGGCTGTCCTCTTCCCTGTTCTGTCCAGACAATTTGCACTCTTCAGATGCATCGAACGGCATTTTAGAAAGGACATCCGACTCAGAATAAGGACATCTAACTTGGTATGTTGCATATGGATGTCCATTTCTCAAGTGTTCTACAACTTGCTGTACATCAGCAGATCCTGATCTAAGATACATGAGAAATTTATTGCATTTGTATCCCACATTATCCCACCTATTTGCAGGCTCAATGTGGTTTACATAGTTTTGTTATGACATTGTCATTCCAGAATATCAGATACAGTTAGTAGTGTGTAGGGATTAAGTAGGAAAGAAAGAGGAAGTGATTGGGCGGTGATAGTAGAAGTGGATTTTCATAACTAGTTGGGTTGGGAAAGTGAATTAGTGAAGCTGTTGGTTCTCGTTGTAGGCCTTGTTGAAGAAGTGTGTCTTCAGAGATTTGCGAAAGTTATTTGTTTCGACAATTGATTTCAGGTCTGTGGGTTGAGCATTCCATATTTGCGTACTCGTGTAGGAGAAGGTAGTGTGCTGGATACATCCATTTTACAAACTGATGGGCCCTTTTACTCCGAAAAATGGCCTGCGCTGGTATAGGCATGTGTATTGGACGAACACAGGTCCATTTTTCAGTGTGCCTGAAAAACAAAAGGCCTTTTTTGCCGAAAATGGATATGTGGCAAAATAAAAATCAACATGCATCCATTTTTGGTCCCGAGACCTTACCGTCACCCATTGATTAAGCGGTAAGGTCTCACACGTTAACAGGGCGGTAATCATCAGCACACGTACACTGGCGATTACCGCCCGGTTAGCTCCACGTGGTAGAAAATAGAAATCATTTTCTTCTGCGCATTTTGGACGCTCATCAAAATTAGAATTACTGCCCGGGGCACGCGATAGCCGGGCAGTAGTTCTAAGTTGACACACGTTGCACACATGTAGGCACCCACGCGTCTTAGTAAAAAGGCCCCTAAAACTTCCAAATTATGAACAGGGCAAAATATGTTATAAAAGGAATATCTCCCCCCCCCCCCCCCCCCCCACACACACACATTTAGAGGAGTAGCCTAATGGTTATAACAATAGGCTGAAAAGCAGGGAACCTTGGTTCAAATCCCACTTCAGCTTGTTGTGATTTTCTTTTGTGAATTGTGAGCCTTGGTTTCTTAATTACCACCTACAAGCCCGAAGGCTATTTAAGCAGTAGGTATTTTTCTGCCTCTGACAATAACAATATGGATTTGAACCACAGTCTTCTAGTTCTCAGCTTGCTCTAACTATTAAGGTACACCTCCACTCAGCATGGAGATAAAATAAGAAGTTCATTTGAAACAGATTTTTATCACCATGAAAGTCCCCAGTTCCCGAAGCTGTCATAGAGCCCCCTCTCCTCTGTTAGTTTTATTTGGGGGAGGAAGGGGGACAGCACCCGCTGGGAGATTAAGGAGGTGACTTACCTGAATCCTTCCGGTGGACAGCTGCTCGATCAGACCACCTTTCTGTAACCTGGACACGACAAATACCAGGTCTAAATAACAATGTCCACGTTTCTGGACATAGATGTCCTTTCCTCCTCTGTGATCAGAATTGGACATCTATATTTTGGCCCCTCCCTGGTCCCACCCAAAAAATGCCCCTTGCTATATGGGACATACCGCAGTTTTAAATGCCCATGTCCTGCCTCTATCAAATCAGCATTTGAACATCCATGCACAGATTTTTCTACAATATAGGAAATATAAAAATGGCCTTTAATTGGGGTAAATTTATAAGGGCCTTATGTATGTAGAGGAGAGGCCGGCCCAAGGCAATTTGCTGCCTGAGGCAAGGGATGAGATGCTGCCCTTAGCCCCCAGCATCCCATCCCCTCCGAGTCCAACAGCTTTCCCTTCACACTCACTCTCTCTCCCAACTCCCTCCCCCCCCCCCATGGCCTGGCATATCCTCCCTTCCTTCCTCAACCCCCTTTCTCGAGTCTGCCTTCCTTTTTTGTTTTCTAAAAGTCGTCATTGGCAGCAATTCCCATACACTGCCCTGCCACCAGCACTGTCTTCATTTTTGTACTGCCTGCCTGCTTCTGAGGAAACAGGAAGTTACATCAGAGAGGCAGCCCACAGTAAAACCATTTTGTGCTGCTCTCACTTTAATGGACATGAGTTGCTTTGTGATGCCAATGAAAGAATTGAGCGTTTGACCCCTGACGAAGGCATAAGTGCCGAAACTTGGCCAAATCGGGTCATTTTCCAATAAACTTTGTTTGTGGTTGAACTTAAGCTCTTCTCTGCCCTGGACTCTCTCTCTCTCTCTGCTTTGTTTTGTTTGCTTGTGGTGCTTGTACAAAGGGCTTTGCTTCTGTTTTCTGTTGCTCAGAAATGGCTCCTAGCTGGTTATATCGCTTGTTTAGGGCTCATCGGTCATATTCAGTGGCACTTAACTGGATAGTGCCTCTGAAACTGTCCGGTTAACTCCCAATGTGAAACCAGCTATTTGGGGGGCGTTCCATGAGCGAAGTCAGCAATTAGCGAGTTAAGTGCTAATATTCATCACTTAATTGACCAAGGTAACTGCATAAATAGGACCTCATAAAAGTCAGTCCTATCTTTATGTGGCTCACCATGGTCGGTTAAGGGTCCTGTTTACTAAGCCGTGCTACAGACGCGCTAGCGTTTGTAGCGCGTGCTAAGTATTAGCACGCGCTAATCATATAGATGCCCATAATAGTCCTATACAGGGAAAGTCTCATACTTTCACAGTGATATCTTGTATTATAAGCCCGCCTTGCGGGTGAAACCCTTATTGTGACTGTTATAAACAGAGACAAAACTCCCTTCCTTCCAAATGTGTGCTTCTGGAAGCTTATAATCTCCCTCTAATCATGTTTCTATTTGTTTTTTTTATATTATTTTTTTGTATTTCTTGTATTTTTACTATTGATCACTATCTTCCACACATGCTTCAAATTCTTAACGTGGTTGAGCTAGAAATGGCAGGCTTAAAGTGGTCACTTATCTTGATATTCCGATATTCCTTTGACTCGCTGGACCCCGACAGGTGCCTGTTTCGCTAGAGCTTCGTCAAGGGATAAAATCACTTAAATGTCCTATTGATTTGCGGGATTTCCAGTAAATGTGAAAATAAAAGTGGTTTCTAAGTAATCTCAGAGGCAAGACAGCTAATGAATGCTGCAATTTTGTCAAAATAAAAGTTCAATTCATGATTAAAAGAAGTCTAGGTATCTAAAAAGCAGAAAGGTGTAAGGGATTTAAAATTGTAATAAATGAAATTGAGAGCTTGTTAGATGGGGGGAAATGTGTTCAGTCAGGAGTAATTAGCACGTTCCTATCCTCTGGTAAACATAATGTGAGTTTGTACTGCTCTAGGGCCATCTGGCTGGCTGTGTTTAATTCTATGCCTGCATCTGTCCGTGAAGTCTGACTCTGGGTCCGTCTGGCTCCCCTGGCTCTGAGACAGAGAGAAACTGGAAGAAAAGGGAATGAAAAGAGTCCACATGCGCCATCTCACTGTCACATAGGCAACAGCAACAGGGAGAATGGAAAGAGACATTTCATTTATTCCAGTGAGAGGGGAAAATGCAGAATACTGAGGAATGGTCTACCTTAAACATAGAGTACTATAATTATTTCTAGGTTTTGTTGCAGAAAGAATGTCACTTTACCCTGTGTACATTTATACTGTAATATTCCAAGTTAGAATATCAAAATATACATAAGCCATCTGTGTGTGGAGTCCATGAGCATTACATCATATGACTAATAAGCACTGGCCCCTGGATTCTCTATATGGCAACTACATTTGTATGCACAAATCAGCACGTATTGCCGATTTGTGTGTGCAAATTAATGGATTAATGAGCCAATCAGTGCCAATAATTGGAAAGGGGAAATGGAATAGGACTTGATATACTGCCTTTCTATGGTTTTTGCAACTACATTCAAAGTGGTTTACATAGCATATACAGGTACTTATTTGTACCCGAGGCAATGGAGGGTTAAGTGACTTGCCCAGAGTCACAAGGATCTGCAGTGGGAATTGAACTCAATTCCCCAGGATCAAAGTCCACTGCACTAACCACTAGGCTACTCCTCCACCAGCAACATTCCATGTAGAATCTTCAAATAGTAGCAACATTCCATGTAGAATCTCAAATAGGCTGGGATTCTGGAATCTTGCTATTCTTTGGGGTTCTACATGGAATGTTGCTACTTTTTAAGATTCTGCATGGAATCTTGTTAATGGGACTCTGATCCTGGGGAACTGGGTTCAATTCCCACTGCAGCTCCTTGTGACTCTGGGCAAGTCACTTAACCCTCCATTGTCCCAGGTACAAATAAGTACCTGTATATAATATGTAAACCGCTTTGAATGTAGTTGGAAAAACCACAGAAAGTTGGTATGTAAGTCCCATTCCCTTTCCCTTACTTGGAGCCTATTCTGTAAAGAAAAGTAGGTGCCTAGTGTACTTTATAGAACACTAGTAAAAAAGGCCCATGTCAGAAAACAAACGGGCGCTAGCAAGGTTTTCCTCAGAGTGTATGTTTGAGAGAGAGAGAGTGTGTGTGAGAGATGGAGTGTGAGTGTGTGTGTGACAGAGAGATAGAGAGTGTATGTGAGAGACAGAGAGTGTGAGTGTGTGCCCCCACCCCCCTCTCCGGACCCCCTCCCCCCCTTTATGTTTGTGCAGCGCTGCGTATGCCTTGTAGCGCTATAGAAATGCTAAATAGTAGTAGTAGGACCCCCTTCCACCCCCACCTCTCTGGTCTCAGGACCCCCCTGCAGCCACCCATGTCCAGCGACCCCCCCGCCCCCCCCTGCAGCCAGCCACCCATGTTCAGCAACCCTGCTCTCCCCCTGCAGCGACCCATGTCCAGCGCCCCTCCTCTCCCCCTGCCCCCCCGCAGCCTCCCATGTCCAACGACCCTGCTCTCTCACCTGCCTCCCCTCCAGCCACCCAGGTTGTGTAGCGAATTCTTCGGGGCAGGCAGGAAAGATCCCCGGTCCTGCCTGCTCACTGTTGGCGCTGGCACTGACCCTCCCCCGCTGCCGGATTGCTGTTCAAAATGGCCACCGAGACTTCCAATGGCAGACTCGCAAGACTTCTGCTGTAGTCTTGGAGGCCGCCCTTGTAAGTGTTCAGCACTTAAACATATAAGGTAATCAGACCGCATAAAGCACATTAATCCTGACCGAAACCAGAATGTTTGGCTTTTCTGAAACCTAATTTGCTACTGAAATTGGCTGCTTGGTTTCAGGTCTTGGATTGCACCTCTTGGTACATGATGATATTCTCTCTCTCCATGCAGTGGCGGTGCCAAAGGAGTGTACCCAAAAAGGAGGTAACACTCCTTGGGCGAACGCCTTGTGGCGAACTCCGAGGGTTAACTTCATAACACTGGTTGAGTACTTCTTTTTATTTCTCTCTTTAGTTGCTATTTCACTGGGCTTTTCCAAACTGTTTAGTAACTTGACTACACCTTCAACTCTCTTCCATATTCTGGTTCATCTTAGTAGTTGTGTTGATCCTTAACTATGCCCCCCACACACACACATACACATACACACAGAAACACATACACACACACTCACATTGTCTCATACATTGCTCTCTGAACAGTTCCATGAATCCAATATTGTCCTCTGTTTCTTTTAGTTTAGTTAATTGTCGTGCCACACGCTCCAAAAACGGTAGTGATTTATGTTCTTCAAATTCTTGGGCTAACAGAAACTTGACTAAGGACTGGTGAGGAATCTTATCTCTCTCAGTGTCTCCCTCCTGGATCTCAATTCTTTCATAATGTTCATTCATCACATAGGAGAAAGGGACTTGCCATCATTCTTCCTGCTTCTTCTACTGTTACTGAAATTGTCTCTCCATTTTTGTACCCAGAACTGTTGTTTATACATATATCTCTTTTCCCATATCCTTGCACCTTATGGTGATTTATTGCCCCCTTCCTTCCCTGATCCTACAGTGTGGGATTCACTCCTACAGACTTTCGTGTTGATTCCACAATTCATCAGTTGTCCACGTTTTCCTTCTTTTTTTGGCAGATATTGCTTTGGTGCAGCATGTTTCCTTCTCCACTCATGTCGCGAGGCATACCTTAGATGGTTATCTCCAAGTTTTCTTCATCTTTTACTCTTAATAACTTTACCTCAGTGCCATTGGCCTGGTCAGATCGTTACTTGGTTACTTTTCGATTTTTCTATATACCTTTCCACTCTTCCTTTTCTCCTTCTCCTATTAATCAGTCCACCGTGCAATCTCGTTTCCTCTCTCATCTTGATCCTGCCCAATGCTCCCCTCTATTTACTTTTTTTTCCCCAAGATTTTCTCACTCTTCCCCTTAAGACTCAGGCTCAGGCCTGGAATGACTGGCTTGGATTTATTTGCTCCGTTTCGTGTAGCCACCCGGCATACACATTCCTCCGCCCCCCCTGGTACCATGCCGGCCTGCGCCTGCTGAAGTGTAGGCTTCGCAGGGCAGAATGACTTTGGTATAATTGAGGTCAAAGACTTTATTGCAGGTTTATATATTGGAACTTTGTTCCTTTAAGTGGCATCTGAAATTGGCTAAACAACAGTACTTCGCTAGACAATCCAGCCCGACTAGAACCCTATTTGATTTCATTAAGCATTATGCTAAATATTCTGCAGCATTTATACCCCACATTTTTCCACTAGTTGTAGGCTCAAAGTGGCTTACACAAAACCATAGGGCAGGTTACAATTCAGAAAATACAATTAGACAATGTAATGGAGGATAAAAATCGTATATTTCTCCTAGCATGCCCTGTTCTGATTCTTTGGTGCAATTTTTTCTTTCTAATGTGGAATCATACCTTAAGTTTGACCCCTACCCTCTGTTTCTATCCCTTATTATCATCCTGTGAAGTCAGCTTGCTGGTCTTCCGTCTGTCTTCCTACTTTAATATCTTTTACTGCTACCCTATCGTCTATGTGACTGTCCACTTGATCCTTTACCGCCTTTATGGTTAAAATGTTTGAAACAGGGCCTACTGGCCTTGGCACTCACTCTTATCTCTCAAAGTCTTATTCTGGGGTTAGTCCTCTCTATTTGGAAAAAAAGCCTGAGTTGTTCCTTTTCATTTTTGTCCTATTTCTAATCTATGTTTTCTTTCTAAGATCACTGAAAAGTTGGTCTTCTTCAGCTTCTTGATCTTGTTGAGAAGACATGTGTTTTCCATCCAAATCAATCTGGTTTTCGTCAATGACATAGTAATGAAACAGTTGTCACTTCGGTCCTCAGTGAACTCCACAAGACTTTAGACAGAAACAATACTATTCTCACAGTATTGTTTGATCTCTCAACAGCTTTTGATCTCATAGATCATTCTCTTCTTCTTTCCATGTTCTCTCAATTGGATATTTCTGGGGTAGTTCACAGCTGTTTTTCTTCATTCTTAAGTGGTTGGTCTTTTTCAGTCTTTTCGGGGTCCAGTGTCTCTTCTTCCTACCCTCTCAAATATGGAGTACCTCAGGACTCTATTCTAACCCTTTTGCTGTTTAATCTATTTATCAGCCTTCTTGTCACGTCGATCCAATCCTTTAATACTAGATTTTTCATCTATGCTGATATTTTACTTTTGTTCCCGTTTCCCCCCTTAATATTGATTCGCAAGTACTCCAAACCATGGAGTTGCATCTTGGCTTACTTCTAATAAATTGAAACTGAATCCTGATAAGGCAACTGCCTGTTGGGTTCTCGAATCTCTATCTCAGCCACCTATAACCCTGATTCTCTTTGATCTTCCTCTCACACCTGTTTTGTCTTTCCACTACTTATATATTTGAATTGACTCTCATTTGGCATTTATACAACAAATTTCTGGAATTGTAAAATCTGGTTTTTCAGTTCTTCAGATGTTACATTCTCTCCATGATCTCCTGGCTTTAACTCATTACTTACTGCATTACATGCTTTTCTCATATCCAGATTTGATTATTGCAACTCCATGTACGCAGGTCTTCCTTTGTCACAAATTAAACCAGGGCTGCCGAGAGCCAGAGCCGGGCCCGGGACAAGGCCACCCCCGGGCCCCCCCACCCGAGGTCGCCGCCCACCCGAGATTGCCGGGCCCCGCCCACTCGAGGTCGCCACCCACCCGAGATCACTGCCGCCCACCCACCCGAGGTCGCCAGGCCCCCCTCCACCCGCTATCGGGCCGGGCCCTCGAAACTAACCTTAAGCCTCCTTTCACTTCGCAGCAAGCAGCGCAGGGCAGACCTCCTTCCTTCCGTGCCCCGCCCTCGCGGACGTTACGTCAGGCGAGGGCGGGACATGGAAGGAAGGAGTGGCCTGACCTGCTGCTGCTTGCTGCGAAGTGAAAGGAGGCTTTAGTTCTGGGAGTGACGGAGGGCGGGCCAGGCGGCGGTGGCGCCGGGGCCCCGGGACTTTTGTCCCCCCTGTCCCCCCCTCTCGGCGGCCCTGAATTAAACATCTTCAAACTCTTCAGAACTGTGCAGCCCGTTTTCTTTGTAAGGATGGAAGATTTGTTCATGTTATCCCTCTCCTTATTCAGCTACATTGGATAAGTTCCAGATTTCATTTAAGATCTTAACCCTTGCTCGCAAAGTAATTCTACTCTGGTATCTCCTCTTCTCTTCTCTTAGCATCAACTATTCCATATACTCTGTCTCGCTCACTTTGCCCTCTCAGTGCTAATTGAATGGTCCTTCCTGGGCCCAGACCGGCCTATTTAGAATCTACTTGACGAAGAAGGGGAAGGGTGGGGGGAGGAACTGAAGGGGGGAAAGGTGGGTAAAAATGCATAAGTTGAATGCGAAGTTTATTTACCATTAAAAAAAACCCCCATAAATGTTTGGATGATAATGAGAATGTTTGGGAGGGTAGGAAGGGGAAGGGAGGGGGGGGGGGGGGGGAATGACAAAAACATTGATGATGGAATTTATTGATGTATGCACGTTAGTATGCTGTATTATTTACAATGTCAAATGTTAGATATACTGGCAATGTTTAAAATGTTGAATCATCAATAAAAACGGTTGAAATATAGAATCTACGTGACATTCAGTCTTTCATTTTTTAGCTCCTACCCTCTGGAATTCTCTCCCCACACACATTCATACTAAACAGTCCTTTCCTCGATTCATGGCACTTTTCCAAACCCATTATTTCTCTTTGGTTTTTCAAATTAGTTCTTAGTGAGGCCCAGATGCACAAAACCTAACGAGCCCACAACTTGCGTTTTAAACTGGTTCCAGCCCGTTTAAAACGCAAGTAACTACCCCGGGCATGCACTAAGGGCATTTTCCCTGCCACGGTAGCAGGCCACGAAAACGGAATGCAAATGTTTGAAAAGCTATTATAATGAGCTGCAGTACCGTTGCAGCCCATTATAATCAGATGCACTACCGTTTTTCCGATTCCCTTACCGTAGGAACCCTAACGAGATGTCTGACCTCTTGTTAGGACTCCTGTGAGGGAATCGGAAAGGAAAAGGGCCCCCAAAAAAGGTTAAAAAGAAAAAAAAAAGCAGGGAGCGCATGTGAGGGGCGTCCTTTAAGGACGTACTCTCCCTGCGCTTCTGAGAGACGTCTTTTTTTTTTTTTTTGCAGTTTTTTGTTCTGCCGGCGCTCGTGTTTTTTTTCCCCCTTCTTGAGAGTCTTCGCTGTGCCACTTACCCCTCCACAGCGAAATTTTTCTATTTTCCTGGTTGCCGGAGAATCGGGACGTCCCTTTAGATTAGGCTCCTCTTCCTGGTCTCTTCAGCCAATCAGAGCGCGTTTCGCTGACAACAGCCAGCTAAGCCCGCTTTGATTGGCTGAAGAGACCAGGAAGAGGAGCCTAATCTAAAGGGACGTCCCGATTCTCCGACTCAGGTACCGAAGGACTAGAGAATGCAAGTGAGCTACAACGAGTAGCTCGTTTGCATTCCCTATCGTTGATGCATTCCCGTTCCCTACCGATTCGCTATGGAATCGGTAGGGAACGGGAATTACCAATGTCTTTCATGCATCTGGGCCTGAGTCTTTTGTTGAGGGATTGGCCTGAGATGCTCCAGTTGGACTTAGATGATTGATTTTGAATGATTGTACTTGAATGATTGTTGATGTCCTTTTACACAATGGTGTTCCTTTTTACTACCTTCCTTTATTTTTAGTCTGTAAATCGCTTATATTCATATGCTTGGAATATGTGGTATAGCAAGTTCTTAATAAACATAAAAATAACTTGGGACCGACACTTCTATAATCAATGCTATTCTGGTGTTATTCTTTTTTACTACTATATACATTTTTCTTGTACCTAGCTTTTAAATGCGATCCTAACTTGCTCCTGTCCAAGCTAGTTCCAATCTCAAAATAGCTGCCACTAAGTCCCAGAAGCCATTTTGACTCAGGAGCGAGTGGGGATCGCTCCTGCCCCCACTAACCACCAATGGAACAGCCAGGAGAGGGCTGCTGCCAGGGGGGGTGGGTTTGCAAAGGAGCTGCCGCCAGGGGGGATGGGTTCGCAAAATGGGCTGCCACTGGTGGGTGGGTCCAGGAGGGGGGCACTTTTTGATCAGGGGTTGGAGGGAGGGAGTGGGGGCTGCACATAGTTTCGATTCCAGCTGAAAAGGCACAGGCATTTTCAACCAAAAACCAAACAAGGCCAAATACAGATTTCACAGCACTGGTCAGTTTCACTTATCCAGTTAAGGGCTGAATATTGACCTTAACCTGATACCTGGATATTCCATGCAGGTGCCCGGACATGGTCTGGCATTGAATATCGAGACATAAATACAGAAGCAGCTAAAAAAATGCTCTCCACTCTTCTGACTTTACAATTCTGAAAGCTCTTCCACCCTTCTTACACCAGCCAGTCTTTTCTGCTTCCCCTTCACAAATTCTAACAGCATAGAGAGAAACAAGACCCTGGTAGTCCACCATAAATACATGAAATTAAGAGTCTTTTGAAGAGAAAACTAAAGCTGTTAACTACGCCACTGTGTGTTAATCACAGAGAGAGGGCAAAACGTTATTTCTAAAAGCTTAATCATGTGGTCTTTACAAAGACTACACATATACAATAACATGGCCAATGTATTATCAAGCAAAACATAAGCGCAAAAGGAAAGACATGGTATTTGGGGTTTGTAAAGCCCAGTCTGTAGTTCTGGTCATTAAGAAAAAGGGAAGGTCGTCAAAAGGTCATATTCTGGTGAGCCAGAACTGATCTGTGAAATTCCTCCCCACATCCCCCTGTCTTTATCCAGTGCAGAAAAGATTCAGAGGGCTGTGTGTGCATGGCATAATGTTCATGAATTAAAATGCAGCAGCTGTGCTATTAGCTATAACAGGAGTTAAAGAGACTGCATACAGTTCAAACTCCTCTTATTGACCTATAAGTGCATTCACTCTGCAGCTCCTCAGTACCTCTCCACTCTCATCTCTCCCTACACTCCTCCCAGATCACTAGGTAAATCTCTCTTATCTGCACCCTTCTCCTCCACCGCTAACTCCAGACTCCGTTCCTTTTATGATGCTGCACCATATGCCTGGA
Organism: Microcaecilia unicolor; assembly: GCF_901765095.1. Lineage (NCBI taxonomy): Eukaryota > Metazoa > Chordata > Amphibia > Gymnophiona > Siphonopidae > Microcaecilia > Microcaecilia unicolor. The sequence goes on from NC_044039.1 coordinate 20,910,922, forward strand.
ATAGACATCCTGAGCCGGTAGGTCAAGCTCCATCTCTGGCCATCTTCAAATCTATGCTAAAAGCCCACCTTTTTGATGCTGCTTTTAACTCCTAACCCTTATTCACTCATCCTCACTTTAATATTCCCTTATCTCTTATTTGTCCTGTTTGTCTGACTTAATTAGATTGTAAGCTCTGTCGAGCAGGGACTGTCTCTTTATGTTCAAGTGTACAGCACTGCGTACATCTAGTAGCACTATAGAAATGATAAGTAGTAGTAGTAGTCTTGGGATTCCGGAATCGAGCTACTCTTTAGGATTCTGCACAGAATCTTGCTACTATGGGATTCCGGAATCTTGCTACTCTTTAGGATTCTGAACGGAATCTTGCTACTCTTTAGGATTCTGCACGGAATCTTGCTACTCTTTGTCCTTATCCCTTATTTGTTCTGTTTGTCTGTCCTAATTAGATTGTAAGCTCTGTCGAGCAGGGACTGTCTCTTCATGTTCAAGTGTACAGCGCTGCGTACGTATAGTAGCGCTTTAGAAATGATGACTAGTAGTAGTAGTAGTAGACTGCATCCATTTTTTTTACATGAGTAATGTAACATTCAGATAGATAAAGTACACGGCAGGGAGTCAATGAAAGGGGAGGGGGCACTGTGGTTAACACAGGAGGCGACTGTTCAAAAAAAAAAAAACACATCCCAACAACAATCTGAGCAGACACATTTTATCCAAATGATAGGACAAGAGGTGAGAACAGCAGGGTCAATGAGTTACTGCTGCTGATTTAGAAATGGCTTTCCTGAACTACATTCGTTTCAAACTTAAACGCTAGTCAAGGTATCAGCCAAACATTTTACTGCTCTAATTCGAAACTTTGCCCACCCATTTAGCATCTGACTCAGATTGACTCAGAGACATTTGAAAATGCGATGAACTCCTTATATGGGTCCAAGCCTTGCCTGTGCCTGAGTGTGCTTTGTGTTAAAAGACAGAGAGAGACTGCATCCCCCCTCCCCTCCCCTCCCCCCGTGGGGGCAGGGGCGGGGAAACTGGCGAATGAGAGCAGCCACGTGGCACATGTTCCTTCTTTATGAATTGCAATACAGCACTGAGAGATCCAGCAATGCCTGGTATCCAGCTGTAGCCAATGGGCTTTTTTTTTTTTCTTGTCCTTGTTTTATGGTCTTGAGTAAAAACCTTAAGCTTATCAAAAACACCTGTGGAAATGCAAAGCCAGTGACAAACAGCTTTTTTTTTTTTTGTCAGATGCCAACGAGATAATATCTGAATGTTAACAATTCAGGCTTGAAGATCCTGGACGGTGTCTGTTCTACAAGCGATTATTGTGCAGGTAATGAACCCTTGAGAAAGGGAAGGAAGGTCCTCCAGGAGGGTAAGGCTACATTGGAGCAGTGAAATGAAACAGGCAAACTGAATGCAGCTGGTTTGATCGTCATTAATCTTTCATCATTGCCACGACCTTGCTAATTTTTTCTCCCCCTGTACTTCATATGAGGCATATTATATGCACCCCACCAAGTGAACATAGGTAGCCAGAGGTGGTTCTTGCAAATACCACAGAACATTCTTTGAACAGTACACCCGGCAAAAAAAAAAAAAAAAAAAAGCAGCAATCTATGCTGAAGACCCAAACTTTATTGAAATAAAACTTTTAGCAGTGCACAACAGTTATATCCTATTGATTGTCTCATCATGGGGTGGGCCACTGAGTCCACACAGCCTGATCAATATTTTGCCAAACACAGCATCAACAGAAAGAGAGCTTGAGGACTGAGTCATAGATTGGTTTGTCTGCCCCCCTCCAAAAAAATAAAAAAAAGGTGTTCCACTGCCCTGTCTCATTCATGCAAGGCTCCATCTGTTTTCTGTCACAAAGAGGCTTTTCTGGAGTGATCAGCCCTCCTCACCAAGAGAAGCAAACTGAAGTCACTCTTGCAGAAGCCATGGCATATTCTGGAGCAGGTAGTCAAGCAACAAGTACTGGTGTTTGACATATCCGTGTGGTGTCAGAGTATTGAAATAATACAGTACTTACTGTTTGGGTTTGATGATGACAGCATGAGTACAAATTGAAAAAGTGTAGGAACCTGAGGTAAGGCTTTATTCCCTTACAGCAATAGAGTGAGAACTGGCTGTATCTGGATCTGTGGTGGTATTACATTATCCTGTCTTTATTTCCATCTCTTAGGATTGGGAAACAGTGAGCAGTACTAAAAAAAAAAAAATCTCATTGCTCTCTTTCTGCCACTAATTATAAACAGGGGTTGGACTTTTAAAAACATTTATGCAGTAAGCAGCAGCGCTGGTGCTAATTAAGTTACATTTCTTGTAAAGTGGCACTTATATTCTGACTTTCTCAATGTACTTAAGTGCTTTTTTTTTTAATCCAGGACACTTTGGAAGATAACTTTGGCAATTTAAGAGAGCCATTTACTAAGCTGCGGCAAAATATCCCATTTTACCACAGCTTAATTTACCAAAAGAATCACTAATCTGTGGTAATTTAGTACCACAGTTTAGTAATTCCCGTGGTAATTGAATAACATAACTTGTGCTAAACCTTGGAAACTGATATTCCTGGGGAAATAGTGTTATTTTTCCTTTCTGGGAACATCAGACTGCTAATGTGCAGCTCAGTGTTTCTGGGTAGTTGTTAAAGGGTCTGGTGCATAACTCAATCACCCACACTCCCTAATCCACACAGCAGATCCTCCCACACCCAATCCCCTTAGTACAGATTCCCTCACCCAATGATTCACACCCAACACACACACAGATACTATAATCTCCCCTTGGCATCATGCATAAGAGCCCAACTCCCCACCCCGGCACTTACCAGGACAATCCCTGTTGCCCGATATTAAAAAAGGGTTTAACCAGGACAGTTCAAACTCCTCTTATTGACCTATAAGTGCATTCACTCTGCAGCTCCTCAGTACCTCTCCACTCTCATCTCTCCCTACATTCCTCCCCGGGAACTCTGTTCACTGGGTAAATCTCTCTTATCTGCACCCTTCTCCTCCTGCACTCCACTGCTACGGTTCTTTTTATCTTGCTGCACCATATGCCCCTGAAATAGACTTCCTGAGCCGGTACATCAAGCTCCATCTCTAGCAATCTTCAAATCTAAGATAAAAGCCCACCTTTTTGATGCTGCTTTTTTTTTTGTTTTTTTACATTTGTACCCCGCACTTTCCCACTCATGGCAGGCTCAATGCAGCTTACATATTATATACAGGTACTTATTTGTACCTGGGGCAATGGAGAGTTAACTGACTTGCCCAGAGTCACAAGGAGCTGCCTATGTCTGAAGTGGGAATCGAACTCAGTTCCCCAGGACCAGCGTCCACCACCGTAACCACTAGGCCACTCCTCCACTCCTAATGCCTAACCCTTATTCACTTGTTCAGAACCCTTATTTTATCATCCTTACTTTAATATTCCCTTATCTCTTGTTTGTCCTGTTTTCTGTCCTGATTAGATTGTAAGCTCTGTCGAGCAGGGATTGTCTCTTCATGTTCAAGTGTACAGCACTGCATACGTCTAGTAGCGCTTTAGAAATGATAAGTAGTAGTAGTAGTAGTTGGAGAGGCTCCTGCCCAGTTAAACCCTGCTGGGCAACCTGGCACCTGATACTCAGTGGCAGTGGCGTTCCTAGGGGGGCTGACACCCGGGGCGGATCGCCGATGCGGCGCGCCCCCCCCCGGAACAGTGTGACGTCCCCCCCCCCGGCGAAAGAACCCCCCGGGTGCACGCCGCTGGGGGGGGGTGCCGCGCGCCTGCCGGCTCTTCGTTTTCATGCTCCCTCTGCCCCGGAACAGGAAGTAACCTGTTTCCCGGGGCAGAGGGAGCATGAAAACGAAGAGCCGACAGGCGCGCGGCACACCCCCAGCGGCGTGCACCCAGGGCGGACCGCCCCCACCGCCCCCCCCTTGGTACACCACTGCTCAGTGGCACTTAACTGGTTACCAGTGCTGCTGAATACTGCCGCTATCTGGCTATCTCCTAGCCGATTAGGTTAGAGTTGGGCCAGGGGCGGAGTGTGGTTGGAGCACCTGCTTAGCCAGTTAGCTGCAGTTTTCAGTCTGCTAACCATCTAAGTAACTGTATAAAGTTAACTGGGTACCGGTATGAGTATCAGCCAGTGCCTGGTTAACTTCATCTGGGAGCTGCACATGCCCTGGCATTAAAATATCTGGATATCAACAATTCCACCAGTGTTTATTCCTGTATCGTATGTTCATACATACATTTTTAAAAATATTTTTTAATATGTAGTGCTCAGAACTTGCTCGTGTGCCATGTACCATACGTTATGGAATCGGCCCGCAGCATCCAACCATCCTTGCACTGATCCTACCTTCCCCCCTAGTTTGAAACCGCTACATTCGATCATAGGTGTTTGACCACTACTGACTTACTACTACTACTACTACTTAACATTTCTAGAGCGCTACTAGGGTTACGCAGCGCTGTAAAAATTAACAAAGAAGGACGGTCCCTGCTCAAAGGAGCTTACAATCTAAAGGACGAAATGTCAAGTTGGGGCAGTCTAGATTTCCTGAGTAGAGGTGTAGTGGTTAGGTGCCGAAAGCGACATTGAAGAGGTGGGCTTTGAGCAAGGACTTGAAGATGGGCAGGGAGGGGGCCTGGCGTATGGGCTCAGGGAGTTTGTTCCAAGCATGGGGTGAGGCGAGGCAGAAAGGGCTTATAAGTAAGATCACTTATCCGTAGACGGTCAATTGATGCCAGTGATAGGACTGGTGTCGTTGCGGCTGGACCTTCACCCTTGTGTTGTAGTGAAGTTAAAATACTAGTTCCATCGTTAATTTTCTTTCACGGGATTTGGCATGCGCCAAATTCAGAATTACCACCCGGCTCAGGTGCCAGCCAGGAGGTAATGTACACGTGTAAGCCCTCCCACGCCTTTCTAAAAGGGCATGAAAGTGTTTTCAAGCAACATCTCCTGTGGTGGTTCGCCTTTTGGTCGGCCTCTACGTTCTCCTGTTGTGTTGCTTTCCTGCAGGCGTTCCTTTCTGTTTGCTGTGCCCTTGTGCCTTTTCAGAGCCGCCCATAAAATTTCAATGCCAGTTAGTGCCGATAATTGATTATTAGCACCCAATTATTGGCACTAATAGATTTACTGACCAGAAACAGGGTCCGGTCATCACGATCATACCTAAACCTACACTACCCTAATTGCAAAGGACTTAAATAGAAAACAACTTACGCATCCTACTTCTCCTACATAAGTGCACAACTATGGAATGCACTACCAAAAGCTGTGAAAACAATCCATCACCATTTAAACTTCAGGAAATCTCTAAAAACCAACCTCTTCAAAAAGGCTTACCCCACCGTAAATCCCCAAACCCAGCAACACAGCATAACCAATGTTCTTACTGGACAATATACAACCTACATTTGCTTCGACCCTCCTGTTGCCTGATACACACCTACCTCATCAGACCACATTACAACCTGTATTTGTTATCAACCAAACTGGCGAATGCCATTACGGTACTATGTAAGCCACATTGAGCCTGCAAATGGGTGGTGGGGAAATGTGGGGTACAAATGTAACAAATAAATAAATAAACTCATTAATTAAATTGTGTGCTCAAATTGGGCATGTCCAAATTAGTACACACAATTTTAAGCGCCATTTATGGAATTTTGGGGTATGTGGGCAGTACTTGGATGAAACTGGTAGTTACCCGATTAGCAGCAATATTCAGTTCACTGACTAGATAACTATCCAGGTAACATTAGGAGAGCAGTAGGTTGTCCTAACTTTATCCAAGTAGTTATTCAGGTACCAGGTTAATATCAGCAGTGCCTGGATAGGTGCAAGTGGCCGACTACTGCAAAGATATTCAGCGCCGGTACCTGGATGCTAAAAGCTCATGGCTGCCAGCGTTTAAAAACACACTGACCACTGCAGGCTGCGTATTACCTCCTAACATGAAACCTTTGCAATGTTTATAGTGTAACTATATATGATCTATATTTAAATGGTTTGTCTTGAGGGCAATTTCTCCAGATGGATTAGTTTTGCATGTACCATGACAGGAATGAAGCCCACTCCTATGCCAGAGCATGTGAAGAATGAGCTCAGTCTCTCAAATTTACTGCTAATGCTCTTTGTGCCAATGAGAGCTTTTTTTTCTGGAGTTCATAAGATGTAACATGTATAGAGAACTTGTCCAGGTGCCCTTGCAAGTTCCTTTTGATCAAGGCTGTGCACCGAAAATGATGGGAGATATTTCTGTTATCTCTCTGCCACATTTTCTTGGTCTCGGGCTGCATTTCTTGGTACTTGGGGATCTTTTCTCTCGCCATACGATTCACTGAATAATCGCTGGGGATCGACACCTCTATAATCGATGCTGTTCTGGTGTTTTTCTGTGTTACCACTATATCCATTTTTTTTATATTCAGCTTTTAAATGCTATGTAAGAAAAGAAAAGAAAATGAAATGTTGAAGCTAATTAATTTCAAATTTTTGCAGGTGTGACCTGAAAAGCATCATAACCCTTGGGGTGCCATCCCATAGCTACTACTACAATTTAGCATTTCTATAGCGCTACAAGGCATACGCAGCGCTGCACAAACATAGAAGAAAGACAGTCCCTGCTCAAAGAGCTTACAATCTAATAGACAAAAAATAAATAAAGTAAGCAAATCAAATCAATTAATGTGAACGGGAAGGAAGAGAGGAGGGTAGGTGGAGGCGAGTGGTTACAAGTGGTTACGAGTCAAAAGCAATGTTAAAGAGGTGGGCTTTCAGTCTAGATTTAAAGGTGGCCAAGGATGGGGCAAGACGTAGGGGCTCAGGAAGTTTATTCCAGGCGTAGGGTGCAGCGAGACAGAAGGCGCGAAGTCTGGAGTTGGCAGTAGTGGAGAAGGGAACAGATAAGAAGGATTTATCCATGGAGCGGAGTGCACGGGAAGGGGTGTAGGGAAGGACGAGTGTGGAGAGATACTGGGGAGCAGCAGAGTGAGTACATTTATAGGTTAGTAGAAGAAGTTTGAACAGGATGCGAAAACGGATAGGGAGCCAGTGAAGGGTCTTGAGGAGAGGGGTAGTATGAGTAAAGCGACCCTGGCGGAAGATGAGACGGGCAGCAGAGTTTTGAACCGACTGGAGAGGGGAGAGGTGACTAAGTGGGAGGCCAGCAAAAAGCAGATTGCAGTAGTCTAAACGAGAGGTGACAAGGGTGTGGATGAGGGTTTTGGTAGAGTGCTCGGAAAGAAAGGGGCGGATTTTACAGATGTTGTAAAGAAAGAAACGACAGGTCTTGGCAATCTGCTGGATATGAGCAGAGAAGGAGAGAGAAGAGTCAAAGATGACCCCAAGATTTCGAGCTGAGGAGACAGGGAGGATGAGAGAGCCATCAACAGAAATAGAAAACGGGGGGAGCAGGGAGGTGGGTTTGGGGGGGAAAATGAGAAGCTCGGTTTTGGTCATATTTAATTTCAGGTGACGTTGAGACATCCAGACAGCAATGTCAGACAAGCACGCTGAAACTTTGGTTTGGATGCAAGGTGAGATATCAGGAGTAGAAAGGTAGATTTGGGAGTCATCAGCATAGAGATGGTAGGAAAAGCCATGGGATGAGATTAATGAACCAAGGGAAGAAGAGTAGATAGCCTAAGAGTTACGATGCTTTTCAGATCAAACCTGCAAAAATTTGAAATTAATTAGCTTTCATATTTCATTTTCTACATAGCATTTAAAAGCTGAATACAAAAAAAATGGATATAGTGGTAACACAGAAAAACACCAGAACAGCATCGATTATAGAGGTGTCGATCCCCCCCCACCGACACAGATGTAATATTGAAGCACAAGGCTATTTCAGAAAAAAAGCGATGGTTTACATGGATTCTTGAGAATTTTTATCTGCAATAAGCAATAAAACACAATAATTGAACAAAAAAAAATATAACAATTTCAGATCAATGATTATAAATTAGGGAAATAGACAAAATCCAAGCCATTCACCCCTTATATAAGGGCCCCTTTTGTGCAATACGTTTGTTAGATTCATGCAGATATAATGTTAAGTGACCACTGGCAAAGACAAAGTCTATGAAAGATAATAGCAGAGGATTTAATAATAAACCATTAAGACTTTTTTTTAATTCTGTGTATTTGACTGTTGCACTTGAATATATAGACAGAAATAAAGTGAAGGTATATTGATCTGAGTGTTTCTGATTACCCAGACCAAATTGCAATAATTTTGGTAGTGCAGACCCTTGAAGGACTATTTATGAGTAACCCAGCACCGCCACCTGCTGTCAGAACATGAAGGTTTTAGCACAGTACAAATGGTGCTATAGAATTTGGGGTTTAACTAACTAACATTTCTAAAGCGCTACTAGGGTTACGCAGCGCTGTACAATATAAACATAGAAGGACAGTCCCTGCTCAAAGAGTTTACAATCTAATGGTGCTATAGAATTTGGGGTTTAACCCCATAGATTAAGCACTTGGGGTCCTTTTACTAAGGTGCGCTGAAAAATGGGCTGCAGTACTGGCGGCACATGTTATGGGCGTGCGCAGAATCATTTTTCAGCGCGCCTGTAAAAAAGGCCTTTTTAAATTTTTGCCAAAAATGGCCGTGCGGAAAATAAAAATTGTTGCGCGTCCATTTTAGGTCTGAGACCTTACCGCCAGCCATTGACTTAGCGGTAAGGTCTCTCGCATTAACTGTGCGGTAGTCACCTATGCACGTCAAGTCGGAGTTACCACTCGATTTTCACCGCGCTTCAGAAAATAACATATATTTTCTAGCACATGTAGTGGACGCGCATAATAAGTGAAATTACCACACGGGCCACGCAGTAGCCGGGCGGTAACTCCGAATTGATGTGCAGAGGCGCCTAGGTGGCTTAGTAAAAGGGCACCTTAACCTTTTGAAAACTGACACCTTATGTTATGTTCTGTAAAGGATTTGTATCTCACCAAATCCCGAATCGGATTCAAAGCGGGTAACAATCCAGCTTATTTTCGAAGGAGATCGCCGGCCATCTTCCGACACAAATCGGGAGATGGCCGGCCATCTCTTGAAGCCGGCAAAATCGGTATAATGGAAAGCCGATTTTGGCCAGCTCCAACTGCTTTCCGTCACAGAGCCGGCCAAAATTAAAGAGGGTGTTTTGGAAGGGTATGAAAGGCGGGATGGGAACGTGGTTATGAGATGGCCGGCTTCGGCCGATAATGGAAAAAAGATGGCCGGCTCTGACGAGCATTTCACCGGCTTCACTTGGTCCATTTAGTTTTATGACCAAGCTTCAAAAAAGTGCCCCAATTAACCAGATGACCACCGGAAGGAATCAGGGATCACCTCCCCTTACTCCGCCAGTGGTCACCAACCCCCTCCCACCCTAAAACAAATTACAAAAACAATTTTTTGCCAGCCTGAAATGTCATACCCAGCTCCCTGACAGCAGTATGCAGGTCCCTGGAGCAGATTTTTGTGGGTGCAGTGCACTTCAGGCAGGTGGACCCAGGCCCACCCCCCCTACCTGTTACACTTGTGGTGGTAAATGTTAAGCCCTCCAAAACCCCCCAAAACCCACTGTACCCCAATGTAGGTGCCCCCCTTCATCCCTAAGGGCTATGGTAGTGTTGTACAGTTTGGGGAGTGGGTTTTGGGGGGATTTTGGGGGGCTCAGCACCCAAGGTAAGGGAGCTATGCACCTGGGAGCTATTTTTGAAGTCCACTGCAGTGCCCCCTAGGGTGCCCGATTGGTGTCCTGGCATGTGAGGGGGACCAGTGCACTACAAATGCTGGCTCCTCCCACGACCAAATGCCTAGGATTTGGCCAGGTTTGAGATGGCCGGCATTAGTTTCCATTATCGGCGAAAACCGATGCCGGCTATCTCAAACCCGGCCATGTCTGACATTTGGCCGGCCCCAACCGTATTATCAAAATGAAAGATGGCTGGCCATCTTTTTCGATAATACGGTTCGGGACTGCTCTTTGCGGCGCCGGCCAAATAGATGGCCGGCCATCTATTTGGCCGGCGCCGTTCGATTATGCCCCTCAATGTCATCAAATCTAAAATCTTAAAGTAAATAATATGTATAAAAAATTAACAATCACGCATACAAACTTGGTAGAAAATAAAGTGTGTTTTCAGCTTCTTTCTAAATTCCATATAAGTTGAAATTAGACGAATGTTCAAAGAATTCCAGATACTAATTACACCATCACCAAAAGGCCTTTCATTGGCAGATTTAAACTTCACTCCTTTCATCAATGGAAAAGACAAAATAAAAGTTGAAACATAAAAGAAAAACCCTCAGGTGCATCACCATTCAAAGTTATAAAAAGCAAAAAAACAACAAAGCTATGAAATGTGTATCTTTGATCTTTATGGTATTAAGCTTTAGGGATAAACCCAAATAAGGTATCAAAAACGAATGCAGGTAAATCAACCAATGGTAATTTGACATTCATCCAAGATGGAAAGGATTGTGTCATCTCAATTGTCATAGGTTGACACTGGCTGTCAGCCTGAATCAGACATGATCTTTCATGTTCTTTGAAACATATTGTATATCTTACTTCATCAATGTATCACATGTATTTATTTATTTACTACCTTTTTGAGGGAAATCACTCAGAGGTCCTTTTACCAAGCCGCAGTAAAAAGGGCCCTACAGTAGCGGCGGGGACCATTTTTCCCGTGTGCCAAAAAAGACATGGCCAGATTGTAAGCTCCTTTGAGCAGGGACTGTCCTTTTTTGTTAAACTGTACAGCGCTGCGTAACCCTAGTAACGCTCTAGAAATGTCAAGTAGTAGTAGTAGTATGTGGTAAGATTATTCTTACTGCAGGGGAGGGAGCATTTACTGCCACCCACTGAGATGGCGGTAAGAGTTCCTGTGGTAACCCAGCGGCAACCAGGCAACGTGCAGCACTGCCCAATTACTGCCGGATTAGCACCACATTAGAAAATACGGAATTATTTTTTGTGCACCAGAAATGGCGTGCACTCGAGGCGGAAGTACCACTGGCAACTGCGTTGGGCCAGCGGTATTTCCATAAGTACATAAGTATTGCCATACTGGGAAAGACCAAAGGTCCATCGAGCCCAGCATCCTGTGTCCAAAAGTGGCCAATCCAGGTCACAAATACCCGGCAAGATCCCAAAAATGTACAAAACATTTTATACTGCTTATCCCAGAAATAGTGGATTTTCCCCAAGTCCATTTAATAACGGTCTATGGACTTTTCCTTTTGGAAACCGTCCAAATCTTTTTTAAAGTCCGCTAAGCTAACCGCCTTAACCACGTTCTCTGGCAATGAATTCCAGAGTTTAATTACACGTTGAGTGAAGAAACATTTTCTCCGATTCATTTTAAATTTACTACATTGCCATGTAGCAACCCTTTGGTAAAAGGGCCCCTCAAGGCGGTATGCAGTAAGAAATAAATGAAACGTAAGCAATAGACAATTACAGCAGTAAAAACCACACATCATTTCCACCTGCTTCCCAAAGTTACCACAGAGATCTATTTGTGATTTTCATGATCTCATCCATCCTCTGTTTTTTTTTTCCTGTTTCCTTCTAGTTTACCAAACATCCGCCTCTCTGTTCCATGATTTGCTCATGTCTAAAGAATGTCAATCTTCGGTTTGGTATTATAGCCTAAAAGGAAAAGCAGACTTTATTTGCTCTACAACTGACCAATCAGTTCTCTTACTTGGTCATGGAAACTGGAGTGACCTCATTTCAAATAGGCGTTTCCTAGTTATAGCAAACTCATCGTTATTATGTATTCCTGTTACAAGTGTGGAAAATGCTGTACTGGGATGATATTCCTCTAGACCAGGGGTGTTCATCCTCGGCCTCGACCAGTTGGGTTTGCAGGATTTCCACAATGAATATTGTAAGGGGTTTGAGAGGAGTCTGCTTCAAGGAGGGCGAAGGCAGAGGCAGAAGGAAAGTGTGCTCTTGAGGAAGAGCAAATTTCGTTCACAGATTCCTTATAAACATGGAATTCGCCCCCTATTGGCCAAAAGACCGACCAGAATGCTAACCAAGGGTAGGAACTACCATCCCCAGAATCCACCTGACCCTAGGCAAGGAGATAGAGGGGGAGGGGCATGACTGGGAGATGGTTTCTGATCAGGAAGATGGGGAGCAGCCGGGAGAACTAGGTGGGGAGGTGGCTAAGGAATGTGATAAAATGGGGGCAGTGGAGGAGATGGAGGGGGAGAGCATGGAGGTTTCGGCTCTAGCACAGACTCCAGATGGCAAGGTGAAAGGGTTCCTGGCTGCAGTACTACCTGAATCGTTTAGGATTGGGGAAGCAAAGCTGGTGCAGTTTGGGGGGAACCTGTGGAGGAGATTAGCCCAGCATACTACACAAGGACAGAAGGTAGTGCCTGAAAAGGTTGAATTGTGATTAAAGCTCCTTAGTGGAAGGAGACTGAGACTGTGTCAATGAAGTGAACTGATTGTGAAAAAGTGCAAGTAGCCAGTAAACTACCCAAGGACAGAAGATAGTGCTGAGGAAAACTGGACTGTGGTTAAAATTGTTTGAGACTGGAACTCAAAACTGTATTGTTGAGATGGAGTAAAATGTAAGAAGCTTCCGGTGGGGAGCTGTCCTGTGATGATGGAGTTGAAACAGGAATAAGACTGTGTGATTTAGCCTGTGTAAATAAAAACCTTTTGACTTAGAAAAGTATTGGAGCGGCTGCCCGTTTTGTTCAACTACTACCGTAAGGACAGCTTGTGCAGCGGTTAACTGGAAGGAGCTGCAGAAACCGAGCAACTGGAGTTAGGACAACATCGTAGCCTGAGTGTCCTGGACTGCATAGAACCTTTCAAGCTGAACAGGGTTGACCCTGGCTGTGTGGTGGAAGGGAGACCAGCTGACAATATGCATGAGATCGATTTGCATACAATGGAGGCACTGCATGCAAATAGATTTTATGCATATTGATTGGGGAAATCTAACTGGGTTGTGGTCCTCCAGGACTGAGGTTGGACACCCTTCCAGACTGTTGTACCTTAGCAACCCCTTACAATAAGAGCTTTTCCTGAGTAAAATTATCTTCTGATATAGCTAAAGGGAGAGTAGAAGAGGGAAGGGGAGAAGACTAAAAAGTGAAAAAATGAAGAGGGGAATGTTATAGAGTAGAAACCAAAGCTGCCAGAATGTGTGATCCAGGTGTTTCTTCTATATTCTTCCATGATTTCCAGGCTAATTATGACATTTGCTATATCTTTCTGATAAAGTGTTCTGTGTCTGTACATATATACATATAAGTACATAAGTAATGCCACACTGGGAAAAGACCAAGGGTCCATCGAGCCCAGCATCCTGTCCACGACAGTGGCCAATCCAGGCCAAGGGCACCTGGCGAGCTTCCCAAACGTACAAACATTCTATACATGTTATTCCCGGAATTGTGGATTTTTCCCAAGTCCGTTTGGTAGCGGTTTATGGACTTGTCCTTTAGGAAACCGTTCAACCCCTTTTTAAACTCTGCCAAGCTAACCGCCTTCACCACTTTCTCCGGCAACGAATTCCAGAGTTTAATTATTATTTAAAACAGTATTCTAGTCATCCCACATGTATGTATTGTGCTGTACTTAAGGAATTATACACTCAACCTATCTTTTTTTAATCCTGTAATCAGGTAAACCCAACTGATAACAGGTTTTGTTTAAAATTTCAAGTGAAAATATCATTCGCAAGACAGGCAGCAGGAAACGTTGGTTATCTTTTTTCCAGGCTTCTTTTTTAACTCTTCTCCGAAGCTTTGTCTTAGCTACTAATTTACCTTATTTTTCCCTTCTGTCCTCTTCTCGGAAGCCTGCGCCCAACAAAGCATCATACATTTGACAAACAAAAAGATACAGAGATGCTGAGAACATAACGAATGCAATGTTGAGCAATCACTTGGGCTGGAAAAGAAGAAACGTTCCAGTTCAGTTATTAATACAGGATGCACGTCTTATCGTCCGCCTGAACCGGTACACTCATATCACCCCTCTCCTCAAGTCACTTCACTGGCTTCCGATCAGGTACTGCATACAGTTTAAGCTTCTCCTTTTAACCTACAAATGCACTCAATCTACCTCTCTACCCTCATCTCCCCTTACATTCCTACCCGTAACCTCCGCTCTCAAGACAAATCCCTCCTGTCAGTACCCTTCTCCACCACCGCCAACTCCAGGCTCCGCCCTTTCTGCCTCGCCTCAACCCATGCCTGGAATAAACTCCCTGAGCCCATACGCCAGGCCCCCTCCCTGCCCATCTTCAAAGCCTTGCTCAAAGCCCACCTCTTCAATGTCGCCTTCGGCACCTAACCACCATACCTCTATTCAGGAAATCTAGACTGCCCCTACTTGACATTTCGCCCATTAGATTGTAAGCTCCTTGGAGCAGGGACTGTCCTTTTTTGTTAATCTGTACAGCGCTGCGTAACCCTAGTAGCGCTCTAGAAATGTTAAGTAGTAGTAGTAGTAGCATCAACATTTTTACATGCAATGGAATTGGATAGCGTGGGATATCCTTATTTTTGAACATAAAGCAAAAGAAATGGCATTTTCCCCTCTCTCACCTCCTTCCCCTCTTTTCAATTCTGGAGAAATTCGTCACAATTGGGCCTTCAAATCAAGAGTAAAAGTAGAACTGAAATCGAAGTTTCTGCGTAATTTGTTCAAGTTCTTTATTGCTTGTCAAAAAGTAATATCCAAGAGGTTTACAATTCAGTACTCTTAAAAATGTACAGCACAGCTTAACCAAATAACATTTCACCATTTTTGGTCATTTCATGCAACCATGGCAAACACAAATTGTGAGCAACGATAAATGACCCAATAAAAATGCCTTGAATAGTCAGGGAACCTGGAGCTCGTATTAAATCCTTTGTGGTGCTATTTGGTTCATTTTTTTTTTTACTTACACATTTTTATTAAGAACAGAGCAAAAAAGAATAAATACAAACAGATAATGACCACATGGTCAAAACCACAAATCTGATGATGACAAAGATTAAAAGAATGGAAGTCTCTTGCACCTCTGACTATTGGAGCTTGGAATTAGAAACACAGAAACATGACGGCAGATCAAGGCCAAATGGCCCATCCAGTCTGCCCATCCTCTGTAACCCCTAATTCTTCCTTTTCCTAAGGGATCCCACATGCTTATCCCATGCCTTCTTAAATTCTGACATAGTCCTCGTCTCCACAACCTCCACCAGGAGGCCATTCCACGCTTCCACCACCCTTTCTGTGAAATAATGCTTTCTTAGATTACTCCTAAGCCTATTGCCTTTTAACTTCATCATATGCCCCTCGTCTCAGAGCTTTTCTTTAGTTGAAAAAGGCTCACTTCCTGTACATTAATACCCTTGAGATATTTAAATGTCTCTATCATGTCTCCTCTCTCCCTCCTCTCTTCCAGCATATACATGTTGAGGTTCATAAGCCTGTCCCTATATTTTTTGTGTTCAAGACCACTCAAAGGCTCGTGGCTCATATAAAGCAAGCTACCCAGAAGTTCCTGGAATGGGAACACCTCCAATAATACTTGGACTCAGTCTAAGCCTATTCATTGGTTATTTTATGCTTTTCGACATCTAGCTTTTGGGCTAAATGGACTTTGAATTTTATTCGCCATGTTTGGTTCATTTTATGTCTGGCTCAAAAGTTGATTAAGGGAAGACATGTATGTGGACATACTGGGGTTTGCAATACTGCATTATGAAGGTAATTCTATGTAGTATGCAAAATGTTAGGCACAAACTTTATTAGGCACCAGAACGGGACTGAAACGGTAGTCAGGTAACGTGGAGGGGCATAATCAAACGGGGCCAGCCATCTATATGGGCGGCCATCTTCAAGGCCGGCCCCGTAAAGGTGCGTCCCAACCTTATTAGCGAAACAAGATGGCCGGCCATCTTTCATTTCGATAATACGGTCGGAGCCGGCCAAATCTCAACATTTGGGCCGGCTTTAGAGATGGCCAGCTTTGGTTTTCAGCGATAATGGAAACTAATGGCCGCCATCTCAAACCCAGCCAAATCCAAGCCCTTTGGTCGTGGGAGGAGCCAGCATTTGTAGTGCACTGGTTCCCCTCACATGCCAGGACACCAACCGGGCACCCTAGGGGGACTGCAGTGGACTTCAAAAATAGCTCCCAGGTGCATACCTCCCTTACCTTGTATGCTGAGCCCCCCAAATCCCCCCTAAAACCCACTCCCCAAAACTGTACACCACTACCATAGCCCTTAGGGGTGAAGGGGGGCACCTACATGTGGGTACAGTGGGTTTTGGGGGGGTTTGGAGGGCTCCCATTTACCACCACAAGTGTAACAGGTAGGGGGGGATGGGCCTGGGTCCGCCTGCCTGAAGTGCACTGCACCCACTAAAACTGCTCCAGGGACCTGCATACTGCTGTGATGGAGCTGGGTATGACATTTGAGGCTGACATAGAGGCTGGCAAAAAATGAATTTTAATTTTTTTTTTTGGGTGGGAGGGGGTTGGTGACCACTGGGGGAGTAAGGGGAGGTGATCCCCGATTCCAACCGGTGGTCATCTGGTCATTTGGGGCACTTTTTGGAGGCTTGGTCCTAAAAATAAATGGACCAAGTGAAGCCGGCCAAGTGCTCATCAGAGCCGGCCTTCTTTTTTCCATTATCGGCCGAAGCCGGCCATCTCGTAACCACGCCCCTGTCCCGCCTTCCGTACCCTGCCGAAACGCCCCCTTTAACTTTGTCCGGCCCTGCGACGGAAAGCAGTTGAAGCCGGCCAAAATCGGCTTTCCATTATACCAATTTGGCCGGCTTCAGGAGATGGCCGGCCATCTCCCGATTTGTGTCGGAAGATGACCGACCTTCTCCTTCGAAAATAAGCAGGACAGACGCTATTCTGTAACTCGGTACCTAAGCATATATGGTAACATATAGAGTATATGATGGAAGATAAAGACCCGTAACGTCTATCTAGTCTGCCCAGTATGGCAGCCAGAATCATACCTCCCATTCCGTATTGGTCACAATCCAACATGATCAAATACTGCCATAACAAAGAGGACAGTCACACAATCATAGAAGAGTAATTTTATAATATTGGATAGTCATATTCATTGTCAATACTTTCTTGAACCAGTGATCCAACAATGTTGCAAACTGACATTTTACTTGCTGTCAACCTTTAGGTGAATGCGGCACAAAAAACGTACACTTGTTCTTGATCTGTCCCTGCTATCCTTGTGTCACAGACCGTAGAGGTCTGCCTGGCACCGATCCTACTTCCCAATTGCTGGAGTATTGGCACTTAACTGCAAAGGGGGCATTGCCATGGGCAGGTCATGGGCATTATGGCTATTTCCGCACGCGCTTTATACAATAGTTATGTTTATATGCCCAACTGCTGCATTTAGACGCCACCATTTACACCAGCCGTAGGCATAGCGCAAGTGGTCACGCCTAAAGTTTGAAACGTAACTGTGCACTTACTCTAGGATTCTAGAATAGATTTGGTGCCCAACTCTGCAGTTCTAGAATATTAGTTTAGTGACCAGTTTTTTGACAGCAGTTCTGAATATGGCTGGTGATCACATTATGTTCTTATGTTCTTAGCTCTTCCCCAACTTTGCCCTGGCACATCCTTGGTAGTGCCATGGCTGTCATAGTTGATATTCAGTGGAAAAGCCTGCTTAAGTGTCATTGAATATTGGCAGCTGGACCCTCAGTGTGGTTTAAGTGGGCAGGAGCTGAATATGACCCCATTGTGTTCTCCCCTTCCCCCCCCCCCCCCCCAATATTCAAAATCATTTAACCAGCCAAGAATGGCGCCTGGCAGGTTAAATGGTACTTAGCAGTCTCCCGCTGAATATCACTTTATATCAAGTGATATAATTGGCTGTCCGCCAATTTTTGGAGCATCACCAGCTATGTTTGGCACCCAAATTTGGCCATATCAATAGCAGGCCTATCTTTGGCTGATTCCAACTTACCCAGTCAGTTTTGAATATTGGATTGGCCAGTTATTTATTTATTTATTTATTTATTTATTCATTAGGATTTATTTACCACCTTTTTGAAGGGATTCACTCAGGGCGATGTACAGTAAGAATAGATCAACCATGAGCAATAGGCAATTACAGCAGTAAAAATATTCAAATAACAATTCAAAGTATGGAGGGGCATAATCGAACGGGGACGACCATCTCTAAGGGCGCCCATCTCTAAGGACGTTCCGGCAAAGGGGCGGGGAAACCGCTATTATCAAAACAAGATGGGCGATAATGGTTTTCGGCGATAATGGAAACCGAGGACGCCCATCTCAAAAACGACCAAATCCAAGGCATTTGGTCATAGAAGGAGCCAGCATTCGTAGTGCAGTGGTCCCCCTGACATGCCAGGACAACAACCGGGCACCCTAGGGGGCACTGCAGTGGACTTCACAAATTGCTCCCAGGTGCATAGCTCCCTTACCTTCGGTGCTGAGCCCCCCAAACCCCACTCCCCACAACTGTACACCACTACCATAGCCCTAAGGGGTGAAGGGGGCACCCTCATGTGGGTACAGTGGGTTTCACGTGGGTTTTGAAGGGCTCACATTTACCAGCATAAGTGTAACAGGTAGGGGGGATGGGCCTAGGTCCGCCTGCCTGAAGTGCACTGCACCCATTAAAACTGCTCCAGGGATCTGTATACTGCTGTCATGGAGCTGGGTATGACATTTGAGGCTGGCGTAGAGGCTGGCAAAAAAAATTTTAAATTTCTTTTTTAGGGTGGGAGGGGGTTGGTGACCACTGGGTTAGTAAGGGGAGGTCATCCCAAATTCCCTCCGGTGGTCATATGGTCAGTTTGGGCACCTTTTTGAGGCTTGGTTATGAAAAAAAATGGACCATGTAAAGTCGACCAAATGCTCGTCAGGGACGCCCTTCTTTTTTCCATTATCGTCTGAGGACGTCCATCTCTTAAGCACGCCCATCCCACCTTCGCTATGCCTCCGACATGCCCCTGTGAACTTTGGTCGTCCCCGTGACGGACTGCAGTTGAGGGCACCCAAAATCGGCTTTCCATTATGCCAATTTGGGCGACCCTGAGAGAAGGACGCCCATCTCCCGATTTGTGTAGAAAGATGGGCGCCATTCTCTTTCGAAAATGCCCCTGATGGTATACTACTTACAATGCCAACACAATATGTAATAGAACATTTTAATTGACAGTGAAGTTGGAACCAGTCAAAAATAAACTGGATATTCAATGCCAGTCACTGGAAATGAATATCCGGACTCAGCGCTGACTGCGGGAGCCAGCTCGGCTATTCCCACGGTCTGAATATCGAGTCCTTCGAGTTTAGGACTCATAAATTTGTACTATGGGGCAGGTCTTTCAGGATCATTAATATAAATGAAATTCCTCTTCCTTCTCATGACGCCTTCTTCAAATGAAATTTCTATATTTAGTAAAAGTGGATGATCTGATAGCCCCTGAGGCACCTCAATGCATACAGATCAATATTGCTAAGACTAATTTGATTATTCTCTAATCGAACAAGCACCAGGCGGCTTTCAATGTTCTGTCTACCACAAAAAGAGTTTCTTGGAATAGAATAAATATGATTATTGAACAACAAGAGAGACTGTAGATTGAATGGTAGCCATTCAGGAACCTTTGATAACTTATTGTGGCTTAGATCCAAATGATTAAGGCCTAATAACCCTTCAAAAACACTAGAAGTTATTCTGGCAATTTTATTGTTTGATAGGCTGATATGAGTGAGGTTCGTTAATTTTGAAAAAGCATGCTTCTTAATTGAAGTTATGTTGTTTTCCCTGAGTATCAACACCTGCAACGATTTGGGTAGATGTGTAGGTACCACCGTAAGTAAATTCTTAGACAGATTAAGATTTTCTAGTTTAGCCATGTTCCGAAAAGCTTTTGCCTTGATACCTTCACTAGTAATCTGATTATTGCTCAGGTTAAGATCCACCAGTTGGCATGGTTCATTGAAAACATCATTAGGGATTGAGGATATTCTATTTTCTTCTAACACTAATTCCTTAAGATTTACAGGGAGATTAGAGGGAATGCTCTGCAGAAAATTGGAGCTCATTTTGATGGTCTGCAAATTCTTTAAGGAATAAAACGCTCCCGTTGGAATTGACTCATCGGTTATCTTGTTACTATTCAAACTAACGACTTGTAGGCTCTTGCATGCAGCCAAAGCCGATTCTGACACCTTAGTGATGTTGTTAGCGTTCATTCTGACTTCTAGAAGAGTTGCTGGTAGGTCTGCAGGGAAGCTGCGCAGACGATTCTCATCGATGTAAAGACGAGTGAGTTTTTGAATGCCGTCGAAAGCCCCTTCTATGGCTTCATCGGTCAACTTATTGTTGTTTAGTACAAGGAACTCCAAGGACAAATATTCGCTCAGTAGATCCGATTGAATAAAGTCGAGCTCGTTATTCATAAGCAATAAGTATCTGGCATTATAAGGGGCTCCATAAGGAATTGTAGACAACCCTTTATCTGAGCATTGGACTATTCTGAAAACAAAAGAGAAAGATTCTTAAAACATAGCAGTAGATAAACTACTTTAACAGCAGGCTACTGTTTACAATAGACTCTGTTCCTAGTTTCTTAGTGGGGTAAGAAAACCAAAAGTCAAAACTAATAAGAAAGATATTGCGCATGGTGCCTAGGACATTGGAGTAAAGAGACATTAAAGATCCAGAAAAACAAGGGAGAGTAGGTATATATTTTCCTTGCTTCCTTGCCGCTTTCTATTTTATTTTATATATAGAGGACCAGACATTCAACAAGCATTTACTTTTTTCGGATTACACAGGAGAAGGCTCTTTGCTGGAGCCAGCGCTTTTGGCATTTCTTTTCGCGCTATAGCGAAATCTATGTAAGCTACCTTGACTGTCCATAAGGCATCTGCGCTTCGACATCTGTACGTTATTATATCCACAATTTGACCCCTGAGGCAGGCGCCTTGTTGGCGCTGAAACACGGCCCTTGTCGGGTCTTTGGCTAATAAAGTACTCCTGTTTTCCTAGTCTTGAAGGCCCAGTGTTGCTTTTTTTCTTTTGGCTTCTCTGACTGTAGACTGTATTACCCTCTCTTGTCTGTAACATATTTTCCTTTAACATTTAAAGATGAAAGGAGAATCAGTATGGTAACATTGAACTCTTTTTATTTGTTTACTTCATTCACATTGTGGATGTGAAGCGTCTGTTCACGCTTTCCAAAAATACTAGGACTAGGGGGCATGCGATTAAACTACAGTGTAGTAAATTTAAAACAAATCGAAGAAAATGTTTCTTCACCCAACGTGTAATTAAACTCTGGAATTCATTGCCGGAAAATGTGGTGAAGGCGGTTAGCTTAGCAGAGTTTAAAAAGGGGTTGGACGGTTTCCTTAAGGACAAGTCCATAAACCGCTACTAAACGGACTTGGAAAAATCCAAAATCCCAGGAATAACATGTATAGAATGTTTGTACGTTTGGGAAGCTTGCCAGGTGCCCTTGGCCTGGATTGGCCGCTGTTGTGGACAAGATGCTGGGCTCGATGGACCCTTGGTCTTTTCCCAGTATGGCATTACTTATGTACTTATGTTACTGTTGAACGATATTCATTAACCCTTGATCTTTAATACTTGAATTGAACTGTATATCGACTTATAACTTATTTTAATTTCTGTACTTTAAATGTAATAATATTCTGTATTTCTCATTCCAGAATGGCAATCGCCTTTACGGCATAATGTAAGCCACATTGAGCCTGCAAGTAGGTGGGAAAATGTGGAATACAAATGCTGCAAATAAATAAATAAATAAATGGGATGAGGCAAAGCAGGGCAGTGTGCAGGGAGTTTGCAAAACAGAAAATCAAGATTTGCGCCGTCACAATGTTAGGGACAGCAGTAAAGACTGCGGAGGCAAACTCTTAAGGATCAAGAGCTCCTTATACTAAGGTGTGCTAATAGATTTAGTGTGCACTAATGATAGCACACGCTAAATGATTTAAAAAAAAAGCCCATTTGATTCCTATGGGCCTCTTAGCAATTAGTGGATGCTAATTATTAGCGTACGCTACATCCATTAGCGTTCCTTAGCAAAATGAGCTCTAACCCCCCCCCCCCCCTTATACAAAGCTACGCGGCAACATCAACACAGTCCATTCACTTTGAATGGGCTGTGTCGGCATTACTGCACCGGCAGGTGCTAGCACAGCTTTTTTAAAAGGGGGGGGGGGGGGGTAAGTGGAGGAGTGGCCTAGTGGTTAGGGTGGTGGACCTTGGTCCTGAGGAACTGAGTTTGATTTCCACCTCAGGCACAGGCAGCTCCCTGTGACTCTGGGCAAGTCACTTAACGCTCCATTGCCCCATGTAAGCCGCATTGAGCCTGCCATGAGTGGGAAAGCGCAGGGTACAAATGTAACAAAAATAAAATAGATACTATTGAAGATTCTACATGGAATGTTGCTACTATTGGAGATTCTGTTGCTATTCCACTAGCAACATTCCATATAGAATCTCAAATAGTAGCAACAGTGGAGGAGTGGCCTAGTGGTTAGGGTGGTGGACTTTGGTCCTGGGGAGTTCCATCCCTTTTGAGTTCGATTCCCACTTCAGGCACAGGCAGCTCCTTGTGACTCTGGGCAAGTCACTTAACCCTCCATTGCCCCATGTAAGCCGCATTGAGCCTGCCAAGAGTGGGAAAGCACGGGGTACAAATGTAACAAAAAAAAAGTGAGGCAGTATTCAATAAACTGAGTAGTAGAAAAGTAGGGAAGTACTTTTTTACTCACATGATTAAAGCAGTTTTCAAGGAGAAAGTACTGGGGGTGAATTGACACAATGTAACAGACTCACGGGATTTTTTTTCTCCATACTGGCCTATCATCTTACCTTGCCTTGCCTCACCAGTCAGCTTAAGAAATCCCCATGGTGAAGCACTGTAGCAAAATTAAAACAAAAAACAACCAAATATTGCATGGGGAAGCTGGAGGGCTCAAGGTCCTACCATGATTCTGTCTCTCCTTCAGAGGCCCCATGATTTATTTCCTTTTATCTCCTCTTCAGTGGCAATGCACCAAGTGCCCTCTTGTCCTGGCAATACTTGGTCCACCAGGACATGCACAAGCTCAATAGAGCAATCCGTCCCTGGAAACTACCCATGTCGCTTTGGTTCTAGGTCAGTTCCCAACTGAACAGATCCCACTGAACCAATTCCCACTCATAACCTCCCAAAATACAAAAAACACAAGGCAAAAAATCTCTCCCCCCCCCCTTTTCCCATCCAGATCGTTTGGGGGGGGGGCAGTACAACATTATCTTTTACACATCCCTTTCCCCTTCCAGACATGCAGCTCATGTGTGTGGGGGGCAATGCCCTCCCACACCCCCCAAACTAGGTTTCAGCTTATTCAGCCCCTCAAAATGACACACTGATTACGATTTATAACAAACTAGTAAAAAAATCCCATTGCGAACAGAAAGGAAACGGGCGCTAGCAAGGTTCTAGGGCCCCCTCCCCCCTCCTGTTCCCCCCTCACCCCCTCCTCTTCTCTCCCCTCCCCATCACCCCCAGGGGGCGGGACAGAGGGAGGAAAGGCCTGAAGGGAGGCAATCTGCAGACTGCTGCTGCTGCGCTTCTTTCACACAGAACGAGGTTGAGGTGAGGCCCTATGATTTGAATTCAAGGGGGCCCGGCCCGGTGGTGGACGGAGGGGGGCGGGTGGAGGGGACTGCGGCGCCGGGCCGGGCCTGGGGAATTTTGTCCCCCCTACTCCCCCTCTCAGCGGCCCTGGCTCTGACTGATCCAATAGCAACGTTCTACTACAGATTGTGAAAATAAGTGATACGGTAGGGAGCTGGGTGTTTTGTTATTGATAAATTGTTACCCCCTCCTGTTTGAAGCAACTTGGGTGCTGAAGATATTGAGGTCTACAATAAATATAAAGATAAGCATAAATCTGGTTGCATGCTATTCTATAACTCTACAAGTGTGTAACTCATAAAGGGGTGTGGCCACGTCAGGGGCATTCCAAATCGTTGTAGTCCTAGTTACAGAATACTGCCTCAGCGTGCCTAACTTGGGCGCCAGCATTTACATCAGGTTTCAGCAGGCGTAAGTCTGGCGCCTACAGCTGGGCACAGGCAGTGTGTGCTATTCTATAAAGAGCGCGCCCTTTATAGAAGAGTGCTTAATGCCAGGGGGGTTTTTTTGGCGTCCATGTTGGACTGCCATTTATACAATTCTCCTGTGCTGAGGCAGTGTTCTGTAACTAGGCACCCAATTATTTATTTAATTATTTATTATTACATTTGTACCCCGCGCTTTCCCACTCAAAGCAAGTTCAATGCGGCTTACATAGTAATAGGGATTACAGGTTATTGATAGTGGGTGGAGGTGAAAACAGTATCCAATCAATCAGGATCTACCTACCCTTCCGGAAATCATTAAAAACCCATCTGTTCAAGCAAGCCTACCCAAATGAACCAAACTAATCCTATGAACCCATTTACCCAAACACTTGCACATCTCTACCCACCTATAGCTTAGTACTTAAGGGCTCATTACTCAATTTGCATGCGCAAATCTGGCCGTCATATATAGAATCCAGGGGTAAGTGCCTCTGCACTAACTGCAACCCGCCTACCGCATGCCAATGCAAGTGTTAATGCACCACCTGCACCGACAAATACTGGGCATGCTTCAACAGTTGCCATATTAGGTTTGCCGCAATTGCGTGTTAACTTTCTGCGTTAAGCTGAGGTAACTGCAACAACCTAACCACCAGGCCAACGAAACTCAAGGTCTGAACAAGTTCAAACTCAACCCTCTATACTAGACTACCAAAGACTGCTATACTACGAATGAACTTCAACGTATTAACACCCTATTCCCTAATTCCGAATAGGAAATCTTTATACTTTATACTGTTTATACTTGTCTGTTTAATCTACCATGCCAATCATGATCTCTAATGTAATATCACTTGTATCTCTCACTCCGGAAATGGCGATCGCCATGACGGAACAATGTACGCCACATTGAGCCTGCAAATAGGTGGGAAAATGTGGGAAACAAATGCAACAAATAAATTACACAACAAATTACTCATATTTGGAAAAACTAAATAATGAAAGCGCAAAACCCTTAAGAGAGAAACTTCACTGGCTCCCACTTAAGGAACGCATTGCATTCAAGATCTGCACGATGGTACACAAAATCATTCACGCAGACGCCCCAACCTACATGCTAAACCTCGTGGACCTACCTCCCAGAAACGCCACAAGATCATCTCATAAATTTCTCAACCTGCACTTCCCCAGCTGCAAAGGACTAAAATACAAGCTGATGCACGCCACCACCTTCTCTTACATGAGCACGAAGTTATGGAACGCACTACCTAGAGACCTGAAAACAATCAACGAAACAACTATCTTTCGCAAATCCCCCAAGACATATTTCTTCAACAAAGCCTACAATGAAAATCCAGAACCTCACTAATCCACTTCTGACAACCCATCTTCTACTATACCTAATAGATTCCTTCCTTCTTCTCTCTACTTTCTTCCCTTAATTAATCTCTGCACAATAATAACTGTACCTGACATCCAGGATTAACTGTGTTAACAAAACTATGTAAGCCACATTGAGCCTGCAAACAGGTGGGAAAATGTGGGATACAAATGCAATAAATAAATAAATAAATGCACCTTAGTAAAAGGATCCCTTAATTTCTGAAATGTATTTATTATTATTATACTGTCTGACTGCTTACCTGCCCGAGAGGTTCTTACCTTGCATAACAAGCACATTCAGGAGGGCAGTAATAATCCTCGAAAAAGGGCAGTGATTCTGTTGGGTTAGTGTTCTTCTTCTTGCTTGTACACTTGGTGACTTTCGGGACAGTGTTCTGTACTTCCTTTGTTGCTTTACTGTGGTGTGTCATGTCCTTCTGTTTCATATTTCTTTCCTTGCTAGATTCTTGGGCTGAGCTTTTCTTTTTCCTCTCCAGGGGTTTAGTCTTTACTTTCCTCTTTCTTTTTCTAGCTTTAGACTCAGATGGTGAAAGGTGCCTCCTGGTTCTCTTCCTCAGCTTCTTGTCGAGACTTGTGGACTTAATTTGCAGGACTTTCAGATCTAAATTAGCATTCTTCTGAAGTCTGGTTGGACTTTTGCTGATGTCTAAGGCATGACGAATCAATGGAGGAGCTGCACTGGACAGTAGCTGACTATGGTTTCGAGGCCCCATGCCTCTAATGCTCATATTTTTGTGTAAATAGGTTTTTTGCAGTGTTTCTGCTTGCATAACAGGACGCAAACTTTCTGTCTGCAGGTTTTCTCTTGCTGGGTTGCTGTCTCCTATAGCTGGGGTAGGACTCTTGGCCCTAGTGGTCACCGATATGTCTTTGAATGAGGCACCTGTGCTAAGGAGTTGTTTGGTTAGAGTGATGAAAGGCGGATCAGACATTTGCGATCGTGAATGTAGTTCAAACATGTCTTCCGTTATATTCGTTTCTTCTGCTCCTTTATCATTTTCCTCTGTTGATAAAAAGTAGATATTTGGTATACAACAGATAAAAACTGGAGGCCTAATATTCAGTACTGTGGTGAGTGGCAAATTTAGGGGTTTTTTTTGTTGTGAATTGAGGGGTCCCAAGCCCCCCAAGAAGGCTGGAGTGACCTTAAATCTGACTCCATCTCTAAATAGCACTAGTACTGGGGTAATCAAGGAGTTGTGAAGTTCTAAAAGGAATTGCCACTGAGAGAGACGTTAGGTCTAAGGGACCCGCATTAGTCCGCCTCTCAGCACTGTCAAGGAATAGATACCAGCCTTATGACAAACTGGATTTAGGCTACAGGTTATACAATGCAGCGAATGATAGCCTGATACAGCAAAAGCATTTATACTTACAGCCTTTCATCATTAAGTGAAGCCCACAAATCATAATTTGGAATGAGGAGTTTATTTGCCAAGGTACAAGTCAAATCAGTGATTGACAACAGGCACGTACAATCAATTAATTATAGGAATATAATAAGCTGCAAACAGGTGTTAATTATTTGCTAATCTTTTATAATTTCTTTTACCAATTAGAGGTTTTACAAGGGAAAGCAATTAGGTAATTTGTCAATTCTGCTGGACACATTGGTTTCCCTTGGAGAGAGAGTGGCAACCCTTTTCTCTCTAGCTTAAACCAGGAAATACCCTGATTTTTATAGGTGCCCTCAGGATATGGATAATATGACAGTAGATATACCTGATTGGATCTATGCTAATGTCATGGTTGTCACTGATTGGCTCATGCTAATGAGTAGCTTCTATCTTGCTAACATGGTTTTGTCTCTAGCTCGCTTGACCACAAATCTTAAGCAAGACCCTGCATCCAGCTACACCTGGCATGACTCACTCATTTCTCAACTTGTTTTTCTAACTTACATTAGAGAAAATTCCACTTTGTAACAGATACGGGCTTCCATTTTGTGCTGAAATCCTCCATTTTGTTTCCATATCTATTGACCTAACTTTTAGGCCTCAATCCGGGCTACAAACTAGGCCATACTTTTCCAGTAAGCTCCCAGTTATGTCAGCCATCTGATTTCTGACTCAGCCAAGGTCTGTAATGGCCTGAGCTCTATGACTGGGCCCTCCACCATTCCAGTGGGGGGGGGGGGGGGGGGTCTCTGGCTGTACCATAATTATACATTTTTTACAAAGACGTGCTAGCATTTTTAGCGCATGTCAAATACTAGAGACACCCATATATTCCTATGGGTGTCTGCGTTTTGGACCTGCTTATCTTTAGCATGCGCTAAAATGCTATCGCGCCTTTGCAAAAGACCCCCCTAACCAGCTAAATGCTGTCCATTTCTAAATAACCCTGGATAAAGTTAACCAGATATGCATATTCTGTGACTTTTAGAAGAACCCTCTAGAATGACCAACGTTGCTTAGATACGTTTAGCTACATAGGGCGTTTGGTAGCAGCTAGATTTTGTCTAGCAAGTAAGTGAAAGTGAGCAGAAAGGGAAAGGTCCAACTGTGGCATGGATTTTATTGACGTGTTTATATTTATTTATTTATTTTTTTATACTGATGTTATTTTTGAAGACTTACGTTTGTAATATTATATATGTTGTGATGGAGCAGTTATATAATGTATTTGTAACCCAAGCTTACTATCATGGTTTAGGGGGGGGGGGGGGGGTTCAAGAGACTGGTCTTAACTTAGGTCCAGATCCTGTCAGCTCATCCACTCAGGAACCACACGAGACTCAGAGGATTAAGAATAACTGGAGCATTTATTGAACTGGATAACTGATGATTTTCACTGCATTGACCTTAATACAGTCCAGGTGTAACTCATAATTGCTTCTCAAGATGATTACAAGCAATAATCTTTTCTGGGGTTAACGCATGTGCAAAACCCTGATGCCTGTCTTGTGGCCTGATTGAACCCCAGAGCGGATTTCATTCTTTCGATATATTTCAGTACCATCTGGGCTAGACTCCTTATAACTGTCCTCTCCTTTTGGACTGCCACCCTGAAAATCTCACCTTAGCCATGGGTAGACTGCGTTCCAACCGAGCCCCAATCCGCTGAGTTTCTGGCTCCTCAAATGGCGGATGCAATGTGATAGCTTACTGTCTGTGAATCCAATCCACTGGGTTTGGTACGACAGGACCCCACCCCTCTTTCTTGCAATGGGTCACCTGGCAGGGGGGGAGCTATAGACAGCTCAGACCTCAGGCAACCATGGACAAATCTTTCCCCCTGAACTTCCTTTTTATAACCTCTGAGCTCCTCCCAGATCCTCAAATCACTCCTCTAATGACCTTCCAACCCAGGGTTCACTATTCAGCTGATTTTAGAAACTGATCGCCGCCCATCTTCCGACACAAATCGGGAGATGGGCGGCGATCTCCTGAATCCGCCCAAATCGGCATAATCGAAAACTGATTTTGGGCAGCTTCAACTGCGTTCCGTTGCGGGGCCGGGGAAAGTTGAAAGGAGGTGTGTCGGCATGGTTGCAAAGGCGGGACGGGGGCAGGACGAGGGCGTGCGTTGAGATGGCCATCTTCGCCCAATAATGGAGAAAAGAAAGCCGGCCATCAGGAGAATTTGGTCCGTTTTATTTGGACCTTTTTTTTTTAGGTCCCAGTCCCCAAAAAGTGCCCCAACTGACCAGATGACCACCAGAGGGAAGCGGGGATCACCTCCCCTTACTCCCCCAGTGGTCACCACCCCCCTCCCACACACAAAAAACAAAAAATCTGACATTTTTTGCCAGCCTCAAATGTCATACCCAGCTCCATAACAGCAATATGCAGGTCCCTGGAGCAGTTTGTAGTGGGTGCAGTGCACTTCAGGCAGGTGGACCCAGGTCCATCCCCCTTCCTACCTGTTACACTTGTGCTGGTAAATGGGAACCCCCCAAAACCCACTGTACCCACGTGTAGGTGCCCCCCTTCACCCCTTAGGGCTATGGTAATACTGCAGAGTTGTGGGCAGTGGGTTTTGGGGGGGATTTGGGGGGGCTCAGCACACAAGGGAAGGGTGCTATGCACCTGGGAGCTAATTTTGTTTTTGTATTCATTTTTTAAAGTGCCCCCTAGGGTGCCCGGTTGGTGTCCTGGCATGTCAGGGGGCCAGTGCACTAGAAATGCTGGCTCCTCCCACGCCCAAATGCCTTACATTTCACTGGATTTGAGATGGCCAGCTCCAGTTTCCATTATGGCTGAAAATCGGAGTCGGCCATCTCATCTATCCCCAGCGAGCGATTTGGCTGGCACCAAGCATATTTTGAAAATACGCTTGGCTCCGCCCCTTCGAGGAGCCGGCCCCGAAGATGGCCACCCATCGATTTGGCCGGCGCTGTTCGATTATGCCCTTCCACATCATAAACCTTAAACAAACCAAAGGTTACACATTGAATTTGGACTTGTCCCACAGAAAGTTGCAAGTCAACTGAAATTATATTAGCTTACATATTTAAAATTTTAGAGAGTATCTTTCCTGGACCTTGCTCTGATCTTTGAACTCTCTAGCGCTGGGAGGTCTGTAAAATCTAGAGGAGCAGGAAAAACTCCAGTTGTTTATCTAAGACGTTGACAGCATGGAAAGGAGTTTTCTTCTACCCTTCTCTAAAATAAAGATGTGCAGTTATTGGCATCCATTCAGTTCATTAGTGTGCTTTAATTTAATGCATGCTGAATTGATTTCATGCTTATTAATGTACAAATTAACACAATACATTTATTAGTATATATTAAAAGATTTAACAGGGTATTCGTACAGCAGTGTTAGGACCTTCGTGCAGGAGTTAGGTCCTTAACATGCATTAATTCACTTAATGCACATTAAAGCCGTAACATTCATGTGAAGGCCCTAATGCTGTTTGATGAACCCCCCCCCCCCCCCACCTTAATGTGTTAAAAAAATTATTTAAAAAATATGTGAAAGAAACTGAAATTTTTTTTCAAAAACCCAGGGGAGGGAGATGAGAAAGGGAAATCCAGATGAACAGAAAACGAAGGCAAATGTTTTGTCCTGTTCACATTCCTACTCAAAATACCTCAAAGCACGTGCCCCACAGTTAAAACACTGCTACTGCAGTGAACAGGTATTACAAAACTCAAAGGGGTCCTTTTACTAAGTGGTGGTTAGCACTAACCTATGCTCCCTGCACACCAAAATGCAGCGCGGTGCACTCAGGTACTCTTTCTGTCCCTACTGGGCTCACAATCTAAGTTTTTGTATTTGGGGCAATGAAGGTTTAAGGGGTCCTTTTATGAAGCTGTGGCAAAAGGGGGCCTGCGCTGTCATCAACGTGTGTTTTAGTTGCAGGCCAAGGCCCCCTTTTACCGCAGTGGTTGAAAGGCAGGGTTTTGGTTTTTTTTAAGAAATGGATGTGCAGCAAGTAAAGCACTTGCCGCATGTCCATTTTGGGTGGGAGCACTTACCTCCACCCATCGAGATGGCGGTAAGGGCTCCCATGCTACCCCGGCAGGAACCGGCGCTACAAAAATAAATATAGTTTTCCAGCACCGGAAATGGCACACCGTGTTGGGCTTACCACTGTTTTGTAAAATGTCCCCCGAGTGACTTACCCAAGGTCACAAGGCGGGGCATAATGGAACGGCGCCGGCCAAATAGGTGGCCGGCCATCTTCGGGGCCGGCTCCGCAAGGGGGAGGAGCCAACCGTATTTTCGAAATACGGTTGGGGCTGGGCTAAATCGATCGCCGGGTGTAGAGGAGATGGCCGGCTTCGTTTTTCAGCCATAATGGAAACCGGGCCCGGCCATCTCAAACCCGGCGAAATGCAAGGCATTTGGTCGTGGGAGGAGTCAGCATTTGTAGTGCACCCGCCCCCCTCACATGCCAGGACACCTAGGGGACACTTCTAAAAATAAAAATAGCTCCCAGGTACATAGCTCCCTTACCTTGGGCACTGAGCCCCCCAAATCCTCGCCAAACCCCACTCCCCACAACTCTACACCATTACCATAGCCGTAAGGGGTGAAGGGGGGCACCTACATGTGGGTACAGTGGGTTTTGGGGGGTTTTGGAGGGCTCAGCATTAACCACCACAACTGGAACACGTGGGGGGTGGGGGATGGGCCAGGGTCCACCTACCTGAAGTGCACTGCACCCTCTAAATACTGCTCCAGGGACCTGCATACTGCTGTCAGGGAGCTGGGTATGACATTTCAGGCTGGCATACAGGCTGGCAAAAACTTTAAAAAAAAAATGTTTTTGGGTGGGAGGTGGTTGGTTACCACTGGGGGAGTAAGGGGAAGTCATCCCCTTTTCCCTTCTGTGGTCATCTGGTCAATTGGGGCACTTTTTTGTGACTTGGACCTAAAAGTGCAGCCGACGAAATGCTCGTCTGAGCCGGCCATCTTTTTTCCATTATGGGGTGAAGCTGGCTATCTCGTAACCATGCCCCCGTCCCGCCCCCACCCCCGTCCCGCCTTCTGTACCCTCCCTTGAAGGTTGGCCGGCTCCGCGACGAAAAGCAGTTGGGGCCGGCTAAAATCGGCTTTCGATTATACCGATTTGGCCGGGATCAGGAGATCGGCGGCCATCTCCCGATTTGTGTAGGAAGGTGGCCGGCGATCTCTTTCGAAAATAAGCTGGAAGGAGTCACAGTGGACACTGAACCTATTTCCCCGATTCTCAGCCCACTGCACTGACCATCAGTCCACTCCTCTACTCTGCTTCATTGGGCAAATATTTTAGTCACTAGGCTCTTAAGTTGAGGACTTGGCCTGCCCACATACAGTCACAGCTACTGTAGGAGTGCAATGAACATTGTTGTTTTGGTTAGGAGACCAAACAGATTTTTTTTTTTAAATGCTAGGGGTAATTTAAAACTTCTCATTATAGACAAAGGAATCATCAATCATTCCTACTTATGTGGCTGTGGGAAAAGAAAACTGTGACAGGGAATTGAGCCAGTTCTGAGATTTATCAGTCACTTTTCCTGTCATTCCCTTGGCTGCAGATTTGAGCCTAGTGTTTGCCAAGGTACACTGAAATGGTATCTGTACTTTAGACTAGGCAAACAGGTTATTTTGACTGGGAAAACCAAACACAGCATGTATCTTTCTCCAATAATTCAATACAAGTGGAAAGCATTTTTCTGTCCACTGTAATTACCTCTGTACAATTTCTACTATGTCTGCATATTGTTTAAGCGAAAAGCTGGCCATGTGCATGAATTGTACACCAAACGGAAGGTGTTCTGTATAATCTGAGTCTGTGACTGCCATTCAGTTTATATGTTCAACAGCCGGACCTAACTTTTCAAGTTGAAAATAGAACGTAAACATATTTAATGAGTGAAAAAGCACCAAGAAGCCGATGCACTAACCTGCACTTTTTTTCACAAACGGGATGTCCTGCGAAACAATTGACAAAATATCCCAAAACATCAAAAGCTTGGCATTTGGAATATTTTTTTCATGCAAAGTCCGTTTGCAAAAAGCAGGTTTTGGCTTTTGCAATTACTAAAACCTTTCACATAATCGAATGGGGCCGGCCATCTATATGGACGGCCATCTCTAAGGCCGGCCCCAGAAAGCGGCATACCCGACCGTATTATCGAAACAAGATGGACGTTTCGATAATATGGTCGGGGCCGGCCAAATCTCAACATTTGGTCCGGCGTTAGAGATGGCTGGCGTTAGAGATCGCCGCCATTGGTTTCCCGCCGATAATGGAAACTAATGGCGGCCATCTCAAACCCGGCCAAATTTAAGCCATTTGGTCGTGGGAGGAGCCAACATTTATAGTGCAGTGGTCCCCTCACATGCCAGGACACCAACTGGGCACCCTAGGGGGCACTGCAGTGGACTTCAGAAAAAGCTCCCAGGTGCATAGCTCCCTTACCTTGTGTGCTGAGCCCCCCCCCCCCCAACCCCCCCCCCCCAAACCCACTCCGGACAATTGTACAACACTACCATAGTCCTTATGGGTAAAGGGGGGCACCTACATGTGGGTACAGTGGGTTTTTTGGGGAGGGGTTTGGAGGGCTCCCATTTACCGCCACAAGCGTAACAGGTAGGGGGGCTATGAGCCTGGGTCCACCTGCCTGAAGTCCACTGCACCCACTAAAACTGCTCCAGGGACCTGCATAGTGCTGTCATGGAGCTGGGTATGACATTTCAGGCTGGCATAGAGGCTGGCACAAAAATGTTTATATTTTTTTTTGGGTAGGAGGGGGTTGGTGACCACTGGGGGAGTAAGGGGAGGTGAACCCCAATTCCCTCCAGTGGTCATCTGCTCAGTTGGGGCACTTTTTTGAGGCTTGGTCCTAAAAATAAATGGACCAAGTAAAGCCGGCCAAGTGCTCGTCAGAGCCGGCCTTCTTCTTTCCATTATCGGCCAAAGCTGGCCATCTAGTAACCACGCCCCCGTCCCGCCTTCGGTACTCTGCCTACACGCCCCCTTGAACTTTTGCCAGCTCCGCGACGGAAAGCAGTTGAAGCCGGCCAAAATCGGCTTTCGATTATACTGATTTGGCCGGGTTTATGAGAAGGCCGGCCATCTCCCGATTTGTGTCGGAAGATAGCCGCCCTTCTCCTTCGAAAATAAGCAGGATAAGCACCTAAGACCTAAAATGCAAAGGGCCAAATTCTGTATATGGCACCTCATAAATCAGTGCTGAAAAACCACACGCTTAGCGTGATTCTATGAACTACGCCTAAAGTTAGGTGTAGTTTATAGAATATGTTTAGTGGCTGTACCTGAAACCAGGTCGAAATACCTGACCCTAACTTAGCACAGATAGGGTGTATTCTATAACCATGTACACAGTTTTTAGAAATGTACATGACTCGCCCATCCACGCCCATGGCCACGCTCCCTTTTCGGCTGTCCGCATTAGAATTAGCACTTCATAGAATATGCCTACAAAGTTGTGTGTGTAAATTCTAATTATTGCTGCTAATTGGTTATTAAGTGTTAATTTTCAGCGCTGATTGGCTTGTTAATCAATTAAGTTGTTGCACAGTTTGGCATATGGCCAAATTAGCGCACACAACTTAAGGC
Source organism: Microcaecilia unicolor (assembly GCF_901765095.1). Taxonomy (NCBI): domain Eukaryota; kingdom Metazoa; phylum Chordata; class Amphibia; order Gymnophiona; family Siphonopidae; genus Microcaecilia; species Microcaecilia unicolor. The sequence continues at coordinate 20,945,509 of NC_044039.1, forward strand.
GCCATTTATAGAATTTGGGGGAAAGTGATTTTGCAAAAGTGCGCTTTGTGCAAAAAAAAAAAAAAAAAAACGCAAACTGCATAGAAATGCTCATAAACACTAAAGTGTTAGGGGTCCTTTTACTAAACCATACTAAAGTGACCGGCAGTAGTTTTAGCGTGTGGGTTTCCCACGTGATTCAGCCACTTTTTAGCACGGCTCTAAAATGGCTGAAATTCTGTTTCTGACAATAAATGGCCATGCACAAATTTCCAAATTAGTGCACAGCCATTACCACCTGAGCCCTTATCACCTCCTAATGGTAAGAGCTCACGTGCTACTCATGTGGTAATCGGGCAGCGAACAGCAACGTACCCACGCTGCACGATTACTGCAGGGGACGTCTATTCCCCTCCCTTCCATATTGCAGAAGTACAATTTGTGGTAGTAAACTTTTACAGGGAGCATACTACGTGAAAGTGTATGCAAATTTTGCATTAATAAGCTGCTGCAATGCAAAATCATGTAAAGCAGCTCGTTAAGACAAAAACATGTGGACCCTGGCTGATTATCAGCAGGGCCGCCAAGAGGGGGGGACAGGGGGGACAAAATTCCCCGGGCCCAGGCCTCCGGGGGGGGGGGGGGCGGCGCCGCAGTCCGGCCCGCCCGCCCTCCGTCGCTCCCAGAACTGACCTTAAGCGCCTCCCTCACCTTCACTGCAAGTAGCAGCAGACCACTCCTTCCTTCCGTGTCCCGCCCTCGCCTGACGTAACATCCGCGAGGGCGGGTACACGGAAGGAAGGAGAGGTCTGCCGGTGCTTGCTGCGAAGGTGAGGGAGGCACTTAAGGTTAGTACAGAGGGCCTGGGGGTGGAGAGAGGGCCTGGCCCGGTGGCGGGTGGAGGGGGGCCCGGCAAACTCGGGTGGGGGGGCCCGGGGGGTGGCCTTGTCCCGAGCCTGGCCCAGTCTCTCGGCGGCCCTGATGGCACCCGCATAACTACTTTTTGGAGTTTAAAAGCCCCCCTGATCCCCGTCCCAGACTCCCAAATTGCCCCTCGCTCCTACCTTCTCCCCAGCCTGTGAGCATCACTGCCTCCCCCCTCCCCCCCAAATGAGCCCCCCTCTCCCAATCCCCTGTGGTCTAGACAAGCGCCCCGTGCCTACCTGTCTCTATGGTGGTCCTAGTGGGGTCATTGGGGCAGAGTGAAGCCCCTTCACTCCTGCGCCTTGCAGCTGAACTTGCAGAATAGCTGCTGCAATCTCTTGCCGCAGCTTGTGGTACTTTGTGAAGTACCACGAGCTGCCACGAGAGGTCACAGCAGCCATTTTTCAAGTGCAGTCGCAAGGGGCAGCAGCGAGGGGGCTTTGCTCCTGCCCCAGCACTGAATATTGGGTGGGACCCACATGGGTAAGTGGGTGGAGTTAGACAGCTTTTCAGTTGTCCTAAATTCACCCATTTAGCTACGCGGATGGCGGTACTGAATATTGTCGACATCCGTATAGCCCTGCACAGGTGATTTAACTGGTCAGGAGCCTCTCCTGCCCTGTTAAATTTCTTTGAATATCGATCCCAAGTCTCTACCCCCCCCTCCTACCTTTTACAATCCCGCACTAGCATCTGCCACGCAGCAATGCCGACACAGCTCATTCACTTTGAACGGGCTGTATCGGCATTACCACATCCGCAGCCGCAAGGATGGCTTTGTTAAATTATAAAATATAAAACCATTTTTTTTTACTTGATTTTAGGTGCATCAGTACCCAATAAAACATTTATATCATTGAAAACTATTCTGTTTCTAATCCAGCTTTGTCACTGGTTAGAGAATTGCCCACGTGAGAACATTTTTACCATATGGCAATCCAACAAAGAGGAGGAAAAGGACCTCATGAAGCCCTGAGAAACAAAACAAACCAGTGAGGTAAGTCCAAGGAGGATAAAAAAAGATGCTTTATTGAGAAAACGTAAAAATGCCCATGGCCTGGATTGGCCGCTGTCGTGGACAGGATGCTGGGCTCGATGGTCTTTTCCCAGTGTGGCATTACTTATGTACTTATGTCCTCTACTTGGCTCACTTTTATTACATAGAGCAGTGATTTAACCTATTGTGATGTCATAGTGGCTCATTCCACCAATAAGAGCCAACCTCATTAGTGATGTCACAATGGCTTGATTGTATAGAATGTTTGTACGTTTGGGAAGCTTGCCAGGTGCCCTTGGCCTGGATTGGCCGCTGTCATGGACAGGATGCTGGGCTCGATGGACCCTTGGTCTTTTCCAAGTGTGGCATTACTTTTATGTACTTATGTACCTCACTGGTTTGTTTTGTTTGTTTGTTATCATATGACAATCACATGCATTATTTTCGAATCTTGCAACTTTTCCAGTGATCTGCTTCCTCCAAAAGAAACTATTGTAATTTATCAAATGAAGAGGTAAAAATTTAAACAGGAAACTTACCGAACTGCAGTGCAGTGGTTAGTATTACAAGGAACATTGATGATATTATGATCGTCTTTATAGAGATTTTCATTCTGTTAAGGAAACCATAAAACCTTGTTAGATCATTTGCTTGAGGCTGGACTCCCATACAACGGGCTAAATTTATAGCAGGTTACCCAGTTGAGAATTCCATAAAGGTTTACATTTACCCCCGGATTCTACATATAAGACTAGGGGGTCCTTTTACTAAGACACGCATCCGCTGTGTGTGCCAGAAAATAAATACTTTTCAGATGCGCATAGCGGACGCACGCCAAAAATAAAATTAATGCAAGAGGCATGTGGTAGTCGGGCAGTAAGTCTATTTTGGCGCAAGTTGGGTGTGCATTGATGCTTATGCGGCTTAGTAAAAGGGGCCCTAGATTCTATATATGGCACCAAAAAACTGGCGCCAAAAAAGCACCATTTTATAAACTGCGCTTAAAGATAGCCGTAGTTTATAGAATAGTGCTTATAACCTGGGGTCTTGCGTATATTTAGGCGCCACCATTTGCACCAATAAAAATGTAGAGCTAATGCCCGTGCCTAAATTTACGTGCGGAGCCCCTATATTCTATAATTACGCGCGTAACTCAAAACAATGCCTCAATCCGCCCTGAAATGCCCTGAGCCTCCCATTTCCACACCTCCTTATTTGGGCATCATGTAAAATTTAGGTGCAGATCCTGAACCTAAATTTATGTGTGTAAGTTCTAATTAAATCTAATTATTGGCATGAATTGCCTCATTATTTAATAAAATTGTGTGTGTAAATTCGGTGCATGCTCAAATTTACACATGCAATTTTTATAGATGTTGGGGATGACGCCTAGATTTGGGTTCAGTCCTGAGCTATGCAATGCAACTTGGGGTCCCTTTTACTAAGGCGCACCAAAAAATGGCCTGTGCTGGTGTAGGCGCATGTATTGAATGTGTGCGTGTCCATTTTTCAGCGCGCTTGCAAAAAAGACCTTTTTTGTGGCCAAAAATGGATGTGCAGCAAAATTAAAACAAGCGTGCGTCCATTTTGGGCCTGAGACCTTACTGTCACCCATTGACTTAGCAGTAAAGTGTCGCACATTAACTGAGCGATAATCAGCGCACATACACTGCCGATTACTGCCTGGTTAGCGCCACACGATAGAAAATATTTTCTGTAGAGCATTTTGGCTGCACATCCAAAATAGAATTACCACCTGGAGCACGTGGTAGCCGGGCGGTAGTTCTAATTTGATGCACATTGGATGCACGTAGACGCCTACGCGTCTTAGTAAAAGGGCCCCTTAATTGGCTAACAAGCCATTAATGAACAATAACTGGCTGCTAATAGCCAATTACTGATGCTAAATGGTACCAATTAGGATTTGCGTGTGCATCTCACTGCATGCTATGCTATAATGCTGTGCGCCTAAATCCCGTAGTGTGCAACTTAAAAGAGGGCAGGGCCATGGGAGTGTCAGGGAAAATCACATGCTCCGAAGATAGCGTAACTTAGTGCAGGTATTCTATTCCTGTTCCCATGTATTTTATAAACTGCATGAATATATCGCCACGCTACATCTGCTCCACCAAAACTACACACCCGCGAAAGCCCACCTGAAGTCCCCATCAAACAACATGTGATCTTTCGGCATTTGCACTTTTTATAGGTGTATGCGGCCTTGTACATAAGTATTGCCATATTAGGACAGACCAAAGCCCAGTATCCTGTTTCCAACAGTGGCCAATCCAGGTCACAAATACCTGGCAAGATCCCCCCCCCAAAATGTTCAATACATTTTATGCTGCTTATCCCAGAAATAGTGGATTTTCCACAAGTCCAATGTAATAATGGTCTATGGACTTTTCCTTCAGGAAGCCGTCCAAACCTTTTTTAAACTCTGCTAAGCTAACCGCCTTTACCATATTCTCTGGGAATGAATTCCAGAGTTTAATTACTCATTGAGTGAAGAAACAATGTCTACAATTTGCTTTAAATTTACTACTTTGTAGATTCATCGCATGCCCCCTAGTCCTAGTATTTTTGGAAAGCGTAAACAGATGCTTCACGTCTACCCATTCAACTCCACTCATTATTTTATAGACCTCTATCATATCTCCCCTTAGCCGTCTTTTCTCCAAGCTGAAGAGCCCTAGTCACTTCAGCCTTTCCTCATAGGGAAGTCATCCCATCCCCTTTATCATTTTTCTTGCCCTTCTCTGTACCTTGTCTAATTCCACTATATCTTCTTTGAGATGCGGCGACCAGAATTAAACACAATATTCGAGGTAATTTTACAGAAGGTGTTTTCCACATGCAAAACATGCTTTACTCCCAGAAAACCCTTTAGAAATGACCTTAAAATACAGAAACATGATGTCATTACAGATTCAAGACTTCTATGACGTCTTACCTTGGCTATTTATTCTTCTCTGTCCTTAGAAATTTTGTACCTCAGCTTCTGAGTCTTGGTGTTGCTGGGCAGTGCTGGTTGTCCTGTCTATTGCTTGGGCATCACGGTTTTGATGATGGGTGAAGGTATGCCTTGAGTTCAGTTCCTTTTGCTGCCTTGTCCAAGAAAGGAATGCTTACTTGGAATTTTCACATGCGAATGCTAAGCAAGGACAATTTCAATAGCATGAGGAGGTCAAGAAAGGTCAGAGAATGGTAAGAAAATGGCCTCCCTGTTTTTAAGGTAACACTTTAATACTGCGACCTAGACTTACAGGTGTTCATTTATAATATTCTTAAAGGGCTCCTTATTCCCCAATTAGTTGGGGCCTGTGGTGAGTGAATTGCAACTGTCTTAAAGAGAAATAGACATCAAGGAACAAATGTATTTGTCAGCATCTGAAAAGAGATATGGTACTTTGTGTACCCCATTCAGGAGAATACAGGAGGAAGATTTACCAGAGATGATCCATTAATGACCTCCATTCCATCCCACAGATATGTCATCCTTTTTCAAGCAAAATCTGTGTGTGGAGGGGATGGGACACAGACCATTGGGACAACAGGGCAGCGCCCAAGGGCCACAAAAGTAGGAAGCCCACTCTCCCCTAGCTTCCATCTAGTTTAATAATTTTTGATAGATGATTAGGGGCCCATGGCACTTAATGCCAGTGACGTTCCTAGGGTGGCTGACACCCGGCGTGGATCGCCGATGCGCCCCCGGATGCAGCACGACCCCCCCCCCCCCAGCAAAATGACACCCTTCCCCTCCGGGTGCATTTTTACCTGCTGGGGGGGGGGGGGGGTGCCGCGCGCCTGTCAGCTTCGCTCGTTCCATGCTCCCTCTGCCCTGGAACAGGAAGTAATCTGTTCCAGGGCAGAGGGAGCACGGAATGAGCGGAGCCGACAGGCACACCCCCCAGCGGCGTGCACCCAGGACGGACCGCCCCCACCGCCCCCCCCCCCCTTAGTACGCCACTGCTTAATGCCCAGGGTCCCAGAACACTGGAAGAGTGGAAGTCTGCCTTTGCTCAAAAAAAAAAAAAAAAAAAAAAAAATATATATATATATATATACTTTTATTCACTTCTGGTAGCCCTTAGAGCCAAACAAACGGGATATTGTCTCAGCTCTGCAACTCATAGAACTTCTTGTGGGAATGATTTGGGGAGAAGTAGCCCTGTGGTTAAAGTACTGGGCTGATAACCAGGGAAGCCTGGTTCAAATCCATAACTGCTCCTTGTGGTCTTGGAAAAGTCACTCAGCTGTCCATCGTCACAAGTACAAAATTAAATTGTGAGCCCTCCAGGGAAATACTTTCTGTACCTGAATGTAGCTCACTTTGAGCTACTACAGAGAAAGGTATAAGCAAAATCTAAGTAAATGCATAAAATATGGAATATGAACAGGAGCAAGCTAGATGTGTCCATGAGCAGCCTCTATATCGATCTATGAGTAATGTTCTATTTCAAAAAGGATCTAGTGAAACTAGAAAAGGGACAGAGAAGTACGACCAAAATGAGAAGAGTGAAGAAAGATTAACAAGAAAGGAAGACTTCAAAAATATTTACCATAATGTAGATTAATAAGCCATATGTCATTAACAAAAGCTGAAGGATATGTGCTAAATTATGGTAATTTGCCGTAATGTCAGAGAGGGTTTTAGAATATCTACAAGACATGATGTGTATTGAGATGTTTGTCTTTACAACAAAGTCGTGCCTGCTCAGATTTAAATTTATTTGCTGATGAGTAGAGGCCACCCAACTTAAAACATAAGCTAATCAGAAGTAAACTTCCATCACAGACTGAAAAGGAACAGAAGGGCACACTTCCCTGTAATTTATCCAGTTGCAAACTATGCCAAAATATTTCACAGGACCCCAAAGTCATCCACAAAGGAAAGATATTCAACATAAAGGGATCTTTCACTTGCTCATCTTCCAATGTGGTATATATCATTCAGTGTAAAAAATGTAACGAAGGATGCTATATTGGAGAAACAGGCCAGATGCTTAAGACAAGATTCAATTTACATAGACATCATATGAACAATACTGGTGCCAGCAGGGTTCCCACGCCTGTTGGTCAACATTTTACAGGACCAGGACACTGTACCAGTGACTTCACAGTGAGAATCCTGAAAGGTAACTTTAAAACCATACAAGAACGTAAGACCTTTGAAGTCAGAATGATTGAATATTTTAACACCCAACAGAAAGGACTTAACAAGGATCTGGGGTTCCTAGCACATTACAAACCATAAAGCTCTATGTCTCTGTTGATCACCCCACCCCTCACCTATCCACACCCATCCTGTTAGAATATCAATGATATGCTTTGATGTTCCCATGCATACCTCCTACCCACCCCCATCCTCCCACCCTGTCAGACTGTCATAGTAATGCTTGAATGTTTTCACTTATATACACTGTCAGCTAGCACATTTGCTTATTTCCGATCTGACGAAGAAGGGCAACCTTCGAAAGCTAATCAAGAAATGTATTAAGTTATGTCCAATAAAAAAGGTATCATCTTATTTTCTTTTCCATGTTTTATTTTGTTTGATTTCTATTGATAACCTTTGCTGATGAGTGTAACTAGCACAGACCTGTATGTCTAGTGCCCTCACCTTGTCATCCTCACCTTCTCCCCCCCCCCCCCCCCCCCCCCCAATCAGTTCTGGCTATGCCACTAGTCTTAAGTCAGCTTTTTAGCTGCTGGTTGCCCTTACTCTCAACCAAACACAAGATCGTATCATGGCTGATATTAGGCAGCACTCCATAGACATTCCTAGGTGGTTTTTCTTTCTCATCTTTCTGTCTCTGTCTTCCACAGCCTTTTCAAAACCAGTGTATGTCTCCATGACTCAGTAGTTTTCCATGACTTCTCAGGATTTATTTTATTTTAGGGTTCTAGAAAACAAGATCTGTCTGGTTTGTATGCCAAGTTTCCAAGTTTATTAAGAGCTTCTACCTCGCCCATCAAAGTAATGTCTGGGCAGCTGAAATTCTAAATGTAAAAGGGGAGGGGCTGAAAGCACAGAACGACAGACTGTGAGGGGAAAAGGGGGACGAAGTACAACATTTGATAGGAAAGCTGGGTAGGAAAGTACAAAAGGGTGGAGTTGTGCGATCCAGGCCGGTAACCAGTGTTCTCGTAAGTGCAATGCTGGGCTGTGTTAATTGTAGGGCATCAGCGAAGAGGAAAGTCTTGAGGTCAGTTTTGAACTTTCGAAGGGAAGATGAGAGTCGAAGATGAGGTGGCAATTTGTTCCAGAACATAGGGCCTTGCATTGAGAAAATGGATTGTTCTATGATGTCCTAAGTAATTTCCCGAAAAGTAGGAACAATGAGCCGGTTCTGGTGAGATGGCCTAAGTGTACGAGAGGAGTAGTAAGGGTCAAAGGTCTGGATAGGTATGCAGGTTTGCCAGAGGCAATATCTTATAGGTTATTCCATGGGTCAGAGGTAGTCAGTGTGCTGCTTTTAGCAGTGGGGTAACATGATCAAATTTTTTATGTCCAATAATTAGTTTGATGATTGAGTTTAGCACCAATTGTAAATGTCTGAGATCTTTCACATGAAGTCTTTTGTATAATGCATTGCAGTAATCAAGCTGGCTAATTATTAGAGAATGTATGAGGATATTAATGATTGGGAGATATAACAGGGTTTTCACGGAACAAATGATGTGAAGTTTATAGAATGAACATTTAGTTACAACAGAAATCTGTGGGGTAAATGAGATTGTAGGGTCAAAAATGACCCCTAGAGTTCTTGTGTTATGTACCAAAGGGACTGGAACAGAACAGAATTGGTTAGGTGTCATAAGCGTTGAGTTGGGTTGACCTGTAAAGAGAAGGATCCTAGATTTGTTAAGGTTTATCACAAGGTTATTTTCAGTTAGCCAATCAGTTACCTTGGTTACTCTGCTGTCGATTATTTGCATCAGCAAAGAGTCCAATGGGTCTGGAGTATGCATAAACGTATGGTGTAAAATCGAGTATCAGAAGGAGAGCAAGAAAAATATTGAAGAGTATGGGGTTGAGAACAGATCCCTGTGGGACCCCAGGTGAAGGTGAGATTGCGATATAGCTCTATTGATTTGAACTGTGTAGGAACAATCAGACAAATAGTGGTAGGATCCAATCTCTTGCATGGCCTTGTAGGAGTACAACAGAACAACCTGGTGTGTCATTGGAAGAGCTGAACCCTGATTCTGTTTCTTAGGGCAGAGCATGATGAGACAATAGAGAATACTCTGTGAATCAACTAGTAGCAAATTTTATAGAGTTTCATGACAGCAGTGGCGAAATTAACTAAATAAGCCATCTTACCAACTCACTTATCAACAATAAAGTAGAAGAAGAAACTAGGCAAAAATGTATACAGAAGATGAGAAAGCCATCAAAAATATCGAGAAAGCAATGAGCACAAACACACTAAGAAACAAAGGCAGACTTAAATATCGTTACTAGTACAAAGACTTGGTTCATAGAGTCTGTGAGGGTGTCTACAGGACGTTGCCCCTGTCCCTTAAGAACACTCCCTCACAGAGTCAGGACCACTTTAGCCCCATAGGCCCGCCCAAAGAAGAAGAAACACGGGAGAGGTGGAACTGGGAGGAAAGCTGCCAGGAAGTATGAAAGGCAGGGCCAGAGTTGTGTTAAGAGGGCCCAGGGAAGGGAGAAGCGGGCCCACAGCATATGCCTTCACTACCTATGTGTAGCTACCATAACCTGGCTTAGGTAGGCTAAACCTTACCTTGAATCATTGTGAGAATCCTGTTCTCAAGGCCTGGCTGGAGCCAGGCCAGCACTGGTGCAACCTGAAAGAGAGACTGTATAAGCTATATCATGAGGCCTGTCAGCCACAGGCCTATGTAAAGGTTTCCTCTGAGTTGCAAGAGACTTTACTTCTCAGTTTCTGTGCCTGTAAAGTAACAAGCCTCAGCTTTTGAGTTAGTAAAGAGTTTGCTTTACTTTTGTAACCTTGTCTGGCTGTATAATCTGAAGGTCCACCCTCAACCTCACTCATGTTATCACAGAGTCCCATGAATAGGACACAGCCATGCCAGGCTATAGGAGGGATTGAGATGGCAGAAATGTAGTGCAGCATCCCTGTATATGAAAAAGTGGTTGCAATTCATGGTCTTAGGAAAAAGAGAAAACAATACAGATAATCTTGGAAAGAGAAGATGGAACATCTATCCACACAAGAGTTGCCTACAGACCTACAATTTAAACAAAGAAACTAGACAGAGATTTGATCATTAATATCCAAAAATTGGGAATGAAAGGGGAGGTGCTGTTGCTAGGAGATTTCAACCTTCCAGATGTGGATTGGAACGTCCCATCTATGGAAGCAGAAAGAAAGTAGAGAGAACAAATGTTGATGTAATCCATGAGGGGAAAGGGGCGGGGTTGCAAAATCTAGAATTCACAAATAGAGAAAGTATGTCTAATATCTGGATACCTGGACAGTACTCAACATCACAAAATGTGATTTTATATAAGAGCTAAAGTGGACTGAAAACACACAAAACCTAAAGTCCTGGATTTCAAAAATTCTGACTTTAGGAAAATGGGGAAGTACCTGATGACATTGCTGACAAGATGGAAGAAGATAAGGAATGTGGAAAGGCACTGGATCCAACTGAAAGGAGCTATAAAACTGGCACCAGATCTCCAAAAAACAAGATGAGACAGAAACTGATATAGTTCTTCAAACAAGTGACTGAAAAAAATAAATGCATAAGAGGTAGCGTTCAGAAAATACAGACGAACCGAAGAAGAGAAGCATGGAAAAGAGTACTGGATGAAGCTCAAAGAGGCAAGAGGCAAAGAAAGAACTAAGAATGGCAAAAGTATGGTAGGAGAAAAATGTCTGAAGATGTGCACTAAAGCAAGGTGGCAAGACCTTGATGCAGAGGAAAAGAAGCACCAACACCGGCAGGAACATAGTGCCCTATGAGAAGGCAAAAGAAGGCACGAATAGTCCAAGGTACCATGAGAGGAACAAAGTATCACCAGCATGAACAAGAACACATCAAAGTCTATGAGAGGGGAAAATGAAGGCATCCGGGATGAGCAGCAGAGCAGCAGTGGCATGAAGAAACCAAGCTACCAGGAAACAGGCCACATAGCACCAACAGTGACTACTTCTAGAAGTCACACCAGAAGTAGGGCAAAGCAGCACCAACAGCGGTCGGAACTTATCAATGGATATGAGAGGGCCCCAAAGCAGCACCAGCAGTAGCATGAAACCCCAAAGCCATAGAAGTGGGGAGGAGCAACATCAACAGTGTCATAAAACCCTGAAGTACTCTGACAAGGTCAATGCAGCACAACCATCGGCCAAGGGTCCAAAACAGAGATAAAGCTGAATCAACAACTGCAGGCAAACCTCACAGCACTGAGAAAGAAGCAAAGCGGCATTGATACGAGTAGAAGCACTGCAGAGCTTCGTGAAAGGGGCAAAGCAGCACCAACAGAGAGCCTTACGAAGACCTCAAGACAATGGGTGCAGAACAACAAAGCAAGAAGAGTTGTATCGTCTACAGAGACAGTCATTTTCCAGTTACTATTGATATTATAGGGTAAATATTCAGCAAAACAAAATATGAAAGTGCTAAGCCCCTGTGAGAAAAACTACACTGGCTTCCACTCAAAGAACGCATCACGTTCAAAATTTGCTCCCTAGTTCACAAAATCATTCACGGAGACGCACCAGCCTACATGTCAGACCTGATAGACCTACCACCCAGGAATGCCAAAAGATCATCCCGCACATTCCTAGATCTACACTTCCCTAACTGCAGAGGTCTAAAATACAAATGAATACATGCGTCAAACTTTACCTACTTGAGCGCACAGTTATGGAACGCACTACCGCGCAACTCTTCCGTTCACTAAACCCAGACCGCCCCAATTTGACCGTCTCTTAGATTGTAAGCTCCTTGAGCAGGGACCGTCCCTCTATGTTACATTGTACAGCGCTGCGTAACCCTAGTAGCGCTTTAGAAATGTTAAGTAGTAGTAACTTAAAAAAGATCTACGAACTAACGAACTTCCGCAAACTACTGAAGACCTATCTCTTTAACAAGGCATACCACAAAGATAGTCCAACGTGAATATACACAACTCCTCCACACATATTCAGAATTGTCTTATAGCATCTACTTGTTAAACTACTATCATGTTTTATCATTATCATGTTACCCAAGATCCTTCTGTAACACTAAATGTCTATTTTCCAATATATTTCCACCACTCATGATGTATTGTAAGCCACGTTGCGCCTGCAAAGAGGTGGGAAAAGGTGGGATGCAAATGCAATAAATAAATAAATATTCAGGCAATGGAGGCTAGAATGTTTTTTTTGCTGTCACTGGCATTATGCTTAAATGCTCAATGCCGGGCCACGTCCAGACACTGGCACTGAATATCTGGGTATGTGCAGCTCACTATCTCTTATACAATTAAGTGTGATATTTTGCACTTAAGTGCATAAGTGCTGACTCCACCCCAGACTACCCAGACCACTGATATTCAGTGACACTAACCAGTTGAGATGCTGCTGAATAGCTGCGGATAACCCTGCAGGAACGATTTAACCGGCAGGATCCTCTCCAGCCCGGTTAAATGGCCTTGAATATCGACCTCGTAGATTAAGTTTAATATCAAACCCCAAATTTTAAAAAGCAAGGCAAATAAGAAAGAGGAGGAGAGGAGAGGGCCAAGAGCAGAGCCGTAGCAAGGGGAGCTGACACCCGGGGCGAGACGCCGCCGCGCACCCCCCCCCCCCCCGGGTGCAGCTCGGCGCACCCTCCTCACGCTGGAGCACACCCCCCCCCCGGAGCGCATACCCCCCCCCCCCCCGAGCACATACCTGCGGCGAGAGACGGGCGGGAGGGCCGATCCGCCCCGACTGCACGTTGCTGGGGTGTGTCGGCTCCGCGCTGGTTCACTGCTCTCTCTGTCCCGGAACAGGAAGTAACCTGTTCCGCGGCAGAGAGGGCAGTGCACCAGTGCGGAGCCGACACCCCCCAGCGGCGTGCACCCGGGGCGGACCGCCCCCCCCCCCCCCCTTCCTATGCCACTGGCCAAGAGACATTAGAGATTTCAGCTACGTACTACCCCTATCTTTAAAAAAAATTATGCATTTTGAAACCAACTTTAAACTTAGGATGAGATTTCTCTGCTTACAAATATCAAGTCATACAACCAAAAAACCACAACCTCTCTTTCAAGTGTCCCTGCATTATTGCACAATAGACAATGACTGCTGCCTGAGGTTGTAAAACACACAACCAGTGTAATGAAAAACAGATCACTACTTGTTTATCTATTGTTTGTTTTTTGAGAGAGAGAGAGAGAGAGTCATTTTCCCATCACTGTAGACCCTACCAAACTAACTCCTAGACTGGGATCCCAAGATCACAACCTCTCTCACATTCTCTGCTCTAAACCATGCTTCGCAATGTGTGCTGACCGAGGTTAGAAAACGTGCACAGGCTGTGTAATACGAAACGGACCACCACTTGTTTTGTCTATTGCAGTGGTCTTTGCTAATTTGTAAGCCAAGGTCACTTTAGATCCAAACGAACTGATGGAGAGTCACCAGATATCTTCTCATGCAGAGCCACAACACTGCTAATCAGTGTGTGTCAATGACATCCCCCACCCCCCAGTAGCCCACCTTCAAACCTTTTATTGGGTGTCTCCTCAAGGAGGTGGGCATTTCCAAATACATTTTGTTGTCTATTGAGAAAAGCCCTGTCCTTCAAACATGTGGCTCTTCCTCCCATTCACTTCCTCCCTTCTGTTGTGAGCTTGGGTAGAGAGACAGAGCGTAGCAAAAAAAAAAAAAGCCAGCATGATGATGAGGGCTGCCCCAGAGGTCTACAGGGGCCACCATCAGCCCCCAAGCCTTGCATTGAAGAACACTGATCTATTAGGTTTCTTGATACATGTACCTAGTGGCCTAGTGGTTAGAGCACCGGTCTTGCAATCCAGAGGCGGCTGGTTCAAATCCCACTGCTGCTCCCTGTGATCTTGGGCAAGTCACTTAACCCTCCATTGCCTCAGGTACAAACTTAGATCTGAGCCCTCCTGGGACAGAGAAACATCCAGAGTACCTGAATGTAACCCACCTTGAGCTACTACTGAAAAAGGTATGAGCAAAATCTAAATAAATAAGATTCTGGAATCTTAAAGAGTGACAAGATTCCATGCAGAATCTCAAAGAGTAGTGACATTCCATATAGAACCCCAAAGAATAGCAAGATTCTGAAGTGAAGGAGTGGCTTAATGGTTAGAGCACCAGTCTTGCAATCCAGAGATGGCCGGTTCAAATCCCACTGCTGCTCCTTGTGATCTTGGGCAAGTCACTTAACCCTCCATTGCCTCAGGTACAAACTTAGACTGTGAGCCCTCCTGGAACAGAGAAATATCCAGTGTACCTGAATATAACTCACCTTGAGCTACTACTGAAAAAGGTGTGAGCAAAATCTCAATAGATAAATGTACACACTGCACAACCAGTCATTTTCCAATGCTTATGGACAAACAGTCTGAAAGCAAAGCTAATCTGGTAGAGTAAGAGAACACACTGTGAAAAACACACTACAACCAGCTGCTCCACCATCTGATATTTTCTAGCTCTGACAATTTTACAACTCACTCTTTCATGCACATATGCTATCAGGACTTCTGTGCTTTTCTTCTCCACCTTGAATAATGCGTGCAAATCTGATCACCGTATCTCAAAAAATATATATATAATGGAATTAGCAAAGGTACAGAGAAGACCAACCAAGTGTTTAAGAAGATGGAACAACTCTCAAATAAGGAAAGGCTAATGAGGTTAAGGTTCTTCAGCCTTGGGAAGAGAGGGTTGAGGAAGGATATGACAGAGCTGTACAAAATCCTGGTGGTGTAGAGTTTGTAAACGCAAATGGACTGTGCACTCTTTCTATAAGAAAATAGATTAGAATCGTTATACCCACACTAGCCCGCTCCTCAAGTCACTTCACTGGCTCCCTGCCCACTTCCGCATTCAGTTTAAACTTCTCATACTGACCTTTAAATGCGTCCACTCTGCAGCCCCCCCCCCCATTACCTCTCCCCTCTCATCTCTCCCTACATTCCTCCCCATGAACTCCGCTCACTGGACAAATCTCTCTTGTCGTCCCCCTTCTCCTCCACTGCTAACTCCAGGCTTCGTTCCTTTTCCCTCGCGGCACCTTATGCCTGGAATAGACTTCCTGGACCTATACGTCTAGCTCCATCTCTACCTGTTTTCAAATCTATGCTGAAAACCCACCTTTTCACTGCTGCTTTTTAGCTCCTAGCCACTACTCAGTTGCCCTCCCCTTGTCCCCTCCTTCCTTCTCACCCATTACTTCCCTCACCCGTAACTGTCTTGTCTGTCTGTATTGTAAGCTCTTTTGAGCAGGGACTGTCTCTTTGTATCAGGTGTTCAGCGCTGCGTGCGTCTGGTAGCGTTATACAAATGCTAATAATAATATATATATTGTCAATTCCCACTTCAGGCACAGGCAGCTCCTTGTGACTCTGGGCAAGTCACTTTAACCCTCCATTGCCCCAGGTACAAATAAGTACCTGTATACAATATGTAAGCCGCATTGAGCCTGCCATGAGTGGGAAAGCGCAGGGTACAAATGTAACAAAAATAAAATAGATACTATTGAAGATTCTACATGGAATGTTGCTATTCCACTAGCTAGCAACATTCCATGTAGAAGCCTGCGCGGCCACATTGGTGATCTGCAAGGGCCGACTTCTACATGGAATGTTGCTAGTGGAATAGCAACATTCCATGTAGAATCTCAACTAGTAGCAACAGTGGAGGAGTGGCCTAGTGGTTAGGGTGGTGGACTCTGGTCCTGAGGAACTGAGTTTGATTCCCACTTCAGGCACAGGCAGCTCCTTGTGACTCTGGGCAAGTCACTTAACCCTTCATTGCCACATTGAGCCTGCCATGAGTGGGAAAGCGTGGGGTACAAATGGAACCCCCCCAAAAAAATCATTGGGCTGTTTCTCAAATAGTTTCAAAAGTGGCTCCTGCTTCCTCCCCAATTCAGCTCTTTTTCTATTTAACAAGTGTTGTTTCCTTGCCCCCCATAGTAACAAAATGAATGACATTCAGGACGCATTTCCATGTGTTCCATTTGGAAGAAAAAGAAAACAAACCTAGATTCATTGTTACTTTTCCCATTTGTTTCAAAATGAATGCACATCCCTAACAAATACCTTACCTTCTGTAGCAACATATGAATGCATTTTAGTTGTTAAGTTTTCTCTATTAAGAAAATATATTGCACAGAAGAGACTGAGAATTCATTTCAAGCTCAAAGTACAGACGATGTCTGTTCTAAATTGTTTTTGTATGTTGAGATTCAAATAAATAATTTTAACTACAGTCGATTCCAAGCCAAAACTGTTTATATAACTTTAACAGAAGGCACGTCTTTGCAGGAATTACTTCAATTTTATGATTCATTTTGGCTGTCCTAATTCAGGGTTCTGTATATATAAATCTGAATAAGCAGGCACACAGCCTAATAAATATTCAGAGGAAAATAAAAAATCTGTGTTCCTCTTGAGTACTTCTCACGTCCTCGTCGACCGTCAGTGCCAGTCTTGGAAGGGGCCTGTGGTTGTGACATCGTGCACAGTGATAAATTGTGTGGGGAAAAAAAGCTGATAGGAACCATTTCTGCTAAGGACCTTCTTGAACACATTATTAAATGAATAACATTTGCTCTTCATGTATTTACACAATCTCTCTTCGTAAACAGTGCACACGATTTACGACAATGCTCCCAAATTAAAAATTATTTTTTTTAAAAAAAGAACAAATTGAAAATGTGTATAAACAACATGGACCACTGCATGAAATTAAAATGTTTGGCCTGCACATTCCTAATAAACTTAGGAGCCCTTTTACTAAAGCCACGTAAGCGTCTACATGCGCCAAAATGGGGTTACCGCCTGGCTACTGCGCGGCTCTTGCGGTAATTTCATTTTTGGCGCGTGGTCGATACACACAGCCGAAAAAGAATTTTTATTTTTGGACGCGCACCAAGTGGCATTTGACGCGTGTAGGTCATTACCACCCGGTTACCGCATGAGACCTTACCGCCAGGTCAATGGCTGGCGGTAAGGTCACAGACCCAAAATGGACGCACGGCAATTTTGATTTTGCTGCACGTCCATTTTGGGCAAAAAATTTTAAAAGGCCTTTTATACAGGCGCGCTGAAAAATGGATCAGTGCGCACGCCTACACTACCGCAAACCATATTTCAGCGCACCTTAGTAAAAAGAGCCCTTAGGAGTTATGTTGTTATAGGCGCATTAACATTTTTAATGCATGTTAACCATGTACACACCTTAACCATGTACATGCCTATAATATCCCTATAGGCGTCTACATGGTTAGTATACGCGCTAAGTGTCGGTGCGCTGAAAACACTAACACACCTTAGCAAACAGGGCCCTTATTGTTTAAAAATCCCCCACTTTTAGTGCTGTTCATCAGAAAGCATTGTTTTACTAACATTGTACAAAGGCATTCCAGGCAGTGGTGTAGCAAGGGCAGGGCGGTGAGGGCGGTCCACCCCGGGTGCACGTTGCTGGAGGGGTGCAGAGAGCAGCCTCTTGCCTCTCGGCTCCACTAGTTCCCTGCTCCCTCTGCCCCGGAACAGGTTCCTTCCTGTTCCGGGGCAGAGGGAGCTAGCGGAACCGACAGCCATGCGGCTGCTCCCAGCAGCTAGGAATGCACCCAGGGTGGAGGGGTTGATGCGCCGGGGGGTGCCATTGCGCCAGAGGGGGGTGTCGTGCTTCACCCTGGGAGGATGGACGTCGCTGCATCGGGAGGAGGTGCGCAGCGGCGATCTGCCCCGGTTGGCAGCTAACCTAGGAACGCCACTAATTCCAGGGAGCAGAGTTTGGTTGGGGGGGGGGAGCAAAAATACATGAGGTTTTAAAGGGAAACGCATATGCAGAAAAGCAGGTGGAAAAATCTGAGGATACCTCTTCCCCAGGCATTTTCTTTTTTTTTTTTACATTTTAATCTTTTTATTGATTTTCAATACAAAGATAGGACAAGAATTATCAGCCATATAACAAGAAACACTGTACAAAGCAGATTAAGGGAAGTGGGGGGGGGGGGGGGGGGGAGAGGTTGTACAACAAAATACATTGCATGCATAGGCCAAAGGGTACACGAGATTCATCAGCTGAATATACTCAACATTTTACACTAGACATTGTTAAAATAAGATTCAAGTGGAAGCCACTTTTTCTCATGCAAGGCAAAAGAAATGATTTTTTAGCAAGATATTTTTCATACTTATATGTTTGAAGCAGTAAACTCCACCATTCAAAAAAAAAAAAATACTTTCAAAGGTAAGGAAATCATAGTATCAATAATGTTGCATTCATTAGATGTTAATATATTTTTAAAGCAATGGCCTTTAAGTATCACATATTTGTAAGTTATTGAACCAGAAAGATGAAAAATATCCACTATAAATGACCATATATCTTTTCAATATTTTTGGATACATATACAATCAAATATAAGATGTTTAAGATTGCCTTGTTAAGAATGACAAGACCAACACACGTTGAAATTTGAAGAATCTATTACATGCAAATTAAGAGGCGTCCACAAAGATCTACTTTCCCTTTTACCTCTGATGCACAGATCCCTTCCTTCCTCTACTACTACTACTACTACTATTTATCATTTCTATAGTGCTACAAGGCATACGCAGCGCTGTACACCAAACAGTAGCGTACCAGGGGGGGGGGTTCTTTCGCCAGGGGATCGGGGGTTCTTTCGCCGGGGGGGGGGCGTCGCGCTGTTCCGGGGGAGGGCGCTGCACCCGGGGGGCGGGGCACATCGGCGATCCGCCCCGGGTGTCAGCCCCCCTAGGAACGCCACTGACACCAAACACAAAAAAGACAGTCCCTGCCCAAAGAGCTTAGCATTACACCTGTCAGCTAATATTTATGCAAGTATCTCATTCAATATAGGAACCGGTAGTTGATATTCTTCAAACAAAAAATCTTTACATTTATTCTGTTATACAAACAGATACAAAAAATCTCTAAATTCACTTGAATGTAATTTAAAGTATCTCTCAGGCAACCTCAGCGACGCCCATTGCCAAAAAAGTTGTAAATTATGGCAATGTAACTGGCGTCCACTTCTTCATTGGTTCAGCCAATTTCTCATATATTTATAACGATTTTGTCAATTTAAATTACTTATCTTATATAGTTAGACCAGAGGGTTCAGTGCCCGACATGCATGTTTCGCCCTCCATCGAGCTGTGTCAAGGGCTATCCTCTAAAAAACAAAAACCCCATATATTAATAAATTGTCCTGGCACAAAGAAAACCTTACTTCACAAGTTATCAATAGTCCAGGTTATTTCGCAATACACTTCTCATAAAATCTTACCTACAGTCTCACCCAGCGTCAGCTCTACTTAATTATAGCGGGTTTCCCCTTTCTCAAGATGGCGCCGGCGTTCTCATCGCTTATTTAAATATAAAAGTAACCTCTGACATCATAGATCCTCCCCCGGGCTCTATTGGACCTCTAAAGTAAAGGATATACTGATCTATCCAATCAGTGACATCCATTCTAACTCAGCATTTAAGCCAGCTGGCGATACCGTATTTAAAGAAAAAATATAAAATTGTTCACGGTAATTTAGCAGTTTTTTAACTGAGCCCCCCTCCTCCCCTGTACCCACACACTCCAGGATCCTCCACCGTATATCATCTACTGTGTGTTTTTTATCTATCCAATGGGCTACTAAAGGAGCCTGCATATTCTGAGTAGTAATTCTGGATTTATGTTCCGTTAAGCGAACTTTAATTGGTCTACTACTGCGTCCTATATAAATCAGTCCACAGGGACATATAATACTGTATATAACATTATTCGAGTCACATGTAACTCTATCCCTTAACCCAATAGTACTATCTTTACCAGGAGCCCACCAAGTAGGGCCCATTATTCCTGATTTACACCATTGGCAATGACCACATTCTATCTGCTTGCCTCTTATATCAGTCTTACTAGAGTAGAGAAATTTTTTCCTAGCTAACATCTCTCCTATTGTTTTCCCCCTAGTGTATGCAATGCGGGGAAATTCTGAAAAACATGGAAAGAGTTGTAAAATATGCCAATGAGTTTTAATACTATGTATCAGCTTCTGGCTTATTAGCGTAAATACGCTAATAAGCCAGAAGCTGATACATAGTATTAAAACTCATTGGCATATTTTACAACTCTTTCCATGTTTTTCAGAATTTCCCCGCATTGCATACACTAGGGGGAAAACAATAGGAGAGATGTTAGCTAGGAAAAAATTTCTCTACTCTAGTAAGACTGATATAAGAGGCAAGCAGATAGAATGTGGTCATTGCCAATGGTGTAAATCAGGAATAATGGGCCCTACTTGGTGGGCTCCTGGTAAAGATAGTACTATTGGGTTAAGGGATAGAGTTACATGTGACTCGAATAATGTTATATACAGTATTATATGTCCCTGTGGACTGATTTATATAGGACGCAGTAGTAGACCAATTAAAGTTCGCTTAACGGAACATAAATCCAGAATTACTACTCAGAATATGCAGGCTCCTTTAGTAGCCCATTGGATAGATAAAAAACACACAGTAGATGATATACGGTGGAGGATCCTGGAGTGTGTGGGTACAGGGGAGGAGGGGGGCTCAGTTAAAAAACTGCTAAATTACCGTGAACAATTTTATATTTTTTCTTTAAATACGGTATCGCCAGCTGGCTTAAATGCTGAGTTAGAATGGATGTCACTGATTGGATAGATCAGTATATCCTTTACTTTAGAGGTCCAATAGAGCCCGGGGGAGGATCTATGATGTCAGAGGTTACTTTTATATTTAAATAAGCGATGAGAACGCCGGCGCCATCTTGAGAAAGGGGAAACCCGCTATAATTAAGTAGAGCTGACGCTGGGTGAGACTGTAGGTAAGATTTTATGAGAAGTGTATTGCGAAATAACCTGGACTATTGATAACTTGTGAAGTAAGGTTTTCTTTGTGCCAGGACAATTTATTAATATATGGGGTTTTTGTTTTTTAGAGGATAGCCCTTGACACAGCTCGATGGAGGGCGAAACATGCATGTCGGGCACTGAACCCTCTGGTCTAACTATATAAGATAAGTAATTTAAATTGACAAAATCGTTATAAATATATGAGAAATTGGCTGAACCAATGAAGAAGTGGACGCCAGTTACATTGCCATAATTTACAACTTTTTTGGCAATGGGCGTCGCTGAGGTTGCCTGAGAGATACTTTAAATTACATTCAAGTGAATTTAGAGATTTTTTGTATCTGTTTGTATAACAGAATAAATGTAAAGATTTTTTGTTTGAAGAATATCAACTACCGGTTCCTATATTGAATGAGATACTTGTGTGGATATATAAGGGACCGGTTTAGATTTTGTATAAATTAGCCACGGTGGAGCTAATATTTATGGACACATTCATTTAATCCAAGTCTAAGGTGTTCACTTGAGACATGGAGCACTTTGAAATGAATGAAAGCAGGCCTGACTGAAAAGTAAAAAGCATATAGCAAGGGCGGCAGACCTTCTTTTGAGTCAAAATGTCACTGACAATATAATGACAGAATCCAAGGTTTACATTTTCAGCTAAATGGCAACAGAGAAAAACTCCTTGTTGTACTGGAAGGATTTCAGAAGGAAGCTAGAAAGTCATAAATTTAAAAAGACTCAGAGAAAATATTTCTTCTCAACGTGTAATTAAACTCTGGAATTTGTTGCCAGAGAATGCAGTAAAAGTGGTTGGCTTAGCGGGGTTTAAAACAGGTTTGGATGGCTTCCTAAAGGAAACGTTCATAGACCATTACTAAAATGAACTTGGGGAAAATTCACTGCTTATTTCTAGAACAAGCAGCATAAAATATATTGTACTGTTTTGGGATCTTGCCAGGTACTTGTGACCTGGATTGGCCACTGCTGGAAACAGGATGCTGGGCTCGATGGACCTTTGGTCTGTCCCAGTGTGAAATACTTATGTACTTTGGATTCTGAATGGAATCTTGCTACACTTTGAAATTCTGCATGGAATTTTGTTATTCTTTAGAATTCTAGAATCTTGCTACTCTTCGGGGTTCTACGTGGAATGTTGCTACTATTTGAGTTTCTCCCAGGTATTTGTGACCTGGATTGACCACTGTTGGAAACAGGATGTTGGGCTTGATGGACCTTTGGTTTGCCCCAATGTGGCAATACTTATGTGCTCTGGATTCTGAATGGAATCTTGCTACTCTTTGGGGTTCTTCATGGAATGTTACTACACTTTGAAATTCTGCATGGAACCTTGTTATTCTTTAGAATTCTAGAATCTTGCTACTCTTTGGGGTTCTACATGGAACGTTGCTACTATTTGAGTTTCTCCCAGGTATTTGTGACCTGGATTGGCCACTGTTGGAAACAGGATGCTGGGCTTGATGGACCTTCGGTCTGTCCCAGTATCACAATACTTATGTACTTATGTAAGGTGCCATGTGGCGGGTGCCAGATCATTTTGGCTTTCTGAATATCATGCTCCTAGCCAAACAGTGGAGCTAACCACTTTTGTTCTGCTGAACACTTAGAAAGTTGACAAATGCCTGTAGGACACTTCCTGTATTTTTTTTTTACATCAGAAGATGTAGTGGCTTATGTTGTTAATTTATATTCTGACTACTATAATCTAAACTCTACTGTACAGATTTCAACAAGTTTTTTTTTTTTCATCTTTAACTCTACTGTACGCTGCAGGCTACATTTCTCACTGTCATTTGTGTGATCTGCTTGCCAATGAATGCCTACCTGGAGGACACGTGTAATTGAAAATGACACTCTTTTTTCCGAGGATTAAAATTTGTAAAAAAAAAAAATAATAACCTTGAGGAAGAGACTTCCAGCCTTCACCGGTTCAGACCAGTTGTCTGCAAACCTAATATCCCCTCTCTACCAAAACAAAGAAATCATCAACACCAAGAATTTGAAAATGTTCAACCAAGAAGACAAGATTGTAGTTGGAAAGAAGGTGAAAAGTGAGGATAGCTCACAAATT
The DNA here is from genome assembly GCF_901765095.1 of Microcaecilia unicolor. Lineage (NCBI taxonomy): Eukaryota > Metazoa > Chordata > Amphibia > Gymnophiona > Siphonopidae > Microcaecilia > Microcaecilia unicolor. The sequence goes on from NC_044039.1 coordinate 20,968,582, forward strand.
CTGATGTGAATAACGTGTATTAGGGACATTAGTTTGCAGTTTGTTACAGGGGCGTAGCCAGATAACAGCTTTTGGGTGGGCCTAGGCAAGAAACGGGTGGGCACCAAGTGTTCTTACCAACCCCCACCAGAAAAATATCTGAGCTGACGGGAAAGTGCTTCTTTCCACCTTGGCAGTCTGCAGTAGGCATGCGCTGAAAACTGAGCATGCACAGGTGCCAGTATTGAGGAGAGCAGCGTTTTAATTACTATCAGGGGGATGTCTTCAGCTGGCGGAGCTTGGGATCCCCACCAGCTACCGCTAAACGTGTGCTACTGTTGGGTGGGCCTGAGCCCTGGCCCTGGCCCACCCAGGCCCACCTGTGGCTACGCCACCGGTTTGTTAATAAGCCTTAAAAAAGTGCACCCTACAATTGATTTACTGCAGATCAATCTATGAATTAACATTCTTTCCTTCCTAGATACCTTATTCCAGGAGTACTCAAAGGGATCCACAGGCCAGTCAGGTTTTCAGAATATCCCTAATTAAAATCCATGGAGGTGACGGGCATGCAAATCTCTGTCATGCATATTCATTAGGGATATTCTGAAACCCCAACCAGCCTATGAACCCCCAAGACAGGTTTCAGTACCCCTGCCTTATTCCATACTGTACTTCGCGTGCCCTCCGCTCATCTCAACAAAATCTTCTGCGCATTCCCTCTTTTTGTCACGTCTTACATAAGTGCATAAGCGTTGCCATACTACCAAAGGTCCATCAAGCCCAGCATCCTGTTTCCAACAGTGGCCAATCCAGGTCACAAATACCTGGTAAGTTCCCAAAAAAGCACAAAACATTTTATACTGCTTATCCCAGAAATAGTGGATTTTCCCCAAGTCCAATTTAATAATGGTCTATGGACTTTTCCTTTAGGAAGCCATCCAAACCTTTTTTTTAAACTCTGCTAAGCTAACCGCCTTTACCACATTCTCTGGCAACGAATTCCAGAGTTTAATTACACGTTGAGTGAAGAAAAAGTTTCTCCAATTCATTTTAAATTCACTACATTGTAGCTTCATCGCACGTCCCCTAGTCCTAGTATTTTTGGAAAGCGTAAACAGACGCTTCATGTCTACTCATTCAACTCCACTCATTATTTTATAGGCCTCTATCATATCTCCCCTCAGCCGCATTTTCTCCAAGCTGAAGAGCCCTAGCCGCTTTAGACATTCCTAATAAGGAAGTTGTCCCATCCCCTTTATCATTAGATAATTTTACAGACTTGATATTTAATGTCACAGGTCCTAATCTCTGAAATAATCTCCCCCTTTCTCTACATCCAGAGCGGTCTTACACTAAATACAAATCTACCCTTAAAGCCTCCCTTTTTCAAAAGACATTTGACTGCTGAAAATAGCTGCTGCGGATGTTATTATTATTATTAATTACATTTGTACCCCGCGCTTTCCCACACATGGCAGGCTCAATGCGGCTTACATAGTAACATTAAAAAGAAATACAAGTCGTAAGGAAAAATATGCAATTAGTAACAAACGTAATATTAATAGGGTAGAGGATAGGTAAATTGAGCAGAGGAGGAATTAGGTGTAATAATAAGTAGAACATAGGAGGAATAGTGTAAAAGGAAATGGGCGCTGGGAGATAGACGTAGAAAGATAGGGATGAATATATGAGAGGAAAAGATTATGGATAACAATAAGAATAATGGGAAACATGGTCAATATAAAACAATCGATGGCAAGAGTTAAGTGGGCATACTTTAGTTAGTCGAATGTTCTGGAGATATAGCGGGGGGACGAAGCATCTCCCCCTTTCCTTTACTGAAGGCAATTCCTCCTTTTTGCTCCTTTAATTGATATGATTAATTTAAGTTGGAAACTGCTTGGGTAGCCCGTTTGTCAAGCGGTATATCAAGAATAAATGAACCTTGAACCTTGGTAGCGTTGATTGCTGTGCATTAAAAGATATATATTTAAAACAGTTACCTAAAATTGATGAAGAAAGTCCAATGTTCTGAAAATGAATTAAAAATATTTGTCTGTCTATATCCCTACCATGTATTAAAAGAGGAGATATATTAGGGGATTGGGTTAATGGGGTACTTATACATGACAAGTGGATTTCGTTCCTGGCGAGTAAACTCTGAAGAAGCTTCTGAATCTCTGCTAAAATGTATGAGTAAAAGTGTCGATAAAGGTGAGCCAGTTCCTAAAGTTTTCCTCAGAAACATTTCCTCAAATTATTACTTTAAAAGGAGTGAAGCCTGTGAAAATTGGGATTAATTTAATCAGTGGGATCTGAGTTAGAGACTTAAGTATATGTATTGTTAAATAACTTCTGGTTTTTAAGAGAGAGAGAATGTAATCAGATCTATTATTTCTAACTAATATTGGACAATAAGTATGTTTTCAATGAAATGATTTGACTATACACCATATTGGCCTTGAAGAAACCAACCAGATGATCAATGTGGAATAATGAATTAGACGAGTAATATCTGGGGATAATCAGATTAATACCACTTTTTTTTTCTGTTTACTGTTTAATTGATCTCCTTGTCTTGTTTCACTCTCCCTATTTAGTGAATTACCTGATTGAAATAATTCCTATATATTACCTTCTCTGTATTTCTGGCAAGTTGTTTTATCGCTTGTAAAAATTTAAATGGTTATAAATAAAATTTAAAAAACAAAGTGAGCCAGTTGATGTAGTGTATCTAGATTTTCAGAAACCTTTTGACAAAGTTCCTTATGAGAGACTCCTGAGAAAATTAAGAGTCATGGGGTAGGAGGCAATGTCCTTTTGTGGATTAGGAATTGGACAGAAAACGGAGGTTAGGATTAAATGACCCTTGTTCTCAATGGAGGAGGGTGAATAGTGGAGTGCCACGGGGATCTGTATTGGGACTGGTGCTATTTAACATATATTTATAAATGATAAGAAAATCAGAATGACCAGTGAGATGATTAAATTTACAAATGACAAAAAAAAACTATTTAAGATTGTTAAAACACACGCGGACTGTGAAAAATTGCAGGAAGACAATAGGAAATTGGAAGACTGGGCGTCAGAATGGCAGATTAAATTTAAATTGGACAACTGCAAAGTGATATGCATTGAGAAGAATAATCCAAATCATAGTTATCTGACGCTAGGGTCCACCTTGGGAGTCAGCGCCCAAGAAAAAGATTTAGATGTCCTTGACTTCAATATGCTAAACTTTTCTGCCCAGTATGTGACGTGAGCATGAAAAGCAAACAGGATGCTAGGAAATATTTGGAAAAGGATGGTAAATGAGAGCAAGAATAATATAATGCCTCTGTATTGCTCCATGGTGTGACCTCTCCTTGAATATTGCGTTCAATTCTGGTTTGCCGTATCTCAAAAAAGATGTAGCAGAATTAGAAAAGGTTCAAAGAAGAGCGACCAAAATGATAAAGGGGATGGAACACCTCTCGTATGAGGAAAGGCTAAAGAGGTTAGGACTCTTCAGCTTGGAAAAGAGACGGACGAGGTCTACAAAATCCTGAGTGGTGTAGACCGGGTAAAAGTGAATCGATTTTTCACTCTTTCAAAAAGTACAAAGACCAGGGGACAGTCAATAAAGTTACATAGAAATACTTTTAAACCAAATAGGAGGAAATATTTTTTCACTCAAAGAATAGTTAAGCTCTGGAACTCATTGCCAGAGGATGTGGTAGCAGCAGTTAGTGTATCTGGGTTTTAAAAAGGTTTGTTGAAGTATCCTGTAAATAAATAAGTACATAAGTAATGCCACACTGGGAAAAGACCAAGGGTCCATCGAGCCCGGCATCCTGTCCATGACAGCGGCCAATCCAGGCCAAGGGCACCTGGTGAGCTTCCCAAACGTACAAACATTCTATACATGTTATTCCTGGAGTGGATTTTTCCCAAGTCCATTTAGTAGCGGTTTATGGACTTGTCCTTTAGGACACCGTCTAACCCCTTTTTAAACTCTGCCAAGCTAACCGCCTTCACCACGTTCTCCAGCAACGAATTCCAGAGTTTAATTATGCATTATAATGTGAGCAAATGTGAGCAAAAAGAAGACTGATGAAGAGGCAGGTGAGATATGGGCTCATGTGCTCATATGAAATGAATCACCGTTGAGGTCTGATTTTGCTGATTGAGATGATGCAAGCCTAAATTAAAAGCACATATTTCATCTGCTGTGCTAGTATTCGGGAAGGAAAAGTAGGCAACTACTTTTCTTGGTAGCACTGTTCTCTCTAAGCTGAGCAGGAGTCCTCCATCTACTGTCCTGCCAGTGGGTGGTGCTGTTTCACTATCACATTTTCAATAGTGAGAGACAGGCAAGCTGTGCAAGACTCCAGGGAACCTGCCCCTAGCGATTGAAAACACAGCATTGAAGCCCCCCCGCCCTCCCCCCCAGCAGCAGTGCAGTTAGAGGACTTCTGCTCAGCTTAGAAGGAACAGTGCTCGGTAAAATCGGCTCCTACCAGCTGAACAGTTACAGAATTGCACTTTAAGAGACTAATTCTCAAAAGATCCTCTAAAGTTAGGTGCCGGGATGATAAATGTTAAGTGTGAATGCGATATCAGCCATTGCGCATAAAATTGCTCTTACAGAATGCTATCGTAAGTCATGAGTTACACGCCTAACTTGCACTTAAATGCTGTTAGATAGGTCCATAACTGATAGTAATCTAAAACCCATGCACACATGTGCTAGACATGCACTGACCCACCCATGCCCCACCCAGGTTCACATCCCCTTCCATGTACATAAATTTGCACACACAATTTGCAGAATCCCGACTAAAGGCAGGTATGCATTTAACTGCTAATTTGTTCCAATTATAGCCAATACATTTTTAAAAGTTTCTGAAAAAGAGATAGTGATAAATAAAGGAAAACCCAAACATTGCGTTCTTGAAAAACAAAGCTTACGACCAGGGGTGTGCTGGTAAATTTTTAACAACAGGCTCTTTCTCTGGATGTAGCCAGCTTTGCAGTTGGAAGGGCCAGGGGTGGCCGGGGGGGGAGGTGGGGGGGTGGAGAGCAAAACTTGCCTCTCTTTCCTCCCTCCCTTCGTGCGGTCACGCTAGGCATATCTTTGCTGGCAGCCAATAAATGGACTGCCACCACTCCCAACATCTTGCTCTGAGCAGCATGTTGGAACTTCTTTCACATGCTGGAGAAGTCCCAGCCTGCTGCTTAGAGCTGGAAACAAAGAGCAGGGAGCAGCAGCAGTCTATTTACTTGGCTGGCAGAGCTCAGCATCCCCACCAGTAAAGTAAAAGAGAATTCAGCAGGGGGCCCAAGCCCACATTTTGGGAGCCAGTTGTTAAAGTAGCCATGGAGGGCCCTACTTTAACAACCGGCTCCCAAAATTCTAAAAAACTTAACAACCGGCTCTTGCGAGCCTGTGAGAGCCTGCTCCAGCACACCACTGCTTACGACCTTGACATGATATCGTCAATAATTCTTCAGCTCCCTCAGAATTTGCTCCATATAAGACTTTATGAATCAGGCTAATGATTTTAAACTGAGTACGTTTTTGAACAGTCAACCTATGCAAAATCCCTCAAGACTGGAGAATCAAATGTATTCAGTCCAAAAATCAATCTTGCTGCTGTATTTTGCAGAAATTGTAAACGTTTCTGCAACTCAACTATGTACTAACTGATTAGCTCAGGATTAGCACGTGAGTCCTTCTGCCCAGTGGTGTTCCTATGTTGGTTGCCACCTGGGGCAGATCGCCACTGCGCACCCCCTCCCAGCGCATTACTCCCCGGCGCATCATCTCCACCCCCCAGCACATCACCTCCTAGGGGTGCAAGGAGCAGTCGCATGGCTGTCGGCTCTGCCAGTTCCCTGCCCAGAACAGGAAGTAATATCAGAGGGAGCAGGGAACCGGTGGAGCAGACAGCCGCGTGGCTGCTCCCTGCACCTCCTTGCAGCATGCACCCAGGACGGACCACCCCCACTGCCCCACCCTTGATACGCCACTGCTTCTGCTTATAAAATAAGTGGCGGTAAGGGCTTACGCACCAATTTCTATTAATGGCCGTGTGCTAATAGCAACATTAGCTCATGGCCATTACACCACTCGAACCAAAAGTACTCAGCGGTTCACAACAAGACATTCATTTAAAAAAACATAATTATAACATACTAGACAGACCATAGTGAAAATATATTATATCCTCATACAATCAGAACTGATCTAAAATCTGTCAAAAAACCTTAGGAGGGGGAAACAGAACTTTCTATGCTCCAAATGCCTTCCAAAACAATAAAGTTTTTAACTCTTTTTTAAACAGATCAACAGTTTTTATTGTTCGCAGACTCAGTGGTAAGTTGTTCCATAATTTAGGACCAATAACTTTAAAAATAGTAGAACGATACTCTTTTTTCTAATCTAGCAACTGTAAAAGAAGGATCTTCCAATAGGCTGGCATCACAGGATCTCAAAATTCTTGCTAGCTGATAAATACACAAAGTTAAACCGAACATAGGTGATACCAAATTGTCCAAAACTCTAAAAACTAATAATAACATCTTAAAAGTTATTCTCTGTTTAATCTGAAGTCAATGAAGCTTCTGCAAAACTGGAATGACATGGCAATATCGTGAATATCCAGAAAGCACACAAGCTGCTGGAATTTGGAAGGTCTTCAAGGTTCGTTCACGAAGTCCCACTAACAGGCCATTGCAATAATCGAAGCATGGCATGATCACACTTTGAAGAACTAATCTACATTTTGAAAAATTTAGCAAATCACGCAATCTCCTCACTAACATACGTTTACTAAAAACACTAAACCAATCAGCTTCATTACTTGGGGCTCGATAGAAAATATAGCACAAGGAGTGGCCTAGTGGCTCGAGCACTAGTCTTAACATTCAGAGGTGGCTGGTTCAAATCCCACCACTGCGCCTTATAGTCTTGGGCAAGTCACAACCCTCCATTGCCTCAGGTACAAACCTAAGGGCTCCTTTTACTAAGCAGAAGTAAGCCTAACGTGGGCTTACCGCTGGCCTAGAGGAAGCACCGCAGCAGCCCAGCGGCACATCCCACCCCCAGCGAGCCAGAGTGTACCCAACGGTAATCGAGAAGTGCTGAAGTTTATTAATAAACACCATAAAATAAGACTTTACACAACATAGACATAATTGAAATCTTATCACTTGACTGATCAACCTCCTTACCACTAATGAATAAGCATAACCACTTCAATCTCTATGTTGAATATAGTCTCTCCATAGTCGATGACCTAAAGAATGATACAACCCAATTTCATACTCAGGAACGTTCATGTATTACCATAATTTATTCTTCCTTAACATGATCTGCTGTAGAGAGTGTGAACCCCGCTTTGTTTTTCACGTATGTTATGTTACATGTATGTTACCATGTATGTATGCAACTTAACTCATTACCATTTGTAATTCTGTTACCCGGAAATGGCAACCGCCATTACGGCAAATGTAAGCCACATTGAGCCTGCAAATTGTTGGGAAAATGTGGGATACAAATGCTACAAATAAATAAAATAAATCAGTAGCTCAGAAAAGGAGAAACAAAACAGATCTGGTTGCCCTCTGTTTCAGGTTGCCACTGAACTGCTACACGTACTCTGCAACCTGGATCTTCAGTCTGAAGCCATCTCTAATTTATTCAGTCTTCATGTGCGGCATGATCAGTTTATAAAACATTCATTTGCATTCTCATGTGCTCAGTCAAAATGGTTTTATACCATGGTTTGTGGAAGGTTGTGACATAACACTGTAGCACCACCTGGTGGATTTCAGAAAGTAGGGCACAAGCTTTAGACCATGTCTTCTTTCTGATAACCGATGTGGTAGACTGTACATTATTGTTACATTGTGTCTTTCGAAAAGGTGCAATTATCAACCTAATAAATATTGAATGATTAAAAAAAAAAAGTAGGGAACAAACTGTGGAGAAAATTGTGGACCTCAGCCTGGGTATTGTTATGTGAAGCTGCGCTATTCATTTGATTATATTCTACTTGAAACCAACCAACCACAAGGGAGTTACTGTAATATATACCCCCTGGAGATTGAGTAACATAATATTGCATAACAAAGCCAAATACTGTACCCTTATTTTATCACTGCAGAATGCAAAAAGTTACCAAACTTTCACTGGCTTTCATGCAAATGTATAGATTCTCATAATACAAAAAGGAGGCATGTTTTCAGTTGGGGTGGGGGGAAAGGCAACCCAGTCATTTTGCCAAGGTTGCTTTTACCGATGGGCAAAGGGGACAGTGTCCCATGCTCAGCATAACAGGAAGCCCCCGCATGTAAATGTGACCTCTGGTCCAGCATTTTCCTTCCCTCTTATCCCCTCCCTTGGTGCAGCAACTTCCCAAATATAAAAAGCAGCGTAAAGGCCTGATGCAACTGAGTCCGTGCCGCTGATGGGTGTGTTGGTCCTACTACTACTACTTAACATTTCTAGAGCGCTACTAGGGTTACGCAGCGCTGTACAAATTAACAAAGAAGGACGGTCCCTGCTCAAAGGAGCTTTTGACATCACTGTTGGTTTCTAAGGGGCAGGACCAGTGGACTGACGTAGTTCAGCACCTTAATGGTGTTTTTTAATCCCTGGGAAGCAATGTAAGCTGTGTTGCTGAGGGGGGGTTATGGTGCTGCTGGACTGGAGGAAGGGGTCCTAGCCTCAAAAGTTTGCTCAGGGTTCTATAGTAGAGAGCTGCACGGGAACAGGGATAGCGGGGAATCCTGCAGGGATCCCCTCCAGGTCTGTGGGGATCCCCCTGGGATGGATCCAGGTCCTTCGGGGTTCCCACGGAAGCATACAGCGAACCGAGCTTCGCTTTCCCTCACCCGAGCTGCAGGGTGCCCTCTCCACATGTACCACCTGGTGGTCTAGTGGCTTCTTTGGGGCAGGAAAGACCCCTAATCTTTCCTACCCAATGTCGCTGATCATCTCACTGCCATCGCTTGTTTAAAATGGCTGCAGAGACTTGAAGCAGTAGCCTCACAAGACTTCCTCCACAAACACTAGAGGAGGAAAATATGTTTCTTCTTTTCATTTTAAAAATGTTTTCTTTACGAGGGTAGAACACCTTAGTGAAAGCAAGAGAGTATCAGGGCAGCTGATCAAACTGGGCATCTGTAGGAGCTAGCAACAATATGACAGGGCATTGCCAGTGTATACAGGAGAGTGGGCTGAGCTGCAGCAGAGTGTGGCGCAGGTAGTGCAGCCAGAACCATAGCCATGGGTGGGCCTGAGTCATCCTGGACCCACTCACCTTCACCCCAGGTCCACCCAGAAGTGGGTCACCCTAGACACCCACAGTTCAGCATGCCCCTCTTTCTTGCAAGCATGGTATCTCTGTGTCTTCCTCCCTCCCACGGACCTTCCAGCTTATTTCATCAGTGCCAGCAGCAAATCATACAGGCCGGCTCTGGGGTCTTTCCTCTGCCATGTCTCACCCACGCCCATGAAACAGGAAGTTGCTTGGAAAAATACTGACGGAAGAAAATGCAAACTGATGACACAGTTCCTGTGGCACACGGAAGGCCCTGGAACTGGCCTGCATGAGTCACTGCACGTACTGATGAAGTACATTGCAAGCAGGGGCGTATCTGCATGGGGCCACAGGGGCCTGGGCCCCTGCGGATTTCGCCCTGGACCCCCCTACCGCCGTCACCCCTCCCCCGCCATCACCTACCCCCGCCGAGGTCCGCTTCCTCCTGCCTGCCGGTGCCTTTTACTTCAGCTGGCGGGGGACCCCAACCTCTGCCAGCCCAGCCAAGGTCTTGTTTAAGTTTTCTTCCTCGTGCGTCGTGCTGTTAAAAGCTGCATCCCTTCCCTTCCAGTTTTGGACAGAGTCTGATGTCGCAGCACGTTGACGGCAGAGGGGGGGGGGGTTGATGGCGGTGGGGGGGCTATAATGTGCCCCCTCACTCTAGCCCCTGCCCCCCCCTACCGCTGAACCTCAGATATGCCCCTGATTGCAAGGACTGCGGCAAGGGAAGGAGGAAGACGCAGAAGTGTCAGAACCACAGGCAGAAGAGGGAAGGGAAGGGAGAGAGAGATGCCGGACCATGGGGATGAAGGGAAAAAGGGGAGAAATGCTCACTGGGAAGGCAAAGCCAAGCATCTGCTTTGGCAAAATTATTCTTTTTTTTTTAGCCTTCCTGCCACTGCCATTGTAGTTTAGGATAGAGAATCTCAGGCCAGAGTCAGTGTCTTCCCTTGAGCTCTTCAAGAGGGCACTGTCTCTGCAAATGATACAATATGCTACTGTTCAAATGATAGCCCACTAGTTTTCCTCTGCAGATGGTTTTCGACAGTACATGCATTCTGCCTGATTGCGCAAGTGATCATTTATGAGACTTTCATCAGGGGTTGAAGACATGATTTTTTTTTTTAGGCAGGCTTTTCCAGAGATGTAGGATGGCAATTGTAGCTTGGTTTACTTTTACAGGATTTCTGTATGGGAGGGGGTTATGATTTAATGGAACTATTGTGTTGTATATTTACGTGTCCGTGAACTGCTTTGGATCCTGAGATACAGACAGTTTATATGAATAAATAAAGATGATTCTCAAGTGCTTTAAAATACCTCCATGCCTCTGATTTTTAACAGGACTTCTCTGGGGGCCTGCTGCTGCTACAAATGTTGCTGAGAGCCAAGCATGGGATGAAAGATCAAGGGCATTCCTCATATGCTACATTATTTATGTATTTATTTATTTGTTTATTTTTACATTTATTTCCCACATTTTCCCACCTATTTGTAGGCTCAATGTGGCTTACATAGTACCGGAGAGGCGTCTGCAGACTCCGGTGTGAACAAATACAAAGTGATGTTGTGGTAAGATCAAGTTCATGTGGCACAGCCACATTAGGGCATCGTATAACGGAAGAGTTGTGTTACGTTCATTATGTACTTTAGTTTTGTTGTGTTGCAGAGATCAGGCATTTATGTTGGATCAGTAGGGTATGCCTTTTTAAACGGGTTAGCTTTTAGTGTTTTCCGGAAGTTTAGGTGATCGTATGTAGTTTTCAAGGCTTTTGGTAATGCGTTCCACAGTTGTGTGCTAATGTGGGAAAAACTGGATGCGTAGGTTGATTTGTATTTGAGTCCTTTGCAGCTTGGGTAGTGCAGAGATTTAGGTACGATCGTGTTGATTCGGATGTGTTTCTAGTTGGTAGGTCGATTGTCTGTCTGCTTCACCTGGCAGTATCACCACACCAGACCAAAACTCTGCCTTTGAAGCTATTGAATCACACATTTGAGAGAGTAGCTCCTAAATATCTGAGCCCTAAGCATTTGCCTAATTTGTTTATCCCTTAATCCTCTCCTGATTGGTATTGATCCCTTTTGGATTGCATTTCCATTACCCTTCATTTGAAACTACCTAGAGAATTGTTTCCCCTCATTCCAGCTCATTCAGCCCAGTTATTGCAATGCTACTCCTCGGTTAGAGATGTGACCCCTATATACTTTGATAGAATAAAGCTGTGTATTAATCAAACTGACATTTTGATCTGTCCAATTTTTCTGTCAGTTTTTGATGACGGCGCGTTTGTGAAACCACAGCAGGCTGTCAGTAAATGTATTGATTTGTCTTCTGCATGGCAACCGAGGCTGTGAAGCAGGGGGAGGAGTTTTCTGAAGAGGGTGATATATCAATGGGTGTTTCCTTCGTTTTAGGAGTGAGTTGTGAGAGGCTGTCAAAGAAAACAGCGCTTAGTGGTGAGGGAAAGCCGTGAGAGATTTGAGAGAGTTGAATTCACTGACATTGTGTAGCTGTCCCTGAGGGAAAGGGAAGGGAATCATGGTAACATAGTAAATGACACTGGGCCTTCAAGACTGAGACAACAGGAGTATTTTATTGATAAATGACCCAGGGTCATTTATTATTTTTTTTGTTTTATTTATGCAATTTTAAATTTCACAAGAAAGTATCTTGTTACATGTAACACTAGGTACATTTGTGAAACATATAGTATATGTATACTTAAAGCAAAACACAGGAAATTCAAAATAAATCACAATGTCACTACCTTAGACCTCAATTTAAATTCTGGAGGAGGAGAAAATAGAGATTCAGGGAATCTAATAATTGAATAATGATAAACATAGAAAGGCATTGGCCCTAACATCCACCTTCTTCCTTTAGATCTGGTATCAAGACTTGACAATCTTTTTCATACCTATGAATTCTCTTAAATGATTCGGTACAAAGAAAACATATTTTACGCCCAAGTATTTTACTATACATTTACATGGGTATGTAAGCAAAAAGGTTGCACCCAATGACCTCGTTTCTTCCCTCAATACCAGGAATTGTTTCCTTCTTTCCTGTGTTGTTCTTGCAACATCTGGAAAGATCCACAATTTCTGACCACAGAACTTTTGTTGAGTATTTTTAAAGTATAATCTTAATACAGAGTTAAAGTCTTGCTCGAATACAAACGAGATTAATAGAGTAGCTCTATTAGTTACCTCAGTCAATGAGTCCTCTAGAATAAGTGAAATGTCTTTCAGTTCCCCAGAATTTTCTTGATCTAAAGGTCCAGGAATCTCTTCTTGGGTTTTCTTAACCGGAAGAAAAAAAATCTTATTTATTGGAGGTATATTTTGATTGGAGAATTTTAGATTTTCAACAAGAAATTTTTTAAACATGTCCAATGGCGAGACTCCTATTGGCTTTGGAAAATTCAGGATTCGCATATTTAATCTTCTATTATAATTTTCAAATTGTTCTATCTTCTGATGAATATTTGTGTTATCTTTCATTATTACTGTAACATTTTCTTTAATCCTTTGGATCTCATCTTGAGACTTCTTCTCTTGATCTTTAAAGTCCTGTTTCAGCTTATCAACTGATTTAGAAAGTTGGTCAACAATAGTTACTAGATTTTTAGTTTCTTGCGTTGAATTTATAATCAGGGCTTGCATCTTTTCCATCGCAGTCCAAAGAGTGTCAAGGGTTACTACCCTGGGCGGGACAGACCCTCTTCCCGATGTTAAATCACCTTCCACTGCCGTCTTCATCTCCGAGGGGGGGGCCCTCTCTACTGCCCGCAACTTCCCCGACTTCCGGGTTGTATGGTGCAGCACTCCCCTCGCGTGTTCGAGCAGGGCAGGGCGGATTACCAGAATCCGGAGAGGATAACGAGGTCTCAAACTCCAGCGACGCCAGGCTCCCTGCACCTGTGTCTAGCGGAACTCCTCCTCCGGTTTGTTCAGGTAGGCGCCGGGTTGCAAAACTATCGATTGTTCGCTGCCCAGGGGACGATGTACGAGCCTGAGAGAGCGAGGCTTTAACAATCCCCTTTCTTTTTGAATGTGGCATCTCTAGTAAAGGAAAAAGGAAAAACGGCAGCAGAAGATCTGTTCGAGCGTCTTGCTATACTCGGCATGTCGGCGCCATCTTAACTCCTCCCCCCTGACCCAGGGTCATTTATTAATAAAATACTCCTGTTGTCTCAGTCTTGAAGGCCCAGTGTTGCTCCTTTTTGCTTGTATACTTTCTATGTATGCTGGTTACCCTCTCTGTTTGGCTTGACCATAGTAAATGACGGCAGATAAAGACCTGTAGGGTCCATCCAGTCTGCCCAACAAGATAAATTCATTATGTATGGTATGCAATACTTTATATGCATAACCGAGTTTGATTTGTCCTTGACATTTTCAGGGCACAGACCGTAGAAGTCTGCCCAGCACTGCTCTTGTACTAAAATTTCTGTAGATGACGACAGATAAAGACCTGCACGGTCCATCCAGTCTGCCCAACAAGATAAACTCATGTGCTACTTTATATGTGTACCTGACCTTGATTTATCCTTGCCATTTTCAAGGCATAGACCCTAGAAGTCTGCCCAGTACTTGCCCCACCTCCCAACCACCGATGCTGCCACCCAATCTCCGCTAAGCTTCTGAGGATCCATTCCTTCTGAACAGGATTCCTTTATGTTTATTCCACGCATTTTTTAATTCCATTATCATTTTCATCTCCACCACCTCCTGCTTAGGGTTACTATACGTCCGGATTTACCCGGACATGTCCTCTTTTTGAGGACGTGTCCGGGCGTCTGGACGGATTTGGCCAGCCTGCCCGTTTATCCGGATTTCTGGACAAACGGGCTGGCTGGCGGGCGCGGGACTCCTCTCCCCTACTCTACTCTACTATCCCTGGTGGTCTAGAGGTACCTCTCCGTCTACCGCCGAGAGTTGAAGCAGCCTCGCGAGACTTCAACTCTCGGTGGCCATTTTGAAACGCCGAGAGCCGGACTCACAGGATGCAGGGCAGCTGGCAGCAACGCTCCGGGCAGGAAAGAGGGGGCTCTTTCCTGCCCCGAAGAGGTACCTCTAGACCACCAGGGATAGTAGAGTAAGGGGAGGGAAGGTGACTGGGGGAGGAGGCGGTGACCGGGGGAGGGGAATATGCATCAGGGGCGGGGCAAGTGTGTGAAAGGGGCGGGGCAGGGGTGTGAAAGGGGCGGGACAAGTGTCCTCTTTTTATGAGGACAAAAAGTGGCAACCCTACTCCTACGGGAGGGCATTCCAAGTATCCACCACTCTCTCAGTTAAAAAATACTTCCTGCCATTTTTCTTGAGTCTCTCCCCCTTCAACCTCATTTCATGTCGTCTAGTTCTACCGCCTTCCCATCTCCAGAAAAGATTTGAAGGTGGTAGAATTAGAGGACACACATGTCGAAGCACCTTAAAATTTGCACTCCAGCCCATTAATATCTATTCAGCCATGATCAGGGCACAGACTGTAGAAGATCGTAGAATCTACCCTTTAATACCCTTTCTTCTTAGGTGGAGGCACCAGGGGGGAATGACAGAGTAGGCCCGAAGGTGCAACTGTCAGGTGAGCCTCCTCCCCCCTTCAGAGGGGGTGTTAGAGGTCACAGGCAGCTGTTCCCTCCAAAACCTGGCTCACGAGGATCCTACGTCAGGTCACTGGATACCACTACTGAATGATGACTAAGGCTTTCTTGACCCAAGAATTATTTTTTACACAACATCCTTAGCCCTGTCCAACCAGGGCGGCCACATTCTGAACAGGGAATTGAACCCAGATCCTCAAAGGAAGAATGCAACACTGCCACGGAGGCACTATACCAACCTTACCAAGTGCATTTTGTTGCTGTTGCGCTTCACATCTTTCCCAGACATGAGGTGCTTTCCTGTATCCAAACTGATTAAATGAAATAAATGGAATGTTATAATATCTGCTCAGTTAGCAAGGCTCTAAAACCTCGAAATCTGGTTTTAAATTAGGTTAGGATGATCTAATTCCACTTCAGGTCATCTGCATTATCCTGCACAGTTGTTGCTGAGGCAAAATCTGTTCTGCAAAAGAAACTGAAGCCATTCTGCAGAGTGATGAGCATCAGTTTTGCAGAATATAACAGAATGCAATTTGTGTTTTTATGAGAAATAAGTAATTATATTGATAGAACATTGTCATCCTGATAATATATTGGATTCCTGTCATAAGAATACCCTTGGGTGCTTGCAGTGATGCTTTTAAAAGCCAAATCCTGTTATAACTAGAATTTTTTTTTTTTTTTTTTACCAGAGAAATCATCTAAGGAGGCTCATGACTTGCAGATTCCTGTTTGCAAAGCTCTCTGAGCACTGAAAGCAGATGGCTTCATCTGTCAATTTTTAATTTACTCCCTGCATTGGCAACAAATCATGTGGCAAAGATGGAAAGCATTTTGAGGCTTGATTCGAGGGTGTGTTAATGCTGGACAAATTTTTTATAATATTGTACACACCAGACTTCTATCATAGAAGCAAATGTCTGTAATCTCTTATTTTTGTTACATTTGTATCCCACGCTTTCCCACTCATGGCAGGCTCAATGCGGCTTACATGGGGCAATGGAGGGTTAAGTGACTTGCCCAGAGTCACAAGGAGCTGCCTGTGCCTGAAGTGGGAATCGAACTCAGTTCCTCAGGACCAAAGTCCACCACACTAACCACTAGGCCACTCCTCCACTGTTGCTACTATTTGAGATTCTACATGGAATGTTGCTATTCCATTAGCAACATTCCATGTAGAAGTCGGCCCTTGCAGATCACCAATGTGGCCGCGCAGGCTTCTGCTTCTGTGAGTCTGATGTCCTGCACGTACGTGCAGAACGTCAGACTCACAGAAACAGAAGCCTGTGCAGCCTTCTACATGGAATGTTGCTAGTGGAATAGCAACATTCCATGTAGAATCTCCAATAGTAGCAACATTCCATGTAGAATCTCCAATAGTATCTATTTTATTTTTTGTTACATTTGTACCCCGCGCTTTCCCACTCATGGCAGGCTCAATGCGGCTTATATGGGGCAATGGAGGGTTAAGTGACTTGCCCAGAGTCACAAGGATCTGGCTGTGCCTGAAGTGGGAATCAAACTCAGTTCCTCAGTTCCCCAGGACCAAAGTCCACCACCCTAACCACTAGGCCACTCCTCCATTCATTTTGAGTTTTTCTTTGTTTCAAAATTTTATATATGTAACACTTTTAATTACATCAAGAGCAACTTGAATATGGAAAATTACCCAGCAATACCCTATAACAATCCAAAGCGAAAAAACAAAAACAAAAGATAATAAAACGTAAACATTGCCAGGCTTATAGACAACAGTAAAAGGCATCTACATTAGCAAAATTCGCCCCTTCCTCTCTGAATACGCTACCAGAACCCTTATCCAAACCCTTGTCACCTCTCGCTTGGATTATTGCAATTTGCTTCTCACTGGTCTTCCGCTCAGCCATCTCTCTCCTCTCCAGTCTGTCCAAAATTCTGCAGCACGACTTATTTTCCGCCAAAATCGTTTTACCCACACTAGCCCGCTCCTCAAGTCACTTCACTGGCTCCCTGTCCGCTTCCGCATACAGTTCAAACTTCTCTTACTGACCTTTAAATGCATCCACTCTGCAGCCCCCCATTACCTCTCCTCTCTCATCTCTCCCTACATTCCTCCCCATAATCTCCGCTCGCTGGACAAATCTCTCTTGTCGTCCCCTTCTCCTCCATTGCTAATTACAGGCTTCGTTCCTTTTCCCTCGCGGCACCTTATGCCTGGAATGGACTTCCTGAGCCTGTACGTCTAGCTCCATCTCTACCTGTTATCAAATCTATGCTGAAAACCTACCTTTTCACCACTGCTTTTGGCTCCTAACCACTACTCAATTCCCCTATCCTTGTTCCTTTCTCACCCAGTACTTTCCTCGCCCTCAATTTTCTTGTCTGTCTGTATTTTTAGATTGTAAGCTCTATCGAGCAGGGACTGTCTCTCTGTGTCAGGTGTTCAGCGCTGCGTGCGTCTGGTAGCGCTATACAAATGTTAATAATAATAATAATCTAAGATATATATATAATGAAGGAACACAGGAAAATGTAATAGGAAATCATGAATACAAACGTATCCTCATAATACAGTGCTTTATGTATCTGGAACATCCACAGGTGTTCCCAGCGGGGTCACCATCCTATTGTCTAGAAAAAGCTTAACTGTAAGGGTTCTAAGAAAACATCCATCGTCATCAAATAATAATGCGCTTACAAGGAAACCAAAAGGAAAAATCTGGTACCCAACGAGGGCACATCCTGGTGCCTAACCAGGAACTACTTCAGTCACTTGGATCTTTGAACACATTGGGAAATATCATAACTTTATTTCTCATGAACTCCTCGTGGTGATGATAGAAATAAAAGCACATTGATTCCTTGTCCTGAGCAAATATAAAATGTATTGACCGCTTTATCACCCTTAGGAAGTGGACGAGTAGCCTAGTGGTTAGTGCAGTGGACTTTGATCCTGAGGAACTGAATTAGATTCCCACTGCAGCTCCTTGTGACTCTGGGCAAGTCACTTAACCCTCCATTGTCCCTGGTACAAAATAAGTACCTGAATATATGTAAACCGCTTTGAATGTAGTTGCAAAAACCTCAGAAAGGCGGTATATCAAGTCCCATTTCCCTTTCCCTTATGACATCACAATATCAGAAGTGAGCCAAGTATCGGGCAATCAAGCCATTGTGACATCACTGATGAGGTTGGCTCTTATTGGTGGAATGAGTGGAGGAGTAGCCTAGTGGTTAGTGCAGTGGACTTTGATCCTGGGGAACTGAGTTCAATTCCCACTGCAGCTCCTTGTGACTGTGGGCAAGTCACTTAACCCTCCATTGCTCCTGGTACAAAATAAGTACCTGAATCTATGTAAACCGCTTTGAATGTAGTTGCAAAAACCTCAGAAAGGCGGTATATCAAGTCCCATTTCCCTAGATGTCTCTAGTGGTCAGTCAGCTCTAAACTATCACTTGAGAAATCTCCAACTCTTCTTTCTTGATGCCTCCCCCACCCCCCCCCCCCCCATTCTTATTATAAAAATTATTAAGGAGAGGCATAGTGGAGTCAGGAAATTCAGCATTTCCCTCAGATAGTTCTAGAATAAAGCGGAGTTACCTGTAGCAGGTATTCTCCGAGGACAGCAGGCTGACTGTTCTCACATATAGGTGACGTCCGACGGCAGCCCCAGAATCGGAAATCTTCCTAGCAACAAAGCTTGCTAGAGCCCTCATGCGCATGTGCACGCACCGCTCATGCGTGACCGTCTTCCCGCTCGTAGCGCGAACATGCCTCAGTCAAATTACAAAGCAAAGACAAGGGAAGACACAACTCCAAAGGGGAGGTGGGCGGGTTGGAGAGAACAATCAGCCTGCTGTCCTCGGAGAATACCTACTACAGATAAGTAACTTCGCTTTCTCCGCGGACAAGCAGGCTGCTTGTTCTCACATATGGGTATCCCTAGCCCCCAGGCTCACTCAAAACAACAAACAGGGTCAATTGGGCCTCGCAACGGCGAGGAAATAACATAGATTGACCTGAAAAATAACAACTAACTGAGAGTGCAGCCTGGAACAGAACAAAAATGGGCCTAGGGGGGTGGAGTTGGATTCTACACCCCAAACAGATTCTGCAGCACTGACTGCCTAAACCTAATGTCGCGTCGGGTATCTTGCTGAAGGCAGTAATGAGATGTGAATGTGTGGACAGATGACCACGTCGCAGCCTTGCAAAATTGGATTCTTACAACAAATTACTTTCTTATGCATTATTCTTCGTTATGTATCCTATACTGCTTATTGTAAGCAACATTGAACTCAAACTTGTTTGGGATAATGTGGGATAATATATATTGCAAAATAAATAAATAAATAATAGAAAATACTGGAACAGCAAAGGACTCAAATACAAATCAACTTACGTATCCGGTTTCTCCTACGTAAGCACTCAACTGTGGAACACATTACCAAAAGCCTTGAAAACTACGTACGACCACCTAAACTTCCGGAAAAAAACTAAAAACTAACCTGTTTAAAAAGGCATACCCTGCCGATCCACCATAAATGCCTGATCTCTGCAACACAACAAAACTAAAGTACGTAATGGACATAACACAACTCTTCCGTTGTACGATTCCCTAATGTGGCTGTGTCACATGTACTTTATCTTACCACAACATCACTTTGTATTTGTTCACACCGGAATCTGCAAACGCCTCTCCGGTACTAAGTAAGCCACATTGAGCCTACAAATAGGTGGGAAAATGTGGGATACAAATGTAACAAATAAATAAATAAAACTGCCCCCATTAGGCGCTGCCTTATTTTGCAACTACTGCAGGTAATGTCTTACACTTTGTACTGTGGCTTAGTAAAAGGGCCTCTAAGTCTTTTTTTTTTTCTTTTTGAGAAAATGCTGAGCTGCACTCCTGGTCAACATTATAAACACTGACTGTCTCATTATAGGGGAGAAAGTTATCTTCGTCTTTATTTTACTACGTTATTGCTCCAATAACACATCTATATTATACAGTAATCCAGAAATAAACTCATTATTGTTTTTTTAGTGCTAAATAGATATTCTAATGATGCTTTCACCATTATTACTGACAAAACCCATCCTTATATAAACCTTGTATTCCCCTTCTTTCCTTCTCTACTTCTCTATTGAAGACCCATCTCTTTGACAAGATATACCACATAGATCAACACATGTGAAACTCCACACATATATCCAGAAATGTTCAATGAT
The DNA here is from genome assembly GCF_901765095.1 of Microcaecilia unicolor. NCBI lineage: Eukaryota > Metazoa > Chordata > Amphibia > Gymnophiona > Siphonopidae > Microcaecilia > Microcaecilia unicolor. The sequence continues at coordinate 20,988,693 of NC_044039.1, forward strand.
GCATTCTGTTATATTACTATTATGAATTCCATTACCATGCAACCCCAAATCCTTCTGTAATACCAAATGTCTACTCTCTTCTTATTTCCACTATCCATGATGTATTGTAAGCCACATTGAGCCTGCAAAGAGGTGGGAAAACGTGGGATACCAATGCAATAAATAAATAAATAAACATTGGAAAATATATTATACCATGTAATGATTGTTAATACATACAAGCCACAAGATGGCAGTGTAGCATTTGTTTTCTTACCAGTTAGATATATGTGTTTGTATATGTGAGTGAGGTGGGGGGTGGTATTTTTATAGCAGCTGTGCTCTATTTACAATATAGAAACTCTGGTTTTGTTACGTGATACAGCTTGCAAAATAAATATATATTAAGCACAGTTTTCAAATCATTCTATCTGGGTAAATAATGATTTTAGTTGAAAGCAGCAAATATAATCTGTAAAAAAATTGCTGGGCTAAATATAAATAGATGAATAACCTGAGTATCTGTAAATGTCTAGAAAACATTGCAGAATCTTATTGGTTTCCTTGCACCTGTATTTGAGCGCCTGCAAATACACCCTTGTCTTGCCACCGGTGATGCTCAGACTTGTTTCATTAAGTATTTCTGTCTAATATTGTGTTGCTGGCTGTTCCTGTTTCTTCCTGATTCTCCATTCCCTCCTCTACCTATCCAGAGGTGGCCGGTTCAAATCCCTCTGGTACTACTGAAAAAGCTGAGCAAAAATAGTTTTGATTTAGGACGTCCCTGACGAGCACTTCGATTTTTTTTTTTGGGTGGGAGTGGATTGGTGACCACTGGGGGAGTAAGGGGAGGTCATCCCCGATTCCCTCCGGTGGTCATTTGGTCAGTTGGGTCTCCTTTTTGAAGCTTGGTCGTTAAAAAAAGGGACCAAGTAAAGCCGGCAAAATGCTCGTCAAGCCTGGCTTTTTTTTTTTTCATTATCGGGCGAAGCTGGCCATCTCGTGAGCACGCCCCTGTCCCACCTTCACTACCCTACCGACACACCCCCTTGAAATTTCACCGGCTCTGCGACGGAATGCAGTTGAAGCCGGCCAAAATCATCTTTCGATTATACCAATTTGGCCAGTTTCAGGAGATCGCCGGCGATCTCTTTCGAAAATAAGCCTGATAGTAACATAGTAAATGACGGCAGATAAAGACTTGTACAGTCCATCCAGTCTGCCCAACAAGATACTTTATATGTATACCCGAGTTTGATTTGTCCTTGCCTTTCTCAGGGCACAGACTGTAGAAGTCTACCCAGCACTGTTCTTGTACTAAGTTCTGAAGTTAACGTCGAAACCCCTTAAAATTTACACTCCAGCCCATCCCTATCTATTCAGTCACAATCAGGGCATAGACTGTAGAAGTCTGCCCAGCTCCCATTTTGTTTCCCAACTGGCGTCGCCACCCAATCTCCGCTAAGATTCCACAGAACCATTCCTTCTAAACAGGATTCCTTTGTGTTTATCCAATGCATGATTGAATTTCATTACCGTTTTCATCTCTACCACCTCCCACGGGAGGGAATTTCAGATATCCACCACCCTCTCCGTGAAAAAATACTTCCTGTCATTAGTCCTGAGTCTTTCCCCCTTCAACCTCAATTCATGTCCTCTACTTCTACCGCCTTCCCATCTCCGAAAAAGGTTCATTTGCAGATTAATACCTTTCAAATATTTGAATGTTTGCGTCATGTCACCCCTGTTTCTATAAAGGCCCTTTATAGAATAAAATGATTTTTTACATTGCACAAATTTGGATGCTATCTACTGAATCTGGTCCTAAGTGCGTAATGCGGTTTAGCAAAAGGCCTGTACAAGTGTTAGTGCAGGTCAATACTGTAATGCATTGTCTCAAATCAAACCCTCATCGATAATGTTCATTGTAAACATTCCAAAAATTAGATCTGTCTCGAAAATCTGAATTAGCAGCCTTGCTCCTTTTATGTTTTGCTCTACAAAGTCAACAGTGCTTCATCCGGATATTTTTGAGGCCCTTTTACTAAAGGGCATGATGTCCTAACGCACAGTTAGTGCACCCAAAAAGGCGTATTGCGAAATATGCCATCATCATGTGACCCCTTGTAGGATAGAATTTTGTTCCTTAGCCAAATCAGTTCTTGTTGTCACTTCACCCGGGTATAAGAAAAGCTCGCATTTCTGAGGACGGCTATGCAGTGGTTTCTACTTAACAACAACCACTTACAAAAGTAGCTTATCAGAGGCACAGTGTGTTCCTTCCAAGAAGGTAATTCTGCCCATAAGAACATGTTGCTCTAGTCCAAGTGATGCTGTTTTGTAAGAATCAACTTTGCTTCAATTTATTCTCAAGTTCAGCAGTTTCATTACACGCATGCACCCCAGGTTTAAGGTAAAAAGGGGTCCGCTCGATCAGGAAGTTCAGGCTGGAGTGAGAGGTACATGTATGCCTTAGAGGAAAGGAGAAACAGGGGTGACGTGATATAGACGTTCAAATATTTGAAAGGTATTAATCCGCAAATGAACCTTTTTCAGAGACGGGAAGGTCATTTTCAAAAAAAAAAAATGGATGTCCATCTTTGTGTTCGAAAATACCATGGACATCCTTGGATTTGGACGTTTTTGATTTTCGGCCATTTTCGAACACAAAGACGTCCAAGTCTAAAACGTCCAAAGTCTAGCATTTTTAGTAGACTGGTCCCCCTGACATGTCAGGACAGCAATCGGACACCCTAGGGGGCACTGCAGTGGACTTCATAAAATGCTCCCAGGTACACAGCTCCCTTACCTTGTGTATTGACCCCCCCAACCCCCCAAAAAAAACCACTACCCCCAACTGTACACCACTACCATAGCCCTTACGGGTGAAGGGGGCACCTATATGTGGGTACAGAGGGTTTCTGGTGGGTTTTGGAGGGCTCGCTGTTTCCTCCACAAATGTAACAGGTAGGGGGGTATGGGCTGGGTTCACCTGTCTGAAGTGCACTGCACCTACTACTAAACTACTCCAGGGACCTGCATGCACTGTCATAAACCTGAGTATGACATCTGAGGCTGGCAAGTAATATTTTTAATCATGTTTTTGAGGGTGGTTAGTGACCACTGGGGGAGTAACAGGAGGTCATCCTCTGTTCCCTCCAGTGGTCATCTGGTCATTTTGGGCACCTTTTTGTGCCTTATTTGTAAGAAAAATAGGTCTCGGTGAAAACGTCCAAGTTTTAGTCCTGGACGTCTTTGCTTTTTTCCATTATGGCTCAAAGTCGTCCAAGTCTTAGAAACGCCCAAGTCCTGCCTCGACCATGCCTCCGATACGCCCCCTTGAGATTTAGACGTCCTTGCGACGGACTTCTGAGAAAGACGTCCAAAATCGGGTTTCGATTATACCGATTTGGACGTCTCTGTGAGATGGACGTCCAAGTGCCGAGTTATGTCACTTTTTGGACGTCTATCTGTTTCGAAAATGAGCCTGATAGGTGCCTACATGCATCCAACATGCATCAAATTGGAACTACCGCCCAGCTACTACATGCTCTGGGTGGTAATCCGCCCTTTCTGCCTCGCCTCACCCCACGCGTGGAACAAACTCCCCGAGCCCATACGCCAGGCCCCCTCCCTGCCCATCTTCAAATCTCTGCTTAAAGCCCACCTCTTCAATGTCGCTTTCGGCAACTAACCTCTACACCTCTACCCAGGAAATCTAGACTGCCCAACTTGACATTTCGTTCTTTAGATTGTAAGCTCCTTTGAGCAGGGACCGTCCTTCTTTGTTATTTTGTACAGCGCTGCGTAACCCTAGTAGCGCTCTAGAAATGTTAAGTAGTAGTAGTAGTAATTCCATTTTCGATGTGCGTCCAAAACACGCCGTAGAAAATATTTTCTATTTTCTACCGTGTGGCGCTTACCCAGCGACATGTGGCAGTTTATGCGTGCTGATGATTACCGCCCAGTTGGTGCATGAGACCTTTCCACCAAGTCAATGGGTGGTTGTAAGGTCTCAGGCCGAAAATGGACATGGGCCAGTTTTAATTTTGCTGAAGAAAAAAGAAGGGGGTTCACACCTTCCACAAATCCAACAAGGAAGAGAAATGCAGAGTGGAAGAAAATCCAATCCAAGAAACCAGTCAGAACTCACGGAATGAGAACTCCAAATAGACTTTATTAGGACCCTACACGGTCCGTGTTTTGGCTATAAAGCCTTCATCAGGGGTCGATATGCTGATGTTCTTTTGAGCATATGATACTACTGGAGCACTGAAAATAACACAAAGTCAAAATCAGAGATAGAGATAGTAGTAACTGGCGATATCTGCAAACTAATACAACTCCAAAATTTAGTGCGTGCCAATGCTAGAGATACCCATAGGAATATGTGGGTGTCTCTAGCATTAGTGTGTGCTAATTTTTATCTCACACTAAAAATATTAGCTCGCCTATAGCACAGTTTAGTAAACAGGGCCCTTTGTGTGTTGTGTTATTTTATGTATTGTTGTCTTTTTCTTTTGCTATTTATTATATGACTTTGTTCCTAATAAAGATAATTTAAAAAAAAACTCAATATGGCAATTGAGGGTTAAGTGACTTGCCCAGAGTCACAAGGAGCTGCCTGTGCTGGGAATCAAACTCAGTTCCCCAAGACCAAAGTCCACCACCCTAACCTCTAGGCCACTCCTCCACTGTTGCTACTATTTGAGATTCTACATGGAATGTTGCTATTCCAACATTCCATGTAGAAGTCGGCCCCTTGCACTACCAATCACCAATGTGGCTGCGCAGGCTTCTGCTTCTGTGAGTCTGACGTCCTGCACGTACGTGCAGGACGTCAGACTCACAGAAACAGAAGCCTACACAGCCTTCTACATGGAATGTTGCTAGTGGAATAGCAACATTCCATGTAGAATCTCCAATAGTAGCAACATTCCATGTAGAATCTCCAATAGTATCTATTTTATTTTTGTTACATTTGTACCCTGCGCTTTCCCACTCATGGCAGGCTCAATGTGGCTTAGGTACTTATTTGTACCTGGGGCAATGGAGGGTCAAGAGACTTGCCCAGAGTCACAAGGAGCTGCCTGTGCTGGGAATCAAACTCAGTTCCCCAAGACCAAAGTCCACCACCCTAACCACTAGGCCACTCCTCCACTCCACTCATTTTAATAGTATTTTGTATTTTGCTGTAATCTGCTCTACACAGGTGTTATAACTGAAAATGCAGAATATAAAGTCCAGATATTAAGGGGGGAGGGGAGTTATCACTAAAGGCTACTGTTCCTGTGCTTATCCTTTTTTTCCCTGTAATAAAGTCCCTTCTTCCTACAGATTGATAGAAGATTTATTAGGGTTTCAACGAGATATTAAAACTTTTTTTGTTTAATTGAGTCTTATTTGATGAAGGATTTTTAAGGATTTGATGTTTTTATGAATGAGGGGTATCTGCATATTGTCTGATTTTTTTTTAGGTTACATTTGTAAAGTAAATGGTTTCATTTGCACTATTTGATTATGTATGTTAATTTTGTAACCCATTCTAGGCATTATTGGGAAGACAGGCTACATATCAAATAAGATAATTAATAAAAGAACAAATAAAATGTGTTAACCCCAATTATTAGTAACTTGGTCTCATTACATAACAGGGAACCTGTAATAAAACAGCATGAGTTAGTGGTAAAATAACCCATGTTGATAAATTCCCCCCCCCCCCCCCCCCCTCCTTAGTGTGAAGAGTTTCAGTCTCTGGTAACAGAGCTGATATTGTGATGTCATAATGCCTCATTCCACCAATGCCTAAGAGCCAACCCCGTCAGTGATGTCACAATGGATTGATATCAATTTCTAGAGACATTTCTATTTTCTTTAATTAATGGGGGAAGTTATCAACATGGACTAACATTGAGGTGTTTTTTTTTTTTTACTCTCAACCCTAGTTGGGTCTCATTACATAAACTTGGACCTGTGCTAAAATAGTACACTATCACGAGTTAGTGATAAAATAACACTTCTTAACAGTAGTCCATGTTGATAACTATGCCTCTAAATATGTTTGTATAGAACACAGTAGCCCATGCCTGTGAATGATGTCTTTGACTTTGGAGACATTATTTTGCAAATGTGAATATGATAAACCATTCAGTGAGGCAGCTGTGAGAAGCCGCCAACATTTAGTGTTCTGTGCCTGTGAGACAGATGCAGCAGGCTACCAAAATGTGCTTTGCTGTGCAGTTGCAAGAAGAACATTCTGGACCTCTGCTCCAGAAAAGTTCCAAGTAAGTCTGAATAGGGATGGTCTAACCCAAGAAATTAGCCCAATAGAATTTGGAGTCTTAGATTTTGGAGGGAATTATAAACATTCTGAGCCACTCGACTGAAACGGCACTTGCCAAAGTCTCCAGTGACCTGTTACTGGCCAAATCTAAAGGTCTCTACTCTATTCTCATCCTCCTCGACCTATCTGCTGCTTTTGATACTGTTGATCACGCCTTACTCCTTGATACATTATCCTCTCTTGGATTACGGGGCCCTGTTCTTTCCTGGTTCTCTTCCTATCTCTCCCAACGTACTCTTAACGTATACTCTGGTGGTTCCTCCTCCACATCTATCCCACTAACAGTCAGTGTACCCCAAGGATCTGTCCTAGGACCTCTCCTCTTCTCCATCTATACCTCTTCCCTCGGTGCTCTGATCTCATCCCATGGCTTTTAATACCACCTTTACGCTGATGATACCCAGATCTACCTCTCCGCACCGGATATCTCAGCTGAAATCCAGACCAAAGTATCGGCCTGCCTGTCTGACTTCGCTGCCTGGATGTCTCGCCGCCACCTGAAACTAAACATGACCAAAACCGAGCTTCTCCTCTTTCCCCCTAAACCTGCCTCTCCTCTCCCCCCATTCTCTATTTCAGTAGATAACACTCTCATCTTCCCTGTCCCATCTGCGCGCAACCTTGGAGTCATCTTTGACTCCGCTCTCTCCTTCTCTGCTCATATTCAGCAGATTGCCAAAACCTGTCGTTTCTTTCTCTATAATATTAACAAAATTTGCCCTTTCCTCTACGAGGACGCTACCAAAACCCTTATCCACACCCTTATCACCTCTCGCCTAGACTACTGCAATTTGCTTCTCGCTAGTCTCCTGCTCAGCCATCTATCTCTTCAATCTGTCCAAAACTCTGCTGCACGTCTTATATTCCGCCAGAGTCGCTATATTCACGTTAGCCCTCTCCTCACGTCACTTCACTGGCTCCCTATCCGCTTCCGCATACGGTTCAAACTTCTCCTTTTGACCTACAAGTGCATCCACTCTGCAGCTCCTCAGTGCCTTTCCGCTCTCATCTCTCCCTACACTCCTCCCCGTGAACTCCGTTCGCTGGGTAAATGTCTCCTGTCGTCCCCCTTCTCCCCAACTGCTAACTCCCGGCTCTGTTCCTTCTAACTCGCTGCTCCCTATGCCTGGAATAGACTCCCTGAGCCAATACGTCAGGCTTAGTCTCTGGCTGTCTTCAAGTCTAGGCTTAAAGCCCACCTCTTTGCTACTGCTTTCGACTCCTAACCATGACTCTCTTACTCAACACCCTCACTTATCACCCCTACCACTGCAATTTCCCCACCCTTAGCTGTCTGTTTGTCTGTCCAATTTAGATTGTAAGCTCTGTTGAGCAGGGACTGTCTTTTCATGTTAATTTGTACAGCGCTGCGCAAGTCTAGTAGCGCTATAGAAATGTTTAATAGTAGTAGTAGTAGTAGCCTGCAGGGTCTGCGCAACATGGTAAGCAGAGTAAGCAAGACAGGGGGGTGCCGACATTTGGGGGCACCAGAAACTGCTGATGCTTACCCGTTGTGCCGACTCTGGATCATGACACTCCACTGGCTTTAGCCTTCCCCTTCTGCCCTGTTCTTCGGAGTCCTATCGTCGCCCTACCTCTAGTCAAATGGGTCTCGTGCGCCGGCATAGTGTACTCCTCCGAGTCACGGATTAACTACTTCCTACCCGGTACTTGTGACTTGGATTGGCCACTGTTGGAAATAGGATAGTACATTTGATGTATGTGATCTAACCCAGGATGGCAATTCTTATATTCTTATTCCACTGGTCAGTTTGGGGCTTTTCTTCAGTTTTCTATTTCAGTTTGCAATTTTTAAAAATGTAGAAACACTCAATTACGGACTTTAAAAAACCCCCCACAAACTATGCAAACAAAGACAGAAACAAAGGCAACTGGGAGAGCCTGAACCATCTGCTTGACCATAAGGGATAAACTGGGCTTGTGTTTCTATTGTTAGACTCTGCAATGGTAAAAGCTGTTTGCCTTGGAAAAGCAACATAGTCCTCCAGAAAAACTTATAATTATCTAATCAAAGTCATACAGCTGAGCCAAGATCCCAGAAATGTCTGTGGATCTAATACACAAACAGCCTGATGTCTCTGAATTTCTAATACGTGTATTAATCTATTATTTATTTATTTACCACCTTTTTGGAAGGAAATCACTCAAGGTGGTGTACAGTAAGCATAAATCAAACATGAGCAATTGCCAATTACAGCAGTAAATATATTCAAATAACAATACAAAGTATGGTATAGCACTTACAATGTCAACACAATATGTAATAGAACATTTTATTATTATTTGGGTTTTTTTTTTTATTTGTTACATTTGTACCCCGCGCTTTCCCACTCATGGCAGGCTCAATGCGGCTTACATGGGGCAATGGAGGGTTAAGTGACTTGCCCAGAGTCACAAGGAGCTGCCTGGGCCTGAATTGGGAATTGAACTCAGTTCCCCAGGACCAAAGTCCATCACCCTAACCACTAGGCCACTCCTCCACTGTTGCTACTATTGGAGATTCTACATGGAATGTTGCAATTCCACTAGCAACATTCCATGTAGAAGTTGGCCCTTGCAGATCACCAATGTGGCCGCGCAGGCTTCTGCTTCTGTGAGTCTGACGTCCTGCACATACGTGCAGGACGTCAGACTCACAGAAACAGAAGCCTGCACAGCCTTCTACATGGAATGTTGCTAGTGGAATAGCAACATTCCATGTAGAATCTCCAATAGTAGCAACATTCCATGTAGAATCTCCAATAGTATCTATTTTATTTTTGTTACATTTGTACCCCTTTCCCACTCATGGCAGGCTCAATATGGCTTACATGGGGCAATGGAGGGTTAAGTGACTTGCCCAGAGTCACAAGGAGCTGCCTGTGCTGGGAATCAAACTCAGTTCCCCAAGACCAAAGTCCACCACCCTAACCACTAGGCCACTCCGCCACTCCACTCATTTTAATAGTCAGCATAGGGTATACGCAAAAATGGAACATATAGATAGGTAAGGGAGTAAGAACAGTTAGAAAGTAAGGTGACTAATTTAAAGAGAAGCGCACATGAGGTCAGAGAGACGGTTAAGTATTACCTCAGAATCACAAAGAAGAGGGTAACAGCATGCGCAAGTCAATAGAAACACAAAAAGCAAACACTGGGCCTTCAGGAAAAGAGAGCAATGTGCTGCGCCCTACGCCTGGAATACACTTCCTGACCCCTACGTCTTGCCCCATCCTTGGCCACCTTTAAATCTAGACTGAAAGCCCACCTCTTTAACATTGCTTTTGACTCGTAACCACTTATATCCACTCGCCTCCATCTACCCTCTTTGCCGCTTTCCGCTACACATTAATTGATTTGTTTGCTTTATTTTTTTGTCTACTAGATTGTAAGCTCTTTGAGCAAGGACTGTCTTTCTTCTATGTTTGTGCAGCGCTGCGTACGCTTTGTAGCGCTATAGAAATGCTAAATAGTAGTAGTAGTAGTAATCCTTTATTCCAAAAGATGACCCGACACGGGCCGTGTTTCGGCACACAAACGCCTTCCTCAAGACGTTTTGTTTTACCAACGGCGTTTTGAAGCTCGTTTTGAAGTTTGTACGGATGATTAGCGGATTTTGGGATATATACCCAAATTGGTAGTTCGATCTCACATGCTTATACCTATAGGACCCTTTCTGACCCTTGAGGAAGGTGTTTGTGCGCCGAAACACGGCCCATGTCGGGTCATCTTTTGGAATAAAGGATTACATTGTTCTCTTTTCTGAAGGCCCGGTGTTTGCTTTTCGTGTTTCTAAGTATTATCTCAGCAAGGGTGACTCTCATGAGTGAATTCTGGGACAAGAGGAGAGCTACAAGGTACTGAACTGACTTTTGACCTGTCACATGAGACTAATGCTAGGGGGCACCATTTTAGATAGGTTGATAGTAGAGCAGGAGCTACTGGGGATGCCCAGACCTTCGGACTGCTTCTTGACTAAACACTGTGTTGCTGCCTGCCCAGACCTCGGACTGTTTCCTGTTTTCGTTGCACCGCTGACTCCTTGCTCCGGGACTGTGTCTGCTTGCCTGCCTGTCAGGTCAGTGGATGTGCAACTCCGCCGGTTCCGTAAGTCCTGGTGGCCGCCTGCACCTGGGGGCTCAACTCTCGGGGAACGGCGGTCACTTCCCAGGTGAAGCTAGGGGTTGTCTGGCTGCCTGACCGAGTGCGGTATCCCTCCATCTTCGCCATGCTCAGTCGGGGCACAAGGGCTCACATCCCCAGTCATAACAGCCAGGCCCTATCCGGTGATCTGGTTTATTTTTGGTCGGTTTCAACTTAACCGACCAAGTCAATTAGTGTTGGCCGGTTAAGTTGAAACCAGCCAAAGATAGGCCTGTTATTTCAGTGGCCCAATATGGCCGTCATACTTGGCCAGCAAAGCATTGAATATTAGTGAATAGCCGGCAATATCGCGCAATATAGCTGGTTATACACTAAGCACTGACCACAAATTTATAGTGGGAGATAACCGCTATCTCCCGCTGAATGTTCGTGGACAGCCAGTTAAGCACTATTTAACCGGCCAGGAACATGTCCTGGCTGGTTAAATACTGCTGAATATCAGGCAGCCAGTATCAACTCCAAATTTTAAATTAAGTGTATCTTTAAATTCGTTTCAGCTGTTATCTTTCAAACGCACCACAACCTCTTTGGAAACAGCCATATTAGGAGTCACTTTAGGCCTCACACACTGCACGCTATTTAGCTATGGCATTATGAACATCAACCATCAGATGCCACTGGTTAACGTAGCAGGTGATTTTCTTCCAAGTATGGCTACTCCCAGCTTGAGCAATATTTAATTAATTTATTTATTTGTTACATTTGTATCCCACATTTTCCCACCTTTTTGCAGGCTCAATGTGGCTTACATATTACTGTTAATGGCGTTAGCCGATTCCGGTCTGAACAAATACATGGTATGAATGAATACAAAGTGATATTGTGGTAGAATGAGGTACATGTATGGTAGGTACAATTGGGGGGAACTTAGAGAGGGAGAGGGGGAAGAAGAGTCAGGTAATGTGCATTACGGTCTTTGGTTACATTGTGTCGCAAGTGTCCAGGTATTTTTATGTTGGGTTGCTCTTCTGAACAGGTCTGTCTTTAGTGCTTTCCGAAAATGTAGGTGGTCGAGTGTAGTTTTTACTGCTTTTGGCAATGCGTTCCATAGTTGTGCGCTTAGGTAGGAAAAGCTGGCTGCATAGGTGGATTTGTATTTGAGTCCTTTGCTGCTCGGGTAGTGGAGGTTTAGGTATGATCGTACAGATTTTGTGGTGTTTCTGGTTGGCAGGTTGATGAGATCTGTCATGTATCCCGGTGCCTTGCCGTAAATAATTTTATGAACAGTCGTGCAGATTTTGAAAGTGATACGTTCTTTGATGGGTAGACAATGCAATTTTTGTCAGAGTGGTTTGGCGCTGTCAAAACGTGTTTTTCCAAATATAAGCCTGGCTGCTGTGTTTTGGGCGGTCTGAAGTTTATGGTGTGATCCTTGCATTCTGCATTGATTCCATTACAGTAATCTGCATGGCTTAATACCATGGACTATACCAGGTTATGAAATATTTCCCTCGGGAAGAATGGTTTCACGCGTTTGCGTTTCCACATTGAGAAAAACATTTTCTTTATGGTGGATTTCGCTTGGGTTTCTAGTGATAGGTTACGGTCGATTGTTACTCCGAGAATTTTCAAGCTGTCTGAGATAGGGAGAGTGTATCCTGGGGTGTTAATGTTTGTGGGTTTGTATGTATTGTACTGGGATGAGATGATGAGACAGTGTGTTTTTTCTGTATTGAGTTTTAGTTGGAATGCATTTGCCCATGAGTTCATGATGTTTAAGCTTAGCTTGATTTCGTTGGTGATTTCTGCCAGATCACGTTTGTAGGGGATGTATCATGTAACGTCTTCAGCGTAGATATATTCCTGCTTAGTATTTGTTTGACGTGATATATAGCACATATCCAGGACACACATCTTTGTTTTAAAAATATTATGTAACAGTGCCGACTATCTCAATTCATTTTGGAGGGGCTACATCTAAATTAACTTCATTGTTGAAACTTGCAACAAAGCCTTGTACTTGAATTATGACATTTTCAATCAGTAGCACTGCTCAAATGCTCCTGTACTAGTTGGCATTTATTTGCAAGCCTAAGGGAGGGGGGGGGGAGGAGCTGTCTCAGTGATAAAGGGCAACATCTTCAATTTCTCAGAAAAATTGCATTAACACATTGACCCAGTCAGTACAGGCGTGATTAGCACATACACATTTCACCCCCTCCTGCAAGATATTTTGAAAATGTTCAGATCAATACTCAGCTTCTGCAGATCAGTGTTTTTTAAGTGTCAGCCACCGTGGGGTTTTTAAAATATCCAGGTACCAGTGATAATCAGACCAGTAGCTGAACAATTACCTGGACAAAGTTATGACAGACTCACAGGAAATGTATGTCAGAAGGACAGGATACATCAGAGACTTCTACTGTGGCAGATCTGGCCATTGTGTGTTCCTGTTTTCGACTATAATCTACTAACATAGTAACATAGTAGATGACAGCAGAAAAAGACCTGCACGGTCCCATCCAGTCTGCCCAACAAGATAAACTCCCGCCTCCCAACCACCAGCCCCGCCTCCCATCACCGGCTCTGCCACCCAATCTCGGCTAAGCTTCTAAGGATCCATTCCTTCTGAACAGGATTCCTTTATGTTTATCCCACGCATGTTTGAATTCTAGTGCTAATGGTGAAAATCAGGAGGAGCTGCAAAGGTGGGGGAGGGAGGGAGCTGGTACTGGACCACACGGGGACTAAGATACCAGACTATAGAGCTGAAGGGGGGAAGAAGAGAGATGTAATAATGAACCACAAGAGGGGGTGAAAAAATGAATGATAGGGCAGGAGGAGAGGGGACATGTTGGATAGCAAGGGGAAGCAAAGAGATGGGAAAGATGCTGGACAGGGGGAGGGAAGAAAAAAGAGGGCAGATGCTGGACATTGGTGTAGGGGACTAGAGAGACAGAGGGTATACTGGATGTAACTGGATGGGGGAGGAAAGAAAGGAAGAGGATGCAGGGCCTGGGGAGGAGGAGAGAGGGGAGATACTGAGCGGGTGGGGGGAGAGGAGAGAAGAGAAAAGAAAAGAGGGTTGCTACTCGGGAACATGAGATCAATGAGAAATGGGAGTGTGGGGCTGGAGTAAACACAGGCAGAGAAATAAATGGGATGGGGTCTGGGGTGGAACTGGGCGAGGGGCTGGGAACAGGGTTGGGGTGAAGCTTGACCCCCTTCAACAAAAGACATCCTGCTGCCTCCGACAGTACAAGCTTTCTGGAGTTCAGGAAGGTTAGTCAAAAGCAAGCAATGTTCCTTCTTCAGAGAGACTCAGAGACAGCCATTAACTTCCACAGCGAAAATTTTTCTGACACATTCCTAATCTGCCACCCCAACCTCCCTCAAAAATACTTAGTAACAAATGTTTGAATTTAGATTTGATTGCTCACCTTTCCAAATCTATGCCCAAGATAAGTTACATACAGGTACAATAGAAAGCTTTGTGCACTGAGGGCTTACAATTCATTTCACAATTGAAGGATTTCTTGGCAGCATTTTATCGGAGTATGGAGTAAAACATGTGTGCACATTTTTTTCTCTGTACAGATGTTGACAGATTTTCATGCAAAAGTTCACACATTTTTCTACTTTGATAATTCAGTCTTTTCCACAAAACTTAGGGGTCCTTTTATAAAGGTGCGCTGAAAAAAGACTTTCGGTAGTGTAGGCGTAGGTTTTGGGCGCGCGACGATCCATTTTTCAGCGCACCTGTAAAGAAGGCCTTTGTAAAAATGTTTGCCAAGAATGGACATGCGGCAAAATCAAAATTGCCGCGCGTCCATTTTAGGTCCGAGACCTTACCGCCAGCCATTGACCTAGCGGTAAAGACTCACACGGTAACCAGGCGGTAATGACCTATGCGCACATCAAATGAAACTTGGTGCACGCCCAATAGGCGCGTCTGAAAATAAAAAATATTTTTTGGACGCGCATATTGGACGTGCGCCAGAAATGAAATTACCGCAAGAGCCACGCAGTAGCCAGGTGGTAACTCCATTTTGGTGCGCGTTGGGTGCACATCGATGCTTTGCGGCTTAGTAAAAGGACCCCTTAACTTTGCAAAACAATAATCACGAATGACGTTTTTTTGCGCTTTACCAGCCCATTTCCACAGTCGCTCACAATTCTGTGCATCAACTTCCATGGCTGAAAATAAGGTATTCTTCTATAATCCAGACTCAGACCACTGACTAATTTATTATTTGTATGTTGAAAAGTTTGGCTATCATAAGAATAGCTAGCGACAATATAAAAATACTTGTGCAATCTTATTTAATTGAAACTAAAATTGTGCAGGACGTCAGATATTTTGGTCGGTAGAACAATCCATGAATTCTGTCTTTTTTTTATATAAGATTTCCCAATTTCTTACAAGCATAACACTTGTTACAGAAAAACAGTATAATATAAATATTAAGGAAATAAGCAACAAGAAAAATTATACATTCTTTCTGAGACCTCAACTAGAGGGGGGGGGGGGGTTACAATTTAGTGGAGTTATATACAGGTAAATAACACAAATATGCATAATGCGGTTTATGTGTGTAATTCGTCGCATATCATTTATCCAATTCTACATTAAGTTGTTTCATATCCAGAAAGGATTTTAGCTGTTCTGAGTCATAAAATACATACTTTATCCCACTAAACCTGACTAGGCATTTGCAAGGGTACGCTAACAAAAATGAACCACCCAATTTAAGGACATCCTGCTTCAATGCATGAATTCTATCTTTTACTGCGTATTTTCCACTGCCTTGTGATAATTACTGCAATATTTCTTGTCTCTAATATGCATTCTAAGAAGCATTCTGAATGGCAGCTAGAGGAAACCCTTCTCTAAATTAGCTTATAAGTGTTTGGCCACAGGGAGGCAGTGTTGCCATTGTTCTGTATCAAACGTAGCCATGCAGGATTTGCCACTGAAACTATCAGGCATCTGCTTATATGCAGACAAACAACAGAACCAGAATTACATAATATTACATCTGGCTTTGAAGTATACCCCAGATGCAGCAATAACAAAAGGGAGGGCTTTGGGTTTTTTTTAATCACACCAGGAATTTAAATTTGAAGACGCCTTCAGATAAGTTGGGCTATTGAAATATTGTGTATCAGACCATTTCTCATCTGGCATATCTCCCTTGGTTGGTTTATGGTTTTTATAGGGTCATTACTCGATGGACTATGATTGGTGTCACTTTGGAGGTTTTTAATGCTTTTTTCTCCAATGCTACTCTATTTAAAACAGGGGTGCAGATGATTTTAACAGCTGTAGCCCTACGATTGGAACTTTTTGTTCTGCGTTGGGGTGTTTAGCACTGAGGCTCCCCTTTGAATCTTCTATTGATGTAGGTAGCATTCATTGGCAATCGTTTTAGCTTTCGTAGTATCGGCAGGTTTGACGAACGTTTGAATTCATAATATTACACCTGCCATAGCAAAGTACTTTATGCACGCAAAGCCTTTGTATCATTTTCTTTCAATCTTTGTATTTCACGGAGTCTTTTTTTTTTTTTGCTTCTTTTGAATTTGATAAAAGAGAACCTAGATAATAGGGAATTGCATTGTTATTTCGGTAAAGCAATTCAAAACCTATTTTGATGAAATGCATCTTGCGCTCTTGTCCTGGACCGCAGCCAGTTCCCTAGAAATACCACTCAGTCAGGCAGCTAGAGCAAAAAAACAAAACAAAAAAATCTGTGTTTATTTTCTCATAGCACCTGCTCCTTCACAATTAATCACATAGTTTTCTTTATCTGTAGATCTTCCAAATATTTTACAACAGGCACTGACTTAGGCTCCTCTCTATAGATATTTATCACCTTGTGGCTCCATCTATAGATATTTATCACCTTGTGGCATCCTTCAGCTTATTTAAACTACTAGCCGTTGAGCCCGTAAAAACGGGCTAGTAAAGGAAGGGGGGGTTGAAAGGCCCCCCACCCAGATAGGTCGCCGCCGCCCCTCCCCCCCCCCCCCCCCCCCCGGAGTCCCCTCCGCCACCTCTCCACCCGGGCCGTGTACCTGGCTTCACTATTCAAACCGCCGGAACGCAGCACACAGCTCATCTGAGCTGCCGTCGGCCTTCCTTCTTCTCTGCGTGTGTTCCGCCCTCGTGTGACGTAACGTCGGCGAGGACAGGACACAGGCAGGTAAGGAAGGCCAACGGCAGCTCAGATGAGCTGTGTGCTGCGTTCCGGCGGTTTGAATAGTGAAGCCAGGTACCTGTGCCGGGTGGAGGGTGGGTGGCGGCGGCGGTGACTCCGGGTGGGTGGGGGGAGCGGTAGCGACAACCCTGGGGGGGAGCGGTGGCGACGGCGGTTCCCTCACTCGCAGGTGCGCAGGTTCCCTCTCTGTCACGCCCCCGTCATCACATATTGACGCGGGGGCGGGACAGAGAGGGTCTCTAGTGCGCATTTGCGAGTGAGTACGCCTCTTGCCATTTATATGTTTGATGTCCAGTCTGGTGTCAGTGTCTCTCTGTACAGCCTTCTGTCCTTAAAGAGTGTCTGCTCCCCTTGCCGCAACCCTTTACTTGGCTTCGCCTAACTCCATTACTTACTGCTATTTCTCCCTGTCGTCACCCTCTGCTTCCTAAGTGGGCTTTAGGTTTATGGCTTTCCAAAAATATCAGTCCTCTTTCTTGCTTTTAATTCTTGGCTTAAACCTAACCAGTCTCTCCTCCTAGGGTGCCCTCTACAAGTCTTCATGAGAAGCTTGAGACCACACACATATGCTGTTGGCATTTTGTTTATTCATTTACGATTGCACTTCCTCAATGCCAACATCCGTGGAAACAGGGAGTCTGCAAAATAGAAGTCGGAGCAGAGTATGTGAAATGATAAATTTGCACAAACAGCAAATGAAAATCAGGTGAAAAGCCCTTTGTACGTTCTGCCTGACGAAGGATGGAGAGGAAGAGCGCGTGGGGGGAGGGGCGACAGCAGGCAATTTTTCAAAGGGCCCTGTTTACTAAGCTGCGCTGGTGTTCTTAGCGCACACTAAAATTAGCGTGTGCTAAATGCTAGAGTCGCCCATATTGTTCTGGAATTTTCTGGCCTTTTCTTTTGGGCCTGCTTATTTCTGTTTGTGTTTCTACTATTACTACTACTACTGTGAGGTTCCACTGATAGTGGCAAGACAGGAATTTCTGGCTGACCACAAACTGACAAAGACCATTGCCATGACAACCCAACCGTCTTGTTACAAACAAACTGACAAGACCCCCCCTGTTGTCATGACATCCCAACTGTCTGTTACTCAGCAAAGGTGTGGCAAGGACACTAAGGCCCTATCACAGGTCTCCTATGTACTTGCAGGATTGCTGATTGGGTGATCTATGAGGTGGTCCTTTGTGATGGGAAGGGTATATAAGTAACTGCTCATCATGCCAGGTGTTGCGGTTTTTTGGGCTGTTTTTGGGCTTCAGGGCGGTTTTTTCGGCCGCGGGGGGGCGGGGTTAGTGACGTTTTTTGGGCGGGGTTAGTGACGTTTTGGGCGGGGTTAGTGACGTGGGAGGCGGGGCCGATGACAGGGAGGCGGGGCCGATGACGGGGAGGCGGGGCCGATGACGTGGGAGGCGGGGCCGGTGACGGCGGGGGCGGGGTTGATGACGGCGGGGGTGATGACGCGGGGGTGGGGGTGTCAGGGGCGGGGTTTGTGTTTGGGCGGGTTTTGGGCTGTTTTTTTGGGCTGGATTGGGCTGGAAAAAAAATTTCCACCTGGCAACCCTGCTAAGGAGCAGCGTTGCCAGGGCTGCAGGTTTCCCGCCCAATTGGGCTCCTTTCCGCAACCTGCTGCGGCTTTTTCACGCTGCGTGCGGGTTGCGGGATTTTGGGCGGCTTTTTCTTGCCCCGCCAGCGTTTTTTTTCGCCCGCCGTTGTTTTTTCCCACAGCCGTCGGCCGCGGGTTGGCTCAGTTTTCCTGCAGCTGCGGCCAGTGGAGGCGGGCTTAGTGATGTCATTTGTAAGCAAATGGCCTCATTAATATTTATTAATGATGTCATTCATATGCAAATTGGCTTGGTTTTGGGCATGAACAATTCTTTCCATCTGGCAATACTGCTAAGGAGACTCTGAAATAGTCCGGATGGCAGGAGAGTTTCATATCCTTGTCACAGCCTATTTCCGGGGGGGGGGGGGGGGGGGGTACTCTCCTCCCCCTCATACAAACTAATTCTCTAAAGCAGTGGCGTTCCTAGGGGGGGGCGGTGGGTGCGGTCCGCCCCGGGTGCACGCCGCCGTGGGGGTGCCGCGCGCGCCTCTCCTCCGTTGTTCCATGCTTCTTCTCTGCCCCGGAACAGGTTACTTCCTGTTCCGGGTCAGAGAAGAAGCATGGAACAACGGAGGACAGGCGCGCGCGGCACCCTCCCCCCCCCCCCGGCGGGGGGTGTCCTTTCGCCGGGGGGGGGGGGGGGCGCTGCACCCGGGGGGCAGGGCGCATCGGCGATCCGTCCCGGGTGCCAGCCCCCCCCCAGGAACGCCACTGCTCTAAAGCTAAGATTCTTTCTTCCTTCCTTTCTTTCTCTCTGTTCTGTGACCTTTGTATGACAGTGAGGAATAAAACGTTCCTTCCTATTGTTAGACTCTGTTCTGTAAAATTACTAATGCCAAGAGCCAATAGTATTTCTTGTGCTGTTGCTAGTGAGAAATAAAGATTCCTTTTCTTCTTCTAACTTAGCCTGAGTTTTTTTTTTATAAGAATAGCAATCATACGCGCAGCCCAGTACAATATATTTCTATGAGAGACTTGAGGCCCTGTTTGCTAAGTCGTGCTGTATGCGCACAAACCTTTCAGCGCTTGTTAACAATAGAGACATCCGTAGGAATATAATGGGTGTCTGTATCATTAGCACATGCTCATTTTTAGCGCACGCTAAAAGGTTAACACGCCTACAGCGTGGCTTAGTAAACAGGGCCCTTAGCGTTTAGCGCGTACTATTCATTAGCAAATGCTACAAATGCTGACGCACCCTTAGCACGGCTTAGTAAACAGAGCTCAAAGTGTCTCCACGCATACTTTTAGCCAGGGGCAGTGGGACACATTTTGGGGCTGACGGGCCTTACAGACCAATCTCTGGATCTGCTCCCAGGCTCTCTTGTTGCTGATGCTATGCTGGGCAAAGTATTGGTAGAGTCATGACTCCAGTAGGCCCTCCTCATTCTACAGTCTATAAAGGCAATTCTATAAAGGGAAGCTAAACTTAGGTACATAAGTATTGCCATACTGGGAAAGACCAAAGGTCCATCAAGCCCAGCATCCTGTTTCCAACAGTGGCCAATTCAGGTCACAAACACCCGGCAAGATCCCAAAAATGTACAAAACATTTTATACTGCTTATCCCAGAAATAGTGGATTTTCCCCAAGTCCATTTAATAACTGTCTATGGACTTTTCCATTAGGAAGCCGGCCAAACCTTTTTTAAACTCCGCTAAGCTAACCGCCTTTACCACATTCTCTGGCAACGAATTCCAGAGTTTAATTACACGTTGAGTGAAGAAAAAATTTCTCCGATTCGTTTTAAATTTACTACATTGTAGCTTCATCGCATGCCCCCTAGTCCTAGTATTTTTGGAAAGCGTGAACAGACGCTTCACATCTACCCATTCAACTCCACTCATTATTTTATAGACCTCTAGCATATCTCCCCTCAGCCGCCTTTTCTCCAAGCTGGTACCAATTGTGTGTACTAATTTAGGGAATAGGCGGCTACGCATGTGAATTATGTCACGAATTGGCAAGTCACTTAACCCTCCATTGCCCCATGTAAGCCGCATTGAGCCTGCCTTGAGTGGGAAAGCGCGGGGTACAAATGTAACAAAAAAAAATATGCTAGATGTTATTCTATAAAATTGACGCACTAGTCACATGGGGTTAGATTCTATATCCCGTAGAAATGAAAGGTCCAAAAAATTCCACAAAAGTCCAACACAAGAGAAAAACGAGTGGAAATACAATTTCAAGAGATCAAACCAAAAAAAAGAGATGAAATGCTCCGAAAAACTTTATTGAGGACCCAACACGGTCCGTGTTTCGGTTTTTAAAAAAAACCTTCATCAGGGGTCAATCAGTAGTAGCACAGGAAATATACTGACAGACAAAGGGAGCTTGTAAAAATGTAGTCTCTTGGCTGAGAAAAACAGTGTAGCCTCGTATCAACGGGTTTGGTTTGATCTCTTGAAATTGTATTTCCACTCGTTTTTCTCTTGTGTTAGATTCTATATATCATGCCTAAAAAATCAGTACCCAAAAATACGCCTAAATTTCTATCCTGCTTATAATCGAAAGAGAAAAACGCCTATATTGCGACCCAAATCGGGAGATAGACGTTTACCTCCCAAAAACAAATAAATCGGTATAATCGAAAGCCGATTTTGGACGTTTTCAACTGCACTCCGTCGCGGATGCGGACAAAGTTGATGGGGGCGTGTCAGAGGTGTGGCGAAGGCGGAACTGGGGCGTGGTTATCGGCCGAACAGAGATGGGCGCATTTCACCGATAATGGAAAAAAAGTATGCGTTTTTAGCTAGAATTTAGGACACTCTTCCTGGACCCTGTTTTTTGACGAATAAGGCCCCAAAAACTGCCCTAAATAGACGTCCATGTTTTATTCGACAATTTGTGAGCTGGGCGTTTTTGTTTTTCAGCGATAATGGAAAATGAAAGCGCCCAGCTCAAAAACGAATAAATCCAAGGCATTTGTTTGTGGGAGGGGCCAGGATTCATAGTGCACTGTCCCCCCTCACATGCCAGGACATCAACCGGGCACCCTAGGGGGCACTTTTACAAAAACAAAAAAAAAGGTAAAAGAGCTCCCAGGTGCATAGCACCCTTCCCTTGTGTGTTGAGCCCCCCAAATCCCCCTCAAAACCCACTGCCCACAAGTCTACACCATTACTATAGCCCTAAGGGGTGAAGGGGGGGCACCTACATGTGGGTACAGTGGGTTTGGGGGCGGTTTGGAGGGCTCCCATTTACCAGCACAAGTGTAACAGGTGGGGGGGGATGGGCCTGGGTCCACCTGCCTGAAGTCCACTGCACCCCCTAATAACTGCTCCAGTGACCTGCATACTGCTGCCAGGGAGGTGGGTATGACATTTGAGGGTGAAAATAAACAGTCGTGAAACGGCATATTTTGTGGTGGGAGGGGGTTTGTGACCACTGGGGGAGTCAGGGGAGGTCATCCTCGATTCCCTCCAGTGGTTATCTGGTCATTTAGGGCACTTTTTGGGGCCTTATTCGTGGAAAAACAGGGTCCAGGAAAAGTGCCCTAAATTCTCGCTAACAGCCACTAGCGCCGGTGTTTGCTTTTGATCATCTGGGCCCCAGGTCACAAGTCCCTGGCAAGATCACCACGGCTGGTTTCACTTCACTCCCGTGGCCACTGTTGGAAATACACACGGGCAGAGGTTCACCATGGGAGTGAAGTGAAACCAGCCGTGGTGATTATATGAGACTCTACCTTATACAATTTGGTAATATTATAGGGTTAACTCCGATAAGATTCTCTACTACATTCTTTTGTTTTGTAATTCACGAGATTAGTAGAGTAGAGCCAGGTGGATTTGGCAGTTGCCTATCCTAGAAATAAGCAGTGGATTCTCCTAAGTCCATCTTAATAAGGGGTCTTTTTACCAAGCTGCTGTAAAAATGGCCCCGCCGCTGGTGCAGGGCCCTTTTTATCGCAGCTTGGTAAAAAGACCCCTTATTAAGATGGACATTCACAGGGGAGAGGCATGGGGTTATCATAGATAAGCCAACATTTACACACTTGACGCCCGGTATCCAGCCTGCGACAGTTTGCGGCATTGGGAGCCGCTCGCAGCCATGAGCTGACTGGACCCCAGATATTTAATGTCGGGACATGCACGGCTCCTGGCATTGAATATTCGGGTGTCAGTGGTGACCCAGAAGTTAACTGGGTTCTGACCGATGCCCAGATAACTTTAGCAGGGCTGCCGAGAGGGAGGGCAGGGGGAACAAAATTACCCAGGCATTGGGGTCAGGCTGCCGGCGCTGCAGTCCCCGGTCTCACCTGCCTGCCTCCTCAGCTCCAGGCCCCCTGCATTCAAATCGGCAGTCACAGACCGCCTCCCTTCGGGCCTTCCCTCCTTGTGTCTCACCCTCGCGGAAACCGGAAGTTGCATCAGACGAAGGCAGGACACAGGGAGGGAAGGCCAGAAGAGAGGCGATCTACGACTGCCGCTTTGAATGCAGGGGGCCCGGAGCCGTGGAGGCAGGCAGGTGAGACCGGGGACTGCAGCGGCGGGGGGAGCGATAGGGGGCGGCAGTGGTGGGGAGAGCGACGGGTGGTGGGGGGAGTGACGGGGCGGCAGCGGCAGGGGGGGGGGCGACGGGGGGGGGGCGGCAGCGGTGGGGGGGTGGAGGTGGGGCGCCCTTGCCCCGGGCCCGGCCTAGTCTCTTGGCGGCCCTGAACTTTAGCGCCTTTTTGCAGTCCTAACTTAATGCGGTTACTTAACCAGTTAGTGAACTGAAAATAGTTACTAACCGGCTAAGCTGGCGCTTCACCTGCACTCCACCCCGGCACACCCTAACCTAACCAGTTAGGAGATGGCCAGTTAGTGGCGATATTCCATGACACTAACTTGTTAGATGGTGCTGAGTATCAGGTGCTGGGTCGCTCTGCGGGGTATAACCAGGCAGCAGCCTCTTTTGCTCAGTTAAAACCGTTTGAATTTGAGGCCCCTAGTTTTACAGAATACTTCAATTTACCTGTGTAAATGTCACATTTAAGTGCTCGGATTTATACGAGCCATAGACCTGTCATAAATGCATATTCCTAAATGTAGGCTCATCGATGCGTGTTTACATGCGTAAGTATTCTTACAGAATAAGATTGCTACCCACAGAAAGTAGACACCTAAATGTTGGCAACCTGTTATATAATTGTCTCCTAAAAGGCTCACTCTATAAACTGGTGCTAATATTTATTCACATATTTAGAACGTGTAGTTAAACTATGGAATTTGTTGCCAGAGAATGTTGTAAAGGCAGTTAGCTTAGCGGGGGTTTAAAAAAGGTTTGGACGGCTTCCTAAAGAAAAAGTCCATAGACTTGGGGAAAATCCGCTGCTTATTGAACTTTTTCAGGATCTTGCCAGGTATTTGTGACCTGAATTGGCCACTGTTGGAAACAGGATGCTGGGCTTGATGGACCTTTGGTCTGTCGCAGTGTGGCAATACTTATGTACTTATGTGTGGGAAAAACGGCCCCCCGCTGCCAGCACAGGACCCTTTTTCCCGCAGCATGCTAAAAGGTCCCCTTAAGTGAGGGAAAAATAAAAGCTTCCTGAGTTACATAGAATACAAATTTACAGCAACAAGAATCAAGTACATTTATAAGACTGCATTTTTCATTCCAAGCGAAAATGTAGTATGAATGTGTATCCTTACATTCCTAAATTCTGAGCTGCTATCGCCGAATGGCAGTTCATTTTCTTAAGACAAACAGGAAACCAGGTTATCCAAACATTTGTAGGAGGTTTGAACAGGACCTGACTCCAGAAACAGTGGGGGCCAGTTTTATTCATAACCCAAACCTTTCTGGATATTGACATAAGATGAAGGCAGGCAGCACTGAGAGGTCCTCTTGGCAGTATTTACTCTACGCCAGATGCGTGGGCTCAAACAGACACGGACTTTTATATCTGCTCAGGATGAACAATAACCTCTTTCACGGGAATAGAGCACCCAGTGAGAAAAAAACCACTGACATGATCTCTGCACATGTGAAAACAGGCCAGTAGCCAAAGGAGGGCTTGATCTGAACAGCTCGAATGTAAGGTAAAACCTAAGATCAACAGAAATGAACTACAAACCTGGAGACCACGGAAGCTTGATCCTGGATAATAGTTATTTCAAAAATCAGAGGGTTATGTTTGTGTTTTCATTACATTCTCCAATGTATCCTTGAACCGAAAGAGCAGTTACAAATGAACCCATCAGTATTTTGTACTAATAGATATTAAAACAACATGAAAAAAATATATATTCTAACTAGTCTCTCTCCTTCACCATCAAGTTGCAATTCTTCTGGATGTAAACACAGGACCTGTGATATCTGAAAAAAGCTCAGCTCCTAATTTAGGGCCCTAAATTAAACTCCTAAGCTGGTCTTTGTATATGGAGAGGTGTATTTTCAAAGGTTAGTATGGAATTATTTTTTCTCTCAACAATATATATTTACATAACTGTCCACAATTGGCAGATCCAAGATCAGGAAAACAATCTTAAAGAAAATAAGAAAAACTCAAAAGGGTTAATCTTACACTTCACGTTGTCTGAGGGAGGAAGATTAATCGGTTATTGCAGCTGGTACAGTGGTAACTGAAGGAAGTTGCTGCAGAGGATTCTTCATCTGTTTCCACAAACTCTTATAATTTCTTAGGTTCAAACAAATAAGTAATAAGGAAATAAAACACTTACAAGGGAATCGTGCTAGGAAGGTCCCACCTAGGGCAAAGATTCCTGGCTTAAAAGCCAAGACCTCACACCTCCCAGTCTGCGATTCCCTTGATGTGTCAGGAAATATATGTATCTTTGAACCCAAAAAACTATCAACCATGTATCGGAAATACAATTTCAATAGTATGGAACTTTTTAAGTCTAAGGGGGTCTTTTACTAGAGCTTAGCTCGAGTTATCTGCAGCAGGGCCCATTTTATTCCTATGGGACCTGCTGCAGTTAACTCGAGCTAAGATCCCCTAAGAGCTTTGTAAATGAGCCCTGTGGTCTCCTAGTTTTAGGCAGTAAGGAGAGGCCCGATATTCTGCTGGCTGCAATCGACTTTTTGCTGACTAGCACCTGTCCCTCCAACTACCGCCCCATCTCTCTTCTACCCTTCCTCTCCAAAATACTTGAACGCGCTGTCCACAGCCGCTGCCTTGATTTCCTCTCCTCTCAGGCCGTCCTCGATCCGCTTCAATCCGGGTTTCGCCCACTACACTCGACAGAAACAGCACTCTCCAAAGTCTGCAACGACCTGTTCCTTGCCAAATCCAAAGGTCACTATTCCATCCTCATCCTCCTCGACCTATCTGCTGCCTTTGACACCGTCAATCACAATTTACTTCTTGACACACTGTCCTCATTCGGGTTTCAGGGTTCCGTCCTCTCCTGGTTCTCGTTGTACCTTTCCCAACGCACCTTCAGAGTATTTTCTAATGGCACTTCTTCCACCCCCATCCCACTCTCTGTTGGGGTTCCTCAAGGATCTGTCCTTGGACCGCTTCTTTTCTCGATCTACACCTCTTCCCTGGGCTCGCTGATCTCATCACATGGTTTCCAGTACCATCTCTATGCTGATGACACCCAGCTTTATCTCTCCACTCTCTACATCACAGTCGAAACCCAGGCCAAAGTTTCGGCCTGCCTCTCAGACATCGCTGCCTGGATGTCCAACCGGCATCTGAAACTGAACATGGCAAAGACCGAGCTCCTTGTTTTTCCACCCAAACCCTCTTCTCCTCTTCCCCCACTTTCCGTCTCTGTTGACAACGCCCTCATCCTCCCTGTCTCTTCAGCCCGCAATCTCAGAGTCATCTTCGACTCCTCCCTTTCCTTTTCTGCCCATATCCAGCAGACAGCTAAGACCTGTCGCTTCTTCCTCTATAATATTAGCAAAATTTGCCCTTTCCTCTCTGAACAGACCACCCGAACCCTCATCCACTCGCTCGTTACCTCTCGCCTTGACTACTGCAACCTTCTTCTCGCTGGCCTCCCGCTCAGCCATCTATCCCCCCTTCAATCTGTCCAAAATTCCGCCGCACGTCTTATCTACCGCGTGAACCGATACTCTCATATCACCCCTCTCCTCAAGTCGCTTCACTGGCTCCCAATCCGCTACCGTATACAGTTCAAGCTTCTCCTATTGACCTTCAAGTGCACTCAATCTGCAGCCCCCCACTACCTCTCTGCCCTCCTCTCCCCGTATGTTCCCACTCGTAACCTCTGCTCTCAGGGCATATCACTCCTATCTGTACCCTTCTCTACCACCGCTAACTCCAGACTCCGCCCCTTCTGCCTCGCATCACCTTATGCCTGGAACAGACTTCCCGAGCCCATACGCCATGCGCCCTCCCTGCCCATCTTCAAGTCCTTACTCAAAGCCCATCTCTTCTCCCTTGCCTTTGGCGCCTAACCACCTTCCCCATTCATGTTACCTACACTGACTACATAGTTTGTAACCTTTAGATTGTAAGCTCTCCTGAGCAGGGACTGTCCTTCCCCATGTTAAACTTGTACAGCGCTGCTTAACCCTGGCAGCGCTATAGAAATGCTAAGTAGTAGTAGTAGTAGTAGTAGCATTATTCCCACAAATTCAATGTTGGGCCATGTCCGGGCTCCAGCATTGAATTTCCAAGGAGCCGGCCAAAATATAACCAGTTAAGTGCAATATTCAGCAGTTAACCGGTTAAAGTTAACCGCAAAAAGATAGACCTGCCTTTTATGCAGTTAACTTTAACTGGTTAAGTGCCGACTTCACCCCCTGGAATGCTCCCAAAATAGCCAGTTTTGGCTTGGGCGCTAACCGGGCATCTTCTGAGGCACTATCCGGGATTTACATGGCCGGGAGCCTCTCCTGGCCATTTAATTCCAGTGGCATAGCTACATGGGGCCACGGGGGCATGGGCCCCCGTAGATTTCGCCCTGGAAACCCCTGCCGATGACCCTCTTGACGCCGCCAACCCGCCGTCGTCTACCATTGCTGGCGGGGGATCCCAACCCCCGCCAGCTAAGGTCCTCTTCTTCCGGTGCAAGGCTTCGTTCTGTTTCTGTGAGTCTGATGTCGTGCACTGACCCAACCCCCACCAGCCGAGGTCCTCTTCTTCCGGCATAAGGCTTCATTCTGATTCTGTGAGTCTGACGTCCTGCACGTACAACGTGCAGGACGTCAGACCACTGCACTGACCCAACCCCCACCAGCCGAAGTCCTCTTCTTCCGGCGCAAGGCTTCGTTCTGTTTCTGTGAGTCTGACGTCGTGCACTGACCCAACCCCCGCCAGCCGAGGTCCTCTTCTTCCAGCGTAAGGCTTCGTTCTGTTTCTGTGAGTCTGACGTCCTGCACATACAACGTGCAGGACGTCAGACTCACAGAAACAGAACAAAGTCTTGCGCCGGAAGAAGAGGACCTCAGCTGGTGGGGGTTGGGTCATGCACAGGCCGTGTTTCGCCCAAAATAGGGCTGCATCAGGGGCTATAATAATCAAACATATCAAATTATAAAATCTGAACATCATAAAAAACAAATATATGATATATAATATAGAGAATTAACAATAAAAATAAACCAAACATGAATTACAAATATGTATGTAAAACATAGACTTGAATTATCAACATTGAGAGTCTCTTACAAATTATAAAAATGAATAAAAGCGAACATTTAAAACAAATTTGTATAATAATCAAATGAATTAAAACATTCTTAACATAAGAACATGTAACATGAAAATATATATAAAATATAAAATGTATTACCAGCAAAGACGCAGTCCTATTTTGGGCGAAACACGGCCTGTGTCGGGCAATTGTCTCATATACAGTGTCTTCAATAAAATATTTTTGATGTTACACTGATCTGCTGGCTCATTCTCCACGTTGGATTTTGCAGATCGTTTGCCTTGCTATT
Organism: Microcaecilia unicolor; assembly: GCF_901765095.1. Lineage (NCBI taxonomy): Eukaryota > Metazoa > Chordata > Amphibia > Gymnophiona > Siphonopidae > Microcaecilia > Microcaecilia unicolor. Next base: position 21,016,822 of record NC_044039.1, read on the forward strand.
TTTCTAGGACCCAACTTTGTAACTACTGCTGGACACCTGCACAATCCTGGCGGTAGGATCATAGGAGCCAACTTTTCAAAATTATTGGGGGTGCTAGGCCTAATGAAAATAACCCCTCCCTGGAAACATATAAGGAATGTTTTCAATATTGGGGGGGCTCAAGCACCCACAGAGTCGGCTCCTATGGGTAGGATCAATTTGGAGCATACTACCCTTGCGGCTTAGTAAAAGTGCCCCTAAATTTGTCCCCTGTTTTTGTCAAGCATAGGAGCCTGAATTTTCTGATAAAAAATTCACCTAGGTTAAGGAATTTAAAAGGCCCCTCATTCAGTTGCTTGGATTTATGAGCCTAATTTAAGTACCTAACTTTTTCAACCTTTTAAATCTACCGCTGTCACCTCCTACTTTTTAAAGCTCTTAATTTTAGGAGTTGAATGGAATTCTGGGCATAAATTTAAGGACTCGACCCTAGTACGCAGAGGCTAATTTAGGAACTTGGAGGTAAATATTTAGCTAACGGCAGCCAACGATTATTTTTTTCACTGCCAGCAGCTTATGCCAGACTGTCCATTGCCGAGCTATATCCGGGCACCAGAATTGAATATTTGAGTACGTGCAGACGGCCAGCACTTTTCTGGTTCAGGGCCAATAGTCAGCCCTTAACTGGATTAGTTACACTGGACAATAATAGAATTGTGTTTTATGTGGTCTGATTTGTCGTCGCCCTGACTCTGCTCCCAGACTGCCCACAACATAGTTCATTTCAGCTTATGCAGTTAGAGAGAATATTCAGTACCACCAGTGGCGAACTGAGGGTGGGGCGGTGGGGATGGACCGCCCTGGGTGCAAATCAATGGAAGGGGGTGATTGGTCCGTCCGTTGGTTGGCCTCCCTGCCTGCCCTCCCCTAACTTGTTCTGCGGCATTGGAACGCACACCTCCACCATGCCGCTCACTCCATCTCCTCCCAGCAGCTCCTCTCTCTCTCCCCATCCTCTTGATGACTCTCATGCCTTTCTCCTTCAGCGCCTGTGGCACCCTGTGCAGTGCGCCTTGCGGCCTTCCTTCTGCTCTAATGTCTCATCCAGGTGGTTGGCTCCTCTCTCCGTCCCGGCTCGCGACCGTCTACCATCTTCAGTGCAGCCGTGAGCCTGCACCTTCTGCACTACTAGTGCACTCCACCCCCGCCAGGCCACTGGTAGCGTCGGCAGAAGAATCTAATCTGGGTATGGATCATGCGGCAGGGTCGACCGTCTCTGCCCCTGCAGCACTTCGAGATCACTTCTGTTCCAGGTCTAGAGCAGAGCCGGGGGGGGGGGGGGGGGGAGGTCATAAAATGTGAAAAGGAAGAATTGGGGGGGGGGGCAAGAACACTAGTCTGGATGGGAGAGAAAGAGGGCATCTTACTGGATGGATGGAGGGGACAGAGAGAAGGGCGGACAGCGCTGATGGAAGGGAGAGAAGAACGGACAGATCAGATGCTGGATGGAAAGGGGTAGAGTCAATCACAAGATTCTCCTGCCCAGTTAAATTGCTTTAAATACCTAGCCGTTAACTCTGAAAGTTATAAACACAAATCTTTTGAATACTGGTGTCACAATAACCAAATACAGTTGTTCCAAAGTGCATTCCGCTGCTTCCTCCCTAGATCATGATTAAGGAAGCTGACAGGTTCAAACATGGAGGAAAAATCCATAGAATGTTATTGAATGGACAAGGGAATAATACAGTATTTCTAGGATGGGCGGGACAAATTGCTTGTTCTTTTGGCCTATGTCGGTGACAGGGTGCTGGGCTCGATGGACCCTTGGTCTGTCCCAGCATGGCGATGCTTATGTACTTATGTACTTATCAATCTTTAGATGTCATTGGTAGGGTCAAGATCATTTTTAAACATGGATTTGAGTAGAAAAGGATCTTCAAGAAGACATGTTAGATTAGAGAATGATGGTGTGCAGAGCATCTCAGTGTTCGAGCTGGATGGAAAGCTAATGCTGGCAAAAGTCCCACCATCTGTGATGGAAAAAAACGTTGAGGGAAACCAACTTTGCAAGCTTTTGCTACTTGGCAGTGTTTGCTTGATAATAACAAATGAGCTGTTTCAATGTAATTGGACCAAAGCTCATAGTTTCAATGCCACAAAATAGCTGCATGATTTGTTTATGTCACCAGCGTAAAATGTTGGCTTCCAGACCTGAAGAAAGAAGAGGGAACCTTAAATCCTATTGCCTTGATTGAATGGGCATGTATACCAGGTTCTGCATGGATGCATATTTTATAGCCCCTAAATCCCCCAACCAGGGACCGATTTAAAGCAAATGGTGCCCTAAGTGAAAAATATCAGTGATGCTCCAAATTATTTCCGCACACGTTATTTGTTTATTTAAATACATTTAAGAAGAAAGGAGTGGTGGGGAAGATCCAAGATGGCCGCCGAGTGAAAACGGACGTGTGCAGGAATCTCTCTGCTGAACTAATACACAATGCCTAAACGGAGAGGTCAGGCCACTGTTGTTACCCCCCCCCCCCCCCCCCCCCCAGCGACAGAACCTACCGGTTCGTTCTGAATCTATTCTTTCATATATGCACCGGACTCCGGATTTACAAACGTCGGTGAGCGGCCTGCTGATTCCATCCGGAGTGAATGGAGACCCACATTGGAGCCGACTCTGAGGGTGCTGTGGGTGCTTGAGCACCCCCAATATTGAGAAAATTCCTTGTATGTGTCCAGGGAGGGGTTATTTCCATGAGGCTTAGCACCCCCAATAATTTTGAAAAGTTGGCTCCTATGGAGACCCGGAGCGGAACTTAGGGCTGGAAGTTTCTTTGAGCCCCGACATAAGAGTCCCACCTGCACAGCTGCAAGGAAACAGCTCCCCTATAGTGGCTGCTTCAAACCTGAATGATTCAGGAAAGCGAAGCCGGCAAATCAAACAGGAGAGTTGAGGAGTTTGCAAACTCCTTTGAAAAATGCGGCAGAATGTCAGCCATCGGGTCGAGAAGGGGAAAATTCCTCTCCACAAGCTCCACATGTAAAATATCAGATAGTACCCAGATAACGGTGATATTCAGTACCATTATCCAGGTAACCATCCGGCTCTGGGGAGTTACCAGATACTGGCACTGAATATTGCCAGGCACTGGGTAGCTCCCAGCTCCACCCAGGCTCCTCCCCCAGACTTCCCCAGCACTGTTCAGATAGTGCTGCGGTAAGGATTTTCAGAGGCAATGCTGTTGAAAATCCAGCCATGGCCCTGGTCAGCAGCCCTTATCTGGGTAGCAACATCTGCTACCCAGATAAGAGACAATGAATATCGAACTGCTTATTTTTTAAACAACTCTTATAGTAAAGGTAGATTTTGATACAGAAATTGTATTTCTCAAAGTTTATAGGAGTATCTCCTGCAATCTTGCCCAGTGGAAGAACACATTCAAATAAGTTCTGTAATTTCTTTACCTGTTACACTTGTGGTGGAAAGTGTGAGCCCTCCAAAACTCACCAAAAACCTACTGCACCCTTAAAAACAAGTCTACCTACGCATCCAGCTTCTCCTTCATAGCAACACTGTTATGGAATGCACTACCTAAAAATACTACTACTACTACTATTTAGCATTTCTATAGCGCTACAAGGCGTACGCAGCGCTGCACAAACATAGAAGAAAGACAGTCCCTGCTCAAAGAGCTTACAATCTAATAGACAAAAAAATAAAATAAAATAATCAAATCAATTAATGTGAATGGGAAGGAAGAGAGGAGGGTAGGTGGAGGCGAGTGGTTACAAGTGGTTACGAGTCAAAAGCAATGTTAAAGAGGTGGGCTTTCAGTCTAGATTTAAAGGTGGCCAAGGATGGGGCAAGACGTAGGGGCTCAGGAAGTTTATTCCAGGCGTAGGGTGCAGCGAGGCAGAAGGCGCAAAGTCTGGAGTTGGCAGTAGTGGAGAAGGGAACAGATAAGAAGGATTGATCCATGGAGCGGAGTGCACGGGAAGGGGTGTAGGGAAGGACGAGTGTGGAGAGATACTGGGGAGCAGCAGAGTGAGTACATTTATAGGTTAGTAGAAGAAGTTTGAACAGGATGCAAAAACGGATAGGGAGCCAGTGAAGCGACCTGAGGAGAAGGGTAGTATGAGTAAAGCGACCCTGGCGGAAGACGAGACGGGCAGCAGAGTTTTGAACCGATTGGAGAGGGGAGAGGTGACTAAGTGGGAGGCCAGCAAGAAGCAGATTGCAGTAGTCTAAACGAGAGGTGACAAGGGTGTGGATGAGGGTTTTGGTAGAGTGCTCGGAAAGAAAGGGGCAGATTTTACGGATGTTGTAAAGAAAGAAACGACAGGTCTTGGCAATCTGCTGGATATGAGCAGAGAAGGAGAGAGAAGAGTCAAAGATGACCCCAAGGTTTCGAGCTGAGGAGACAGGGAGAATGAGAGAGCCATCAACAGAAATAGAAAACGGGGGGAGCGGGGAGGTGGGTTTGGGGGGGAAAATGAGAAGCTCGGTTTGGTCATATTTAATTTCAGGTGGCGTTGAGACATCCAGACAGCAATGTCAGACAAGCACGCTGAAACTTTGGTTTAAAATCTTAAAATGAACTCAGAACCACCTAAATTTCAGGAAATTACTGAAGACCACCCAAGGCATGACTCAACTTAATTTACCTCTTCCTGTTACAGCAAATTCCATGGATCCTTACCTTTATTATTCACTCTTATTATCTCTGATGTTCTTTATGATACCTAGACGTTTACTATTTTTTTTATTACATTATTATGTTATTTTACTGAACTATATTACATTGTTATGTTATTTAATTGAAATGTAGTTTGCCCTATGGTTTTGTAAGCCACATTGAGCCTACTATTGGTGGGAAAATGTGGGGTATAAATGTGTTAAATAAATAAATATAGGTAACACCTACAGCCATAAGGGCTATTATAGTGGTGTACAGTTGGGTACAGTAGGTTTTTGGTGGGTTTTGGAGGGCTCACCATACAATATTTATTTATTTTTCTTTATTTTCTTTATTTATGCATTCTTGTATCCCACTATTATCCAAAAACAAGTTTCGGTTCAAAGTGGCTTACAATTTACATTTTGGTGGAGTTACAATAGTGTTGTGCAATGATGAGAGGGAGTAATGAACTATTGGTCTGACCCAATATGGCTATTCTTATGTTCTTATGTAAAGAGGAGCAGGACTTGGATGTGATCATATGTGATGATCCTAAGGTGGCCAAACAGGTAGAAAAGGTGACGGCGAAAGCTAGACGTATGTTTGGGTGCATAGGGAGAGGAATGGCCAGTAGGGAAAAGGAGGTGATGATGCCCCTGTATAAGACTCTGGTGAGATATCATCTACTATAATAATTCGCTCCTCCAACGTTCTGAAGCTGACTCAGTGGCAGCGTGGCAGTGAAGCCGTGTAGTGTTCGTAATCGCCCCGCCCTCGAGGGAACTCTGTATAGTTGCCAGGGAAACACACACACACTGATGCAGGACATGGGGGAGGCTATGAAGGAAAAGAGACACCAGATTGGCCAGCAGAGGGGAGAGGGGAGGAGCCGCGATGACAGGAGCGGCGAATCCGGACGAGTCGGGGCCGAGCCAGTGTGAGGCCAGCTGTGATGCGGAGTGCCAAAGAAAATAGCAAAACAGCCCAGCCTGCGTGTGCCGGAGATACGTGCCACGTGGCTACGGCAGCCCAGGCTCCGTGTTCCCCAATGATGCAGCCTGGACAGGGGTAGGACAGAGGAAGGGACGGAGGGAGGGGGCCCTGGACCCTTGCTAGTGCCCATTTCCTTTCTGTTCGAGACGGGCCTCTTTTACTAGTTTAGAATATTGTGTACAATTCTGGAGACCACACCATCAAAAGATATAAACAAGATGTAGTTGGTCCAGAGGGTGGCTATTAAAATAGTCAGTGGTCGTTGTCATAAAGTGAATGGGGACAGATTTAAAGGTCTCGGTATGTACACTTTGGAAGAAAGGTGGGAGAGGGGAGATATGATAAAGACATTAAATACCTAGGGGCCCTGTTTACTAAGGCATGTTAGCTAACCATGTAGGCGCCTATAAGGATATTGTAGGCACGTACACTGTTAATGCGCCTACATGGTTAACACGCAAAAATGTTATCGCGCCTATAACACGGCTTAGTAAACAGGGCCCAAGGTGTCATAAATGCACAGGAGGCATCTTGTTCAATTGATTAGAAGCTCTGGAACTAGGGGGCATAGGATGAAGGTGACAGCGGATAGACTCAGAAGTAAACTGAGGAAATACTTCTTCATGAAACAGATGGTGATTTCGTGACGTGGCCTTCTGGAGAAGGTAGTGGAGATGAAAACAGAGTCTGAATTGTAGAGCTTGGGACAAACACATAGGGAGTGACAGGGAGAGTAGATGGCACGGATGGGTAGACCGGATAGGCCATGTGGTCTTTATCTGCGTACGCGTTTTTATGTTTTTATGTGTACCTGGGACCTTTTGCATGAAGTCCACTGCAGTACCCCCTAGGATGCCCCACTGCTCTGCTGAGATGTCTGTGTGGCCAATCTACAAAGAATGCTGGCTCCTCCTATATCACATTGGCTTGATTTTGTGTGTTTTTCACTTGTATGGGTTGTTTTTCTGTTTGTTTGTTTATTTTTGATAGATGCACTGAGCACAAAAACATCTAGTAAATGGCCATGTTCAAAACAAAAAGATGAACGTTTTTTCTGTTTTGAAAATAACTATATTCGCCACTTGACTTTTGAATGTTTTTAAACATCCAAAGTCATATTTAAACGTCATCTCGAAAATGCCCCTCTTTATATACAAGACAGCCGCTTCTCTACAGAGCTTATGTAATCAAAGACCATATACCAGGTACCACACAGACATTTCTAATAATATTTGAGCTGGCTCCAGGTATGTGTCACCTGTGCAGAGGGGAAATACGCTCTTGAAAGAAAAGAATCAGCCTGCTTCATGTGTCATTTTATGATACTTTGTAACACGTTGAAACACAGCACAAAATTGCCTTTCTGTTTCTACTGGAAAAGTAGGTAAGTGGCCAGACTGTAATTAATTTGTCCTAACGTAATGTATGCATGAAAGAATATCAATAGAAATCAAACACAATAAAACATGGAAAAGAAAATAAGATGATACCTTTTTTATTGGACATAACTTAATACATTTCTTGATTAGCTTTCGAAGGTTGCCCTTCTTCGTCAGATCGGAAATAAGCAAATGTGTTGGCAGATAGTATATGCATGAAAGAATAAACCTTAGGAAACTTACGAGAAAAGCTGCATTGGCTCCCTCTTAAAGAACGTACCACATTCAAAATATGTACCGTGGTCCACAAAATCATTCATGGAGATGCCCCAGCCTATATGTCAGACCTGATAGACTTACCACCTAGGAATGCTAAGACATCATCCCGCACATTCCTCAACCTTCATTTCCCCAACTCTAAAGGGCTAAAATACAAACTAAGGCATGCGTCAACCTTCTCCTACTTGAGCACACAATTCTGGAACGCGCTGCCGTGCAACTTAAAATCGATCCATGAACTAACCAACTTCCGCAAACTACTGAAGACCCATCTCTTTAACAAGACATACCACAAAGACCAACAAATACCCATACCCAGAATTGTCTTTACTATGTGCTTGTTATATTAATAGCATGCTTATCATTATCATGTTACCCAAGATCCTTCTATAATACTAAATGTTTATTTCTTACATATCTCCACGATTCATGATGTATTGTAAGCCACATTGAGCCTGTAAAGAGGTGGGGAAAATGTGGGATACAAATGCAACAAATAAAATAAATAAATAAATCTGTAGTCTTTAAAAATAGCCCACTTGAATACCAGCTGTCAGCTGAAAACCAGAATCCTTTGTAAGCTTGGGCACAGGAGTCTGGTTAGCACTGCTTTGAGAGGAGTTTCCTCTGTAAAGGTCACTCACCTCCAAACCTATTGTAAGTAGACAATGAAGGAAACCAGACGGGATCACAAGGAATTTTGAAATGCAAAAACAAGGGTGGGGACACCTACTTTATTGTTGTCAACCCTGTTAAGCCTGCAATTCTCCTGAATATTTGAAAGTGCTTTGGAAGGACATCTGATTGCCGGTATGTTTAATGTTTTTTTTTTTAAAAATCGCTATACTGGCTTCACATTTTATAAATCCCAGCAATTCACGGTAACAAAATACAGAAAATAAAATAAAAATCACATTAGAACTCCATTTCATGATTTCGTGATAGGAAAGACCTGTTAACGTTCATTCAAACCCAGTCATTCTTCCATAATAACAATCCTTCCATCCCCTGTCCAACCCCCAACTACATAAATCATTCATACCAGCTGATATTCAGCCTGGAGCAGTCAGTGTATTTTTAAATGCTGACCAACATGGGCAGATTTAATCCCAGATTTTCAGTGCTGTGCCATGTATGAGCAGCGGTACTGGGGAGGGGGGGGGGGTCTTTTACGAAAGATTAGCTCGAGTTATCTGCAGCAGGACGTCAGACTCACAGAAACAGAAGCCTGCGCGGCCGCGTTGCTGATCTGTAAGGGCAGGCTTCTACATGGAATGTTGCTAATGGAGGAGTAGCCTAGAGGTTAGTGCAGTGGACTTTGATCCGGGGGAACTAAGTTCGATTCCCACTGCAGCTCCTTGTGACTCTGGGCAAGTCACCTAACCCTCCATTGCCCCTGGTACAAAATAAGTACCTGAATATATGTAACCCACTTTGAATGTAGTTGCAAAAAACCTCGGAAAGGCGGTATATCAAGTCCCATTTCCCTTCCCCTTCCCATATATGTGTTTCTGGGGTCATGTGGAACATGTGTGTTGTGTGATACATGCACTGGTTCTAAAACACCCATGAATCCACACAAATAGGTGGAAACGTTACGCCTGCCTCAGAGTAGATATAATTTGTGCAGGAGCTTTCGAGGAAGAATTTTATGAAGGCACAAGGGTCTGTAGGTATAAGACTCGGATCAGCACGATCGTACCTAAACCTACATTACCCAAACTGTAAAGGGCTAAAATACAAAACAACTCACGCATCTAACTTCTCCTACATAAGCGCACAACTATGGAATGGACTCCCACATGCAGTGAAAACAATACATGACCACTTAAACTTCAGGGAATCATTGAAAACCCGCCTCTTCAAAAAAGGTTATCCCACCGATCCAACATAAATCCCCACACCCAACAACACAAGATAATCTACGATCGTACTGGACAATTTATTATCCTCGACCCCACGACGCCTGAAACACTTCTACCTTTGACCATAACACAACCTTGTATTTGTTATCAACCGTAATGGCAATCGCCATTACGTTACTTTGTAAGCCACATTGAGCCTGCAAATAGGTGGGGAAATGTGGGGTATAAATGTAACAAATAAATAAATAAATAAAATATTTATGTCTTTGTGCTTTCACAGTCTAGGTGCCCTGTGATAAAATTATGCTAATAATGTGATAGTATGATTTTTTTTCATAGGATATATCACTTCTCCATAGCTTCCTGCAAAGCAAAACGAAACAAAAACAACTTTGGGTTGCTCAAGAACTCAGTGGAAATGCAGTGGGAGATCTGGTTTGATTGCTAAATTAAAACTTTGCTACTCTGGATATCGGGATAGAAGATGATGCCATAGAGAAGGAGTCCCTGCCATTGCACCACAGCACCATCTAGTGGAAAGACACTGAGTGCACGCTTACCAGGATCTAGAGGTAAAAGACAATTTCTACCATGGCCAGACTGAGGAAAAGTAGGGGGATGAGAGGAAAGGGAAATTGGACTTGATATACCGCCTTTCTGTGGTATTTTGCAACTACATTCAAAGCGGTTTACATATATTCAGGTACTTATTTTGTACCAGGGGCAATGGAGGGTTAAGTGACTTGCCCAGAGTCAGAAGGAACTGCAGTGGGAATCGAACTCAGTTCCCCAGGATCAAAGTCCGCTGCCCTAAACACTAGGCTACTCCTCCACTCATTCCACCAATAAGATCCATCCTCATCAGTGATGTCACAATGGCTTGATTGCCTGATACTTGGCTCACTTCTGATATTGTGATGTCATAAGGGAAAGGGGGAAAGGGAAATGGGACTTGATATACAGCCTTTCTGAGGTTTTTGCAACTACATTCTTATATTCAGGTACATGCTTATATTCAGGTACTTATTTTGTACCAGGGGCAATGGAGGGTTAAGTGACTTGCCCAGAGTCACAAGGAGCTGCAGTGGGAATCAAACTCAGTTCCCCAGGATCAAAGTCCACTGCACTAACCACTAGGCTACTCCTCCACTAGCAACATTCCATGTAGAATCTTCAAATAGTAGCAACATTCCAGAATCTCAAATAGTAGCAACAGCAACATTCCATGTAGAATCTCAACTAGGGAAAGAGAAATGGGACTTGATATTCCGCCTTTCTGAGGTTTTTGCAACTACATTCAAAGCGGTTTACATATATTCAGGTACTTATTTTGTACCAGGGGCAATGGAGGGTTAAGTGACTTGCCCAGAGTCACAAGGCGCTGCAGTGGGAATCGAACTCAGTTCCCCAGGATCAAAGTCCACTGCACTAACCACTAGGCTACTCCTCCACTAGCAACAGTCCAAGTAGAAGCCTGCCCTTGCAGATCAGCAATGCGGCCGCGCAGGCTTCTGTTTCTGTGAGTCTGACGTCCTGCACGTACGTGCAGGACGTCAGACTCACAGAAACAGAAGCCTGCGCAGCCCACTAGTGGAATAGCAACATTCCATGTAGAATCTCCAATAGTAGCAACAGAATCTCAACATTCCATGTAAAACCTCAAATAGTAGCAACATTCCAGAATCTCAAATAGTAGCAACAGCAACAATCCATGTAGAATCTCAAATAGGGAAAGGGAAATGGGACTTGATATACCGCCTTTCTGAGGTTTTTGCAACTACATTCAAAGTGGTTTACATATGTTCAGGTCCTTATTTTGTACTGGGGGCAATGGAGGGTTAAGTGACTTGCCCAGAGTCACAAGGAGCTGCAGTGGGAATCAAACTCAGTTCCCCAGGATCAAAGTCCACTGCACTAACCAGAGGAAAAAACCTCGGCTTATTGCAAAAGAAGACTCATGGAGCCATAGCTCAGTGGAGGCTGGTTCCAATCAACAGTAGACAAATATTGAATCGGAAAAAAAAAAAAGAGAGAGAGAATAGGTTCAGAGTATATAATACTGGTACGCCTTGACATGTATTTGACAATATCAAATTAATGATGCAAACTATGCCTTTTCACATAGTAAATATTATTATTGACTGTACAACATGGAAACACACATTTTCTGGTTAACACGATTTATCAGCCCAACATATCATGAATGCAAACAGATGTCACTGTGAAAGACATATATCTTAATATTCATAATTCAGTACGAGGCAGTGTCATAGCTATAGTTATAGTTGACAATAATAATCATTACATTTTAAAACTGATTTAGTATAATAGCATTTTATAGTCTCACAAACTTAAAAACTGAGTTAAGTTTTGTAGCCCATAAGTTTAAGGGCTTTTTGATGCCTGTCAAATAGGTACAAATGGAGGGGTAGCATTGTATATTAACGAGAGCATTGACTCAGATAGATTACAAATTCAGCAGGACACAAATCACACCTTTGAATCATTGTGGGTTGAAATTCCATGTATAAAAGGGAAAAGGACGGTGATAGGAGTGTACTACCGTCCGCCTCGCCAGGATGAGCAGGTAGACGCAGAAATGATAAAAGAAATCAGAGACGCAAACAAAATGGGCAATGTGCTGGGCAGACATACGGTCTGTGCCAGAGCCGGTGGTGGGAGGCAGGGATAGTGCTGGGCAGACTTATACAGTCTGTGCCGGAGGCAGTGGTGGGAGGCAGGGATAGTGCTGGGCAGACTTATACGGTCTGTGCCAGAGCCGGTGGTGGGAAGCAGGGATAGTGCTGGGCAGACTTATACAGTCTGTGCCGGAGGCGGTGGTGGGAGGCAGGGATAGTGCTGGGCAGACATATGGTCTGTGCCAGAGCCGGTGGTGGGAGGCAGGGATAGTGCTGGGCAGACTTATACAGTCTGTGCCGGAGGCGCTGGTGGGAGGCAGGGATAGTGCTGGGCAGACTTATACGGTCTGTGCCAGAGCCGGTGGTGGGAGGCGGGGCTGGTGGTTGGGAGGCGGGGATAGTGCTGGGCAGACTTATACGGTCTGTGCCAGAGCCGGTGGTTGGGAGGCAGGGATAGTGCTAGGCAGACTTATACGGTCTGTGCAGAGCCGGTGGTGGGAGGCGGGGCTGGTGGTTGGGAGGCAGGGATAGTGCTGGGCAGACTTATACACTGTGCCGGAGGCGGTGGTGGGAAGCAGGGATAGTGCTGGGCAGACTTATACGGTCTGTGCCAGAGCCGGTGGTGGGAGGCGGGGCTGGTGGTTGGGAGGCGGGGATAGTGCTGGGCAGACTTATACGGTCTGTGCCAGAGCCGGTGGTTGGGAGGCGGGGCTGGTGGTTGGGAGGCGGGGATAGTGCTTGGCAGACTTATACAGTCTGTGCCAGAGCCGGTGGTTGGGAGGCGGGGCTGGTGGTTGGGAGGCGAGGATAGAGCTGGGCAGACTTATACAGTCTGTGCCAGAGCCAGTGGTTGGGAGGTGGGGCTGGTGGTTGGGAGGCGGGGCTGGTGGTTGGGAGGCGAGGATAGAGCTGGGCAGACTTATACAGTCTGTGCCAGAGCCGGTGGTTGGGAGGCGGGGCTGGTGGTTGGGAGGCGAGGATAGAGCTGGGCAGACTTATACAGTCTGTGCCAGAGCCAGTGGTTGGGAGGTGGGGCTGGTGGTTGGGAGGCGGGGATAGTGCTGGGCAGACTTATACAGTCTGTGCCCTGAAGAGCACAGGTACAAATCAAAGTAGGTTATACACAAAAAGTAGCACATATGAGTTGTCTTGTTGGGCAGACTGGATGGACCGTGCAGGTCTTTTTCTGCCGTCATCTACTATGTTACTATGTAAATGTCTAATGATATTCCCCCTGATATTCAGCTGGTGGCAATAAACGTTTTACTGCCCAATGCTGGCGTTATTCCCAGGTATTCAATGCTGGGCCCTTTCCGGGCTTCGACGTTGAATATCCATTTTATTTTTAGCCGGCTAACACGTGGAGGAGCGTTTTCGATATGACCTCTAAGTCGGACTTTGGACGTTTTGTGGTAAACGTCCCAAATCCAAATAGCAAATGTAACCATTTTCAAAAAAAGAAAAGCATCTATCTTTTTTTTTTTTTAAATACCATTTTGAACAAGGTTTTGTGTTTTGTACATTTATCTTTTTAGGCCATTTTGGGGGGGGGAAAAGAAATACAATGCACAAAATCAAGCCATTGGGATGTAGGAGGGGCCAGCATTTTTAGCAGACTGGTCCCCCAGACATTCCAGGAGAGCAATGGGGCACCCAGTGAGGCACCCTAGGGGGCACTGCAGTGGACTTCATGTAAATGCTCCCAGGTACACATCTCACCATTGCTTCCTTATCTTGTCTGATGAGCCCTCCAAAACCCACTACCCCCAAATGTACACCATTACAATAGTCCTTATAGGTGAAAGGGGCATCTATATATGGGTACAGTAGGTTTCTGGTGAGTTTGGAGGGCTCACAGTTTCCACCACAAGTGTAACAGGTAGAAGGAGGTATGGGTCTGGGTCCACCTGTCTACAGTGCACTGAGCTTACCACTACTCCAGGGACCTGCGTGCTGCTCTAATGGACCTAACGATAACATCTGAGGGTGTCATAGATGCTGTTAAGTACTATTTTTATTCACATTTTGGGGGGGGGGGGATGGGGTCAGTGACCACTGGGGGAGTAAGGGTCATCCCTGAATACCTCCAGTGGTTATCTGGTCATTTAGGGCACCTTTTTGTGTCTTATTCGTTAGAGAAACAGGTCTAGACCAAAATGTTGATATCAGGGGTGTAGCCAGACTTCGGCAGGAGGGGGGTCCAGAGCCCGAGGTGAGGGCACATTTTAGCCCCCCCCCCTCCCGCCATTGCCGACCCCGCCGCCACCACCAATTTTGCTTCCCCAGCTGATGACCCTCTCGACCCCCCTCCCGCCGCCCATTCGCTGTCGCCTACCTTTGCTGGCGGGGGACCCCAACCCCCGCCAGCTGAGGTCCTCTTCTTCTCGCAAAAGGCTTCCTTCTGTTTCTGACGTCCTGCAGTATATTGCCTTTTTGAAAGCACTAACCCATGCATTGCTGAGTTTTTAAAAATATTTTTGGGAGGGGCATATCATGGGTATGTTCTACTTAATGCACATTAACCCCCTAATTTCCCATGTCATTTCTGGGAATGTTCATTGAGGGGTCCTTTTACAAAGTTGCGCTAGCGTGTTTAGCACGTGCTAATGATTAATGCGCGCTAAACACTAGAGTCGCCCGTAGGAATATATGGGTGTTTCTAGCATTTAGCACAGACTTATTTTTGTTGCACGTTAAAAAAAAGAGCGTGCCTTTCTAGAAGGACCCCTCTATTTGTTTTAGTTTGACCATTTTGTCATCATGGGAGGAACGAGTGTGCACTCTTTTGAAATAGTGCATACTATTTGCAATGAAAGCACACGTTTTGGAAGAAGTGAGCACACCTTTCCTGATAGTACATGCATATGTGCATTACTCATGCATGAACACTGGTTTGAATGGGTGCACACTCTGCCCCGATAGCCCTTGCATGCACATGCATGTGCAATAGTTAACATATGCATACTGGTCTGCACACGTGCGCACTTTAAGTAGCATAAGTTCACAGCTTTGCACCTAACTTTAGACATAAGCACTCATTTCATGCCAAAGGCTGGTGAAAATGCTCACACCAAGGAGCTGGCAGTCAGTTGTGTAACCCCTAGTATTCTATAACATGCACACATAACTCAGAGGCATGCCCCTGACCCGCTCATGCTCCTCCCATACCCACACCTTCTAGAAGTTGCACATGACAGAGATTGCACGTGCAGCGTCTAGAGTAGCGACTAAGGTCAGTTGTATGCACAACTGCCAATTGGTGTAAATTTAAGCCAATAACTCTAACAGCCAATTATTCAATTAAGATGCACATGCAACTGACCTTATTCTATAAATTGGACACCCAACATTGCATGCTAAACAGTGGCATAGCAACAGGTGGCCCTTGGTGGGCCTGGGTGGGGTGGGGGCCCACCCAGTCT
The DNA here is from genome assembly GCF_901765095.1 of Microcaecilia unicolor. Lineage (NCBI taxonomy): Eukaryota > Metazoa > Chordata > Amphibia > Gymnophiona > Siphonopidae > Microcaecilia > Microcaecilia unicolor. Next base: position 21,032,069 of record NC_044039.1, read on the forward strand.
AGTGGCCCCCAAAGCTCCTTATTGGCAGTGCCTCACTCCTCTCTCTCTCTCTCTCTCTCTCTCTCTCTCTCTCTCTCTCTCTCTCTCTCTCTTTCTCCCTCTCTCCCTCCTCTCTCTCATGGCAGCTGCCTGTCTCTCTCTGAACCCCCCGCCCCCCAACTACTTTTGAGCCATCACCAGCAATGATTCCTTTAAGCAACCTGCGCCAGCCCTGTAGGCTTCCCTCTACTGCATCCCGCCCTCGATGACATCACTTCCTATTTCTTCACTGGCAGGGACGTGGTAGAGGGAAGTCTGCAGGGCTGGTGCAGATTGCTTACGATGGCTTGGAGGTAGACTGGGAATGAAGATACCAGGCAGGTGGGGGGGAGGAGGAGCGGAGCAGATGCTGGGCGGAGGGGGAGGAAGATGACGATAGAAGGGCAGAGGGAAAGTTTTTTTAAAAACTGTATGTATGTACAGAGGTGGGGGTGGGAAGGGCCCACCCGAAATGGCAGGTCTGGCTACATTCCTGACGCTAAGTGTAAAGTTGATGGCCAAGTTTATAGAATTAGCAGGCAGAATAGTGAGCACTTTTGATGACATTTGTTTGAAAACAAAAAAAAAAACACAAACAAACACAAAAACCTTTGGGTGGCCACCTCTACAAATTATTGTCCTGCGCCTTCTAAAAATGATGTTCCCCTACCTCACCGCATCAGGGATCTGTGCTTGTATTTGTATTTTAACTATGCAACGTTGATTGATATTCCAATCTCCCTTCTGTGTACAGCTTTACACATTCCTTGATTGTCAGCAGCAAATGATCTCAACAGGAATCCCAGGGTACCTTGAGCAGTCAACAGCTGACTCAACTGCTATATTTCATTAAAATAACATGGACATGGTTAGAGTTTAGGCAGGTTAAAAATAACAGAACTCTTATCTAAGACAGAAAGCACTAAGCAGAATCAAAAACTCACCAAAAGGGTGGAGTGAACAAAGAAGTTCCTACACGGAGATATTTATTAAAATCAACTCAAAACACATAGGAGCATGCAGGACGTGAGGGGAAGACAGAGCAGGGCAGGCAACGAGGCAGCGCTGGAGATCAGCACTGGACAAGGTTTCAGCTGGCAGGGATGGGGACCCCCGCAAGCAAAACCAGGGGCCCAGAGGAAATTTGGGGGGGAGGGGGCCAGGCCCCATGACCCTACTTAGCTAAGCCACTGACGTCTATATTTGGGCATTTTCACTATTGTTATGCTGTTAACGAAATTGTAAGTTTTATGTTTTACTGTAACTGCTGTGCACAGCCTTGGGTGAATCTCTTCATAAAGGCGGCTAATAAATCCCAACAAATAAATTAATAATAATAATTAAAAAACAAAAGAGAACAATGCACAGACAGCAAGGTCTACAGGCTGCTGTCAAGTAGATGATGGTTTGGACGCAACTCTCCATCTCACATAATGGATTTGTTCGATGATGACCCTCACATGGAAGCAATCAACGTGAAAAGCCAAGCTCCAGATCCATGTTTATTTATCACTAGTCATGCACTAAAGTTGTCATTAGCACTCAGAGGCCCTTTTACTAAGATGTATAGGCGCCTATGCGCTTACAACGCAAGTCAAAGTAGAACTACCACCCGAGTACCAAGTGCCCCGGGTGCTAATTCTAATTTTTACGCATGTACATAAGCACTGCCATACTGGGAAAAGACCAAGGGTCCATCAAGCCCAGCATCCTGTCTCCGACAGCGGCCAATCCAGGCTTCAAGAACCCGGCAAACCCCCCCCCCCCCCCCCCCCCCAAAAAAAAAAAAAAAAAAAAATTAATAATGTTCAATGGACTTTTCCCTCAGGAATCTGTCCAAACCCCCTTTAAATTCCGTAAGGCCAGCTGCTGTCACCACATTCTTCGGCAACGAGTTCCAGAGTCTAACTACACGCTGAGTAAAGAAAAACTTTCTCCTGTTTGTTTTAAATCTACCATATTCTAGCTTCATCTTGTGTCCCCTGGTTTTGTTGTTGTTTGAAAGTGTAAACAATCGCTTCACATCTGTCCGCTCTAATCCGCTCATTATCTTGTAGACTTCTATCATATCACCCCTCAGCCGCCTTTTCTCCAAGCTGAAGAGCCCTAACCTTCTCAGCCTTTCCTCATAGGGAAGTCGTTCCATTCCCTTTATCATTTTCGCCGCCCTTCTCTGCACCTTCTCTAATTTCTTTATATCTTTTTTGATGTCCAAAATGTGCGGCAGAAAATCATTTCTATTTTCTACCACGTGGCACTAACCAGGCAGTAATCAGCAGTGTACGCACGCTGATGATTACCGCCAGGTTAACACGTGAGACCTTACCATTAAGTCAATTGGTGGCGATAAGGTCTCAGACCCAAAATGGATTCGTTCCAATTTTTATTTTGCCGCACGTCCATTTTCAGCCCCCCAAAAAAGGCCTTTTTTGCAAGCGCGCTGAAAAATGGACCTGCGCACGTTGAAAACATGCGCCTAAACCAGCACAGGCCATTTTGGGGCACGCCTTAGTAAAAGAACCCCTCAGACATTTCTTTCAAATTCCACGTGAGAACTTACTGCCACTTATTTTGTAGGTGGTAAGGAGGGGCATAATCAAACGGCGCCGGTGAAATCGATGGCCGGCCATCTTCGGGGCCGGCGCCATAAGCAAGTGGAGCCAAGCGTATTTTCGAAACAAGCTTGGCGCAGGCCCAATCGCTCGCCGGGTTTACAATAGGATCGCCGGCGGATCGCCAGGTTTAGATGAGATGGCCGGCTCTGATTTTCAGCCATAATGGAAACCGGACCCGGCCATCTCAAACCCGACGAAATGAAAGGCATTTGGCTGTGGGAGGAGCCAGCATTTGTAGTGCACTGGCCCCCCTCACATGCCAGGACACCAACCGGGCACTCTAGGGGGCACTTAAAAAAATTAAAAAACAAAACAAAAATAGCTTCCAGGTGCATAGCACCCTTACCTTGGGTGCTGAGCCCCCCAAATCCCCCCCAAAACCCATTGCCCACAAGTCTACACCATTACCATAGCCCTAAGGGGTGAAGGGGGGCACCTACATGTGGGTACAGTGGGTTTGGGGGGGTTTGGAGGGCTCAACATTAACCACCAAAAGTGGAACAGGTAGGGGGGGATGGGCCTGGGTCCACCTGCCTGAAGTGCACTGCACCCACTAAAAACTGCTCCAGGGACCTGCATACTGCTGTCAGGGAGCTGGGTATTACATTTCAGGCTGGCATACAGGCTGGCAAAAAATGTTTTAATTGTTTTTTTTTGTGTGTGGGAAGGGGTTGGTGACCACTGGGGGAGTAAGGGGAGCTGATCCCCGCTTCCCTCCGGTGGTCATTTGGTCAGTTGGGGCTCTTTTTTGGGACTTGGTCCTAAAAATACATGGACCAAATGCAGCCGGCAAAATGCTCGTTCGAGCCGGCCTTTTTTTTTTCATAATAAGGTGAAGCCAGCCATCTCGTAACCCCGCCCCTTCCCGCCTTCGCTACCCTACCAACAAGCCCCCTTGAAGGTTGGCCGGCGCCGCAACGAAAAAGCAATTCAGGCTGGCCAAAATCGGCTTTCGATAATACCGATTTGGCCGGGATTGAGAGATTGCCGGCGATCTCCCGATTTGTGTCGGAAGATCGCCGGAGATCCCTTTCAAAAATAAGCCTGAAGGGCTCATGTGGTGTCCATGCGCTAACCAGTTACTGCGTGGTATTGTAGATGCCACGCTCCCTCAAAAATAATAGAAAAACTGTTCAACACGTGATTAGCATATGCACATTTAAAAATTACTGCAGGATGCCGAGTGCATCCCACAATACTCCATTTTTGGCTACATTAAGGGGCCCTTTTACTAAGTGGCGTAGGTACCTACGTGCGCCCAATGCACGCCAAATTGGAGTTACCACCCGGTTACCGTGTGGCCCTTGCGGTAATTTCAATTTTGGCACGGTCCAAAAATGTTCTTTTCTGACACGCGGCAGCTACGCGCATCAAGTGGCGTTTCCAGCGTGTAGACCATTACCGCCTGAGACCTTACCGCTAGGTCACTGGCTTGTGGTAAGGGCTCAGACAAAAATCAAAAGAAGGCATTTTTTTGTAGGTGCGCTGAAAAATAATTCTGAGTGCGCCCAAAACACGCGTCTACACTACCGCAGGCCATTTTTCAATACACCATAGTAAAAGGACCCCTAAGTGCCTACTATATTAAAAGGTCTTCATGCACAATCCTAAATCTTCACTTCCCTAGCTGCAAACGACTAAAATATAAGTTAATACATTCATCCAGTTTTTCTTACCTAGGAACGCAGCTTTGGAATGCATTACCACTTGATGTGAAAAAAATAAGTGACCTTATCAATTTTCGGAAATCACTGAAGACCTATCTCTTCAATAGAACACATCATAATGACCCATTACCTGAACTCCAGTACATTACTGTTTTAATTGTTATTTCATTATCAATCTTGTTATATGTAATGTTTTATTCCACCATGTTACTCATATTCTTGTGTTATTATTAATTGTATTTCTATTCAGCCATGGCAATAGCCAGGGCAGAGCAATGTAAGCCACATTGAGCCTGCAAATAGGTGGGAAAATGTGGGATACAAATGCAACAAATAAATACATAAATAAAATACTAGCATAACACACGGCTTAAGAAATGGACCCCTTAATAATTACTTTCACTTCCTGGGGAACAACAAACATGTTCGGAATAACGCCAGGAAAATGTAGAAACATCTACCCTTGTCATTCTTGGAACTGAGAGAAAAACAAGGGGAGGTGAATTTTCAAAGCTTTTTCCCACACAGTGAAAAACCCTGCAGAAAATTCCCCACCCCATCGCTGTGGCTAAAGCACTTTTACCCAGAGACCCAAAACGGGGTGGAGCTTGAATGGAAGGAAAGTTCATGGCATGCTTGCAGCTGCTTCAGAGCAAGCGGATTTACATTGTATTCGCTGTTCCCCATATTTTCAAAAGGAAATCCTGTGCAGCCCACTGAAAATGCCTCCCATGCAGACCCACCTGAGCTTACAAGCATCATTAGCTCTTTAAAAATCACCCCATTAACTTTTCAGTAGGCATTTATAATGTGGTTTATTGTGAAAGTGAAAAAGCCCTCACTTCTCTTTTTCACATTCTTTATTTATAATCCTGTAAGACATCACACTGCATACATTTGGTGTTATGTGCACTAGGGTCTTCGAGCAAAAAAAATGTTTGCAGTATAAAATAAACCTGATCGCAAATGTGACAGGCTCCATCATGCAACTCTAAAAATGTAAACAAGAAAGCTAAGCACATAATCAGGTAATTAGCTAATGTAATCCTAAGCAAATAACCCGTGGCACATCATTCTATAGCACAGAGTTTCTCCTAAATACAAACAAACTGCTGAGAATTTTCCTTTAATGAACAGGTTAATTTTCCATTGTGACGGGCAATCATCTCAAATGAATGCCATTCGGCAAAACGAATGTGTACTCCCCCTGATTCTGTACAAGTCGACAAAAAATTATGTGTACAAATGTAGGCATGTCCTTGATTTGTGCATGCAATTTAAGGGGTCCTTTTACTAAGGTGCGCGGAAAAATGGCCTGCGGTAGCGTAGACGCGTGTTTTTCTTGGAGCGCGCAGAATTATTTTTCAGCACACCTACAAAATGCCTTTTTCAAATTTTTATTTATTTATTTATTGCATTTGTATCCCACATTTTCCTACCTTTTTGCAGGCTCAATGTGGCTTACAATACATCATGAATGGTGGAAATATATTAGGAATTAGACATTTTGTGTTACAGAAGAATCTTGGATAACATGATAATGATAAAACATGATAGTAATATAACAAGCAGATATTATAAGACAGTTCTGAATATATGTGGAGGAGTGGTGTATATTCACATTTGCTGAAAATGGATGTACGGCAAAATGAAAATTGCCGTGTATCCGTTTTGGATCTGAGACCTTACTGCCAGCCATTGACCTAGCAGTAAAGTCTCATGCGGTAACTGGGCAGTAAGGACCTATGCGCGTCAAATGCCATTTGGCGCGCGTCCAATATGCACGTCCGAAAATAAATATTATTTTTTTGGATGTGCGTGTCGGATGCGTGCCAAAAATGAAATTACCACAAGAGCTACGTGGTAGCCAGGCGTTAACTCCATTTTGGCGTCACGTTTTGCGCGCATAGGTGCTTACACGGCTTAGTAAAAGGGCCCCTAATAGAATAACAAGACAATTAGTGCCAATACTTGCCTTTTTAACAAGAAACTATTGGCACTAATAGGATTTAATTGGGACTTTACTGCATAAAGGGCCCCTTTTACAAAACTGCGGCAAAAGGGGGGGCCTACGCTGGTGTCGGCACATGTTTTTCACGCAGGCTGAGGCCCCCTTTTACTGTAGCGGGTAAAAGGAAATTCTCTCTTTCCTGTAGGAAATGGCTGTGTGGCAAGTAAAGCACTTGCTGCGCGGCCATTTAATGAGAGCCCTTACTGCCACCCATTAAGGTGGCGGTAGGGGCTCTCGCGCTAACCTGGCGGTAACCAGGCAGCACGTGGCACTGAGCGATTACTGCTGGGTACACTCCAGCGTTACAAAAATAAATATATTTTTGTAGCGCCGGTATGACGGCGTGGTAGGTGTGGGAAGTAACACTGGGCCTGCTGCAGTAACCCAGCAGTACTTCCTGCGCGACTAATATTCTGCCAGGGTCGTTATGCTCATATTAGCCCTCTCCTCAAGTCACTTCACTGGCTTCCTATCCGTTTCCGCATACAGTTCAAACTCCTCTTATTGACCTATAAGTGCATTCACTCTGCAGCTCCTCAGCACCTCTCCACTCTCATCTCTCCCTACATTCCTCCCCGAGAACTCCGTTCACTGGGTAAATCTCTCTTATCTGCACCCTTCTCCTCCACCGCTAACTCCAGACTCCGTTCCTTTTATCTTGCTGCACCATATGCCTGGAATAGACTTTCTGAGCTGGTACGTCAAGCTCCATCTCTGGCCGTCTTCAAATCTAGCTAAAAGCCCACCTTTTTGATGCTGCTTTTAACTCCTAACCCTTTTTCACTTGTTCAGAACCCTTATTTTATCATCCTCACTTTAATATTCCCTTATCTCTTGTTTGTCCTGTTTGTCTGTCCTAATTAGATTGTAAGCTCTTTCGAGCAGGGACTGTCTCTTCATGTTCAAGTGTACTGCACTGCGTACGTCTAGTAGCGCTATAGAAATGATAAGTAGTAGTAGTCTTTGGGATTCCGGAATCTTGGTACTGTTTGGGATTCTGCACGGAATCTTGCTATTCTTTGGGATTCCGGAATCTTGCTTCTCTTTGTCCTTAACCCTTAATTGTCCTGTTTGTCCTGATTAGATTGTAAGCTCTGTCGAGCAGGGACTGTCTCTTCATGTTCAAGTGTACAGCGCTGCGTACGTCTAGTAGTGCTGTAGAAATGATAAGTAGTCGTAGTAGTAGCGCCGGTATGACGGCGTGGTAGGGGTGGGAAGTACCACTGGGCTGCTGCAGTAGCCCAGCAGTACTTTCTGTTTAGCACGCGGTAAGCCCGCTTTGGGCTTACCGCTGCTTAGTAAAAGGGGCCCAAGGTTAGGTGCAGAATCTGCTCCTAAAATTCTGACATGCCAGAAATGATGCACAGTGGGGGCATGAAGAAGCAGTATATTCTTTCACATTGATATTATTTTTGCTTTGGTGCTAGTACTTTAATTTTCAGTTTAGCACTTAATTTACTGCAGAGACGTTTCACACCAAGTCACATACTGTAAGAAATAGATGGAATCTGAAGATTTCAGACAAGATAAAAAGTCTGTGAGGCTAAAAATTGACTGCTAAGTCCTTCTAGAAAAGTGCATTTGCTTTACCCATTAGAAAGCAAATTAAAGCAATATAAATTTAAATTTCTCTTTCCGGAATTGGCGAACACCTTTACGGTACTCTGTAAGCCACATTGAGCCTGCAAATAGGTGGGAAAATGTGGGATAGAAATGCTACAAATAAATAAATAAAGATAATTAATGCAGCACTCTGAAAATCTTCTTTTGTGGTGTTACCTAAATGTATTTATTTATTTATTTGTTACATTTGTATCCCACATTTTCACACATATTTGCAGGCTCAATGTGGCTTACATAATACTGTGAAGGCATTCGCCAAGTCCAGTACGGGATAGGTACAAAATGTTATATTGGGATAGGGAAGATAAGATTCAACCAAGTTGGGTTGAGGTAAAAGAGTTCATTAATGTCCAATACGATCTTTAATAGTGAAGTGTTGCAGGGTTCAGTCATTTAAGTTGGGTCATTCGGATATGCCCTTCCGAATAGGTGAGTCTATAATGACTTTCTGAATTTTAGGTAATCATAATTTGTTTTCACCACTTGTGGCAATGCGTTCCACAGCCGCGTGCCTATGTAAGAGAAGTTGGACGCATGGGTTGTCTTGTATTTTAGTCCTTTGCAATTTGGGTAATGGAGATTCAGGTAAGACCGTGATGAACTGCTACTATTTCTAATTGGGAGATTGATTAGGTCAATCATGTAATCTGGGACTACTCCATAGATAATCTTATGGACTACTTCTTTAAACCTGCCTTACAAACAGCAAGGCAGGATACGATGAAAAGTGCCATAACAATCAATACAAATGGATAAAAAAAAAACAATAATCAAACAAAATGCATAAAAGATAAACCATATGCATTATTCCCTGGATTCCACATATGGCTCCAAAATGTGGACATGGATCCAAGATATGTGTGCAAATAAATGGCTTGATGAGACAATTAATATCAACTAATTGATGTTAACAATCAATTATTGAAGTTAATTGGCAATATTTTGGATTTGTGCACGCATCTGCCTGTGCATTTTTCTATAACTCTGGATGCCTAAATCGCAAAAGGGGTGTGGCAATAGGAGGGGCCTGAGTGGGTCAGGGGTGTTAGAATAAGTGGTCTCTCCACACTCACCTTGGGGTGCCAGGTATCGGCAGGTGCGAGTCTGGCATCCAGAGTTGAGCGCGGGAATCAACACTAAACGCTAAGAGTGTGTTATTTATATATATGTGCATCATGGAAATGATTTTATTTATTATTATTTATTTAGATTTTACTCAAGTCTTTTTCAGTAGTAGCTCAAGGCAGGGCCGCCGAGAGACTGGGCTGGGCCCGGGACAAGGCCGCCCCCGGGCCCCCAGCCCCGCCCCCACTGCCACCCCCCAGGTTGTCTCCGCCCCCCCTGAGGGGGGCCCGGCGCCACAGTCCCACCCGCCTCCGCCACTGGGCCGGGCCCCTTCCACTCGAACCCCCTCCAGCAGAAGTGCTGTCTTCTGACTCCGGCGTGCGCGGCCCATACAGACGCGCTCCTCTCAGCTGATCTTCCCTGTACTCTGCAGGGCTTCTGTGCGTCTGACGTCTGGATGTCAGACGTACAGAAGCCCTGCAGAGTACAGTGAAGATCAGCTGAGAGGAGCGCATCTGTGTGGGCCGCGCACGCCGGAGTCAGAAGACAGCACGTCTGCTGGCGGGGGTTCGGGTGGCCCGGTGGCGGAGGCCCGGGAATTTTGTCCCCCCTGCCCCCCCCCCTCTTGGCGGCCCTGGCTCAACGTGAGTTACTTTCAGGTATGCTGGGTATTTCCCTGTCCCTGGAGGGCTCATACGTTTGTACCTGAGGTAATGGAGGGTTAAATGACTTGCCCAAGATCACAAGGAGCAGCAGTGGGATTTGAAGCAGACACCTCTGGCATGATACAATCTTTTCAGGTATCTGTAAGGAAATAAGAATATCGTATAGAGGCGTATTTTCAAAGCACTTAGACTTACAAAGTTCCATAGTAACCTATGTAACTTTGTAAGTCTAAGGGCTCTTTTTACGAAGGTGCGCTGAAAAATGGCCTGTGGTAGTTTAGGCGTGGTTTTGGGTGTGCGCAGATCCATTTTTCAGCATGCCTGCAAAAATGCCTTTTAAAACATTTTTGCCGAACATGGACATGCGGCAAAATAAAAATTGGCACACATCCATTTTGGGTCTGACACCTTACCGCAAGCCATTGACTTAGCGGTAAGGTCTCTCGCGTTAACCATGCAGCAATCGCCTACGCGTGTCAAGTCAGAGTTACCGCCCGATTTTCGCCACGCACCAGAAAATAAAATATATATTCTCCTTCAATACACGATTTTCTCCCCAGCATTTGTTACAAAGGCCATGTAGTTTCACAATTATACAAATTTATTATTCAAAAAAGTTTGAACAGCAAACTTAGTTTATATTCAGTTTGGGAAAATGATCTTTAAATTCATATTACGTCTCAACAATGGGCTTACCTGTGGTCTAGGAGAAATAGACCTATAGTTTCAGCCAGTTACATGCAATCGTTATATTTCTTACGCCATAGGGCGATCTGGACCCCGCATAAAATGGCGGTTGCGGGAATTTCTACTAACAACAAATGTTGGTCCTGTTGCTTGCTCCCAGGCACTCTACTTCATATGATTTTTGAATGTAGGTTGACCTATGATTTTTGGAGTCAAGTATGGTCCTTCATAACGAAAATAATTCCTGTACAAGGCACAATCACGCCGTCCATTGTCATCTTTGGTTCCATATTATTTCAAGATCAGTTAGACATTTCCCAACAAAAATTATTGAATATCTTAGTTACTGCTGTACTTAAAATGGTCCTTGTGCATTGGAAAGACAATTCTAGTCTCAATTCTACATTTTGGTGGCACTCAATTTTACAAATATATAAGTTTGAAGTTTCCTTAGCAGATAGGGGAGACATGATAGAGGTATATAAAATAATGAGTGGAGTGGAACAAGTGGATGTGAAGTGTCTGTTCACGCTTTCCAAAAATACTAGGACTAGGGGGCACGCGATGAAACTATAGTGTAGTAAATTTAAAACAAATCGGAGAAACATTGTTCTTCACCCAACATATAATTAAACTCTGGAATTCGTTGCCGGAGAACGTGGTGAAGGCGGTTAGCTTAGCAGAGTTTTAAAAGGGGTTAGACGGTTTCATAAAGGACAAGTCCATAGACCGCTACTAAATGGACTTGGGAAAAATCCACAATTCCGGGAATAACATGTATAGAATGTTTGTACGTTTGGGAAGCTCGCCAGGTGCCCTTGGCCTGGATTGGCCGCTGTCGTGGACAGGATACTGGGCTCGATGGACCCTTGGTCTTTTCCCAGTGTGGCATTACTTATGTACTTATATAAATTAGGGCGGACTTGTTTAGTTGAGAGAATTTGGTTTCCTATAGGAAAATATTTGGATTCTTGTCATTCTGGGTAACCTTAGTTTAGGTTTTAATCATTTATATGCAGCAAGTACTTAATTAAGTTGTATACGTTGGGTATTAAGTCTTGGTATAATTTTTATTTGCTTTTCTGTATTTTATATTCCTTATGTTATTATCGCTGGTAATTTGTTATATGCAAAATCTTAATAAATATTCATGGATTCAAAAAAGAAAAGAAAATATATTTTCTGGCATGCATAGCGGACGCGCGTAAAAAATGAAATTTACCACATGGGCCAGGCGGAGGTAACTCCGAACTGGAATGCATTGGGCCCGTGTAGGCAGCTACACGGCTTAGTAAAAGGGAGTGCTTTGAAAATGAGCCCCACAATCTACTATGCCAGAAAATCCGGATTTCAAGGAAAGGGGAAAAAAAGAGAAAAGCTAAAGTTAATGGCTGATTCCAGGTTTCTGTCCACCCTGAGTCTTTTTAACAAATAAATAACATTTTCAAGATCACTGTCTCCAGGATTTGTTTTTCCGTGGTCAAACATCCCACTTTTACCTGCACTTGTGTTTTCCCGTGGGGCGTTCGAGTTCTCCGTTGTATTGCAGATTCTTCTGAACACACATGTAACATAACATACGTGAACAGATCATGGTATAGATATATATCATGTGCATGTATATGTTAAGGAAGAATAAATTATGGTAATACATGAACGTTCCTGAGTACGAAATTGGGTTGTATCATTCTTTAGGTCATCGACTATGGAGACACCATATTCAACATAGAGATTGAAGTGGTTATGCTTATTCATTAGTGGTAAGGAGGTTGATCAGTCAAGTGATAAGATTTCAATTATGTCTATGTCGTGTAAAGTCTTATTTTTTGGTGTTTAAGATGGGTGTTTATGGTATGCCTTCTTATAAGGGAGTAACGGTGAGATGTGTACCTAAGACCTTTTATGCGAAGTCCACTGCAACACCCCTGGGCTGCCCAATGCTCTGCTGAGATGCTGGCCTCTCATATGTCCCAATAGCTTGTTTTTGTTCGGTTTTTTTTTTTGTGCATTTATCCCTGGGACTTTTTTTTGTCTTTTCAAAAATGGTCCTAAAAGATAGATGCATTGAGCACAAAAAACATCAAGCAAATGGCCATTTTTGAAGCAAAAAGTTGGACGTTTCTCTGGTTTGAAAATGACCATATACGCTTTTTGCAAAACATCCAAAATCGGATTTTGATGCGATCCCTCTACATCTGTCCTCATTGAGATCTTGTGTTGTCTTTAGAATAGGTTTTTTTCTCTTTTGTCTCCTACAACTCTACTGATTTTTGGAACACCGAAAAATCATGGAGGAAATTCTGTCTTTAACTGCTTCCATGCGGTCATCACACATTTTTGAGTCATGTCAGTCCCGCTTTCATCTTCCCTTGCCTAGAGCTAATTTGAACCACAAGGTTTCTGAATGCACTAAGCAAACACAATCTGTCTCAGCCAATCTCTGATGACATGCAAGTCCCTCTCCTTTCAGTGTGGTTTACATCTGATACCATGAGAAACCACAATGGTATTTTTCAGGTTTCATGTGCATAGCTGGAGATCAGAAACAGTAGGTACTTTCATTTCCCTGGAGAACATCCCATCTAAGGACCCCTTTGCTAAGCCACGGTAGACTCCACGCGTGCCCAATGTGTGGCAAAACTGACTTACTGCCCAACTACCGTGTGCCTTTTGCGGTAATTTCATTTTTGGTGCGCATCTGCTCCGTGCGTCTGAAAAATAATTTTTATTCTTGGATGTGCGTAGCGGACACACGCCAAGTGGCATCTGATGTGCGTAGGTCCTTACCGTGCAGATTCCTTACCGCTAGGTCTATGGCTGGCGATAAGGTCAGACACCCAAAATGGACGCGCAGCAAATTTGACTTTGCCGCATGTCCATTTTCAGCAAAAATGTTTTCAAAAGGTATTTTTGGTACATGCGCTGAAAAATATTTCTGCGTACGCCCAAAACCCACGCCTACACTACCGCAAGCCGCTTTTTACCACGGCTTAGTAAAAGGACCCCTCAGTTTGTACTTGAGGTAATAAAGAGTTAAGAGGCCCTTTTACTAAGGCGTGCTGAAAAATGGAAAAGGTGCAGCGAAGGGCGACTAAAATGATAGTGGGGATGGGACGACTTCCCTATGAAGAAAGACTAAGGAGGCTAGGGCTTTTCAGCTTGGAGAAGAGACGGCTGAGGGGAGACATGATAGAGGTATATAAAATAATGAGTGGAGTGGAACAGGTGGATGTGAAGCGTCTGTTCACGCTTTCCAAAAATACTAGGACTAGGGGGCATGCGATGAAACTACAGTGTAGTAAATTTAAAACAAATCTGAGAAAATGTTTCTTCACCCAACGCATAATTAAACTCTGGAATTCGTTGCCGGAGAACGTGGTGAAGGTGGTTAGCTTAGCAGAGTTTAAAAAGGGGTTAGACAGTTTCCTAAAGGACAAGTCCATAAACCACTACTAGGGAAAAATCCACAATTCCAGGAATAACATGTATAGAATGTTTGTACATTTGGGAAGCTTGCCAGGTGCCCTTGGCCTGGATTGGCTGCTGTCGTGGACAGGATGCTGGGCTCAATGGACCCTTGGTCTTTTCCCAGTGTGGCATTACTTATGTACTTATGTACTGGTGTAGGCACATGTTTTGGACATGCGCAGGTCCATTTTTCAGCACGCCTAGAAAAAAGGCCTTGGCTGAAAATGGACGCGTGGCAAAATTAAAACCAACATGCGTTCATTTTTGGCCTGAGACCTTACCATCACTCATTGACTTGGTGGTAAGGTCTCATGCAATAACCGGGCAGTAATCGTCAGCATGTATACACTGGCACTTATTGCCCTGTTAGCACCACGCGATAGAAAATGTCTACCATGTGTTTTGTACGCGTGTCAATATGGAATTACCACCTGGAGCACGCGGTCGCTGGGCGGTAATTCCAATTTGACACGTATTGGACGTGCGTAGGCGCCTATGTGCCTTAGTAAATGGACCCCTAAGTGACCTGCCCAAATCATAAGGAGTTAGTATGAGTGAACTGGGCTTCCCTGGTTCTTAGTCCAGGGCTCTAACCACAAGGCTACTCATCCATAGTTTCTCAACCACTCATGGAAAGCAAGAAAATGCCCCCTGCAAGTCTCGTCTTTTGCATTCTAATGCAATCCGAGCAGAAAACGGAAGTGAGAAAAGGCAAAATCAGTAGCTGGTTCTAAGAGCTTGTGAGAGGGAGCAGCACTGCTACTGATGATTCATCATGAGCTCAGTCTACATATGCTCATCCTGATTCCCTGCATAGGTGAGACGTATTTGGGTTTTCCCCACAGCATAGTTGGTTCCACCTTCAGAACTTTACAAAAAGCGTGTTAAGATTTGTACTTACAGCATCCTAACACTCCCCTCTCTCCCCCCCCCCCCCCCCGAATTCTATATATTTATTTATTTAGATTTTTTTTTTTTTTCAAAAATGAAATTAAAAGATAGACGCACTGAACACAAGAAATATCTAGCAAATGGCCATTTTTGAAACAAAAAGGTGTACGTTTTTCTGGTTTGAAAATGACCGTGTTCGTTACTGGATTTTTAGATGTTTTTCACAAAATGTCCAAAATCGGATTTACAGTCACAAAGGAGAGGGAAAACAGCATACAAATACAACAAGGCAAACAAAAAAAGCAAACACTGGGCCTTCAGGATTGAGAAAAATGTAGTCCTTTAATATCACAAATACCCGACATGGGCCGTGTTTCGGCGTACAACCGCCTGCATCAGGGGTCAATAAACTCCTATCGGTTTTTCAGTATTGGAGGCGTCTTTCTGAATATAGACGAGCTGTTCAAACAACGGGAGTTTTACCCCGATTGTTTCACTTTCCTCTTGCGCCACAGTTTGCAAGTTGACCGATAGGAGTTTATTGACCCCTGATGCAGGCGGTTGTACGCCGAAACACGGCCCGTGTCGGGTATTTGTGATATTAAAGGACTACATTTTTCTCAATCCTGAAGGCCCAGTGTTTGCTTTTTTTGTTTGCAAAATCGGATTTAGACATCACATCAAAAATGTCCCTCTACTTCTGTTCTCATTAAGATTTTCTGTTGTCTTTAGAATAGATTTTCTCTTTTGTCTCCTACAATTCTACTGATTTTTATTTATTTGGATTTTGTTCACACCTTTTCCGGTAGTAGCTCAAGGTGAGTTATATTCAGGTACACTCGGTATTTCCCTGTCCCTGGAGAGCTCACAATCTAATTTTGTACCTGAGGCAACGGAGGGTTAAGTGACTTACCCCAAATCATAAGGAGCAGAAGTGGAATTTGAACTGGGCACCTCTCTAGTCAAGACTGGTCCTATAACCACTAGGCTATTCCTCCACTCATATGGCACCCAAAGTTGGCCACCCAAATTTGGCCGTGGATCACAGATCTTCGTGCAAACTAATTAGTTAATGAGCTGTTAACAATCAATAATTAGCAACAATTTCTACTAACTTTCGCAATGCCCTAGGCACTATTGTATAAAATGCACGCCTAAAATTTATAACATGCACCTCAAAAGGGGAGGGGCGAGAGTGGATCATTCTCAGAAGTGAGCCGTAGTGTAATGGATGGACTGGATAGACCAGGGGTAGGCAACTCCGGTCCTCGAGAGCCGCAGGCAGGTCAGGTTTTCAGGATAGCCACAATGAATATGCAGGAGATAGATTTGTAAGCACTGCCTCCATGGTATGCAAATCTATCTCCTGCATATTCATTGTGGATATCCTGAAAACCTGACCTGCCTGCGGCTCTCGAGGACCGGAGTTGCCTACCCCTGGGATAGACCATTATTACAGACTTACTTTACCACTTGAACTGGCAGGCAGGGCTAAGTGGTTTACAAGCTAAGCAGCGACGTAGCTACAGGTGGGCCTGGGTGGGCTTAATGCATTTTAATGCAGAACTTTCCCATTTATTGAGCCCAGATATAATGTGGCAGCCCTGGACATTTTAACAGGATGGATTAGGATTCCTTGGGGTAGTAGAAATCAGCTATTGTTCGGGTTGGAAGGGTAGAGGTTGGTGGTGGTTGTTAAAGCTGCTCGCTTTTTTTTTATTGTTTTCTATTTGTCATTTATAAACAACAGTTGCACAGCATATTGTTCCTTTTTATACTTTAATAAAAAGATTTAAATATAAAATCTTAAGTGTTGGGGCCTCTGCAGATGAGAACAGAGCCCACGGAGACGGGGCAGGGACTTGGACAGAACCTGTGGGGGGACAAGGCGGGGATGGAGACAGGGCCTGAGGACAGTGGCGTAGGAAGGGGGGTGGGAGGGGCAGTCCGCCCCGGGTGCAGGCGCTCGGGGGGTGCCGGCCCCACTGGTTCCCTGCTCCCTCTGTGCTCCGGAATTTCCGGGGCAGAGAGAGCAGGGAACCAGCGGGGCCGACGCAGCTCCGAGTGACCTGCACTCGGGGCGGATCGGCCCTCCCGCAGGTAAGAATGCGGTCCGGGGGGGGAGGGTTGCGCAGCGGCGACCCGCCCTGGGTGCCATTAGCCCTCGCTACGACACTGCCTGAGGGGATGGGACGAGGACGAAGATAGAACCTGCGGGGATGGGGTGGGGACGGAGGCAGAAACCACGGGGAAGGGGACAAACTTTGTCTCCGGATCACTCTGCCACATTATATCTGGGCTCAATAAATGGGAAAGCTCTGCATTAAAATGCATTAAGCCCAGATTTCATCTCACTTTAGTAAAAGGCTACCAAAATGACTTACCAAAACGTACCCATGGCAGAAGCAGAATCTGAATGTAGGTTTTCCTGGTTGCTCAAATCAACAAACCCAGTAGGGATGACTTTAAAAAAAAGGAGAATTAAATAAGTACATAAGTAATGCCACACTGGGAAAAGACCAAAGGTCGATCGAGCCCAGCATCCCGTCCACGACAGTGGCCAATCCAGGCCAAGGGCACCTGGCATGCTTCCCAAACGTACAAACATTCTATACATGTTATTCCGGGAATTGTGGATTTTTCCCAAGTCCATTTAGTAGTGGTTTATGGACTTGTCCTTTAGGAAACCGTCTAACCCCTTTTTAAACTCTGCCAAGCTAACCGCCTTCACCACATTCTCCGGCAACGAATTCCAGAGTTTAATTACGCGTTGGGTGAAGAAAGATTTTCTCCGATTTGTTTTAAATTTACTACACTGTAGTTTCATCGCATGCCCCCTAGTCCTAGTATTTTTGGAAAGCGTGAACAGACGCTTCACATCCACCGTGTAAAGCAATAGCCTGGCACTTTCAGTACAGACGTGCTGCTTTTCTGTCATTGTAATTGTGGTTCTATAACAATTGCTTCATACTGCTTATTACATTATTCCAAAATTACGGACTCCTAATGCAGGCACCTTCACCAAAACACGGCCTGTGTCGAGACTGACTGAGCTCGATTCTTCAAAATTGTTTGTTCCCATCCATGATAAAGGATTCCTTTAGCACCAGGTTTCCTTATAATTTTTTCGGTCATCCCTAATGCGTTTGCTTGCCTTGGCCATTTGTGGAGTATCCGTTCTTCTCCTTCATTGGGTTCTTCTTTCTTTGCTCAGATCATGCCTTCTCTCACCTGATTATGGTAACGGATCTGAAATCACTGATGGTGGCACTTTAAAGTCAGGTTATAACATGCAGTCTTTAGAGACACTTGTAAGCTAGTCAATACGCAGCCTCCAGACTGTCATGAAAAAACATGCAGTCCGTGAAATAGAGTGGCCTAGTGGTTAGAGTGGTGGACTTTGGTCCTGGGGAACTGGGTTCGAGTCCCACTGCAGGCACAGGCAGCTCCTTGTGACTCTGGGCAAGTCACTTAACCCTCCATTGCCCCATGTAAGCTGCATTGAGCCTGCCATGAGTGGGAAAGTGCAGGGTGCAAATGTAACAAAAATAAAATAGATACTATTGGAGATTCTACATGGAATGTTGCTACTATTGGAGATTCTACATGGAATGTTGCTATTCCACTAGCAACATTCCATGTAGAAGGCTGCGCAGGCTTCTGTTTCTGTGAGTCTGACGTGCTGGACGTCAGACTCACAGAAGCAGAAGCCTGCGCGGCCACATTGGTGATCTGCAAGGGCCGACTTCTACATGGAATGTTGCTACAGTGGAATAGCAACATTCCATGTAGAATCTCAAATAGTAGCAACAGTGGAGGAGTGGCCTAGTGGTTAGGGTGGTGGACTTTGGTCCTGGGGAACTGAGTTCGATTCCCACTTCAGGCACAGGCAGCTCCTTGTGACTCTGGGCAAGTCACTTAACCCTCCATTGCCCCATGTAAGCCGCATTGAGCCTGCCATGAGTGGGAAAGCGTGGGGTACAAATGTAAATAAAATAGCGAACTTGTTACAGGCCTCTTGATGAAATGATTTTCTATGAAACATTTTTTGTTTTGTTTTGCACAGATCTACTGCTTGATTTATACGTTACATCTGCAAGGGCCATATTACTATGAACTGCAATTACATTCCAGCAAGGACACAGTAACTCAACTTGCCAGCACACCCCCACTTGTTCCCTTTCGGTTTAGCGGCCGCCCACATAATAATTTTTTCTCTTCTGTTTTCAATTCGAACATCATGTAGCTGGCAGAAACACATGCAAACTGTCTAGAAATTCAAGTAAAAAGTTAAACGCAAAAGGAAAATTAAAACAGAGTAACTTATTGGTTATACTGATAACATTTTTGCAGATTTGATTTTGATGCATGAGATTTGCATGTGGCAAAGCTAATGCTGGGCAGACTTCTATGGTCTGTGACCTGAAAATGGCAAGGGCAAATCAAGATCGGGTATACATATAAAGTAGCACATACAAGTTTGTCTTGTTGGGCAGACTAGGTGGACTGTGCAGGTCTTTGTCTGCCGTCATCTACTATGTTACTCACGTTACTAATGTTGCCATTAGCACATGACCATTGAAAAAAAACATTAGCGTGTGTGTGCCCTTAATGGCAACCAGTTTGTAGGTGTAATTAAGCTCTGGAATTTGTTGCCAGAGAATGTGGTAAAAGCAGTTAGGTTAGCGGGGTTTTAAAAAAGGTTTGGATAACTTCCTAAAAGAAAACTCCAGAAGCCACTATTAAGATAGATTTGGGGAAAATCCATTGCTTATTTCTAGGATAAGCAGCATAAAATGTATTGTACTGTTTGGGGATCTTGGCAGGTACTTGTGACCTGGATTAACCATTGTTAGAAACAGGATACTGGGCTTGATGGACCTTTGGTCTGTCCCAGTATGGCAACAATTATGTTCTTATGTTCTTACAAATTGTCTAGAATAAGCATTATTTAAAAAGCCTATGTTCCTATTGTATCTGCTTCAATCAGGTTGAAGGGGAAGGACCACCCTTGGGTGGAGGAACGAGAATGCCCAACAAACCATCACAAGCAAAAACAAAGGAGTAGGTCATACGATGCCACTTCCAACCATGAACACAGGAGGCTTGAGTCCAAAACAAGGAGTTTATTGTATCAATTGCTGTGTTTTAGCATGTCCGCCTGGGTCAGGAGTCTACAAGAACATATATATACATATATATCACTGCTTTCCTCTGGATTCTATACAGCGCGCCTAGAGATCCGTGCCAATTTCAACATGGATTCTATAACAATGTGTGCAACTTAATTGGCTTAACAAGCTAATGAGCGCTGATAACAGCACTTAATAAGCAATAATGAGCATTAATTGACACTGATTAAAATTTAGGGGCACAATTTGCTAAGAGTATTCTGTAATAATGTGTGCCTACCTTCTAAAGCATGCAGGCAATAAAGGGCATGATTATGGGCGGGGAAATGGTCATTTCATGGGCATTCCGAAATTTACGCGCCTAGTTATAGATTATGACCCAGTGCGTCTAAATCTAGGCACCGATTATAGAATAAACTTAGGGGTCCTTTTATAAGGGTGCACTGAAAAATGGCCTGCGGTAGTGTAGACATGTGTTTTGGGTGCACGCAGAATCATTTTTTAGCGCACCTGTTAAAAAAGGCCCTTTTTAAAATTTGAATTGAAAATGGACGCGTGGCAAAATGAAAATTGCCACGTGTCCATTTGGGGTCTGAGACCTTACCACCAGCCATTGACCTAGCGGTAAAGTCCCACGCGGTAACCGGGCAATAATGACCTATGTGTATCAAATGCCACTTGGCGCACGCCCAATACCTGCGTCTGAAATACATTTTTCGGAATGCGCGTATTGAACGCACACCAAAAATGAAATTACCGCAAGAGCCACCTGGTAGCTGGGCAGTAACTCCGTTTTGATGCGCGTTGGGCATGCGTAGACACTTACACGGCTTAGTAAAAGGGCCCCTTAGTCAATGCCGATTTTTTAGGTGCCATATATAGAATCTACCCCTTTATGACAATTTCCTTTCTGGGCAAACATTCACTTTTTTGTCTTTTCGGTCGGCATACTCAAGCCTCCTGTGGTTCGTGGTTGGAAGTGCCATCATACACCCTTGTTCAATCAGGTTGAAGGCATGATACATGCATATTTATCACAACGCTTATGCTACCGACATGTCTGGTTTGTATCACAAAATCTCTTTTTAACTTGAGATGTGCAAACTTAAAAAAAAAAAAAGAAGTTTACTTATTAAACTGATAAATCTGCATGGAGCCCTTCACATTCTATCAATTAGTTCAGCAAAGTAAAAAAAATAAAACGGAATTTAAAGGGGGTTTGGATAGATTCCTGAGGGAAAAGTCCATTGAACATTATTAATTTTTTTTTTTTTTTTTGGGGGGGGGGGGGGGGGGTTGCCGGGTTCTTGAAGCCTGGATTGGCCACTGTCGGAGACAGGATGCTGGGCTTGATGGACCCTTGGTCTTTTCCCAGTATGGCGGTGCTTATGCGCTTGTGTTGGCTTGAATCAGGAGCGAGCAGATTTGATGTGGATTCCCATGGGTTCACAGCAAATGTATATCACATTTGGATTTCCCTGGGGTTGCTTGGGGAGTTTTTGACAAACTTCCCCAGTGGATTTGGGAGGAAAAAAAAAAAACAGAAAATCTGCTCAAGGTCCTAATTCTCCTGGTTTCAATCTGTCCTCATATTTTCTGCACATCCCTTTTTATAAATGAAAGCACAAGTCTATATCGAACTTTCCTTCAGTGTTTGCAAATGACATTTCAGACTGCTTTCTTATGCACCTAAATAATATTATTCAAATGCATGTCAAATTTGTTTTATGAAAATATTATGGTTGCCATGGTAGCCCACAAACTGGATTTTATTTTAATTTACTGTGATTTATTCATCACCTCTAACGGAAAATCTTGAAGTGGTTCATAACATCAATAAAATACACCTAAAACTTCTGTAATATACAACACAAACAATACATTTATGACCCTGACTAACTTTACAGGGGAAATAAAGCATCGCGCTATTGCAGGCCACCTCATCCCGCACCTTCCCCAAATGCCATCTGCCATAATCAGGATTTTACAAGTTTCCAGAAATGATGATAATTGCGCACGTGGTGAATCTCATCTCGCAAATTATCCCACCAGATTGATCCTACCAATATGCAAAAATGTCCAAACTAAGTGTAGGAAATATCGGTTGGCTCCCAATAAAGGAACGAATTAACGTCAAAATCTGCTCCCAAGTCCACAAAATTCTTTATGGAGAAGCCCCAGGATACATGAACACCCTGATCAATCTTCCAGCCAGGAATACATCAAGCACATCCCGTTCATTCCTAAATCTCCATTACCCTACCTGTAACGGACTCAAATATAAATCCACTTACGCTTCGTCCTTTTCCTTTATCAGCACCCAATTATGGAATGCACTGCCCAAAGCTGTCAAAACTACTCAAAACCATCTCAACTTTAGGAAATTACTCGAGACCAGCCTATTCCGGAAGGCCTACCCCCAGGCTCCAACATAAAACCCAAAGTCCTTCAAAACAGCATATAAATGGACTATTTTGGACTCTTTTACCTTTCCCCTTTTCCCCTTGATACCCTGTTCTTTCTATCCGCTCTGACCTCCACAATCTATTGTATTTGCATACGTACTGGATTGGTGATAGCCTTTTCGGTCTATTGTAAGCGACATTGAGCCTGCAAACATGTGGGAAAATGTATAAATGTGATAAATAAATAGATAATGGAGGAGTGGCCTAGTGGTTAGGGTGGTGGACTTTGGTCCTGGGGAACTGAGTTCAATTCCCACCTCAGGCACAGGCAGCTCCTTGTGACTCTGGGCAAGTCACTTAACCCTCCATTGCCCCATGTAAGCCGCATTGAGCCTGCCATGAGTGGGAAAGCGCGGGGTACAAATGTAACAAAAATAAAATAGGTACTATTGGAGATTCTACATGGAATGTTACTATTCCACTAGCAACATTCCATGTAGAAGGCTGCGCAGGCTTCTGCTTCTGTGAGTCTGACGTCCTGCACGTACTGCAAGGGCCGACTTCTACATGGAATGTTGCTAGTGGAATAGCAACATTCCATGTAGAATCTCCAATAGTAGCAACATTCCATGTAGAATCTCAAATAGTTGCAACAGTGGAGGAGTGGCCTAGTGGTTAGAGTGGTGGACTTTGGTCCTGGGGAACTGAGGAACTGAGTTCGATTCCCACTTCAGGCACAGGCAGCTCCTTGTGACTCTGGGCAAGTCACTTAACCCTCCATTGCCCCATGTAAGCCGCATTGAGCCTGCCATGAGTGGGAAAGTGCAAAAATAAAATAGATACTATTGGAGATTCTACATGGAATGTTGCTACTATTGGAGATTCTACATGGAATCATGCACGTCAGACTCACAGAAGCAGAAGCCTGCGCGGCCACATTGGTGATCTGCAAGGGCCGACTTCTACATGGAATGTTGCTACTGGAATCTCAAATAGTAGCAACAGTGGAGGAGTGGCCTAGTGGTTAGGGTGGTGGACTTTGGTCCTGGGGAACTGAGTTCAATTCCCACCTCAGGCACAGGCAGCTCCTTGTGACTCTGGGCAAGTCACTTAACCCTCCATTGCCCCATGTAAGCCGCATTGAGCCTGCCCTGAGTGGGAAAGCGCAGGGTACAAATGTAACAAAAATAAATAAAACAGCACCTTCCCGCTGATGCTTCCTTTGTTTCACTAAGATAAGTTCTATTTCACTTCATTGTTAGATATTTACATGACCAATAATGAAACATATACTTGATTACTGGGAAGGTGCTATTTTGCATTGGAAAACAGAGCAGTGAGGGAAACACCGACCGGAGACACACAAAGAACAACCTTATGTGTAAAATGTCATTTAATTTGCTATTTTGCATTGACCATGTTGATTCTACAACATAAAATGTTCTTTCCCTGACCAACTGTAAGTGTAGCAACTTGTTGGAAGGGCACTTTCATGTGCAACTTGATTTAATAATTTACTGTTAATTGGCATTAACAGCCAATTATTGACTTGAATTCATATTAGTTGGCACCAATTAGCATTTGCGCATCCAACTGCCCTTTGTAACTATTCAAGAAGTTGCATGCGTCGATTCCTTTGCATGCAACTTCTAAGGGGGTGTGGATGTGAGAGGGGCATGGCCGGGGCACACCTAGGGTTTTGATGTGCAGGTTATAGAATACAGGGAGTAATGCGCCTAATTGTCAACAATTAGATGCAAGCAGTTATACCAGTTACGCAGAAAACTGTGGACTTCTGCTAGTACTCTATTACGCATTTTCCCGGAGCCTAAATTTTGGCACTGTTTCTTGAACCTGCCCTATAGTGTGCATTTGTGTACACATGGGCAGAGTCTGGGAGCATGGGCTATATTCTATGCTATATTTGTCTTATATACCGCTCAATTACCATGATGGACTTTTCGGCAGTGTACAATCTGGCAATAAAAACTCTTCTCTTGAAGAGGAAATTGCAACATGAAAAATAAAAAGATAAACAGACTTTTGTAAAATACTTCTTTCTAGGTTCTCAAACCAAACATCCCTAGCTTATTAAGACTTTGCTGATGTCATTTCCTGTTTCCTGTCTGGCGGGACCTGGCCGATGGAAGTCTATGGGGCCGGCGCAGGCAGCAATAATGAATCACTGCAGGCACCGTAGAAACCTGTAAGGTACACCGGGGAGGGACGGGGTTCAGCAATGGACGGGAAGATGCCAGGACACCGCGAAGGAGGAGAGATGTTGATGTGAGGTAGGTGAAAAAATACCTATAATTTCTTTCATATCTCCGGGTGGGGGTGGTGGTGTGGAAGAGCCCATCTAAGTTAACTCTGGGCCCATCCAAAATACTGGGTCTGGCTATGCCACTGATCCCTAGGCGTATTCTTTTATGGCGCATATCTTTCAAGTGCTAAATATAGAATCTAGCTCTTTCTGCCTAACCACACAGCTGGCTCTGGTGTGTCTACAGTGCGAAGTGGGTCTGTAACACTGACAAGTGTGAACAGAAACGATGAGCATGCCCTAGCACGTATGACTCCTGAAACTAAGCTGGGATGAAAAGAAAAATCTACCCCAAGAAGCAGCTGTGATTAGGAACATTACTGAGAGCTCAGACTGCAAAAAAATTTGAAACCGAACAAAGATTTTTTGCTTGCCTTTTTAGAATCCCAGCAGCTGGGTGTCTTCCTGCTTCTTTGAGCCAGGCTGCCTACATGGCTGCTGTGGTATTCATGATGGTTGCTGTACTTAATATCTTCACAGGATGGATTACAAATGTACAGTTACATATCTTCCAGCCAGATTCCACAACTTTCTTTATATCTTGCATGAAAAAAACAACATTCTCTCTCTCTATATATTTGTTTTCAGTCAGCTGGTGATTAGTTCCAGGCAGTGTCCTACAATTTTGTGTTGTCCTGTAATGTTTTTGCTATTGGAAAGGTTAAGAACGGTTCTGCTCTTCTCATGAGTTTATATCCCCTCTCAACCTCTCTTTTCCAAGTTTAAGGGCCCCTTTTACAAAGCCGCGTAAGGCTGTACGCACGCCCAACGCGCGCCAAAACAAACTTACCGCTCGACTACCATGTGCCTCTTGCGGTAATTTCATTGTTGGCGCTCGTCCGCTACGTGCGTCTGAAAAATTGTTTTTCTTTTCTGCCGTGCGTAGCGGACGCGCGCCGAGTGGCATCTGATGCGCGTAGGTCGTTACCACGCAGATTCCTTACCGCTAGGTCTATGGCTAGCGGTAAGGTCAGACACCCAAAATGGATGTGCGGCAATTTTGATTTTGCCGCACGCAGTGGCGTAGCTACGTGGGGCCTGATTTCCTCCTGGACCCCCCTCCCGACGACCCTCTCAACCCCCCCCCCCCACGAGCCCTCCCCCTCCGTCGCCTACCTTCGGTTTTGCTGGCGGGGGACCCCAATCCCCGCCAGCCGACGTCCTCTTCGTCCTGCAGTCAAAAAAGTCTTTGTTCTGTTGCATGCTGACGTCCTGCACGTTGTACTGATAAATTATGGCTTATGGTGGCGGGTGCAGGTGGGCGGGTGCGGACGGGTGGGTACAGGCGGGGGGGGGGTCCACTGAACTGGTCTGCAAAGGGTCCCGCAATTGGTAAGACCAGCCCTGCCTGCAGTAGCACCAGCGCGTGGATTTGCCACGCTTTGAGATCCCTTTTACCGCTGCGGCTAAAAGGGGGGGAAAAAAGGAAATGGCTGAGCAATAAGTGCACACGGTGCGTGGCCATTACCGGGGAATCCCTTACCCCCCCCATTTAGGACCCAGTAAGGGCTCCAGCACTAACCCAGGAGTAAAAAAATAATAATAATTCTGTCACGCCAAAAATAGCGCACGCTGGGGTCAGCACTACCACTGGCTCCTGCGGTAGGCCAACGGTAATGCCAGATTGGCACGCGACAACATCACAGTAGCTCTACCCCAGCGTTGTAAAAGAGCCCCTTAGGAAATAAAAATCTTTCGATTTTGATCATTTTTTTTCTAATTCTGTTTTTCTCCTCTTCGTTTTTTATTTATTTATTCAGAACACTTATACCCCGCTTTATACCACTTAAAGCAGCCTCAAAGCGGCTTACAATGAACCGAGGAAACAATTACAATGACAGTAGAGAGGGTAGAAGGATCAGAGGAAGAAGGGAAGGGAAAATGCACAGAAAGGCTTTGGCCAGATCAGAGGAGATACAAGTACAATGAAATCAGAAATTGACTAGATAGAAACAAAGAAACAGAGAAAAATAGACAATAAGGAAAGGTGAAAAAAAAAACCCAAAACATAATTTGCCCTCTACTGTCTGGCTAGAGGTGCTCTTATTCTCCCATGGTACACATACTTTTGGGCAGGTTGTGAGAATGCGCTCCCAGAGCTGTGTTTAGGCGAGGCAAGAAAAATCCCACACGACATTTTCCAATCATGCCGTCTACTTCACCCTCTCCCTCCCCCTCCCCCCGGCAACCACATAAAACAGCAGATGCAATGGACCCAGCCACATTTAGCACATGGGTTTATCCTAATTTTCAAAGTGGAAAAGCCCCTTCTGCCAGCCTCTTGGGTGCCTCAGTTATTATTTGATTCATACACTGATTTTCCCATATATTTCCTTTTGCTGCACTGGCATCTGAGTGCAGCTGTCCTGCAGCTGCTGCCTGCTGGCTATTTGGATCCAGAGAAGACAGAACCTCCAGACTTTATACAAAACAACAGGATCCATCTGAAACACAAAGAACAGAACAAAGGCAGTTGTCGTAACCCCTCCAGACCGATAACATTAAAAACTATCAAGATTCAGAGAGAATACAGGCCACGCCTTCCCTTCAACGTGCTCCTGGAATCTGAGGCCTCCATACTGAGGGGTCCTTTTGCAGAGGCACGCTGAGAAATGGCTTGCGGTAGTGTAGGCTCAGGTTTTGGGCGCACGCTGATCCATTTTTTAGCGTGCCAGTAAAAAAGGCCTTTTTATTTTGAGGGGGGGGGGGGGAAATGGATGTGAGGCAAAATCAAAATGGCCGCGTGTCCATTTTGGGTCTGAGACCTTACCGCCAGCCATCGACCTAGTGGTAAAGAATCCGGGCGGTAATGACCTACGCACACCAAGTGCCACTTGGCACGCGTCCGTTACATGCGCCCGAAAATAAAAAAATATTTTTCATAGGCGTGTATCGGACACACGCCAAAAATGAAATTACCGCAAAAGCCACGTGGTAGTCGGGCGGTAAATCCATTTTGGCGCGCATAGACGCTTGCATGACTTAGTGAAAGGACTCCTAAGAAGTGGCATTCCTAGGGGCGCTGACACCCGGGGTGGATCGCCGATGCGCCCTGCCCCCCACGTGTGCAGCGCGACCCCCCCACCCTGGCGAAATAATCCCCCCCCCCCCCGGGTGCATGCCACTGGGGGGGTGCCACACGCCGGTCAGCGTCGTTCGTTTCCATGCTCCCTCTGCCCCGGAACAGGTTGTTCCGGGGCAGAGGGAGCATGGAAACGAACGACGCTGACCGGCGCGCGGCACCCCCCCCAGCGGCGTGCACCCGGGGCGGACCGCCCCCATCGCCCCCCCCTTGGTATGCCACTGCTCCTAAGGAACCATTGTTTTCCTTAAGCTTTCAACATCATGGGTCTAATACTGAAAGCAAGTTACATGTTCACCAGCAGATCGATGAGGCCAGTAAGGCTGGCTCTTTCAGACATAGCTGGATCCATCTGAGGACTCTAAAAAAACTGCAATATTTGTCCACTGCCAACACCAGGGACTCAAAGTCTTTAGCTGACCGCATACTATAACTGTCTGACAGTTGGCAAATAGAAAAATCTTATCTACAGGAAGCTCAGAACTTACTCCAGGAACCTTAGGGAAATCCAAAACCCAAGAATGTAAAAGCTTTGCCAAGTTAACAGCTTTAATACTTACCAGTTCTTTTCCCCGCGCTCTGACCTTCACCAAATGTTCTTTTAACCTGGTCTTAGCCTCTAGTGTTATTCACTCCCGGGATCAATCTTTCTTCTACAGAACAGTTTTTAACTGAGGGATCTAACTAGACCAAAACACTCCATATCACGTCCAGAGTGGCAACTGGTTGTTTCATAGAGACTAAAGTGAACTAACCATTCCAGACACACTCTTGCCAGGCTAAAGCCCACTTTCTCCTGTCACTCCTTCTAATTCTGCAGTGGTGCTTCATTCACCGTCCCCACCAGGGACTGGAGACTGCAGAGTCTTGCCACTTCCTGGCTATCTGCCATCTCTCTGAGCCTCTCAGCCCTAGAGAGGCCATCAGTCTCGAAGCTAGTGGAGGGTGTTCATGGAGGCTGAAGGAAACCTCCTCTCCCAGCAAACTTGGGCCTCCCTTGGTCGATAACAGAGCAGAAGCCAAACCGTGATCCTTGCTATAACTCGTCTTTCCTCAGTTGTGTCGATTCAGTTCCAGCTGTGTTAAATGGGGTAGGTATAAGACCTTCTCTTTCTCTTTGCTGGCGTTGCAACAGGTAGAATATCAAAGGTAGTAAAGTGGAGAGAAAAGTGGCGATCCTTGATTGGCTGCAAACCCCCCCCCCCACACACACACAACGGGTGCAGTGGCATCCGTCCCCCCCCCCCCCACCCGGGTGCAGCATGACACCACCCCGGTGCATCAACACCCCCCCCGGTGCATTCTTACCTGTCGATTCCGCTGGTTCCCTGCTCCCTCTGCCCCGGAACAGGTTCCTGTTCCGGGGCAGAAGGAGCAGGGAACCAGCGGAGCCGACAGCCACGCTGCTGCTTTCTGCACCCCTCCAGCAGCGTGCACCCGGAGCGGACCGCCCCTCACCGCCCCGCCCTCGGTACGCCACTGGGAGAGAATTAGGGGTCTTTTTACTAAGCTATGGTAAGAAAATCTTACTGGATTTTTAGGCGCCATATATAGAATCCCCCACAAGCGTGAATTCCATAAAGGCAGTTCTGCATGGAACTGCCATTATTGAACACTAATGTAAGCCCACAGTTTCACACCTAACTTCAGGTGCGAGTATTTGTGTCACATCAAAGGCTAGTGTAAGTGCTGACATCCAACTGTTGGCAGTCAGTCGTGTAACTCCTAGTATTCTATAACCTGTGCACATAATTCCTAGGCACTCCCCTGACCTGCAACAAGGAACGTCGCCTGTGTGAAAATCAAACAGGCGACGTGTTTCACTGCCGACCCTGTACCTGTGGAGCACTGAGCACCAAAAAAGAAATTTCTGTGTGACAGCAGATTGATAGATATAATTCATTTCTACGGATCCTTTCAGAAGAACATTAAGACTCCTGAAGAAGGCCGGTTGGCCAAAACATGGCCGTGTCGAGTCACCTCGAGTTATCACATTCTTTTGGACTTACCCAATAAAGTGGACATTGTCTAGGACCTTCATTTTTGTGTCATCTTCGCTGTGTTCCTTGTTGCTTTGAGCTTGCGAAGACTGTACACATCGACTCCCCTGACCTGCCTATGCCCCTCCCATGTCCACAGCCCCATAAAGTTGGACATGATAGAAATTCTGCACGTATCTTCTAGAATTGCGACTAAGGGCACTTCTGCGCGCAACTGCTAATGGGTGCCAATTGCCACCAATTTAAGCCAATAATTAGCTGTTAACTCCAAATAACAGCCAATAATTAAATTCTGTTGCTTGCACAACTGATTTATTCTATAAATTGCATGTTCAACTTTGTGCGCTAAGCAATTTTATAGAATCGGGAGGGGGATGACTAGAATACTTTCATTTATGCGGTCTTGGTGTCTACAACTAGACAGCTCCTTGTAGAATTATCCCAAGATGCTGCTCCATATGCTCGAGCTGCTTTTCCAAATCATGCCTATAATCCCATTTACCGGCAATATTCCAAGCAATTAGAAGTGTGATCCACCAACCAGTTAGGTTCTCCCAAGCACCTCTCCAATTGGACAAAACAAAGCCAAGTTTTTATTAGCATTGATTCAAGGTGAGCTACAAATGTAGAGATACAGATACAACGTGTATGTCTCTGTAACAAAAGTATGAATATGTCTCTTACTGTTTTCTAGATTTTTAGCTCTTAACTTTTACCCCCACTACTCTGAGCATAGTTCTCTTTTAATCTTCCCATTAGTGAATTTGAAAGACATTCTACTTTGTTTCAAATGCATTCCGCGCTGAATAGGAATGGAGTGCACTTGAAATTCCCAGATGAGATAAATAAGACCTGAACTTGACTGAAAGTTGAGTACGCTCTCAGAGCTGCTTGATTTGACGTCAGAAATATGTTCCGACTGCCTCTTAGGTTGTGCAATGTTGCAGTAAATAATCTTCCTTTATGTTGCACAATACCGACAAAGATAGAAGCTGAACATGTGTACAACTCATTTCAAGTTGTTGGTACTGCTGTAAAATGCAGTCCCGTGGCTCCCACACTCACACTTTTACAGTAGCTCACTCTTCCATGGAGACCTTCATACACTATTGTATGAATTTGCTGTTATCTTTTATTTATTCTCTGTTTCAGGGGTCTTCAAGAGCTACCAACCAGCCATGTTTGCTGGATAACCCTAATGTGTGTCAATAGATAGATAGATAGATAGATAGATAGATAGATAGATAGATAGATAGACGGCTTTTTTTTGAGAGGGTACTTGGGGGTACTGAGTACCGGCCGAAATTGGGTCGCGGAGCAGGTGGGGGGAAGAGGGGTTGGTGGTTGGGAGGCGAGGATAGTGGAGAGCAGACTTATACGGTCTGTGCCAGAGCCGGTGATGGGAGGCGGGACTGGTGGTTGGGAGGCGGGAAATACTACTGGGCAGACTTGTATGGTCTGTGCCCTGAATAAGGCAGGTACAAATCAAGGTAAGGTTTACACATATGTTGTCTTGTTGGGCAG
Source organism: Microcaecilia unicolor (assembly GCF_901765095.1). Classification (NCBI taxonomy): domain Eukaryota; kingdom Metazoa; phylum Chordata; class Amphibia; order Gymnophiona; family Siphonopidae; genus Microcaecilia; species Microcaecilia unicolor. Next base: position 21,063,245 of record NC_044039.1, read on the forward strand.
ACTGGATGGACCGTGCAGGTCTTTTTCTGCCGTCATCTACTATGTTACTATGTTTTTTCCATTGTCTGCTAAAATTGACCCATTGACCGCCATGTTTTAATGAAAGAGCTCAGGCTCTACACACCGATTCTGCCTTGTCATAGATTCTGTGACTGGTTGCAGGGGACCTGGCTATTGTGGGGTGGGTCCCTCAGCGATCACCCCACTCCTGAAGGTGAGGGGGTGCTGAGTACCGCCACCTTTTTTGCTAGCAAAAATGCACTCCTACATATATGGAGGCAGTGAATGAAAATTTATCTCACACGTATTCATTACGATTATCTGGAAAACCTGGCTGGTTGGTAGCCCTTGAGGACTGGAGTACCAGTCCCTGCTGCATTAGGTATATTTAATGGATATAAGTCACAGTGAAAACTCCACAGTGCATCTGGCACATGCTACTCTGATCAGCTGAGATGGCTGGAATTTAACAACAAGTCAAAGTTTGGCAGCCATTACAAAATAGCCCCATGACAACTGGCGTTCATTTAGCTCATTTACAGTGGGGGAAATAAGTATTTGATCCCTTGCTGATTTTGTAAGTGTGCCCACTGACAAAGACCTGAGCAGCCCATAATTGAAGGGTAGGTTATTGATAACAGTGAGAGATAGCACATCACAAATTAAATCCGGAAAATCACATTGTGGAAAGTATATGAATTTATTTGCATTCTGCAGAGGGAAATAAGTATTTGATCCCTCTGGCAAACAAGACCTAATACTTGGTGGCAAAACCCTTGTTGGCAAGCACAGCGGTCAGACGTCTTCTGTAGTTGATGATGAGGTTTGCACACATGTCAGGAGGAATTTTGGTCCACTCCTCTTTGCAGATCATCTCTAAATCATTAAGAGTTCTGGGCTGTCGCTTGGCAACTCGCAGCTTCAGCTCCCTCCATAAGTTTTCAATGGGATTAAGGTCTGGTGACTGGCTAGGCCACTCCATGACCCTAATGTGCTTCTTCCTGAGCCACTCCTTTGTTGCCTTGGCTGTATGTTTTGGGTCATTGTCGTGCTGGAAGACCCAGCCACGACCCATTTTTAAGGCCCTGGCGGAGGGAAGGAGGTTGTCACTCAGAATTGTACGGTACATGGCCCCATCCATTCTCCCATTGATGCGGTGAAGTAGTCCTGTGCCCTTAGCAGAGAAACACCCCCAAAACATAACATTTCCACCTCCATGCTTGACAGTGGGGACGGTGTTCTTTGGGTCATAGGCAGCATTTCTCTTCCTCCAAACACGGCGAGTTGAGTTCATGCCAAAGAGCTCAATTTTTGTCTCATCTGACCACAGCACCTTCTCCCAATCACTCTCGGCATCATCCAGGTGTTCACTGGCAAACTTCAGACGGGCCGTCACATGTGCCTTCCGGAGCAGGGGGACCTTGCGGGCACTGCAGGATTGCAATCCGTTATGTCGTAATGTGTTACCAATGGTTTTCGTGGTGACAGTGGTCCCAGCTGCCTTGAGATCATTGACAAGTTCCCCCCTTGTAGTTGTAGGCTGATTTCTAACCTTCCTCATGATCAAGGATACCCCACGAGGTGAGATTTTGCGTGGAGCCCCAGATCTTTGTCGATTGACAGTCATTTTGTACTTCTTCCATTTTCTTACTATGGCACCAACAGTTGTCTCCTTCTCGCCCAGCGTCTTACTGATGGTTTTGTAGCCCATTCCAGCCTTGTGCAGGTGTATGATCTTGTCCCTGACATCCTTAGACAGCTCCTTGCTCTTGGCCATTTTGTAGAGGTTAGAGTCTGACTGATTCACTGAGTCTGTGGACAGGTGTCTTTCATACAGGTGACCATTGCCGACAGCTGTCTGTCATGCAGGTAACGAGTTGATTTGGAGCATCTACCTGGTCTGTAGGGGCCAGATCTCTTACTGGTTGGTGGGGGATCAAATACTTATTTCCCTCTGCAGAATGCAAATAAATTCATATACTTTCCACAATGTGATTTTCCGGATTTAATTTGTGATGTGCTATCTCTCACTGTTACCAATAACCTACCCTTCAATTATGGGCTGCTCATGTCTTTGTCAGTGGGCACACTTACAAAATCAGCAAGGGATCAAATACTTATTTCCCCCACTGTATGCCAATTTAATGAGCTTGGCTTCTATCCCAATCTTAGCTTCTGTATTCAGGAATCTTTTGATAAGACCTTTTTTTGCATATTTCATTAGACAAAAACTGTGTTATGTTTAGAAGAAAGGAAACTTTACTGCTGCTTTCCAAACTCTAGAACTCTCCGAAGCAGTTACCCGATACCCATTCCTTTAGGAAACATCGGAAAAGGTGCAGCAAAGTACAAAGGAAGTAAAACTCTGTACACCTGGCAATGATAAACATATGGCAAGATTAATTATAATAACTGAGCACCACTTGCTGAACAGAGAAACTTTAGTTCTCAAGAGATGCAACCGACCGCATTCTGTATTATCGGCCATGCAGTTAATGTGAGGTAGCAAACTTTGCTCTGCGTGTGCTGCGTTGCAATCTACTACTACTATTTCGCATTTCTATAGCGCTACAAGGCGTACACAGCGCTGCACAAACATAGAAGAAAGACAGTCCCTGCTCAAAGAGCTTACAATCTAATAGACACAAACATAAAGTAAGCAAATCAAATCAATTAATGTGAACGGGAAGGAGGAGAGGAGGGTAGGTGGAGGCGAGTGGTTACAAGTGGTTTCGAGTCAAAAGCAATGTCAAAGAGGTGGGCTTTCAGTCTAGATTTAAAGGTGGCCAAGGATGGGGCAAGACGTAGGGGCTCAGGAAGTTTATTCCAGGCGTAGGGTGCAGCGAGACAGAAGGCAGGAAGTCTGGAGTTGGCAGTAGTGGAGAAGGGAACAGATGAGAAGGATTTATCCATGGAGCAGAGTGCACGGGAAGGGGTGTAGGGAAGGACGAGTGTGGAGAGATACTGGGGAGCAGCAGAGTGAGTACATTTATAGGTTAGTAGAAGAAGCTTGAACAGGATGCGAAAACCGATACCCAAAAATCTACCCAAAAATGTTGGGAATTCTTCCTTCAGTCACCTATTGCACTTAACCTTTGCACCTTAGCAAATAGGTTCAGGTTATCACAATTGTACTGTGTGCCACTGACTTCATTTGCAAAGAGTTTCCAAGTGCTCTTTATGTTACCTGTAAGTATTGTACTCCAGAAGGAGGGTCTCTTTGGCACATTGTACGTTTCCCTTCCATCCTGTTAGACCAGTCCAGACCACTAGGTTGTGATCCCCTACTAGCAGTAGAAGTTGAGGTACTGAACTCTTCCAGTGACATTGTTGGTATGAAGGCTGCTGCAGCCTAGAATTCTTGAGTGTTTCTCTATCTCCAGCAGATGGTATAGGTTGGATTGGTGCAGCAGGTTTCCCTATTCAAGCTTGTCTCTGTCCTGTGTGGTTGAATCCCTTGGCCAGTGTTGCTCCCAGGGTTCAGACTACTACAGTTCTTTCTTACCCTGGTTGAGCCTGGAGTGCAATAATCCTCTGAAGCCCCAATTGAGAGCCCACAGGTCAATGCACAGTAAGGCATGCTGGCACGCCCCTTGGTTAGCCTCCCCTCCAGGTATTCCTGCAGTGAAATTCAAAATAATAATAGTAATTAAAATGCAACTTTAAACTTTTTTTTATAAAAAAGATGGATTTGGATGTTCAGCTTTATTCCCCTATTATTAGGGGAATAAGGTTGTAAGAAAGAAAGAAAGAAAGAAAGAAAGACAGCAAGTCACAAAACAAAACTGTTGGGAGACATTACCCTGTGAAAGAAACATATCTATGAGGCTTTCAAGCTACAGGGCTACATGGCACCACTTAAAGGAACAGCACTAGCAAATCACGAATAGCCTTCATCCCGCCATTAAGAAAAAATCCACCTTTATGTGCAGTAATGATATTCTTCTTTTTATAAGAAACTTGGAATGCTCTCCCACGGGAGGTGGTGGAGAGGAAAACGGTAGCGGAATTCAAGCACGCGTGGGATAAACATAAAGGAATCCTGTTCCGAGGGAATGGATCCTCAGAAGCTTAGCTGAGATTAGATGGCAGAGCCGGTGGTGGGAGGCAGGGCTGGTGGTTGGGAGGTGAGGATATTGCTGGGCAGACTTATATGGTCTGTGCCCTGAAAAGGACAGGTACAAATCAAGGTAAGGTATACACAAAAAGTAGCACATATGAGTTTATCTTGTTGGGCAGACTGGATGGACCGTGCAGGTCTTTTTCTGCCGTCATCTACTATGTTACTATGTTTAGTCATTTCTGCCTTATTTATTGCATTAATAAATTTTCCTCTGTCCCTTTAAATGCAGAGCTAGTCTCATAGTGGCCATAGTTCCCACATACACACACAGTACATATTTTTTTTTTGTCATGCTTCAGTGGAACAGACCTCATGACATTTGGGGTTTTGCTCCTCAGCTGTTCGAAACATCCTGCAGCTACAGACCTACTAATCTGAGATCTTGTAGCACGTTGCAGCAAGTGATTTTGTCACCAAAAATAGCCCTGCTTTGAGAAGGCTTTCCACTTCTTATCACTGAGAAAGAACATGCCGGAAACGGTAGGTGCCTGTCATGTAACAGCTGGCTTTAACGCTCATTACCAAAAGAGGATCTGTGGTTAGTCTACTGTTAGCGAAGCATCATCACAAACAGTTTCAACATCTTTTGTGATTTCCTGTAACCTGATGTACAGGGGACCTTCTAAATGTTCACTTTTAAGGGGCTTGCTGAGACCCCCTCCGTGAGCATTTTAGATGCAACAATAATGTTTTCAAGCTTGATTATTTGTAACTAGAAGAATCTCTTAGCGTTTTAGCTAGCTTTGCTACAATGTTCTCCTAATAACCATTTTCAAAACTTTTCCATACTGTGCATTTTTTTTGCATGATATTTATTTGCCGCCTTTTTGAAGGAATTCACTCAAGGCGGTGTACAGTAAGAATGGATCATAAGTACATAAGTAATGCCACACTGGGAAAAGACCAAAGGTCCATCGAGCCCAGCATCCTGTCCACGACAGCAGCCAATTGAGGCCAAGGGCACCTGGCGAGCTTCCCAAACGTACAAACATTATATACATGTTATTCCTGGAATTGTGGATTTTTCCCAAGTCCATTTAGTAGTGGTTTATGGACTTGTCCTTTATTTTATTTTTTGTTACATTTGTACCCCGCGCTTTCCCACTCATGGCAGGCTCAATGCAGCTTACATGGGGCAATGGAGGGTTGTGACTTGCCCAGAGTCACAAGGAACTACCTGTTCCTGAAGTGGGAATTGAACTCAGTTCCCCAGGACCAAAGTCCACCACCCTAACCACTAGGCCACTCTTCCACACCGTCTAACCCCTTTTTAAACTCTGACAAGCTAACCGCCTTCACCACGTTCTCCTGCAACGAATTCCAGAGTTTAATTATGCGTTGGGTGAAGAAAAATTTTCTCAGATTTGTTTTAAATTTACTACACTGTAGTTTCATCGCATGCCCCCTAGTCCTAGTCAGGGGCGTAGCCAGCCTTCCGTGGGTGAGGGGTCCAGAGCCCGGGGGGAGGGGGCACATTTTAGCCCTCCCCCTGGCGCCGCCCCCCCCACCGCCGAAATTGCCGCCCCCACTCCCACCGCGACCCCGCCGCCGCTGCAGCCTACCTTTACTTTTGCTGGCGGGGGATCCCACTCCCCGCCAGCCGACGTCTTCTTCTTAGTCGCTTCCCGCTCTTCAATTTGTTTGCTGACGTCCTGCACGTACAATTACGTGCAGGAGGACGTCAGCAAACAAATTGAAGAGCAGGAAGGACTGAGAAGACGTCGGCTGGCGGGGAGTGGGATCCCCCACCAGCAAAAGTAAAGGTAGGCGGCGGCGGGGGCGGGTTCGCCGGGAGGGGGGTCCTGGGGTGAATCTGCGGGGGCCCCGGCCCCCTCAGGCCCCACGTAGCTACGCCACTGGTCCTAGTGTTTTTGGAAAGCGTACAATCAAACATGAGCAATAGGCAATTACAGTAAAAATATTCAAAACGTTTACCCTGATAGCCTAGCTATTGGAATAAACACAGATTGCTTCATTTATTTGGATTTTGCTCACACCTTTTTCTGTAGTAGCTCAAGGTAAGTTACAGTCAGGAGCACCAGGGTCCTGTGGGGCTCAGAATCTAATTTTGTACCTGAAGCAATAGAGGGCTAAGGGACCTTTTTACTTAGCTGCGGTTAAAAAGGTGGAAAAACAGAAATGGCTGTGCGGTACGTTCGCACTTGCCACACAGTCATTTCATTGAGGTGATGATAAGGGCTCCCACGCTAACCTGGCAGTAACTGGGCAGTGAGTGACGCTGCCCGATTACCGCCGGGTAACCCCCCTATGGAAATATTTTTAAATATTTCTGCTAGTGCCAGAAATGGCACGCGCCGGTGGGTAGAACTACCGCCGGCACCCACATTGGGCTGGCGGCAGTTCCAGGTTGCCACACGGCAACTTACCAGAACCCTCATCCACGCTCTTATCACCTCTCGCTTAGACTATTGCAACTTGCTTCTCACAGGTCTCCCACTTAGCCATCTCTCTCCTCTTCAATCTGTTCAAAATTCTGCTGCACGACTAATATTCCACCAGGGACGTTATGCTCATATTAGCCCTCTCCTCAAGTCACTTCACTATCCGTTTCCGCATACAGTTCAAACTCCTCTTATTGACCTATAAGTGCATTCACTCTGCAGCTCCTCAGTACCTCTCCACTCTCATCTCTCCCTACATTCCTCCCCAGGAACTCCGTTCACTGGGTAAATCTCTCTTATCTGCACCCTTCTCCTCCACTGCTAACTCCAGACTCCGTTCCTTTTATCTTGCTGCACCATATGCCTGGAATAGACTTCCTGAGCTGGTATGTCAAGCTCCATCTCTGGCCGTCTTCAAATCTAAGCTAAAAGCCCACCTTTTTGATGCTGCTTTTAACTCCTAACCCTTTTTCACTTGTTCAGAACCCTTATTTTATCATCCTCACTTTAATATTCCCTTATCTCTTGTTTGTCCTGTTTGTCTGTCCTAATTAGATTGTAAGCTCTGTCGAGCAGGGACTGTCTCTTCATGTTCAAGTGTACAGCGCTGCGTACGTCTAGTAGCGCTATAGAAATGATAAGTAGTAGTAGTAAAAGGGCTCCTCAGTGACTTGCCCAAGATCACAAGGAGCAGAAGAAGGATTCGAACCTGGCACTAAGCCAATATTCCCCTTTATTTCAGATCCCTCTTAAATGTGACACAGCATTAAACAGTGAAGTGTGATAGACAGCAGATCTGTAGAGTTAAGACATAGAGCTTATGCTTAACTCTCTGAATCCTGAATTTTTGGCAACCTCATCCTGATGCATTATGGGGCTTGCAACACTGTTTTCAATAGCAGAAAAAGGTATTTTGAATATGAACCAAAGAGCAGAACGGATCTTCACCTGGGATCCATTCTGTTGTTTGGACTGTATTTGTAAGAGATTCTAAATGCCACATGGGTTAAAAAGTATGACTGACCCCCCCCCCCAACCCCCACCCCCTGCAGTTCTGCCTCTTAACTCCACATATCAGCTGACCACTACACTTCAATGCTTAACTCTACATCGTTTAAGCATGATCTTGAATAAAGCAACAAGTGGATTCTCAGTAATTGTGTGTTAGTGATTTTCAGTGTGTTTCTTCTAGCAAAAAAGGTGCCGGTACTCAAATGTCAGGCCACCCTTCAGGGATGAGGTGATCACTGAGGGACTCACCCCACAATAGCCAGGACCCCTGGAACCAGTCACAGAATCTATGACAAGGCAGAATTGGTGTGTAGAGCCTGAGCTCTTTCATTAAAACTTGGGGACCATGGGCCAATTTCAGCACACAATGGAAAAGGTGCCGGTACTCAATAACCCCAAGTACCCCCTCAAAAAAAAGCCCTGGACTGATTTTTATGGTGAAGGGGTGTATGTTCAAAACAAAAGCAAAAGGGGCAGGAGAGTCCTTCCACAACAGTCAAGTGATCAGCAAATAGGCTGGAGGGATGTTCCAAAAAACAAACAGAAGTCAAATTTCTTCCAAAAGGGAGCAGGTTTTGGGAGCTGAGGTGGTCACCCGCCCTGTTTGCGGTAAGGATTTCTGGTGCTGGCTTGGGGTGGGAAGAGGTATTGGGTTAGGAGGTCACAGCTTTTGTGGGTGCAATAATGTGAGGTTGGACAATTTATGTATTTAGTTTAGAAATTTGTATAACCACATAAACGGTATAGAAAGGCAACATACATAAAATCTTTGATAAAATATATACAATACAGTAATTCAAACATCAAACGCATACTTCTTCATTCAAACCTTCTAAAAAATTGAACTAGACTTATAAACAGTCTTAAAATTTACACTCATAGGGTCTCAAAAGAATGCAGCCACAAAAGTTCATCACACACCTGCTTAAACCTTCATTATCCCAATTGCAGAGGACTTAAATACAAGTCTGTACATACATCCAGTTTCTCATACACCTGCACACAACTATGGAATGAATTACCGATCGCCATAAAAACAACACATGACCTGACAACCTTCCGAAAGTTATTAAAGACCTACTTATTCATAAAGGCGTACAATAAAGATTCCCCATAACGATCTGACTTGCTAATTATTCCAATCACAACTAAGGAACCCTCCTATCTGTTCATCCTAATTACATCCTCACGACTGAATATTATATCTTGTCCTGATATCATTATGTTATGTTATGTTGATCTTTCAATCCACTTCCAATCCAATATGATTTACTTATGCACACTTATTTGTAATAATTGTAAAATTATTATTCCGTTAATATGATTGCTCTGATATTCTTATGTACCCATCTGTATCTATATTCTGAAATTCTTATCCTATAATGTGTACATGTTGTTATAACATTTTGTAAGCCACATTGAGCCTGCAAATAGGTGGGAAAATGTGGGATACAAGTGCAGCAAATAAATAAAAATACCTGTGGGAGTCTTTTACTAAGGCGTGCTAAGTGTTTTTAGTGTGCGCTAAAAATAGGTGTGCGCTAAACGCTAGAGATGCCAATGTATTCCTATAGGCGTCTCTAGCGTTTATTATTATTATTTGTTACATTTGTATCCCACATTTTCCCGCCTTTTTGCAGGCTCAATGTGGCTTACATAGTACCGTAAACGGCGTTAGCCGATTCCAGTATGAACAAATACAGGTTTGGACAATACAAGGTGGAATGGGTTGCATGGATGGTAAATACAATTGGGGGAACTAGAGAGGGAGAGGAAGAGTTGAGGGTATGTCCATTACGGTCTTTGGTTACGTTGTGTCGCAGGTATCCAGGTTTTTTATGTTGGGTCGGTGGGGTATGCTTTTCTGAACAGGTCTGTCTTTAGTAGTTTCCGGAAATTTAGGTGATCGAACGTAGTTTTTACTACTTTGGGTAGTGCGTTCCATAGTTGTGCGCTTAAGTAGGAAAAGCTAGATGCGTAAGTGGATTTGTATTTGTTTAGCATGCGCCTATTTTTTACAAGCGCTAAAAATGCTAGCGTGCCTTAGTAAAAGTCCGCCTGTGACTTTAATACCGTCTGCACTACAGGCGAATGGCATTATCAGGTCTTAAGAACCTTTCGATACAGTTATAATAATTGTGGAAGGTACAGAGGGTTGTCTGAATAAATGACTTGATGAATAACTTGGAGATGGCCACTGTAAAGTGGGGAATTGTTGTATAGAAAGGAATTAGCTTTATTGTGTGCGGCCCCATCACAAGTATTTCGCAGGTTCAGCGTCACCGCGGACTTGTGTAGGGTGGGTTATGGGTACTGTAAAGTGATTGAGGAGGCTAGTTCGGCATTGACTGGCTTCAGGTGAGGGGGAAAGGCCTCGCCTTGATTTGGGGATGTGTTGCTGTTATATGATATTCATTTGGAATGTTATGGTTATTTGAGTATGCTATAATCCTATGTAATAATTCTCACCTCCAACGTTCTATTGGTCTTGCTGCCTGTGTTCGTGACTTCTTTGCTGTTGGTCTGCTAGGCTCCGTAGCACAGGCTGACGTCACCGTAGCCATTGTGGCCACACCCCGGGGGCAGGGCTGTCCTTGGAGTGGGTGGGACGCGTGACGTGTCCCGTGTCCAGCCAGCTCGGTGCTCTGTGCAGCCTGCGGGTGCTGCAGCCCAGTCCGATCACCCCGGAGTCCTGGTTCTGCAGCTGTGGCACTGGCCGGGGGGCAGGGGGTAGGGCACGTTGCTGGCGTAGGCCGGGTTACAGAGCAGTGAGGCCCGTGAGAAGTAGACGCAGATCACGGCGGCACCGGGGATGGCAATGGGAAAGAGCAGGGTGGGCGGCAGCAGCCAGGCCGTGACGATCAGGAGCCGCACCCGCCGCCAGCTCATCAGGCGCCCGTAGTGCAGCGGGAAGAACACTCAGAGGGAGGGAGGGAGGAAGGGAACCTGAAAGTCGGAGGGAGGGAGGGGGGACCCTGAAACTTGGAGGGAGGGAGGGAGGGGACGACGACCCTGGAACTTGGAGGGGGGGGGGGGCCCTGGCACACACTCTCATTCTCACACACACACTCTCTCTGTCACAGACACACTCGCACCCAGTCTCACTCTCTCTCTGTTACACAAACACACTTGCACAATCACTCTCTCTCTCTCTCTCTCTCTCTCTCTCTCTCTCTCTCTCTCTCACAGAGTCACTCTCTCACACACTCTCTCAAACATACACACTCCGAGGAAAACTTTGCGAGCGCCCGTTTCATTTGTGTCAGAAATGGGCCTTTTTTACTAGTTGTCAATAAAGCTGTGGCCTATTTTATTGCCAATATAATGTTTTGTTAATTTATTGGTACGGAACAGAGTCAGAGAGCAGGGTGAAATATGAGTGCTGATCATTTATCGATTTATCGTTTATTTAATTTGCTATTCCGCTTTTGTTGCAAGCAAATTAAAGTGGTTTACAGAGAAAATAACAATAAAAACAAGAAATTTATTTATTTATTTTATTTATTTATTCATTGCATTTGTATCCCACATTTTTCCACCTATTTGCAGGCTCAATGTGGAATTAGAAAAGAAGGCCAACTTAAGATAGGAAAGACCTAACTGCCTTTGCCATTCAACAAGATTCAATCACACAAGACAAAAAGGTTTACATACAGAACAAATAAACATAATCCACACACAAATTCAAACCCACTTATTACCCTCTAACATCCTCCTGACTTCCGCTGCAGAATCCACCCAGACCTACCCAAGGAAAGCCTGGTGAAAAAGTGAGGGGTCCTTTTACTAAGGTGCGCTGAAATATGGCCTGTGCTAGTGTAGGCAGGTGTTTTGGATGCGCACAGATCCATTTTTCAGCGCTCCTGAAAAAAATGCCCTTTTGTGGAGGAGAGGGAACAAAAAATGGACGTGTGGCAAAATTAAAATTGGCGCACATCCATTTTGGATCTGAGACCTTACTGCCAACCATTCAATTAGCGGTAAGGTCTCACACGTTAACCGGGCGGTAATCGTCAATGTGTGTACAATGACAACTACTGCCCAGTTAACGCCGTGTGCCGGAAAATAAAATCTATTTTCTGGCGCGCATAGTGGACGCACGTAAAAAATGAAATTACCACCTGGGCCTTGCGGTAGCTGGGTGGTAGTTTAGAATTGGCACACGTTGAGCAGCTTAGTAAAAGGGCCCCTGAGTTTTCAATAAAGCCCGGAAGGACGCATACGATGATTCAAGCCAGAGAGATTGAGGTAGAGAGTTCCCATAAAGCTGGTGAGACAAAATAAAAACAATGGATCTAGTGGAGTCTCACCTAGCTTTAGATGTTATTGACACGTTAGTAAGTACTTTATAGGATTACACCATACTGTACAGAAATACATGCCAAATCTAAGCTGTTATTGTGAAACACTCCAAGACATTTTACTTTTTTGGGATCTTGCCAGGTATTTGTGACCTGGATTGGCCACTGTTGGAAACAGGATGCTGGGCTTGATGGACCTTTGGTCTGTCCCAGTGTGGCAATACTTATGTACTTGGGATTGTAAATGGAATCTTGCTACTCTGGGATTCTTCAAGGAATGTTGCTACACTTTGAAATTCTGCATGGAACCTTGCTATTGTTTAGAATTCTAGAATCTTGCTACTCTTTGGGGTTCTACATGGAACGTTGCTACTATTTGGGTTTCTGCCAGGTATTTGCGACCTGGATTGGCCACTGTTGGAATCAGGATGCTGGGCTTGATGGACCTTTGGTCTGTCCCAGTGTGGCAATACTTATGTACTTGGGATTGTAAATGGAATCTTGCTACTCTGGGATTCTTCAAGGAATGTTGCTACACTTTGAAATTCTGCATGGAACCTTGCTATTGTTTAGAATTCTAGAATCTTGCTACTCTTTGGGGTTCTACATGGAACGTTGCTACTATTTGGGTTTCTGCCAGGTATTTGCGACCTGGATTGGCCACTGTTGGAATCAGGATGCTGGGCTTGATGGACCTTTGGTCTGTCCCAGTGTGGCAATACTTATGTACTTGGGATTGTAAATGGAATCTTGCTACTCTGGGATTCTTCAAGGAATGTTGCTACACTTTGAAATTCTGCATGGAACCTTGCTATTGTTTAGAATTCTAGAATCTTGCTACTCTTTGGGGTTCTACATGGAACGTTGCTACTATTTGGGTTTCTGCCAGGTATTTGCGACCTGGATTGGCCACTGTTGGAATCAGGATGCTGGGCTTGATGGACCTTTGGTCTGTCCCAGTGTGGCAACACTTATGTACTTATGTACTTGGGATTCTAAATGGAATCTTGCTACTCTTTGGGGTTCTACATGGAACGTTGCTACTATTTGAGTTTCTGCCAGGTATTTGTGACCTGGATTGGCCACTGTTGGAAACAGGATGCTGGGCTTGATGGACCTTTGGTCTGTCCCAGGTATGCCAATACTTATGTACTTAATATTTCCCAACATTGCTCACAAGTGACGAATTCCAGGTCATTGTGATCCTGTCTTAAGGAATGCATTGCTTATTGATTGATAGATATTACCATTTTGTGTTCATTTCATTCTTCCCATCTTTGCAATTACACCAACTTTTATAAACTGTATTCTGTATTTCTTTGTTTGCAGACCCAGGCTGTTTCCTCCTAGTTAGGAGACCAGAGTCTTATTCAATCAAGGTTTATTTGTTTGTTTTTCCACTGACACAGAATGAGACCTTTTTGAATGAGACCCTACGTGAGCAGATTTTTTTTTAAGGTCAAACATTGTTTTAGTACTTGAATTATTAAGAAGGGAAATGCCTTGTGAATGATTCAGTTGGTACAAGGTTGTCGTCAATACATTACAAGGAGCACCACGATGCAGTGGGACAGAACAACACATACAGATACACAAGCATATAATGCACTCTAGCTCACCACACGCATGTACAAACACACACACCACGGTCAGAAACACGGAGGAGCTTCGACGAGAGTCGTGGTCTTTAAGCTAAGTACCTCTTCTTAAAAAAAGTACAGAGGAAGAAAGACTGAAGATTATTACATAACTCTCTTACGATAGCCCCCTAAGATCTTTTGAGTAAGAAGGCAAGCTAGCTACATCAGGAGGTTTTTTGCCTATGATGAAGAAGCCCTAGCCCTCGTCCACTTTATTAGCAGACAAGGTGCTTCTTGAGGCTTTTTCCACCTGAATAATAAATTGTTAGACGTGCTTACTTGAGTACTCGTTTCCCATTTATACTAAAGAGCTAACACACACATACAACATACACACAAGAAAATGAGATAAAAAGAAAGGTGATTATGTATTTTCTGCCTATATTATGCACTATAATGACCTCATTATAAATGAAACAGCAATATAACATTAGAAAGCTGTGCATACAGAACACTAAGGGACATAGGAGCCAACTTTTCAAAATGATTGGGGGTGCTGAATTTTTTTTTTTTTACAGGTGGTGCATTCCCCCCATCCCCTCCCCCTCCTTCCCTGCCCCCGTCCCCCTCCCTCGTCCCCTCTCCCCCTCCCTCCCTGTCCCCGTCCCCCTCCCTCGTCCCCTCTCCACCTCCCTCCGAGTTCCAGGCCCCCTCCCTCCCTCCAAGTTCCAGGGTCTCTCCCTCCCAGTTCCAGAGTCCCCCCCCCCCCAGTTGCAGGGTCTCCCTCTCCCTCCCTCCCTCCCTTCGAGTTCCAGGCCCCCTCCCTCCAAATTTTAAAAGTCATCTATCTTACCTCGTCGGGGTTAGAGCAGCAGCAGCGGTAAAAACCATGCAGGCTCGGCTCAGTGCTTAGTTCAGTTTTCCCTTCTGTCTCTCTCAGCTCTGGTCCCCGCCCTTGCGGAAACAGGAAATGAGGGTGGGACCAGAGCTGAGAGAGACAGAAGGGAAAACTGAACTAAGCACCGAGCCGAGCCTGCATGGTTTTTACCGCTGCTGTCGCTCTAACCCCGACGAGGTAAGATAGATGACTTTTAAAATTTGGAGGGAGGGGGCCTGGAACTTGAAGGGAGGAGGGAGTGAGAGAACGAACTTCCGGTGGGTGAATGAACTTCTGGTGGGTGCAATATTGGGGGTGCTCGAGCACCCACAGCACCCACGAAGTCGGCGCCTATGCTAAGGGACCCTTTTACCAAGGCAAGTAGGGGTCTACGTGCATCTCACGCACGCCAAGTTAGAACTACAGCTTGGCTACAGCGTGCCCTGGACGGTAATTCTATTTTTGACGCGTGTCCAAAACGCACGTCAGAAAATTTCTACCGCTTGGCGCTAACCGGGCGGTCATCGGCAGTGTACGCACGCTGATGATTACCACCCGGTTAACGCGTGAGACCTTACCATTAAGTCAATGGGTGGCGGTAAGGTCTCAGGCTGAAAATGGATACGCGATTGTTTTAATTTTGCCGCACGTCCATTTTCAGCCGAAAAAAGATCTTTTTTGCAGGCATGCTGGAAAATGGACCTGCGTGCGCCCAAAACAGACACCTACACCAGCGCAGGCCATTTTTCGGCGCGCTTATAAAGGGCTCATCTGTCTATTGTTGCTGTTTTGCATTTATCGTAGAGTGCACTGAATCTGGTTGCAGTTTCATGGCTGACAAAAAGGATCTACTTTGATTTAGGAAGACTACAAATTTGTTTAGCTTTTCCATATGCTTTACAGCCAAGGTGCGAAGAGCGAATTGTGTTCTCATGACAATAAGCGTTAATGCATGTGATGCTAACTCAGCTGTTTTTGAAACACTAGTGTGAGCTTAGTCAAATGAATTCATTAGTGTTGCAGATGTTTGCTTCCTTAAGGGATTTCAGCTACCAATGAATCAAACCTCCCCTTCGACACTTCTCAATTGAAGCCAAGAGTTTTTCCAGACTAACGTAACACTAATGATTGCATTTTAGAAGTGTGCAAGACTATTTTGTTGTTGTTTTGTTTTTCATTTTTTTTTCTTTTCTGTTTCATTTTGTTTAGTTAAAGCACAGAACAAATACAATTTAAAACAAAATAAAGGAAAACAAAGCAGTAAGCCTGCTAAAGGGCGCTAGGAAATTTCCAAGTGTTTGTTTTTTAGATTGTACACTAATGCAGTGCTTCTCAACCCAGTCCTTGAGGCACACCTAATCCTACCAGGTTTTCAGGATATCCACAATGAATAGGCATGATTTGCATGCACTGCCTTATTGGTATACATAAGTACATAAGTAGTGCCACACTGGGAAAAGACCAAGGGTCCATCAAGCCCAGCATCCTGTCCACGACAGCGGCCAATCCAGGCCAAGGGCACCTGGCAAGCTTCCCAAACGTACAAACATTCTATACATGTTATTCCTGGAATTGTGGATTTTTTTCCAAGTCAATTTAGTAGCGGTTTATGGACTTGTCCTTTAGGAAACCGTCCAACCCCTTTTTAAACTCTGCCAAGCTAACCGCCTTCACCACGTTCTCCGGCAACGAATTCCAGAGTTTAATTATGCATTGGGTGAAGAAAACTTTTCTCAGATTTGTTTTAAATTTACTACACTGTAGTTTCATCGCATGCCCCCTAGTCCTAGTATTTTTGCAAAGCGTGAACAGACGCTTCACATCCACCTGTTCCACTCCACTCATTATTTTATATACCTCTATCATGTCTCCCCTCAGCCGTCTCTTCTCCAAGCTGAAAAGCCCTAGCCTCTATCTCATGCATATTCATTATGGATATCCAGAAAATCTGATGGTACACCTCAAGAACTGGGTTGAGAAGCACTGCACTAATGGGGAAAAGGGGGGGGGGGTGCCAGGGATGAGATGATGCATCCCTGTCTATTTCTAGGTGACCTGAGAAACTGTTCTGAGATCTGTGCCATTTTTATTTCTGTGAATATTGGGCACTGCAGGGCAATTTCTAGGTACCATGATAAGTAGAGGAGTGTGGTAGCCGTGTTAGTCCACTCTTAAGGTTATCAATAGAAATCAAACAAAATAAAACATGGAAAAGAAAATAAGATGATACCTTTTTTATTGGACATAACTTAATACATTTCTTGATTAGCTTTCGAAGGTTGCCCTTCTTCCTCAGATCGGAAATAAGCAAATGTGCTAGCTGACAGTGTATATAAGTGAAAAACATTCAAGCATTGCTATGACAGTCTGACAGGGTGGGAGGATGGGGGTGGGTAGGAAGTATGCATGGGGACATCAAAGTATTTCATTGGTATTCTAACAGGGTGGGTGTGGACAGGTGAGGGGAGGGTGATCAACAGAGACATACAGCTTTATGGTTTATAAAGGGATCTTTCACTTGCTCATCTTCCAATGTGGTATATATCATTCAGTGTAAAAAATGTAATGAAGGATGCTATATTGGAGAAACAGGCCAGATGCTTAAGACAAGATTCAATTTACATAGACATCATATAAAAAATGCTGGTGCCAGCAGGGTTCCCACGCCTGTTGGGCAACACTTTACAAGACCAGGACACTGCACCAGTGACTTCACAGTGAGAATCCTCAAAGGTAACTTTAAAACCATACAAGAACGTAAGACCTTTGAAGTCAGAATGATTGAATATTTTAACACCCAACAGAAAGGACTTAACAAGGACCTGGGGTTCCTAGCCCATTATAAACCATAAAGCTGTATGTCTCTGTTGATCACCCTCCCCTCACCTGTCCACACCCACCCTGTTAGAATACCAATGAAATACTTTGATGTCCCCATGCATACTTCCTACCCACCCCCATCCTCCCACCCTGTCAGACTGTCATAGCAATGCTTGAATGTTTTTCACTTATATACACTGTCAGCTAGCACATTTGCTTATTTCCGATCTGAGGAAGAAGGGCAACCTTCGAAAGCTAATCAAGAAATGTATTAAGTTATGTCCAATAAAAAAGGTATCATCTTATTTTCTTTTCCATGTTTTATTTTGTTTGATTTCTATAGGTACCATGATGAGTGGGATTACTGGTTGACGCTACATTTTCAGGATAGGTTGAAGCGATTCCCTTCCTGGTTTTACCTCATTGCATGCAGGGAATTGTAGTTTCCAGCTTCCTAACTGCACTTCCCTTAAAAACAGGAAGTCCACGTATGCAATGGAGTGAAATCAGAGCTGAATCAACTTATCTTCAAAATCTGGAGCCAGTGGGCAGCCCCTAAGAGGTTCATGATTGCAGCTGCCCTGCAGTGGTCCTAAACCCTTGACACAACTTTCGGCACATGCTGCTCATTTAATTATTTAAAACTCTTCTTTCCGGCTGCCCTACAAAAATATATTTATGTTAAACTGTACCTGCTGTACACCACCTTGGGTGAATTTCTTCATAAAGGCGGTTAATAAATCCCAATAAATAATAAATAATGTTTGCACTGGCATGCACAATCTGAAAAAAATTGATGCAGGAACACTTATCACCTCCTATTTAGAAGGTGATAAGAGCCCCCACATCAGGGGCGTAGCCAGACTTCGGCGGGAGGGGGGGGGTCCAGAGCCTGAGTTGAGGGGGCACATTTTAGCCCCCACCAGCGCCGCCGACCGCCCCCCCACACTATTGCCAACACCCCCGCCGCCGCCACCATCAACTTTGACCCCCCCCTGCCAATGACCCTCTCAATCCCCCCTCCCGCCGCCAACCCTTCCCCGCCACCGCCGTCGCCTACCTTTTCTGGCGGGGAACCCCAACCTCCGCCAGCCGAAGTTCTCTTCTTCCGGCGCAAGGCTTCGTTCTATTTCTGAGTCTGACGCCCTGCATGTTGTACGTGCCTTGCGCCGGAAGAAAAGGACCTTGGCTGGTGGGGGTTGGGGTCCCCCGCCAGCAAAGGTAGGCGACGGCGGGTTGGCGGCGGGGGGGGGGGTCGAGAAGCTCCTCGGCAGGGGGATCCAGGGCCAAATCTACGGGGGCCCAGGCCCCCGTGGCCCCACATAGCTACGCCACTGCCCCACATTATGGATATGTTAACCTGTTAGCACACGCAAATGACAACATGCTAGCTAAATAGCACATCCATGCCAGTTCTCCACCCCTGACATGCACCCTCCAAAAATAAACACAAAAATATAGATAATGTGCATTTAGAGCTAGATTCAATATATGGCGCTTGAAAATTCTGTGTGGAAAAAAAAATACGTCTAGGCATATTCTGTAAAGTACGCCTAAATTTTATAGAATAGGCTTAAATTTCCGCGCAATATATAGAATAACACCGAGTGCCTCACCTCATGACCAAATTTAGTTGCGGCCATTTATGTCACATTTTACTTGGCATAAATCCCAACGCCTAAATTAGGTACAGAGTAGGTGTATTCTATAACAATGCACATAGATTTTAGAAATACCCAAGCCCCACCCATGGCCATGCCCCCTTTTCAACTATGCGACTCAGAATTTATGCGCACATTACAGAATATGCTTAGTGATGTTAATCCGTTCGTGAGCCCTTGAGCCTAGGCTGAGGATTAGGGAGGATCTTGACCAAGGCCTAGGGTGGACCAAAGAGGCGCTACGCAAACCCACAGCCACAAAGCCCCGCATACTCAGGACACTCAACCAGCACCAGCAGAAAAGGGAGATAGACCACTCAGGCAGGCCTCACTGCCAAACGGGAACCCACTCGTACAGAGTCCAAGCATACAGGCCTCACGGCCGATCTGGAACTGAGTCACACACTAGGGTAGGGAAAAAGAACAACGAGGGGTCCCAGGAGGGACTGCAGCACATGCAACGCACACAGCGCTAGCTAGACACAAGGGAAGGGCGACAGACAAGAAGCTGGCAGGTACAGGCTATGACCAGGGGAAGGGAAATCCAAGGACAGAACTCTATAGGAGCGAAGCTCCACAGGAACACTCTAGGCTGTACCATACAGCACACAAATACACTAGGCTGTGCCACACAACACCTAAGGGAAAAGGGAAGCCACCTATAGGAATACACAAGGCTGTGCTACACAGCACTCAAGGATTAAGGGAAACCACTATAGGAATACACAGGACTGTGCTACTCGGCACTCAAGGGTCAAGGGAAACCACACACAAGGCTATGCCACAGAGTCAAATAACAGAAAGAAAGGTAAAAGCAAGCAAACAGGGAAAGCTGCCTTTACATACACCTGACAGATAAGGAGCAATGCTTACAGACTCAGGAGACAACCACAGCAGACAAAGAGTTAAAGCAGGCTAAAGGGAAGGGCTACTAACAACACTCACATCAGGAAGAAGCAGGGCTTACACTGTAATCAAAGGTTTAAAGCTAACAAAGGAAAAACATAAACAATGTTCCTACCAGAATTCAGTAGCACACAGAGACAGAGCAGACAGAGCACCCACATGTGCAGGAAAGCCAAGTAATCAGGGAAAGTAGCTTAGCTAGGGAAACAAACAAGCATACACTGGGAACAACCAGCACACAGAGACAGAGCAGAGAGAGCACCCATAGGTGCAGGAAAGCAATGTAATCAGGGAAGCAGCTTAGCTAGGGAAACAAACCAGCATACTCTGGGAACAACCAGCACACAGAGAAACTACGAGCAATGAGAGGAGTAACAACTCCCAAGAAAGCACGGTGTGCTACTAGCACAGACAGCGAGAGGGTAACAGGCTTCAGCTGACTGGGATCAAATGCTAAAGCATAGACTGAAGGGAGAGGTAGGCTTAAATAGATCTGACCTCTGATGTCTGCTGCTTCAGACGTCAGCTCAATCCCTAACAGGCCAATCAGAAGCGAGTCCCAGTCATCTCCCTGCCTGTCTTAGCAGAATCATAACAAGTGAGTTCTGTGTGCAAATCTTAATTAATGCCAATTAGTGCTGCTAATTGACAGCGCTGATTAAGTAGTTAACCAATTAAGTTACACATATTGTTATAGAATACACTTCGATTTCCACATGGAAATTAAGGCGCGATATATAGAATAGGGTAGTTAGCGCATGCAAAAGAGTTACCACAAAAAGCTTTAATGTGCTTTGCAGTAAACTGAGAAATTATCTGGATAGCAGGCAATACTCAAGCCTAAACTAAATGGATAATGCGGGCTCGATGACTAAATTGTATGTATATTCTGTACCGCTGCTTTTTCATGTGGAGAGTACCGTTATCTATTGCTCCGCCAGTACTTAGGTACAAGGGTAATTTTATAACAGGCTGCCTGGACTGCAGGAGGAACTATGAGGCCTATTATATACAGGCATGTAGGCAATATTCGGGCAGGGGTGTGCTGGTAAATTTTTAACAACAGGCTCTTTCTCCGGACGTAGCCAGCTGTGCAGTTAGAAGGGTCAAGGGTGGCCGGGTGGGAGCGGGGGAGGGGGAGCAACACTTGCCTCTCTCTCCTCCCTCCCTTCATGCGGGCACACTAGGCATATCTTTGCTGGCAGCCAATAAATGGACTGCCACCGCTCCCAACGTCTTGCTCTGAGCAGCATGCTGAAACTTCTCACACATGCTGGAGAAGTCCCAGCCTGCTGCTCAGAGCTGGAAACAAGGAGTGGGGAACAGCAGCAGTCTATTTACTTGGCTGGCAGGGCTCAGCATCCCCACCAGCAAAGTAAAAGAGAATTCAGCAGGGGGCCCAAGCCCACATTTTGGGAGCCAGTTGTTAAAGTAGCCATGGAGGGCCCTACTTTAACAACCGGCTCCCAGAATTCTTAAAAACTTGACAACCGGCCCTTGCGAGCCTGTAAGAGCCTGCTCCAGCACACCAATGTATTCGGGGCCTATTTTATATAGACATATTTAGGCCTAATACTCAGCCAGCAGTGGGCAGCCCATTTGCTGTTCGCCACCGGCGTTGAACCTGGATATTCAATGCTAGGCTGTTTCTGGTGACCTGGCATTGAATATCCAAGTTTATTTTGGTCGCTAAAAAGTTAACCGGCTATGCTGATATTCAGCGCTAACTGGTTAACTCTTTAGCAGTCACAGAGAGGCCTGAGGCCTGCTATTTAAGCGGCCTATTTTGACCGCTCAACATAGCCTTTTTGGCGCCGAATATCCCCGCCTCATGGCTAGACACTAACCAGGATATTCAGTGGGAGATAACCGGTTACACTAGTATTTTATAACATCAATGGTGCGTACAACTGCCATTATAGAATCCATGCTTAGTGTGGGAGGAGTGGTCTAGTTGTTAGGGTGGTGGACTTTGGTCCTGGGGAACTGAGGAATTGAGTTCGATTCCCACTTCAGGCACAGGCAGCTTGTGACTCTGGGCATTGAGCCTGCGCAGGCTTCTGCTTCTGTGAGTCTGACGTCCTGCAGGACATCAGACTCACAGAAGCAGAAACCTGCGCGGCCACATTGGTGATCTGCAAGGACCGACTTCTACATGGAATGTTGCTAGTGGAATAGCAACATTCCATGTAGAATCTCAAATAGTAGCAACAGTGGAGGAGTGGCCTAGCGGTTAGGGTGGTGAACTTTGGTCCTGAGGAACTGAGTTTGATTCCCACTTCAGGCACAGGCAGCTCCTTGTGACTCTGGGCAAGTCACTTAACCCTCCATTGCCCCATGTAAGCCGCATTGAGCCTGCCACGAGTGGGAAAGCGCGGGGCACAAATGTAACAAAAATAAATGCTTAGCATACATCCTAACTTTAGGCGATCCATACGGAATTACCCCCTCCCCCTCAGTGTTGTGTTTCAAAATTGAGCTGGATGACCCTATGGCTGAAATTTCTTATTTTGTTTCCAATAAAAGCACATCTCTAATTTATACATTTTTTTTTACAAAATCCAGAGATGGCCGCATGAGTTTGACAACGAGCTATGATATCGTTGCTGAAACCTCAGGTCTTGGAACTGTAGTTTCACTCACCTCATGCGGTTAGACTTCCACACCCAAGCTGCACTCAAGCATGACTCTTCCAAGATCACATAGGTTCATTTCTCACTAAAGGTCAAATTTCCTTTCAGGGCAGCACGTTTTCAACAGCACAACAATGCAGAAGACAAAACATGTCATAGAGCTCAGTGTCCCTCGTACTGAATTTCAGGAATGAAGTTTAAGTATTAGGGAATCCGTTCTTCCACCGTTTGCATAGCATTTTGCTAGGTCAAAGTCTGTCCTTGATAACAAAGATTTACTTTATTTTGGTATTCCAAATTAAAGGGCAGCGATAAAGAAGGGAATGAGCGTGAGCAAATGACGAAAAGCCAAATATTCACAAATTCTGTCATCCACATGTGATTTACAGCTGCGGAGACTCCCAGCATATGCTGCCCTGCGCAAACAAAGCAGCTTGTGTGCTTCAACAAACATTAACTTGTTTGTTTCGGCACAGAAGGGATAAAGTGAAGCCAGAATGGCAACTGTTTCAAGTCGTTATGAAGTCCTGGTCCTCTTTTTTGAGGCACTAAAATGTCTGCATACTTCTCTTGTCTAAGCCATGGGTTGATTTCCATTATTAAACGTTAATATAATCTTTTGTTAGAATTTATGGCGCTTAGTTATATTGGCAGCAAAAAAAAGGGGGGGGGGGGGAAATTGGAGACCCACAACAAATCCAAGCATACAAAAAAAAAGTCATCCAATATAGTGAAAGAAGATATCCAAAATTTATTCACGAAAGAAAAATCATGCTCACTTCTATTCATGTCCAAAATGCTGCAGTGAACAACATTTCCAGAATACAAAATTCGGCATCAGTTGTTAAGGTGCCTGTGATGTTACAAACTTTTACTAAGGGGCGCTGAAAAATGTCCTGCGGTAGTGTAGGCGCGGGTTTTGGGCACGCGCAGAACCGTTTTTCAGCACACCTGTAAAAAAGCCTTTTTTAAAATGTTTTGCCAAAAATGGACGTGCGGCAAAATGAAAATTGCCGCGCGTCCATTTTGGGTCTGAGACCTTACCGCCAGCTATTGACCTAGCGATAAAGACTCATGCGGTAACCAGGCGGTAATGACCTATGCGCGCCAAATGCCACTTGGCATGCGTAGCTGATGCGCGCCAGAAAATAAAAAGTCTTTTTCGGGTGCGCATAGCGGATGTGCGCCAAAAATGAAATTACCACAAGGGCCACGTGGTAGCCGGGCGGTAACTTGGAATTGGCGTGCGTTGGGTGCACATAGGCGCTTATGCCGCTTAGTAAAAGGGCCCCTTAAAGTACAAACCAAAATTTTTTTTTTTATATTGGTGTGCAAATACCAACGGGACCCATTTCACCAAAAATATACGGTTTCATCAGGGTTTTGAAGTATACGGGCAACCAATCTAGAAAACAAACCAAATAAAATAACTGAATAACAATACATTATTTATTAAAAGAAATATATTTAAATCAAAAATTCATCACTTACTTTGCAATTGCTGTGTATATAGCAAAGACAGACTTTCGTCTCGGCTAGGCGCTGCTGACGTCACATGCCAAACCTGGCGCTTTAATAACGGATACTCAACACGTGACTACACAATAATCAAATTAAAATCCAAACATTTTAAAAACATACATTAAAACTGCATCTTAATGGCATCAAATATTGCTAATGATTATCCTTTAGTACAAACTATGTCAGACACGCTGCCCTTTCAATGTCTTGATTCAAACCAGCAGCAAGTTGTAGAGAATTCAATGTATAAATCCATTGTGCCTCACATCGTCGTAACCTCTGTATACGATTGCCACCACGGTGCCACAGTGGTACTCGATCAATTACAAAGCACCTCAGATCTTTAAAAACATGCATTTTTGCATCGTACAATGATCTACAATTTAAAACGGTGTATGGATTTACTAAGGAAGAGGCGAATACTTTCTCTGTCCCTAAAGGGCTCATAATCTAAGTTTCTGTACCTGGGGCAATGGAGGGTTAAGTGACTTTTTTTTTTGTATGCCTTAGTTATATCGCACATGCAGCAGGTCCAAACATCTTTTCGCCAAAGCAACAGAATTGAATTGTAAAAATCTACTGGAGAAATCTATCAGCTGGCATTCCTTTTAAATGCCTGATCTCTGCAACACAACAAAACTAAAGTAACGTAATGGACATAACACAACTCTTCCGTTGCACAATTCCCTTCTATGAAAAAGTAAAGTAAATAACATCCAGAAACTGTACAAAAAGCACCGGAAGGTAGATGAACAAACAGGAGCGAATGTATCTTAATTCAGGTTTGCCGCTATTTCACTGAGTGTTCCAAATGTCCAACAGAAATCCCCGTTTCAAAACTCTTCCTCAGGGACGCCAGTGCTGCTTTCACAACGGGTCCAAATCCAAGAAAACAGGAGGAGCCTCCAGGGAGAATCAAAGCAAAACAGCGAAAGTAGAGGCTGACAAATGCGCAAACCAATAGGGAGATAATATCAAGAAGCAGTTTATTACTACTACTACTACTACTTAGCATTTTTATAGTGCTACAAGGCGTACGCAGTGCTGCACAAACATAGAAGAAAGACAGTCCCTGCTCAAAGAGCTTACAATCTAATAGACAAAAAATAAAGTAATCAAATCAATTAATGTGTACAGGAAGGAGGAGAGGAGGGTAGGTGGAGGCGAGTGGTTACAAGTGGTTACAAGTCAAAAGCAATGGGGCTTTCAGTCTAGATTTAAAGGTGGTCAAAGATGGGGCAAGATGTAGGGGCTCAGGAAGTTTATTCCAGGCGCGAAGTCTGGAGTTGGCAGTAGTGGAGCAGGGAACAAATAAGAAGGATTTATCCATGGAGCGGAGTGCACGAGAAGGGGTGTAGGGAAGGACGAGTGTGGAGAGATACTGGGGAGCAGCAGAGTGAGTACATTTATAGGTTAGTAGAAGAAGTTTGAACAGGATGCGAAAATGGATAGGGAGCCAGTGAAGCGACTTGAGGAGAGGGGTAGTATGAGTAAAGCGATCCTGGCGGAAGACGAGACAGGCAGCAGAGTTTTGAACCGATTGGAGAGGGGAGAGGTGACTAAGTGGGAGACCATAAAGAAGCATATTGCAGTAGTCTAAACGAGAGGTGACAAGGGTGTGGATGAGGGTTCTGGTAGAGTGCTCAGAAAGAAAGGGGAGGATTTTACGGATGTTGTAAAGAAAGAAACGACAGGTCTTGGCGATCTGCTGGATATGAGCAGAGAAGGAAAGAGAAGAGTCAAAGATGACCCCAAGATTTCGAGCTGAGAATGAGAGAGCCATCAACAGAAATAGAAAACGGGGGGAGCGGGGAGGTGGGTTTGGGGGGGGGGGGGGGAATGAGAAGCTCGGTTTTGGTCATATTTAATTTCAGGTGGCGTTGAGACATCCAGACAGCAATGTCAGACAAGCACGCTGAAACTTTGGTTTGGATGCAAGGTGAGATATCAGGGGTAGAAAGGTAGATTTGGGAGTCATCAGCATAGAGATGGTAGGAAAAGCCATGGGATGAGATTAATGAACCAAGAGAAGAAGTGTAGATAGAAAAGAGGAGGGGACCAAGAACAGAACCTTGAGGTACGCCAACAGGCAGAGGGATAGAAGAAGAAGAGGATCCACCAGAGTGAACACTAAAGGTGTGGAGGGAGAGGTAGGAAGAGAACCAGGAAAGGACAGAGCCCTGGAATCCAAGTGAGGACAGGGTATCGAGAAGTATGCTGTGATCGACAGTGTCAAAAGCAGCGGAAAGATCAAGAAGAATGAGGATGGAATATTGACCTCTGGATTTAGCAAGTAATAGGTCATTGGAGACTTTAGTAAGCGCAGTTTCGGTTGAGTGGAGAGGGCGAAAGCCAGATTGTAGTGGGCCAAGAATAGCATGTGAGGAGAGAAAATCAAGGCAGCAGTGGTGAACAGCACGCTCAAGTAATTTGGAGAGAAAAGGGAGGAGGGAGATAGGTCAGTAATTAGAGGGTCAAGTGAAGGCTTCTTAAGGAGAGGTGTGACCACAGCATGTTTAAAGGCAGTAGGGACAGTTGCAGTGGAAAGTGAGAGGTTGAGAATGTGACAGATAAAAGGAATAAGAGCAGTAGAGATGGCATTAAGAAGGTGGGTGGGAATGGGATCAGAGGAACAAGTGGTACATTTTGAGGAAGAAAGGAGAAGTGTAGTTTCCTCTATAGTAACTTCAGGAAAGGAGGAAAAGGATTGAGGGGAAGGAGAGAGAGGAGAACGGACTAGTGGAGGGAGAGGTGGTGAGGTAGAGAATTCAAGGTTTATCTTTTGAACCTTGTCGTGAATGAATTCAGAATATTCATATCAAGGACCCGACACGGTCCGTGTTTCAGCGCCAAAGCGCCTGCCTCAGAGGTCACAATCAACTTTGAGAAGAAGCTGATTGGCTTGAATAAACCCTTTATGTATACACGTGGTTATAAAAACAAGTTAATCCACAGAGAGAACAAGGAAACAGCCCTACTGATCAGCAAGCAACACTTTGTCACAAAGTGTTGCTTGCTGATCGGTTGGCTGTTTCTTTGTTCTCTCTGTGGATTAACTTGTTTTTATACCCACGTATATTCACAACGAGTCCTCCATTTTGAAAAACGGCAGCTGCAACTCCTAGTGGTAGTTTCGCAGTACTACTGATATTTGTGTGCCAAACAACTGGTTGTTAAATGCTCATTTTAGTTGACAAGCACAAAGTCAAACTGTTTGCCGCACAAAGTAAAGAGGCACAAGAAAAGACATTTCTCTGAGCTGGGTTATTGAAAAACTATTAGTCATCCGCCAGAGCAGTTAATAAATCTTCATTAAGCTCAAAATCTGTACTTTATTATTCAATGTGAAAAATTTCAATGTGATTCAAGGGCAAAATAAATGAGAAAAGAAAAATTAGGTGCAGTTGGTTATTTTTGAAAAAATAATGGGCAAGCTATTTATACTGGAATCTATCATTCCTCTTCATTACAAGCTGTATTTCTCTTTATCATTACCTACATTTTTCTTCATTACTAGTTGTGGTCATGTTGGTGATGATGAGTACTATTTGCTGGAGTATTTCTGTGACCAACCAAGCATACTGATAACAATTATTCAAATTGATATGAGAACGCTGCAGAAAATGAGATGAATGAACATTTCATGTTGCCTTGTTTCTTTCTTCGGTACAGAAATTTGCATATGGTTAGGAATACTAGCCAATTGTAGAGCAACACATAGCAGGACAACTTTTAAAATACTTGACGACATCACAACGTACCCCGATATCCTCAAAATTTCAACAAAACTGAAGCATCTGCAGCACAGTAAAATGTGAGCTAAAGATCACAGGGCACTTTATCATCTTTGGCAGAAATTTGAATGAAATTGGATAAATGGTTCAATAGCTACTAGGTGGACAAACAAAACAGCAGATCAAGATAAACGTGAAGATTTTATTGATATCATATACCAGAATACTGCCCGACACAGGCCGTGTTTCGCCCAAAAGGGCTGCATCAGGGGCTAAATTATTAACTGTGCAGAACCAATGTTCCAACTGGAAATATGATTTTTGTATAACGATCCAAACACCTCATAACTCTGAATACTGACGCAGCCCTTTTGGGCGAAACACGGCCTGTGTCGGGCAGTATTCTGGTATATGATATCAATAAAATCTTCACGTTTATCTTGATCTGCTGTTTTGTTTGTCCACCTAGTAGCTATTGAACCATTTATCCAATTTCATTCAAATTTCTGCCAAAGATGATAAAGTGCCCTATGATCTTTAGCTCACATTTTATTGTGCTGCAGATGCTTCAGTTTTGTTGAAATTTTGAGGATATCGGGGTACGTTGTGATGTCGTCAGACTCACAGAAACAGAAGCCTGCACAGCCTTCTACATGGAATGTTGCTAGTGGAATAGCAACATTCCATGTAGAATCTCCAGTAGTATCTATTTTATTTTTGTTACATTTGTACCCTGCGCTTTCCCACTCATGGCAGGCTCAATGCGGCTTACATGGGGCAATGGAGGGTTAAATGACTTGCCCAGAGTCACAAGGAGCTGCCTGTGCCTGAAGTGGGAATCGAACTCAGTTCCCCAGGACCAGAGTCCACCACCCTAACCACTAGGCCACTCGAGTGAATTCCTTCAAAAAGGTGGTAAATAAATCCTAATAAATAAATACAATAAAATAAATAACAATTACTCTAGACCATCTACTACTACTACTACATGACTACTTATCATTTCTATAGCACTACTAGACATACGCAGCACTATACACAAAACATGTAAGAGACAGTCCCTGCTTGAGAGAGCTTACAATCTATTCAACACAAATAGGAGAAATAAGAGATTAGATGGTTAAGACTTAAAAGTAGACTTAAAAATGTGGGGTTTTAGCCCGGATTTACATAGGTCCAGAGATGGAGCTTGACACACCAACTCAGGAAGTCTATTCCAGGCAGCACTTAAAGATAGAAGGAATGGAGTCTGGAGATGGCAATAGAGAAGAAGGGTACAGATTAGAGTGTCTTATCTGATGAACATAGTTCCTGGGAGGGTTATAAGGAGACATAAGAGAGGAGCAGTGGCGTTCCTGGCCTGGATGGCACCCGGGGCGGATGGCCGATGCACCCCCCCCCCCCCCCACGGGTGTAGCACACACCCCCCCCCCGCTAAATGACACCTCCCCCCCTCCAGCAAAATGACACCCCCCCCGGGTGCACGCTGCTGGGGGGGGTGCCGTGGTGCGCGCCTGCTCCGAATTCGCTAACTTGCTCGTTCACTGCAGCTCCCTCTGCCCCGGAACAGGAAGTAACCTGTTCCGGGGCAGAGGGAGCTGCAGCGAACGAGCGAAGATAGCGAACTCGGAGCAGGCGCGTGCCGCGGCACCCCCCAGCGGCGTGCACCCGGGGCAGACCGCCCCCACCGCCCCCCCCCTTGGGTACGCCACTGGAGAGGAGTGTTACTGAGGAGCTGCAAAATGAATGCACTTGTAAGTCAATGAAAGGAGTTTGAACTATATAGAGCAACAGATAGAAAGCCAACAAAGCGGAGGAGTGGCCTAGTGGTTAGAGCACTGGTCTTGACAGCCAGAGGTGGCTGATTCAAATCCCACTACTGCTCCTTGTGATCTTGGGCAAGCCACTTAACCCTCCATTGCCTCAGGTACAAACTTAGATTGTGAGCCCTCCAGGGACAGGGAAATATCCAGTGTACCTGAATGTAACTCACCTTGAGCTACTACTGAAAAGGTGTGAGTAAAATCTGCATCTAAAAAGTGACTTGAGAAGAGGGGTTAAGTGAGTGTAGTGACATTGGTAGAAGGTAAGTCATGCAGCAGAATTTTGAAGGGGAATAGAGATGGCTCAGTAGGAAGCCTGTGAACAGCAGGTTGAAATAGTCTAAGTGGAAGATGATGAAAGTAGATAAGAGTTTTGGTAGTGTGTTCAGAAAAAAAGGGATCAATTTTGGTGATGTTATAGAGAAAGAAGTGACGTTTTAGCAGATGTAGGCAGAGAAAGAAAGAGGGGAGTCAAAGATAACCCCAAGGCTACGAGCTGATTTGGTCGTGTTCAGTTTCAAATGGTGGTGGGACATCCAGGTAGCAATGTCAGACAAATAGGCTGAGATTTGGGCCTGGATTCCTGGTGAAATTTCTGGTTAGTAATATGTAATTTATCTCTAAAATCAAGCATGGTACCGGAAGATTGGAGGGTGACCAATGTAACGCCGATTTTTAAAAAAAGGTTCCAGAGGTGATCTGGGAAATTATAAACCAGTGAGCCTGACGTCGGTGCCAGGCAAAATGATAGAGACTATTGTAAAGAACAAAATTACAGAGCATATTCAAAAGCATGGATTAATGAGACAAAGCCAACATGGATTTAGTGAAGGGAAATCTTGCCTCAACGATCTATTACATTTCTTTGAAGGGGTGAACAAACATGTGGATAAAGGTGAGCCAGTCAATATTGTGTATCTGGATTTTCACAAGGCACTCATGAAAAACTCCAGAGGAAATCGGAGAGTCATTGGATAGGAGGTAGTGTTCTATTGTGGATTAAAAACTGGTTTAAAAGATAGAAAACAGAGAGTAGGGTTAAATGGTCAGTATTCTCAATGGAGAAGGGTAGAAAGTGGGGGTCCCCAGGGATCTGAGCTGGGACTGCTGTTTTTTAAACATATTTATAAACGATCTAGTGATGGGAGTAACTAGTAAATGAACTAAATCTGCTGACGACTTACTGCCACTTAGTAAAAGGAGACCTAGAAGTTTCATATATATATTTAGAGTGTACAGTTATACAGTTACAGGGAATTTCCAGCGCATAAAACAAACAGCTGAAGCAACAGATCGGTAAACTTTTTCCTAAGTTGAGGGGAAACTCCAGAAACCGGCTTTACAATCCCTAGCACTTTTGGTTTTGCTACAACAGGAAATGGCCTTTATACATCTTGGTTGAAGTTTCAGTGAAATGGCCACAGGTTAACAGAAAGTAATTTCTAGTTCCACTATTTAAAGGGCAAATGTTAATCTGTCCTATATTTATTTATTTTTTATCAAAACAGGAATGAATTCAACACTGTACTATACCAGCGTATGGCAATTCGATGTTTTTGCTTTATAGTAAAAGCGGGAACACAATGATCCTGTCAAACCCTGCTGTAATAGATCAGTCATGATGTTGCTAATCACTTAAGAAAACACTGAAAAAATGTAAAGCTGTTTTACACGGTGAAGCCTGGAGGTGTAACAAAGAAGTAAAAAACCTTAATGGTACTAAAGGCACAATATTTTATTGATTAGGATTTATTTACCACCTTTTTGAAGGAATTCACTCAAGGCGGAGTACAGCAAGAATAAGTCAAACATAAGCAATAGACAATTACAGCTGTAAAAAATATTCAAACAACAGTACAAAGTATGGCATAGAGGGGCATAATCAAACGCGGACGCCCATCTCCATGGGCGACTATCTCCGAGGACGGGTCCGCGAAGGGGCGGGACAGACCGTATTTTTGAAAAAGATGGGCGTCCATCTTTTGTTTCGCTAATACGGTTGGTGCCGGGCAAATGCATCGGATTTGGGCGGATTTGAGCTGGGCGGTATCGGTTTTCAGCGATAATGGAAACCGAAGGCGCCCAGCTCAAAAACGAACAAATCCAAGGCATTGGGTCATGGGAGGGGCCAGGATTCGTAGTGCACTGGTCCCCCTCACATGCCAGGACACCAACCGGGCACCCTAGGGGGCACTTGTAAAAAAAAAAAAAAAAATTAAAATACCTCCCAAGTCCATAGCTCCCTTACCTTGGGTGCTGAGCCCCCCAAATCCCCCCCAAAACCCACTGCCCACAACTCTACACTTATGGCTGAAGGGGGGCACCTAGATGTGGGTACAGTGGGTTTTGGGGGCGGTTTGGAGGGCTCCCATTTACCAGCACAAGTGTAACAGGTAGGGGGGGATGGGCCTGGGTCCACCTGCCTGAAGTCCACTGAACTCACTAACTGCTCCAGGGACCTGCATACTGCTGTGATGGAGATGGGTATGACATTTGAGGCTGGCATACAGGCTGGAAAAAAAAAGTTTTTAAAGTTCTCTTTTTTTGGTGGGAGGGGGTTAGTGACCACTGGGGGAGTCAGGGGAGGTCATCCCTGATTCCCTCCGGTGGTCATCTGGGCAGTTGGGGCACTTTTGGGGGACTTGTTCGTGAAAAAAAGGGTCCAAAAAAAGCGGCCCAAATTCTCGCTACTGCCGCCCTTCTTTTTTCCATTATTGGCCGAGCGCGCCCAGTTCTCCTTGGCAGATAAACATGCCCCAGTCCCGCCTTCACCACGCCTCCAACACGCCCCCATCAACTTTATTCGTTCCCGCGACAGACTGCAGTTGGAGGCGCCCAAAATTGGCTTTCTAGTGTTTACAGTTACTTCAAAAATCCAAAATGATACTTTTGTAGCTTAGCTTCTTAACTGGCTCTCCTTGGATGCCCTGTTTTGTGAAATCCATCATTTATGCATGTGGGTAAGGGCAGTTAGATGTGTAGGTGGCAAAGTCTGCCACCCATATACAGTGGGGGAAATAAGTATTTGATCCCTTGCTGATTTTGTAAGTGTGCCCACTGACAAAGACATGAGCAGCCCATAATTGAAGGGTAGGTTATTGGTAACAGTGAGAGATAGCACATCACAAATTAAATCCGGAAAATCACATTGTGGAAAGTATATGAATTTATTTGCATTCTGCAGAGGGAAATAAGTATTTGATCCCCCACCAACCAGTAAGAGATCTGGCCCCTACAGACCAGGTAGATGCTCCAAATCAACTCGTTACCTGCATGACAGACAGCTGTCGGCAATGGTCACCTGTATGAAAGACACCTGTCCACAGACTCAGTGAATCAGTCAGACTCTAACCTCTACAAAATGGCCAAGAGCAAGGAGCTGTCTAAGGATGTCAGGGACAAGATCATACACCTGCACAAGGCTGGAATGGGCTACAAAACCATCAGTAAGACGCTGGGCGAGAAGGAGACAACTGTTGGTGCCATAGTAAGAAAATGGAAGAAGTACAAAATGACTGTCAATCGACAAAGATCTGGGGCTCCACGCAAAATCTCACCTCGTGGGGTATCCTTGATCATGAGGAAGGTTAGAAATCAGCCTACAACTACAAGGGGGGAACTTGTCAATGATCTCAAGGCAGCTGGGACCACTGTCACCACGAAAACCATTGGTAACACATTACGACATAACGGATTGCAATCCTGCAGTGCCCGCAAGGTCCCCCTGCTCCGGAAGGCACATGTGACGGCCCGTCTGAAGTTTGCCAGTGAACACCTGGATGATGCCGAGAGTGATTGGGAGAAGGTGCTGTGGTCAGATGAGACAAAAATTGAGCTCTTTGGCATGAACTCAACTCGCCGTGTTTGGAGGAAGAGAAATGCTGCCTATGACCCAAAGAACACCGTCCCCACTGTCAAGCATGGAGGTGGAAATGTTATGTTTTG
The DNA here is from genome assembly GCF_901765095.1 of Microcaecilia unicolor. NCBI lineage: Eukaryota > Metazoa > Chordata > Amphibia > Gymnophiona > Siphonopidae > Microcaecilia > Microcaecilia unicolor. Next base: position 21,096,582 of record NC_044039.1, read on the forward strand.
GGGGTGTTTCTCTGCTAAGGGCACAGGACTACTTCACCGCATCAATGGGAGAATGGATGGGGCCATGTACCGTACAATTCTGAGTGACAACCTCCTTCCCTCCGCCAGGGCCTTAAAAATGGGTCGTGGCTGGGTCTTCCAGCACGACAATGACCCATAACATACAGCCAAGGCAACAAAGGAGTGGCTCAGGAAGAAGCACATTAGGGTCATGGAGTGGCCTAGCCAGTCACCAGACCTTAATCCCATTGAAAACTTATGGAGGGAGCTGAAGCTGCGAGTTGCCAAGCGACAGCCCAGAACTCTTAATGATTTAGAGATGATCTGCAAAGAGGAGTGGACCAAAATTCCTCCTGACATGTGTGCAAACCTCATCATCAACTACAGAAGACGTCTGACCGCTGTGCTTGCCAACAAGGGTTTTGCCACCAAGTATTAGGTCTTGTTTGCCAGAGGGATCAAATACTTATTTCCCTCTGCAGAATGCAAATAAATTCATATACTTTCCACAATGTGATTTTCCGGATTTAATTTGTGATGTGCTATCTCTCACTGTTACCAATAACCTACCCTTCAATTATGGGCTGCTCATGTCTTTGTCAGTGGGCACACTTACAAAATCAGCAAGGGATCAAATACTTATTTCCCCCACTGTATGTAAGTAGGGTTATTTACACGTCCATTGCCCCAAGTGATATCATGCTTCGTCCTCGAGGGCCTTGGCATCCCCTCCCCCTCTCTGGGGAAGAAAAAGGGGAGGAGGCCCCACGGCAGGCCTCTCTCCTTCCTTCCCTGCCCTTTCGTCTACGACCTCAGATTAGACGTGGCGACTCGCTGAATTTAAGCATATTACTAAGCAGAGGAAAAGAAACTAACCAGGATTCCCTCAGTAATGGCGAGTGAAGAGGGAAGAGCCCAGCGCCGAATCCCCACCCGTGCGGCGGGCGCGAGAAATGTGGCACTTGCACAGTTTGAACATACCTACTACTACTACTTATCATTTCTATAGTGCTACTAGAGGTACCTACTCAGAGATGCCGAGTCTTACTCATTAGGCGTGTGCCACACTCGTTTGAAAGCTTTCTCACTCTCACACTCTTTGAGCCCTATTTCTCATTCTTTCATGAGAGGGAAGCCTTAGAGAAGTAAACCTAGTGGTTCAATCAGTAAGACAAAATCTGAGCATACCTTCCTGCCTACTGCTTCCCCTTGCACTGTCTCTTTTCCCTTTACTGCAAGTACATGTGCTTGGAATGATTTCAATACTTTTAACTACTGGGTGGAAGCTCAAAACATTTACCCAAACTGCTCCCCACTTTGTATTCTTTCTGAGGCTCCAAAGAAAAGCCAATATCATTTAATGCTGCCTTGATTCATTGCACAGCAATACTACACTGAAGTGTTAAATCATTCTAGAGTTATAACCTAGATGTACTGTCTGAAAAAATCTCACTCTTTGTCCTTCAATCTCACTCCTTGGTGTGGTAAATCTCACTCTTCGGCCTTCAATCTCACTCTTTGGTGTGGTAAATCTCATTCTTTGGCCTTCAATCTTACTCCTTGGCTGGTAAATCTCATTCTTTGGCCTTCAATCTCACTCCTTGGCATGGTAAATCTCACTCTTTGTCCTTCAATCTCACTCCTTGGTGTGGTAAATCTCACTCTTCGGCCTTCAATCTCACTCTTTGGTGTGGTAAATCTCATTCTTTGGCCTTCAATCTTACTCCTTGGCTGGTAAATCTCACTCTTTGGCCTTCAATCTTACTCCTTGGTGTGGTAAGTCTCACTCTCTGGTCTTCAATCTCACTATTTGGTGTGGTAAATCTCATTCTTTGGCCTTCAATCTTACTCCTTGGCTGGTAAATCTCACTCTTTGGCCTTCAATCTCACTCCTTGGCATGGTACATTTCACTCTTTGGCCTTCAATCTCACTCCTTGGTGTGGTAAGTCTCACTCTCTGGTCTTCAATCTTACTCCTTGGCTGGTAAATCTCATTCTTTGGCCTTCAATCTCACTCCTTGGCATGGTAAATCTCACTCTTTGGCCTTCAATCTTACTCCTTGGTGTGGTAAGGCTCACTCTCTGGTCTTCAATCTTACTCCTTGGCGTGGTAAATCTCACTCTTTGGGAAGGCTCACCCTTGGCATGTGTGCTACTTGGACATTCCTTTCCCTACCAAGACTGTGCAAAAATGAGCTTTGAATAATCTCCATTTGAAGAAAGTCTTACTGTTTCCCCCTTGACTAACTGAGAAAACTAGATTGCTGAGACAGTGACAGAACTTTCAACATAAGATCAGGGTCATACTGAGAGATGAGTGGGCAGGATGATCTCACAGGGTGCAAGTGAGCCTGAAGTACCAAAATTGCTCTATTACACAGTGGATGGAGCAGGGCACCAGTGGGAGGGGGAGGGGAGATGTTGCATAGAGCACAATTCCTTCTTGGTATGGCCTTTTTCTCTTTCTACCTATTTCTAGGTTGAGAGTGAATAGAAATAGAATAAAATAAAATAAAACATAGAAAAGAAAATAAGATGATACCTTTTTTATTGTACATAAGTACATAAGTAATGCCACACTGGGAAAAGACCAAGGGTCCATCGAGCCCAGCATCCTGTCCACGACAGCGGCCAATCCAGGCCAAGGGCACCTGGCAAGCTTCTCAAACATACAAACACTCTACACGTTATTCCCGGAACTGTGGATTCTTCCCAAGTCCATTTAGTAGCGGTTTATGGACTTGTCCTTTAGGAAACCATCCAACCCCTTTTTAAACTCTGCTAAGCTAACCGCCTTCACCACTTTCTCCGGCAACGAATTCCAGAGTTTAATTATACGTTAGGTGAAGAAAATGTTTCTATGATTTGGACTAACAATACATTTTTTGGTTAGCTTTCGAGGGTAGCCCTTCTTCGTCAGATCAGAAAAAAATCCCACAGCAGTTCCTACAATCTTTTCTTGGCAGAACATTCCAGAAGTCGCCTGCCCCACTTCAGGTATCAGTCAGACTAGACCCTGCTCAGTTTCAAAGATTCAACAAAACTCTCCCACACTGTTTTGAATGGTCAGCAATTTTTTTAAAACAGTAGCAACACCGGTCAAAAAAAATCCGGATATTCAGCACCACTATCTGGATAGTGGCTGGCACTGAATATCTCGATAATGTGCTCAGTGCTGGAACCGATTCAGCTAGGGCAGAGATGGGCAACCTCATTCCTTTAGGGCCACAATCCATTTGGGTTTTCAGGATTTCCCCAATATGCATGAGATCTATCTACTACTACTACTATTTAGCATTTCTATAGCGCTACAAGGCGTACGCAGCGCTGCACAAACATAGAAGAAAGACAGTCCCTGCTCAAAGAGCTTACAATCTAATATCTGAATACAATGGAGGCAGTGCACACAAATAGATCACATCTGTATTCACTGGGTAAATCCTGAAAACCCGACTGGATCGTAGCCCTCAAGGACCGAGATTGCCCACTCCTGAGATAGGAGGACATTCAGGGCAGAAGTTATCAACATGGGCAACAGTTAAGCCATCTTATTTTACCATAACTCATGCTACTTTAGCTCAAGTACCATTTTATGCAATGAGACTTAGGGATCCTTTTACTAAGGTGCGCTGAAAATGTCCTGCGGTAGTGTAAGCACGGTTTTTGGACGCACACAGATCCATTTTTCAGCGCACCTGTAAAAATGCCTTTTAAATTTTGACCGAAAATGGACGTGTGGCAAAAATGGAAATTGACGCATGTCCATTTTGGGTCTGAGACCTTACCGCCAGCCATTGACTTAGCAGTAAGGTTTCACATGTTAACCAGACACAGACAGCAATAGTCTATGTGCATCAATTGCCTTTTACCGCCTGGTAGTGCCGTGCAGTCGACGCACGCCAAAAATGAAATTACCACCAGACACACGTAGTAGCCGAGTGTTAACTCAGAACTGGCGCGTGTTGGGAGCGCATAGGCCCTTACGTGGCTTAGTAAAAGGGCCCCTCAGTTACTAATAACTGGGTGAAACAGTAAAATAACACCATAGCCTAATTGATAACTTCCCCTCTGGATAATTTATCTGGATAAATTTCTGTCCTTTGTCTGCACAGCAATCTGGAGAGCAGTTTTAATCTCACTGCTATCTGTCTAAGTGCTGCAAACTTCTAAGGATATTCAATATCTGGATAATGCCTCTTAACTATCCCAGTCAGTGGCACTAATCCGCGTAGCAGGTGCTCCCATCTGGGTAACTGCTTTTTACTATTGACCTACAAGAAATCTCATTGCAGCATATTCATGCAATGAACTGCAAGAGCTACTATTAAAGAGAATTAATTTAAAATAGGAATTGGTGAAAGCCATAAAGGAAAGAAGGGGATATAATTTCATAATTTTAGAGGAGTTAAACATTCCATTTAGGGAGTAGAAACCCACGAGAGACTTATGTGTTAGGCGGTGAGAGTCTGATAGGTACTGAGGGGAAGAGGGATCTTGGGGTGATAGTATCCGAGGATCTGAAGGCGACGAAACAGTGTGACAAGGCGGTGGCCGTAGCGAGAAGGTTGCTAGGCTGTATAGAGAGAGGTGTGATCAGCAGAAGAAAGGAAGTGTTGATGCCCCTGTACAAGTCGTTGGTGAGGCCCCACCTGGAGTATTGTGTTCAGTTTTGGAGGCCGTACCTTGCGAAGGATGTTAAAAAAATAGAAGCGGTGCAAAGAAAAGCTACGAGAATGGTATGGGATTTGCGTTCCAAGACCTATGAGCAGAGACTTGCTGACCTGAACATGTATACCCTGGAGGAAAGGAGGAACAGGGGTGATATGATACAGATGTTCAAATACTTGAAAGGTATTAATCCGCAAACAAATCTTTTCCAGAGATGGGAAGGCGGTAGAACGAGAGGACATGAAATGAGATTGAAGGGGGGCAGACTCAGGAAAGATGTCAGGAAGTATTTTTTCACAGAGAGAGTGGTGGATGCTTGGAATACCCTCCCGCGGGAGGTGGTGGAGATGAAAATGGTAACGGAATTCAAACATGCGTGGGATATGCATAAAGGAATCCTGTGCAGTAGGAATGGATCCTCAGAAGCTTAGCCGAAATTGGGTGGCGGAGCAGGTGGGGGAAGAGGGGTTGGTGGTTGGGAGGCGAGGATAGTGGAGGGCAGACTTATACGGTCTGTGCCAGAGCCAGTGATAGGAGGCGGGACTGGTGGTTGGGAGGCGGGAAATACTGCTGGACAGACTTGTACAGTCTGTGCCCTGAAAAAGACAAGTACAAATCAAGGTAAGGTATACACATATGAGTATATCTTGTTGGGCAGAATGGATGGACTATGCAGGTCTTTTTCTGCCGTCATCTACTATGCTACTATGTTACTATTGCACAGCGAAACATGTTCATCCAACAAGCATCTGTCGCAAGGAAAGATTGCTTTAATTTCCAGCCACCAACATCAGGTGCGTAATACAACTTCACAGCTCGTTCTCCATTTGGAAATATCGACCTGGACTGCTTCGGACCACAGCCTATAAAACAAATCCCGCTTTTTAAAAATCTTTTGGATAAATGAAATAAAGAAAGCTGAGAGTAGAGCTGTGTAAGGGAGAGAACCATGGAGACTAATTTCTCTTTCTCATTTATCTAGTAAAATATTTTCTTGAAGTTTGCTGTTTTCAGAGAAGGGATGCGAAAGGGAATCTACAGTGAAGATATTACGGGTAGCCACTTCTGCAAAAACAAGTCATTAATAGTGTGGTAAAAGGTACTCACTTGCTCTGGGATTTGAGAGGTAAGTACCATGGATTTCTTGGCTGTGTATGGCTTTGTTTGTTGAGTTACACATGGGTTTGTGGTTGGATGCAAGATGACATTAAGGTACTCTATGCTGACTCACAGACCACAATAAACAGACTGCAGAGAAACTGACATTTAGGGCATTGTTCAGTAAAGGGTTTTTTTTTTTTGTTTGTTTGTTTTTTTCCATCAGCATGAAATGGGGAAAAAGGTGCTCAAAGGTTTTCGACACAATAACTTCAAGCACAGGCAGAGGAAAACTGGCATCTATGCAGACTTTGCTGAAAAAATGGTATTTTAATGCAGGATCAGGCATTCATAACTAGGAAATTTAAACTGCTACAGCTGCGGCTGGTCTGGTGACTCAGTTCTGCTGCCGTCCACAGCTTTGCTGAAGATTTGCGTTTATCTCCCAGATCAGTCAGGGCTAAGGATGCAACAGTACTGGTAGTCCACGGATGGGGGGGGAGGGGTGGTCACTGCACAACTTAGTAGCCAGGTTTAGGGCTAAGCTGGGAGATGAAAGAACAGGAAAAAAAACCTGGTAGACCACAGGAAATGACAATCCAAAAACCTGACAGATGTGCATATGGGTCTGTTAAGAATGTCTGTAGTACCTAAAGCTGTCATAGAGCCAGGTATCCCTTGCTTTCACATTTAGGCAGGGGCGTAGCCAGACACCCAATTTTGGGTGGGCCTGGGTCCAAGATGGGTGGGCAGAAGAACTCCGCCTTGTCCCACAAGTGATTTGGTCTCTCCCTCTCTCACCTGCATACCATATGGTCTGTCAAACATTCCCCTCCCCCCCCCCCCCCCCCCGCATACCTTTTAAATAGATTTTCACCTGCAGCGAGCAGCAACTAATACACACTGCTCATGTTGGACCTACAGCATGTATCAGTCGCTACTTGCTGCAGGTGAAGATCTATTTACAAGGTATGCAGGAGGGACAGTTGTTGGGAGTTTTCGGCTGGTGGGGCTTGGGAAGAGTGCCTGCCAGCCACATCATAGGTGTACTGCTACTGGATGGGCCTGAGCCCAAAGTGGGTGGGCCTGGGCCCACCTGGGCCCACCCTTGGCTACGCCACTGTATTTAGGGCAGAGGAAGGGAGATAGAAACCAATGGGGAATTAAGGTGTTGTGCCTTAATCTCTCCAGTAGATTGCTGCTCAACCAAAGCACCTTTCTGTAACCTGGATATGTCAAGTACCAGGTCTAAACAACAACGTCCATCTTTTTAGACATGGATGTCTGTTCCCCTTCTATGATTGGAGTGGGACATCCATATTTTGGCCCCTCCCTAGTCCTGTCCAAAACATGCCCAGGCATGCACCCTTGCCATATGGATGTAGTGCAGTGTTAGATGTTGATATCCTGGCTTTATATAATCAGGATTTGGACATCCATGCAAAAGGGACATCTAAATGCCAGTTTTCAGATGTCCAATACAAGATTAGAGCTTCTATAATAACCACCAAAATGTATTTAGTCAAATAAAAAAAAGTATTATCTTATTTTCTTTATTTGTTTTGTTTCATTTCTAATTGTTACCTTTAAAAGTGGACAAACATGGCTACCACACCATTTTAACCAAACATGTTGAAAAAGACAAGCAGACAAACAAGCCTATTTTCGGTCTGACTTCATTCCCATGGCTGATGATGTCAGTAGCTCAGCAGAAAACTCTAAACAAACACCGGCAATGCAGAAACATTTTTTGTGCATTCAAAGAGAAAAGGTAGCAGAACATTCGTAGCTTCAGAACGTTACTTTGCTGAAGTCCAAAATGTTTTTTAAAACTACAGAGAAACCATCCAAAGATCAATATAGGGGTTTGCAAAAAAGAAAGAAAGAGCAAGTGACAGCATTCTCAGGCTTTGTGCTTCTAGAATGAGAGAGACTGATTGCATTGTCTACGACAAATGGCAGAGACAGAACCCTGGGAATGGGGTGGGGAGAACAGCATTGTTTCTGTCTCAGTGGCAGAGAAAAGGGAGTTTTAAAAATCTTTCAGGCTTGTGCCTCTAACAGCCATGCTGACTATATAATCAATAAGAAATAGCAGAGACAGAGCTCCAAGAGCTACAGCACCTAACCCCAGTGGCGTTCCTGGCCTGGATGGCACCCGGGGCGGAGCGCCGATGCACCCCCCCCCCCCGGATGCAGTGTGCCCCCCCGCTAGATGACACCCCCCCTCCGGCGAAATTACACCCCCCCCTGGGTGCATGCCGCTGGGGGGGGGTGCCGCGGCACGCGCCTGCTCCTCCGAGTTCGCTAAACTTCGTTGGTTCGCTGCAGCTCCCTCTGCCCCGGAACAGGAAGTAACCTGTTCCACGGCAGAGGGAGCTGCAGTGAACGAACAAAGTTTAGGCTTAGCGAACTCGGAGGAGCAGGCGCGTGCCACAGCACCCCCCAGCGGCGTGCACCCGGGGCGGACCGCCCCCACCGCCCCCCCCTTGGTACACCACTGCCTAACCCTCTTAATGCTTCTTTGCTTCACACCCAGAGGAACAGGCACTTTCATGTTACTTTGGTGCTAAATTACCCCTTTTCTGGTACCTTGGGGTCTCCATTCCACTACTTTGCCTTGGAGTCCTCATGCCATTGACAGTACCCTTTGCCTCTCTTTTAGTGCCAAGATGTCTGATGCCTTGGCAGTGATGATCCCAGGTTGGCTGCCACCCAGGGCGGATCACTGATGCGCACCCCCCCCTGGGTGCAGCACGACACCCTCCCCGACGCATCACCCCCCCCCCCCAGGGTGCAGCACGACACACCCACCCACCCCTGGTGCATCAACCCCCCCCCCCCCCCCCGGGTGCATGTTTAGCTGGTGGGAGCAGCCAGGCGGCTCTCGGCTCCACTGGCTCCCTGTGCCCCGGAACAGGAAGTAACCTGTTCCGGGGCAGAGGGAGCAGAGAACCAGCGGAGCCGACAGGCGCGCGGCTGCTCTCTGCACCCCCCCTAGCAGTGTGCACCCGGGGTGGACCGCCCCCACCGGCCCGCCCTTGGTACGCCGCTGTGCCTTGGAGTGCTTTTGCCTCTGTGGCACATGCATGCCAGCAAGTTTTAAGCAAGTTTGATTAAAAATAGGTGGAAACCTGCACATATGGGACGCAGTTTGGGCAGTTGTCAACCATGTATCTACCAACACATATGCCCGGAGGTATGAGTTAGCCATGATACATGTACAGGCTACTGACGCAGCTCTGGTTCTGGACAGAACTCATCTTTTCTCATTCCTACTTTTGGCAGCCAGATTGGTTATAACAATGCACTGGAAGCAACCACATCCCCCCCCCCCCCCCCCCCCCCACGGTACTCTATTGGATTGCAAAACTACATTACATCATAAAAGGAGATAGATTTTGTGCGATATTAGAGGGCCATTTGAAACGATGGGAGAGGCGATGGACTCCATTGCTTACATTTCTTGCCTCAGATTCTACTACTTGGGGACTCTCATTGACTTAACATGTACTGGATTTGCTGATGTTCTTTTATGGTTGGATGGTCGCCTGTATGTCTCTATTGGACAGATCCTCCCCTCCTCCCCCCCCCCCCCTTTTATTGAGGGTCCTATTATGCCACTAAATTTGTTCTCCTACATTTAGGGAACTATGGCCATTATGCTAAGAGGATGTTGTTGTTGTTGTTATTGTTATTGCTGTTTTTTTAGGCTTGTTCTTGTTTTAGTTTTGTAGACTTACAGTGTGATAGGGCAATATTTATTTTATTGTGCTGTTATATGCTACATTTAACAAATATTGAATTATATAAAAAAAAAAAAGGTGTAAACCCAATATCAGACTACAAAATTGCTTGCCCCATTGATGTTAATGGCCCTGAATGACCGGAATAATTTCAAATCCTTAAACAAACCAAACAGATGCGATTAAACTGTCACTGAACAAATCGATCCATCGTTGAAGAGGAAGGTAAATTAGAGGGCCCCGAGGGGACAACCCTCGTCTTTCCTTTCCTCTTTACCATCAGTACGGGAAATTATCACAGAGAATCCTGCGCGTTGGAGCAGATCTCACACGGTAGCAGCCATCTTGGTCAGGAGCACAACCTTTAAACTCCTAAAAGTAAGTGACTTTTCAGCAGAAAACTTAGGGACCTTTTACAATGCTGCGGTAAGTATTAATGCGTGCTCACTGTAGCAAAAATATGGCTTACCATGGAGCACAGTTTCCTCTAAACTGAGTGGGAGTTCCTCCAACTGCATTGCTACCAGTAGGGAGTGGTACTTGAATATTGTGTTTTCAATTTCTAGGGACAAGCAAGTTCTCTGAAGTCCTGTAGAACTTCCTTGTCCCTCACTACTGAAAATGTGACAGCAAAACAGCACCCCCAGTGGCAAGACTGTACGTGGAGGACTCCTGCTCAGTTTAAGAGGGAACAGTGCTGCTGAAGCGTCCTGTGGTAATTTGGGGATGTGTGCATGCTACCCACATGCTAACAAATAAGATTTAATTTTTAGTGCTGGGGTGAGTCTGGAGGGTGGAGAGTGGGTGTGTTCTGTGCTAATCAATTAGCATGTGGGCATTGCCACGTGTTAACCAATTAGCGCAGGTTTAATACGCGAGTCTCTACCGCTTACAAAATAGGCAGCGGTAGGGGCTCGTGAACTAATGGGAAAATTAGCGCGTGGCCGTTAAAAACTAAAAATAGGAAAATTGGCCATTTTACCCCGGCGGAGCAGTGTTGGGAAAAGAAGAAGATCAACACAGGAAGGGAGGGGGGCCCGGCGCTGCTAAAGTTTAACTTTTTATTTTCAGTTTTTAATTTAGTGAAGGGCGGAAGCGTGGAACAGCGGCGATCTGGGGGGGGGGGCAAGGCCGTCCATACAGGACGCTTCTGACGAGCGCCTTTGCCCCCTCCCGATCCTTTTTTAAGGTATGTTTATTTTTTTAGTAATGCAGGGGAAAGCGGGGAGCCAGTGTTTGTGGTGTTTTTATTTTTTTTTTTCTCACTTTTCATGTTTAAACATGCCAGCTTTGATTTTTCTGGTACAGGGGGCAGCGGGGAGATGACAGCTCAGGCCTTTATGACTGGTCTGACCACACGTTAAATATGTTGCGGAAAATGATTCGGTGTAATCGTCGGTATTGTTAGTGCATCCCGAATCGCCTTCATTACAATGGTAGTTACTCCGTTTTCGTTAGCTGCTTGCTTCGTTGGAAAAAGGCCTTTAATGCATGCAACGGTTGGGAATTTCGTTCGTTAAAGGGTTGTTAGAGGGTCGTTAAGGTTTAGTGCATCTAGCCCTCAGAGAGGACAGACCCAAAAGCGAAAGAACAGACCCCTTCCCTTCCTTGTCCCATCCCCTCATGCCAGATCCAGCCAAGATATTTTTCTCAACCAAATCTAGCATAAAAAGAAAAAGCAAAAAAAAAAAAATAATAATAAATCTGTTCCTTCACCCCTGGGCCCGTCCTCTCCGAGTCCTCCCAAAGCCTCCCCACCTATTCCACACTTGCCAGTGAAAACCCCTGGGCCAGTAATCTCTGCGAAAACTGTGTTCAATTTCTGTCCTGGTAATTTGCCTTTTTCTTCTGCTGGAGTTATATTGAAGCTCTCCCTTCTTCCTAATGCCTCCTCAATCACATACACCCTTCTGGAAGACCCCTTAGTGAAGGTCTCCCCTGCCCTGATGTTCACTGGGCTCCTATGCTGCAGCCCAATGCTCCAACACAGCTTCTTAAAGGGGCCAAACCAAACTGGCAAGAACCTCTCCCGTCTTCCTAATGCCTCCTCAATCACATACACCCTTCTGGAAGACCCCATAGTGAAGGTCTCCCCTGCTCTGTTGTTCCCCATTAACTGCTTTCCCCCAAGACCCTGCATTCCAAGATCCCTCCCCTCACAAAGACCTCCTCTCTAGCTGCCCCTTCAATCCAAGACCCCCATCCTGAATACCCCTCCAATCAAGACAAAATATGGGACCCAGTTATTTTTAACAAGTCTATTTACACGAAGGTGACGAAGGCTGCTAAGAAAATAGCAGGGGCAGATTTAGTCCAATCTCAAAATAACACTGCAGAATGCGAAGGTCTTCATTTTAGCAGCGCCTTCACTTCCACTGTTATGTCTCACTTCTTTTCTTAATTCTATCATCTGGCAGAGGCTTTGGAGCAAAGTTCATTAGCAGAGTTGGGATTTTCCAAGTTGCATCATGCCATTATTTGCTTCACATTTTAAAGAACCCTGCTATTTTCCCAGGGTTTGACCACAAGAGCACCTGCTGTCGATAAAAGCAGAAGTAATTATCTCTAGGGTTTGTTTTCCCCACTGATTCACTTATCAGTTGGTTGCTCAAGAATCCATTTCGTGTCTGCAATAAATGGCGGCTGGTGGTACTTAGATCAAAAATAAACATTTGTCCCATTGCCAGACAGATAAAGTCAGGACACCTTAATCTCTAAGTGGAAAGTTGGCTTAGTGAAACTGTTTTCAGCCTCTTACACTGGGGTCAAAAACACGGGTAGTCCAAAAATAATGACCAGGGCTGTCAAAGTCACCTTATCAGTTTATCTTTCATTCTTTTGTAAAAAAAAAAAAAAAAACAGTAATTGGTGTCCATGAAAAAATACTTTTTAAAAAAATCTCAACTCCTTGGGATACATTTCTGTGTTGGTTCTGTGTCAGGTTATAATGTCTCCCCTCTGGGTAGTCAAGACTGATACATATAGAGGGGCATAATTGAACGAAAACGTCTATCTCCATGGGCGTTTATCTCCGAGAACGGGTCCGTGAAGGGGCGGACCAAACCGTATTTTCGAAAAAAATAGACGTCCATGTTTTATTCGACAATTTGTGAGCTGGGCGTTTTTGTTTTTCAGTGATAATGGAAAATGAAAGCGCCCAGCTCAAAAATGAATAAATCCAAGGCATTTGTTCGTGGGAGGGGCCAGGATTCGTAGTGCACTGTCCCCCCTCACATGCCAGGACATCAACCGGGCACCCTAGGGGGCACTTTTACAAAAACAAAAAAAAAAGGTAAAAGAGCTCCCAGGTGCATAGCACCCTTCCCTTGTGTGTTGAGCCCCCCAAATCCCCCTCAAAACCCACTGCCCACAAGTCTACACCATTACTATAGCCCTAAGGGGTGAAGGGGGGCACCTACATGTGGTTACAGTGGGTTTGGGGGGGGTTGGACGACTAATAAGCATTAAGCAGCACAATTGTAACAGATAGGGGAGGGATGGGCCTGGGACCACCTGCCTGAAGTCCACTGCACCCCCTAATAACTGCTCCAGTGACCTGCATACTGCTGCCAGGGAGGTGGGTATGACATTTGAGGGTGAAAATAAACAGTTGTGAAACGGCATATTTTGTGGTGGGAGGGGGTTTGTGACCACTGGAGGAGGCAGGGGAGGTCATCCCCGATTCCCAACAAGATAAACTCATATGTGCTACTTTTTGTGTATACCTTACCTTGACTTGTATCTGCCATTTTCAGGGCACAGACCGTAGAACTCTGCCCAGCATTAGCCCTGCCTCCCAACCACCGGCTCTGGCACAGACCGTATAAGTCTGCCCAGCACTATCCCCGCCTCCCACCACTGGCTCTGATCTCAAAAAAGTACAAAACATTTTATACTGCTTATACCAGAAATAGTGGATTTTCCCCAAGTCCATTTAGTAATGGTCTATGGACTTTTCATTTAGGAAGCCGTTGTAGAAATATGCTAGCCCTTGCTCTCAGTAAAATACAGGCCAATGGCTCAGGCTAAAAAGAGCTAGGCCTCTTAAAAATTAAAATCATCTCTGATACAAATTACATTTTTCTGCAGCACAAGCTGAAATGAATTCCCAGAGAGCTGGCAAGGGAGGGGGGCATTTGCTCTTGTCCACAATCCTGAGAATAATGGCAACTGCGAGAAGTCATGAGCTAAGATGTTTTGATTAAAATGAAAGATAGTAGAGGGTCAGATGCAGTAGAGGGAGGGGGGAGCTGAAGAGAGCAAAATGACCTGTTTCACATTCTACTTTAAGACAGGTAGGACTTGCAGATCCTTACTTTGCATCATTGGGTAATAAGGTGCATTACATTACCATAATGCGCTTTAATTTAAGGTACCACAGGATATACAGTAATTAGAGGTAAAACATGCAAATGAATGCAAAACACCTTATTGCCAGGTACAATACAGTGAACGAGCTAGCATAATGCTCCTTGTCAGGACCATCAGCTCATGCTACTGGATACTTCTTAAAGAGGCCAGCCAATGCCTTCCCTTAATTACAAATCCCCCCACCCTGAAGACCCTCATCAAATTCTCTCCCCTCGACGCGTCCATCAAATTTCTTGGGGTGATAGTATCTGAGGATCTGAAGGCGACGAAACAGTGTGACAAGGCGGTGGCCGTAGCTAGAAGGTTGTTAGGCTGTATAGAGAGAGGTGTAACCAGCAGAAGAAAGGGGGTGTTAATGCCCCTGTATAAGTCGTTGGTGAGGCCCCACCTGGAGTATTGTGTTCAGTTTTGGAGGCCGTATCTTGCTAAGGATGTAAAAAGAATTGAAGCGGTGCAAAGAAAAGCTACGAGAATGGTATGGGATTTGCGTTACAAGACATATTAGGAAAGACTTGCTGACCTGAATATGTATACCCTGGAGGAAAGGAGAAACAGGGGTGATATGATACGGACGTTCAAATATCTGAAAGGTATTAATCCGCAAACGAACCTTTTCCGTAGATGGGAAGGCGGTAGGACTAGAGGGCACTATACAAGATTGAAGGGGGGCAGACTCAAGAAAAATGTCAGGAAGTATTTTTTCACGGAGAGAGTGGTGGATGCTTGGAATGCCCTCCCACGGGAGGTGGTGGAGATGAAAATGGTAACGGAATTCAAACATGCGTGGGATAAACATAAAGGAATCCTGTTCAGAAGGAATGGTTCCTCAGAAGCTTAGTGGAGATTGGGTGGCAGAGCCAGTGGCAGGAGGCAGGGCTAGTGCTGGGCAGACTTCTATGGTCTGTGCACTGAAAATGGCAGATACAAATCAAAGTCAGGTACACACATAAAGTAGCACATATGAGTTTATCTTGTTGGGCAGCCTGGATGGCCCGTACAGGTCTTTTTTGCCAGCCTGTATGCCAGCCTCAAATGTCATACCCAGCACCCTGACAGCAGTATGCAGGTCCCTGGAACAGTTGTTGTTGGTTGCAGTGGACTGCAGAAAGGCAGAGCCAGGCCCATCCCCCCCTTACCTGTTCCACTTGTGGTGGGTAATGTTGAGCCCTCCCAAACCCCCCCAAAACCCACTGTACCCACATGTAGGTGCCCCCCTTCAGCCCTTAGGGCTAGGGTAATGGTGCACACTTGTGGGCAGTGGGTTTTGGGGGGGATTTGGGGGACTCAGCACACAAGGGAAGGGTGCTATGCACCTGGAAGCTAATTTGGTTGTTTATAAAAGATGTTTGAAGTGCCCCCTAGGGTGCCCGGTTGGTGTCCTGGCATGTGAGGGGGACCAGTGCACTAGGAATCCTGGCCCCTCCCATGAACAAATGCCTTGGATTTATTCGTTTTTGAGCTGGGCGCTTTCATTTTCCATTATCGCTGAAAAACAAAAACGCCCAGCTCACAAATTGTCGAATAAAACATGGACGTCTATTTTTTTTTTTGAAAATACGGTTCGGTCCGCCCCTTCACGGACCCGTTCTCGGAGAAAAACGCCCATGGAGATAGACGTTTTCGTTCAATTATGCCCCTCTAAGGAATCCTTTTATTAAGACGTGTAGGCACCTACATGCGTACAACAAGTCAAATTAGAACTACCACCCAGCTACCGCATGCCCCTGGGCGATAATTCTAATTTATACACAAGTCCAAAACACGCAGAAGAAAATAATTTCTATTGTCTACCATGTGGCACTAACTGGGTGGTAATCGGCAGTGTACGAGCGCTGGCGATTACCGCCTGGTTAACGCTTGAGACCTTACCACTAAGTCAACGGGTGGTGGTAAGGTCTCAGGACCCAAAATGGAAGCGCACTGATTTTTATTTTGCCGCACATCCATTTTCGGCAAACAAAGAGCCTTTTCTGCAAGCGCGCAAAAAAAATGGACCTGCGTGCGTCCAATACACGCGTCTACCCCAGCGCAGGCCATTTTTCAGCGCACCTTAGTAAAAGGGCCCCTGAGTCACTAAGCAGCAGCCACAGCTGTGCACCCTTCCGCTGACACTGAACCCACAGTTCCAGGCACTTCTGTACATTAGTTAGCCATATACCGTATTTTTCGGACTATAAGACGCACCGGACCATAAGACGCACCTAGGTTTTAGAGGAGGGAAATAGTACAAAAAAATGTTCCTTTTTCCCTCCTCTAAAACCTAGGTGCTCCGGTGCGTCTTGTCCGAGTTCGGGATCGCCCTCCCCCCGGCCCTGTCACCACTTCTCCCTACTCACGTCACGCGATCTTCCCTGGTGGTCTAGTGACGTCGGGGCAGGAAAGAGCCCCCTCTTTCCTGCCCAGCACGCTGCTCTCCATCCTCCTGTATGCAGCCTGACGGTCTCGGCGAGATTCAAAATGGCCGCCGAGATCCCGAACTCGGAGGGCGGGCGGCCAGCCAGCCAGCCAAATCTACCTTCAGACTATAAGACGCACCCCCCATTTTCCTCCCAAATTTTGGGGGAAAAAAGTGCGTCTTATAGTCTGAAAAATACGGTACTTCCCCAGCCCCGGTGCCTCTGTTCTCCTGATTTTCGGCAACATGATCTTAGCCTCTCTTCCGTATCTCTCCTCTAGATCACTTCTTACCCTTCCCTCACTTTCCTGTCTGGTTTTTCTCCAGCGCCTTCCCTTCCAGCAGAAAAGAAGCTGCTGGCTCTGAACCTTCCCCTGACAGCTGCTCTAAATTGGCCAGGGAGACAGGGCAGAGCAGGCTGAAATTTCACCAGATGATCCCAGCTACTTATTTGTGGCTCCAATTTCCAATGTCATATATCCGTTTTCTTTAGGGATTGTAAACCTCCAAATCAAAATCCATTTACACTACACCTATGTGCACTGTGTCCATCTAAAAGTTATTCTGTTCTGGAGCTGCCGAGACATGTTTTATATATGCTGAGGACCCTACTGTGTTCTCACTCTTCCCTCATGAAATGACAAAGTATTCCTGCCTTCTTTCCCCAAGGTGCCATTACTATGCTCTGAGCTCCACTGTAAATAGATCACGTGGTCTGACTCCACTGAAAACAAATGGATTACATCAGCAGCACAATCAGCTTCCTGAAAAGCGAAACAGGTTCCCAGCTCGTTAAATGCCTTAGCAACCACCACCATACTTCAATACAGTGGCGTAGCCACAGGTGGGCTTGGGTGGGCCAGGGCCCACCCATTTATGGCTCAGGCCCACCCAACAGTAGCATATGTTTAGTGGTAACTGGTGGGACTCCTAAGCTCTGCCAGCTGAAGATTTCCCCCTGATGGTAACGAAAACGCTATTCTCCACAACACCGGCACCTGCGCATGCTCAATTTTTAGTGCATTCCTGCTGTCAAGGTGGAAAGAAGCGTTTTCCCACCAGCTGAGATTTTTTTTTTGGGGGGGGGGGGGGCGGGAGAACACGTGGTGCCCACCCAATTCTTGCCTAGGCCCACCCAAAATCTGTTGTCTGGCTACGCCCCTGCTTCAATATATATCCCACTGAACATTGCTTCCCAGATCAACAGTAGGACACAATATTGCTTTTCCTGTCAAAAAGACTGATATATTTTCCCTGACGACTGTATTAGTGTCCAGGATGCAAAATCATTTTACTAAAGGTACATACGTTTAACCAAGAATACTTACTACAATCTTACATCAAGACAGCTACATAAACTGTTAAGGCTAAGCTTTATTACTGTGCATTTCTAAGACATTTCCCTAGAGGTCCACAAATCTTAATGTGTCCATCTCGAACTCCAGAGACTGACACCTGAAGGATTTCTGAATTAGTACATAAGCATCGCCATGCTGGGACAGACCAATGGGTCCATAGAGCCCAGCACCCTGTCACCGACAGCGGCCAAATGAACGCGCAATTTGTCCCGCCCATCCTAGAAATACTGTATTATTCCCTCGTCCATTCAATAACGTTCTATGGCTTTTTCCTCCAGGAAGCCGTCCAACCCTTTCTTGAAGTCCGCTAAGTTAACCGCCTTAACCACCTTTTCCGGCAGCGAATTCCAGAGTTTAACTACTACGCGTTGAGTGAAGAAAAATTTCCTCCGATTCGTTTTAAATTGACCGCACTGCAGCGTCATCGCACGCCCACTTATCCTAGTATTTTTGGAAAGCATAAACAGACGCTCCACATCGACCCGTTCCATTCCACTCATTATCTTATAGACCTCTATCATATCTCTCCACAGCCGCCTTTTCTCCAAGCTGAAGAGCCCCAGATTTAGTAAATGTGCTGAACTATTGCTTAGCCCACCCCAGCGGGGTTCCAGGGCAGAGGGAGCAGGGAACCAGCAGAGCCGACAGCTGCGTGGCTGCTTTCTGCACCCCTCCAGCGGCGTGCACACGGGGCGGGATCGCCTCGCCCTCGGTACGCCACTGCTGTGGTAAGTGAATAAACACAGAGCAGAGGCTGGACCCACCCCTGCATTTACCGCACACGCTTCGTAGTTAAGATACGGTAAGTGCGAAAACTTACTGCACTTTAGTAAAAGGGCCCCATTATTCTCAGTAAGGCCTATTTACTAACTTAGCAGCCATTTTACTAAGCCGCGTAGGCACCTTCGTGCGCCCAATGCGTGCCAATTCAGAACTAACACCAGGCTCTCACGTGGTCCGGGCGGTAATTTCATTTTTTACATGTGTCCACTACGCACACTGGAAATTTTCCTACACGCGGCGCTAACCAGGCAATTTGGGGAGGCCCAGGCCTCCGTGCCCCCCCCCCCCCTGTAGCTACAACACTACTGCTTTTCTTGTTGTGTGTTTGTAGATATATATATACAAGCAACAAAGCCCGTTTCGCGAAAAATGAAACAGGTCCTAGGAAGGCTCTCGTCTAAGCGATTTCTCCTCTCTCCTCTGCCCTCCCCTCCATCTCCAGCGATTCTCCCCTCCCCTCCCATCCATGTCCAGCGATTCTCCTCTGCCTTGCCCTCCCATCCATGTCCCGTGATTCTCCCCTCCCTTCCCATCCATGTCCAACGATTCCCCCCTCTTCTCCCTTCTCCTCCATGTCCAGGGATTGTCCTCTGCCCTGCCCTCCCACCCCATCCTTGTCCCGTGATTCTCCCCTCCCCTCCCAGTCCAGCTATTCTCCTCTGCCCTCCACTCCGTCCAGTGATTCTCCTCTGCCCTGCTCTGTCCTCCCATCCTATCCCATCCCATCCATGTCCAGCAATTCTCCTCTGCCCTGCCCTCTCATCCATGTCCTGTGATTCTCCCCTCCCCTCCCTTCCCATCCATGTCCAGCGATTCTCCTCTGCCATGCCCTCCCATCCCTGTCCTGCGATTCTCCCCTCCCATCCATGTACTACTACTACTACTACTACTATTTAACATTTCTAAAGCGCTACTAGGATTACGCAGCGCTGAACAATCAAACAAAGAAGGACAGTCCCTACTCAAAGGAGCTTACAATCTAAAGGACAAAACAGTGCAGTCAATCAAATTGGGGGCAGTCTAGATTTCCAGCAATTCTCCTGTGCCCTGCCCTCCCCTCTTATCCCATCCCAGCCATGTCTAGCGATTCTCCTCTGCCCTGCCCTCCCATCCGTGTCCCATGATTCTCCCCTCCCCTCCATGTCCAGTGATTCTCCTCTGCCCTGCCCTCCCCTCCTATCCCATCCATGTCCAGCGATTCTCCTCTGCCCTGCCCTCCCCTCCATGTCCCGCAATTCTCCCCTCCCTTCCCATCCATGTCCCGCGATTCTCCCCTCCCATCCATGTCCAGCGATTCTCCTCTTCCCTCCCCTCCCATCCATGTCCAGCGATTCTCCTCTGCCCTCCCCTCCCATCCGTGTCCCACGAGTCTCCCTTCCCCTCCCTTGCCATCCATGTCCAGCGATTCTCCTCTGCCCTTCCCTCCCATTTGTATCCCACAATTCTCCCCTCCCCTCCATGTCCAGTGATTCTCCTCTGCCCTGCCCTCCCCTCCATGTCCCAAGATTCTCCCTTCCCATCCATGTCCAGTGATTCTCCTCTGCCCTCCCCTCCTATCCGTGTCCTGTGATTCTCCCCTCCCATCCATGTCCAGCGATTCTCCTCTGCCCTGCCCTCCCATCCTCTCCCATCCATGTCCAGTGATTCTCCCCTCCCCTCCCATCCATGTCCAGTGTGATTCTCCTCTGCCCTGCCCTCCCCTCCTACCCCATCCCATCCATGTGCAGCAATTCTCCTCTGCCCTGCCTTCCCCTCCCTTTCCATCCATGTCCAGCGATTCTCCACTCTTCTCCCATCCATGTGCAGCGAATCTCCTCTGCCCTGCCCTCCCCTCCCATCTATGTCCTGCAATTCTCCCCTCCCTTCCCATCCATGTCCAGCGATTCTCCCCTCCTCTCCCATCCATGTCCAGCGATTCTTCTCTGCCCTGCCCTCCCCTCCCATCTGTGTCCCGCAATTCTCCCCTCCCTTCCCATCCATGTCCAGCGATTCTCCCCTCCCCATGTCCAGCGATTCTCCTCTGCCCTGCCCTCCCATCCCATCCATGTCCCGCAATTCTCCCCTCCCTTCCCATCCATGTCCAGTCATTCTCCCCTCCTCTTCCATCCATGTCTAGCGATTCTCCTCTGCCCTCCCCTCCATGGTCAGTGACTCTCGTCTAAGCGATTTCTCCTCTGTCCCCTGCCCTGCCCTGCCCTGCCCTCCTCTCCCTGTCGAGCGAGTCTTCACTTCCATCGCATCCCAGCGATTCCCTTCCCTTCCCCTCCATGTCCAGTGAGACGTCCCAGGCCCCCACATGCCTCCGTTTAAGCACCCAAGGTCGAGTTGAACCACAGCCCTCACCCGTCCGCCGTCGTTGTCCCACAACAGCCCTCTTGTCCTTCCTGCCACACGGCCTTTAAACCGTTCATGTTACCTCAGGTCGCAGCGGCGGCAGGCTCGGCTCACGTCGCCTCCAGCCTTCCCTCTCAGTGTCCCGCCCTCCTCTGACATCATGTCGTCTTTCCGCGAGGGCAGGACACTGAGAGGGAAGGGAATGCTGGATGCGAGCTGACGTAAGATCATTAGCATACGGTTACGAACCTAGCCAGCCAGCCATCCAGGGAGGCAGATTGACCAGTTATTATACAGAGATTAATAAAGTATGGTACTTTAAAAGGAAAAAAAACAACCCCCCCCCCCCTTAGTAGAAAGGCCACTAATTGTTTTTTTTTTTTCTTTTCCTGACAAATCTTTTATTGTTATGCTGCCAGTTAGGTATCTTGGCCAGCTTGGGGGATGTTCATTCCTGTCTTACGAAGGATTTGCTTCTGTGTCTAATTTTCATGCCAGGAGACCATAGTTCTTAGAAGCCTGGATTACAACATTTCTGATTACACAGAAAAATATTAAGAAAAGCAATAGTTAATTATAATATCTAGAGCAGAGGGTTTCTTGAACTATACTACAGAAAACTGGTTTCTGTTCCTCATAAAACAAGTCTGAACTAGCCCGTAACTGGAAGACATGGGCTTGGTCTGTTTAGTACGTTAAGCCAAGTTTAGGAATTACCTTAAAAAAATCCTGTCATTTCTGAAATCGCCTACTTAATATGGTTATTGATGAGATAACATCAAAGGTATATTCATTCTTTTAATGTTTTAAAAATTAAAGTACACTGAACATTTTTTTTTTAGATCACAGTAATAAGAAATGCACAGGCCAATATTGAAAACAACTTACATATGTAGCAGCAGCTGCTAACAGTTTAAGTTTATTTTAATTAGGATATTTATACCACTACTACTACTACTACTACTTAACATTTCTAGAGCGCTACTAGGGTTACGCAGCGCTGTACAAATTAACAATTAAGGACGGTCCCTGCTCGGAAGAGCTTACAATCTAAAGGACGAAATTCAAGTTGGGGTAGATAAGTTTTCCTGAGAAGAGGTGTAGTGGTTAGGTGCCGAAGGCGACATTGAAGAGGTGGGCTTTGAGCAAGGATTTGAAGATGGGTAGGGAGGGGGCACGGCGTATAGGCTCAGGGAGTTTGTTCCAGGCGTGGGGTGAGGCGAGACAGAAGGGGCGGAGCCTGGAGTTGGAGGTGGTGGAGAAGGGTACTGAAAGGAGGGATTTGTCTTGAGAGCGGAGGTTACGGGTAGGGACGTAAGGGGAGATGAGGGTAGAGAGGTACGGAGGGGCCGCAGATCGAGTGCATTTGTAGGTGAGTAAGAGAAGCTTGAACTGTATGCGGTACCCCACGTTATCCCAAACTGGCTCAGGTTCAATGTGGCTAACAAGCAATAAACAGCAACTGACTAACAATAAAAGGTTAACAGTAAGGATAGATTATTAAATCACACCAAAAGACAGAGATTATTACTATCACGCACAGGAGCCGACTCTGTGGGTGCTGTGGGTGCTTGAGCACCCCCAATATTTAGAAAATTCCTTGTATGTGTCCAGGGAGGGGTCATTTCCATTGGGCTTAGCACCCCCAATAATTTTGAAAAGTTGGCTCCTATGACTATCAGAGAAGCATTGAAGTCAGATAATATCGTTAACAGTTGAATCATATTTTGTTATTAAAAACAGTACTCACTCATTACGAATGCTTTCAGCATTTTGTGAAAGGACAGAGACATATTTTCAAAGCACTTAGACTTACAAAGTTACTTGGAGGGGCATTTTCGATATGACGACTAAATCTGAGTTTGGACATTTTCCACAAAACGTCCAAATTCTGAACAGGAAAGGAGGTCATTTTCGAAAAGAAAAAACGTCTGTCTTTTTTTTCGAAAATACTATGGACGTTTGGTGATTTGGATGGTTTTTTTTTTTTTTTGGTCCATTTTGGAAAAAAAAAAAAACGTCCAAGTGCAAAACGTACAAAATCAAGCCATTGGGATGTAGGAGGAGCCAGCATTTTTAGTAGACTGGTCCCCCTGACATCCCAGCACAGCAAGAGGGCACCCTAGGGGGCACTGCAGTGGACTTCATAAAATGCTCCCAGGTACACATCTAACCATTGCTCCCTTACTTTGTCTGCTGAGCCCCCCCAAAACCCATTACCCCCAACTGTATACCACTACCATAGCCCTTACGGGTGAAGGGGACACCTATATGTGGGTACAGTGGGTTTCTAGTGAGTTTTGGAGAGCTCACAGTTTCCTCCACAATTATAACAGGTAGGGAGAGGTAGGAGCCTGGGTCCATCTGTCTGCAGTGCACTGCACCCACTACTAGACTATTCCAGGGACCTGCATGCTGTTCTAATGGACCTGAGTATAACATCTGAGGGTAGCACAGAGGCTGGCAAGTAATGTTTTTCATCACATTTTTGGAGGGGTGGGAGGGGTTAGTGACCACTGGGGGAATAAGGGGAAGTCATTCCTGATTCCCTCCAGTGGCCATCTGGCTATTTAGGGCACCTTTTTGTGCCTTATTCGTAATAAAAAAACAGGTCTAGCTCAAAACGTCTAAATTTTAGTCCTGGACGTTTTTGTTTTGTTCCATTATGGGTGAAAAATGTCCAACTCTTAGGAATGCCCAAGTCACGCCCCTGAAACGCCCCCTTGAGATTTGGACATACTTCTGACGGACTTCATAGAAAAGCATCTAAAAATAGGTTTTGAAAATACTGATTTGGACGTTTCTGTGAGATAAACGTCCAAATGCAGTCTTATGTCACTTTTTGGACGTTTTTCTCTTTTGAAAATGAGCCCAATAGTAACCTACGGAACTTTATAGGTCTAAGGTGCCCTTTTACAAAGGCGTGGGAGAGCCTATGGGTGTACAGCGCATGCCAAATCGGCACCACCGCCTGGCTAGCGCGTGAGCCGGGCGGTAATTCTGAATTTGGCACACGCCGAATCCCATGGTAAGAAAGCCTGAGTTCACATGTATATAAAAAGCACCGGAACATAGAGCAAACAAGGGCGGACTTAATCTGGTCTGCAACTGGTGAGCCGCTATTTCATTGGATGCTCCCAATGTCCAACAAGAATCCCTGTTTCAAAATGTTCCTCAGGGATGCCAGTGTTGACTTGTGGACAAAAATTATTATTTCCCAAAAACTTCTCTCAGGGACGTCAGTATTAACTTGTAAACAGGTCCTCCATGTGAATTCAGGCATTGTTGTTACCAGCCTTTGAATCTGTAGATGCTGTTAGTTTTTTCACTTTAATGAATCCTTCCTTATGTACGGATTTCTATTAAACATCTCTTCATTGTTTTTGTGTTAAATAAGTATATTAGAAAAGTTTAAATAATATAAGTACATAAGTATTAGCATACTGGGACAGACCAAAGATCCATCAAGCCCAGCATCCTGTTTCCAACAGTGGCCAATCCAGGTCACAGATATCTGGCAAGATCCCCCCAAAAAAGTACAAAACATTTTATACTGCTTATCCCAGAAATAGTGGATTTTCCCCAAGACCAATTTAATAATGGTCTGTGGACTTTTCCTTTAGGAAGCCGTCCAAACCTTTTTAAAACTCCGCTAAGCTAACCGCCTTTACCACATTTTCTGGCAACGAATTCCAGAGTTTAATTACACAGTGGGTGAAGAAACATTTTCTCTGTTTTAAATTTACTACTTTGTAGCTTCATCGCATGCCCCCTAGTCCTAGTATTTTTGGAAAGAGTAAACAAGTGATTCACGTCTACCTGTTCCACTCCACTCATTATTTTATAGACCTCTATCATATCTCCCCTCAGCCGCCTTTTCTACAAGCTGAAGAGCCCTAGCCGCTTTAGCCTTTCCTCACAGGGAAGTCGTCCCATCCCCTTTATCATTTTCTTCGCCCTTCTCTGCACCTTTTCTAATTCCACTATATCTTTTTTGAGGTGCGGTGACCAGAATTGAACACAATATTATAATAAATAAAAAAAACACAACTAAATTTTTAAAGGGGGGGGGGGCATTTTCCTAGAGAGTATCCATGATGCATAGAGCTTCATAAGTGAGCCGTCTTTGCGGTTACTCTCACTGAAATCTAGCTTGGCTGAAACAGCCTATACTGAACTCTCTTTTGCCCCCTCTCTAATTTTTATGAACAAAAGTTTTTTTTCTCTAGGCATCTGACATATGATTTTGGGATTGACTTCCTTTATTTTTTGGTGTCATAGAAATAGGCCTACTGTACAGTGGAGTAGGAAGGGGGGGCGGTGGGGCGGTCCGCCCCGGGTGCACGCCGCTGGGGGGGTGTCCGATCCGTTAGTTCCTTGCTCCCTCTGCCCCGGAACAGGTTACTTCCTGTTCCAGGGCAGAGAGAGCAAGGAACCAATGGAGCCGACGCAGGTCCCAGCGTCGTGGACTCGGGGGCGGATCGGCCCTCCCGCCCGCCTCTCGCTTTTAAATCAATTAAAAATGCGCTCCGGGGGGGAGGGTGCGTGCCGGAGGGGGGGTGCGCGTCGAGGGGGGGCACCGTGCTGCACCCAGGGGGGGGTGCGCAGCGGCGACCCGCCCCGGGTGTCAGCCGCCCTCGCTACGGCACTGCTACTGTACCTGAATGTAAACCGCTTCAATAGCTTTCAGGCTTGTAAACAGCATATAAGAAATTACGTAAATAAAGGTTGTGCTACTTCTGAAACGAATCAGCAAGAAGTAAAAACCTACGAAAAACTAAACACACATTTCAATTAACGACCAAGAGCTAACTGCATTAATGAGTTATTTCCTTCCGCAGAGCAGGTCTTTCAGTCCTTGCAAAGCAGGACAAGATGTCCTCAGTGGTTTCTTTAAAGAGCACTTATCCCACTTTGCTGATGTACACGCATTATATGGCAGTAGAGCAACTCTCCCTACCCAACCAGGCATGTTTTCCCCATCTCTCGCGTAGAAAGGAGGCTAGCAAGTAATTTCATCTTTACCTGAATCTATAAATATATCTGAGAAACAACTAAGAACTTTCACTTGCTCCGGAAAACAAAAAACAGGATGAAATGCCTGCTTATACAGTGGTGGAAATAAGTATTTGATCCCTTGCTGATTTTGTAAGTTTGCCCACTGACAAAGACATGAGCAGCCCATAATTGAAGGGTAGGTTATTAGTAACAGTGAGAGATAGCACATCACAAATTAAATCCGGAAAATCACATTGTGGAAAGTATATGAATTTATTTGCATTCTGCAGAGGGAAATAAGTATTTGATCCCCCACCAACCAGTAAGAGATCTGGCCCCTACAGACCAGGTAGATGCTCCAAATCAACTCGTTACCTGCATGACAGACAGCTGTCGGCAATGGTCACCTGTATGAAAGACACCTGTCCACAGACTCAGTGAATCAGTCAGACTCTAACCTCTACAAAATGGCCAAGAGCAAGGAGCTGTCTAAGGATGTCAGGGACAAGATCATACACCTGCACAAGGCTGGAATGGGCTACAAAACCATCAGTAAGACGCTGGGCGAGAAGGAGACAACTGTTGGTGCCATAGTAAGAAAATGGAAGAAGTACAAAATGACTGTCAATCGACAAAGATCTGGGGCTCCACGCAAAATCTCACCTCGTGGGGTATCCTTGATCATGAGGAAGGTTAGAAATCAGCCTACAACTACAAGGGGGGAACTTGTCAATGATCTCAAGGCAGCTGGGACCACTGTCACCACGAAAACCATTGGTAACACATTACGACATAACGGATTGCAATCCTGCAGTGCCCGCAAGGTCCCCCTGCTCCGGAAGGCACATGTGACGGCCCGTCTGAAGTTTGCCAGTGAACACCTGGATGATGCCGAGAGTGATTGGGAGAAGGTGCTGTGGTCAGATGAGACAAAAATTGAGCTCTTTGGCATGAACTCAACTCGCCGTGTTTGGAGGAAGAGAAATGCTGCCTATGACCCAAAGAACACCGTCCCCACTGTCAAGCATGGAGGTGGAAATGTTATGTTTTGGGGGGTGTTTCTCTGCTAAGGGCACAGGACTACTTCACCGCATCAATGGGAGAATGGATGGGGCCATGTACCGTACAATTCTGAGTGACAACCTCCTTCCCTCCGCCAGGGCCTTAAAAATGGGTCGTGGCTGGGTCTTCCAGCACGACAATGACCCAAAACATACAGCCAAGGCAACAAAGGAGTGGCTCAGGAAGAAGCACATTAGGGTCATGGAGTGGCCTAGCCAGTCACCAGACCTTAATCCCATTGAAAACTTATGGAGGGAGCTGAAGCTGCGAGTTGCCAAGCGACAGCCCAGAACTCTTAATGATTTAGAGATGATCTGCAAAGAGGAGTGGACCAAAATTCCTCCTGACATGTGTGCAAACCTCATCATCAACTACAGAAGACGTCTGACCGCTGTGCTTGCCAACAAGGGTTTTGCCACCAAGTATTAGGTCTTGTTTGCCAGAGGGATTAAATACTTATTTCCCTCTGCAGAATGCAAATAAATTCATATACTTTCCACAATGTGATTTTCCGGATTTAATTTGTGATGTGCTATCTCTCACTGTTACCAATAACCTACCCTTCAATTATGGGCTGCTCATGTCTTTGTCAGTGGGCAAACTTACAAAATCAGCAAGGGATCAAATACTTATTTCCACCACTGTACATTTTGAGAGGGTAATAAATACTGCAGAGGCTTTGAGACTTGATTTTCTGGTCAGAAACAGGATTGGATGGACATATCTGGCTCTTTGGTGTGTTTATTTCGAGAAGTTAAGGCACACCTTACACTGAATTCCAGGAAGGCTGAATTCATATTCATGGATACTGGGCCGGCTCTACGTATGGACCAAGCAAGGAGTGACACGGGCTGCACATACTGCAGCAGGACATGTTTATCCACTCCTATCCTAGCTGGGATAATATTTAACCATCTCTCTGACCTCATGTGCAACTTTCTTTAAAATTAGTCATCTTACTTTCTAGCTCCTCTTACTCTCTTACCTATCTATATGTTCCATCTTTGCTTATACCCTTCACTGTCAATTAAAATGTTCTATTATGTATTGTGTTGACATTGTAAGTAGAATACTATCCAGCTTATAATCGAAAGACAAAAACGCCTATATTGCGACCTAAATCGGGAGATAGGCGTTTATCTCCCAAAAACGAATAACACGGTATAATCGAAAGCCGAACTTGGACGTTTTCAACTGCACTCCATCGCGGAAGCGTACAAAGTTGACGGGGGCGTGTCGGAGGCGTGGTGAAGGCGGGACTGGGGCGTGGTTATCACCCGAACAGAGATGGGCGCCTTTCGCCGATAATGGAAAAAAAAGTATGCGTTTGTAGCTAGAATTTAGGGCACTTTTCCTGGACCCTGTTTTTTCACGAATAAGGGCCCAAAAAGTGCCCTAAATGACCAGATTACCACCAGAGGGAATCGGGGATGACCTCCCCTGACTCCCCCAGTGGTCACTAACCCCCTCCCACCACAAAAAATGATGTTTCACAACTTTTTATTTTCACCCTCAAATGTCATACCCACCTCCCTGGCAGCAGTATGCAGGTCCCTGGAGCAATTGTTAGGGGGTGCAGTGGACTTCAGGCAGGTGGACCCAGGCCCATCCCCCCCCCCCACCTGTTACAATTGTGCTGCTTAATGCTTAGTCGTCCAACCCCCCCAAACCCACTGTACCCACATGTAGGTGCCCCCTTTCACCCCTTAGGGCTATAGTAATGGTGTAGACTTGTGGGCAGTGGGTTTTGAGGGGGATTTGGGGGGCTCAACACACAAGGGAAGGGTGCTATGCACCTGGGAGCTCTTTTACCTTTTTTTTTGTTTTTGTAAAAGTGCCCCCTAGGGTGCCCAGTTGGTGTCCTGGCATGTGAGGGGGACCAGTGCACTACGACTCCTGGCCCCTCCCACGAACAAATGCCTTGGATTTATTCGTTTTTGAGCTGGGCGCTTTCATTTTCCATTATCACTGAAAAACAAAAACGCCCAGCTCACAAACTGTCGAATAAAACATGGACGTCTATTTTTTTTCGAAAATACGGTTCGTTCCGCCCCTTCACGGACCCGTTCTCGGAGATAAACGCCCATGGAGATAGACGTTTTCGTTCAATTATGCCCCTCCACGCTGTACTTTGTATTGTTATTTGAATATCTTTTACTGCTGTAATTGTCTAATTGTCTATTGCTCGTTTCATTTATTCTTACTGTACACTGCCTTGAGTGAAATCCTTCAAAAAGGCGGTAAATAAATCATAATAAATAAATAAATAAATACTAAGTGAGGCACTGGCTCAGGGCACCAGAATCCTGGTCTAGCATCTCTCCGTCTTCCCATTGCTCCATCCTTCTGCCTACCTGCAGTTCGGTATCCACAGGATAGGGAGAAGGGCAGAGAGATGATGAGATATCAAACTTGGATTTTGGCGCCCTTTATCACCAGTGGGGGGGGGGGGGGGGGGGGGGAGAACTTAGGAAGAGTAGATACTAGATTGCCAGCAGGAGGAAAAGAGTGGAAGGAGAGATACTGGATCACAGGTGGTGGGGGAGGGGAGGGCCAACATGAAAGCTGGCTCAAGGCGCCAGAGTCCCTTCAGCCAGTCCTGCGTGGATAACACAGTTTAGGAATGGGCAACCATAACATGTTCATGTCATTTCCAGGAAACTGGTAATAGCACGTACACTTCTATATTAGAGATAGCCCTATGAAAGATATGCTATGCCACCAGGCAAAAACAAATGACATTGCCTTAAAAGTGGTGGTTGTTTCTGAGGGCTCTCTATCAAATACTCAATCGGATTAGCAGAGTGTGGACATTTAATTCTAAAAGAACAACAATACTGAAAAATAATACTATTGAAGAGAGCGTCCACTTGTATGGTGCTATTAGCTCATACACATGGATAGGACATGGGTTTCTTCCATGCTTATGCACGCACCTTACAGAACAGGGCTGGGCAACATTTATACAGAAAGGGTTGCATGTATGGCTCCATGGTGCAACCTCACCTCGAGTATTGAGTGCAATTCTGGTCGCCGTATCTCAAAGAAAAGATATAGGGGCTCATTTTCGAAACAGAAAAATGTCCAAAAAATGGCATAACAGGCAGAAATACGTCTTTCTTGCAGAAAAAAATGTCTAAAGCGTATAAGAATAGTTAAGTTCTGGAACTCATGACCTGAGAATGAGATAGCATTCGTTAGCATATCTGGGTTAAAAAAAAAAAAGGTCTGTACAAGTTTCTGGAGGAAAAGCCCTTAGTTTGTTACTGAGACAGAAATGGGAAACGCCACTGCTGTTCCTGGAATTGGTCGTGTGGAACCTTGTACTTTTTGGGATTGTTTGGGCCTGGATTGGCCACTGCCAGAAGCAGGATACTGGGCTAGATGCCCCAGTATGGCTATTCTTATGTTCCTTTATGAATGTCAGTACTTGTTTGAACGGAAAATACACAGACCTCCATAGACCTTCTGTAATAAATATACAACTAAATAAAATTTTAATTGAACACAATGGAGTTACAGCAGCCATAAACCTGGCGTAAGCGGGTGCACCTAAATATGGACATATTTGATGTTGACTGTACTAGTATTCTATAATTAAATTTTAGCACCAAGATGCTGATAGAATCGACACTCAGCATGTGGCATTGAGTTATTTATTTATTTGCTGCATTTGTATCCCACATTTTCCCACCTATTTGCAGGCTCAATGTGGCTTACATTATGCCGCAATGGTGATCACCATTAACGGAATGTTAAGTACAAAGAGGTGTTACAATTAAGGTATATGGAAATATCACGTAAGTTAGACGAAAAATAAAATAGCAAGCGGATTAGAAGTAAATAAATAAATAGTTCATAACACATATATAAGAACAGGACAAGGTAAAAACATTCAATAATATTAATGTGAATTAAAGTAACCAGGTTGAGGAATCAATGTTGCTTTGTTCTGATGCATGTTTTATGTCAAGTCTTTATGAAGGATTCTTGCTATAAGCCTCTTTGAATAGGTTTGTCTTCAGTAGCTTCCGGAAGGTTGTCAGATCGTGCATTATCTTTATGGTGTTCGGTAGTGCATTCCATAGTTGCGTGCAGATGTAAGAAAAGCTAGACGTATATATCGATCTGTATATAAGTCCTCTGCAGTTGGGATAATGGAGATTTAAGAGAGTTCGTGATGAGCTTTTTGTTATGAAATCAACCCCTTACATTGTAAGCACTCCAGGGACAAGGAAATACCTTGGGTACATGAATGTAACTCACCTTGACCTACACTGAACAAGGTGTGAGCCAGGGGCGTAGCCAGACTTCCGTGGGAGGGGGGTCCAAAGCCCGAGGGGAGAGGGCACATTTTAGCCCTCCCCCCGGCGCCGCCATTGCCGCCCCCCACGTCTTTTCCGACCTCCCTCCCGCCACGAACCCTCCCCCGCCTACCTTCACTTTTGCTGGCGGGGGACCCCACTCCCCGCCAGCCGACGTCCTCTCCGTAACGTGCAATGCATGCAACAGCAGGAGCAGGACAGAGAGGACGTCGGCTGGCGGGGAGTGGGGTCCCCCGCCAGCAAAAGTGAAGGTAGGCGGCGGCGGGGGCGGGTTCGCCGGGAGGGGGATCCAGGCTGGAATCTACGGGGGCCCAGGCCCCCTCAGGCCCCACGTAGCTACGCCACTGGTGTGAGCTAAATTCAAGATAAATACAGTGCACTCCATTTAAGTGCACGTCGGATAAGCGCATGCTCTGTTTAACTGCATGCAGTACTTCGGTCCCATTTTTGGCGCCATCAATTTCTACGGGGACAAACTTCGGTTTAGCGCACCACTGATAAGTGCAAGATTCACTTATATGCATGGTTTAAGACCGCTCCTCTGCAGGAAAGATTCACAGAAGTAAATCTTTTGGCATAATGAAAAGCTTTGTTCAGCCAACGGGATAAGTAAAGATTGTTTTCCAAGTCCTGGTCATGGAATGGGAAAAACAAAAACACTGATGAAAAGCAATTTTTGCCACCTTCAACATTCTCCTCTGTGGTGTTTTGCTCGTCGAGGAGAGCAAAGCAATTGAGGGGAAATTATAGAGATAAACAGCCTCACTGCTGGGATTTAATACTTAGAATATAAAAATGCAGCTTGCTGACAGGCGTTTTGAAAATAAAAGGAATTTGTAATAATGATAAAAGAAGCAAGCATAATCCATTTGAAACTTGTGTTTCTCTCAGAGGAATTCGCTCAGATATCATCTGAGTGCTATTTTATCTGTATGTCTGTGTACTCAGAGTAATAACATCTAATATTCTCTGCAAAATATTTCAAGTTTAATAAAATACCACCACTTATTTTAGAGTGCTATTCGATATATAGAACACAGTAAAATGATGATAAATATTCAGATATGATAAGTCCTTTCCCCAAGGGATCTAAGTGGGCACCTAAGGCAATTAAGTAGCTTTAGGGCCGCCGAGAGGGGGGGGCGGAGGGGGGGGGGCAAAATTCTCGAAGCCTGGGCCTCCAAGGGGGGCCCGGAGCCAGGGTCTCTCTCTCTCACCTGCTCCTGATGGGACCCGATTGCATCCCGACAGGAGCAGGAGAGAGAAACTCCACCACCAGTCCCCCCTTGGAGGCTGGGGAGGACCCGGGCTTCCTCCAACGCTGCTCTTCTGCCCATTGCTGAACGGCTGCTTTTCCTCTCAGGCGCACATGCTTGGTTTTGAAACCGAACATGCCCGCAGGGGCAGGCAGTCAGCACTGGAGGAAGACGTCTTCTGCTGGCGGGGCCTCGGGATCCTCGCCAGCCAAGGCATTGGCAGCGAACAGGTGGGGGGAGCGGCAGCAGCAGCGATGGGGGGGGGTGGCGGCAGCCCTGCCCCGGGCCCAGTACAGTCTCTCGGCATGCCTACATCTATCAATCAACATACACATGTGAAAGTATTCTGTAAGATGCAGGCATTGATGGGTGACACTCCCACATCCTGCCCATGCTCCTCCCACATCTATGCCTCTTTTTCAATTGCACTATATCCCCCGGTTTCTATATGTGGCGACTAAATTTGCTCACTTGAAGGCCCATATCAAGGGAACTCAGTTTAAGGATTAGTAATCTATACGGAACTGTGTCAAAGGTTTGCTAAAATCTAAATACACCACATCTAGCGCTCTCCTTGAATCCAACTCTCTGGTCATCCAGTCAAAGAAATTAATCAGATTTATCTGACAAGACCTGCCTCTAGTGAAACCATGTTGCCTCGAGTTCTGTAATCCATTGGATTCCAAAAACTTTGCAAATTCTCTGTTTTCAAAGTGTTTCCATTAATTTACTTCCCACAGAAGTCACACTTATCGGCCTGTAGTTCCCAACCTCTCCTTTACTTCTGCTTTTGTGGACAGGGACTGCAACTACTCTTCTCCAGTCCTCTGGGACCACTCCCAACTCTAGAGAAGCACTGAAAAAGTCAGGGGAACCAATGATCAAGTGCCAGGTTTCTGTGCACGTTACTGTGCGCCGAATGCTCTCTCCCCGTCACAGTGGCCCCCTGACTAAGCCAGGCCAGGCCCAAACCCCCCTTCCCGCAAGTCACTTGCCCTGGTGGCCAAGCGGAAGCCCATCCCCATACCTCTGTAACTTTTTCAGGAAGCAGGAGCAAAATCCATTCACTCCTGATTCTCTGGGCCACCACCTTCAAAATGGCAGTGCCCCATCCAGTGCAGTGCATCCTGGGATACACCAGGTGGGGCCTAACAAACTCAATGAAACAAAAGCATACGTTGTTACGGCAATTTTCAAACAGCCCTTTTAGCCAGATGAATGTTACGTATAAACAAATTTTTTTAAAGTACCATATCCGAGTATATGTTCAGGAAGGAGGGGTGTCAGGGCGATCAAGATGACAAGCTTAATCAACAAAATCTTGGGGAAGGGGAGGGTTATTATTGCCTTAAATGTTCATTCAGAGGGATGCAAGACTGTAGGTTCATCTAGAGAAGTTTCTTGGGCTGGTTCTGAAGTACTTCCTAGCCAGTCTGGTTTTTAGGATGTTCCTAATAAAAACGAATGAGATAGAGCATCATACAATAGAGGCAGTGCATGCAAATCTATCTCATGCATATTTATTGTAGATAAACTGAAAACCAGACTGGCTAGTGTGGGTACTCCAGGACCAGCTTGAGAAACACTGATCTAAGACACCTAACACTCTTGTAATTGATAAGATGTACTGTACAAATCATGTCATTTTTTAAAATGATATAATTTCAAGGTATAAAGCTATCAGAGCAGACTGGAGCAGTCAATGTTTTTCAATTGTGCATTAAGTATTGCAGCTATGCAAGATGGAAGGAAGAAGGATGACGCCTTCCTGGCTCACTCAATCTTTATTTGTTTTTCCACCATAACTGGTTTCTACCAACATCTGATCCAATGAGGCCATATGTCAAGGCTGAGAAAATGCACAGCTATTAGAGGGGGCCTGAAACTGTTTAGTTGATTTTTGCTACAACAGAAAGCGTAGGAATAAAGTACACGAAGCAGTGGCAATTACAACGTTAAACACCTTACTAGGCAGTGTTTGCCTTCCATCACTGTGTGTTCCCCCCCCCCCCCCCCCCCCTTTCCCTGTGACTTATTACAAGGCAGGTAGAATGCAGGACTAAGAAAACGTATTATTAAAAAAAAGTGCTAGGCAGGCATCAGTCTGTTTTGTGAGTCATTAACTCTGCCTGGGAAGGTGCACGCAGCGCTGTCCTAAACCAGGATGTACCGCTTATCTATTACCCCTCCCTCTTGTGTTTTCCCCCATTCTGCAAGGCTGCAGCTGCCCAAATGTTTATGTGATCTGCAACACACACACACAGAGAAAAGGTCTGCTCTGACTGCCCCTCCCCCTCAGATCCTGTTATTCCCATCATGGTCCCTATAGCCCGAAAGAAACTATTCACACTTTGTCTTGCACGACGCGCACGCTCAGCTCTTCTTTGCAGCCAGCAGCACATATTTGTTTACATGACATTACGTCAACCTCCACCACCACCTCCTCCTTCCTTACCTAACCACCCCTTGCCGCTCGGGCGCCCGTGTGGCCTGAAACGTCACAATGGTGCGATTTCCTGATTGGCGGGCGGCGGTTCTCACCACGCCTCTCCGAGACGCCGCTTCCGCCCCTCGACCCCTATAAAAGGCCACGGCGCGACGCTTTTCCTTTCTCACTGTGTGTCCCGCCGCCTCGGAGGAAGAGAGAGAGAGCGCGAGCGAGGGAGAAGGGCGCGCTGGCGCTGCTGCGCCCCTGGTGGCGGACGTAACCTGGCAACTGCGGCAGAGCCTTTTCTTTTTTTTTTAATCCCCGGACCTTCATTGCACATGAACGTTCCTCGAAGCATCCTATAGCCCCAAAAAATTAAAAAAAAAAAAAAGCAGAACCAAATATTCTCTACCTATAAACACAGAGGAGACTTTTAACCTACATACGCGCACAACCTAGCAAACGTTAGCACTGAAACGCACCAAGGCCCTTCTTGCACATCCGTCTCCAGCAGCACTGCCCCCCTCCCCCGATCTCTAACCCTGAGCCGAAGAAGAGATCAGGGAGCCGTCTCCATGCATCCGTTTTTTTACGGCCGCGCCACCATGCAACCGGAGATCATCGCGGCCGTGGGCTTCATTTCCAAGTTCCTGCGGACTAAGGGGCCCATGAACGACCGGCAGCTGCAGACCTTCACCCAGTGCCTGCAGGAGCTGCTGGCAGGTAAGGAAAGGGGGGAGGGGAGCAACGCAGAAACAGGCTTTTTATGCAAAAAACGAAGTCTGCCAGGAGAAACTTTCCTTTAAAAATAAATGTGCACAAACATGTTATAAGTGGCCCCTTTTTGTTGGGGGTTAAGTACTTTAAAAACGAGTGCAGTGCAGCGCATTCTCTCTGTATCCCATACAGGGAAGAGGGGCAGAGGATTAATGATGATGAGAGACAATAGTCCCCCCCCCCCCCCCCCCCCCCAAAAAAAAAGAAAACAAGTGGCCAGGTGGTCTGCAAACTCCAGACCTTAGGAAATGGTGAGCAGACCACACACACACAAAAAAAAGCCCCAATTAATACGAAAATATCTTTAGTGTGCGACAAGAGTGGAGGGTTTTGAACACAGAGCCCAACTTGGCCAAGTTTCGCCAAATGGCTGCTTCAGGGGTAAGAACAGGCATGCATCAGATCTGGCTCGTTTGTAGGCTTTCCCTTTCCAAACACTGGCATGTTGAGGTCTGCTCACCATTTCATTCAGTGATAGTTGTAAATGCATTGTTTCTGCTCGGTGTTGTGTGCTGTCGTCAGCTGCACTTGTTTACGTTAAGATCAAGAGAGTAAAGACACCTTTGAACCCTTTTTCTTGTGCACATAAAAACGGGAAAGCCCTTTAGCATATAACTTTAAAACACCTGCCCTCTCCTCCTTCCCCTAGCAAAAGTAATCCTGTTAATTTTTGGCTTTTATGGGTTCTTCAGAGGGAGAGTTGTTATTGCTGTCGTTTGGGGCAAGTTTGCAGGTCCATTCGGGAGGGCAGTAAAGCTGGTACAAAATAAGTACCTGAATATATGTAAACCGCTTTGAATGTTGTTGCAAAAACCTCAGAATGGCGGTATATGAAGTCCCAATTCCCTTTCCCTTCCTCTGCGCTTTCTGCTGATTTTGGTCAGTATTCCTCAGTACCGAGTTTGTGCATATCATTTTCCCTGTACATTCACAATGGGAAATACCCTTTTAGTATATCTATTCTAAATATACTGTATGACTTCTCTCCCTCTCCGCCTTTTTGTTTATTTTGACACAGATCCAAGTGGAGGGACATGGTAAATGAGTGAGGATGGTGGAAAGCTCTGTGATGTAGCAGGTTAGACTCCCTGCCACCTAATCTCATTGGGGACAGAGCTGTAAAAGGATGATTGCCAGAGGAGGAGGATTCAACCTCCTCATTATGGAAAAAAAAAAAAAAGAGGAATTTGTTGGCAAGGGTTGAATGACAGCCCTGGTCTGGCTAAGAGCAGGGGTAAAAAAAATAAAAAATCTGTACTCTACAGCTTCAGACACAGCTGTTCCTCTTTGTTCACAGACCCAAATGTGTAAATTGCATACACCATGAGAATCAAAGACGCTTGAATGTAGTACCCCTCCATGTAAAAAGCTTCTGTCCTCATCGCCACCTCCCAGATACGTACTAAAGTAATTCCGGTATAAAATAAACATGTAATCAATTTACTCTGTAATATTGATCAAAAGAGCTAGCAGCAGTGACGTCTTTGTAGGCTGAGATACCCTTCAAAGTATCAACAAAGAGAAAAAATATTGTTGCTCAGTTTTTGAGGCCTTTCTGGTGTGTCATCTCTGAAGACCAGGCCTGTGACGTCTCTAAGCCTCTACTGCAAGTTCCTTTTAAAGAGTAACAAAGGATATCACACTCTGGAAACAATACACTAATGTGGCCTCAAGAACTCTTAAAATCCACCGGATAGCTTAGTGGGGTGTTATGTGGGTGGTCCTTTGTGAATTGTAAGGAGGAGAAGAGAAAACTGGAAGATTTTATTTTTGTTACATTTGTACCCCGCGCTTTCCCACTCATGGCAGGCTCAATGCGGCTTACCTGGGGCAATGGAGGGTTAAGTGACTTGCCCAGAGTCACAAGGAGCTGCCTGTGCCGGGAATCAAACTCAGTTCCCCAGGACCAAAGTCCACCACCCTAACCACTAGGCCACTTCTCCACTGTTGCTACTATTTGAGATGCTATTCCACTGTAGCAACATTCCATGTAGAAGTCGGCCCTTGCAGATCACCAATGTGGCCGCACAGGCTTCTGTGAGTCTGACCAGACTCACAGAAGCAGAAGCCTACGCAGCCTTCTACATGGAATGTTGCTAGTGGAATAGCAAAATTCCATGTAGAATCTCCAATAGTATCTATTTTATTTTTTTTACATTTGTACCCCACGCTTTCCCACTCATGGCAGGCTCAATGCGGCTTACATGGGGCAATGGAGGGTTAAGTGACTTGCCCAGAGTCACAAGGAGCTGCCTGTGCCTGAAGTGGGAATTGAACTCACTTCCTCAGTTCCCCAGGACCGAAGTCCACCACCCTAACCACTAGGCCACTCCTCCACATCTTCCAGCATTGACTTAGTCCCCCAATCATTAAACCTAATGAGATACGCATTTTGGTACTGAGACTTTTTCATCGGCTGTTTTGAATGTGGTTGATGAGCTAAGAAGCCAACCCATTCCAGCTAGCTGGTTAGTTATTTTGCAACCAAGATCACCATCTAAGACTTTTTGGGAGGAAGGAGAGTGACTAGAATAAATTTCACTTTGCTTATAGAGTAGCATAAGGGTAACATTCTGTGAAGACTAAAGTAATATGTTTCTGGTTAAGCAAATCTTTATAGCTGGCTTACCCATTTCAGTTTTGGAAGGGCCAGTTCAGTGAGTTTTCTATTGTTGTGCCTATAGGGGGTTAGAGGCCTACAGGCCAGATTCTATATGTAGCGCCTATAGAGTCCACTCAGAAAACGTTTCGGACTTGAGCATATTCTATAAGCGGCACGTAGATTTAGGCGCGGTATATAGAATACGCTTAGTTGATATCCCTGCACCTAAAACTAAGCACCTCTGTTTACACCAGTGTTTTGTTTTTGTTACATTTGTACCCTGCGCTTTCCCACTCATGGCAGGCTCAATGCAGCTTACATATACAGGTACTTATTTGTACCTGGGGCAATAGAGGGTTAAGTGACTTGCCCAGAGTCACAAGGAGCTGCCTGTGCCTGAAGTGGGAATTGAACTCAGTTCCCCAGGACCAGAGTCCACCACCCTAACCACTAGGCCACTCCTCCACCACCAGTGAAAGCGTGGCATAAATCCCAGTGCATAGATTTAGGTGCAGAGGGCCGTATTCTAGAACTACGCGTGCAAATTATGGAACACCCATGAAATGCCCATTTCTTCGCCCATAACTACACCCCATTAGAAGTTAGGTGCACTGCGTTAACAGAATAAGCTTAGCGAGTTGTGCGCATAAACTCCAATTATTGCCAGTTAGTGCTCTTTGTTGCTTGTTAAGTGCGTAAAGTGTGTGTAGCGCAAATTCTGGCAATTAGGAAATGGAAATGACATACCGCCTTTCTGTGGTATTTTGCAACTACATTCAAAGCAGTTGACATATATTCAGGTACTTATTTTGTACCTGGGGCAATGGAGGGTTAAGTGACTTGCCCAGAGTCACAAGGAGCTGCAGTGGGAATTGAACCCAGTTCCCCAGGATCAAAGTCCACTGCACTAACCACTAGGCTACTCTTCCACTCCAATTATGCACTTAGGTGCATAATTGCTGTTATAGAATATTATTATAAGTGCACAGTTAATAGTCCAACTTTTTGCTAACTCAGTGGCTGATGTTACCCGCCTAAGTACGAGACCTGCCCATGCTCATCTCATGGCTTCACCCCCTAGCAGTTGCATGCTAAAGAAATTACGCAGTAAAGTTAGAGAATACCAAGTGCAGTTACGCCTGTAATTGAAAATTAGCATCAATTAACTCTACTTACTTCCAGTTATTAACTGTTAATACCAGCTAGCACTTAATTTAGCGATGAAGTTAGGATCATTACTGCAGTATTCTATATCCTGCATGCACACTAACCCCCTGATTCCTAAACTTCCGGAAATCACTAAAAACCAACCTGTTCAAAAAGGCATACCCTACCGACCCAACATAAATGCCTACGCTCTACAACACAGCAAAGCCAAAGCTCATAATGGACATTATATAACCTCTCCTCTCTTCGATCCCCATTGTGCCTGAACCTTAATCGACCACAACATCACCATGTATTTGTTTCTCTACCGGACATGGCAAACGCCTTTACGGTACTATGTAAGCCACATTGAGCCTACAAATAGGTGGGAAAATGTGGGATATAAATGATAAAAGTTGTCAAAAATTGCGCGCACAAATTTGGGTGCATGCCTACGTTGCATGCGCAGTTTAATTAACCAATTAATGCCAATAATTGGCGTTTTTAATGAGCAATTATTGGTGCTAATTAAAATCAATTAAGATGTACGTGCATAAATTTAGGCTTGTGATCCAATTTTATGCATGTCCCGGAAAAGGGGGCACAGAAATGGAAGGGTCCTGGGCGTTTCGCACAGAATTATAGAATAAGGGGGGTACTGCACATAAATCTCATTACAGGCATTTGCACCACGTTTCCATTGATGCAAATGGACGCGCCTAAATTTACATACAACCCCAGCGCTTAAGCGCTATTCTATATACCGCGCTTAACATTAGGCACAACTTGTAGAACAACGCTTAAGCGGGGACTTTTGGTGCTGATATTTTTAGGTACGATTTACAGAATCTAGCCCCAAGTGTGAAAATGGGTGATCAGGATTATGGAATTAGGGGGATAACGCTTTAATTAAAAGCAGCACTTTTAACGTTTTGGGATTAGATTCAGTAAATGGCGCTCAAATTTGGACAACAAAAAATGAGAGCTGAGTGCTACTCTATACATGGTTCTCCCGTTAGGTGCTGTCTATAGAATAGCGCGTATCCCAGGGATCCACATCCAGTTTTGTGCACGAGAATTTACACAAAGAATCCTCGTGTAAATCGTTGTGCATAAATTAGGCATGGATCCTTCAAATTCTGTAACAGTGTGTCCATCTTTAGTGAACACGCCTGACCCCACCATAGCCACACCCTCTTTTTTTAGTTGTACGATAAGGGCCCCTTTTTCACAGTGGCAGTAAGCCAACGCGGGCTTACAGGTCACTCTTCCTGGACTACCGCCAGCCCAACACGACCGCCGGTGGTAGTCCCACCCCAAGCGGAAATGGCTTGCTCTGCGATAACGAGTGATTACCACTGGGTTAGCACAGTCTGTCCTAATTAGATTGTAAGCTCTGTCCAGCAGGGACTGTCTCTTCATGTTCAAGTGTGCAGTGCTGCGTACGTCTAGTAGCGCTTTAGAAATAAGTAGTAGTAGTAGTTATTGCCACCTCAGTGGGTGGCGGTAAGGGCTCTGTTCCGCATGGCCATACGGTAAGAGTTCTCTTACCGCATGGCCATGTGTGCTGTGGGTTTTTTTTACCCGCTGCGGTAAAAGGGGCCCTGGAATGCGGGAACAACGGCCCTCGCGTGCATCTTTATAGAATAGCGCCTAGCAAGATGCTCATGTAAATCCAGATTGTTGCCAATTAGTGCAAATAATGCCCAATTGTCGCTAATTGGCTTGTTACACAGTGAAATTGCGCCTGCAACTTTGAGTGTCGTATATACAATCCGAGGGTTGATGTTTATACTGTTGCTTATTATAGCATAATGCATATAACTTATGCAGTATCAGGATGTTTTTTATTAGCAGTGTAACTAAATTAATTGTATTGTAAAGTTTTTGCTGGTAGAATTTTTGTGTTCCTCAAATAGAAACCTTGACCCCACCACCAATGCACAAAGCTACTTATCACACATATTTTATTTTGTCTGAAGAAATCTCCTGAGGACAAAGTAATTTCCAAATTATGTAGCATAGAGCCTTTCCTGTTGGAAAAAGAGATTGCCACCCACTCATTTAAGATAGTAGTGCATATGAAATGACATAATGGGCATTTTCTTTTTTTGTGTCTTAACCATACATCTTCAACAGAGATTTCTAAATTTTCATTAGAAGAGAGTCCAGTAAAGCACTGTTTTTTTTTTATTTCTTTTTCCAGAGCATTATAAACATCACTGGTTTCCAGAAAAGCCCTGCAAAGGCTCGGGTTACCGTTGTATAAGAATCAATCATAAAATGGATCCTTTGATCGGACGGGCAGCCCAGCAGATTGGACTGAGCGGTCAGCAGCTGTTCCAGCTTCTGCCAAGCGAGCTGACGTTGTGGGTGGACCCCTATGAAGTGTCCTATCGTATCGGAGAAGACGGGTCAATCTGTGTGCTCTACGAGTCGGCGCCAACAGTGGGTAACACCCAGACCACCGGCGCGACCATGGTGGAGAGCAGGATCAGCTGTAAAGATGAACTGCTCCTGGGCAGAACTAGCCCTTCAAAAACCTACACTATGATGACTGTATCAGGTTAAGATATAGTCTGTCACTGGATCATCTTATCGTGGATGGATGAATATGGCTTTACTTTGGGAGGGCTCCTATGGGGATGGATTACAGAGTTCAAATGATGTCACAGCTGTGAAGATTGGCACAAAATATTGTGGTGACCTTAAAAAAAAAAAAAATAGGGTGCCATAGTTTGGACAGTACCTTTCGGTAATTTTAAATAGCCTGTGAGTCAAGTGGATTTCAAATTAAATTTTTCTTGGGAGTGACATCTTATGAAGATATTCACTCTTTTCTGACAATTTTAAAGAGTTGTGCGTTCATCACTCCCTTTGATCCAAAGTCCACTGTATATGCAAGAGAGTTGTTCCTCTTTGCAGAAGCTAATGGAGAGTAATTTGCACTATTAAATTCTAATATTGTTACTCTTACTGTTTTTGGCAGCTCAGCAGTGTGAATTGTAGTTTCTGAAAATATTGGAAGTTGTATTGGATGGACTTGACTTTGCACTGAAAATATGTATAAATGTATATAGAAGGTGATTAAAAATTTTTTTTTTAATCTGTTGGCCCTACCCATAGGAAAAGGGTCCAATAGGGATAATAACTTGGCAACAGGCATTTAAAAGACCCAATAAAGACACTGTCTGAACTGTGGTATTAACACCAGCTAGATAC
Organism: Microcaecilia unicolor; assembly: GCF_901765095.1. Classification (NCBI taxonomy): domain Eukaryota; kingdom Metazoa; phylum Chordata; class Amphibia; order Gymnophiona; family Siphonopidae; genus Microcaecilia; species Microcaecilia unicolor. The sequence continues at coordinate 21,139,151 of NC_044039.1, forward strand.
CTGTAAATTTGCTATCTTGTAGTTTTCTAAGACTCAGTAAAGTTCCTTTTTTTTTTTTTTTTTTTTCTGGGGAAAGTAGAGATCTGGTTTGTAACGTCCTTGTATTTTATTGGGTAAAAGTCTTTTCCAAAAACCACCCTCTATTTTGTGAACCTTGTTCTCTTTTATCCAGTAAATTATGAGCTGATGTAAATTTGTACAGTTCATGTATAATGATTGTGGAAAAGTTGTACAGATTTCTATATTTTGGACGAGAAATTTTTTTTTCTTCTCTATAATAAATTGTTTCCTATCTTGGCATTTTAAATCCTCTCTTGTCTTACTGTCCTAAGAGTGACTTCAGTATTTTATTCCATTTCTTGTTGCTCTGTGCGGAAAACATTTTGATACGGACCTGGATTACTGAAGACATTTGATTTATGTAGTTGGGATCGTAGCTGGATTTAGCCAAGAGAAACCTCCCCCCTTGTTGAGCATTACTCATGCTAAAATCTTTAAAATATATTTATAATATAGAAATGAGGAGTCACAGCAGTTGCCACCATTAAACAATCCTACATCCTTCAAGCAAGAAAATGGCTTCCAGGAACCCAACAGGATTAAAGAGCACTTAATTTCATACTGGAGTAAAGATATGTGGCAGCTTGAGTCCACTTTCACTGGCCTTTGAAAAGTTTCTAATCTTAATGACCGATGGATTCTGTGCTGAGTGTCCAGTAGGCCTTGAGAATATGCAGTAGCTCCGTAAAGAGGCTGGTTGCCTTCCACTGCCTTTAGGTTTAGATATAGTAGTCCATGGAAGGGGACTCATCAAAAGGTATGTGTACATTGCATTGTTTGTCATTTAATACCATTTTTTCCCATGATCTACTGTGGTAGATGGCTCTTAATTTTTAAAGAGATTTTTTAATATTATGCCATTGTTCACGCATTTCAGTCAGGGCTAAAAGTGTCATGGCAGTGATTGTCTGCCTATCCATCTGGGGGGGGCATGATAATGTCTAACAAAAAATCACAAGTCAGGTCAAGTTTGGTGGGAGTGAAGGGGGATCAAGGGCCTAGCACCTAGCATGTTAAAAACAGCTATGATTCGGTAAGGGATGAAGATACTTTCAACAGGGTAAGTGTTGGAAAAACACTCAAATCCAGTTTCTTGCCGCCTTGTGATTACAAAGAAGACAACACAGCGCAGCCAGCCATGTTTGAAATTACACCAGTAAATGATGTCAAGTACCTGCAATTGTATAACAGCACCTGGTAGGAGCCAGTTATACAAAGAAATATGGAGCTGGTGCAAATGCTCAGACCTAACTATCAGAGATACACGCCTAACTTACAGTATTGTATAAGTTACGCATGCAAGTTAGACCCCCTCACTCATGCTCTGCTGAAGGTCCGCCCAAGTGTACAACCCCCTTGCAAATCTGTGCTAGATAAGTTAAGTGGGAAATTACAAAATGGCACTTAGATGGAATTTTGGCCATTATTCTAAACACTTCTGCACATAATACTACTACTAATACTTATCATTTCTAAGGCGCTACTAGACGTATGCAGCGCTGTACACTTGAACATGAAGAGACAGTCCCTGCTCGACAGAGCTTACAATCTAATTAGAACATACAAACAGGACAATTAAGGGATAAGGACAAAGAGAAGCAAGATTCCGGAATCCCAGAGTAGCAAGATTCTGTGCAGAATCCCAAAGAGTAGCAAGATTCCGTGCAGAATCCCAAAGAGTAGCAAGATTCCGGAATCCCAAAGACTACTACTACTTATCATTTCTATTTCCCTACTAGACGTACACAGCGCTGTACACTTGAACATGAAGAGACAGTCCCTGCTCGACAGAGCTTACAATCTAATTAGGACAAACAGGACAAACAAGAGATAAGGGAATATTAAAGTGAGGATTATAAAATAAGGGTTCTGAACAAGTGAATAAGGGTTAGGAGTTAAAAACTGTGAATCAGGCGTTATTTGAACCTGAAAATAATGTAGTACAATTGAGAGATGAAGGAAACAAAGTGCTGGGACTCCTGGCTCTAATTGAGTTTTACAAGAAAAAATAAGAAACTCCACTGTAAACGTAACATTGCAGAGTAATCTATGTTCCAGAATCATTCCCTAGAAGTGTATTTTATGAATACAGTGTGCCTGTCAGTGTTTGCACTGGGCGTTTAGAGTAAAATACAAGTTACCATAAAAGGCATTAATTAAGTCTATTTTTGGAATTGGGCCGGTCAGACATTTCATCACCAACATGTGCAAGACAGGCCCTGTAATTAAAGTGTTTGTTAATGATTGGTATTTAGTAGAAAACAACAAAGATGGTAGACTGCCCTTGTCCCCTACCTTATAAATGTTTAATATTTTTACATTTCTTGTGTCTTCATATATTGTCTTTTCATTGGAGGTCTTAAATTTTGATTCCCAATTAAAAGCGTTCATATTCTACCAATAAGACCATTTAGTCTGCCGATTGAGTTTAAAGGAAGTTTGCTCTTCCATCTTGTCCGCTTGTATGCCACCTCAGTATATTAATATTTACGTTTTCGATGTTAGTTATTTTTCACAAATCTTTACAAGTCATCCTGTGAAAGCCATCATCACTCAGTTTTGAAACTTCTGGAATGGAAATTCTTTATCAAAGATGGCGGCAAGAAGTTTATGCTTCTGTCCTATCAGTTACATGTTTACCAAGTTGCAGTGGACTTTAGACTGCATAATAACTCATGTTTGTTTTCGCAGTGACCTGTTCCGGGACGCTGTGTACATTTTTAGATCTGTGCATCCAGGCAGTCACATAACCCAGCTGTGTGTGCAAGGCTGACCTGGCCCTGAGGCTGGAATAAGTACAACGCCTCAGATGGCTAGCATTTTAATCCTTTTAAGGCAGGGTGGTTTCATTCATGGCCTGGGTTAATTGTAGCTGCAGCTTCGATTGCAATATGTAATTTGAGACATCCTCCATCGGCTTTTTTCAAGTGGAAATAGATCGATTTTAGATAGCTTTCAAAACGTAGACCGTTTTGCTTTTTTGTAGAATGACGGGTTCTTGAAAGTTATGGCAGTTGTGTTAGATGGAGATAAATGTGAGGATAAATTAAGGTTGTATTTCATTATATTTCATGCCAAAAATTGCTTTAAGTAAGCTGATCATGTTAATCCACCATGTTTTATGACAGTACGAACTGCTTAATCCGTCTGTACAGTGCAAGATTTAATCTGGACAGTTTATTTCATGCTACTGTACTATAATTTCACCTATTGTGAAGATGTTAAACTTTGCATAGAGACAGTTTTGATAACCACAAAGATGTTCAGCTTTTAAAATATTTTTCAGAATCTCTGTGTTTCTCCGTATGGGAAAAAAATCCAAACCTTTTATACGTAGGCACTTTTGATCTCAAAGGTAGTCTTACAAGACAAATCTGTTTAATTCCTGCTCGGTGAATTATTTTAAGTTTCACTCACTACAGAGTTACCAGATATATTTTTTTGCATTCTGCTTTGTACTGAGACAACCAGTTCAGTCATGTTTCCTGCAGCATGCAAGTTACAGATAGCCTAGTGCTTAAATTAGAGGTCTCCAGCTGCTGAAAGTTTCACCACGTGATACAGCTGTGTGATCTTTTCTTCCTGTTTATTTCATTCTAGAGGTGCCGAATAGCAGTAGATCAGGTAAACTGGCCCTTTGCTAATCTGTGTTAAATCTGTGTTAAATCTCTAAGGGCCTTGTTTACTAAGCCGCGCTGTAGGTAACGCTAGCGTTTTTAGCGTGCGCTAACGCTACAGACACATATATTCCTATGGGTGTCTCTGTCATTAGCGTGAGCTATAAACACTAGCACACCTTAGTAATCAGCCCACTAATTCTACTCCGCTCTGACAATGACACTGCCTCCTACACCGATTATACCTTTAACCTTGTCTGCTAATACCCTTATACTCATCCTCCAATCGTTTCTTCTCCATCTTCCTATCCCATCCCCCTCCTTTTACCTGTCTATCCTTGATTACCCTCCCATATCCAACCCATATATTCTTCAAACCTTACTATTATTATGTTAGCATATATGAGTTTATCTTGTTGGGCAGACTGGCTGGACCGTGCAGGTTTTTTTCTGCCATCATCTACTATGTTATTGTAGTTTGTAATATTCTCCTTACAGGACTCTGTAATGCTTTTTCTTTACTATGTAAGCTGCATTGAACCTGCTGTATGTGGGAAAGCACAGGGTACACATATAATAAACAAGGCCATTAATTTAAATTCAAACCATTGTGCTTTAAAGTATGTCAGCCAAATAATTTTAGCAAGAGCCTTCTCAAGCTGAAGGAGTTAATTGAACAGACTGGGGATTTTGCGCGCACCTTTTCAGATGTAGCTCAATGCAAGTTACCTTTAGGTACAAACTCAGACTGTACCCGAGGCAATAAAGGTTTAAATGACTTGCCCCAAGATCACAAGGATTCACAGTGGTTTTAAACCAGGTTTCCCTGGTCCTCAGCCCATTACTTTAACCATTAGGCCAAGAATTTCTGGAGGACTCTTCAGTGCTTGGCCTACTTCAGTCTGGAATTTGTAGGAAACAAACCATGGAGACCCTTCTGGACTCTCTAGATAATGGGGTGGATAGGGGAGGAGCTTTACAATTTGTTTTCCGAATATTTGGTACCTCAGCTCATTTCATTCTTCTTCACAGGCTGATAGTAATTCACTGCCAGGTTGATTTGTGATAAAGGGGCCTGAACCATTTTCAATACTATGTTGGGTTGGAGGGATCTTGCCTCTGGGGTCCCTCAGGATTCAGGCTTTTCCCTGGTTTTGTTCTCTTAAGGAGTCACTTCAGTTCGTATCATTTTATGCGGCCCCAGGAAAAACACACTTCACTTTAAAAGATTGTGTGTGGCCGATCAGCTGTCGGTCAACAAAGAATAAGCTTTCCTTTTACGTGAAAATTTAAGATTTTGTGAATCAGCCACATACACTCATCTGATTGACCACTTTCATGCAAACAGGAGAAGCCACTTACTTTTCAGTCAAGAGGTACAAAATCTAGAGCTTATTTTAACTCAAGGCTGTTGTTCAATTTATACATTGGGTCTGTGGACGGTGCAGCTTTTTCTAGACTTTTTTCTAAATCTTAGATACACAAGTTATTTCCTTGGCCAAACTGGCTTACCATCTGAATGAAACATTGGAGGATGAAGTGACTTGCCCATGGTTACAGAGAATGTCAGTGGGAATATCGATGGAACTTGATTGTTGCAATTTTGTCTTGATAGGTGTACGTAACTCACTCTTCACTACCTAACTCCTCATCGAAGGCTCTTCAGCGTGCTCAGAACACAGCTGCCGAATCTGTTACAGGGAGTTATGCAACCCCTGTTTCAAAAAGTCTTACTAGTTGCCCATGACTCCTTGAATTAGATTTAAAATATGTCTTCAGAGTCTCCACAATATTAAAAAGCTATTCTTGAAGATTATATATACAGTTGCCTCCTCTGGCCATCAAGAAATTTGCTTCTTTGCCGTCTTTTAAATACGTCTGCTTCTATGGAAACTCATTCCAGAGCTTTTTCGGTAGCTGGCCCAGAGGATGTGGAATCACTTCCCTAAGAATTTTAGGAAGAAAATAAAGGTTTACTTTTTGTAAAAAGTTAAAGTGGTTTCAAGTTATTAAGAGGCTTATTTTGCTGTTTTTGTTGTGTATATCTCTCTCTACGTTCTGTGATTTTGCAGGCTTTTATTGTAATTTGAAAAGAAAAAAATACATCTGTGGAATATAAAATTTCTTGAGTAGATGACGTGGGGCTTATTTTCTAAGTTGTGTTAGCTGTCTAACACAGAAATCATGACACTAATAACACAGGCTTACACGAACAGTTAATTCCCACATGAAGCAGTTTAGGCAGAAAACACCATGTTGGGGCTTGGAATGAGCAGGAAATGGATAGGAACTACACCTTACGTAAACACAGAGGTCATTACTGTATCGGATAATGCAAAGCTATTTAAAAAAGGTGTAGGTAAGTGCCTCGTGAGGTCTGAAGAAACACAGATTCCTTAATAATTACGTCAACCTATTTAATCAAAGCTCTTGACCATGAGTGTATATACCATTTAGGTTCCTTTATGAGTTGTCCTGTTTTCTTAGGTTCCTCCATTAAGGTATCCCAATGAAAAAATCTATGTGAGCAACCACAATGAACAGTTTACAGTAGATATATGCAAACTTTGAAGTTCGACAGATTAATACATTATGACTCAAAAAGGGAAGACTGAAGACTTTTTGGACTATTCAGATATATGGTATGACTCCATTAGAGATTCATCAAGCCAGGTGTGGAACATGAGAAGTAGAAAATACAATGGCTAACCCTTAGAAATGGAAAACTGTGGTCAACTGACACTTTTGACACCCCAGTTGTTGTTTATAGGATATTTTTATGAACTTTAAATCCTTATCCATAATTATGAGAAGGAACTCACCATATGATTGATGGTCCTGATCTGTTGACGGCACCAAGCAATTTTATGGAATTCTTGTCTTTGCATGCTTGCATTTCCTCTTAGAGGTCAATGTTGAAAAAGGGTGTTCTCCACTGAGTTTTGACCATAATGAGTTACGTTAACAAGTCGCTAAGGACAGATTAACTTGTACATATTTTTGCAGAAGGAATGACATGTTTAGGCATATTTTCAAAGCACTTAGCCTTCCAAAGTTCCATAGAAACCTATGGAACTTTGGAAGGCTAAGTGCTTTGAAAATATGCATAACGGTTTACGAAACATATCATTGCACAGATTATTATTATTTTTTTACAGTGGAAATGTTTTGAAAGTAGTCCTTTATTTTAGGAATGGGCTGTTGTTTCCAACCAAGCTTTGTACAGTTTACGTCACCGACAGTTGCCGGTCAGACGGTGTTTGAATTACTGCACTTTTTTCCTTTCGAGGATTACACAGAGGTTTAACAGCTAGGATCTTGACCACGGGATTCGCAGGCGTAGCGGGGCAAACGTGCTGCTTACCCCTCCTTTTAGGCATTGGTGAGTAGGCAATTTTCCTTTTGCACGTCAAAGAGTGAAGGTTAGGAGCGGGGCTGCTTGACTGCGTTCCCTTCACGCCGCCATCTTGTCCCCCAGGTTACCCAAAACGTTACACTCTTATCTGAATTAAGAATCAAGCGGTTAGTCTTTAGCCATCCAGCAACAGCTTGCAAGCAAGATTGTAAGGGTTGTAAATTGAGGGAAACAGGATCAGTGTTGGTAGATCAATAAAATACCATCTGCATTGATATAAAAAGAAAGATCGATTGCATAAGAGTAGCCAGAGTATCTAAGAAATTGTTGAACAGTAGAGGGGATAAAATAGAACCCTGGGGCACCCCACATGTTAATGAAAAGGAGGAGGAAGTGGTTCCTGCATGGGTAACTGTAAAGGAATGATTCTGCAAAAAAGAAGTAAACCAGGCCTTGGTGCCTGTCAAACCCAGAAAAGACAGACGTTGAAGCAACAGTGTGTGATCGATCAAGTCAAGTGCTGCTGATAGGTCTAATTATACCAGCAGCCGAGATTAAACCCTTGTCTAAGTTAGCATGAAGCTCACTTAACAAAGAAGTGAGAATTATCTCTGTACTGTGGCCTATCTGGAAGCCTGACTGCCTAGGGTGGAATGCATGAATGGCTTCTACATGAGACAGTAGTTGTTGAAATACTAATTTTTCTGTAAGCTTGGAAAGGAAAGGAATAGTAGAAACCGGATGGTAGCTGGAAGTGAGGCTTGTAGAGTAGACTTCTTTATAATAGGACGAACAGCAGCCATTTTCCAAACATGTGGCAACAAGCCCAAAGATATACTTAGATGAAACAAGTTGAAGTGCCAAAGACAGGAGACCTAGAGAAGAAGTAGAAAGCCAACACAGAGAAACTGGATCCAAACAAGAAGAAGTGAGATTCATTGACATAAGCAATTTTTTCAAAGATCCAAGAGTAGAGAGATTGAACCAGTTTAAACACGTAAGGTTTGATACTCCTGGAGGAGAAATTGTATCCGTCAGTGGTGGGGAAAAAAGCTTCCAATCTATGAATTTTCTCAGTGAAGTAGAAACCTAACACTTCTGCTGGAGGAGTTTCATGACTAGGAGAGGGTTTCCCACATATAGGTTTAGAGTAAAGAGCAAATAATTGTAATACTGCATACATCCTTAGTGAACGTCCCTGACCCGCCCATGCCCCTCCCATGGCCATGCCCCTTTTTGAGTTGCATGCAATAAGATCTGCACATTGATCTTTATAGAATACTACATAGCAAGATGCACATGTGCCACAAAACGCCTAGCCACCCACCTGGTGCTACCCAGTGGCCACTTAGAGGGTCTATCCCCAGCACAGCTCAGGTCTGCCTGCACCTGACGCTTGTGCTCTATACTAGCACCCTCCTCCTACCAACTGGGCCCCAACTGCCTCTGGTCGAGTCTCCTGCTCTGAAACTATCCTCAGTGACTCCTAGTAGTCCAACAGTTCCTAGAAAGCACCCACAGACCCAACACACAAACCACCAGGATTCTTAGTCATTCCAGACAAGCAGAGGCAATAAATTAAAGATCTATTTCGCCAGCAACGTTCGATTATGCCCCTCCACGTTTCACATTCCACATATTGTTCACTATTTATTAATTTAATTTAATAGATATACTATATATGTTTATATCTGTTTATATCCATTTTTAATGTAGATTAATCAAGACCCCTGAGGCAGGCCTTCGGGCCGAAACACGGCCGTGTCTGGTCGTGTTTACGTTTTCTCAATAAAGCATCTTTTTTATCCTCCTTGGACTTACCTCACTGGTTTGTTTTGTTTCTCACGGCTTCGTGAAATCCTTTTCCTCCTCTTTGTTGGTTTATTATCTTGAACAACATATTGTGCAATGCTCCTCATAAAGCCTGTGACAGATGGCAACAGGCAGATTGGGGTGGGGGGAGGGCTGAGGGGGTGGGTATGCATTACACAGGTATAGATGCTGTGTGAGCTGAGATGACCATGGGGATAGAGGATGGCACGGTGGCCTTTCTGTGGAGCAACAGAGAACACGGAGACCAACTCAATGACTTCCAAGCTGGGAGGGCAAACCAAAGGAGTCTTTATTGAATCAAGTACTGGAGAAGAGGTGCTTGATTCAATAAAGGGATAATTCCAAAAACACTGAAATTTGTCCCATGCATCTCATGGAATATTTCTTGTGTCACCAGGTTTATCATGCACTTCTGCAGAGAAATGTACTGGGTGGGGCTTGTTTGCATATGTGTAAAGTTAAGTGTCTTGGACTTGCCTTAACTTTCATCTCTGCCTGAGTCTAGTGTATAGATGCATTTCTTAATGATTACATCCTGTAATTTTTTACTTTTTGTTTCAACTGTCTGTGGTGACTTACTGGCATTAGGTGCTACAGTAAATCTATTGGTCTTTTCCCATTTTTCTGATATAGGTTGATTGTGAATTCTATTGAGGCCCAGATACAACCCAATCTGTATTCTTGATCTAGGTTATTTCTGTGCAGAAATGTTTCTAAAACCATTGTACAAATACAATAGTAAAAATGCAAAACTGAACCAACCACACCCGAGAGTAATTCATAGGCTTGGAGGATTGCCTGTATATTTTGTGCTCTGGCACTCCTTGAATGGGTAAAATTGGAAACCGTGACATGATTAGTGCTGAACAACTAGAAGTTAAAAATAGGATAGTGGATACCAGTTTGTTCTGCTTTAGCATAAAGTGATGTGGTAGCCATGTTAGTCCACTTTTAAAGGTAATACATAGAAATAAAACAAAACATAGAAAAGAAAATAAGATGATACCTTTTTTATTAAACTAAAAGTACATTTTTTGATTAGCTTTCGAAGGTAACCCCTCTTCTTCAGATCAGAAATAAGCAAATGTTGGCAACCATCAGCATATATAAGTGAAACACGTGGAGGGGCATAATCGAACGCAAACGCCCATCTCCATGGGCGTCTATCTCCGAGAACGGGTATGTGAAGGGGCGGGACAAACCATATTTTCAAAAAAATGGGCGTCCATCTTTTTTTCCCGATAATATGGTTTGTGCCCTACAAATGCATCAGATTTGTGCGGATTTGAGCTGGGCGGTTTTGTTTTTCAGCGATAATGGAAACCGAAGGCGCCCAGCTCAAACACGACCAAATCCAAGGCATTGGTTCATGGGAGGGGCCAGGATTCGTAGTGGTTCCCCTCACATGCCATGACACCAACCGGGCACCCTAGGGGGCACTTGTAACAATTTAAAATAAACAGTTAATTACCTCTGAAGTCCATAGCTCCCTTCCTTTGGGTGCTGAGCCCCCCAAATACCCCCCCCCCCCACTGCCCACAACTCCACCATTACCATAGCCCTTATGGCTGAAGGGAGGCACCTAGATGTGGGTACAGTGGGTTTTGGGGGCGGTTTGGAGCGCTCCCATTTACCACCACAAGTGTGACAGGTGGGGGGGGGATGGGCCTGGGTCCACCTGGCTGAAGTCCACTGTACCCACTAACAACTGCTCCAGGGACCTGCATACTGCTGTGATGGAGCTAGGTATGACATTTGAGGCTGGCATACAGGCTGGAAAATAAAGTTGTTAAAGTTGTTTTTTTGGGGTGGGAGGGGGTTAGTGACCACTGGGGGAGTCAGGGGTGGTCATCCCCGATTCCCTCCGGTGGTCATCTGGTCATTTAGGGCACTTTTTTGGGACTTGTTCGTGAAAAAAAAGGTTCCAAAAAAAGTGACCCAAATTTGTGCTAAAAATGCCTTTCTTTTTTTGATTATTGGCAGAGGACGCCCATCTCTGCTCCGCCAATAAACATGCCCCAGTCCCGCCTTCACCACGCCTCCGACACGCCCCTATCAACTTTGCCCGTTTCCACGACAGATTGCAGTTGAAGACGCCCAAAATTGGCTTTCGATTATACCGATTTGGACGCCCACTGGAGAAAGACGCCCATCTCCCGATTTGGGTCGAAATATGGGCGTCTTTCTCTTTCGAAAATAAGCTGGAAAGGCATTTCAGTGACAGTCTCACAGGAAGAGGGTGGGGTGAGTTAGGTGAGAAACAGGGGGAGCTGGGTGGACGAGGGACATGGAGAGATGGATGGTAGATAAAAGGGTGATAAAAGATCTACAGCCACTATTTCAGGAGGGTGAACTACTGAAAGAAATATTCCCATCCCCACCAGTGCTGGCCTTCTGACAGCCACCCAACTTAAAACACAAACTAGTGAAAAGCAAGCTCCCGATAGAAACTCAAAAAGAAGAGAGTGGCACACATCCTTGCAATATATCTAGCTGTAAACTATGCCAAAACGTTTCACATGATCCCAGTCATTCACAAAGGAAAAATATTCAACCTAAAGGAATCTTTGACATGCTCATCTTCAGATGCGGTATATATCAGTGGCGTAGCCAAGGGTGGGCCCGGGTGGGCCTGAGCCCACCCACTTTGGGCTCAGGCCCACCCAGTAGCAGCACACCTATGATGTGGCTGGCAGGGATCCCCAAGCCCCACCAGTCAAACTCTCAACAACTGTCTCTCCTGCATACCTTGTAAATAGCAGATCTTCACCTGCAGCGGCCCCACAGACTTCCCTCCGATGTATTTCTGCCTATGCAGAAACAAGAAGTTGCCTCAGAGGGAAGGATGTGGGGTCAACATGAGCTGTGTGTATTAGCTGCTGCTCGCCGCCGGTGAAAAGCTGCTATTTAAAAAGGTATGCAGAGGAGGGGGGATGTTTGAGAGATCATATGGCATGCAGGCGAGAGAGGAAGAGACCAAATCACTTGTGGGACAAGGCAGAGTTCTTGGGCCCAGGCCCACCCAAAATTGGGTGCCTGGCTACGCACCTGGATATCATTCAATGTAAAAAGTGTGAAGAAGGGGTGCTATATCGGAGAAACAAGCCAGATGCTAAAGACGAGATATAATCTACATAGACATCATATGAAAAATGCCAATGCCAACCAGGATGTCACCTCTGTGGGACAGCACTTTACAAAACCAAAACATTGCATCAATGATTTTATGGTGAGAATACTAAAAGGAAACTTTAAGACAATCCAGGAACAGAAGACCTTTGAAGTCAAAATGATTAAATATTTTGACACCCACCAGACAGGACTTAACAATGATCTGGGTTTTCTAGCCCATTATAAACCATAAAATTCTACTGCTATGTCAGCCTCTTATCTTGAGCTTGCTATTTTCCCCAGACTAGGGCTCCGTTCAGTTTGGTCAATTGACTGTGGACAGCTTGGAATCGACTGCTGTCTTGGAGAGAGATCTGACTCGGGCCAGATTTCATTCTTACTTTAGTTATCACTTGTGTCTTTGACCCAGACAGAATCTGACTTATGAGAATGTTTTTCAGAATTAAGGATGTGACATTTATAGGTTGTCAGGTTCAGATTTTTCTAGATGTTGCTAAAATGACTCAAAAGAATTTATTTTTAAAAACTAGATTGGGGGGTTGTTTTCTTATGCTTTTGTCATTTAAGTGTATAACTAAATACCACAAGGTTAGATATGTATTCTTTGATCCCCAGCAGCTTTCAGGGGCTTTGCTCTTATTATCCGCCAACACTGAGACACTTTGAGGCTCATTTTCGAAAGAGAAAGACATCCAAAAGTGTCATAAAGCACCATTTGGACTGATTTCTTCTCAAAATGTCCAAATCAGTATTTTCAAAACCTGTCTTGTAGACGTCTATCTTTGCATTTCATCTGCAGTGCTAACTGGTTAAGTGAGTGGGGAAAATTAGGACAGTTGGAAGGTTCTCCTAAATTTATCCACCAAGCTACCATGTACATGTCTGAATATTGACCAGTACACAGTTCCCTTCTGGGTTGCCACACTAACCTGGAAATTCAGTGCTGGAGGCCTGACATGCCCCAGCATCGAATATCAGGGGTTAACTTGGCCCATGGCTGTGAGCGACTTACAAACCACTTACTGCTGCGGGCAGAATATCCACCCCCTTACTACTACTACTACTTAACATTTCTACTTAACATGGAAGGACAGTCCCTGCTCAAGGAGCTTACCCTTGGTACACTGCTGTTTAAGAGTAACTTAGAAATTCATATTGAAAGTAATGGAGTCAATATTCAAAAGGACTTACCTGTGTATCTTCCAAAGTTACATAAATATATCGTTTGCTTTGACATTTTTGTCCCACTGAATATGTAACATTTGGCCATACGAGTTGATATTATGGCCACAAGTTATTTAGATGAAGTGAAGCAGGACAGGGTTTAGATAAGTAACAATGATATTCATCAGTTGTTGGGTAACTTATCCATATAAGCCTGAACACACAAGTAGCAGTCAATGGATAAGTTATCCATATAAAGTTTGTCACCCTCCTCTCACCTACCCACACCCATCCTGCTAGACTGTCAAAGAAATGCTTTGATGTTTCTCTTATATATACTATCTGCTACCACATTTGCTTATTTCCGATCTGAGGAAGAAGGGCAACCTTCGAAAGCTAATCAAGAAATGTATTAAGTTATGTCCAATAAAAAAGGTATCATCTTATTTTCTTTTCCATGTTTTATTTTGTTTGATTTCTATAGATTCTACATGGAATGTTGCTATTCCACTAGCAACATTCCATGTAGAAGTCGGCCCTTGTAGATCACCAATGTGGCCGCGCAGGCTTCTGCTTCTGTGAGTCTGACGTCCTGCACGTACGTGCAGGACGTCAGACTCACAGAAGCAGAAGCCTGCGCAGCCTTCTACATGGAATGTTGCTAGTGGAATAGCAACATTCCATGTAGAATCTCCAATAGTATCTATTTTACTGTCATAGTAATGCTTGAATGTTTTCACTTATATACACTGTCAGCTAGCACATTTGCTTATTTCCGATCTGAGGAAGAAGGGCAACCTTTGAAAGCTCATCAAGAAATGTATTAAGTTATGTCCAATAAAAAAGGTATCATCTTATTTTCTTTTCCATGTTTTATTTTGTTTGATTTCTATAGATTCTACATGGAATGTTGCTATTCCACTAGCAACATTCCATGTAGAAGTCGGCCCTTGTAGATCACCAATGTGGCCGCGCAGGCTTCTACATGGAATGTTGCTAGTGGAATAGCAACATTCCATGTAGAATCTCCAATAGTATCTATTTTACTGTCATAGTAATGCTTGAATGTTTTCACTTATATACACTGTCAGCTAGCACATTTGCTTATTTCCGATCTGAGGAAGAAGGGCAACCTTCGAAAGCTAATCAAGAAATGTATTAAGTTATGTCCAATAAAAAAGGTATCATCTTATTTTCTTTTCCATGTTTTATTTTGTTTGATTTCTATTGATAACCATATAAAGTTAAAATCAAACATCCAGCTGAGTCAGCCTTCTACAGATATCTTTGCTGAAAGTATGTATATATATATATATAAGTAATGTATCTGTATATATTTATGCCTTCATTGTCCTGCGGATATTTCTCTGTTTTTCTGTATGTGCAGAAAATACAATAACATTAAACTACTACTACTACTACTAACAAACATTTCTAAAGCGCTACTAGGGTTACGCAGCGCTGTACAATTTAAACATAGAAGGACAGTCCCTGCTCAAAGAGCTTACAAGTGGACCAATGACCTTTATTTGGAGATGATTTGTTTTAGCTGTATTTTTTTGTCTCTTTTGTGTTAGGTGAATTCTGGTATATTTTTTTGATGTAGAGCTATTAGTTTTCGGAGATTTTAAACTGGGCTCTATGGGACGTAATTTGATTTTATATATTTATATGCTTTTATTTTGTGTCCTGGTTGATTGTTTGCATTTCATCTTCTTGTTGTACAGAGCCTTGAGCATTCTGGAAATGCAATTCAGATTCTGAATAAACAAAAGGTCCTTATCTGCTCATATCGTGTACGCTTTTGCGTTATTAGTAAGTCAAAAGCTGATGAGAATGTGGAAAGGTTATAGCTGTCCTAGACTGACGGCAAGAATTGAAATATGAAAAATGAGCTTCCTATGTAAAGTAATACACCTTGGCAGTGGTTACAAAGGTGCTGTATATAAACTGAATGATTAGGAGATCGGTAGTAGAAGCATTGAAAAAGACCTTGGTGTACTGTGGGGTAGCTCTGCTCTGAATGTCAAATGCAATGTCAAGCTGCGGCAACCAAGGAGTATCGTCTTACGTGAAACTGCAGAATTCTATCCAAGACTCATACTGGTGTATTACGTCTGTGTGAGATGAGACCTCTCCTGAGGTATAGCATGCATTTTTCTTCTACCTGTTCTAAGAGGAATGATATCAGAGCTGATATAAGTATAGTGAAAAGCCAACAAAGCTTATTTTGGAGCCTGGGACATTTATTTATTTTATTGCATTTGTATCCCACATTATCCCACCTTTTTGCAGGCTCAATGTGGCTTACAATTCAACATGAGTTGTGGAAATCTGTCTGAGAAAATACATTTAGTATAGCAAAAGGATCTTATGGTAAAGGTGGTAATAATAAAACAAGATAATGTCTTAACAAGTCTTAGAGTAGGACAGTTCTAGTTTCATAAGGAGGATTCACATGTATTAATCTGTGTGGTACGTTCTTTCGAAGAGGTGGGTCTTCAATAGTTTGCGGAAGGTAATCAGTTCATAGGCCGTTTTTAAGTTGCGTGGCAGTTCATTCCAAAATTGTTTGCTCAGATAGGAAAAGGTTGACGCATGAATTAGTTTGTATTTTAGACAGCACTTTACAAAACCAAAACATTGCATCAATGATTTTATGGTGAGAATACTGCGCAGCTCTACCACAAGCCTTTCTGCATTGAGGCCTGAGTCAGAGAAGGGGCAGCAGATGTCAGGGATGTGTATTGATGACAAGAACATTTCCCTTCTTATTTTGTACACCAGAAGAACATAAGAATAACCATACTGGTTCAGACCAATGGTCCATCTAGCCCAGTATCCTGTTTTCCAAACAGTGGCCGAGCCAGGTCACAAGTACCTGGCAGAAACCCAAATCGTGGCAACACTCCATACTACCAATCCCAGGGCAAGCAGTTGCGTCCCACGTCTGTCTCAATAGCAGACTATGGACTGTTCCTCCAAGAATTTGTTCAAACCTTTTTTAAACCCAGAAACGCTAACCGCCGTTACCACAACCTCCAGCAAAGAGTTCCAGAGCTTAACTAGGTAGCAAAAGAGAGGGTCAAGAAGTACAACGAGCAAAGACAACACAAAAAAATGGCCTTCAGAACTGGAACAATCAAGAGATCTTTAATCAAAGGACTTGACTCGTGCTTTAGAGCACCAATCTGTGTTCCTTAGCGAATACCGCCAAAAAGAGTATTCACTAATGAACACACGTGCGGTCCTCCAAAATGCGTTTCTAAGATGTGCTGGACTGGACATTTGCTTTCTTATCTGAAGATAAGTCATATTTGTGATTTATTTAAGCAATATTACTCCAATTGACCCCTGATGCAGGCATTTGTATGCCGAAACACGGCCCGTGTTGGGTCCTTTGATTCCAGGTCTCTTGATTGTTCCAGTCCTGAAGGTCTCTCTGAGCTTTTTTGTACTGTCTTTGTTCTTTCTCATTTTTGTCTTTTGTTTTTATTTCTGTGTCATAAATAGTGTACACTGTTGGGATGAGTGGATACTATTAACGATATTGTTACCAGAATGAAAAAAAAATGTAATAAAAGAAACAAAATGGAAATTCCCATAAACGGCATGGGAAACTAAACAAAACGAATATTTGAAGGCTGCACAACCCTAGCAGCTGATATGTGCTCTTGGTTGCCACTTACAAGTTGTTTAATCTGCCTATTACACATGCAGCTAAATACATAACAATAGTTTTCTAATCCTATCCTTCCTATCTCAGATAGCATGAAAATTCTCGGCGTTACAATCGACCGTAACCTCTCACTAGAGAACCAAGTGAAATCTACAACAAAGAAAATGTTCCACTCAATGTGGAAACTCAAACGCGTGAAACCATTCTTCCCGAGGGAAACATTTCGCAACTTGATACAATCAATGGTACTAAGCCATGTAGACTACTGCAACGGAATTTATGTGGGATGCAAAGAACAAATTATAAAGAAACTTCAGACCGCTCAAAACACAGCAGCCAGGCTTATATTTGGAAAAACACGATTTGAAAGCGCCAAACCCCTCCGAGAAAAACTGCACTGGCTCCCAATCAAAGAATGTATTGCTTTCAAAATCTGCACCCTGGTTCATAAAATTATCTACGGCGAAGCTCAGGATACATGACAGACCTCATAGACCTACCAACCAGAAACACAACAGGATCAACACGAACATACCGAAATCTCCACTACCCAAGCTGCCAAGGACTCAAATACAAATCAACTTATGCATCCAGTTTTTCCTACATAAGCACCCAACTATGGAACACATTACCAAAAGCCGTGAAAACAACTTAAGATCACCTAAACTTCTGGAAATCATTAAAAACTAACCAGTTCAAAAAGGCATACCCTACCGACCCAACTTAAATGCCTGTACCCTGCAACACAACGAAACCAAAGCTCGTAATGGACATATAATAACTCTTCCTCTCTACGATTCCCTAATGTGTCTGTTACACATGAACCTTATTCTACCACAACATCACTTTGTATTTGTTCATACCGGAATTGGCGAACGCCTTTACGGTACTATGTAAGCCACATTGAGCCTGCAAATAGGTGGGAAAATGTGGGATGCAAATGTAACAAATAAATAAAATAAAAAATATATTAAATTCATGCTGTGTATTTTTATTGCAGTTATCATAGCTTAATGTTAGATGCATTGAGTTATTGCAAGACAAGTGTGGATTATAAATCAAAGAACAGAAATTTTATTTATATCAGTTTTTATCGTTTGTCTCACTTGTTTTAATCTAAAATGTTTGCTAAATGATTTAATAAAAATAAAGAGAAAAAATAATTAGGGTACATATTGTTTTTTTAATAATATGATACAACACTCTAAACTGAAACAATTGCTCTGAGCCTAAATGTAGTTAGCTGTATTCGTGGTTTATTAATGTTGGACGCTGAAATAATTCTTTCATGTATTCACAGGAAGGAGTGACTCATGGATGACCAGTTCATGAGTTATGATTTTATTCTGTAGCTTCAGGAAGTAATTACATCCCACCCCAAAACATTTTCGGTTTAACCATATCCTCCTGTTTTTTTCCCCTTCTTTAATTCTAGTTTTGCTCCTCCCTGTGCCTCATTTCATTTCCAGTTGCTTTAGACAGTTTTTTTTTTAAATCCTTGATTCTTTCTCACTGGGTTATCAATAGAAATCAAACAAAATAAAACATGGATCTGAGGAAGAAGGGCAACCTTCGAAAGCTAATCAAGAAATGTATTAAGTTATGTCCAATAAAAAAGGTATCATCTTATTTTCTTTTCCATGTTTTATTTTGTTTGATTTCTATTGATAACCTTAAGAGTGGACTAACATGGCTACCACACTCCTCTACTTTCTCACTGGGGTAATTTTAGTAAGCTTTAGTAAAATCTGGGCTAACTTTTCAGAACAAAGGTCTTTTTTAAGACCACTACAATACAGACTGTATTTTACAACATTGCTAATTCTGGATCATCATTATCGTTCTCAAGAATTTAGACTCCTGATGAAGGCCCTTTGGCCGAAACACAACGTTGTGTCGAGTCAATATACTGATTAATAAAGTTTGGTTCATCTTCACTCTGGAACTCCTGGTTTTTTACCCACAGCTAATGTTCCCATTAGCACACAGTACCTGCAAAGAACTATGCATTATTTGGTTATCACACACTAATCATAATGCATTAGCCGGATAACATGGAACTGCCAACTTTCTGCCCATGACGCAACCCCTCCAAAATGTATTTCTAAAAAAGTTGTAACGCATGGGTTAGCGTGCGCAAATGGGCAAAATACCCCAGAACGCTTTGATACATTCCGTGGTAGCCTGTTAATGTGTGCTAACTGTGCTTTAAGAGTTTAATGCCCTCTAGTAAAATGTGAAGCGTCTGGTTACACTTTCCCAAAATACTAGGACTAGGGGGCATGCGATGAAACTACAATGTAGTAAATTTAAAACGAATCAGAGAAGCATTTTTCTTCACTCAACGTGTAATTAAACGCTGGAATTCGTTGCCAGAGAATGTGGTAAAGGCGGTTAGCTTAGCGGAGTTTTAAAAAGGTTTGGCCGGCTTCCTAAAGGAAAAGTCCATACACCTTTATTAAATGGACTTGGGGAAAAATCCACTATTTCTGGGATAAGTGTATAGAATGTTTTGTACTCTTTTGGGATATTGCCAGGTATTTGTGACCTGGACTGGCCACTGTTGGAAACAGGATGCTGGGCTTGATGGACCTTTGTGTTTTCCCAGTATGGCAATACTTATGCATGTACTTATGACCCACTTGTGTTTCATAGTACTCTTTCCTACTTTCTGCAATGGCCATAGCTATAGCAAGGTTGTATCAGAAGAAAGCCACAGAAGGGGGAGACTGTAGCCCACTTAGTCACCTCTCCCCTCTCCAGTCGGTTCAAAACTCTGCTGCCCGTCTCGTCTTCCGCCAGGGTCGCTTTACTCGTACTACCCCTCTCCTCCGGTCGCTTCACTGGCTCCCTATCCGTTTTCGCATCCTGTTCAAACTTCTTCTACTAACCTATAAATGTACTCACTCTGCTGCTCCCCAGTATCTCTCCACACTCGTCCTTCCCTACACCCCTTCCCGTGCACTCCGCTCCATGGATAAATCCTTCTTATCTGTTCCCTTCTCCACTACTGCCAACTCCAGACTTCGCGCCTTCTGTCTCGCTGCACCCTACGCCTGGAATAAACTTCCTGAGCCCCTACGTCTTGCCCCATCCTTGGCCACCTTTAAATCTAGATTGAAAGCCCACCTCTTTAACATTGCTTTTGACTCGTAACCACTCGCCTCCACCTACCCTCCTCTCCTCCTTCCTATACACATTAATTGATTTGCTTGCTTTATTTTTTGTGTATTAGATTGTAAGCTCTTTGAGCAGGGACTGTCTTTCTTCTATGTTTGTGCAGCGCTGCGTACGCCTTGTAGCGCTATAAAAATGCTAAATAGTAGTAGTAGTAGTAGTCACTACATATAAAAGTACTCACAGGATGAGTAGAGTAGCCAGTAGGGCTCTTCCAAGAAAAACAACAGGAGGACAATTGGAGGTTAGCAAGGTTGTATCAGGTCTTCAAGAGGCCTGGGGGAACATACGTAGCATGGCCATAGTTACAACCCTCATAACAACATGGGGCAGTCAAATGTTCAGATATAGCCTCACTAGATTATTGCAAAGCTTGATGGTAACACTTTAGGAGGAGACTGGTGTTTGATTAAGTTTGATACTTGTTAGCACTAAGGAGGAAGACAGCAAGGCCTGGAACAGTATGCTAGGGCTAGTTGTAGTGGACTCATAAGTACATAAGTAATGCCATACTGGGAAAAGACCAAAGGTCCATCAAGCCCAGCATCCTGCCCACGACAGCAGCCAATCCAGGTCACAAATACATGGCAAGATCCTGAAAAGTACAAAACATTCTATGCTGCTTATCCCAGAAATAAGCAGTGGAGTTTCCCCAAGTCCATTTTAATAATGATCTATAGACTTTTCCTTTAGGAAGCCGTCCAAACCTTTTTAAACCCTGCTAAGCTAACCACCTTTACCACATTCTCTGGCAACAAATTCCAGAGTTTAATTACACATTGAGTGAAGAAAATGTTCTCTGATTCGTTTTAAATTTACTACTTTGTAGCTTCATCAAATGCCCCCTAGTCCTAGTATTTTTGGAAAGAATAAACAGAGTCCTCACGTCTACTCTTTCCACTCCACTCATTATTTTATAGGCCTCTATCATAGCTCCCCTCATCCTTCTTTTCTCCAAGCTGAAGAGCCCTAGCCGCTTTAGCTTTCCTCATAGGGAAGACGTCCCATCCCCTTTATCATTTTTGTTGCCCTTGAACCAAGGAAGTTTGGGCTGCATGCAATACATAACAGAATACATTTACCTTGATTAAGGACAGAGAAGAGAGTGTGTCCAGAATAGCATTGCCCAGAACTGTCCACCACAGAAGTGCAAAGATAGCGAAATCAAGAATTATAAGCATCATTAAATAAGAAGGTTTTTAAACCAGACTTAAATCTAGAAAAAAATGTTTTTTTTCACTCAAAGAATAGTTAAGCTTGCTCTGGAACTCGCTGCCAGAGGATGTGGTAACGATGGTTAACGTATCTGGGTTTAAAAAAGTTTTGGGCAAGTTCCTGGACTAAAAGTCCACAGTCCGCTATTGAGATATACATGGGGGAATCCACTGCTTGCCCTGGGTTTGGTAGCATGGAATGTTGCCGCTATTTGGGCTTCTGTCATGACCTGGATTAAGCAAAATAATGGGCTAGACGGACCATTGGTCTGACTCAGTATGGCTGTTCTTATGTTCAGGATATCCACAGTGGTTATGCATGGGAGAGATTTGCATGCACTGCCTCCTTGAGATGTAGGCCTATCTCATGCATATTCAGTGGATATCCTGAAAACATGGTGGAACTGGGAGTGCCTCGGGGACTGAGTTGAGACACTGTCATTTGAGAGCTAATGACCCACAAGATTTTACTGATTATGAATGGGTTGGACAAGGAACTGCAGAGAAGGTCCTATGAGGAAAGAGGTGATGAATAGGGTAATTATAACACCTCTCCCAGTCCTGGGTTCAGTCTGGCTGCCGGCAATGAGGAAACTATAAGTATGTTTGTTTAAAATATACTGTTTCATATTAGTCCTATTACTAGGTTTTAGTTTTCCATTTCCAAGTTTACCTCATTGATTGCATTTATATTTATATATGTACATAAGTGCATAAGCATTGCCACACTGGGACAGATCAAAGATCCATCAAGCCCGGTATCCTGGTCACAAGATCCCAGAAAAGCTCAATGCATCTTATGATGCTTATCCCAGAAATAAGCAGTGGGTTTTCCCCAAGTCAATTTAATAATGGTCTATGGACTTTTCCTTTAGGAAGCTGTCCAAACCTTTTTTAAACCCCGTTTAAACCGCCTTTACCACATTCTCTAGCAACAAATTCCAGAGTTTAATTACACGTTGAGTGAAGAAACATTTTCTCCGATTCGTATTAAATTTACTACTTTGTAGCTTCATCGCATGCCCCCTAGTCCTAGTATTTTTGGAAAGAGTAAACAAACGATTCATGTCTACCCGTTCCACTCCACTCATTATTTTATAGACCTCTATCATATCTCCCCTCAGCCGTCTCGTCTCCAAGCTGAAGAGCCCTAGACGCTTCAGCCTTTCCTCATAGGGAAGTCGTCCCATCCCCTTTATCATTTTCGTCGCCCTTCTCTGTACCTTTTCTAATTCCACTATATCTTTTTTGAGATGCGGCGACCAGAATTGAACACGATATTCGAGGTGCGGTCGCATTTAACTATTGTTATGCTGTTAACAAAATCGTATCTGCTGTGCACTGCCTTGGGCGAGTCTCTTCATAAAGGCAGCTAACAAATCTCAGTAAATAAATAAGGGGCCCTTTTACTAAGCTACTTAAGCATCTAGGCATACCCAACGCGTGCCAAAATGGAGTTACCACCCTGTGCCTGGCTCTTGTGATAAATTTATTTTTGGCGCGCATCCAATACAAGTGTCCGAAAAATATTTAGACATGCATATCAGATGCGCGCCAATTGGCATTTGATGCGCGTAGGTCATTACCGCTCAGTTACCGCGTGAGTCTTTACCGCTAGGTCAACGGCTGGTGGTAAGGTCTCAGACCCAAAATGGACGTGTGTGGCAATTTTGATTTTGCCGCACATCCATCTTTAGCAAAAAATTTTTAAAAGACCTTTTTTACAGGCACACTAAAAATGGATCAGTGCACGCCCAAAATCCACGCCTGCACTACCACAAGCCATTTTTCAGCGCGCCTTTATAAAAGGACCCCTAAATAAATGCATACATAAATAAATAAAAATAGTAAAGGATCTTTCTAGGCGTAAGATGGGAGGCAGAGCGTTCCAAATAGAAGCGCCTGTCACGCTAAAGATCCTGGCGCAGATGAACTCATAACAGATTACTAGACAGTTATTTTAGGATGAATGAAATGTTCTGGATTGGGAATAGGGAATCAGCGATCAAGAGAGATACATTGGGATGTCAAAGTGGTGTATTTTAGGCGCCAATGAGAGTAATTTGAAAGAAATTCTGTGGGAGACTGGAAACCAGTGTTCCTCTCTGGGAGGGGGTGATGTGATCATATTTTTTGATCCTGTGATCATTTATCGCTGAATTGTGTACAATTTGAAGATGATGGATATCCTGAACACGGGTACCATGTAGACGAACAATGAGTTACAATCAGGGCTTTTTTTGAGGGGGTACTTGGGGGTACTGAGTACCGGCACCTTTTCCAGTGTCTGCTAAAACTGACCCATGGACCACAAGTTTTACTGAAAGAGCTCAGGCTGAACACACCAGTTCTGCCTTGTCATAAATTCTGTGACTGGTTGCAGGGGGCCTGGCTATTGTGGGGTTGAGTCCCTCGGTGATCACCCCACCCCTGAAGGGTGGCCTGGCATTGGCACCTTTTTTGCTAGAAAAACATACTGTTCTTTAGGATTCTAGAATCTTGCTATTCTTTGGGGTTCTATATGGAATGTTGCTTCTCTTTGAAATTCTGCATGGAATCTTGTCACTCTTTAGTAGGGCTTTTTTTGAGGGGGTACTTGGGGGTACTGAGTACCGACACCTTTTCCATTGTCTGCTAAAATTGACCCACGGTCCCCAAGTTTTAATGAAAGAGCTACGGTTTTACACACCAATTCTGCTTTGCTATAAATTCTGTGACTGGTTGCAGGGGGCCTGGCTATTGTGGGGTGAGTGAGTCCCTCGGTGATCACCCCACCCCTGAAGGGTGGCCCCGCATTTGAGTACCGGCACCTTTTTTGCTAGAAAAAAACATACTGTTCTTTAGGATTCCAGAATCTTGCTATTCTTTGGGGTTCTATATGGAATGTTGCTTCTCTTTGAAATTCTGCATGGAATCTTGTCACTCTTTAGCAGGGCTTTTTTTGAGGGGGTACTTGGGGGTACTGAGTACCGACACCTTTTCCATTGTCTGCTAAAATTGACCCACGGTCCCCAAGTTTTAATGAAAGAGCTACGGTTTTACACACCAATTCTGCTTTGCTATAAATTCTGTGACTGGTTGCAGGGGGCCTGGCTATTGTGGGGTGAGTGAGTCCCTCGGTGATCACCCCACCCCTGAAGGGTGGCCCCGCATTTGAGTACCGGCACCTTTTTTGCTAGAAAAAAACATACTGTTCTTTAGGATTCCAGAATCTTGCTATTCTTTGGGGTTCTATATGGAATGTTGCTTCTCTTTGAAATTCTGCATGGAATCTTGTCACTCTTTAGCAGGGCTTTTTTTGAGGGGGTACTTGGGGGTACTGAGTACCGACACCTTTTCCATTGTCTGCTAAAATTGACCCACGGTCCCCAAGTTTTAATGAAAGAGCTACGGTTTTACACACCAATTCTGCTTTGCTATAAATTCTGTGACTGGTTGCAGGGGGCCTGGCTATTGTGGGGTGAGTGAGTCCCTCGGTGATCACCCCACCCCTGAAGGGTGGCCCCGCATTTGAGTACCGGCACCTTTTTTGCTAGAAAAAAACATACTGTTCTTTAGGATTCCAGAATCTTGCTATTCTTTGGGGTTCTATATGGAATGTTGCTACTCTTTGAAATTCTGCATGGAATCTTGTCACTCTTTAGCAGGGCTTTTTTTGAGGGGGGGTACAGAGTACCAACACCTTTTCCATTGTCTGGTAAAATTGACCCATGGTCCCTGAGTTTTAATGGAAGAGCTCTGGCTCTACACACCAATTCTGCCTTGTCATAAATTCTGTGACTGGTTGCAGGGGGCCTGGCTATTGTGGGGTGAGTGAGTCCCTCGGTGATCACCCCACCCCTGAAGGGTGGCCTGGCATTTGAGTACCAGCACCTTTTTTGCTAGAAAAAAAAATCTCTGGTTACAATAATCGAGAAGTGTTATGATAAATAAATGCAGATTTATCAAAGACACGTGTAACTGAATAGCTCGGCTGAAGTTTGTAGAGATACGCTCTGATGGTGTTAGGAATTGCAGCGCTGCGTACGCCTTGTAGCGCTATAGAAATGCTAAATAGTAGTAGTAGTAGTAGAATTTGGGGCTGAAGACTCCTGGTATCATCTATGATAGTTGCCTAGAAGTTTTAACCCAATATATTTTCATGTAAATGAGGGTTCAGGATGCAGTGCCGTAGCGAGGGCTAATGGCACCCGGGGCGGGTCGCCGCTGCGCACGCCCCCCCCAGGTGCAGCGTGGCGTGACCCCCCCCCGGACCGCAAACCCCCCCCCCGGACCGCATTCTTATCTGCAGGAGGGCCGATCCGCCCCGAGTGCACGTCACTCGGAGCTGCGTCTGCCCCGCTGGTTCCCTGCTCTCTCTGCCCCGGAACAGGAAGTAACCTGTTCTGGGGCAGAGAGAGCAGGGAACCAGCGGGGCCGGCACCCCCCCCCAGCGCGTGCACCCGGAGTGGACCGCCCCTCCCGCCCCTTCCTACGCCACTGTCAGGATGGCTTGAGACTGGCCCATTATGTGTTATTATCGTCAGTGGCTGAGACACCTTGTTTGACTCCTGAGGCAGGCGCGGTTTATGCCGAAACGCAGGACTGCATCGAATCTTTGGATTTTATGTTTAAATAAAACTGCTGTTTGGATATACATTTGGACTTACCCCCCCCCCCCCCCCCCCCCCCCCACACACACTTCTTTTTTTGTACACTGTTTATGTTTAGCACAGATAAATTGTCCATATAGGAAAACAGGGATCATAGGAATTGAAAACGATGTTATACCCCCCCTCCCCCACCACCACCGTGGATGCAGAATGGGAGAAAACCCTTTAGCAAACCAAACACAGGGTGGAAGAAAACAAGTCCGAGTGACCAGCTGCCAAAACACAGGCGTAAGAGCTCCAATCAAAGTTTATTGGGACCCTACACGGCCCGTTTTTATCTGCTTGACTTGGCTGCGCCCCCTTTTTTGCGGATTCAGCGTTATTATACTTGTGCTTTCCTAGCACTCAAAGTTGAATTGACGTCCAGCGGAGGATCTATTGACCCCTGAAGAAGGCTTTTTGCCGAAACACGGACCGTGTAGGGTCCCAATAAACTTTGTTTGGAGCTCTTACTCCTGTGTTTTGGCTGGCCACTTGGACTTGTTTTCTTCCACCCTGTGTTTGGTTTGCTTGCGTTACTGTGGAAGGAGTGGAACCCCCCCCCTTTTTTCTCCTTAAAAAACCCTTTAGGTACAGCGGTTCCCAAACTGTGTGGCGCGGCACCCTGGTGCACCTCAGCAAACTCTCAGGGGTGCAGCGGCAAAACCTGACCTGCCTCCGGCCGCCACCACCCAAACCGAGATGGCAACACCCAGGCCACCCACAATCCAGCATCGCTCCCTGCTTTCCCCTCCCGCAAGTCCGGAATCAGCCGCTTCCTCCTTCTTCCCCTGCCCACCGCTGCAGTGCTTGCAGCTTACATTTTCGGGCCGTCCGCAATTCACACAGGCACTGTAGGGACTGCCCTCTGCCCCATCAGGCCCTCACAACAGGAAGTTGCATCAGAGAGGGCCGGACGTGGCAGAGGGAAGGCCCCAACCTGGAGTGCCGAAAATATAAGCTGCAAGCACTGCAGCGGGGGAAGGAGAAGGAAGCGACAGTGATCTTGGACCTGCGGGAAGGAAGGCAGCAAGGGATGCTGGATTTGGGGAAGGCAGAGGTGTGCTCATGGGCGTAGTTTGACTGTTTCATTTTGGGGGGAAAATGGGGCAGAACATATTAGCATATTCATTTGCATATATATATTCAAATGAATATGCTAATATGGAGGAAGGCAGGAGGAAGGGAAAAAGAGCTGCCCGTCCTGTTTCTTTCCATCCCCTTCTCTTCCCCTCCCCACTCTATCCAGCGTCTCCCTCCCCCTTCAAAGCATCTCCCAAATGACAATGTGGATGCAACAGCAGCAGCTCACACAGGTTTGCTTGCTGTGCTTGTGAATGGCGACGGCTGCGTGGGGGAGTGGAAATGGCTTCCTTACTTCTGTTACAGTGGACGCCTATCTCCTGGCTCACTCCACTCCCGAAGCTACAGAGGCGAACGGGCGGGTGGGAAAGCAGCAAGCAAGCAGCCACGCTGAACTCCGTCCTTCGCTTCCTGAATCCTGCCCTCTCTCTGCGTCCCGCCTTCCTCTGATGTCATTTCCTTTGGGGCAGGCGGGACGCTGAGAGGGCAGGATTCAGGAAGCGAAGGACGGAGTTCAGCGTGGCTGCTTGCTTGCTGCTTTCCCACCCGCCCGTTTGCCGCTGCAGGAAAGAACTCGTCTTGGTCGTTTGGGGGGGGGGCACTGCCCCCCCTCGCCCCCCCAGTCTACGCCCATGGGTGTGCTGGACTTATGGGAGGAGGGACCTGCAGGGAAGTGTCTCCTGATTTTACAAGCTGTGCAAGACTGCTTTATTAGCTAGCTGACACAGAAGGATGTGCTGGACTTTCAGGGAAGAGGGGGCTGCAGGGAATGGAGAGGTGTGATCTTTCAGGGAGGAGAGGTGTGCTGGAGTGAGAGAAGGGGTCTGCAAGGGGTCTGCAGGGAAAGGAAGACCTATGTGGCAGGGTGAAGACCTATGTGGCAGCGGGGGGGGGGGGTGCAGAGACCATGTGGCTGGGAGGGTGGGAGCAAGACAAATTGCTTGGACAGTAAAGGTGCCGTGAACCAAAAAAGTTTGGGAACCACTGCTGTGGTATATCAAGTCCTTAGAAGAGGAAGGAAAAGGGAGGGGGGGTGTTCTGAATTCTATTATTTTGTTTTCTATTTTAAACAACAAGAAACAAAACAGGCACATGACAAAAGAAAGTTTTTGTTTTATTATCCGCTTATTTAGTTCTCACATGAAATCTCTCCCACCGTCCTCCTGTTTGGGGTTTGGATTTGTTTTGTTTTTAACCAGCATCTTACAGTTCTCCTATTGTGAAACAACAGATACCCAGAATTGCAAGAGGTTGTTCAAGGCCCTCCTCTCTCTGTTTGTCAGGAGGATTAACTGCCAGGCCAGTAAGTAGAGAAGGGCGTTGCCAGTCTCCTGCCACCGCCTGGGCCTTGACATGCTGATGAGCCAGATGGTAGGAAATGAGTGTGCTGAAAAAAAAAAAAGCCCCAGAAAGGCACCAAAAAAAAAAAAAAAAAGGTCTATTGCAACTCCCAAATGTTGACCAGGCTTGGTTACTTCCACTCTGTCACACTGTTGAAACACCCTTTGATGTATACAGAAAAAAACCCAAAATAAAAACCTAAGATAATGAAATGCAACGGCAGCTGGCTAATGGCTGGGAAAGTGCAAACCCTGCATTGAACTCTTCCCTGCCAGACAATTCAGCAGCACTAAAGGCAGGGACAGCCTACAGGACAGGAGGTGGAAGCCTGAAAAGAGGCTGGTTGCTCTGCAGCCTCTGGCCTTTGTTTTGGGCATGCAATAGAAGCAGTGCCTCCAAGGGGAAAGGAGAGCAAATTCATCAAATTGTACTGTTTATTCACTGCTTCAGCCCATGATGGCTTTTGAGTTGGAATTGGGATGTGAGGCACCAGCATAAAGGCAGCGTTAACAGGGAACTATGGGCCATATTTTTGGTGGGGCTATGTTAAAGCAAGGCCATATTGGAGGACTCTGCCGTATATGAGGTGCAGACGGACAGGGTGGAAGATTCCATGGGATCCGGGTGTTTCCTTTTTGGTAATTTGGTTCCAGGTTTAACTTTAGTCCAGAACGTTTTGCTGCCGGCAGGGTGGCCCTGGCTTGGAAAACTGAAGGAGTACCCTCACGTCAGCAATGGCTGAATAAATTATGGTATCGGTATGATAGGATACTAGTGTTGGCAGAGCGGAGGGAAACTATGTATAAATAAATGTGGAATCCCTTGGCAACATTGCACTTATTTATTTAGTTAGATTTTGCTCACACCTTTTTCAGTAGTAGCTCAAGGTGAGTTACATTCAGGTACTCTGGATATTTCTCTGTCCCAGGAGGGCTTACAATCTAAGTTTGTACCTGAGGCAATGAAGGGTTAAGTGACTTGCCCAAGATCACAAGGAGCAGCAGTGGGATTTGAACCAGCCACCTCTGGATTGCAAGACCGGTGCACTAGCCACTAGGCTACTCCTCCACTAGCAGCATTCCACGTAGAAGCCTGCCCTCGCAGATCAGCAACGTGGCTGCGCAGGCTTCTGTTTCTGTGAGTCAGACTCACAGAAACAGAAGCCTGCGCGGCTTCAAGGGCAGGCTTATAAGTACATAAGTACATAAGTAGTGCCATACTGGGAAAGACCAAAGGTCCATCTAGCCCAGCATCCTGTCACCGACAGTGGCCAATCCAGGTCAAGGGCACCTGGCACGCTCCCTAAACGTAAAACATTCCAGACAAGTTATACCTAAAAATGCGGAATTTTTCCAAGTCCATTTAATAGCGGTCTATGGACTTGTCCTTTAGGAATCTATCTAACCCCTTTTTAAACTCCGTCAAGCTAACCGCCCGTACCACGTTCTCCGGCAACGAATTCCAGAGTCTAATTACACGTTGGGTGAAGAAACATTTTCTCCGATTCGTTTTAAATTTACCACACTGTAGCTTCAACTCATGCCCTCTAGTCCTAGTATTTTTGGATAGCGTGAACAGTCGCTTCACATCCACCCGATCCATTCCACTCATTATTTTATACACTTCTATCATATCTCCCCTCAGCCGTCTCTTCTCCAAGCTTCTACATGGAATGTTGCTAGTGGAATAGCAACATTAACATTCCATGTAGAATCTCAAATAGTAGCGACAGAATCTCCAATAGTAGCAGCATTCCATCTAGAATTTCCAATAGTAGCAACATTCCACGTAGAATCTTCAATAGTAGCAACATTCCATATATTTATTTAGATTTTGCTCACACCTTTTTCAGTAGTAGCTCAAGGTGAGTTACATTCAGGTACACTGGATATTTCTCTGTCCCAGGAGGACTCACAATCTAAGTTTGTACCTGAGGCAATGGAGGGTTAAGTGACTTGCCCAAGATCACAAGGAACAGCAGTGGGATTTGAACCAGCCCCCTCTGGATTATAAGAGTGGTGCTCTAACCACTAGGCCACTCTTCCACTTGATTATGTCTTTTTTTTCCTTTTTTTAATCTGATCAAGTGAGGACAGGACGCATGACCGGGGTTCCTACAAGAGCTGGGACTGTTTTGAGGTGGGGGGTGGGGAGTTCTATTAAGTTGTTTCTTTCATTTTGAAATACCGTTTTAAAATGAATGTCAGTGTTATGTTACTTGTCTCAGAGTTGATGGTGGTTGTCATTAGCCTGGCTTTAAAGGGGATAGGATGACTTCCCTATGAGGAAAGGATGAAGAGTCTCTAGGGCTCTTGAGCTTGGAGAAAAGACGGCTGAGGGGAGATATGATAGAGGTCTGTATAATAATGAGTGGAGTGGAACAGGTAGACGTGAATCGTTTGTTTACTCTTTCCAAAAATACTAGGACTAGGGGGCATGCAATGAAGCTACAAAGTAGTACATTTATACAAATCAGAGAAAATTTTTCTTCACTCAACGTGTAATTAAACTCTGGAATTCGTTGCCATAGAATGTGGTAAAGGCGGTTAGCTTAGCGGGGTTTAAAAAAGGTTTGGACTTCCTTTAGAAAGCTGTCCAAACCTTTTTTAAAGTCCATAGACCATTATTAAAATGGACTTGGGGAAAATCCACTGCTTATTTTTGGGATAAGCAGCATAAAATGTATTGAACCTTTTCTGGATCTTGCCAGGTATTTGTGACCTGGATTGTCCACTGTTGGAAACAGGATGCTGGGCTTGATGGACTGTCCCAGTGTGGCAATACTTATGTACTTATGATGTTTAGTGTCCTGGTTCTGTATAACTTGTACTGTTTACATCTTGCTGTCGTTTTTGGATGTGTTCTCATTTCTGAATTTAATAAAAGACTTTCATAAATTAAAAAGCACCATTAACTTTTAGCTGTTCTTCCTGTGCATGCGGACCCCAAGTGAAGGAT
Organism: Microcaecilia unicolor; assembly: GCF_901765095.1. Taxonomy (NCBI): domain Eukaryota; kingdom Metazoa; phylum Chordata; class Amphibia; order Gymnophiona; family Siphonopidae; genus Microcaecilia; species Microcaecilia unicolor. The sequence goes on from NC_044039.1 coordinate 21,170,395, forward strand.
TGTTTGACCTATAAACGCCTCCAGTTTTCCTTATTCAAGTTTGGCATTCTTGTAAAAATTGACAGCAGCAGGAAGAAATATTGTGCAATAATTTAGTTGACTGTTAGTTTAGATTTCCTTTTTCCTTTCTGTGATTTTAGTTTTTCAGAGCTCTTGCAACCTAACCACTCCCCTATTCTGAAGCTTAGTAGATCAGCAGACAGCTGGCTTGACACATTTCAGAGCCCCATGTAGGCTTCACACTAATCTGTGTAAAGTATCAATAAAGCTCGAACAGCTGGAGGACAAAGCTAGGAAAGATTTTTTTTTTTTAAACAGTGAGTAAGGCTGCAATAAAATATTAACACCTGCTCCCTCCAAAGGTGTGAAATGCATTAGGAAGGAGAAATAACACCTAGGGATAAAACCAGAGCAGGACACACTTGAAGCAAGAAATAAGATATTTCATATTTTGAACCCTTTAAATTATCTAGAAAACCAAGATTCCGACAGGCTGGCAACTAAACAAGGAAGCAAGAGGCTTCAGCACATCTGCATTTACAGTATATATTTATTTATTGGGATTTGTTAACCGCCTTTATGAAGATATTCACCCAAGGCAGAGTACAGAAGGTGCAGCTTGGCATAAAACGTACAGTTTTGTTACAGCACAACAATAATGAAATGATCAAATATAAACACAAACAGTGGAGTACCAAGGGGGGGCGGTGGGGGCGGTCTGCCCCGGGTGCACGCCGCTGGGGGGGTGCCGCGGCGCGCGCCTGCTCCGAGTTCGCTAAACTTCTTTGCTCGTTCGCTGCAGCTCCCTCTGCCCCGGAACAGGTTACTTCCTGTTCCGGGGTAGAGGGAGCTGTAGCGAATGAGCAAAGAAGTTTAGCGAACTCGGAGCAGGCGCGCGCCGCGGCACCCCCCCCCCCCAGCGGCGTGCACCCGGGGGGGGTGTCATTTTGCCAGGGGGGGGGGGGAAAGGTGTAATTTAGTGGGGGGGCGCACTGCACCCGGGGGGGGGGGGGGAGCGCATCGGCGCTCCGCCCCGGGTGCCATCCAGACAAGGAACGCCACTGAACACAAATATAATAAAAGATGTAAACTTGGAGATGGCAAATTGAATCCTAGTAACAGGAGTAACCAATACATTTTATCTAGCAAAAAAAAGTGGTGGTACTCAAATGCTAGGCCACCCTTCAGGGGTGGGGTGATCACTGAGGTACTCATCCCACAATAGCCAGGCCCCCTGCAACCAGTCATAGAATCTATGACAAGGCAGAATTGGTGTGTAGAGCCTGAGCTCTTTCGTTAAAACTTGGGGTCCATGGATCAATTTTAGCAAACAATGGAAAAGGTGCTGGTACTCAGTACCCCCTCAAAAAAAGCCCTGGGAGTAACATAATACAGTATCAAGAATAATATACACATTTAACAGAACTGTAAAATAGCCATAACAGAAATATGATAAATGTCAGCAGAATATGAATGATACCCATAATAAGCAGCAAAGAAGAGCATTCATATAACATAGATATGATGCTCACAATGTCTATTTATAGACATGCAATACCAGTGGACCTACCGAGGGTGGGGTGGTGGGGGCTGTCTGCCCCAGGTGCACGCTGCAGGAAGGGTCCAGGGAGCAGCCGCACAGCTGTGGGCTTCACTGGATTCCTGCTCCCTCTGCTGTTACTTCCTGTTCTGGGGCAGAGGGAGCAGGGAAGCAGCGCAACCCACAGCCGCACAGCTGCTCCCAGCACCCCAGCAGATAAGAATGCACCCGGGGGGGGGGGGCTTGGAGGTGATGCGCCTGGGGGACTGTGATATGCCAAGGGGGACGCTGCACCCGGGGGGGGGGGGTGTCGTGCTGCACTCAGGGGGGGGGGGGGGGTGTGCAGCAGCGAACTGCCCCGGGTGGCAGCCGACCAAGGAACGCCGCTGTGCATTACAATGTTCAAATAACACAGAAATGATTCTAAAGATGTTCGTTCAATACAAAGAAACATCACAACAGGCAGCCAAGGGGGCAAATGCAGTTGACTGGACAAGACAAGTGGTACAAAGTCACTGGGATAAATAGATGAGTGTAAACTGAAGTCAAATTATAGTTCTCTATTTAATTTAGGTAAAGCCTTTTTCAAAGGCAAATTATAGTCAGGTGGACTCATTCACCTGGACTAGCCTGCAATTTAGACCATAAGTACATAAGTACATAAGTAGTGCCATACTGGGAAAGACCAAAGGTCCATCTAGCCCAGCATCCTGTCACCGACAGTGGCCAATCCAGGTCAAGGGCACCTGGCACGCTCCCTAAACGTAAAAACATTCCAGACAAGTTATACCTAAAAATGCGGAATTTTTCCAAGTCCATTTAATAGTCTTGTTTAACTGTACATAGAACTTACCTTGAGTTTAGCCACCCATCTATTTATCCCAATTAACTTTGTTCTACCCATCTTGTTCCCGTTTATATATCTGCACTTGTCCCTCGGTTACACAGTAAAATGTTCCATTGTATTGTAGAAACAGCTTACTTATTAGGTGTTTCATTGGTATTATGCTGACATCATATTATGTCTTTGAATGTTCACCCATGATGTCTATTATGGTATTGCTGTGTTGTACTGACATTTATGGTATTTCTGTTATATAATTGTTATGCAGTGCTGTTACGTGTGCATCTGTTTCAGGTTAGTCCTATGACTAGGTTTCAATTTGCTGTTTCCAAGTTTACCCTTACGTTTAAATTTGGTCATTTTACTATTGTTATGATGTTAACAAAATTGTAAGTTTTATGTTAAACTATACAAAGCAACAAGTAGGAAAAATAGGCTCTTCCAAGAAACCGGAGAAGACGTATGTTGAAAATCAAACCTTTCTTCTAAGAAAAACACTGATACACTTGACTCTGACTCGACACAGCTGTGTTTCGGCGCTAAAGTGCGCCTTCATCAGGAGTCTTATGGTGTACAGCTGATCATATACATTCAATTATCTGTGATATGTCCTGTCTGTCCTAACCCTTATCCCTTACTTGTCCTGTCTGTCTGTCATAATTAGATTGTAAGCTCTATTGAGCAGGGACTGTCTCTCCATGTTCAAGTGTGAAGCGCTGCGTACGTCCAGTAGCGCTATAGAAATGATAAGTAGTAGTAGTAGTAGTAGATATGACGATGTAATATCAGATATGGCTATTATCTGATGTCTCTGCCAAAAAGGGATCTCCGTGGTGTGCAAATCGCTCCAATGTCCACCATAAGACACCATAAGACTCCCGATGAAGGCGCACTTTAGCGCCGAAACACAGCTGTGTTGAGTCAGAGTCAAGTGTATCAGTGTTCTTCTTGGAATAAAGGTTTGATTTTCAACATACGTCTTCTCCGGTTTCTTGGAAGAGCCTATTTTTCCTACTTCTTGCTTTGTGCATTTTCTTGCGTAGGAGCTTAGCGTACCTCCACCTTTGTGGTGTTTTTTCCCCCCCTTATGTTAAACTGTACCTGCTGTACAGCACTTTGGGTGAATTTCTTGATAAAGGCAGTTAATAAATCCCCTCTCTCTGATTGTATTTAATGTTCTACTGTAGTCGCTTGGCTTTCAGTTGGATAAACTAGGTTTTAGATCTTTAATATATACAGACGATATTGCCGTAATGCTTTCCAATTAGTTGTGGTTGGGTTGAAACATAAAAATCAACTAAAAAGTTGTATTCATACCATTGAGACATGGATTCTCAACCACAAATTCAAGTTAAATAGATGGAGGAGTGGCCTAGTGGTTAGGGTGGTGGACTTTGGTCCTGGGGAACTGAGGAACTGAGTTCCATTCCCACTTCAGGCACAGGCAGCTCCTTGTGACTCTGGGCAAGTCACTTAACCCTCCATTGCCCCATGTAAGCTGCATTGAGCCTGCCATGAGTGGGAAAGCGCAGGGTACAAATGTAACAAAAATAAAATAGATACTATTGGAGATTCTACTTGGAATGTTGCTACTATTGGAGATTCTACATGGAATGTTGCTATTCCACTAGCAACATTACATGTAGAAGGCTGTGCAGGCTTCTGTTTCTGTGAGTCTGATGTCCTGCACGTACGTGCAGGACGTCAGACTCACAGAAGCAGAAGCCTGCGCGGCCACATTGGTGATCTGCAAGGGCCGACTTCTACATGGAATGTTGGAATAGCAACATTCCATGTAGAATCTCAAATAGTAGCAACAGTGGAGGAGTGGCCTAGTGGTTAGGGTGGTGGACTTTGGTCCTGAGGAACTGAGTTTGATTCCCACTTCAGGCACAGGCAGCTCCTTGTGACTCTGGGCAAGTCACTTAATCCTCCATTGCCCCATGTAAGCTGCATTGAGCCTGCCATGAGTGGGAAAGCTTGTGGTACAAATGTAATAAAATAAAAGACCACATTTCTATTGGTGGTCACTGCCAATCATCCGTGGTCCAATTTATCCTTTCAGTTAGATAAAGACCATTACTCACTGGAATGCACAGCTCGTATTCTAGGGCTCCAATACACAAAGACAGCTGTAAAATACAGCTGTCTTGCTAGAATTTAGTGAATCGCTAACAGCCAGCGATGCACAAAGGGGATTGCATGCAAATGAGCTGCATGGATCCCCCTTTGTGCATCCTTATATGCCCAGTGTATCCCAGAATGCACTGGGCAGAGCCTGGGCGCCGTCGGGCAGACCCAAGGCAGGATGGAGGAGCCATTGCTCCTGCCCTCCTACCTTCACCTTGTTGTAAAGGTACAGGGAGGGGTGTGGGTGGGGTGCGGGAGGGACGGGTGTGTGCCTATGCAAGGGGTTTGGTCCACTTGACCACCAGGGAATTTTTTTTAAAAAGGTTCCGGGATCACGGGAGGGGTCATGGTCTACTGGACAACCAGGGAAAGTTTTTAAAAAATTGGGGGTCAGGGTCCACTTGCCCACCAGAGAAATAAAGAAAACAAGATGCAGGGGGGTGTTGTGGTGCATTGGACTACCAGGGAATTTTTTTTTAATTCGAGGGGGGGGGGGGCGCCAAGAGGTGAGAGGTAGGAAGCACAAGCAGGCAGCCTTTATAGCTTCCTGCTTGTGCTTCTCTCCTCTCCGACAGCTCCACAGCAGCTGTAAAAGTTGCTCGTTAAATTAGGGCTGCTCTGGAGCTGTGCATCCCCTGGAATACTCATTAGACTACGAATGAGCTCATAGCTTTTAAAATACTTGACGGGACAACTCCTGCATTATCCAGTTGGTTCCGTTTCAGTATCACATGGCAATCTGCAATATTGTCTTAGAAATCAGATGAAATTACATTTCCCTATTGCGAAAGGTATAAAATCTTTTAAACATAACAATTCTTCAATTATGTATCGAATGATTTTGATAAGGAATTCTCTTCCTGAAGAAGTCAGATGCTTAATGGATTATTTGTCATTTAGATGGGCAGTTAAAACCTTTTTGTTTAGGAAATACTGGTTTGATCGTTAATTTTTTTTTTTTGTAGATATGACACGTTAATTCCCTGCTAGAATGATCTTATGTTTCCTGGGCTGTTCCCAGTTTTCTTTTATGTGACCCACTTTGAGCTGTATGGGTATCTGAGGGCTATAAGAATTGGAAAGTAAGGGGTCCTTTTACTAAGGAGGAACAAGGGGAGGGCAATTGAGTAGTGGCTAGGAGCCAAAACATTCCATCTAGAATCTCAATAGTAGCAACATTCCATGTTCCACTGCATTAACCACTAGGCTACTCCTTCACTAGCAACATTCCATGTAGAAGCCTGCCCTTGCAGATCAGCAATGCGGCCGCGCAGGCTTCTGTTTCTGTGAGTCTGCGGTAGTGTAGGCACGGGTTTCGGGCTCGCGCAGAATCCTTTTTCAGCGCGCCTGTAAAAAAAGGGCCCCGTTTAAATTTTTGCCGAAAACGGAGGTGCAGCAAAATGAAAACTGCCGCGCGTCCATTTTGGGCCTGAGGCCTTACTGCCAGCCACTGACATAGCGGTAAATTCTCATGCGGTAACCGGGCAGTGATGACCTATGCGCGCCAAATGCCACTTGGTGCGCTTCCGATACGTGCGACAGAAAAGAAAAACTATTTTTTGCAGCCACGCGCATCGGGACAGGCGCCAACATTGAAATGACCTCGAGAGCCACGCGGTAGCCGTGCGGTAACTCCATTTTGGTGCGCGTTGGGTGTGCGTAGACGCTTACGCGGCTTAGTAAAAGGGCCCCTAAGTAAGTCATAAATAACTTACATGCGAATGAACTAGAAAGAAATTAAGAGATGAAATTGCAAACTAAAAAAACAAACATTAATCGGACAATGAAGGTGATTGGCATGTTTCTGTGGGTCCCAGAGGTCGCCTTCTCTACAAAAGGGTCCTTTTACTAAGTTGTGCTTGTAAATAGACTTAGTGCACCCTAGTGTGGCTGTAATTTGGCCTTTTCAATTATTTACTTTTCTGGTTGTGTGCTAATATTAGCGTTAGCACGCAGCCATATCAAACAATGTGGGAGGCTCTTACACCTCCTATTTATTTAGATTATTATTATTATTAGCATTTGTATAGCGCTACCAGACGCACGCAGCGCTGAACACCTAATACAGAGAGACAGCCCCTGCTCTATAGAGCTTACAATCTAAAAAATACAGACAGACAAGACAATTAAGGGCGAGGGAAGTACTGGGTGAGAAGGAACAAGCGGAGGGCAATTGAGTAGTGGCTAGGAGCCAAAACATTCCATCTAGAATCTCAATAGTAGCAACATTCCATGTTCCACTGCATTAACCACTAGGCTACTCCTTCACTAGCAACATTCCATGTAGAAGCCTGCCCTTGCAGATCAGCAATGCGGCCGAGCAGGCTTCTGTTTCTGTGAGTCTGACGTCCTGCACGTACGTGCAGGACGTCAGACTCAGAAACAGAAGCCTGCGCGGCCGCGTTGCTCATCTGCAAGGGCAGGCTTCTACATGGAATGTTATTATTATTAACATTTGTATAGTGCTACCAGACGTACGCAGCGGGACGTCAGACTCACAGAAACAGAAGCCTGCGCGGCCGCGTTGCTCATCTGCAAGGGCAGGCTTCTACATGGAATGTTATTATTATTAACATTTGTATAGTGCAACCAGACGTACGCAGCGCTGAACACCTGACACAGACAAACAGTCCCTGCTCGATAGAGCTTACAATCTAAAAATACAGACAGACAAGACAATTAAGGGCGAGGGAAGTACTGGGTGAGAAAGGAACAAGGGGAGGGCAATTGAGTAGTGGCTAGGAGCCAAAAGCAGTGGTGAAAAGGTGGGTTTTCAGCATAGATTTGAAAACAGGTAGAGATGGAGCTAGACGTACAGGCTCAGGATGTCTATTCCAGGCATAAGGTGCCGCAAGGGAAAAGGAACAAAGCCTGGAGTTAGCGGTGGAGGAGAAGGGGGACGACAAGAGAGATTTGTCCAGTGAGTGGAGTTCACGGGGAGGAATGTAGGGAGAGATGAGAGTGGAGAGGTAATGGGGGGCTGCAGAATGGATGCATTTAAAGGTCAGTAAGAGAAGTTTGAACTGTATGCGGAAGCGGACAGGGAGCCAGTGAAGTGACTTGAGGAGCGGGCTAGTGTGGGTATAACGATTTTGGCGGAAAATAAGTCGTGCCGCAGAATTTTGGACAGACTGGAGAGGAGAGAGATGGCTGAGCGGAAGACCAGTGAGAAGCAAATTGCAATAATCCAAGCGAGAGGTGACAAGGGTTTGGATAAGGGTTCTGGTAGTGTATCCAGAAAGGAAGGGGCGAATTTTGCTAATGTTGTAGATAAAGAAACGACAGGTTTTGGCGATCTGTTGACTATGCGCAGAGAAGAAGAGAGAGGAATCAAAGGTTACGAGCCGAGGAGACAGGGAGGATGTGAGAGCCATTAACAGAGATAGAGAATGGGGGAAGAGGGGAGGTGGGTTTGGGGGGGGGGGGGGGGATGAGTTCAGTTTTAGTCATGTTTAGATCATTTATACCCCGCTTTTTGCCACGTAAAGCAGCCCCAGAGCGGCTTACAACGATCTAATGAAAACAATTACAATGACAGTAGAGAGGGCAGAAGGGAAGGGAATATAAATACAATATTTAAACAAATAAGCAGGCAGGGAATAGAAAGCAAAAAGAAGAGAAAGTAAAGAGTAAAAAGTCCAGAATCAGATCTTGACTCTCTGAGACACATTAAGACAGATAATCAGATCCTGCGAACAGGACAGGGATGTAGGCAGTAGCCAACGACTGGAATCGGCGATCCAAGAGGAAGCAGGGCCCCTTCAACGTGTAGCACTCTCCAAGCACAAAGCAGCCACAGATGACCAGCAGCCAACATCGCCGAGGACGACCACCAACATCGCCGAGGACGACCACCTCGGACCAGCAGCAAAGCCGAGAAGGTGTTGACTCGTAGTGACAGATGCCAGGAACAAGCAGCGTAGATGACGACCCGGAGGCTGAGCAGAGCGAAAATCGTCGCTGGCGGAGCACACCGAAAGAGGACCCAAAGCGCGGGAGACACCAGTGACCCGTTGAAAAGGCTGGCGAAAATTCGGGGCATATGGGCGCCAGAGCAGTGCGGATCAACAGTCAAACAGGCTCCCTGCATTGCGCCAAACCGGACCCCGCTCCCCGGCACCTACAACCGCATTGACAGTGCAATCGGGCCCCCGGCTAGCTCACAGACACGCCGGCAATGAAGCGATGACGGACAGCCGCTCTCCCCGAGATCTCGGACCGGAACAAAGTTAACAAGAAGAGAGTCTGATCACCGCGGTACTCAAAGAAGCCGGAGGGAGTAAGGGGTCTCATGTTAACTGCATTAGCCATTTAGCATGTAGTAAGTGTAATACGCTAGCTGGTTAATGTGCCTACATTTCTACGCCCACTCTACGCCCATGCCTCACCCCCTGAGGGAAAAAATATAGTAATGTATGGTTTTAACATGTAGAAACAGGCAAACTAGCGCACGAGGAGTGACCTAGTGGTTAGAGTGGTGGACTTTGGTTCTGGGGAACTGGGTTCAATTCCCACTACAGGCACAGGCAGCTCCTTGTGACTCTGGGCAAGTCATTTAACCCTCCATTGCCCCATGTAAGCCGCATTGAGCCTGCCATGAGTGGGAAAGCGCAGGGTACAAATGTAACAAAAATAAAATAGATACTATTGGAGATTCTACATGGAATGTTGCTACTATTGAAGATTCTACATGGAATGTTGCTATTCCACTAGCAACATTCCATGTAGAAGGCTGCGCAGGCTTCTGTTTCTGTGAGTCTGACGTCCTGAACGTATGTGACGTCAGACTCACAGAAGCAGAAGCCTGCACGGCCACATTGGTGATCTGCAAGGGCCGACTTCTACATGGAATGTTGGAATAGCAACATTCCATGTAGAATCTCAAATAGTAGCAACAGTGGAGGAGTGGCCTAGTGGTTAGGGTGGTGGACTTTGGTCCTGGGGAACTGAGGAACTGAGTTCGATTCCCACTGCACAGGCAGCTCCTTGGGACTCTGGGCAAGTCACTTAACCCTCCATTGCCCCAGGTACAAATAAGCACCTAAGCCGCATTGAGCCTGCCGTGAGTGGGAAAACGCAGGGTACAAAAAAAAAAAGCTCTCAGTGCAGTCTTGTGCCAGCTAACTGCACATAAAGGTTTTATTAAAGGGCCCTTATAGGTCTCACAACATCATTTTACACCGGAAGCCAACACTTTAAAATCAGGAAAAAGCAGTTTGCCATTACAGTATAGTATTCCTTGTAATAACAACTCTGCCACCCACGCACCTCCCTCAGGTCAGAGCACAATATCTGAACTTAATGCTTGCTTGTTTTCTGAAACAATGAAATTATATTCCTGGTTTTGTGCTTGTTTAAGCTCTTAACTTCTCATCCATGAAAAAGGGCACTTAAAATTGACTCCGCTCTGTGGGTAAAAAAAACCCCTCTGCTGTGACAGTCAGGATATTTTTACCTGTGGCTAAAAGGGGAATTTGCAGCGGTCGAAGGCAGCCAACCACGCAGAGTGGATTGCACTGTGAAAACCTGGTGTTTGTCGTCAGCCACTGGCTTTGTTACTGCTCTTTGTTCAGTAAGTGAGAGCTCAGTCCACGTGTACACCTTCCATGCAAATGCTCACTATACAAATACTTCAGAGAATAGTTCAGTGGTTCCCAGCCAGTCAGGTTTTCACAATGAATATTCATGAGAGAGATTTGCATGCAGTGGAGGCAGTGCATGCAAATCTCTCTCATGCAGTGCCGTAGCGAGGGTGCCTGACACCCGGAGCGGGTCGCCACTGCGCACCCCCCCCCCGGGTGCAGGGCACGGCGCACCCCCCCCTGAAGCGCACCCCTTCCCCGAAACGCACCCTTACCTTGCAGCGGAGGGCAGGCGGGAGGGCCGATCCGCCCCCAGTGCAAGTCACTGGGAGCTGCGTCGGCTCTGCTGCTTTCCTGCTTTCTCTGGCCTGGAACAGGAAGTAACCTGTTCCGGGGCAGAAAGAGCAGGGAACCAGCGAGCCGACACCCCCCCAGTGGCGTGCACCCGAGGCGGACCACCCCACCGCCCCCCCCTTCCTACGCCACTGCTCTCATGAATATTCATCGTGGATATCCTGAAACCCTGATTTACTAGGTTGTCTCCAGGACCAGGTTTGGGAACCGCTGGAATAGTTGCATTTACGCACTCAACTGCTGCAAACCTCCAGGATATGCAGTACAAAAATAATTGCATTCAATGGTCATCAATATGTCTTAGTCTATTTTCTCTGATGTACTGCTAATGAGTTACACAGGATAAGAATAGCTATACTGGGTCAGACCAATGGTCCATCTAGCCCAGTGTCCTGCTTCCAGCAGTGGCCAATCCAGGCCACAAGTACCTGGCAGAATCCAAATAGTAGCAACATTCCATGTAGAACCTCAAAGAGTAGCAACATTCCATGTAGAATTTCACAAAGGGAAAGGGAAATTGGACTTGATATACTGCCTTTCTGTGGTTACAAACGAAGTGGTTTTACATATTATATACAGGTACTTATTTTGAACCTAGAGCAATGGAGGGTTATGCGATTTGCCCAGAGTCACACGGAGCTGCAATGGGAAGCAAACCCAGTTCCCCAGGATCAAAGTCCACTGCACTAACCACTAGGCTACTCTTCCACTAGCAACATTCCATGTAGAATCTCAAACAGTAGCAACATTCCATGCTACCAATCCCTGGGCAAGCAGTAGCTTCTCCCATGTCCATCTCAATAACAGACTATGGTTATTTCCTCCAGAAACTTGTTCAAACCTTTTTTTAAAACCCAGATATGATAATTACCATTACCACATCCTCCGGCAATGAGTTCCAGAGCTTAACTATTCTTTAAAAAAATATTTCCTCCTATTTGTTTTAAAATTATTTCCATGTAACTTCCTTGAGTGTTCTATAGTCTTTGTACTTTTGGAACAAGTAAAAATCGATTCACTTCTACTCGTTCTACACCACTCATGATTTTGTAGACCTCAATCATATTCCGCCCCCCCCCCCCCCCCCCCCCCAGCTGTCTCTTTTCCAAGCTGAAGAACCCTAACCTCTTTAGCTGTTCCTCATACGGGAGCAGTTCCATCCCCTCTATCATTTTGGTCATTTTTCTTTGAACCTTTTCTAATTCCACTATATCTTTTTTGAGGTACGGCGACCAGAATTCAACACAATACTCAAGGTGAGGTCGCTCCATGGAGCAATAGAGAGGCATTATAATATTTTTGGTCTTATTTTGCATTCCTCTCCTAATAATTCCTAGCATCCTGCTTGATTTTTAGGCCACTGCCACACACTGGGCAAAAGATTTCAGCATATTGTCTACAGTGGTACCTAGGACTTTTTCTTGAGTGCTGACTCCTAACGTCGACCCTAGCATCAGATAACTATGATGTGGATTATTCTTCCCAATGTGCATCACTTTGCATTTGCCTACATTAAATTTCATTCTGCCATTTGGATGCCCAGTCTTCCGGTTTCCTAAGATCTTCCTGCAATTTTTCACGATCCGCATGCATTTTGACAGTTTTGAATATTTTCGTGCCATCTGCAAATGTAATCACCTCACGCCTTCTGATTTCCAGCTCATTTATAAATATGTTAAATAGCACCATCCCAATATAGATCCCTGCGGCACTCCACTATTCACCCTCCTTCTTTGAGAGAAATGGCCGTTTAACTCTACCCTCTGTTTTCTGTCCAATAACCAATTCTTAATCCACTGCTTTCCTGGTTTGCCTGTTTGCACTGGGATTTTCGTATTTTCCCTGAAGCAGCTTAGCACATGAGGATTGCCAGAAGGAATGTGTATTTTTGTCTGTTTTGTTTGTGTTTTTACTTAGACGCACACGCTATTGAATAATGCTTTAGAAAGGGGGCCCTAAGCTTTCCTCCTGGGGGGAGATGTGCACATATAGGTGCAGTGAGGAAAGCAGATGTGATTGTGACACACTTGTGGGCCAATGGCTCACCACAAAATGTGAAGAAAACAAAAAGGTTCCAGTTCCGCTTTTGCCTTTGCAGTCTAAACTGACACCATAAACAAAGCTCTGAAGCAAAGGTCAGGTGTTCAAGAGGACAGATGGTTTTAATCCGTTTCCAAGCTCAAGCGGCAGTGTGTTGTGGCCTGACTTTCAGCTTTTTAACTGTCACTGTGAAAAGTAATATTCACGCACTTTCAACAAGAAGCCTGTGTATGGGGAAGCATCAGAGACCTGCACATGCCTACTGCCTATAAGACTGGGAGCCAGGCACAGCAAGGTTTCTGGTTGTGATAATGTAGCAACTCCTCCAGATCCATCTCTCACTTTTCAACTGCTTTTTCTTGTAGTTTCAGGTACAAGAGTAACCTAAATATTTCCTACAGACGGGTCAATATTGCACTGATCTTATAATTAATTAATTAATTAATTATTTCGTGGAGCAATCTATAGTACTGTGCTGTGTTGCCTTCACATCCTGAGGGACAAAGGACTTAATTCAAAGTAGTGTGGGGACAAAGTTTGTCCCTGTCCCCACCCCATCCCCTTGGGTTCTGTCTCTGTCCCCGTCCCCACAGGCCCTGTCTTCGTCCCCACCCCGTCTTCGCAGGTTCTGTCTCTGTTTCCGCCCCATCCCCATGGGCTCTGTCCTCATCTGCAGAAGCCTTGAACACTTATGATTTTATATTGAAATCGTTTTATTAAAGTATAAAAAGGAACAATATGCTGTTTATAAATCACAAATAGAAAATAATAATAACATCCAGCAACTATAATAACTCCCCCCCCCCCCCCACCCTCTATCCTTCCAACCCCAACAACAAATGACTTCTACTACCCCAAGGAATCCTAATCCACCCAGGGGTACAAAATTCAACCCGTTCTGTATGCCCTAGAGGGGAGAAATACACTTTATAAAGCCCTGTTATGATTTTTTAATCTGTGGATGAATAAGTCATCAACAATCTCAGGATTCAGTCTGGCTCTCCTGTCTTCCACAGTTTTTCCCACAATAGAAACTGTCTTCTTAGAAGATGTGCTGGTGGCAGGATGTACATGATCCCACCTGCAAATTTTACTAGTTGTGGCCAGCATATTTGCTTGTTTTTCCCCCCAAAATCAAAACATCACCATCTGCATCACTCAAACATAAACAACAGTCCAGTTCATTAGCAGGCTTCAAAGTAGAAAATGACACAGGGAAAAAAATTTGTCCCCATCCCCGCAGGATCTGTCCCCCACCCCACCCCCGCGGGCTCTGTCCCTGGCTCCAGCCCTGCTGTTACCCTGTGTCATTCTCTAATTCAAAGCTATGCAGCCTCCATAGTTCTCTGCAAAACCCCAGAAGGATACACACCCACTGGCAGTAGGGGGGCCTCTTAGCTCATTCCCCATTAAATAAGGGAAAGGGAAATGGGACTTGATATACTGCCTTTCTGTGGTATTTTGCCACTACATTCAAAGCGGTTTACATATATTCAGGTACTTATTTTGTACCAGGGGCAATGGAGGGTTAAGTGACTTGCCCAGAGTCACAAGGAGCTGCAGTGGGAATCAACTCAGTTCCTCAGGATCAAAGTCCACTGCACTAACCACTAGGCTACTCCTCCACTCATTCCACCAATAAGAGCCACCCTCATCAGTGATGTCACAATGGCTTGGTTTACCAATACTTGGCTCACTTCTGATATTGTGATGTCATAAGGGAAAGGGAAATGGGACTTGATATATTGCCTTTCTGAGGTTTTTGCAAATGCATTCAAAGCGGTTTACATATATTCAGGTACAGTAGTTTTCGTTGACATCGGTTTTCGTCGGTTTCGGATTTCGTTGATTTTTTTCGACGAGAAATTTGTCTCAGTTTTCGTTGGTTGCCTCGGATTTCGTCGAAAAAGAAGGGTGTCCATCTCCCAATTTGTATCGGAAGATGGACGTCCTTCTCCCGATTTTGGGCGGCCTCGTTAATTGCCTCGGTTTTCATCGGAGTCCCTGAGGAAAGATTCTTAAAACCCGCGGTGTCGGGCGTTTCCAGGGGAAGCCATTTATTCAGTCGGATAGAGCGACTGGGAAGCACAAAACAAAGAAGCAAGCTGATCAATTGAAATCTTGAAAAAAAAAAACGTTTTAAGATAAGTTCACGTTTTTTTGAGTTAGCACTATGTTGTTATAGCACTATTGATTGAGGCACTATTGATTGAGGCAATAGCACATACACTTACGCACAAGAGTGGCCCGATGAAAGAGGTGCTATGCCACTTTGGCAAAAGAAATGATATTGCCTTAAAATGAGTGGTTGTTTCTGAGGGCACTCTTTAAATATGGACTTAAGAGATAAATATAACAGGGTATAAGCATAGAAACACATATATATATATATATATATAAAGTTTTTTCACCAGTATTGCTGTTAGCCGTGGTCTATGTATAGCAGATAAAGTCTTGGTTTTGTATAGTACATATTGTTATTTTCTACCGAGGACTGTGGGATTTGCTTTTGCATATATCCAGCTTACTGCTTCAGGTATTTCCTGTATTTCTTGAATCATTTTACGTGTGGTCTCTCCTTAAGGCAACTGAAGGAACGCCTGGGCCAGTCACCTAGAAGGGTAAGGGTAACCTACCCTTCCCCTCTTTCTCCATCTTGTTTCCTCTGGAAAGAGGGGTGATGTCCCTCCACCACAGAGCAATTGGGTCATGGGAAGGCCAAGGGCGCATCTGATCATCGACCAGGACGAGATGGGCTGCAAGTGAAGGTTAAAAGGTGGCAGAAGGAGTATCAGTGCTGTCTGTACCGATCTACAGCTAGCTGCACTTAACCACGTTGAGAAAAAAAGCTGAATTTCCATTTGACAGTGGCTTTTTTTGAGTGACTGGAAGAAAACTCCAGTGCCCTATGATTGCCTTGCCTGTGCTGCTGATTAAACATGTCGAGTTGTTACGGAAGTACAGCCTTCCACCAAGTACTACAGATTTTTTTTCTTTTTTTTTTCTTCCTGTTGCCTTGTGCTTTCAGCTCAATCACAAGCAGTGCTTGGATGTGAGTCATTATTTTGAAACTGCCCAGGGATTTACTCCCTCCCCTCCCCCCAGGGAATGTATGGGTTATGTCTGCTCTTTCACATGCTCAAGTTTTCTGTGTTAATTTGTGTGCACATGAGTGTGTTTTCAAAAGAATGTGAATACATGTTTTTTTACATGCTTATATTCTCCCCCTAAAGAACTCCAGCATCTGCCCCCAGGAACACCTTCCTGCAATTTGGCTCACGTTCTACACTGTAAGCACAAAATGTACAGGTGTGTCAGACGTGTAATTTGATATGTATCTATTTCCACACATAAAACATTGCTTTACATGCAGAAAATAGAGGTGTGCAGCTCAAAAAGTGTCGTTTTGTTTAGTTTCCCATTTTGTTTTTAGTGAATTTTGTTTTGCTGTTATAGTTGTTATTGTTGTTATTTCAGGGACAAGGTTGTACATAGGGGTCCTTTTATAAAGGCACGCTGAAAAATGGCTTGCGGTAGTGTAGGTGCGGGTTTTGGGCTCACGCCGATCCATTTTTTTCAGCGCACCTTTAAAAATTGCCTTTTTAAACATTTTTGCCGAAAACGGACGTGCGGCAAAATGAAAATTGCCGCGCGTCCATTTTGGGTCTGAGACCTTACCGCCAGCCGTTGACCTAGCGGTAAAGACTCACGTGGTAACCGGGCGGTAATGACCTACGCGCATCGAGTTCCACTTGGCGCACGTCTGTAACGCACGCCCATAAATAAAAAAACATTTCTCGGATGCACGCCAAAAATGAAATTACTGCAAGGGCCACGCGGCAGTCTGGCGGTAGCTCTGTTTTGGCGCACATTGGGTGCGCGTAGACGCTTACGCGGCTTAGTAAAAGAGCCCCATAATTCACGCTTTCATGACCAGAATGCACTATTTTACTACACGATAAACGATTTCTACTTTGCCATAACATCATGGATTCAAGGTTTACCTCCTGTTCCTGTTTGAAGCAGAACTAATTAAAGGTCTCTCCAATTGCATGAAATTCACAACATCCTGACAAAAGTTTGCAAAAAGCTTCAAGGTTCACATTTATAGGACAATAATGTACCTTATTTATTGTATCTTTCACATTCCCAGTCTGTCATTTTATTTACAACTATTACGGAGCCCTCCTATTTGTTCATCTTAATTACATCCTCATGACTGAATATTATATCTTGTCCTGATATCATTATGTTATGTTTATCTATCAATCCACTTCCAATCCAATATGATTTACTTATGCACTGTCATTTGTAACAATTGTAAAATTATTATTCCGTTAATATGATTGCTGTGATATTCTTATGTACCCATCTGTATCTATACTCTGAAATTCTTATTCTATAATGTGTATTTGTTGTTGTAACATTATGTAAAAAAGCCAAAATGAACAGTGCAATTGTGTTTGCGAGGGAAAAGTCTCAACTTTACGGCAACAACTTTAAACTGTTATGTTGCACGTACAAAAAGTCATCATAGACTCAAAAACCCTCGTTTGCACTGTTCATTTTGGCTTTTTTGAGATTATCAATTGTGGTGAACAGTATTGATCTTGGGTTGGGTAACATTATGTAAGCCACATTGAGCCTGCAAATAGGTGGGAAAATGTGGGATACAAGTGCAGCAAATAAATAAATACATTTTCCAGGTTTTTTTTGTCGAGTTTCAGAATTTATCAGATTTCTTTTATTCATTTACATTATCCTATATAATAATTCTCACCTCCAACGTTCTAATGTGCCTGGGACTGTGGCTCCTTTGGAGGTGGTCTGCTAGGCAGTTTAGAACGTTCAGACGTGAGTGACATCACTGACAGCTGATTCCAAGGCAAGAGGAGAAGTAGGGAAGGAGTGTGTTTCCCTACTCCTCCCCCTGCCTGGGAAACAGCTGTCAATGCCTCCCCCCTCGGCGCAACACCCAAGCCCCTACTCTGCAAAACCGCGAGCCAGGCGTGTTTCCCTACTCCTCCCCCTGCCTACCAATCAGCTCTCAGTGCCACCCACCCAGGCGCAACACCCAAGCCCCTACCCCCCCCCCCCCGACGCATCACCCAAGACCCTCCCCCCGGTGCATCACCAAAGCCCCTCCCCCCCCCCCCCCCTCTTGGGCACATCAACCCCCTAGCCACCCGCAGCCGCCAATACAAACGCTGTCCAGCCACTGCTACTTCTTTTCCTGTGGAGCAGCAGTGGCCGGTACAAAAAGAAAAAAGCCAAAAAAATTTTTTAACCTGAAACGCGGCTCCGTAGACAGCCATCTGGCATTGGCTGTTGTCTCTGCAGCCGAGTTTCAGGTTACAAATCGTTTTTTGGCACTTTTCTTTTGGTACCGGCCGCTGCTGCTCAACAGGAGACGCAGCAGCGACAGGACAGCCTTAGTATTGGCGGCTGTGGGTGGCGAGGGGGTTGATGTGCCCGAGGGGAGGGGTAGGGGCTTGGGTGATGCGCCGAGGGGGGAGGGGAGAGCGCTGGACATGGGTAGCTGGAGGGGAGCAGGGGGATGGGAGGGTCGCTGGACATGGGTGGCTGCAGGGGGAGAGGAGGGTCGCTGGACATGGATGGCTGTGGGGGGGGGGACAGGGACAGGGAAGAGGGAGGTGGGGAGTGGGTCCTGAGACAAGATGGGTGGTTGCAGGGGAGACAGAAGGGACGCTGCAGTGGGGGCAGGGGGAGAGGAGGGTCACTGAACATGGGTGGCTACAGTGGGGGGCAAGGGGAAAAGGAGAGGAGGGTCATTGGACATGGGTGGCTGCAGGGGGAGAGGAGGGTTGCTGGACATGGGTAGCTGCAGGGGGGGCAGGGGGAGAGGAGGGTCGTTGGACATGGGTGGCTGCAGGGGGGCAGGGGAGAGGAGGTTCGCTGGACATGGGTAGCTGCAGGGGGAGAGGAGGGTTGCTGGACATGGGTAGCTGCAGGGGGGGCAGGGGGAGAGGAGGGTCGTTGGACATGGGTGGCTGCAGGGGGGCAGGGGAGAGGAGGTTCGCTGGACATGGGTAGCTGCAGGGGGGGAGGAGGGTTGCTGGACATGGGTGGCTGCAGGGGGGGCAGGGGGAGAGGAGAGTCGTTGGACATGGGTGGCTGCAGGGGGAGTAGGGGAGAGAGGAGGGCCGCTGCACATGCATGGCTGCAGGAGCAGAGGAGGGTTGGTGGGGAGGGGGTCCTGAGACCAGATGGGTGGCTGCAGGGTGGGCAGGGGAGAGAGGAGGGACGCTGCAGGGGGGGGGGGATTACCTTGCTAGCGCCCGTTTCATTGCCTACCGAAACGGGCCTTTCTTACTAGTATTAATATAATTACTGTGTTCTCAATGTGATCCTTCATTATGTTGTTATTGAATTAATTGTTTTGCAAATAATGTTTCTGCAGTGTCAGCAACTGGGCTGGAAATTGCAAAAGAGGTCATAAAAATGCATTGTGACACATGAAAACAAAGATTGCGCAAACCTCCAGGAGTTTCGAAACATAGGCCAGAAGTGCCTGGCCTCTTTTATTTTCATTTGCAAAAAGAGTGCCCTAGAACTGCTTATTACACTATTGTTTTCTCATTTTGTAGCTAATGTACTGTAGTACTGCAACATTATTAGAGATAGAAATATGCAACATCTAATCTGCAATTATCTCCTGCATCATGCAAAACCTATTTGAAGCATAGTAATAATATTAGAAACAAATGGAAATGTTTCCCTCCTTATTTCCTTCCTCTTTGACACCCTCACCCTACCCCAAATAGCATGCCTGGATTACTGAGCCCTTGCTGTCCTGGAAGACGTAAGAAACGTCTCAGTGTACCTGAATATAACTCACCTTGAGCTACTACTGAAAAAAAGGTGTGAGCAAAATCTAAATAAATACTCTTCCATTCATCAGCATTTGCCTTCTCTTCCTACTAGGGGCAGTTGAGTACGTTCCCTCCATGGTACTCTCAACCCCTGCAACCTCTATTGGAGAACTTGATTCTGTCTATAGCCAAGGTCAACACAAGCTGTATTTTCAAATCTCCACACTAATTAGGATAAGGTTCATGCATCTGACAACACCGCCTTTCTGTGGTATAACCAGAGCTTTTTTTGAGGGGGTACTTGGGGGTACTGAGTATCTGCACCTTTTCCATTGTCTGCTAAAACTGACCCATGGTCCCCAAGTTGTAATGAAAGAGCTCAGGCTCTATACACCGATTCTGCCTTGTCATAGATTCTGTGACTGGTTGCAGGAGGCCTGGCTGTTGTGGGGTGGATCCCTCAGTGATCACTCCACCCCTAAAGGGTGGCCTGGCATTTCAGTATCGGCACCTTTTTTGCTAGACAAAATATACTGGGTCGGGTCTGCAAGATCATACCTAAACCTACACTACCCAAATTGCAAAGGACTGAAATACAAAACAACCAACGCATCCTGCTTCTCCTACATAAGCGCACAGCTATGGAATGGCCTCCCAAAAGCTGTGAAAACAATCCACGACCACCTGAACTTCAGGAAATCACTAAAAGCCTACCTCTTCAAAAATGTCTACCCCAACAACCCTACGTAAACCTCCTCACCCAAAGCACAACTTGACTAATGATCGTACTGGACAACACACAACCTTCATCCCTTCGGACCCCCACATATACCTCATTCGATCACTATAGAACTTTGTATTTGTTATCAACCGACTGGGCAAACGCCTAACGGTACTATGTAAGCTACATTGAGCCTGCAAATAGGTGGGAAAATGTGGGATACAAATGCAACAAATAAATAAATAAATAAATAAAATAAATATATTATATGCAGGTACTTCCTCTGTCCCTAATGGGCTCACAACCTAAGCTTTTGTACTTGGGACAATGGAGGGTTAAATGACTTGCCTAGGGTCACAGGGAGCTGCAGTGGGAATCAAGCCCAGGTCCCCTGGTCCTCACTCCACTGCACTGACCATTAGGCTACTCCTCCACTCCTGGCCCAAAATGAATGAGTCGTTTAGCATAAAGGATTGTATTCCTGCCTCTGCCCCAAAGACAGATAAACATAGCTTCCATCCCCAGACAAAATCCTCCGGGTTCTATATAGCACACCTAGTGTTTCACGCCAAAATCCAAGCATGTTCTATAACAACGTGCGTAACTGAATTAGCTTAACAAGCCAATCAGCATTGTTTACAGCACTTAAGTAATAATGAGCACTAATTGACAAGAATTTGCGCGCACAAGTCGCTAAACATATTCTGTAATGCAGAGTGCCTAAATTTTAAAGCACGCAGGGGGAATGGGCGTTTCATGGTCATTCCAAAATTTAAGTGCACTGTTATAAACTATGGTCCTTTGTGCCTAATTCTACAAACCAGGATTTACGCCATGTTTTCATTGGTGTAAATGAAGGTGCGTAGATTTAGGCGCTAGGATATCAACTAGGCATATTCTATATACCGCACCTAAATGCTTATAGAACATACTTAGGTGGAAATGTTTTCCGTGCGGAATTTTCAGGTGTCATATATAGAATCTGGCCCAATATTCAAGGGACCAGCATGCCCTATCACTTTCCATCCCAACCACTGGCCCTTTAAGATCAAGGAGTCTGTGCCCCTCTTCCTATCCCTTTCAAAGATGCCAAAGTTAGATGGGCTAGGAAAGAAGATGGCTCTTCTGTCTCACTGTCAACAACTTTTTCGTCTTGCTCGTCGTGTCGGCAGTCCGGTTACATCGGTGTGGCAGTTTTGGGTCCAGGAGTGCCAGGACAGGCTCCCCACGTGGCGGGAAGCTGTTGGTTGGCTCCTTCCCGGTGTTTGTTCATCCCAGCTCTCCCTCAGCCTTTCAATCGGCATGCTCCGGTCCGCGATGGTCGTCTGCGCTGCTTGTGGCTGGCTGCTGTGCATTGAGGCCTTCATCGCGTTGGGGAGATATACTGCGCATAGCTGCATCTTGAGGGGGACTTGCCTCCTATTGAGTCACCAGATGTTGCCTTTGGCTCCGGTAGACTGCGTCCTCTGTTCCTCAGCAGTGTTATTGCCGGACCTGTTGGCTGCTGTCATCTGCCTCCGGTGGCCGCCTCCACTCTCCAGGCTGCATGCTGCTTCTTCGGCACTTCGTCCACGCTCGCTGGGACCCCCTACAGTGCCTTGTTGGGAGCTATTCCAGCCACTTTGATACATCTCGACGCCTGGCTTTCCACAGTTCATTTTAGACTCTTCCCTTCCCTTCTTCCTCTGTTCCTCTACCTCCTCTCCTGTCAATGTAATTGTTTTCTCAGTTCATTGTAAACCGCTTTGGGGCTGCTTTCAGTGGCAAAAAGCGGGGTATAAATGTTCTAAATAAATAAATAAATTGTACTGGCTAGCCTCTTGCTCTCCTTTGTCCTACCACATATGTGTGAAATAGTAAGTGTGTGTGAAATGGTATGTGGAGGAGAGACTACCACACCCTTTCACACATATCATAAGGCCTGATGGAGAGTTTTCCTTTGGCCATCAAGGGAGAGATGTACACTCAAGCACCTGGGTTGGGGGTGGAATGGCGTTACGTCATCAATGCCTCAAGGCAAAGAAGACTTGAGCACCAGAGCTAAAAAGTTTCCTGATACTAGTCAGTCAATATCTGGCAAGCTCGTCTTAGTTCTGCTATTGTTATACTTTGACTTAGCTAGCCGTCTCTTCTTACAATCCCAGCCATGCCTTTGGCGCAATTCTACCCAATTTCTGACCAGCTAAATTTAGCTTCCCAGGGGCTTAATTAGGTGTATTTTATTTACCCTTGTATACATTTTCAACCCCACTTACCAGACTACTTTTGTGGCTGGACACCCAGCTAAATTATAGTGGTTAGATTTAGGCCATGCTATTCCAATTCTATATGAATTGCATTGGCTGCTGGAGTCAAAGCATATTGAGTTCAAGGTATTGTGTTTTGTATTTCAAGCTCCACACTTCGATTGTCCAGTGTATCTTTCTAGGAAAATATCTAGACATTCACCATTAAGGGGCACTGCATTCTTCGCATAAAAGATTGCTTCAGTGGCCTGGTCTCTATACTATAAGGTTGTCCTCAACCAGAAAGCGTGTTTTTTTCTTACATTGGTCCGTCTTTATGGAACTCTTGGATGGTTGGTCTTCAGGATGGTTGGTCTTCAGGATGGTTGGTCTTCAGGATGGTTGGTCTTACTATGCTTTTCACAAATTCTTGAAGATGTTGTTTCAGCAATATTATAGTCAATGAAGAAGTACAAGATGGATATTTTATAGTACTTGGTTAGACTGTTAATATGGAAGTATTTTATTTGTATTAGAATTTAGGAATGTATTTTAGTTACGAATCTGTAATTGATATTGTTACTTTGTAACTTAATTATTGTAAACCAATTTGGCACTAATGTATTTAGCTGATATATCAAACTATTAAATCCAATCCAATCCAATTTGTGGCGCTAGGATTATCCAGCTATATTTAACCCATTTGCACTGAAAATCATTCTACCCAACTAAATTTTAAAATCCCACCCAAGGAGTGACCTTGACTTGTCCTCTGGTTTACCTGACTAGATTTATGCAGCTGGTGAGTTTACCTGGTGAAAATTTAGCCAGGGATACATTTTTAAATGGGTGGGTGCACCCAGCTAAAATCCAGTTTAAGTCATGTAAATCTATGAACCCTCTAGTGAACCTAGGAAGCTAGATTTAAGCAGTTAGTGGGGAAGTCCAGTTCAGCTGGCTAGCTTCCAAAGTTAGGGCCCTGTTTACAAAGGCACGCTAGCGTTTTTAACATGTGCTAAAAATTAACACGCGCTAACTGTGTAGATACCCATCTACAGTACATAAGTACATAAGCATCGCCATGCTGGGACAGACCAAGGGTCCATCGAGCCCAGCACCCTGAACTCTGCAACACAACAAAACCAAAGCACGCTCTACGATTCCCAATCTGTCTGTTCCACATGAACCTTATCTTACCACAACTTCACTTTGTATTTGTTCATACCGAAGTCGGCGAACGCCTCTCCGGTACAATATAAGCCACTTTGAGCCTGCAAATAGGTGGGAAAAGGTGGGATACAAATGGAGGAGTGGCCTAGTGGTTAGGGTGGTGGACTTTGGTGCAGGACGTCAGACTCAGTCAGAAACCAAACGAAGGAAGAAGACTTCGGCTGGCGGGGGTTGGGGTCCCCCGCCAGCAAAGGTAGGCGACGGCAGGCGGGGGGTCGAGAGGGCCTTCGGCGGGGGGGGGGTCAAAGTTGTTGGAGGTGTCGGCAATGGCGGGCGGGGCGGAGTTTCGGTGTCGGCAATGGCTGTCTGGCTTGTGGGGGGTCGGCGGCGCCGGGGGGGGGCTAAAATGTGCCCCTTCACCTCAGCTCTGGACCCCCCTACCGTTGAAGTCTGGCTACGCCCCTGGTGCGCTGGGGTGGGATTCACCATTTTAAAGAGCAGTAAGCCTGCGTTGGGCTTACCACTGATTTGTGAAAGGTGCCCTTATTGTATTTATATTTGGTAATTTTATTGTTGTTATGCTGTTAACAAAATTGTAAGTTTTATGTTAAGCTGTACCCTGCTGTACATCGCCTTGGGCGAATCTCTTCATAAAGGCAGTTAATAAATCTGAATGGCAACCTGAACGGCACTGAAAAAAAAGTCAATAATAGCACTCACTTTAAAGCGTCACTTTAAATGCTATTGACTTGTTAAATTTTTTAGTGCTGTTCAGGATGGCTCATAAGAGAGTTGATAAAGTTGGCTCCTTATTTTTATTAAGGGAGTTAAAAATAATTACAGATTTTGAAAATTGAGAGTTATAAAGAAAATGCATGGAGGTTTTCGACCGACGATAGAAAGCATGGGATCCTAAAAAGAGCGATCTACTTTGATAAGCTCGGGACACCTGATGTATTTTGCTCCTTTTTAAAGAAAATATTTTGATGAAGAGAGATTGTATATGCGCTTTGCAGTTTTAATAGTTTTTGTCTGGAATCGCATCTAATGCTGCCTGTGCTTAGGGACAGGAGATCATCCGTGTATTTCTAAGGCACAGATGAATCACTTGCTATGTGAACACAAATCATCTCATTCTTTTCTGCCACTTTCACTATAAATAGTTTTAGTTTATAATAAACAGAGCTGTGTGATTTGGGGCTTGAAGGGCATTAGTGATTTTCCATGAAGCCTACAGATATCCCCACTCCCTTCTCGTTGGTGAACAGGTTTTGTGACTTTCTGCTTAAGGAGAGTCTAAGCTCCTTTTTTTTCAGTATTTTCTAAGAGAAAATTCCACAAAAGACGCTGAACTAAGTTGGAGGAAAGGGACACCAGAAGCAATAGCGCCAAGCGGTATTCTAAAACGGCAGGTATCCGGGTGCATTGCCATCATAGAATATGGGAATAGAGAGGGAGATGCATGCCGATATGTATCCGCGATCACTTATGCCATGTCAATGGCAGCAGGGCCGCTGAGGGGGGAGGGGGACAGGGGGGACAAAATTCCCTGGGCCCGGGCCTCCAGGTGGGGCCCAGCGCCACAGTCCCACCCGCCCTCCGTCGTCAACCTTCTGCCACCGGGCCGGGCCCCCTGCATTGAAATCACAGCGCCTCTCACCTCCGTGTGAAAGCGCTGCAGGCAGCAGGGCAGCAGATCGCCTCCCTTCGGGCCTCCTTCCCTCCCTGTGTCCCGCCCTCGTCTGATGTAAATTCCGCGAGGGCAGACACAAGGAGGGAAGGAGGGCCGAAGGGAGGTGATCTGCTGCCCTGCTGCCTGCAGCACTTTCACACGGAGGTGAGAGGCGCTGTGATTTCAATGCAGGGGGCCCGGCCCAGTGGCGGATGGAGGGGGGCGGGGGAAGGGGGAGTGGCGGTGACCTCGGGGGGGGTGGAGGGGGGAGCGGAGGGGCCCCGGGGGTGGCCCTGAATGGCAGATGTAAGTGTTTGAGGATATCTTTCAGCACTTTCCTGCATAACATGCTATTCTGTACGTTACATACATGCCCATTGTCTGCCCATGCTGTGCCCTCATGTACAATCCCTTTGCACATACACAGGAATGGCAATGCCCGTGTATGTTACAGAATAGTTCCAATTGCATATGAGGGGGGGGGGGGGGGATAAGTGCCAATGCGTGGCACCCAACCCTTGACGCTTATTTATGGAAATACCTTTCACATGGTTTTCCCATTAATAAGATGAGTTGCCCATCTAATTTCAGTTTGGAGCTTAAGGTGGCCAAACAGGTAGAAAAGGCGACGCTCAAAGCCAGAACGATGCTCGGGTGAATAAGGAGAGGGATGAACAGCAGGCAAAAAAAAAGAGGTGATAGTGCCCTTGAACAAGTCTCCGGTGAGGCCCCATTTAGAATACTGTGGGCAATTCTGGAGACCGCACTTGCAGAAAGATATAAACAGGATGGAGTCGGTCCAGAGGTCGGCTACAAAATTGGTCAGCGGTCTCAGTCATAAAGCTGTCATGTTTCTGTGTTTCTTTCTATGTCTTACTTTTGAGACATACTGGGCTCTGTAGTTGTAGCAGATAGAGTGACAATGTTTTGGAACCCACCAGATTATTTTATTTATTTATTTATTTTGCTGCATTTATATCCCACGTTTTCCCACCTATTTGCAGGCTCAATGTGGCTTACAATATAATACAACTACAATCACATTGATGGACTAGAGAATCGGAGTATATATATAACAGATAAGGTGCATAGGAATATTATGGCAATCATATTAACGGAGAAGAATTTCAGAATTATTGCTATTAAGGTTCATACGAAAATTATGTTGATTAAGAAGTGGGTAAGTGGATAACAACGTAATGTAATGATATCAGGACAAAGTATAATTGTCAGTAATTAGGATTACATGATCGAGTTCCAAGATGGCCGCGATCTGCTAAGACGTCCCATACCTTGTTCCTGTGATGCCGAAGCGAAGAGGAAAAGTAGCGGGTAGAGCTTCCCCGCTCCCGTCTCCTTTGTCGGGTCCAATTGCCCGTTTTATGAGGCCGCGGACAATTGTGCAGAATAGCAGCACTCCGCCGATTGGGAACGCCGGCGAACAGGAGATTTCGGCTTCCCCCGGCTTGGAAACAACGCTGAGTCCTGCAGCGCGAACTCCACCTCCCCAACCGCTCGGCGCAAGCTCCTTCCTCTCTGACCCTACAGGGTCCCCCTTGGAACAAGGCACGGGCCCAGAAGAGCGTTGGGGTGAAGCGTCACTTCTAACTGAGGAAGGAATGGAGGGCATTTTGCCCAAAGAACCGCAGCAAAACGAGGGGAGAGAGACTGAGAGACGGAGTGAAGAAGATGAGCAGACTTCAATAAGGTTTGAATTACCTAAGGAGCTAGTGGCCAAACCAAAGGAAGTAACCTTAGAAGTATTGTGGGACTTGATGTCTAATTTGGGACAAATTTCCCTTAAACAAACTAACGAGCTTTTACCTAGGGTAAAACATGTAGAAATTGATTTACAAAAAGAGGGAGAAGAGATTAAAGCTTTAAATGAAAAAATTGAAAAAATTGACCAAAGGATTATGAAAGTGGAAATGTTACAAACTACAATTATAAAAGATGTGACAAATCTCAGACAAAAAATGGAGGTTTTTGATAACTTTACTAAGAATTATAATCTGAGATTTGTCAATTTCCCAAGGATACAAACAGTTCTCCCTCTGGACATGCTGAAACGATATTTCCGTGAAGTTTTGAACATCTTGGAAAAGGATATTCCACCCTTTTCCCAAGTCTATTATGTCCCAGAGAGGAACATTAATCCAGATAATGAAAAACCGTTGGATACTTCTCTTTTGCTTGAGACCTCTGACTCCCAGTTGGCGACTGCTGCTACATTAGTGGCGTCAGTCGCATTGATTCCTGATAAGAATTGGATCTTCCGTCTTTTTTTCCGCAATAAGGAGAAACCTTTTATGGGTTTTAAAATTATGCTATTTCCTGATGTCTCGAAAGAGACAAGACGACGGAGGAAACAATTTTTGCTCCTCAAGCCCGAAGTTTTGCACTTGGGGGGGTACCTTTTTTCTTAGATACCCCTGCAAGTGCATAATAAGGCTGGGAGGCAAGAAGTATATGTTTACTGAACCTGCTCATGTATCATCAGTTTTAGCCTCAGTCAAATTGGAGAGGCAACATTAGAAGGTGCACAATTTCTTAGCAGAGATTAATTTCCTTTATTTTCTCCTTTGTTATATTTCTCCCTTAGATTTCCTAAAATCTTGGATCTCCATTTATGGACTTGAGTGTCTTTGAATTTTGAAAGTGTAATGATTTAATTGCTCTTTCTTTTCTTTATTTTCCTGTGTAAAAGATTTTCTATTTGATTGACACTTTCCTAAACAAGAAGTTTCTTGTAAATTTTGATTAAATGAATAAATAATAAATATATTTAAAAAAAAAGGATTACATGATCACTTACATTTTGGGGATCTTTAATTTGCTTAGTTAAAGGATGACCTTACATTTACCCAGTGCATTTTGTCTAGCAAAAAAGGTGCCGGTACTCTAATGCCAGGCCATCCTTCAGGGGTGGGGTGATCACTGAGGGACCCACCCCACAATAGCCAGGCCCCCATGCAAGCAGTCACAGAATCTATGATAAGGCAGAATTGGTGTGTAGAGCCTGAGCTATTTCATTAAAACTTGGGGACAATGGGTCAATTTTAACAGACAATAGAAAAGGTGCCGGTACTCAGTACCCCCGAGTACCCCCTCAACAAAAGCCCTGCATTTACCATATTAGCAAGTCTTTGACTTACAGTAGTACGAGTCAAAAGGTATTTTAAAATATCCAGAAGTTTCTGCATAACGCCCTAGCCAAGTTTAACAAATTGAAAGACGTACTAATTATGCACTCATTGTAGACCTAAGATTTCCTTGCACTGCAAAGCTGAATCGTATAGTGAAAGAGAGTGGGCAGTTGATAATTTGATTCTAATAACGGCTTCTCATTCCCACATGCCTGATCAATGATGTGAAAATTAAATATTGGATTGTAGAATGTAAAATGCTAGAAAATGTAATTACCACTTGCATATGAAAGATGTATTAGGGCTGAGTGCAAATAAGCAGTTAAGTACCCTTATGCTACAAGATAGATTGCAGATGGTTTTAGGGTTAATGCAGAGCTTCCCAAATTGTAGGGTCACAAAATCCATGTTTGAGGTTGTGACCTGGGTGGGCTCTCCATAGGTGCATCAGTATTCTGTACCTTGGCGGGGTGGAGTCAGGCAATTTTTATTTGGCCGTGATCGTGGAGTCACAGCCACAAAAAGACTGATCAAACACTGAGTTAATGGCACTGATTAAGAATCAGAATCCTATACATAATCCCCTGGATTCTATATATTATTATTATTTATTGCATTTGTATCCCACATTCCCCCACCTATTTGCAGGCTCAATGTGGCTTACATAGATTTGTTAACATTGTCATTTCAGGATATCAGATCAGATACAGTTAGTAATGTGTAGCGATGAGGAAGGGAAAAAAGACGAAGGAAGAGAGTGATTAGGGTAGTTGTAGAAGGTAAGCGTTCATAATTGAGTGGGTTGGTGAGGTGACTTAGTGAGGCTGTAGGTTCTCATTGTAGGCCTTGTTGAAGAAGAATGTCTTCAGAGATTTTCGAAAGATAGTTGTTTCGTTAATCTCTGAAGACATTCTTCTTCAACAAGGCCTACAAAGTTGTGTTCCTAAATTTGGACACTTTTCCGAGATGCACACACAATGAAATTGGATAATGAGCTCTGAATCATCAATAATTTCAATTGCCATTAAAGTTCTCCAGCCAATTTCATCATCTCCGCCGTTGTTTTTTTGCCTAGACCAGTGGTTCCCAAACCTGATCCTGAAGGCACCATGAATATTCATGAGAGAGATTTGCATGCAGAGCAGGCAGTGCATGAAAACCTCTCTCATGGTTATTCATTGTGGGTATCCCGAAAACCTGACCGCTGGGGTGCCAATTTAGAGATTTGGAGAAAAAGAGGGCACGAAGCTTGTTCTTTCGCCAGTTGAGTCAAGTGTCTTGTGCAAGGGTACAAGGAGCGTCAACCTACTGCTCTAACCATTAGGCGACTCTTCCATGCTAGGAATTGCTGGGATGGGGTTGGGGAGGGGAAAACCTTGTTGAGTTGAGTCCAACTTATTCTAGGCTTTCCTTTCAATGAGTGTTATTTATTTATTTATTACATTTGTACCCCGCGCTTTCCCACAGATAGCAGGTTCAATGCGGCTTACATAGTAAATAGAATTACAAAGTCTTTGAAGGAGAATATTACAAGTTGTAGTAAAACATAGTGATAGTGAGGTTTTGAGGATATGTGAATTGTACATGGAGAGGTAAACAAAGATAGGATGAGCAAAAGGAAAAGAGATTGGGAGGGGTAAGGAGTAGGAAGGATGGAGAGGAAAAGATTAAGGGATGAGCATAAGGCAATTGGGAGACATGCCTGCTTATAATCGAACGAGAAAAACGCCCAAGTTCCGACCTAAATCGGGAGATGGACGTTTATCTCACAAAAATGAATAACACGGTATAATCGAAAGCCAAACTTGGACGTTTTCAACTGCACTCCATCGCGGAAGCGTACAAAGTTGATGGGGGCGTGTCGGAGGCGTGGTGAAGGCGGGACTGGGGCATGGTTATCACCCGAACAGAGATGGGCGCCTTTCGTCGATAATGGAAAAAAGTATGCGTTTGTAGCTAGAATTTAGGGCACTTTTCCTGGACCCTGTTTTTTCACGAATAAGGCCCCAAAAAGTGCCCTAAATGACCAGATTACCACCAGAGGGAATCGGGGATGACCTCCCCTGACTCCCCCAGTGGTCACTAACTCCCTCCCACCACAAAAAAATGATGTTTCACAACTTTTTATTTTCACCCTCAAATGTCATACCCACCTCCCTGGCAGCAGTATGCAGGTCCCTAGAGCAGTTGTTAGGGGGTGCAGTGGACTTCAGGCAGGTGGACCCAGGCCCATCCCCCCCCTACCTGTTACAATTGTGCTGCTTAATGCTTAGTCGTCCAACCCCCCCCAAACCCACTGTACCCACATGTAGGTGCCCCCCTTCACCCCTTAGGGCTATAGTAATGGTGTAGTGTTGTGGGCAGTGGGTTTTGAGGGGGATTTAGGGGGCTCAACACACAAGGGAAGGGTGCTATGCACCTGGGAGCTCTTTTACCTTTTTTTTTTGTTTTTGTAAAAGTGCCTCCTAGGGTGCCCGGTTGGTGTCCTGGCATGTGAGGGGGACCAGTGCACTACGAATCCTGGCCCCTCCCACGAACAAATGCCTTGGATTTATTCGTTTTTGAGCCGGGCGCTTTCATTTTCCATTATCGCTGAAAAGCAAAAACACCCAGCTCACAAATTGTCGAATAAAACATGGACGTCTATTTTTTTTTCAAAAATACGGTTCGGTCTGCCCCTTCACGGACCTGTTCTCGGACATAAACGCCCATGGAGATAGACGTTTTCGTTCGATTATGCCCCTCATGGTGTAAGGTATAATAATTGTCAGGACAGGGATCATGTGGGTGGGCTTAAAAAGTTAAGTTGGGTCATTAGGGTAAGCTTTCTTGAAGAGATGGGTCTTCAACATCTTTCTGAAGGGTAGATGGTCGCTGATTGTATGGATGGATCTTGGCAGAGCGTTCCAAAGCTGGCTGCCCAAAAAGGAGAAACTGGATGCATAAGAGGTCTTGTATTTAATGCCTTTGCCGTTGGGAAGGTGTAAATTGAGGCAAGTACGAGAAGACGATGATCTGTTTCTGGTTGGGAGGTCGATGAGGTTATTCGTGTAGTGTTGGGTAGCATAATAAAACTGCTAATGAAACTTTGCTTCTTTTAATAAAATCAATTTGGCAAGTGAAGTCGAGCAACCTCTATTTTGTGTTTTTGATATCAAAGAACAGAACACTGTATTTACATTACACAGGTTTTGCAAAAACTTAAACAAAATCTAAAATCTCTTGTTTAAACATACTGTAGCCAAGTTATTGCAGGACTGGCTGAGTCAGGATTAAACTGGTTAATGTTTTGGCAGCTCACACAAATGTTTGCAGTTCAACAACAGTCATTTCACTCCACCCTCAACAAACATAAAAGATTAATGCTGGGCTCATTATCTGATTCTGATGACCACATTTGAAATGAGAAGACTATGATTTGTGTAGGGGAATTCGAACTTCTCTGCAATACCAGCAGGCTTATTTTCGAAAGAGAAAGACGCCCATATTTTGACCCAAATCGGGAGATGGGCGCCTTTCTCTCATGGGCGCCCAAATCGGTATAATCGAAAGCCGATTTTGGGCGCCTCCAACTGCAGTCTGTCGCGGTAACGGACAAAGTTGATGGGGGCGTGTCGGAGGCATGGTGAAGGCGGGACTGGGGCGTGTTTATCGGCCGAGGAGAGATGGGCGCGCTCGGCCGATAATGGAAAAAAGAAGGGCGCCAAAAGCAAGAATTTGGGTCACTTTTTCTGGACCCTTTTTTTTCACGAACAAGTCCCCAAAAAGTGCCCCAACTGCCAGGATGACCACCGGAAGGAATCAGGGATGTCCTCCCCTGACTCCCCCAGTGGTCACTAACCCCCTCCCACCCCAAAAAAACAACTTAAAAAACTTTTTTTGCCAGCCTGTTTGCTAGCCTCAAATGTCATACCCAGCTCCATCACAGCAGTTGTATGCAGGTCCCTGGAGCAGTTGTTAGTGGGTGCAGTGGACTTCAGGCAGGTGGACCCAGGCCCATCCCCCCTACCTGTTATACTTGTGCTGGTAAATGGGAGCCCTCCAAACCGCCCCCAAAACCCACTGTACCCACATCTAGGTGCCCCCTTCAGCCAAAAGTGCTATGGTAATGGTGTAGAGTTCTGGGGAGTGGGTTTTGGGGGGGATTTGGGGGGCTCAGCACCCAAAGTAAGGGAGCTATGGACTTGGGAGGTATTTTAAAATTTTTTTTAATTGTTACAAGTGCCCCCTAGTGTGCCCGGTTGGTGTCCTGGCATGTGAGGGGGACCAGTGCACTACGAATCCTGGCCCCTCCCACGACCAAATGCCTTGGATTTATTCATTTTTGAGCTGGGCGCCTTCGGTTTCCATTATTGCTGAAAACTGATACCGTCCAGCTCAAATCCGATGCATTTGCCCGGCACCAACCGTATTATCGAAACAAAAGATGGACGCCCATCTTTTTCGAAAATACGGTCTGGCCCGCCCCTTCACAGACCCTTCCTCGGAGATAGACGCCCATGGAGATGGGCGTTTGCGGTCGATTATGCCCCTCCAGGTCACATTTCCATTTGTACTGTACTGGGCCGCAGCTGCCAGCATGCATGAGTTGAACCTTCAGGGCTTATATCACTAGGATGTCTGGGCGTCCGGGCAGGTTTTGCCAGTCCGCCCGTTTGTCCGGATTTCTGGACAAACGAGTGGGCGGGCGGCGGACCTATCCTAGCCTCCCCTCCCCTTCCTTACTATCTACTGCCCTGGTGGTCTAGTGACCTCTTCGGGACAGGAAAGAGCCCTCTTTCCTGCCCGGAACGCTGCCCTTGCCCTGCATCCTCTTGCTGTGTGACGGTCTCGGGATTCAAAATGGCCGCCGAGAGCCCCGACGAGGTCACTAGAGCGCCAGGGCAGTAGATAGTAAGTAGGGGGAGGGGAGGGGAATATGTGACCCGGGGAGAAGGGGAATAGGTGACAGGGGGCGGGGCGAGAGCGAGAAAGGGCGGGGCGAGGATGCGAAAGGGACGTGGTGTGGGCGGGGCAGGGAGCGTGACATGTTTCCTCGTTTTCAGAGGACAAAATATGGCAACCCTATGCTTAGTAAACAAGGCCCTAGGTCTGCTGTGAGAGTTATACTACTAATTATTTCTGTAGCACTACTAGACGTACGCAGCATTACCTACAGGTACTTTCTCTGTCCTTAGAGGGCTCACAATCCAAGGTTTTTGGTTGTTGTTTTTTTGTACCTGGGGCAACGGACGGTTAAGTGACTTGCCCAAGGTCACAAGGAGCTGCAGTGGGAATCGAAACCCAGGTTGCCAGGAGCAAAGCCCACTGTACTAGCCATTAGGCTACCGTGTATTAGCATTGCGTATTGATGAAGCCCATGCTGGCCTGTCTTAGCCATGGCAATTTATGCTGCTAATCAGCACCACCCTCTGGTTGAATGTGGCCGAATATCAGTGCCTCGCCTGGTCAGCGTAATGTAATCAGGCAGGAGTTTCTATCTGGTTAGATCACATCGAATAGCAACCTGAATATGCACAGAGCTTTTACTAAAGCTTACGGGTCCTTTTACTAAGCCACGGCAAAAAGTGGCCTGCAGTAGTGTGGGCACATGTTTTTGGCACGTGCCAGCCGGTTTTTACTGTGTCTGGGAAAATGAGCTTATTTCCAATGGGCTGGGAAAAAGGACTACGGTAAAATCGAAGCCAGCGCGCACCTATTTACGGCCTGAGCCTTTAACACCACCCATTGATCTAGCGGTAGGGGCTCACACGCTACACGCACAGTGAACTGGTCATCGTGCGACATCTGCCGATCAACGCAGGAAATGCCCTAGGTAACTATCCAGACAAAGTTATGACAGCAAAAAGGCTGTTCTAACTTTATCCGGCTATCGGTCTAAATATTACCAGTGCCTGGATAAGTGCTGTGCCAAGGTTATCCTTCAAGATATTGAGACTTCACAGTTAACAAGTCTTAAGAGGCTTGACATTGTGTGGCACACCAGCACACACCTGAAGTCTCTTCATTTTCTGAAGTTTCCTTTATTGAATAAACACAGATAATTTACTCACAATCAGATGTTCAGAAGTGTTGCCCCAGGGCACAGAGACTCCGTAATTCTGAGAGCTGTATCAGTGGTTGGAAGTAGAAATCTGAAGAGAGGCAGCTTTATTGCAGAGGTGAGAAAATAGTTGAACAGCTAGAAATAGCTCAGAACTTGGTGAGAGGGAAGAGGGTCCCCACAACTTGTAGAAGCTGCCTGACCCCTTACAAGGTAGACTAAGTGTTAAGCCTTATAAGATTAATGTTCTTGGGGTCTGGCTGAAAGAAGTCCTGCGTGTGAAGTACTGGAAGGCTAGTGCCTCTGAGCCTGAGAGAGACTTTTTTTTTTTTAAAATGTGAAAAGCCTGTGAGGAAACAGGCCTGTTATTTCCTTATTTTTGTTTTGTACAGAGTAAAGTTTTTGCCTTTTTGATAGTACACTGCCTCTGTCTGTATTTGGTGAGGCCTCCATGCCTGGTTGTGGCCCACATTGCCTCCTCCAAAATTCAAATCTGCCACTTAGATGCATAACTTACAGAATACAGTTCCACACACCCCTGTTGCATTTACGCAACTGCAGTTACACTAGATCTATGAATGTATGACTGCATGCATGTAGGCACGACGATGCCGGGCTACGGTTATATTCTGTAATGGAATCTGGATGCCCAGATGTCACTGTAGGATAGAGTCTCACCACTTATCATCAAGGTGCCTAAAAGGAGGGGAGGCTCCCACTAATAGGATTGCCCTGTTAGTGTCTGATTCAGTAAATGGTGCCCAAATATGTGTAACAACAAACAGGAGTAACACAAGGCTTTCACAGAAACAAAATAGCACAAAAAGGGTGGAAGACAAGGGTTCCATGATAACAGTCTAAATAGAAGAGAAGTCCTCAGCTTCTAAAAAATCTTTTATTCTCCAACAATATCATGCACAGTCTTGATACACCAAATGTGTATATGATCTGACCCTACACAGGCCATGTTTCGGTGTAAAGACTTCTTCAGGGGTCTATGAACAACATAAAAAACACAAACATCAACATCAGAACCTGATAAATACGGCCCATGTAGGGTCGGGATCATATAGGGGGAGGAGTGGCCTAGTGGTTAGGGTGGTGGACTTTGGTCCTGGGGAACTGAGGAACTGAGTTCGATTCCCACTTCAGGCACAGGCAGCTCCTTGTGACTCTGGGCAAGTCACTTAACCCTCCATTGCCCACCACATTGAGCCTGCCATGAGTGGGAAAGCGTAGGGTACAAATGTAACAAAAATAAAATAAAAATATATGTATGGGGGGGGGGGGGGGAATTTTAAACATGGCGCCTAAAACATCTGCATGGATTTTTGCCTAAGCGTATTCTATAAGTAGTGCCTAGATTTAGGCGCGGTATATAGAATATGATTAGTTGATATCCCAGCACCTAAAACTACACACCTCCGTTTACACTCATGAAAACATGGCGTAAATCCCGGCATGTAGATTTAGGTACAGAGGGCCATATTTTATAACTACACACGTAAATTTTGGAACGCCCATGAAACGCCCATTTCCCCACATAACCATGCCCCTTTTTGTCTGCACGTGTTACAAGTTGGGCACGGTGCGTTACAGAATACGCTTAGCAAGTTGTGCATGTAAATTCTAATTATTCCTAATTAGCGCTCATTATTGATTGTTAAATGTTGTTATCAACGCTAATTAACTTGTTAAGCCAACTAATTTACATGCATTATTTTAGAATTGGATTTCGGCACGGATTTCTAGCCGCGCTATATAGAATCCGGGAGAGCATAATATTGTTAGAGAATTAAAGATTTTTTAGAAGCCGAGGACTTCTCTTCTTTTTAGACTGTTATCGTGAGACCCTTCCACCCTTTTTGTGCTGCCCAAATATGTGTGCCAAAACAAATCAGCACCCTATACTATTCTATAAAGGGCGATCCGGGATGAGCACTTATTATAGAATAACTAGCCGTTAAGCCCGTTAAAACGGGTGAGATTTCCAGCTACCCTCCTCGCCGCCGCTCCCTCCCCCCTCCGTGCCGGGCCTCCTGCACTGACCTGACAGCACTTCTTACCTCCGTGTGAAAGCGCTGCAGGCAGCCGCAAATCGCGGCCTTGTCCCGGGCCCGGCTCTGGGTCTCGGCGGCCCTGCTAGTCACTTAACCCTCCATTGCCCCATGTATGCCGCATTGAGTCTGCCATGAGTGGGAAAGCACGGAGTACAAATGTAACAAAAAAAAAATTGAGCTGGCCCAATGATTCGTTAATGTTTTTTTTTTTTTTTGTTACATTTGTACCCTGCGCTTTCCCACTCATGGCAGGCTCAATGCGGCATACATGGGGCAATGGAGGGTTAAGTGACTTGGCCAGAGTCACAAGGAGCTGCCTGTGCCTGAAGTGGGAAAAATCAAATACAGTGTGGAAAAGCAAATACAGTTCCTGGACTGCACCCTGGGCCCACTGAGGGCTGAGGATGCTATGGAGGCAGCAGCCAAACCCTCAGGGAGTTGGGGGAGGGGTTGAAGGAGGGGGAAAAGGCAGCTGGGGAACAGATGGAGTTTTTGCCCTCTCACAATAGTGACAATTTCCTGCCACACTTAGGATGCAACATCTGTACCAAGAATTAGTAGATAAGGTGGGGCTTCTTCTCTCTCAAACTGTAGCATCTGATTTAAACACCCCCCAACCCCCCCCCCCCCAAACAAACTATAGTATCATAGTTATTTGTTGACATACAATGAATAATGCTGCTTGTGAAGCTTAGGACAAGCTGGACTATTCATTTTGCATAAATAATGGCTACTCTGCATAATTTGCATGCCGTGCAGCTCATTATTATTTAATGTATGTTGCAATGAAAAAAAAATCCTGCATTAAGTAACTATGGGCATTCTTTTGTAACAATATGGAAAATGTCAGTGACATGTCCCACGTCGTTGCATGACTTTTTCAAGTGCAAACGAGTAGAGAAACATAAGAATGAATGATTTATCGCTTGCTGATAATAGTGCACACTCTTTCGAAAGAGTACACACTGTGCAAAGCAGGCACTCATTGTGCATATGCAAGCTTTTAGAAAAAGTGCACTCTCTTTGCACGCACCCCCTAATTCTATAAAAAGCATTACTAAATGCATGTGCAAATTTGGGCGTGAGCCCAATTTCCGCTTGCATTTTAACTGAATAACAAGCCAAATAGCGCTGGTAATTGGCATGCTAACAAGCAATTATTAGGGCCAATTGGTTTTAATTAAAATACACATGCATAAATTTAGACGCGGGATCTGTGCCTAAATGTTACACGAGTCTAAAATAGGGAGTGGGAATGGGAGGATCATTGGCGGTTTGGGGGCGTTTTGAGAATTTACAGGTGTAGTTTTTAGAATAAGGGTGCCTAATTTAAGTGTGATGATTTGCACCATGTTTCAGTTGGCGCAAATGGCCGGGCCTAAAGCTAGGCGCGATTCCCAGCCATAAGTGCTAATTCTATAAACCATGCCTAACTTTTTTTTTTGGGGGGGGGGGCAATTTTTTAGATGCCATATATTGAATCTACCCCATAGTTCACTCTTTCTCAAAAGAGTGCACACTCAGGGCCCGTTGTACAAAGCTGCAGCAAAAGGGGGCCTGCACTGGCATTGACGCATGTTTTTGTTTTATTTATAAATTTTTTCATTTACATTCATGTAATAACACAAACATATGAATTTCAGAAAACCTCTAAGGTTACAAAGTTAATGGGAAAAAAAAGAAGAAAAATGCAATAATAATCTTTGTCCACAATAAGGTGATCCAAGTACTAGGCAAATTAGTCATTTAAACTTCACACAGTGGCGTACCAAGGGGGGGGGGGGCAGTCCGCTCCGGGTGCACGCTGCTGGGGGGGTGCTGCATGCCTGTCGGCTCCACTGGTTCCCTGCTCTCTCTGCCCCGGAACAGGTTACTTCCTGTTCCGGGGCAGAGGGAGCAGGGAGCCAGCAGAGCTGACAGGCGCGCGGCTGCTCCCAGTAGCCAAGAAGGCACCCGGGGGGGGGGGGGGGGTGTTGATGCATCGGAGGGGGGATGTTGATGCACCAAAGGGGTGTTGATGCACCAGGGGGGGTCGTGCTGCACCCTGGGGGGATGGACGCCACTGCACCTGGGAGGGGGGAGTGCGCAGCGGCGATCCGCCCCGGTTGGCAGCCGACCTAGGATCGCCACTGACTTCAAATATTAATTATTAGAGTAGAAGAATGCACAGTCGAGTAGCGCATTTGCAATCGAGAATGAACACAACTTATTCTTTACCATTAATAAATTCCAATAGTTTCCCAGGTTCAAAAAAAAACATAATTAGAGGAACTCAAAAAGAGACAATACATCTACAAGGCAATTTAAGGAGGAAAGTTCCTCCTAATCTCAGGGTTATTGATTTGAACGCCAAGAACTCTTTTCTTCTTTTTTGAGTGTCCCTTGATAAGTCCGGAAATGCCTGTCCTTTGGATCCTAGGAAAAGAGCATTAATATGACGGAAATACAGTGTAAAGGTATTATTCCAATTGGCGCGTGTTTTTGACACACTCCGAGGCCCCCTTTTGCTGCAGCAGGTAAAAGGCGGGCCTTTCTTTTTTTCAGGAAATGGCCGTGTTGCAAGTGAACTACTTGCCACGCCATGTGGCCATTTTGAGTGGCGCACTTACTGCCACCCATTGAGGTGGCAGTAAGAGCTCCCACGCTAACCCGGCGGTAACCGGGCAGTGTTGCGCTGCTGGTTACACACCAGCGCTAGAAAAGGAAACATGTTTTTGTAGCGCCGGATATGATGCGTGCTGGGGGTGGGAACTACCGCCGGGCTGCTGCGGTAGCCTGGCGGTACTTCCTTTTTAGCGAGCGGTAAGCCCGCATTGGGTTTACCGCCACTTTGTAAAAGCACGCCTCAATGACTTTGCTGCCATGACAAAAAAATGGCCAACCCCCCCCCCCCACACACACACACACACCAAATAAAACGAACATTCCCAAAAATAACATATGAAACCATCAAAGTGAAAATGTTCTGGCTGCCGCCCATTCCCTATCATTAAACTGCTCTTATTAGCAAATGCCACATGTTATTGCCAATTTAACGTGTGGTAATTAATTGGCTTGTAGCATGAATTATGGCCATAACACACCTCAGTGAATTAACCCTTTTTAGGGAATGAGAAAGCTATAGAAGAGGACGGGGTGCAGGGGAGACACTGCATAGCCCAGGCTGCCATGAGTGGGAAAAGCGCGGGGTACAAATGTATCAAAAAAAATGAATCCCATATTTCCACAAAAGTACTGCACACAGCAACACATTCAGCGCTGTGCACGTGACTTTGTCACCAAAATGTTAGATGATGTTTCAACATTGCATTCTTTTAAAATATACCTTTGTGTCCTGTTTGCAACCACACCTACTGGCCACCGTCCAAGCAGGAAATCTCTCAGACTAACATGAGGACATAATTTAGGCCAACTGCCAGAAAGTGTTTTTCCCAGTTGTGCCCATGTGATAGAAAGCTTAGTATGTCTGGCCTGTATGCAGTGAGTCAGGCAGAAATGCAGCAGAGAAGCTGGGTGTCACAGCAGAGTGAGCTCTTTGCCAAATAATGATCCCCTGAGATGCTAGATTTCAGCTTGACAGCAAATCAATCGTTCCATCGAGTCCACTGCTCAGTAATGGATGCTTCTGACTCACCGTTTAATTACAAAGGCTTGAAACGTCATTTTATAGTGTCTTAGGAGGATAATGTTGAACTTGGCTCTTTTCGCTTAGGCATGGTAAATAAATCCCTCCTTGGTCTCAGACCGTTGGATCGTACTATAAATAGCCTAAAATTGGTTAGTTCAAGGGAGCTTTCTGATTGGCTCTGAGCACTTGGCAGCCTTGCAAATACATTATCCAGCTCATTTTCGAAAGAGGAGGGCGCCCGTCTTCCGACACAAATCGGGAGATGGGCGTCCTTCTCTCAGGGTCGGCCAAATCGGCATAATCGAAAGCCGATTTTGGCCGTCCTCAACTGCTTTCCGTCGCAGGGATGGCCAAAGTTCAAGGGGGAGTGTCGGCAGTGTACCGAAGGCAGGACGGGGGCGTGGTTAAGAGATGGGCGCCCTCGGCCGATAATGGAAAAAAGAAGGGCGTCCCTGACGAGCATTTGGCCGACTTTACTTGGTCCCTTTTTGTTCACGACCAAGCCTCGTAAAGATGCCCAAACTGACCAGATGACCACTGGAGGGAATCGGGGATCACCTCCCCTAACTCCCCCAGTGGTCACCAACCCCCTCCCACCCAAAAAAACTAATTAAAACATTTTTCCACCCTCTATGCCAGCCTCAAATGTCATACCCAGCTCTATCACAGCAGTATGCATGTCCCTGGAGCAGTTTTTAGTGGGTACTGCAGTGCACTTCAGGCAGGCGGAGCCAGGTCCATCCCCCCCCCCCCCCCACCTGTTACACTTGTGGAGGTAAATGGGAGCCCTCCAAAACCCACCCGAAACCCACTGTACCCACCAGGGGCCTAGCCAGATAGCCAATTTTGGGTGGGCCTGAGCCCAAGGTGGGTGGGCATGGAATTTCCTCCCCCCCCCCCAGTACCCCTCCAGTTTGCTCTTCTCTCCACCCCTCCCTGCCCACAAACCCCAAATATTAAATACTTGAGCTGGTGGGGTCCCTAAACTCTGCCAGCTGAAGATTTCCTCCTACTACTCGAGCAGCCAGCAGCACTTGCCTCAAACTGATGCTGCTGTCGGCAGGCCATGCATGCTCAGTGCTTTTGCATGTGTGAAAACTGAGCATGTGCAGAAGGGCTGGTCTTAGCGTCAGCTCAAGGCAAGTCCTGCTGGCTGACATTTGGAAGAGCGCTGGCTGCCCAAGGACAGAAAATCTTCAGCTGGCAAGGTTGGGGAATATCCATCAACCATAGCAAGAGTGTCACAATTTTGGGTGGGCCTGAGTCCAAAGTGGTACCCACATGTAGGTGCCCCCCGTTACCCTTTAAGGGCTATGGTAGTGTTGTACAGTTGTGGGTAGTGGGTTTTGGGGGGCTCATCACCCAAGGTAAGGGAGCTATGCACCTGGGATCAATTTGTCAAGTCCACTGCAGTTCCCCCTAGGGTGCCCGGTTGGTGTCCTGGCATGTGACCAGTGCACTACGAATACTGGCTCCTCCCACGACCAAATGGCTTGGATTTGGACTTTTTTGAGATGGCCGTGCTCGGTTTCCATTATAGGCGAAAACCGAGGTCGGCCATCTCTAAGGTCGACCTAAATGTTGAGATTTGGGCGTCACCGACCGTATTATCGAAACGAAAGATGGCCGCCCATCTTGTTTTGATAATACGGGATGCCCCGCCCCTTCGCCGGGCCACCCTTAAAGATGGGCGCCCAGTTCGATTATGCCCCTCTATATGATGCAGACACAGCGCAGATCTCGTTTCACTGAGTTTCCAATGTGATCCCCAAACACAAACCTTCAGATTCTATATATGACGCTCAAAATTGTGTGTGTAATTCGAGTAATGAGCACATTTGCACCGATAATTGGGTGCTAACAATCAATTATTGGCGCTCATTGGCAACAATTTGGATTCGCACGCATCTTGCTAAGAACTATTCTATAAAGATGTGCGTGCAAATCTTTTAGCGTGCAACTGAAAAGGGGGTGTGGCCATGGGTGGGTTAGGGGTGTTTACTAAAGGGCCCTTTTGCCAAGTGGCGGTAAGTCCAACGAGGGCTTACTGCACACCAATTTAGAGCTACCGTTGGCCTAACCATGGGTGTAGTTTAACAATTTCATTTGGGGGGGGCAAAGGGTGGGGCATGTCTCTCTCCTGCCTCCGCTCCCCCCACCGCCGCCTCCCCCCCTCCACCTTCCAGTGGCGCCTGGTATCACTCTCCCCCATCTTCCAGTTCCCCAAGCCATCGGCAGCCTCAGCGAAAGAAGCACGCATGCTGCTTAAGACCTGCCCCGGAGACCCTTCTCTCTCCTATAGCTTCCCGCCTGCATGGGAACAGGAAGTTGAAGGAGAAAGAAAGGCTTCCGGGGGCAGGTCTAAAGCAGCGTGCGTGCTGCTTTCTCACAGAGGCTGCCTGCGGCTCGGAGATTGAAGGATGGGGTGGCAACTCGTTTGGGGAGGCAGTGCCCCCCTCGCCCCCACAAACTATGCCCATGGACCCAACGCTAGCACCGG
The DNA here is from genome assembly GCF_901765095.1 of Microcaecilia unicolor. Taxonomy (NCBI): domain Eukaryota; kingdom Metazoa; phylum Chordata; class Amphibia; order Gymnophiona; family Siphonopidae; genus Microcaecilia; species Microcaecilia unicolor. The sequence goes on from NC_044039.1 coordinate 21,212,883, forward strand.
AGGTAGTTCCAGCCCCACTGTGCATCATTTTCCACCCTGGGGAAAATAGGGCTTGATTTTTTTAGCCCGGTAGCCCTTATCTCCATCTCAGTGGGTGGTGGTAAATGCTCCCCCTCACATGGCCGCATGGTGAGAGCAATCTTACCGTATGGCTATGGTTATTTTCAGCCATGCAGGGCCCTTTATACCACAGTTTAGTAAAAGGGCTCCTAAAGATGCACGCAGTATTACAGAATTCAGGGGATCAGCGCCTAATTTACACACGAGGAAATACACCATATTCCAGTCGATATAAATCCTCACACCCATAGTTGAGTGAGGATCCCAACGCTGTGCGCTATTCTATAAGCAGCGCCTAACTTGGAGCACGCATTATTTTGGCGCCCAAATTTGGTCACACCATTTACTGAGTCTAGTCCAAATTGTCCGACATGTTTGGCGCTGATTCTTTTGAAACTCAGATTTATTATATGAGGAAATCATTTTGATCCGGATTGAGATCATTTATGTTACAATTTTGTGCCTTGTCGGGTGCTTGCTTAGGTTAGAGAAGAAAGCAGTTCAAATACTTGGCATTTTTTTAAAGATACACCTGCTTTTTCTCTCTCTCCACTTCAACCTCCCTTCTCCCTTTCGTTTTGCACCTGCTACTTGTATGGGCAGCCAAGGTTGAGGGGCAAAGAGCAGGTGCAAAATAAGGATAGGATGTAGCAGCTCTTTGGAAAAGGAAAACAATGCAGATCAGGGGCAGTGAAGGTCATTGGGCCCCTACTGGCCGCTGCCCACCTCCCTTCCACACACTACAGCCCCCCTACTGCTGCAACTGCCACCCCCTCCCACACACTACAGTCCCCTGAGCCTCGGTGGGCTCTTCCTGGTCCTACCTTGAAGGTCCCTGGTGGTCTTGTGGCTTCTTTCTTGCCCACTACCGCTATTCTGCCCGGCATCACCATGTTTTCAAAATGGGTGCTGAGACTTCCTGCAGTAGTCTCTCGGGTCTCGACAGTCTTGCAAGACCACCGTAGGGAGTCCTCCCGGCAGCCATTTTTAAAACATGGCGGCACCATGCAGAATAACAATGGTGGTCAGAAAAGAGTGCTGTTCTTTCCAGCCCCCAGAGAGACCACTAGACTACCAGGGCCCTTGCAAGGTAGGACCGAGAAGGGCCCACTGAGGTTTGGGAGACTGGGAGGGGGGCGGCAGCAGCACCTGTAAGCACATGAACACACTTGACTGGTCCTGTTACTATGCACTCACCTGACTGGCACGCCATTTATGGCATTGAACTGCCCAGTTCACCCAGTGTTCTTTCCCGAAAGATTGTTGCCAAACCTTGAGATTAATTTGATTGGATTTGATTTAATAACGATATACTGCTTAATACGGCAAGGTTTAAAGTGATTTACAAAACTAAGGGCCCCTTTTACTAAGCAGGAAGTACCGCCGGGCTACCGCAGCAGCCTGGTGGTACTTCCCACCCCTAGCACGCCATCATATCTGGAGTGTCCGGCGGTAATTGGGCAGTGCCACTTGCTGCCCGGTTACCGCAGGGTTAGCATGGGAGCCCCTAACGCCACCTCAATGAGTGGCGGTAAGGGCTCCCCCTGAAATGGCCATGCAGCAAGTGCTTTACTTGCCGCACGACCATTTCCTGCAGGAAAGAGAGACTTCCCTTTTGCTGTGGTAAAAGGGGGCTTTGGCGCATGTGAAAAACACACGCCGACACCAGCACAGGCCCCCGTTTGCCGCAGCTTGGCCCTCAATTGTCAAAAAAATACAATAACGTAATATCCAAAAAGACAGTGTATAAAAATACAAAAATATAATATAAATGAACAATATAATAAAAATTTGATTTAAACATTATAGTACATTATTTCCCTTGCATTCTGAAAGACTGCTAAAAGTGCTTTGAAAAAGCCAGGTCTTTAAGGCTTTACGAAAACCAATATAACTGAGTCCCAAGATCAATATTTGTGATGGTTCATAACTGCTAAGATAGGGAGGAACTAAGAAATGGAGTCTTCCCTATCTGAGCTACGGGGACCTTCTCCGCAGTGCTCAGGGGATCTTCCGTCTCCCTACACCGAACAGATATCAGAAGTGGTATTAGCCTACTTCTTCATGGTGCATCCTGGGAACTACATCTTCACCTGCTTTCTCCTTTCCAAATCCTCACCATCACTTCACCCTTCATGTTTCCATCTCTTCTCCTCTAATCCTTTCCTATTTTTTTAACCTGGTGTTTCTCATCCCACGTTTTCTTGTTTGAGGCTTTCAGCACCTCCCCTGTTGTTTTTTTTTTATTCCCCACCCTAACTGTTATTACAGGGTAATGCGCCTCCCTAGAAGTTTGTCTGGCTCTCCAGGAACTGTTGAGATTATCATGAGACATAGAGTTTATTCAGAGACTTTTCTTACGAATTTGTTTGCAGATGGAGAACTCATTGGAATTTGAGATGAATCCCTTATTGCATGCCCAAAGCAAGTCACTCCATGAAATACACAAGTTGCTTAGCCTTGGCCAAGAGGCATAGAGAGATTTTTCTGTTTCCAAAGGACGATGTCTGCCAGACTAGGTGAAGATAAATATTGTAATGAATACAGTGCAGATCCTTCTTTATTTCTGTGCCATGAATGACAGTGTTGTATTATCAGGTCAAGTCTTACATCAACAATACCAGGTAAATTCTTCAAGATATCATCTTGCCTGTGTTGAGTTCCATTCTCCTATTATTGTTCCTTTACTTCTGTCATATCCAGGTTCAGCATAGACCATGGGAGACAGCCTGGCTATCTCCTGCAGTCTGAATTCCGGGGCTTAAATATTTAAAATCAAAATTTTTTATACCTTTGTTGTCCGACCATTTTGTTTTTCATGTGGATTGGTCCTTCCAGCCCCTACATCACACCCAACCCCCATCTCCCATCTTCCCCTTGTCAGACCCCAGCCCCTTTTCTCAGGCCTAGCAGTAGATCCCGTCACCCATCCCATTGCCATCCCCCAGTCTGAGAACTCCCTGCTCTTGCCCTAGTATTATCCCCCTTCTGGCATCTGACCCCTGCGTCAGTCCATTCATATCCCCAGCCTTGTTATCAGCCCTCAGCCACCTTCTCCTAGTCCCTAAATCAGGTCCATTTCCAAACTCTAGCCCCCTTCTCCCACTTGACAGAAGTGGGAGGGGGCTGAAAAAGGGGGAGGGGCATCTGCCCCCTGCTCAGCTCCCAGCTCTAGCTCCCATTCTCTCACCTGCCCTTCCCGAATCGGCACCCAGCTCCAGCCACAGTTCTCCACCTTCCCTCAGTTCCATCCCCCCTCTTCTCTCACCTGCCCCCTGCATCAGCCCCAGCTCCATCCCCCTTCTTTTACCTGCCCTCTGCATCAACCCCCCAGCTCCCCTTCCCTTACCAGCCCTCCACATTAGCACTCTTCTTTCAGCTGCCCCCCCCCGTATCAACCCCCAGCTCCACAGTCCAACTCCAGCCCCCTTCTCTTTCTTGACCCCATGTCAAGCTCCAGCTGTAGCCCTCCTTCTCACACCTGTCCCCTGTTTCTGTCCTTGCATCAGTGCGTTTCCGAATCCAAGTCCCTCTTCCCCCCCTCCCCAGTATCATATTTGACAGTAACCCCTCTTCTTCCACCTACCCTGCAGTTAAGAATCATTTGTAGAGCCACAGGGCAAAACATATACCCAATCTTTAAAACTCAACACCAGTCCATATATTCAGGGATTGTCAATACTCAAAAAATACCAATATTTAGACCTCAGCAGTGACTTTTTGCACACAAGGCATCGGCCTGTGACTCACTGGACTCATCATTGGAATATGTCATTTTTATCCTATGACTCTCACAACTTTTTTTCTACAATTTTAAAATATATAATAACAAGCCCTTTGCTTTATTTATGCTGATTAGCTAAGTAATCTGAGTGGGTTTGCATAAATAAGGCAAAGGGCTTGTTATTATATATTTTAAAATTGTAGAAAAAAAGTTGTGAGAGTCATAGGATAAAAATGACATATTCCAATGATGAGTCCAGTGAGTCACAGGCCGATGCCTTGTGTGCAAAAAGTCACTGCTGAGGTCTAAATATTGATATTTTTTGACTATTGACAATCTCTGAATATATGGACTGGCCTTGGTTTTGTTCCATTATAGCTGTAAAACGTCCAAGTGTTAGGCACGTCCGAATCCTGCCTTCAAAACGCCCCCAACATGCCCCCTTGTGATCTGGACACACTGCAGACAAATTGCATAGATAAACGTCTGAAAAATAGGTTTCGAAAATACTGATTCGGACGTTTTCAGAAGAAAAACACCCAAATTGGGCTTTTTGACACTTGTTGGAAGTTTTTCTCTTTCGAAAATGAGCTCCATAGGATAACCCCTGACTTCACCCCCAGAACGCCCTAAAATAGCCAGGTATCACTTAGGTGCTAACCCCTGGATTCTATATTTATTTATTTATCTCAAAAAAGATATAAAGGAATTGGAGAAGGTGCAGAGAAGGGCGATGAAAATGATAAAAGGGATGGAACGACTTCCCTATGAGGAAAGGCTGAGAAGGTTAGGGCTCTTCAGCTTGGAGAAAAGGCAGCTGAGGGGTGATATGATAGAAGTCTACAAGATAATGAGCGGAGTAGAGCGGACAGATGTGAAGCGTTTGTTTACACTTTCAAACAACAATAGAACCAGGGGACTCAAGATGAAGCTAGAATATGGTAGATTTAAAACAAATAGGAGAAAGTTTTTCTTTACTCAGCGTGTAGTTGGACTCTGGAACTCGTTGCCGGAGAATGTAGTGACAGCAGCTGGCCTTATGGAATTTAAAGGGGGTTTGGACAGATTCCTGAGGGAAACGTCCATTGAACATTATTAATTTTTGTTGGGGGGGGGGGGGGGGGGTTGCCAGGTTTTTGAAGCCTGGATTGGCCACTGTTGGAGACAGGATGCTGGGCTTGATGGACCCTTGGTCTTTTTCCAGTATGGCAGTGCTTATGTTCTTATTTGGATTTTGCTCACACCTTTTTCAGTAGTAGCTCAAGGTGAGTTACATTCAGGTACTCTGGATATTTCTCTGTCCCAAGAGGGCTCACAATGGAGGGTTAAGTGACTTGCCCAAGATCACAAGGAGCAGCAGTGGGATTTGAACCGGCCACCTCTGGATTGCAAGACTGGTGCTCTAACCACTAGGCCACACCTCCTTCACTCCAGAATCTTGCTATTCTTTGGGGTTCTACATGGAATGTCGCTACTCTTTGAGATTCTGCATGGAATCTTGTCACTCTTTAAGATTCCAGAATCTTATTTATTTAGATTTTGCTCAAACCTTTTTCAGTAGTAGCTCAAGGTGAGTTATGTACATTCAGGTACACTGGATATTTCTCTGTCCCCAAGGAGGGCTCACAATCTAAGTTTGTCCCTGAGGCAATGGAGGGTTAAGTGACTTGCCCAAGATCACAAGGAGCAGCAGTGGGATTTGAACCGGCCACCTCTGGATTGCATGACTGCTGCTCTAACCACTAGGCCACTCCTCCATATAGCATGCCTAGAGATCTGTGCCAAAATCGGTGCCAATTCTGTAACAAAGTGCGCAACTTAACAAGCTTGACAAGCTAATCAGTGACAAGCAATAATGAGCACTAATTGGCACCGATTAGAATTTAGGCGCACAAGTCTCGAAGCGTATTCTGTAACGATGTGCGCTGAACTTCTAAAGTACGCAGGCAAAAAGAGGCGTAATTATGGGCAGGGAAATGGGCATTTTGTGGACATTCTGAAATTTACGCACATAGTTATAGACTCTGGTCCAGTGCGCCTAAATCTACACACAGGGATTTACGCCAGGTTTTCATTGGTGTAAATGGATGCGCATAGATTTCGGAGCTGAAATATCAACTAATGGGCTCATTTTTGAAAGAGAAGGACGTCCATCTTTCGACATAAATCGGAAGATGGACGTCCTTCTCCCAGGGACGTCCAAATCGGTATAATCGAAACCCGATTTAGAACGTCTCCAACTGCACTCCGTCGCAAGGACGGCCAAAGTTCAAGGGGGAGTGTCGGAGGCGTAGCGAAGGTGAGACTTGGGTGTGCCTAACACTTGGACATCCTTGACACATAATTGAAAAAAACAAGGACGTCCCTGACGAACACTTGGACATTTTCACCCGGACATGTTTTTCTTACGCCTAAGGCACAAAAAGGTGCCCGAAATGACCAGATGACCACCGGAGAGCATTGGGGATGACCTCCCCTTACTCCCCCAGTGGTCACTAACCCCCTCCCATACTCAAAAAACGTGTTTAAAAATATTTTGTGCCAGCCTCTATGCCAGCCTCAGATATCATACTCAGGTCCCTGGAGCAGATTTAATGGGTACTGCAGTGCACTTCAGATAGGTGGACCCAGGCCCATACCCCCCCCTAACTGTTACATTTGTGGAGGAAACAATGAGTCCTTCAAAACCCACCACAAGCCCACTGTACCCACATCTAGGCGCTCCCTTCACCTGTAAGGGCTATGGTAGTGGTGTACAGTTGTGGGTAGTGGGTTTTGGGGGGCTCAAGCACACAAGGTAAGGGAGCTATGTACCTGGGAGCAATTTATGAAGTCCACTGCAGTGCCCCCTAGGGTGTCCGGTTGGTGTCCTGGCATGTCAAGGGGACCAGTGCACTACAAATGCTGGCTCCTCCAATGCCCAAATTGCTTGCATTAGGACGTTTTTGACATGGACGTCTTTGGTTTCGAAAATCACCAAAAGTCAGAAACATCTATGTCTAGGGACGTCCAAATCTAGGGACGTCCAAATTTAAGGATTTGGATGTCCCTGATGGTATCTTCAAAATGAAAGATGGACGTCCATCTTGTTTCGAAAATATGGGTTTCCCCACCCCTGTATTTCGCCTTTTTGCAAGGACGTCCAAACTGCAACTTGGATGTCCCTTTTGAAAATGCCACTCCATGCGTATTCTATAATCAGCGCCTAAATCTAGGTGTCGATTATAGAATATGCTTAGTCAGCACTGATTTCAGCGCTTTTTTTTAGGCACCATACATAGAATCTCCCCCTAACTGGTTAAGTGCTGCTGAAAATTAGTGCATAGACCCGAACAAGTGATTCAGCCGGTCAGCAGCCGTTTTGAATATCAACAAGTTTATGTTTTGCTCTGGAGAATGGTAATGCAAATTATACGAGGCAAAAATTAGCATTTCCACTTTCAGATTCAACTTGTGAACAGACCTGTGTCTTCTAAACACAGCACATAGAAACTACTCTATTTCTCCATAGTTTGCCAGAAAGAAAAGAGTGGAAAGTAAATTGCAAGGAACAATTCAGAAGAGAAAGTAAACAGCTTATCTGACATGGTAGTTAAATCTGGCATTTCCATCTGGGAAAAGAAGAAACTAAGGAGTCCTTTTACTAAGGTGCACTGAAAAATGGCCTTCGCTAGTGTAGTCATGTGTATTGGATGCACGCAGATCCATTTTTCAGCGTGCCTGTAGAAAAGGCCGTTTGGGGGGGGGGGACTGAAAATGGATGTGCAGGAAAATAAAAATTGGCAAGTGTCCATTTTGGGTCTGAGACCTTACTGCCACCCATTGACTTTGCAGTAAGGTCTCATGCGTTAACCAGGTGGTAAGTGTCAGCATGCATACACTGCCGATTGCCGCCGCGCATTAGAAAATAAAAAATATTTTCCGGCGCATGTATCAGACGCACATAAAAAATGAAATTACAGCCCAGGCCACGCAGCAGCCGGGCGGTAGTTTCGAATTGGCACGTGTTGGACGCGCATAGGCGCCTACGTGGCTTAGTGAAAGGGCCTCTAAGGCACTAGTCATCTAGATTTTCAGAAGGCGTTTGATAAGGTCCCTCGTGAAAGAGTACAGAGGAAATTAGAGGGACACGGTATCGGAGTGTCTTACTGTGGATTAAAAACTGGTTGAAAGATAGGAAACAGAGAGTAGGATTAAAAGGTCAATATTCGCAATGGAGAAGAGTAGTTAGTGGGGTCCCTCAGGGATCGGTTCTGGGACCTCTGCTTTTTAACATATTCATAAATGACCTAGAGATGGGGGTAACTAGTGAGGTAATCAAATTTGCCGATGACACAAAGTTATTCGAAGTAGTCAAATCGCGGGAAGATTGTGAAAAACTATAAGAGGACCTTACGAGACTGGGCGTCTAAATGGCAGATGACGTTTAATGTGAACAAGTGCAAAATGATGCATGTGGGAAAGAGGAACCCAAACTATAACTACGTCATGCAAGGTTCAGCGTTGGGAGTCACGGACCGAGAAAGGGATCTAGGTGTCGTCGTAGTTGATACGTTGAAATCTTCTGCTCAATGTGCTGCTGCGGCTAGTAAAGCAAATAGAATGTTGGGTATCATTAGGAAAGCGATGGAAAACAAAAATAAGGATATTATTCTGCCGTTATATCGCTCCATGGTGCGACTGCACCTCAAGTATTGTGTTCAATTCTGGTCGCCGCACCTCAAAAAAGACATAGTGGAATTGGAAAAGGTGCAGAGAAGGGCGACAAAGATGATACAGGGGATGGGACGACTTCCCTATCAGGATAGGCTGAAGAGGCTGGGGCTTTTCACACTGGAGAAAAGGCGGCTGAGGGGAGATAGAGTTCTATAAGAAAATGAGTGGAATGGAACGGGTCGATGTGGAGCGTCTGTTTACGCTTTCCAAAAATACTAGGACAAGGGGGCATGCGATGAAGCTGCAGTGTGGTAAATTTAAAACGAATCAGAGGAAATTTTTCTTCACTCAATGAGTAGTTAAACTGTGGAATTCACTGCCCGAAAAGGTGGTTAAGGCGGTTAACTAGCGGACTTCAAAAAAGGGTTGGATGGCTTCCTGGAGGAAAAAACCATAGAATGTTATTGAATGGACGAGGGAATAATACAATATTTCTAGGATGGGCGGGACAAATAGCTTGTTCTTTTGGCTGCTGTCGGTGACAGGGTGCTGGGCTCGATGGACCCTTGGTCTATCCCATCATGGCAATGCTTATGTACTTATGACTTCATCTTCATTATATCTGATTGCCAAACTTGGCTCATAACTGTGAAACCAAAAACCTGTACTCACTGTTCAACTCAAATCTTCACACACAAAGATTATTTTGTTCTGAAAATTAGCTAATGGAGCAAGACGCAAAGACATATATAGCGATGGCATACTGCCTTTTTGTGTTAGGAAAATCATTGTCATTTTCCAGGTAAACAAGAGAGTTGCATTCGCGTGTTTTGACTCAGTTTGAGGTGTTGGTAGAGAATGCTCTTTAACATCAACTTGTAATGGAAAATGCTGCTACAGCATAACACAGGTATATCTGTAGCTTATTTCCATAAGTAGGTGTTTATCTTTCACATATACCAGGTTCTCTTTTCAGCTTCTTCCTTGTTTATCTCTTTAGAAAAGATGTGTAGGTGAACACGTAGAGGAGTCGTTAAAATCCCACTTATGCTTCATGTGACCTTTGGCAAGTACTACTACTACTTAACATTTCTAAAGCGCTACTAGGGTTACGCAGCGCTGTACAATTTAACAAAGAAGGATATTCCCTGCACAAAGGAGCTTACAATCTAAAGGACGAAATGTCAAGTTGGGGCAGACTAGATTCCCTGAGTAGAGGTATAGTGGTTATGTGCCGAATGCGACATTGAAGAGGTGGGCTTTGAGTAAGGATTTGAAGATGGGGAGGGAGGGGGCTTGGCGTATGTGCTCAGGGAGTTTATTCCACGCATAGGGTGAGGCGAGGCAGAAAGGGCGGAGCCTGGAGTTGGTGGTGGTGGAGAAGAGTACTGAGAGGAGGGATTTGACCTGTGAGCGGAGGTTTCGGGTAGGGACGTAAGGAGAGATGAGGGTAGAGAGGTAATGAGGGGCTGCAGATCGAGTGCATTTGTAAGTTAGTAGGAGAAGCTTGAACTGTATGCGGTACCTGATCGGAAGCCAGTGAAGTGACTTGAGGAGAGGGGTGATATGGGCATATCGGTCCAGACGGAAGATGAGACGTGCAGCAGAGTTCTGAACGGATTGAAGGGGGGATAGGTGGCCTTTGGCAAGTCATGTCAACTTGCATTTCTCAGGGATGGGAAATACAAAGGGCATCCAAATGTAAATCCGGTGAGCTACAACTGAAAAGGTGTGAGAGCCGAACCCAATTAATAAAAGTTAGCAAGCAATTCGTAAGGAAAACCATTTTAATGGACTAACTTAAGACATTTCTGTTTAGCATTTAGGGATGGGGAGCCAAAAAATTTTCATTTTCTGTTGTCTCCAGTGTCATTCCAGGAATGTTCATTTTCCCCCTGATTCTGTAAAGGTCGCCAAAAATTGCATGCGCAAATTTAAGCACGATCCCAATTCGCATGTGCAATTTAATTGAATAAAAAGCCAATTAGTACCAAGCAGTGGCATAGCTACGGGGGCCTTGGGGGCCTGGGCCCCCCCAAATTGGATCCGGAGCCCTTGGTTTGGTTGGCGGGGGTCCCCAACCCCCATCAGCTGAAGCCTTTCTCCAGCACTGTTCTCTGCGCATTACCTGCCCTGCTTCCTCTCACATCATGTGCATGCTTGGCTTTAGTGTATCCTGCTTCCAACAATAGCCAATCCAGGTCACTACTGGAAGCAGGATACTGGGCTAGATGGACCATTGGTCTGACCCAGTATGGCTATTCTTGTGTTTTAGCACAAGGAGGAAAAGCCTAACTCAAAATATAAAATATATATTTCACACAGAGAATAGTAAAGTTGATTGCAGGACCCATGGCAGCATGGTTTCACTCAGTGGCATAGCCAGACAGCCAGTTTTGGATGGGCCTGAGCCCAAAGTAGGTGTGCACAAAATTTTCTCTGCTTTGTTTTGAGTGAACTGAAATGATGGCTGCACGGGGGAGGGGGGGTAGAAAGTGGAAACAGATTACAAATTGGCTTCTTTACCTTGCTTTCAGTGGACTAGATAGGTTCACTTCCACTCTGGACTTGGGCAGCGCTTTCTCCGTTCTCCATCCCCTCCCGAGTTTTGCATTTCTCCTTCTCTTCTGCCTGCTCTCCCCGTCCGCGTGGTCTGGTCATTTTTACTGCCCTGAAGCGCCGTTCTCCCTCCAGCACCGGCGATTCCCATAGTCAGCCTTCTGCCGGCGTGCGTCGTCGGGGCCTCTCCTCAGGCGCGCGTCCCACCTTTGCGGAAAACGGGAAGTTGCAGAGTAGGCGGGACACGCCTAAGGAGAGGCCCCGACGACGCACGCTGGCAGTAGGCTGGCTATGGGAATCGCCAGTGCTGGAGGGAGAACGGTGCTTCAGGGCAGTAAAAGTGAGCAGACGACGGGGAGAGTGGGCAGAAGAGGCAGGAAAAGATTGGAGCCTCGCTTGGGAGAACTACGCCACTGATTGGGTTGTGGCTAGTTAGGGTAGGCGGGCCTGGAGCAAAAGTGGCTGGGCCCGTCCAGGCCCGCCCGTGGCTACGCCCCTGGTTTCACTAGAGGCAGGTCTTGTCAGACAATCTGATTATTGCTTGACTGGGTGACCAGAGGGTTGGATTGCGGGAGAGAGCTAGATGTGGTGTATTTAGATTTTAGCAACACCTTTGACACATCTCCACATAGATGACTAATAAATAAACACTGCTTTGGTAACCCTAAAGTGGCTGGGCTTGGAACTGGTTGAGTGGAAGGTGACAGACAGTAGAGATAATGGAGTTCACTCTTCCTCTGAGTGAATCATGTTCTCTATCTCCTACCTCCAGTGGCGTTCCTAGGGGGGCTGACACCCGGGGCGGATCGCCGATGCGCCCCGCCCCCCCGGAACAGTGCGACGCCCCCCCCCCGCGAAAGAACCCCCGATCCCCCGGCGAAAGAACCCCCCACCGGGTGCACGCCGCTGGGAGGGGGGTGCCGCACGCCTGCCGGCTCTTCGTTTTCATGCTCCCTCTGCCCCGGAACAGGAAGTAACCTGTTCCAGGGCAAAGGGAGCATGAAAACGAAGAGCCGACAGGCGCGCAGCACCCCCCCAGCGGCGTGCACCCGGGGCGGACCGTCTCCACCGCCCCCCCCCCCCCCCTGGTACGCCACTGCCTACCTCTAACATTTACTGAATGTTTATCTACTGGCTCCGTGTTCCCTTTGTGCCTCATGGCTCCTTAGAAGCCAGATATATAATTGATGAAAGCTGTAGTATGTGATAATATTTAACCATCTCTCTGACCTCATGTGCAACTTTCTTTAAATCAGTCACCTTACTTTCTTTCTAACTCTTCTTACTCTCTTAACCTATCTATATGTTCCATCTTTGCTTTACCCTTTAGTATCAATTAAAATGTTCTACTACATATTGTGTTGACATTGTAAGTAGTAAACCATGTCATACCTTGTATTGTTATTTGAATATTTTTTACTGCTCTAATTGCCTATTGCTCTTGTTTGATCTATTCTTACTGTACACCGCCTTGAGTGAATTCCTTCAAAAAGGTGGTAAATAAATCCTAATAAATAAATATACAATAAAATAAAATAAATAAATGACAGGAAATAGGCTAAGAATGTATCTTATTTTTAGGGAACAAGATGATTTGATTGAAACTGGATGTGGCCCACAATGGCATTCAGGGAGCAGCTGCATTTTCTGGTGCAAGGATGCTTTGCTCATTATCCTTGAACTGCTCTTTGTGGGTCCTTAAAGAACAGCATGCAAACAGCTGTCTAATCTCACCGTTTGAAGCCTGCCACACACCTACCCTTAGTCACATCCTGTGTTTATGTTCACTTCAGTTATTGCCTTTTGCCTTACTTAGGGGTCCTTTTACTAAGCTGTGTAAGCGTCTACGCGTGCCCAACGCGCGCTAAAATGGAGTTACCGCCTGACTACCAAGTGGCTCTTGCGATAATTTCATTTTTGGATCACGTCCGCTACACGCGTCTGAAAAATATTTTTTTATTTTCTGGCGCGCATAACGGACATGCGCCAAGTGGCATTTGGCATGCCTAGGTGATCACCACATAAGACATAAGCATCGCCACACTGGGACAGACCAAAGGTCCATCTAGCCCAGCACCCTGTCTCCGACAGTGGCCAATCCAGGTCACAATCACCCGACAAGATCCACGGAGCAAAGCATTTTGTACTGCTTGTCCCAGGAAGAGTGGATTTTTCCCTACATCCATTTAATAACATTCTATGGCCTTTTCCTTCAGGAAGCCGTCCAAACCTTTCTTAAACTCTGCTAAGCTAACTGCCTTAACCACATTCTCCGGCAACGAATTCCAGAGTCGAATTATGCGCTGAGTAAAGAAAAATTTACCGTGTGAGTCTTTACTGCTAGGTCAACGGCTGGCGGTAAGGTCTCAGACCCAAAATGGACGCGCGTCAATTTTCATTTTGCCGCACGTCCATTTTCGGCAAAAAAAACCCCAGGCCTTTTTTTACAGGCGCCCTAAAAAATGGATCGGCGCACGCCCAAAACCCAAGCCTGCAGTACCGCAAGCCGTTTTTCAGCGCACCTTTGTAAAAGGACCCCTTAACCATAAATGAATCCTGCTTCAGTTTCTAAATATGACTTTAAGAGTCGATTCAGGTTTCTTCTAGTAATGGGTGGCAACGCTTCTCCTTCTTGAAGGGGAAGAAACAATTTTGTTGATTAAAGTGCTTGCCCTAAATATATAACATTTATACATTCATCCTACTCTCAGACCACAAGCTACATCTGCAAAACTTTTCCTACTGTCGAAATTGGTAGTGTGGTTAGGAGCTGAGGGGGATGCTGGTTTGTCGTGGGTGGGAGGTGAAGATTTGTAATGAGATGGAACTTTAAAACCCGGGTGGGAGGGAGATGTGGAATTATTCTTGCAGTCAGAATGAGAGGGGGGCTGTTTCTCATGTCATGCAGGCAGGTATGTTATTTATTGGGTGGGAGGGATGAGCCTTGTTTTGCTGTTGAGTAAGAGAGAAAGTGTTTTTAGGTGCAAAATACCGTATTTTAATGACAGATTGCTGAAGAAGAAAAGGTGTGAATTGACTGAGGAGAGTCAAAGTTAAAATCTGCGTCTGATGTCAGCTAATGGAATGAAAATTCATGGTTTGTTTGGAATAAATAAATGTGCGGTATTGTTAAATGTTTTGTAATGAATCAGTTTATATTACTAGACTGTTATTTTGCATTTCTTTTCTAATCCTGAGTTGATAAAAATCACAAATAGCAGACCGTAACTCTTAAAGTAAATGCAATCGCTAGAAAAATGTTTGATACTAAAATCATATAACAATATGCCTTGAGCACAGAAACTTTGTACTGATCACATAGTTTGACTTGATTTCTTTTTCTTCCGTATGGCAGGATCCTTCACGGGTACATGAGAACATCAAAACAGCCATACTGGGTCAGACCAATGGTCCATCTAGCCCTGTATTCTGCTTTCAACAGTGGCCAATTTTTATTTTATTTATTTATTTTTTGTTACATTTGTACCCCACGCTTTCCCACTCATGGCAGGCTCAATGCGGCGGGCAATGGAGGGTTAAGTGACTTGCCCAGAGTCACAAGGAGCTGCCTGTGCCGGGAATCGAACTCAGTTCCTCAGGACCAAAGTCCACCACCCTAACCACCAGTCACAAGTACCTGACAGAATCCCAAACAGTAGCAAGATTCATGCTACCGATCCCAGGGACAATAAGTGCCTTTCCCCAAGTCTATCTCAATAGCAGACTATGGACTTTTCCTCCAGGAACTTGTCCAAACCTTTTTAAACCCAACAGTGCAGGGAGCGGTTGCGCAGGTAGTGGCTCCTAAAACACAGGCACATGACTGGCCATCAGGGTTGGGGGGGGCTGAGGCTGGAATGGGGGGGGACTGGGCCCCCAAGGCCCCCCATTGCTATGCCACAGCCTCACAGTCTTGATGCAGAAAGCAGGGCCAGCATTAGGGAGGGGGGGCAAACAGGGTAGCTGCCCTGGGCTCCACAGGTCCAGGGGTCCCACAGTCCAGGCATCTCTTCCCCCTCTCCCCACCACAGTCTGTTTCCTCCTTCCTTCCCAATCTTCTTAAAAAACTTATTTCCCTTCTCAGAGGGGCTCCAGCCATTCTCACAAGCTGCCTGTGGATGCCCTGAATCTTTCCCTCTCTGCCAGGATCTGCCCCCACCCATCTGATACAATTTTATGTTCCTGCCTGGGCGGGATCACGGCAGAGAGGGAAAGTTTCGGGACAGCTGGAGGCAATTTGTGAGGATGTCTGCCCTACCAGGGCACCTCTGAGAAGGGAAATCAAAATTTTAAGCAAGACTGCAAGGTGAGGGGAAGGGAGGGACATGGACTGTGGTGGGGAGAAGGAGAAGCGATATCTGGACCACGGAGTAGTTATGTAGGTGGGGAGATCAGGGGGGATCAGAGATCGGGGCCCCTTCCTTAATTTCTGCCCTGGGCCCCACCATATCTAAAACCGGCCCCAGCAGAAAGAAAATGTCTGATGGGCAGGGTCTGTTGCAGAAAGACCAGCTAACCCACTCTCAACCAAGTCTCTGTCAGAAAACAGGAGGCTTAAGTCTTCAAATCTTTCAGGTAATCTAGACTGCTCCAATTTGACTACCCCTACTTGACTGACTGTACATATGTCCTTTAGATTGTAAGCTCTTTGAGCAGGGACTGTCCTTCTATGTTAAATTGTACAGTGCTGTGTAACCCTAGTAGCAACAGGGCAGTTGAGGACGTCCAAAATTTGGATGTTTCCGTGACGGGGCAGTTGAGGACGTCCAAAATTTGGACGTTTCTGCAATGGGCAGTTAAGGACGTCCAAAATTGGATGTTTCTATGAGAAAGACGTCTTTCTCATAGAAACATCCAATTTTGGACGTCCTTAACTGCTCCCCCCCCCCATCACGGAAACGTCCAAATTTTGGACGTCCGCAACTGCCCTCGCTGGCAGGTTTGCTGTAGGGGGGAATGGGGGCCTGCCAGCATGCAAATGCATGCTGGACAGGGCTCACCATTCCTCCCCAATGATCTGCAAACCCTAACGCCAGCTCGGAGCTGGCATAGGGTTTGTTGCGGCCAGCGACCCAATCTTTGGCGCGCTGGTCGCTGATCATTGGGGATGAATGTTAAGCGCTGATTAGCATGTATTTGCAAGCTACTTGCGCTAAGAGCCCTCGAGCGCGTTGTTTCACGCGCTCAAAGGCTCTGATCATGGGGCGGGAGCAAACGCCGGCGCTAGTATGGCGCTAACAGCCTTTAGCGCCAGCATTTGCTTTTGATCATCTGCCTGTCAGCCCTTTGTGCTTTTCTCCTCAAAGGGCTCTTTTTAGTAAGCCACAGTAGTGATAACCACATGGCCAATATGACGAAGCCCATTAGTAAAAGGAGCCCAAACTCTTTGAAATTTATTTATTAATCTGATACCTTTTCAGTAGTATCCTTTGAAGACATTTACCATATATGCTCCAGAGCCACTAAAGGTTGCGCCCCCTCCCTCCAATTATTTAGTTTAGAAGCTGTTCTATCTCCCCCCCCTTTTTTAAATCATATTTTTATAGATTTTCTATTGTTTTTGTTAGTATCAGCTACCGACTTCATTCTTGTTTGGAAGGATCCCTCTCCCCCTCCCCATTCAAAAAGTTTTCCATTTACACACTGAGGCATCTGAGTTAAAATAAGAATATGATGCAGGACTCACAAAAGTATTTTACATGTAAATAAATGGCCGTCGCTTCATTAGAACTCTATCATTCAAAAACCTGAGGAATTTGTATTACAACCTTGGAAGACTGTAGGGAAAATCTGCTCCATGTATTGATTTAGTGTTTATTTATTTAGATTTTGCTCACACCTTTTTCAGTAGTAGCTCAAGGTGAGTTGCAGTCAGGTACTCTGGATAGTTCTCTGTCCCAGGAGGGCTCACAATCTAAGCTTGTACCTGAGGCAATGGAGGGTTAAGTGACTTGCCCAAGATCACAAGGAGCAGCAGTGGGATTTGAACCGGCCACCTCGGGATTGCAAGGCCACTCCTCCGCTTGTTAGTCTTTAGGATTCTATATGGAATGTTGCTACTGTTTGAGATTCTGCACGGAATCTTGTCACTCTTTAGGATTCCAGAATCTTGATATTCTTTGGGGTTCTACATGGAATGTTGCTATTCTTTGAGATTCTGAATAGAATCTTTATTTATTTTGATTTTGCTCACACCTTTTTCAGTAGTAGCTCAAGGTGAGTTACATTCGGGTACACTGGATATTTCTCTGTCCCAGGAGGACTATAAGATAAGGAGTGGAATGGAACGGGTCGATGTGGAGCGTCTGTTTACGCTTTCCAAAAATACTAGGACAAGGGGGCATGCGATGAAGCTGCAGTGTGGTAAATTTAAAACGAATCGGAGGAAATCTTTCTTCATTCAACGCGTAGTTAAACTCTGGAATTCGCTGCCGGAAAAAGTGGTTAAGGCGGTTAACTTAGTGGAGTTCAAAAAAAGGTTGGACGGCTTCCTGGAGGAAAAGGCCATAGAACGTTATTCAATGGAGGAGCAAATAATACTCCTATTTCTAGGAGGGGCGGGACAAATTGCTTGTTCTTTTGGCTGCTGTCAGTGACAGGGTGCTGGGCTCAATGAACCCTTGGTCTGTCCCAGCATGGGGATGCTTATGTACTTAAGTTTGTACCTGAGGCAGTGGAAAGTTAAGTGACTTGCCCAAGATCACAAGGAGCAGCAGCGGGATTTGAACTGGCTGCCTCTGGATTGCAAGACCAGTGCTCTAACCACTAGGCCACTCCTCCACTAGCAACAGTCCGTGTAGAATCACCAACAATAGCAACATTCCATGTAGAATCTCAAATAGTAGCAACGTTCAATGTTCCACTGCACTAACCACTAGGCTACTCCTCCATTAGGAGCATTCCACGTAGAAGCCTGCCCTTGCAGATCAGCAACACGGCCGCGCAGGCTTCTGCTTCTGTGAGTCTGACGTCCTGCACGTACGTGCAGGACGTCAGACTCACAGAAACCTGCGCGGCCGCACTGCTGATCTGCAAGGGCAGGCTTCTGTTTCTCTGTCCCAGGAGGGCTCCCAATCTAAGTTTGTACCTGAGGCAATGGAGGGTTAAGTGACTTGCCCAAGATCACAAGGAGCAGCAGTGGGATTTGAACCGGCCACCTCTGGATT
Source organism: Microcaecilia unicolor (assembly GCF_901765095.1). Lineage (NCBI taxonomy): Eukaryota > Metazoa > Chordata > Amphibia > Gymnophiona > Siphonopidae > Microcaecilia > Microcaecilia unicolor. Next base: position 21,231,048 of record NC_044039.1, read on the forward strand.
GCAAGACCAGTGCTCTAACCACTAGGCCACTCCTCCATTAGGGGCCTTTTTACTAAGCTGCGGGAAAAGGGCCCTGCGCTAGCGGCGGTGGCTGTCTTTGCCTCATGCCAGGGCCTCTTTTACCGCAGCGGGTAAAAAGACTGAAAAAAAGAAATGGCCGTGCGGTAAGTTTGCACTAGCCGCGCAGCCATTTCGAGGGGGAGCTCTTACCGCCACTCATTGAGGTGACGGTAAGGGCTCCCGCACTCACCCGGCGATAACCGGGTGGCGATTACCGCCGGGTAACCTCCTGCAGAAATACTTTCAAAGTATTTCTGCTAGCGCCGGAAACGGTGTGTGCCGGGGATGAAACTACGGCCGCCGCCCGCGTTGGGCCAGCGGTAGTTCCGGATTGCCGTGCGGCAAGCCCCTTGTCGCGCGGCAAGCCTTTGGTAAAAGGGTCCCTTAAACAGCGACCCCTAAGAGCTGTTGAGTAAACCGAAAAAAAAAAAAAGGCCGGAGACAGCAGCTTTGTAACACAGCAAAACTTACTGGAAGTTTAATTTTAACTCGGAGGACGGCTAACTTTAGGATATAACGGCACTGCCAAATGTTCAAAATGTTGACCGGAAAGCAACACCTAGAGTCTGTCCCAAAATTCTGTTTGCTCACTTTAAGGGCATTTCTGCTGCGTTTGATTTCTTGAAGGCAGCTGTTTAGACAAGCCGAACGTCTGATGGATTCGAATGAGGTTGCTTAACAGCTACACCCAGCAATTAATGAGCAGTTCTGAACTCTCTGCTCCCCCCCCCCCCCCCCCCCCCCCCCCGTAGCTGAAGCCCCCTTTTGTTCCCACTATGCTAACCTCCCAAAATGATGTGGCAGCTCTCAGAGGGTCACATCCAAGCCATAAACAATCCGTGTAATGGATGCTGAAACCAAAGGAAAAGGCAGTTTATGAAAATATAAATTTAGTTTGTGGTGTGTAAGTGCAGTCTGCTCATATTTCTGAGAAGGAAGGCTGTGGGTTCAGTTGTTCTTTCTTTGCAGTTGCATCTCCTGAAGAACAAATATGGGATCTCTAAAAGTCCAAAGATGAGTATCTATGACTCTGAGGGACTCTTTTACCAAGCTGCAGTAAGCACTAATGCACAGGGCCGCCGAGAGGGGGGGGGCAGGGGGGACAAAATTCCCCGGGCCCGGGCCTCCAAGGGGGGCCCGGCGCCGCACTCCCCTCCACCAGTGTTGTCAGGTGGGCAGTTTTACCGCCCAATTGGGCGGTTTTCCGCAACCCGCCGCGGGAAATTTTTGCCCGCGGCGGGTTGCGGTTTTTTGGGCTTCTTTTTTTTCTTTTGGGCGGTTTTCAGGCGGTTTTTTCGGCTGCAGGGGGCGGGGTTAGTGACGTTTTGGGCGGGGTTAGTGACGTTCTGGGCGGGGCCGATGACGGGGCAGGCGGGGCCGATGACAAGGGAGGCGGGGCCGGTGACGGGGGAGGCGGGGCTGATGACGGCGGGGCGGGGTTGATGACGGCGGGGGCGGGGGTGATGTTGCGGGGGTGGGGGTGTCAGAGGCGGGGTTTGAGTTTGGGCGGGTTTTGGGCTGTTTTTAGGCTGGATTGGGTGGGAAAAAAATTTTCCACCTGGCAACCCTGCCCTCCACCCGCCCCCTTCGTCCATCACCGGGCTGGGCCCCCCCTTGAATTTAAATCATAGCGCCTCACCTCGTCCTCGCTCCGTGTGAAATAAGCGCAGCGGCGGCAGTCTGCAGATCGCCTCCCTTCGGGCCTTCCCTCCCTGTGTCCCGCCCTCGTCTGACGTAACTTGCGCGAGGGTGGGACACAGGGAGGGAAGGCCCGAAGGGAGGTGATCTGCAGACTGCCGCCGCTGCGCTTCTTTCACACGGAGCAAGGTCGAGGTGAGGCGCTATGATTTGAATTCAGCGAAGGGCGACTAAAATGATAGCGGGGATGGGGGGGTGGGTGGAAGGGGGCGGCGATGACGACGACCTCGGGAGGGTGGGGGTGGGGCCTCAGATTCAGCCTTGCCCCAGGCCGGCCCAGTCTCTCGGCGGCCCTGCATGCATGTCACAGCTTAAAATGACGTACTGCGGATGCATTGAGGCATCCCTCAGTAAGTTGCAAATGTATGCGTGCCACCCACACCCTAAAAAACACTCTTAAAGTTTTTTAGCTGAGAGGTCGTGTTTGGGGCACGGAGAGTGGACATTTCTGTCCTAATCAGTGAGGGGTCCTTTTACCATGCCGCAGGAAAAAGGGCCCTGCGCTAGCAGCGGGTAAAAAGCCCCCACATACACATGGCCACGAGGTAAGAGAACTCGTACCGCATGGCCATGAGGTGGGGAGCCCTTACCGCCACTAAGCCCATGGTAACCTGGCAGAGCGCGGCAATGCCCGATTACTGCCAGGTTACCACCGCACATGGCATTTCTGGGGGTTTTCTTTGTTCCCCGGAAATGGCGCGTGCTTGGAGCAGGACTACCGCCAGCAGCTGCGTTGGGCCGGTAGTAGTCCCGGAAGAGCAAGCGGTATGCCGCTCTGTAAAAGGGCCCCGTGGTGTGTCTGCATTGTCGCGAGCTAATTATGTAGCGCAGGATTAGCACTCCAAAATGGAGTTACCGCATGACTACTGCGTCGCTCTTGTGGTAATTTCATTTCCGCGCGTCTGAAAAATATTTTTTTTATTTTCTGGAGCGCCTAGCGGAATGCGCGCCAAGTGGCATCTGACGCGCGTAGGTCATTACCGCCCAAATTCTTTACCTCTAGGTCTACGGCTGGCGGTAAGGTCTCAGACCTAAAATGGCCGAGCGGCAATTTTGATTTTGCCGCATATCCATTTTCGGCCAAAAAAAGGGCATTTTTTTTGTAGGTGTGCTGAAAAATAATTCTGCGCGCGCCCAAAACTCGTGCCTACACTACCGCAGGCCCTTTTCCAGCACACCTTTGTAAAAGGACCCCTTGACTTGGTCCGTTTTCTTTTGTTCGTGAAGCACAGAGAAAACGTACATTCCCACAATTTGATCCATGGACATCGATTTAAGTTAGGATGACGACGGTCACTTTTGTTAGAACAGAGTTCAGCTCCGTGGTTTATCTCCCAACCTAGTATAGCACAAAGGTTTCTTAAATCTGATCAAGGCTCAGTTTGTAGTCATAACAGTGAGTACTACAAGTATGAATTATCTTTCTGCTGCCTCTGCAGAGACGACCCTGACCTTCCCCGGCTCTGTCTTCAAGGCCGGCAAGGCAGCTGCTAGATTGTTTTCCCCAGTCCAAGCCAAGGAAGTCCATCATCTCCAAGTCTGGAGACACTCTCGCTTCTCTTTTCCTCTTTTTGTTCATTTTGGAGCGGGAGACCAGACTTTCCAGCTAAATCCTGTCCCTGAGAGTTTGGCACTTCTTCTGGGTTTGTCAAGCAGAACAATTATAGTCATCGACGGAAAACAAAGGGAAAGCCAGTTCCTGGATCTTCTGTCTGTATTTGCCACCGGCTCAGACTTGTTTGCTGTTGTTCATGCCAAAGAGCAGTTCAGAACTGTTTATTGTTGTATTTTTAATGTAGTGCTGACGATGCACGCAACAGTGTGTAGTGTCAACAGATATACTGTAAGTGAAAATGCATGCAATAAATTATAAAGACAAGCCAAACAAGTACAATAGGGAAGGCTAAAAATGTTACAATCAAAATGGAAGGGGGTACATGAGGGCAGAAGAATGAAGTAAGATTGGTTGCTGGTTTTCTGAGACAGTAAATGAAACAATACTGGCAGAAGAAAAAAGGTTTTAATACCCCTGTATAAGACGTTGGTGAGGCCCCACCTGGAGTATTGTGTTCAGTTTTGGAGGCCGTATCTTGCGAAGGATGTTAAAAAAATGGAAGCGGTGCAAAGAAAAGCTACGAGAATGGTATGGGATTTGCGTTACAAGACGTATGAGGAGAGACTTGTTGACCTGAACATGTATACCCTGGAGGAAAGGAGAAACAGGGGTGATATGATACAGACGTTCAAATATTTGAAAGGTATTAATCCGCAAACGAACCTTTTCCGGAGATACGAAGGCGGTAGAACGAGAGGGTATGAAATGAGATTGAAGGGGGGCAGACTCAAGAAAAATGTCAGGAAGTATTTCTTCACGGAGAGTGGTGGATGCTTGGAATGCCCTCCCGCAGGAGGTGGTGGAGATGAAAACGGTAACGGAATTCAAACATGCGTGGGATAAGCATAAACGAATCCTGTTCAGAAGGAATGGATCCTCAGGAGCTTAGCCGAGATTGGGTGGCAGAGCCGGTGGCGGGAGGCGGGGATAGTGCTGGGCAGATTTATACGGTCTGTGCCAGAGCCGGTGGTGGGAGGCGGGACTGGTGGTTTGGAGGCGAGGATAGTGCTGGGCAGACTTATACGGTCTGTGCCAGAACCGGTGGTGGGAGGAGGGGCTGGTGGTTGGGAGGCAGGGATAGTGCTGGGCAGACTTATATGGTCTGTGCCAGAGCCGGTGGTGGGAGGTCGACTGGTGGTTGGGAGGCGGGGATAGTGCTGGGCAGACTTATACGGTCTGTACCCTGAAGAGGACAGGTACAAATCAAGGTAGGGTATACACAAAAAGTAGCACATATGAGTTTATCTTGTTGGGCAGACTAGATGGACCGTGCAGGTCTTTTTCTGCCGTCATCTACTTTGTTACTATGTAGAGACCAATCAGACCATTTATTCTTTCCATTTGTCTTCTACGCTGGCTTTCTATCAGGTTGGGTACATGAGAAGATAAATTCTTATCCATGTAATACCACACTGGATGAAAGGATAGGAAGAAATAGCAATTGTGACTCATTGGGCATCTGGTGAGGAGGGATTCTCTCTGCAGCTGAAAGGATTTTCCCTTGAAGATGGGTAGCTTTTCTAGTGACCCTTGAAAGCAGAGAGCAGAGGTGACAGCCATGTCGTCAAAGAGAGAAGTCCCAGAAATAAGGGTAGAAAAAACGTTGGAGTCCATAGTGGCCCAAGATGATCCAGGGGAACAAAGAGGAAGGCGAACTGTATAGGGCACAGTCTATAGGGGAGTCACATATAAGGTAAATGAGGTTAGAAATGTAGAGAGAACCAGATGAACAAAGGGCACTGAAAACAGAGACATTTTGTTGGTCAAAATCTTTCTTATCCAAGAAAGAGGAAAAGAAAGTCATCTTTCCTGCTGAAATCTCTTTATGGCATTTTTGCATTTTGGGGGGGGCGGGGGAAACCTAGGGGTCCTTTTGCTAAGCTGTGATAAAAAGTGGCCTTAGCGGGGCTCTTGCATTGGATTTTCCTGCAAATTAAGGCCATTTTCATTGTAGGTATCCTGAAAACCTGACTGGCTAGGTGTAACCCAAGGACTGGGTCAAGAACCCCTGCTATAGGGGAATGAACACTACATATCAACTCTTCTCTTCTAACACTTCTCCGTACATTTTTACCAAACACTTTGTAACTGTTCATACCGGAATTGGCGATCGCCTTCACGGTACCTTACGTGCACCCTACGCCTGGAATAAACTTCCTGAGCCCCTACGTCTTGCCCCATCCTTGGCCACCTTTAAATCTAGACTGAAAGCCCACCTCTTTAACATTGCTTTTGACTCGTAACCACTTGTAACCACCTGCCTCCACCTACCCTCCTCTCCTTCCTGTACACAATAATTGATTTGATTTGCTTACTTTATTTTTTGTCTATTAGATTGTAAGCTCTTTGAGCAGGGACTGTCTTTCTTCTATGTTTGTGCAGCGCTGCGTACGCCTTGTAGCGCTATAGAAATGCTAAATAGTAGTAGTAGTAGTCTCTTGTAACCAGAGCTAATATTGTGATGTCATAATGCCTCAGGCCACCAATAAGAGCCAACCTCATCAGTGATGTCACAATGGCTTGATTGTCCTATACTTGGCTTACTTTTATTACATAGCTCTTTGAGCAGGGACTGTCTTTCTTCTATGTTTGTGCAGCGCTGCATACGCCTTGTAGCGCTATAGAAATGCTAAATAGTAGTAGTAGTAGTAGTAGTACCTTGTAAGCCACATTGAGCCTGCAAATAGGTGGGAAAATGTGGGATACAAATGTAACAAATAAATAAATTGTACCCAATCTATCTGTATCATCTGCTGCATTTCACACTGGGGCATATCTGAACTGCGGCGGTAGGGGGGGCCAGGGCCAGAGTGAGGGGGCACATTATAGCCCCCCCCCCGCCGCCACCGCCACCACCGCCGATCCCCCTCCCCCCAGCCGCTGCCATTGCCAATCTCCCCCCGCCATTGCTGTCGCCTACCTTCGCTGGCGGGGGACCCCAACCCCCGCCAGCCGAGGTCCGCGTCCTCCTGCCGCTGCCGGCTGCCTGTAAAAGAATTCCATCAGCTGGCGGGGGACCCCCAACCCCCGCCAGCCAAGCCGAGGTCCTTTCATTTCTTCCACTAAAGTTGGCGCCGAAAGTTTCTTCTTGAGTCTGACATCGCTGCACGTTGTACGTGCAGGACGTCAGACTCAGAAACAGAATGAAGCGGAGGACGCGGACCTCGGCTGGCGGGGGTTGGGGTCCCCCGCCAGCGAAGGTAGGCGACAGCAACGGAGGGGGAGGGTTGGCAGCGGTAGGGGGGTCCAGGGCGAAATCTGCGGGGGCCCAGGCCCCTGAGGCCCCAAGCAGATACGCCCCTGTTTCACACTAAGAGCTAAAGAGACCAGTGCTAATATGAATATTTTTAGTACCCTGCTGTATCACTAGAAACATGTTTTTTTCAGATTTCCTGTTTTTAGAATTTACCAGATTACAGAGCAAAAGCATGATTGTCAGATTGTTGGAATGACAGTAATAATATGGCCGACCACTACCATTTGCTTAATCTGCCGCTATACCTGTCACGAAGACGTAGCGCTTTGGAACTAATAGTGGGTTAAACTTTTACAAATAAAATTTAGGTGTGGATGTACAACACTATAACTGTCAGACAAAGAATCCAGCGTTTCATCTCATGGGTGCATTACGTTATGAAGTCGTGATACGTGGAGGGGCATAATCGAACGGGGCGCCCCAAGTTTTCCAGGAGGGCTCCGTAAAGGGGCGGGAAAACCCGTATTATCGAAACAAGATGGGCGTCCATCTTTTGTTTCAATAATTTTATTTATTTATTTATTTATTTGTATCCCACATTTTCCCACCTATTTGTAGGCTCAATGTGGCTTACATAGTACCAGAGAGGCGTTTGCAGGCTCCGGTGTGAACAAATACATGGTGATGTTGTGGTAAGATCAAGTTCATGTGGCACAGCCACACTAGGGAATCGGAGAACGGAAGAGTTGTGTTATGTCCATTACGTGCTTTAGTTTGGTTGTGTTATCGAGTTAGCAGGCACTAATCATAAGTACATAAGTAATGCCATACTGGGAAAAGACCAAGGGTCCATCGAGCCCAGCATCCTGTCCACGACAGTGGCCAATCCAGGCCAAGGGCACCTGGCAAGCTTCCCAAACGTACAAACATTCTATACATGTTATTCCTGGAATTTTGGATTTTTCCAAGTCCGTTTAGTAGCGGTTTATGGACTTGTCCTTTAGGAAACTGTCCAACCCCTTTTTAAACTCTGCTAAGCTAACTGCCTTCACCACTAGCTGAGTAACGCTTCCACGCCCATTCCCTGCCTTGACACACCCCCTTCAGAAAATATTTATAAAAAATAAAGAAAGAAAGGTTTAGTGTGCAGAACAGGTGAAATTACTGCAAAACAAACCAGCCCATGGTCCAAGAAGCCAGAATGCTCATTCGCCTCCAGGGTGTGAGCCTCTCTTTTCCTCGGCCTTTACCCTCTGCCCCAGAGCCACAGTCACTTTTGATATGTTCGTGGAATAAAGCAGGGTGCACACCCATGCATTAGTGAGACAGACAACGCAAACCTTGTGGGACACATGTCTGTTTCTACCCACTTCCATGAGAAACATTAAAATGGGAACCATAATATCCTGTCTTTCTTCTTTTCCCCTGTGTAAAAAAAAACCAGCTGATGTAAGAAGACAAGTTTTTAAGAACATTTTACAGAGTACCAGAGCTTGCAAAAAATCACCCTGTTGGTGTAACAAGGTAAAAGTGAATGAATGCATTTAGGGGTCCTTTTACTAAGGTGCGCCGAAAAGTGGCCAGCGCTGGTGTACACTTGTGTATTGGACGTGTGCAGGTTTATTTTTCAGCGCATCTGCAAAAAAGGGCTTTTTTTTGGCCGAAATGGACGTGTGGCAAAATGAAAATTACCGCCACCCATTGACTTAGCAGCAAGGTATCACGCATTAACTGGGTGGTAATCGTCAGAGCACGTACAGTGCCGATTACTGCCCAGTTAGTGCCACACGCCAGAAATTTTCCGGCGCATGTAGAGGAGAATAACCGAACGGCGCCGGCGAAATAGATTGCCGGCAATCTATTTTGGCGGCACCACAAACAGCTGGCCAAACTGTATTATCGAAAAAGATGGCCGGCCATCTTTTCTTTCGATAATACGGTTTGGCCCGGCCAAATGCCAGAGATGGCCGGTTTTGTTTTTCAGCAATAATGGTAACAAAAAGCGGCCATCTGAACCCCGGCTAAATCCAAGGCATTTGCTCGTGGGAGGAGCCAGCATTTGTAGTGCACTGGTCCCCCTGAAATGCCAGGACACCAACCGGGCACCGTAGGGGGCACTTCTAAAATATATATATATATATATATATATATATATATATATATATATAAATACCTCCCAGGTGCATAGCTCCCTTACTTTGGATGCTAAGCCCCCCAAATCCCCCCTAAAACCCACTCCCCACAACTGTACACCACTACCATAGTCCTTATGGGTGAAGGGGGGCACCTACATGTGGGTAGAGTGGGTTTGGGGGGGTTGGAGGGCTCAACATTTACCACCACAAGTGTAACAGACAGTGGGGGGGGGGGGGGCTGGGTCCGCCTGCCTGAAGTGCCCTGCAACCAACAACAGCTGTTCCAGGGACCTGCATACTGCTGTCAGGGAGCTAGGTATGACATTTGAGGCTGGCATAGAGGCTGGCAAAAAAGTTTTTTATTTTTATTTTTTTAGTGTGGGAAGGGATTGGTGACCACTGGGGGAGTACGGGGAGGTCATCCCCCATTCCCTCCGGTGGCCATCTGGTGAATTGGGGCACCTTTTTGAGTCTTGGTTGTGAAAATAAAAGGACCAAGTAAAACCGGCGAAATACTCATTAAAAGCCACTTTTTTTTCCCATTATGCGCTGAAGCCGGCCATCTGGTAGCCACGCCTATGCCCGCCCTCTTGAACTTTTGCTGTCTCGGTGACGGAAAAGCGGCGAAGGTGTCAAAAAAGCACCTTTCCATTATACTGATTTGGCCGCTTTTGAGAGATTGCCGGCCATCTCCCGATTTATGTTGGAAGATGGCCGGCGATCACTTTCGAAAATGAGCTGGGTAGTGGGCGTGCAAAAAAAAATGAAATTATCATCCAGGCCATGTGGTAGCTGGGTGGTAATTCCAAATTGGAGTGTGTTCGGCGCGCATAGGCACCTACACAGCTTGGTAAAAGGGTCCTTTATTTAGCTTGCTGATTGGTTATGTTGCAGATTAATTATTCAAAGAACATGCTGCATCTCATTGTTAGTGATGCTTTTGTTTTCTTTCATGGTGATTTATTTGTTGCAGGAGCAGGGCTTTTTGACGCACACGTTCATTCCATTCAGTCTGTGATGGTTCTCAAGTGGATCCGAAAAAGGCCAAGCGTTTGTGAAGGCTGTTTTCATCTTGCACACTTTTCATTGTATCCATTTTGGCGAGGAAAAAGAAACCTACAAGAATTAAAATTCGAACATTTCCAGTGTGTTTAGCGTTGGAAAGTGCAGCTCAGCTTGCTTTATTAAACAAGCAGGTTTGGGGCTTGGCAAAGGTTTGTAGACTTCCATGATTACCAAAGGACAAAGAACCCATAATGCTTTGCTCAGATCACCATGTTCCCTTGAGAATTAAGTAGGTTTGTATGACCCGTAGGTGAAGACACAGGGGAAGATATGATAAACCTTTTTTACATTATGGGACCTTTTTACTGAGCTGCTGTAAGTATTCGTGCGTGCTTACCGCAGGTTAAAAATCACGAGCATGGGGTGCGCTCAGGCGTCCTGCAGTAGTTTCGGGATCGGCTCGTGCTTCCCATGTGCTAAAAAATAGACTATCCTGCTTATTTTCGAAAGAGAAGGCCAGCCATCTTCTGACCCAAATCGGGAGATGGCCGGCCAAATTGTTATAATCGAAAGCCGAGTTTGGACGGCTTCAACTGCTTTCCGTCGCAGGGCCGGCCAAAGTTCAAGGGGGCGTATCGGCAGTGTACTGAAGGCGGGACGGGGACGTGGTTACGAGATGGCCGGCTTCAGCCGATAATGGAAAAAAGAAGGCCGGTTCTGACAAGCATTTGGCCAACTTTACTTGGTCCATTTATTTTTAGGACCAAGCCTCAAAAGGTGCCTCAACTCACCAGATGACCACCGGAGGGAATCGGGGATCACCTCCCTGTACTCCCCCAGTGGTCACCAACCCCCTTCCACCCTAAAAAAAAATAATTAAAACCTTTTTTGCCAGCCTCAAATTTCATACCCAGCTCCCTGAAAGCAGTATGCAGGTCCCTGGAGCAGTTTTAGGGGGTACCGCAGTGCACTTCAGGCAGGCGGACCCAGGCCCATCCCCCCCCCCCCACCTGTTACACTTGTGGTGGTAAATGGGAGCCCTCCAAAACCCACCCGAAACCCACTTTACCCATATGTAGGTGCCCCCCTTCACCCATAAGGGCTATGGTAGTGGTGTACAGTTTGGGGGGGGATTTGGGAGCCCTTTTACTAAGCCGCATAGGCACCTACGTGCGCCCAATGTGTGCCAATTTGGAACTACTACCCAGCTACCGTGTAACCCAGGTGGTAATTTCATTTTGTTCGCACGTACTGTAGGCGCGCAGGAAATTTTCCAGTGTGCGGCACTAACCGGGCAGTAATTGACATTGTACGCACGCTGACGATTACTGCCCAGTTAACGCACGAGACCTTACTACTAAGTCAGTGGGTGGCGGTAAGGTCTCAAGCACCAAAATGGACGTGCGCCAATTTTCATTTTGTCGCATGTCCATTTTCGGCCAAAAAAAAGAGGTCTTTTTTGCAGGTGCGCTGATAAATGAACCTGCGAGCGTCCAATACACGAGTCTACACCAGCGCCGGCCACTTTTCGGCGCACCTTAGAAAAAAAGGACCCCTATATGGTTTAAATGTTTTCGTGTGAGAAACACCTCTATCTGCCACTTATTCCAGTTTTGGGATTTTTTTTTCTTTTGATTATGAGCCGCTAAATGTTTGAATTGTCAAATTCGAGTTGTCCCGGATGGAGCCTGCATAACGCAAAAAAGACAGAAACAATTTTTGGAGCTAAGATCTAGACCTGCTTATAATCGAAAGAGAAAAACGCCTATATTGTGACCCAAATCGGGAGATAGACGTTTATCTCCCAAAAATGAATAAAGCGGTATAATCAAAAGCCGAATTTGGACGTTTTCAACTGCACTCCATCGCGGATGCGGACAACGTTGATGGGGCGTGTCGAAGGCGTGGTGAAGGCGGAACTGGGGCGTGGTTATCTGCCGATCAGAGATGGGCGCCTTTCGCCGATAATGGAAAAAAAATATGCGTTTTTAGTGAGAATTTAGGGCACTTTTCCTGGACCCTGTTTTTCCACGAATAAGGCCCCAAAAAGTGCCCTAAATGACCAGATGACCACTGGAGGGAATCGGGGATGACCTCCCCTGACTCCCCCAGTGGTCACGAACCCCCTCCCACCACAAAATATGCCGTTTTACAACTTTTTATTTTCACCCTCAAATGTCATACCCACCTCCCTGGCAGCAGTATGCAGGTCACTGGAGCAGTGGACTTCAGGCAGGTGGACCCAGGCTCATCCCCCCCCCCCCCCACCTGTTACACTTGTGCTGGTAAATGGGAGCCCTCCAAACCGCCCCCCAAACCCACTGTACCCACGTGTAGGTGCCCCCCTTCACCCCTTAGGGCTATAGTAATGGTGTAGACTTGTGGGCAGTGGGTTTTGAGGGGGATTTTGGGGGCTCAACACCCAAGGGAAGGGTGCTATGCACCTGGGAGCTGTTTTACCTTTTTTTGTTTTTTGTAAAAGTGCCCCCTAGGGTGCCCGGTTGGTGTCCTGGCATGTGAGGTGGACCGGTGCAGTACGAATCCTGGCCCCTCCCACGAATAAATGTCTTGGAGTTATTCGTTTTTGAGCTGGGCGTTTTCGGTTTCCATTATCGCTGAAAAACAAAAACGCCCAGCTCAAAAAAAGATAAACGTCCATGTTTTTTCGAAAATACGATTCGGTCCGCCCCTTCACGGACCCGTTCTCGGAGATAAACGCCCATGGAGATAGGCGTTTCTGTTCGATTATGCCCCTCAGAGTCTACCAGGTAGGTGGTTTATTTTGGTTAAAGTTTCTAGATGCATCTTCTATGAACCAGCTCATTTAAGAGCTCTCGAGAGCTTCTGGTCTCCCCTGTGTAAACCCAATATAGACATGGTAGCAGCTTTCTAAAATCACTGCTCCCTCTATAAAAGGCTTCCACTAAAAGATCGAATTACATTCAAAACCTGAACCCTGGTTCATAAAATTATCCATGGCGAGGCCCCGATATAGATGTCAGACTTCATGGCCTAGTGGTTAGGGTGATGGACTTTCGTCCTGGGGAACTGGGTTCGATTCCCACTGCAGGCACAGGCAGCTCCTTGTGACTCTGGGCAAGTCACTTAACCCTCCATTGCCCCATGTAAGCCGCATTGAGCCTGCCATGAGTGGGAAAGCGCAGGGTACAAATGTAACAAAAATAAAATAGATACTATTGGAGATTCTACATGGAATGTTGCTACTACTGGAGATTCTACATGTAGAAGGCTGCTCAGGCTTCTGTTTCTGTGAGTCTGACGTCCTGCACGTACGTAAGTGCAGGACGACAGACTCACAGAAGCAGAAACCTGCGCGGCCACATTGGTGATCTGCAAGGGCTGACTTCTACATGGAATGTTGCTAGTGGAATAGCAACATTCCATGTAGAATCTCAAATAGTAGCAACAGTGGAGGAGTGGCCTAGTGGTTAGGGTGGTGGACTTTGGTCCTGAGGAACTGAGTTCGATTCCCACTTCAGGCACAGGCAGCTCCTCCTTGTGACTCTGGGCAAGTCACTTAACCCTCCATTGCCCCATATAAGCCGCATTGAGTTTGCCATGAGTGGGAAAGCGCGGGGTACAAATGTAATACAAATAAAAAAAAAAATAGACCTACCAGCAAGGAACACAAAAAAATCATCATGCACATTCTTGAACCTCCATTACCCCAATTGCAAAGGACTCATATATAAATCAATATATGCATGTAGCTTCTCCTACATCTGCATGCAACTATAGAATGCATTACCAAGTGCCTTAAAAGCAACGCATGATTTGGCAGCCTTCCAGAAATTATTAAAGACTAACCTGTTCAAAGAGACATCATTTGGACCCTTCTTAAATGATGTTATAATGCCGTTGTATCGCTCCATGGTGCGACCGCACCTTGAGTATTGTGTTCAATTCTGGTCGCCGCATCTCAAGAAAGATATAGTAGAATTGGAAAAGGTGCAGCGAAGGGCGACTAAAATGATAGCGGGGATGGGACGACTTCCCTATGAAGAAACACTAAGGAGGCTAGGGCTATACAGCTTGGAGAAGAGATGGCTGAGGGGAGACATGATAGAGGTATATAAAATAATGAGTGGAGTGGAACAGGTGGATGTGAAGCGTCTGTTCACGCTTTCCAAAAATACTAGGACTAGGGGGCATGCGATGAAACTACAGTGTAGTAAATTTAAAACAAATCGGAGAAAACGTTTCTTCACCCAACGTGTAATTAAACTCTGGAATTCGTTGCCGGAGAAAGTGGTGAAGGCGGTTAGCTTAGCAGAGTTTAAAAAGGGGTTGGACGGTTTCCTAAAGGACAAGTCCATAAACCGCTACTAAACGGACTTGGAAAAATCCAAAATTCCAGGAATAACATGTATAGAATGTTTGTACGTTTGGGAAGCTTGCCAGGTGCCCTTGGCCTGGATTGGCCGCTGTCGTGGACAGGATGCTGGGCTCGATGGACCCTTGGTCTTTTCCCAGTGTGGCATTACTTATGTACTTATGTCCTCTACTTGGCTCACTTTTATTACATAGAGCAGTGATTTAACCTATTGTGATGTCATAGTGGCTCATTCCACCAATAAGAGCCAACCTCATTAGTGATGTCACAATGGCTTGATTGTATAGAATGTTTGTACGTTTGGGAAGCTTGCCAGGTGCCCTTGGCCTGGATTGGCCGCTGTCGTGGACAGGATGCTGGGCTCGATGGACCCTTGGTCTTTTCCCAGTATGGCATTACTTATGTACTTATGTACTTATGTAACTGTCATCACAACTTTACCAGAACAAGTCAACACTGTAGTCTTTTTTATTTGTTTACTTTAATCTCATTGACATTATTGAATGTTGTACATTATCCTTGTTCTCAAATACCTGAGATGAACTGTGTATCTGTTCATTTCTAATTTATATTATATTTTCCGTACTTTAAATGCAACAATACTCTGTATTTCTCATTCCGGTAATGGCGATCGCCATTACGGCATAATGCAAGCCACATTGAGCCTGCAAAAAGGTGGGAAAATGTGGGATACAAATGCAGCAAAATAAATAAAAATAAATAAAGGGTTCTGGTTGGTGACCTCCCCCTCCCCCCCCCCCCCCCCCCCCCCCCAGTGGCGGTGCCTCCTCCTGCATCAACACCCTCCCTCCCCTATCTGTGGGCAAGCACCAACATATGGCACCCTCCCCTGGAGACCCGACCCCCCCCCCAAGGGTCTAAGGTGGCAAGATGGGGTCCTCCTGACAGGCCCCCCCAGCCTACTCTGTGGGCTAGAGGTCAGGTTTCCATATGGGATAAAGGGAAAATGCAGAATTCTAGATGATTTTCAACCCACAGGAATTGTACATCTACAAATCCCGTTGTCCTCTCAACTATGCTGAGCCGGATTCCTTCCAGGATAAAGCTGCTGTAACTACTTTATTTTCAAAAAAGGAAACTGGGATATGGGTTGATGGTTGATGGTAGTGGGAGAAAGGGAGTAGGTCTTATGAGTTTGCTTGCTGCATATCATGCAATTAAAAATAATTGACTCTTAGAGCAGAAATCAAAATAATTAACAAAAAAGATAATGACAGCCACATGAAAAGCCTCAACTGTCATCTGGAAACAGTTTAAACCAGCATTGGTGTTAAACGTTATTACCCCTTTTACCAGTAATTTCAAACAGACAGTGTTCAGAATAGCTTTACTTGCAGTTCAACAACTTTGCTTGATCAAAGCTCCACCTCAGGATACTCTCTTCCCACCTATTTGCTGCTGGGCACAGTTGATATCCCAGGTGATATGACTGGAATGGATACAGTACATGTACTGTAAACCAGGGGCGTAGCCAGTGGCGTACCAAGGGGGGGGGCGGTCCGCCCTGGGTGCACGCCGCTGGGGGGGGTGCTGCGGCGCGCGCCTGCTCCGAGTTTGCTAAATTTCGTCGCTCGTTCGCTGCAGCTCCCTCTGCCCCGGAACAGGTTACTTCCTGTTCCGGGGCAGAGGGAGCTGCAGCGAAGCAAAGTTTAGCGAACTCGGAGCAGGCGCGCGCCGCGGCACCCCCCCCCCCCAGCGGCGTGCACCCGGGGGGGTGTCATTTTGCCGGAGGGGGGGCACGCTGCACCCGGGGGGGGGGCGCATCGGCGCTCCGCCCAGGGTGCCATCCAGGCCAGGAACGCCACTGGGCGTAGCCAGACTTCGGCAGGAGGGGGTATCAAGACTCTTGGGGCTTGATAACTAGAGGCCCCAATATCTTGGAGTATAACCTCGGCACACCAATCACCCGCAGTCTCTGTTATTTTTATGAAGTCTCTTTTATTGCATAAATCACAGATAATTTACTCACAGATAGATGTTCAGAGGTGCTGCTCCAGGACACAGAGACTCCTTAATCTGAGAGCTGTCGGGGGGGGGGGGGGGGTGGAGATCTGAAGAGAGGTAGATATATTGCAGAGGGGGGAGGATAGTTGAACAGGTAGAAATGGTTCAAAGCTGGGTGACTGGAATGTGCAATATCTCATTAGAGATTTCTTTTCTTCATGCAACCAAAAGAATATTACTGTGTCCCGCCGGAATTTACAAACCTTGCAGACCTTCATATTTTGCAGAACGAAGGCCAAAGGAAATAATTCAAAAGGTACGAGGAAAAACTGGAACAATATTAGAAACTATTTCTTAACAGAAAAGGTGCTGGATGCATGTAATACCTTCTCAGACGATACAGGGCAGGCAAAAGCAGCACAAAGATTCGAGAAAGCCTGAGATTAGCACAGAGAGTCATTCATTGCAAAGATGTGAAAACGAAGGCAAGCGATCAATGAAGGTCTTTATACGCTGTCATGTTCTATATTTCTGTGAGTTTTTACAGCAATACACTTTACCGTGGTATGCCCTAGGAAAACATTTCAACCTCATCAAATGTCTGAGAGACTTTTGAAGGGCAACAACCCTTGAAGTGCCAACAACACAGACACAGGACTCGCAATCAAATCAAATATCTCCTTTCAATATAGAAAAGCCTATAATTTGTGCCATGTGGGTTCAGGTTTAAGTACCTACCTTTTGCCAAGTCATATGTGCAGTACACTACGTATTTCCTTATACAAGCAAGAAGACACCACCTCTTCGATTTTTATCTGCCTTCCAAGATTATATGGTTTTTAGACCATGAGGCACTAGCCTATGCCAGCACTTTTCAAGCAAATCCCCTCATCCTCACCACATTTAAGACCAAAGAGGCTGCCAGGAATAGAGTGGAATCTTTCCAAATCATTTATATGGACGGCACTTAAGGAGCGTTATTAATAACATATGCAATGTTCGCATGTAAAAGATAAGGATGAGAGTGCAAGTTACACCACCTGTGGATAACTCATCTGTTGTTAGAACCTGGACATCTGAAAATTGGCACTTAGTCATCCATATTGCTTGGCCAAGATATAGAAGTCCAACTCCAATCACAGAAGGGGAAGGGAAGTCATGTCTGAAAAGGTCCGGTACTTGGCACATCCAGGTTATAGAAAGGTGCTCTCAGTGGCGTAGGAAGGGGGGGGCGGTGGGGCGGTCCGCCCTGGGTGCACGCCGCTGGGGGGGTGTCAGCTCCGCTGGTTCCCTGCTCCCTCTGCCTCGGAACAGGTTACTTCCTGTTCCGGGGCAGAGAGAGCAGGGAACCTGCGGAGCCGACGCAGCTCCCAACTACGTGCACTTGGGGCGGTTCGGCCCTCGCCGCTTTCCCATGTAAGTACGCGCTCTGGGGGAGATGAACGGAGGCCTTGTGGCTGCTAGAAACTTGTTCAACTGAACAGTTATCAGTATGGAAAAGGCATATCAACAGGAGGCTTCAAGGCAAGCGAGATGAGGAGTGTGAGAGCAGTTAGGACAGTGCTGTTGTTCCAATGTTTATCCGATAAACATCGATTTGCATTTGGTGGGGATTTTGCATTGTATGTGTTTTTTCTAGTTAAAAACATGAAAACAGAAGCCAACTTGTATAACGTATCGGTGTGTGTAAGAGCTGAATTTTCTCTGTCTTTCTTTCGTTTCATTGTCATGCTTGCAACATCCTTCATAGATTTATCCTAATTATTCTATAAAATGCATTATTCATGAAAACTAATAAACTAAAAAAAAAACCTAATAAAAATGCAAATCAAGACCAGTACAACATGCAGAGAATTTGACCAAATTGATAGTGATGGTAGCATTGTAGCTGCTTGGGATTTTTCTCCTGGATCTTCACAGGAAGGTCATTATAATAAATCATAACTCAAGCATATGCCATTGAAATAAATGATCAACGCTCTGCCACTGTCTCATTTCCAACTAGGTGCCAGTTGTGTCTCCTGGATCAACCCTTTCGTGCCAGCAAATAGCTTTGTGGGCTAATGTGGAGAAGTGAAGGGGTGGAAGAGGAAGTCTTTGGTATCTTGACCTCACCAATATAATACGTAACATCATGAGAATTCCAGCCATTTATGCTGTCTTGACTTCTCTATGCTGTGCACAATTCATTAGAAGTTAATGCTCCCGTTACTGGCCTATGTAGTCCTGCCAGCCAATAGGAAGAGGCTGCCTGCATTCCATTGCAGCACCTGTCCTCCAGGCTTCTACCACTCAGTAGACACCTTGCAGGCAGTTTTTGTTGTGGTCTTTCTGTGACCTTGCAGAATCCTCCACCTGTCAGGAAGTCACTTGATCCCACTAGAAGTTTCCAGAGGGGTAAAGAATTAAGGAGAACAGTGTAGAAGCTTATAGAAACTGAAGGAAGGGTAGGAGGGCTTATGATAATTTGAGAAAGGGTCCGGTGGCAGCAGTAACCTCTCCCCTAAGTGTTATAAGCCTCCTGCTTGCCCACCAAATTTGTCTTGGGTTCCATCTCCCGCCTTTGACTCATGCCAAGAGGGAGATCCCTCCTGTCCAACCCGAGACAGTAATCCTGAATCAGAATCAGCCTGCTATGCTCCCACGAGTTGGCACTACAAGGCACCAGTGGCGTAGCCAAGGGTGGGCCTGGGTGGGCCCAGGCTCACCCACTTTGGGCTCGGGCCCACCCAGTAGCAGCACACCTATGATGCGGTTGGCAGGGATTCCCAAACCCCACCAGCTGAAAACTCCCAACAACTGCCTGCATACCTTGTAAATAGCAGATCTTCGCCTGCAGTGAGCAGCGACTGATACATACTGCTCGCACCAGCCCCACAGCCTTCCCTCTGATGTATTCCCACCTATGTGAAAACAGGAAGTTTCATCAGAGGGAAGGCTGTGGGGCCAACATGAGCAGTGTATATCAGTGGCGTAGCTACGTGGGGCCTGAGGGGGCCGGGGCCCCCGCAGATTCACCCCAGGACCCCCCTCCCGGCGAACCCGCCCCCGCCGCCGCCTACCTTTACTTTTGCTGGCGGGGGATCCCACTCCACTCCCCGCCAGCCGACGTCTTAGTCCTTCCTGCTCTTCAATTTGTTTGCTGACGTCCTGCACGTACAACGTGCAGGACGTCAGCAAACAAATTGAAGAGCAGGAAGCGACTGAGAAGAAGACGTCGGCTGGCAGGGAGTGGAGTGGGATCCCCCGCCAGCAAAAGTAAAGGTAGGCTGCAGCGGCAGCGGGTTCGCGGCGGGAGGGGGGGCAGCAATGTCGGTGGTGGGGGGGCGGCGCCGGGGGGAGGGCTAAAATGTGCCCCCTCCCCCCGGGCTCTGGACCCCTCACCCACGGAAGGCTGGCTACACCCCTGGTGTGTATTAGTGTGTATCTGCTATTTAAAAGGTATGCAGGGGAGGGGAGGATGTTTGAGAGACCATATGACATGTAGGCAAGAGAGGGAGAGACCAAATCACTTGTGGGTCAAGGCAGAGTTCTTCTGCCCACCCATCTTAGGCCCAGGCCCACCCAAAATTGGGTGTCTGGCTACGCCCCTGCGAAGGCACATGCTAAAAAGAGCAAGGACTCAGGACCAAGTGACAAATGACAGACCCAAATCCCGGTTGCTGGGTTGATATAGTGGAGGAAGAATGGGGAACCTTCCTTCCCCTGTGTAGTCCAGGGAAAGGAGAGAGAATTCATTCAGAGTAGCTGCTATAACATCCAGGTATCCTGCACATTCTAACCGTAGCAGGCAGGAGGAGAAAATAATTGTTTTAACATTAACATCTTCACTGCAGGACCACTGAGTCTATCATCCAGATCCCACAGAGCCTGTAAATGTGTAACATTTATGTAAATTTTAATAATAGCTAACATCTGCTTACCAAGGACAACACTCATAAAGAACGGTGCAGTGTTAGGTCCCTCAGATATCTGGTGAGTGGGCTTGAGTAACAAGGAGACATAAGGATTATCTGTATGTGTTTTGTGTACAACTGGAGGAGAGGAGAAAAGCTATTGTAAATAGTTGACCATCTGTTTGAAAAGGCTGAAGCTGAACCCTCATCAACTGAAGGACAGTAAAGGTTCTGGCTTCAGCAAAAGAACTGGTGTGGTCTCCATCATTGTGTGAAGTCTTGTACAAAGCTCGCTCGGCCTCCTAGGAAAATCCTGGTCCCGCCCTGGTCCCAATGAATAAATAGTGTGCACCCCTCTTGCCAACTATCCCAGGCACAGATTGATATATTTTGCCCAACTTTCAGACTCTGTTTCCCCATTGCTTAAGGTTATCAATAGAAATCAAACAAAATAAAACATGGAAAAGAAAATAAGATGATACCTTTTTTATTGGACATAACTTAATACATTTCTTGATTAGCTTTCGAAGGTTGCCCTTCTTCGTCAGATCGGAAATAAGCAAATGTGCTAGCTGACAGTGTATATAAGTGAAAACATTCAAGCATTACTATGACAGTCTGACAGGGTGGGTCGGAGGTATGCATGGGGACATCAAAGCATATCATTGATATTCTAACAGGATGGGTGTGGATAGGTGAGGGGAGGGTGATCAAAAGAGAAATACAGCTTTATGGTTTATAATGGGCTAGGAACCCCTCACCTATCCACACCTATCCTGTTAGAATATCAATGATATGCTTTGATGTCCCCATGCATACCTCCTACCCACCCCCATCCTCCCACCCTGTCAGACTGTCATAGTAATGCTTGAATGTTTTCACTTATATACACTGTCAGCTAGCACATTTGCTTATTTCCGATCTGACGAAGAAGGGCAACCTTCGAAAGCTAATCAAGAAATGTATTAAGTTATGTCCAATAAAAAAGGTATCATCTTATTTTCTTTTCCATGTTTTATTTTCTTTGATTTCTATTGATAACCTTAAGAGTGGACTAACACGGCTACCACACTCCCCATTGCTTAAGAAATTAAACTGGTTGCCTACTAATGCTAGAGTTCAATTCAAACTATGTACTCTAGCATTTTGGATTTTATATGGTGAAGTACCATTATATTTAATGGACTGGATATCCCTTCTTTCTACCAGCAATGGTTGCAAGACTCATAATCAGTTGTTGCTTCATTTTCCATCATTTAAATAGGCCAAGAGTCTAAAAAAAATGTAATTCTTCTATATATTACCAGGTTGCATATGTTTGGAATTCATTGCCTTTATTAATCCGTCCTATATCAAATTATCTTGTATTTCATAAGACTCTTAAAACTCATTTATTTGTAAAACATTTTCAATTATAACATTACTGATGTAATTATACATTACTTTTAATTCTGAGAAACTGATCCTGTGATCTTGCCATGTGATCCGCATAGAACTAGTAATGGTAATTGCGGAATATAAGAATTGCGTAACATAACATATTGTCCCTGAGGCAATAGAGGGTTAAGGGAAACATTCTATAAATGGTGAGCAAATTTCCACATGTACAATTGCATGCCATTCTGTGAGGCGCATGCAACTAAATTGGCTAATGAGCTAATTAACGCCAATAATTAGGTGCTAGCAATCAGTTATTGACACAAAACTGTCCCAGTAACTGTATCACATTACTTGTCGCCATTCTCAAAAGCACATTTCTCAGAACATAACTCTCTACATCTTTAAATTATTATTTTTTTAAGACTGTATAACTCTTTTAATGTTCTGTACGATCTCTGTCTCTGTATCAGAACATTTTGGGCCTCTACCCTGAAAAAGTGATCGAAACCTGGACATGTCAGCAGAGGTTCCAGTTTTGTTGTGTTTTTAAGCGAAGTGGCATTTGCTATTTTCTACATAAGATTATAATACATGGGTGGCGGAGCAGGTGGGGGGAAGAGGGGTTGGTGGTTGGGAGGCGAGGATACTGGAGAGCAGACTTATACGGTCTGTGCCAAAGCCGGTGATGGGAGGCAGGACTGGTGGTTGGGAGGCGGGAAGTACTGCTGCGCAGACTTGTACGGTCTGTGCCCTGAATAAGGCAGGTACAAATCAAGGTAAGGTATACACATATGTTTGTCTTGTTGGGCAGACTGGATGGACCGTGCAGGTCTTTTTCTGCCGTCATCTACTATGTTACTATCCTGCTTATAATCGAAATAGAAAAACGCCTATATTGTGACCCAAATCGGGAGATAGACGTTTATCTCACAAAAATGAATAAAGCGGTATAATCGAAAGCCGAATTTGGACGTTTTCAACTACACTCCGTCGCGGATGCGGACAAAGTTGATGGGGGCGTGTCAAAGGCGTGGTGAAGGCGGAACTGGGGCGTGGTTATCGGCCGATCAGAGATGGGCGCCTTTCGCCGATAATGGAAAAAAATATGCGTTTTTAGCGAGAATTTAGGGCACTTTTCCTGGACCCTGTTTTTCCACGAATAAGGCCCCAAAAAGTGCCCTAAATGACCAGATGACCACTGGAGGGAATCGGGGATGACCTCCCCTGACTCCCCCAGTGGTCACAAACTCCCTCCCACCACAAAATATGCCGTTTCACAACTTTTTATTTTCACCCTCAAATGTCATACCCACCTCCCTGGCAGCAGTATGCAGGTCCCTGGAGCAGTTATTAGGGGGTGCAGTGGACTTCAGGCAGGTGGACCCAGGCCCATCCCCCCCCCACCTGTTACAATTGTGCTGGTAAATGGGAGCCCTCCAAACCGCCCCCCAAACCCACTGTACCCACATGTAGGTGCCCCCCTTCACCCCTTAGGGCTATAGTAATGGTGTAGACTTGTGGGCAGTGGGTTTTGAGGGGGATTTGGGGGGCTCAACACCCAAGGGAAGGGTGCTATGCACCTGGGAGCTGTTTTACCTTTTTTTTTTTTTTTTTTGTAAAAGTGCCCCCTAGGGTGCCCGGTTGGTGTCCTGGCATTTGAGGGGGACCAGTGCACTACGAATCCTGGCCCCTCCCACGAATAAATGTCTTGGAGTTATTCGTTTTTGAGCTGGGCGCTTTCGGTTTCCATTATCGCTGAAAAACAAAAACGCCCAGCTCAAAAAAAGATAAACGTCCATGTTTTTCGAAAATACGGTTCGGTCCGCCCCTTCACGGATCCATTCTCGGAGATAAACGCCCATGGAGATAGACGTTTTCGTTCAATTATGCCCCTCTATGTATGTTACTATAAGAAATTAAAAGTTTTGGATCAATGACCATTGCACAATACTAAAGACGAGCACGGTATTATCGAATTTTGAGGATCCATGCCTAGTGTACGCGCAGGGATTTGCACCAGGTTTCAGCTAGTTTAAATCCTCAAACCAAAAATTGGGCGTGAATCCCAGCGCTATAAAAGGCACCCATCCCAGAATGCCCGTTATAGAATACCGTTTCAGTGTTGATTTTTTTCGGCGCTGAATTTTCAGCGCCATATGCTGAATGCAGTCCTACGTGACTTGCTCAAATTTTCAGCTTCAGGCTGTTTTTATATGCAAGACCATCAGTGAGACAACATAGGCTCCATTTATTTTTATCTTCAAGCCTAGTGTGAGAAAAGCAATTAGATCATACCATGACTAATAGCATTTACAATCTGAGAGCACTTACCAGAATCAAATACCTGCACTGCGTGGTATATCATGTGAAAACAGTTGATAAATTATACAAAGAAGCAGCACTTTTATACCAGGGAAAGGACTGGATGAAGTTACATTTAGTTCATGCAATAGTTCTACAAGCTCCTCTGTAGGTTCTTTTCATGCTCATTGGAAAGGTAAAAGATAGAAAATGACAGCAGAAAAGACCATCCTGCTTATTTTCGAAAGAGAAGGGCACCCATCTTCCGACACAAATCGGGAGATGGGCGCCCTTCTGTCAGGTGCGGCCAAATCGGCATAATCGAAAGCTGGTTTTGGCCGCCCTCAACTGCAGTCCGTCGCAGGAGCTGCCAACGTTTAAGGGGGCATGTCGGGAGCGTAGCGAAGGCAGGACAGGGGCGTGGTTAACACATGGGCACCCTCGGCCGATAATGGAAAAAAGAAGGCCGGCCCTGACGAGCATTTGGCCGACTTTACTTGGTCCATTTATTTTCAGGACCAAGCCTCAAAAAGGTGCCCGAACTGACCAGATGACCACCGGAGGGAATCGGGGATCACCTCCCCGTACTCCCCCAGTGGTCAGCAACCCCCTACCACCCTAAAAAAAAATTAAATACATTTTTTGCCAGCCTCTATGCCAGCCTGAAATGTCATACCCAGCTCCATGACAGCAGTATGCAGGTCCCTGGAGCAGTTTTAGTGGGTGCAGTGCACTTCAGGTAGGCGGACCCAGGCCCATCCCCCCCCCTACCTGTTACACTTGTGGTGGTAAATGGGAGCCCTCCAAAACCCATCCGAAACTCACGGTACCCACATGTAGGTGCCCTCCTTCACCCATATAGGCTATGGTAGTGGTGTACCAGTTGTGGGGAGTGGGTTTGGGGGGGATTTGGGGGGCTCAGCACCCAAGGGAAGGGAGCTATATACCTGGGAGCAATTAATGAAGTCCACTGCAGTGCCCCCTAGGGTGCCCGGTTGGTGTCCTGGCATGTGAGGGGGACCAGTGCACTACAAATGCTGGCTCCTCCCATGACCAAATGGCTTGGATTTGGCCGATTTTGAGATGGCCTCAGTTTCCATTATCGGCGAAAACCGAGGCCAACCATCTCTAAGTCCGGTGATCTCAACATTTAGGTCGACCAACTCTAAGATTGACCTAAATGTTGAGATTTGGCCGTCCCCGACCGTATTATCGAAACGAAAGATGGCCGCCCATCTCGTTCGATAATATGGTTGGCTCTGCTCCTTCCCGGGGCCGTCCCCGGAGATGGCCGCCCTTAGAGATGGGCGCCCAGTTCAGTTATGCCCCTCCATATGACCTATCCAGTCTGCCCATCCATACCATCTACTAATCTCTGCTATCCTTTCCTCCTCTTCTTTAGGAATATTATGTGCTTATTCCATGCTTCTTCACTTCACATCCACCACCTCCACTCATCCACAACCCTTTCTATAAAGAAATATTTCCTTAGATTACTCCTGCATCTATTCCCTTATTCCTTCTACTACTAATCATTTCTATAGTGGTACTAGACATACACAATGCTGTACACATTATTTGCAGGTACTTTCTCTGCCCCATCTCAAGTAACTGAATTATTTAAATAGCTCCATCATATCTCCTCTCTCCTGTCTTTCTTCCAAAGTATATATATTGACATCTTTAAGTCTGTCCCCATATGCTTTATGGCAAAGACCACTGACCATGTTAGTAGTCGCCCTCTGGACTAACTTCATCCTGTTTATAGCTTTTTGAAGGTGCGATCTCCAGAATTGTACACAGTAATCTAAACGAGGTCTCACCAAAGACTTAACAGAGAGACATTATCTTTGCCATCGTCTTTTCTACCTGTTTGGCCACCTTGATCATCAAATATGATCGCCCCCCTCCCCTCAAGTCCTGCTCTTCTTTCATTCTCAAAAGTACATCACGCTCTATACTGTACCACTCCCTTTGTTCTTGCAGCCCAAAATGCATGACACTGCATTTTTCAGGGGTCATCTCCTACCGTTGAGATGTGCTATTTAACCACTAGCTTGTGCAGTGAGACCTAGTTACTTATAACTGGGGTTAACAGTAAAATAACACTTCTTAACGATAGCCCATACCGATAACTTCTGCCCCTAATTCTTAGCCACCAAATTCTAGATCATGCTTAAAACTTCACTAGATCCCTCCTCATATAATCCACACCATCTGGGATGTCTACCCTATTGCAAATTTTAGTCTCATCCACAAAAGCACAAGGTTGACCAGACAATAATCACTGGTAAGACTTTTCTTGGAGTGAACTCCATTTACCACCAACCTTTCTCATCTTCTAGTCAATCTAATCCAGTCAGTCACTTTAGGGTCCATACTGTTCTGTTCTGACTTAGATACCGACCTCCCATCTTTCTCTTCTCCATCTCTCCTTACTTCTATCCCTCCTTACCCCTTTTCTCCCAAATCATACTATCCTATGTTGTCTAACCTCTCTTTTCCTAGTCATATATTATCAAGCTCAACTTATCATACACTACCAAGCCCAACTTTACATTGTTTCACTACTGTTTTTGAAATTTCTATTCTATAACTTTGTATTGCAAATTACTATGTAAGCCGCATTGAGCCTGCATTGTGTGGGAAAGCGCGGAACATTTCTAGAGCGCTACTAGGGTTACCCAGCGCTGTACAAATTAACAAAGAAGGACGGTCCCTGCTCAAAGGAGCTTACAATCTAAAGGACAAAATGTGAAGTTGGGGTACAAATGTAATAAATTAATAAATAAAATACTGAAAGCGCTCTGTTTATTTATAAGTTTCTTGTGTGGAACGGTGTGAAGGGCTTTGCTGAAATCTAAGTACACCGTGTCTGGTGCTCTCAGTCAATTGTCTGGTCACCCAGTCAAAGAAATTAATAAGATTCATCTAATAATACTTTCCTCTAGTAAAATCATTTTGCCTTAGTTTCTGCCATCCATTGGATTCTAGAAACTGCACTATTCTCTGTGTTAGAAGGATTTCCTTTTCCTTTATTCACCATAGAGATCAAACTAACCAGCCTATAGTCCCCAAATTTCTCCTGCTTTTGTGGAGTGGGACTACATCCACCCTTCTCAAGTCCTCCAGGACTACTCCTGACTCTAAAGAAGCATTGAAAAGGTCAAACAGTGGAGCCGCCAGAAATTCTAAGTTCATTCGGTGCTCTTGGATGTATCTCATCTGTCCCCGTTTCTTTGTCTACTTTGAATTTAGTTAGCTCCTCCTGAACAATGTCTTCTGGAAATCGTTCAACTTCTACCTCTCTTCCATTCTGCTTTATCCTCTTCAGTTTCTTCTCCCCACCCCCCTTAATATATTGGCTATATTTTTCTTCCATTTACATCTTTGCTTTCCTGACTACTTTACCAGCTTCTCTTAGCTTTTCCAGGTATTCCCTGTCCCCTTACCTGGAAAGACCAATGAATAATCTACTTCCAGGACTGAGATCAATGCCACTTTTTTTTTTTATTGAAGTCCCTGGAATTTTCCTATACAATTTCCATTTAGTGAACATAGCATTAGCTTGCCCGGGAAGATATTGCTTCCACTTCTAGGAACCTTCCGAAGTCATCTCAATTGAAGTGGTTGTCAGTCAGTCACCAGTACCGTGACATGAGCTAGGAAGAAAGAGTTCGACCTGTTTGGAGTTTGTTCTTCAGTGATGCGGCTGCACCTAGGGAGGACTCCTTTCTTCGCATTTGCTTGACCTCCTCAGAGGACTGGAGCCCCTGACTTTGGTGATTAATTATCCACATTATGCACTGTTTATTTGACCATGCCTAGATTAATTTCCCCTTCCAAGCAAATCACATTTAGAAGTGAATTTGCATATCTTGATTACATTTTAATGCCGGGGCTAGCATTTCCTCTTCCCTGGACACCTCAGTGATTGCAGTGGTAAAGATCTCAGGCTGGGAATGATAGGATATCGTAAGTGACATTGCATTTTAATAAGCAGAATATTCACATGACCGTCTTTTTAATGGAGAAATGTTCTTTTAGAACCAGAAGGTGGTAACATCAGAAGTGCAATCCTTCTGCATCTCTGTTTTACTATTAATTCATTCTATTATTTATTTAGGGAGCAATTTGATAAAGCATTTCCAGAATATAATGCATGTTTCACATTATTTATTTATTTATTTATTTATTTGTTACATTTGTACCCCACATTTTCCCACCTATTTGCAGGCTCAATGTGGCTTACATAGTACCGTCAAAGGCGTTTGCCCAGTCGGTGGATAACAAATACAAACTTGTATAGTGATTGTATGAGGTCTAAGTTGAGGGTCGGGAACGATGAAGATTGCGTGTTGTCCTGTTCGATCATAGTCATGCTGTGTTGGGTAGGTGAAGAGAGTTACGTGGGGTCGTTGGAGTAGGCCTTTTTGAAGAGGTTGGTTTTTAGTGATTTCCTGAAGTTTAGGTGGTCGTGGATTGTTTTCACAGCTTTTGGGAGGCCATTCCATAGTTGTGCGCTTATGTAGGAGAAGCCGGATGCGAAAGTTGTTTTGTATTTCAGTCCTTTGCAATTTGGGTAATGTAGGTTTAGGTAAGATCTTGACTATTTGACTTTGTTTCTTATTGGTAAGTCTATAAGGTCTATCATGTATCCTGGGACTACGCCATATATGATTTTGTGGACTAAGGTGCATATTTTGAAGATGATCTTTGATTTGGAGCCAATGTAACTTTTCTCAAAGGGGTTTGGCACTTTTGAAGCGTGTTTTGCTGAATATCAGCCTGGCTGCTGTATTTTGGGCAGTCTAGAGATTTTTTTATGAGTTGTTCTTTGCAGCCCGTGTAGATTCCATTGCAATAGTCTGCATGGCTTAGGACCATTGATTGTATAAGGTATCGAAAAGTTGCTCTTGGGAAGAAAGGTTTTAATCGTTTGAGCTTCCACATTGAGTAGAACATTTTCTTTGTTACAGAGTTTACTTGACTCTCAAGGATTAGGTTGTGATCAAGTGTGATGCCAAGTATTTTCAAACTGTCCGAGGTAGGGAGGGTATGTCCTGGAGTGTTTAAGGTTGTGGGTTTGTATTTGTTATATGGAGAGGAGAGGATGAGGCAATGTGTTTTTTTCGGTGTTCAGTTTCAGTTGGAATGAGTTTGCCCAGGAATCCATGATGTTTAGACTATCGTTGATTTTTCCCCAAAAGTGGTCAGCCTTTTACCCACTGCAGTAAAAGAGGGTCTCAGTGCACATCAAAAACAATGTAGTCTCCCTTTTACTGTAGCTTAGTAAAAATGACCCCTTAATGAGGCATCAGCAATTAATAATTTTATAGTGCAGATCCAAAGAGGCGTGGATAGGGGGAGGAGCATGGACAGATCATGGTATGTTTCCAGAGGTTAGGTACAATGTTATAGATATAAAATGCACACCCAACTTGCTGTAAACTGGGCACCAGCATTTACACTGGGTTTTGGCACGCATCAATTCTAGTGCAAAAAGATAGACACAAAGAGGGGCATAATCGAACAGCGCTGGCCATCTATATGGCCGGTCATCTTTGGGGCCGGCTCCGCAAAGGGGCAGAGCCAACCGTATTTTCGAAAAAGATGGCCGGCCATCTTTTCTTTCGATAATATGGTTGGGGCCAGCTGAATCTCAACATTTAGGTCAAATGTTGAGATCGCCGGGTTTAGAGATGGCCTGCTTTGGTTTTCGGCCATAATGGAAACCGGGCCCAGCCATCTCAAACCCGGCGAAATGCAAGCCCTTTGGTTGTGGGAGGAGCCAGCATTTGTAGTGCACTGGTCCCCCTGACATGCTAGGGCACCAACCGGGCACCCTTGGGGGCACTTCTAAAAATTAAAAATAAAAATTGCTCCCAGGTGCATACCTCCCTTAGCTTGTGTGCTGAGCCCCCAAAACCCACTCCCCACAACTCTACACCACTACCATAGCCCTTAGGGATCAAGGGGGGCACCTACATGTGGGTACAGTGGATTTTGGGGGGGTTTGGGTGGGCTCAACATTTACCACCACAAGTGTAACAGGTAGGGGGGGATGGGCCTGGGTCCACCTGCCTGAAGTGCACTGCACCCACTAAAAACTGCTCCAAGGATCTGCATACTGCTGTCAGGGAGCTGGGTATGACATTTGAGGCTGGCCAAAAATTGTTTTGTTTTTATTTTTTTAGGGGGGGGGTTGGTGACCACTGGGGGAGTAAGGGGAGGTGATCCCCGATTCCCTCCGGTGGTCATCTGGTCAATTAGGGCACTTTTTTGAGACTTGGTCCTAAAAATAAATGGACGAAGTGCAGCCGGTGAAATGCTCGTCAGAACTGGCCATCTTTTTTCCATTATCGGGCGAAGCCGGCCATCTCGTAACCACGCCCCCGTCCCACATCTCTGGCACGTCTGTCCTCCTGTCTCAGAACACCTCCCTGCTCCGTACCTTAATATGTGCATCCATATTTCAGTAGAGAACATAAAGCAGCGGCAGTGATTTTCATAATCTGTCAACTGCCGAGCCCAGAGCTTCCTCGCTGCTGCATCCCCTCCCCCTTTTGATGTTCTGCAAGAGCGGGATGCAGCAGCGAGGAGGATCTAGGCTCGGCAGCTGACAGGATATGAAAATTGCTGCCGCTGTCTGCCGCTCTCTATTGAAACATGGTGGATGCATATCAAGGTATGGGGTGAGATGGTGTTCCGAGAGCTCTAAACCTCCTTTTAGACTGATAAATTATTGCTTGTGGTGGCGGGCATGGATGAGGGGGGCCCACTGAACTAGTCTGCACAGGGCCCCGCAATTGCTAAGACCAGCCCTGCCTGTGTGTGCTCAATGTTTACCTGCAACTTTACTGCTCTCAAAGTAACAGAACTCACTCAGGACCCCTTTTACTAAGTCGTGGTAGGCACTACACGCACCCAACGTGTGCCAAAACTGACTTACCACGTGCCTTTTGCGGTAATTTCATTTTTTTGTGCGCCTCTGCTACGCGCGTCTGAGAAATATTTTTTGTTTTCGGACGTGCGTAGCGGATGAGCACCAAGTGGCATCTGACGCACGTAGGTCCATACCGTGCAGATTCCTTACCGCTAGGTCTATGGCAGGTGGTAAGGTCAGACACCCAAAATGGACGCGCAACAATTTTGATTTTGCCGCACGTCCATTTTCGGCAAAAATTGTAAAAAGGCATTTTTGGTTACTTGCACTGAAAAATATTTCTGCGTGTGCCCAAAACCCACGCCTACACTACCGCAAGCCACTTTTTACCATGGCTTAGTAAAAGGACCCTCAGTTTGCAGCCCTGCAGAGTCAGAAGTGACACGTCCCATACAGAGCAATTTCATTGCTTTTACCAAAAGGTGGATTATGCATTCAATGTGGATTTTCTATGTGGTTTGGGGGTCTTTGTTTTTTTTTATTTGCCAAGTTCCAGCTCTTTTGTGGAATGTTTGATTAGCAGTAAATGAATCAGAACTTCATAGAGAAGACAGAGAGCTAAGGGCATGTAATTCATTGCCCAGTGACATGTTGCATTTCTGTGGGACTAATTAGAATACAGAATTATGAGTTTCATTTGCAGCAATGGCATGTGGTCCCAAAGGCCCAGCAATTCGGGTTGTTTTTTTTTTTAAGAAAACGTGTGGTTGCATCCATGTGGAATGATACTCAGCGGGATAAAGCTTTGTCAGCATTCAGTTAGCTTTTCAGGGTGAAGCTGGTTCATAAAACCATGAATCTATTAAACCAAATTGTATGTTTTATTTATTACATGACTGTGAAATATGGAAATTTGTTAAGCATGCATACAAGGAAAGTTAGTTTAAGAAAAGCTGAAATGCTTCTTCCCAAAATCAGGCAAATGAATTTCTTGCTTTCATAATAGCATATCCAACAAAATCCCATTGCTCTAATCATGTTTCCTTTATTGTAGATTTGTTGCCAAGCATAATCAGAATGAAAGCGTCATATGCTACATGACGTTGGGGGGATTTGGCCATTAGGAAATGAATGCCTTTTAATGACTTTAGTTTATATCTGCAAAAGTGGAAGTTGTTTGGAAAGTTTACCTACAGCTGCTGGGTCTGCTGACTTCCATGTACATGTACTTCCTTTTTCGATAATGTTCATGGTAGGAGAAAACCAAAACCAACAGACAGTGGATCCAAAAAAGTCCTCTCACAAATGGTGTTTTTCTAAACAAGGTCTTTATTCTGAGTCAATAAAAACGGCCCGACACGAATCGTGTTTCGGCCGTAAAGGCCTGCGTCAGGGGTCTATAAATGAACATAAATATGATAATCAAAAAACACGTCTATAGAAAACACAATGCAAACTCTATAAAAAAAAAACAACAACAAAACAACATATGTTTATATAAAGGAACATACGTACCTATTGATCTCCAATATAGAAAAAATCTTGCAGAACAAATGTCAGTTAACTTTCTGCTAACTGAGAAATCTATGACAAAAATAATAAAAACATATTACATACTATATCATAAATTAAATTATGCATGGTAGGAGAAACCCTCTATTTTTACAAGGTAAGTATTTGAGCATAAAGAGGGAAATTGACTCTAAGTAGTTGAGAACAACAGATTTTCTTCTGCAGAAATGAGTCTATGATAGATTGACTCATAAGAGTAGCCATACTGGGTCAGACCAATGGTCCTTCTAGCCCAGTATCCTGTTTTCCAAACAGTGGCCAAGCCAGGTCACAAGTACCTGGCAGAAACCCAAATCAAGGCAACACTCCATGTAGAACCCCAATGAATATCAAGATTCTGGAATCCTAGAGTGACAAAATTCCATGCAGAAGCTCAAATAATAGCAACATTCCATGTAGAACCCCAAAGAATAGCAAGATTCCAGAATCCTAAAGTGTAACAAGATTCTATGCAGAATCTCAGAGTACCAACATTCTATATTGCAAATCGCAGGGCAAGCAGTTGCTTCCCATGTCTGCCTCAATAGCAGACTACGGACGTTTCCTCCAGGAATTTGTCCAAACCTTTTTTTAAACCCAGATACGATAACCACTGTTACTGGCAAAGAATTCCAGAGCTTAACTATTCGTTGAGTGAAAAAAACATTTCCTCCTATTTGTTTTAAAAGTATTTCCGTGTAACTTCCTCGAGTGTCCCCTAGTCATTGTACTTTTGGAATGAGTAAAAAATCGATTTACTTCTACTCGTTCTACACCACTCAGGATTTTGTAGACCTCAATCAAATCTCCCCTCATCCATCTGTTTTCCCAGCTTAACACGGGAGGAATACTTTACCTAGAAGAGGGGTTCTCCATCCAACACTTCAGACACACCAAGCAAGTCTGGTTTTCAAGGTATCCACATTAAATATGCATGAGATAAATTTGCATCTATTGCCTCCATTATATGCAAATCTCTCTCATGCATGCTTATTGTGGATATGGTGAAATGGACCCGTTACACAGCTAAGTTGCTGGGGGGGGGGGGGGGGGGGTCCAAAGAAATGTTGTTGACTGCTGAAAAAGTATTATTATATATAAAAAAAGCAAAAATCAGAAAGAAAAAGTGAGTAGAGGAGGTTTTTGTGACAGATGATGGCGATGTTCAGTTTACCTTAAATATCAATGAGATAACTGTGCTTCTGAAGTCTTTTCCTCCCCCTCAATAACAATTCAACAGTTGAAATGTTGTAGTATAATAGTGAGAGAAATAGAAAGACATTTCTGTAATTGTGGTGGACACTCAACAATAAGTCTATTTGGCTATATATATATCAGAGTTAATAAAGAATGATATGGGAAAATTTTGTTGATATTTCCCACGTTGTATCAAAGTGAATGGTCAGTGTCGGCAGTACCGCACTGCCAGCCGCTAGCATGGCTTTGCAAACAGGGGCCTATGAGTCTACCCATCGTAGTGCATTCTTTTTTACGGTCCCTGCACTCTGGAATTCATTACCTCTGCCTATTCGTAGCAAACCTCCCCTTCAACGCTTTAAAACTGCAATTAAGACATGGCTATTTCACCAGGCATACCCTGGTTGATTTGTAAAAGGTGTCTCTCTCTGTTGTGCCCTCCGTCTGCTTCGCTTTCTGCCTGTCTACTGGTCTGTCTGTTTGTTTTTATTGTGTCGTGTTGTTTTAATTTTTCTGTTGTTGTAATGTTGATATGAATGGATGGTCCATCCAGTCTGCCCAACAAGATAAACTCATTTTACATGGGTGGCGGTAAGGTCTCAGCTCAAAAATGGATGCACGCTGGCATTCATATAGAATTGCACTGGTTAAATTTGATCATTTAATGAAATAATAACATTTTACATTTGAATAAATCTTCAGACAATGGTCAGTCAAAACTTACTTATTGTCATTTTCTTGGGTATATAGTTTAACTAAAGGTTATATATATTATTTACTTTTTTATGTCACTGTTCTGTTTGTGCGTTTCATTTACATTCATATTCAATATGGATTGTTAAAAAAATTTTTAAAAAATTGTAATATTTATTTTTTTAAATTTTTAAACATTATAATGTAACAAATTAAGTTAGTGTAGTTTATCCATATCAATTTTGAGGTTTGTTACATTTTAGTGTATTCTACTCTTGACTTATCAATATATTGAAATTGATGAAATTTGATTGTTTATTCTATGATGTACAGATATAATGTATTTGACTTTTTAAAAAAAGTTTTTAAAATTTTAATTATTTTGATTTATTGAGAACTTCAAATGTTTGTTTTTGAGATAATTTGTATAAATATACTATTTATATATATGTTATTATTTTTTAGACCCCTGAGGAAGGCTCTTGTAGCCGAAACACGGACCGTGTAGGGTCCAAATAAAGTTGTGTTTGGAGCATCTTGTCCTGTTGTATTGGACTGATCTCTTGGACTTGGTTCTTTTCCACCTTCTTTTTGTTGTGTCTCATTTTTGTGGAGAGTGTGAACCCCATTTGTTTCTTGCGATTCCATGAGCAGAGTCAGAACTTGGCCAGTTAAGTGACAATATTCAGCACTTAAATGGCCAGGTTAACCACATAAATAAGACCACATAAAAATCAGTCCTATCTTTATCCGGTAACCCATAGCTGGTTAAGGGTTAAATATCACATTTAGGGGCCCTTTTACAAAGGCGCAGGAGGGCCTATGTATGTACAGCACATGCCAAATCGCCACTACCGCCCAGCTAGCTTGTGAGCTGGGCAGTAATTCTGGATTTGGAGCACGCTGAATCCCACGGTAGAAAATATTTTTCTATTTTCTACCACGGGCCGCTTACCCAGTGGTAAACAGCAGTTGGTGGGTAGCACGTGAGTCCTTACTGCTAGGTCAATGGGTGGCGGTAAGGTGTCAGGCCAAAAATGGATGCAAACTGGCTTCAATTTTAGCGCATGTCCATTTTGCAGCCCCTTAAAAAAGGCCCTTTTTCCTAGGCGTGGTGAAAAATGGCCCAACGTGCGCCCAAAAGATGCGCTCGCACTACCGCAGGCCAATTTTTACCACAGCTTAGTAAAAGGACTCCTTAACCGGCTATGCATTAGCCAGTTCTGCAAAACCCAGAAATTCTATCCCGGTGCCTGGACATGGCCCAACATTGAATTTCTGTAACACCAGTAGCGGTCAGCAAAACACTGATTTCCGCAGGATGAATATTGGGCCCATACTCCCGAATTCTATATAGCGCATCTAGAGATCCATGCTAAAATCCAGGCGTACACTCTATAACAACGTGCATAACTTAATTGGCTTAACAAGTCAACCAGCATTTTTAACAGCTCTTAACAAGCAATAAGCACTAATTGGCAATAATTAGAATTTACAAGCACAACTCGCTAAGCATATTCTGTAATGGACTACGCCTAAATTCTAATGTGCGCAGTTCAAAAGGGGCGTAGCTATGGGTGGGGAAATGGACATCCCATGGGTGTTTCCAAATTTGTGCGTGTTGGTATAGAATATGACCCAGTGCGCATAAATCTTCAAACAGTGATTTACGCCAAATTTTTGCTGGTGTAAATGGATGCAAGTAGTTTTAGGTGCTGGGATATCAACTAAGTATATACTGCGCCTAAATCTATGCAGTACTTATAGAATACGCTTAGCCAGAAATGTTTACTGCGTAGATTTTTTAAGCACCTTATATAGAATCTGGTCCATAATGCTTAACTTTTTTGTATTTTCTAAAGTGGTAGGTGTTGCTGGGTTCATACGCTTGCATCACAAATCCACTAAGCAGGAATTCTGGTAGCAAATAAAACTCTCAGATATCAAGTGGCATTTATTTCCTTGATTAATTACTGCATCTTTTGTGACTTTTTTGTTTTGGAGAACTAGAATTTCAAATATGTCAGGCTAACTAGATAGATATTTAATAATCTGTACATTTTTTTCTATAATCTGTAGCGGGGCTGCAGGACACCTGTAGAAAACTGAACTTTATGCTTGTAAAAAAATGCGATTGTTCCTTGTTTGACACAAATTTAATGCATAATTAGGAGGCACTTAAGTGTGTGGTGTGGTAGCAACAGTTCATCAGTTTAGGACGATTCTGAACTTTAATGTGACTCGCTTCATTTGTTTCAATATATCAGCTGGGCCATGCAGAAGAATAGGTTTCTGTCTGAAAGTCTGGAATCAGGATTATTA
The DNA here is from genome assembly GCF_901765095.1 of Microcaecilia unicolor. NCBI lineage: Eukaryota > Metazoa > Chordata > Amphibia > Gymnophiona > Siphonopidae > Microcaecilia > Microcaecilia unicolor. The sequence continues at coordinate 21,267,302 of NC_044039.1, forward strand.
TTCAGAAGATGGTGTGCATTCTATTTTATTCATTATTTCAGAATTATTCTTTAAGCAAGCTGAGTGGTTTGATATGGAGCCTAAGAAAGGAAAGGAAATTGCTTGACTAATGAGTAGACATGGACTCTAATGACCTGCTCTGATGGGTTGATAGGACCGAAGAACAATGCTGCTTTCATATCTCATGACTGTGCCGATAGATTGAGTTTCACCACCAACGTCATTCAGCACATTGTGAGGCTTTTTGTAGAATTGATTAGCACACACATAATACCCAGATTTATCTGACATAACAGGGGTTTCAGCTCCTCCATTGTTTAGTGGCCGTTGGCTCACTGAGGGACACCTGATTTGGTGTCTATTTGGCAAAAACCAGGAGCTTTGCTACTTGGTCAAGGTTAAATTTTGCTTATGGAACAGGATCTTAATTTTCCAGGGGTCAGAAGTTGACAGCACACTTTTTTTTTTGTTACATTTGTACCCCACGCTTTCCCACTCATGGCAGGCTCAATGCGGCTTACATGGGGCAATGGAGGGTTAAGTGACTTTTTCCAGAGTCACAAGGAGCTGCCTGTGCCTGAAGTGGGAATCAAACTCAGTTCCTCAGTTCCCCAGGACTAAAGTCCACCACCCTAACCACTAGGCCACTCCTCCACCGTTGCTACTATTTGAGATTGTACATGGAATGTAGCTATTCCACTAGCAACATTCCATGTAGAAGTCGGCCCTTGCAGATCACCAATGTGGCCGCGCAGGCTTCTGCATGGAATGTTGCTAGTAGAATAGCAACATTCCATGTAGAATCTCCAATAGTAGCAACATTCCATGTAGAATCTCCAATAGTATCTATTTTATTTTTGTTACATTTGTACCCTGCACTTTCCCACTCATGGCAGGCTCAATGCGGCTTACATGGGGCAATGGAGGGTTAAGTGACTTGCCCAGAGTCACAAGGAGCTGCCTGTGCCTGAAGTGGGAATCGAACTCAGTTCCACAGTTCCCCAGGACCAAAGTCCACCACCCTAACCACTAGACTTTGCAAAGGATATCTAGGTCTGGATAGGGATATCCACTTTAGAACATTCAAAATGTCCTGGATATTTTACAAAAGGATCGCTGAACACAGAGCTGGAGCACATGCATATTTGTCAGCCCATACAGCAGGAACAGATATTTTACAAAAAGGCACGCAAAAGTGGCGGGTCCCTCACATGCAAGGGCCAGAATTTGTACAACATGTACAAAAGGAGCCAATTAAGGAGCTAAGGGGTCCATTTACAAAGCTGGGAAAAAAGGGGGCCTGCACTGGCATCGGTGCATGTTTTTGGCGCATGTCTAGGCCCCCTTTTACCACAGCGAGCAAAAGGTAGGTCTTGCTTTTTTAAAGAAATGGCCGTGCGGCAAGTGAAGCACTTGTCACGTGGCCATTTTGGGGGGAGGGAGCACTTACCACCACCCATTGAGGGCTCCCACACTAATCCAGCGATAACCGAGCAGCGTGCGGCACTGCCCGATTACCACCGGGTACACACCAGCACTACAAAAATAGTTTTATAGCTCCGGAAATGGTGTGCACTGGGAGTGGGAACTACCGCTGGGCCGGCAGTTCTTCCATTTTAGCGAGCAGTAAAATCACATGTACATTTGATTTTAGGCATGGATCCCATGCCTAAATTTATGCTCATAAATTACTACTACTACTACTACTATTTAGCATTTCTATAGCGCTACAAGGCATACGCAGCGCTGCACAAACATAGAAGAAAGACAGTCCCTGCTCAAAGAGCTATGTAATAAAAGTAAGCCAAGTATAGGACAATCAAGCCATTGTGACATCACTGATGAGGTTGGCTCTTATTGGTGGCTGAGGCATTATGACATCACAATATTAGCTCTGGTTACAAGAGACTACTACTACTACTATTTAGCATTTCTATAGCGCTACAAGGCATACGCAGCACTGCACAAACATAGACGAAAGACAGTCCCTGCTCAAAGAGCTTACAATCTAATAGACAAGAAATAAATAAAGTAAGCAAATCAAATCAATTAATGTGAACAGGAAGGAAGAGAGGAAGGTAGGTGGAGGCGAGTGGTTACGAGTCAAAAGCAATGTTAAAGAGGTGGGCTTTCAGTCTAGATTTAAAGGTGGCCAAGGATGGGCCAAGACGTAGGGGCTCAGGAAGTTTATTCCAGGCGTAGGGTGCAGCGAGACAGAAGGCGCGAAGTCTGGAGTTGGCAGTAGTGGAGAAGGGAACAGATAAGAAGGATTTATCCATGGAGCGGAGTGCACGGGAAGGGGTGTAGGGAAGGACGAGTGTGGAGAGATACTGGGGAGCAGCAGAGTGAGTACATTTATAGGTTAGTAGAAGAAGTTTGAACAGGATGCGAAAATGGATAGGGAGCCAGTGAAGGGTCTTGAGGAGAGGGGTAGTATGAGTAAAGCGACCCTGGCGGAAGATGAGACGGGCAGCAGAGTTTTGAACTGACTGGAGAGGGGAGAGGTGACTAAGTGGGAGGCCAGCAAAAAGCAGATTGCAGTAGTCTAAACGAGAGGTGACAAGGGTGTGGATGAGGGTTTTGGTAGAGTGCTCGGAAAGAAAGGGGCGGATTTTACGGATGTTGTAAAGAAAGAAACGACAGGTCTTGGCAATCTGCTGGATATGAGCAGAGAAGGAGAGAGAAGAGTCAAAGATGACCCCAAGGTTTTGAGCTGAGGAGACAGGGAGAATGAGAGAGCCATCAACAGAAATAGAAAATGGGGGGAGCGGGGAGGTGGGTTTGGGGGGGGGAAATGAGAAGCTCGATTTTGGTCATATTTAATTTCAGGTGGCGTTGAGACATCCAGACAGCAATGTCAGACAAGCACGCTGAAACTTTGGTTTGGATGCAAGGTGAGATATCAGGAGTAGAAAGGTAGATTTGGGAGTCATCAGCATAGAGATGGTAGGAAAAGCCATGGGATGAGATTAATGAACCAAGGGAAGAAGTGTAGATAGAAAAGAGGAGGGGACCAAGAACAGAACCCTGAGGTACGCCGACAGGCAGAGGGATAGAAGTAGAAGAGGATCCACCAGAGTGAACACTAAAGGTGCGGAGGGAGAGGTAGGAAGAGAACCAGGAAAGGACAGAGCCCTGGAATCCAAGTGAGGACAGGGTATCGAGAAGTATGCTGTGATCGACAGTGTCAAAAGCAGCGGAAAGATCAAGAAGAATGCCAATTAAAGCTAATTTGTGCCAATAATTGCTTGTTGAAAGCCAATTATTGGTGATAATTAGCTTGTTATCCAGTTAAATCATGTGTGCAAATTGGATGCACATTAGAGAGCTGCACGGCTTCCGTCCCCGCGGGAATCCCGCGGAACCCGCGGGATTCCCGCGGGGACGGAGGCAGTTCCTGCGGGGTTCCCGCGGGGATGGAAGCAGTTCTGCGGGGTTCCCGCGGGGACGGAGGCAGTTCCTGCAGGGTTCCCGTGGGGATGGAACCAGTTCTGTGGGCTTCCCGTGGAAGTGTAAGCTGCACCTGCACCAGCCTCTCATCTACCGAATTCCAATTTATTTGAGTGCTGTCTCCTCCTCCTCCTCCTCTTCTTCCTTGCTTTAACAGCATAAATGTGGAAAGTCTTCCATTAAGGAGGTGGTAGAGTCACAAATGATGACGGAATTCAAAAAGGCATGGGATGAACACAGAGGATCCCTAATTAGAAAATGGAAGTTATATAAAAGCTAACCTTAAATGGCTGCATGTGTGTGGATATGTCAAGTGACACTTAGATGGTGACTCTGGCTGTGATGAATTAGAGCGGATACCTGGCAGACTTGTATGTTCTGTGTCTCATACATGGCAATCTGGTGTAGGATGGGCTGGAAAGGGCTTAGACAGCAACTTCAGTGGCTGGAACATGAGGACAGTGCTGGACAGACTTTTACGGTCTGCGTCCCACAAATGAGAACATGAATAGGCTGGAGTGGGCTTCGATGGCAACTCCAGCAGTTGGAACATAAGGATGGGGCCAGATAGACTTCTGTGGTCTTTGTTCCAGAAACACGAAAGAAAGACCATAATCAAGTATATAATATCACACTCGTTGATTTAATGATGAATTGATCATGAGTGTGAATATTGGCAGAGTGGATGGACCGTTCAGGTCTATTTGCTGTCACTTACTATGTTACTATTAATCCTCTTTGCTCCCAGGCTGGTGCACAGACCTCAGCTCTGACACAGGCACAAGAATCAGATGTCACCTGACCTACTGGCGCGTGCATGTGGCGGCCTCTCAGCACACACTGCCAGTGAATCAGAGACAAATCTTACATGTGTGCACCAGAGTGTTCCAAGTTCCAGCTTCAATTCCTTCCTTGCCTACAGTGCTGTGGCTCAAATCCAGAAAGAGACTGAGGGAGCTGACTGGAACTTTCTTTTATGTACTATTAAATTCTTACGGGGATGGGTGGGGATGGGTTAAATTCTTACGGGGACGGGTGGGGACGGGTTGGGATGTTTTAAATTTTTGCAGGGATGGGTGGGGATGGGTAAGATTCCAGTGGGGATGGGTGGGGACGGGTAAGATTCCAGCAGGGACGGGCGGGGATGGGTTGGATTTCTGTCCCCGTGCAACTCTCTAATGCACATCCAAATTTGTGCACGCAATTTTGATGACTTTTATGGAATTAGGAATTTAGTGCACAACTGCATGAGGCGTTAACATGGGAGAAGCATGAGTGTGTCATGGGCATTTCACCTAGTGACATGCTCAACCTATAGAATGATACAGGGGCGTAGCTATCATGGGGACACGGGGGCATGGGCCCCAGTAGATTTGGCCCTGGACCCCCTGCCACGACCCTCTCGACCACCCCGTCCCGCCGCCAACCCTTCCCCGCCGCCGTCGCGTACCCCAACACCCGCCAGCTGAAGTTCTCTCCTCGGCTGCGCAGCATTGCTTGCTGAATGATCTGATCAAGTTTCTGTGCATGCGTCTGACGTCCTGCATGTCAGACACACGCACAGAAACAGATTCAAACTTGATCGGATCATTCAGCAATGCCGTGCAGCCGAGGACTTCGGCTGGCGGAGGTTGGGGTCCCCCGCCAGCAAAGGTACGCGGCGGGAGAGGGTTCGCGGCGGGAAGGGGTTGTTGAGAGGGTTGCGGTGGGGGGGGGGGTTGGCGGCACTGGGGGGGGTGCTAAAATGTGCCCCCTCACCTCGGGCTCTGGACCCCCCTCCCATCGAAGTCTGGCTACGCCCCTGGAATGATATACGTTGCAAGCATGGCCTGGCACTCTTAGGTGTTTGCCACTTACACCTGCCATTCAGTTGACATAAGTGGTCACACCTATATTTTGGTGCACCGTTGCCGTTTTACGCCTGTATTCTGTAATTGCTTAAGCACTGACGTCATTGAAACGCATAGAATCGATTACAATGTGTTCCACCACATTTGTAACCTTTCCTAAGCACCTTTGAGAAGTTTTCTTGCATTGAATTTTGCAGTTACTGGTTTGCAAACATCTCAAGATGTCTTTTGAGCACTTTGTGATTGGATATTGTGACTTTTTTTTAACCCAGTGTCAGCGCTACCATTTTTGTGTCACCACGGACTTATTTTTTACAATAAATAACACTCTTTTAACCTTGTTTGGAATTGTACACCACATTTTCTAGCCTGTTGGCACAATGTTTTGAGCTATATTTATTAGACAATATGTTGTAATCAGTGTTTAAACTTCTGGGATTAATTATGCATGTACAACATGTCCAGTGTGTATAAATTAGACTGTTGTAGCAAGCTTGTTTTATTTCTTGTATAAACGTACCCAGGAGAAGGAGCATGTAAGTAGCTTCTTTTACAGTTATTTTTAAGTCTCGAGTGTGTTTCTTAGCTATTTATTGTTTTAAACACCATGGTGGACATATTTATTCCTCAAAACCCAATGCTTTCTACACTTTTGTTGGACCAGTTGTGATGAAGTCTGTGGTTTTACACCAGCTGGGTAAACCATTCTACTTTTAAGTCTGCTACTTGTATTTTTTAGTCACTGTTTTAGATTTTATAGTCACGATTATTTACTTATTTATGTGTTAATTGATTGATCTGTATGTTGTAATTTGTAGTTTTCAACTACAAGAAGACAAGCTGGAGTGAAAACCAATTTCAGACAACAGTAAGACTATTGGGCTCATTTTCGAAAGAGAAGGACGCCCATCTTTCGACATAAATCGGAAGATGGGCGTCCTTCTCACAGGGTCGTCCAAATCGATATAATCGAAAGTCAATTTTGGACATCCCCAACTGCTGTCCGTCGCAGGGACGGCCAAAGTTCAAGGGGGCATATTAGAGGTGTAGCAGAGGCGGGACTTGGGCGTGGCTAACAGTAGGATGTCCTGGACCCATAATCGAAAGAAACAAGGACATCCCTGACGAACACTTAGACGACTTTACCTGGTCGTGTTTGTCTTACAACCAAAGCACAAAAAGGTGCCTGAAATGACCAGATGACCACCAGAGAGAATCGGGGATGACCCCAGTGGTCACTAACACCCTCCCACCCTCAAAAAACATCTTTAAAAATATTTTGTGCCAGCCTCTATGCCAGCCTCAGATGTCATACTCAGGTCCATCACAGCAGTATGCAGGTTCCTGGAGCAGTTTTAGTGGGTGCAGTGCACTTCATGCAGGCAGACCCAGGCCCATCACCCCTACCTGTTACGTTTGTGGAGGAAACAGCAAGCCCTCCAAAACCCACCACAAACCCACTGTACCCACATCTAGGTGCCCCCCTTCACCTGTAAGGGCTATTGTAGTGGTGTACAGTTGTGGGTAGTGGGTTTTAGGGGGGGGTTGGGGGGCCCAGCACACAAGGTAAGGTAGCTATGTACCTGGGAGCAATTTATGAAGTCCACTGCAGTGCGGACCCCTAGGGTGCCCGGTTGGTGTCCTGGCATGTGAGGGGGACCAGTGCACTACAAATACTAGCTCCTCCCACGACCAAATGGCTTGCATTTGGTCGTTTCTGAGATGGACGTCCTTGGTTTCCATTATCACTGAAAATTAGAAACGACCAAGTCTAGGGATGACCATCTCTAAGGACGACCAAATTTCAGGATTTGGGCGTCCCTGACGGTATTATCAAAATGAAAGATGGACTTCCATCTTGTTTCGAAAATGCAGGTTTCCCTGCCCCTGGATGGGGACTTTTGCAAGGACATCCTCATCAAAACTTGGACATCCCTTTTGATTATGCCCCTCCACATATACAAGTTCTCATAAAGAGGGAGGGTGGAATGGGACTTGATATACTGCCTTTCTGTGGTTTTTGCAAATACATTCAAAGTGGCTTACATATTATATACAGGTACCTATTTGTACCTGGGGCAATGGAGAGTTAAATGACTTGCCTGGAGTCACAAGGAGCTGCAGTTGGAATTGAACCCAGTTCCCCAGGCTCAAAGTTTGCTGCACTAACCACTAGGCTACTCCTCCATTAGCTACATTCTATGTAGAATCTCAAATAGTAGCAACTTTCCATGTAGAATCTCAAATAGGGAAAGGGAAATGGGAGTTGATATACCACCTTTCTATGGTTTTTGCAGCTACATTCAAAGCAGCTTACATAGTATATAGATATACTTATTGTACTTGGGGCAATGGAGGGTTAAGTGACTTGTCCAGAGTCACAAGAAGCTGCAGGTGGAATCAAACCCAATTTACCAGGATCAAGGTCTGCTGCACTAACCACTAGGCTACGCTTCCACTCCAGAAAAGTAAAGAAAAGTAAGCCTCAAAAAGCAAGGGAGGAAAAAGCCTCAAGAAGCTCCCAGCGATAAACAGTCAGCTGGTCAAACAGGACTTCTTCATCGTTGGCAGCTAAGTATTTCTAAGTTTTGCTACCTATTGAAATTGAATAAAAGTACATTTCGCATCGGGAGGTTATTCATGCCAACGATGAAGAAGTCCTGCTTGACCAGCTGACTGTTTATCGCTGGGAGCTTCTTGAGGCTTTTTCCTTCCTTGCTTTTTAAGGCTAATGAGAACTTGCATGTATAGTTTTACTCTAATTTGTAGTTTGACAAGTTTTATATTTACTTTTACATTTAAATGAGTCTCTTTGAGTGACACATTTCTGTTTTAAATATATCTGTCTGTGTTTATTTTTGATTTTCTAGTAACTTTGCCCCTGACGCAGTCAACTGTCAGGCGAAACGTTGCCATGTCGGGCACAGATGTTTGAATCCCTGGGAGCTTTTGAATATCAATAAAGACAATTTGTTTCTAATAAGGTCTGCCTTTTGTTTCTGTGTACCTAATTCATGGTGCCAATTTATACAATTCTCGTTATATTCTTTTATGTTTCAACATTTTTTATTGATGACATTTCAAAATAAATACATCCAACACTATAAAGATACAGAATTGCAAATATCAAAATGTACACAGTAAAACATAAAATTAATGCAGTCATCAAACTTTTAACACTTTTATCCACCCACCCCTATCCTCTCTTTTTTACATAAATAATTTTTATTGAACACATTAACCGGTATACATTAGTACAACCTAAACATCTATTGTTCAATGGTCCTACCATTTTTAAGTACACTCTGTTTTGTTACATGAAACAATAGCACAGATTTCAGTTATTTCCATTTATTCCTAGTTAGATAGTATACTTCCATTTACATAGCAGTCTCCTATGTATTATGATTAGAACAAATTCCTTCAACATCCCTCCCCCTCACCTTGTTCCCCCCCTATAAGCCCCCCTCCCTCCCCATCCCCTTATAATGACATGGAGTTCAGAATTAAGCTGCGAGCTCTTCCTGACAGTGACTGGAGATATGGTTCCCACACCTCCAAAAACTCTTTTTTACGTTTAGGTGTTTTCTTAGCTCCTCTGGCTTCCAACACCAGCAAGCTATGGAATGCATTCCTCCATTCCCAATACGTTGGAGCATCCTCCTTTGTCCAATGTTGTAAAATACACTGTTTTCCCACAATCAGAGCTTTAACTATCAAAATATATGCTACCCGCCGCAACATTAGCCTACCTCTCTCCACTCCCAAAATTACATCCTGCGGTCTAAGTCAAATCTCTTTGTTAAGCAGCATCCCACAGTATCCCTGGATCCTGTTCCAAAAGGTCACCACTCGAGGGCATGTGTATAGCATATGAAGTAGCGATCCTCCCTGATCTGAACACTTGATACACGCTGGGGTGTCTAGACGCCCCGCATAATATGCCTGCTTTGGGGAAAAATATGCCCGAGTGATAGTTCTAAATTGTATTTCTCTGTGTCGTGCACTATATACCATATTGTGTATCTCCTTGAGTCTGCGTGCTACCGTTCCCTCCCGAACCGGCATTTGCAGTTCCTCAGCCCATTTCTTCTCTATGCCTTCATACATCTGATGCATGTGGAAATTCCCCAATGCTCTATGAATCCCCGAGACGGTGACCTGCTCTACCTCCGATGGTTGAAAAAATTCCTCCACCATCTGATATACTCCCCTCGAACAATTGCTCCCCATAGCCTGACGCATAAACGCCTGGGCCTGACCATATGTGAACCAATCTACCTGCTCTTTACCTACTAAGTCCTCTAAATTCTCTCTAGTTCTTATGTCCCCTGTGTCCATCAACATGTCTGCAACATATACTATGCCATGGTTTGCCCATTCTTTAACTTTCCCCTGTATTAATCCCAATCCAAATTCCTGATTCCCTATTAAGGGCATCATGTCTGTATTCACAGGATTGTTCCCTAGATGCCTCATCAAGAAGTGCCAAGCACGTCTCATTGGTTGCAGTAATTCGTTATATTCTTTTATACACGGGCTTCATGTAATGTTGTTTGATTTCACTATACTGCTTCCAAATTGTTGGGCAAACTAGATGGAGCATACAGGTCTTCATGTGCTGTCATTTACTATTTTTACAATATTAATAGTTTGCCAAGAAACCTTCAGCCAAGTGGCGGCCCACATAAATTCTTTACAACTTGGTATTCGCATACAGGGGAGTACCTGCCACAAAATTAAAACACCACACGCTAGAGTGAATTATCAAGGTGGAGTGGAACAGGTGGATGTGAAGCATCTGTTCACGCTTTCCAAAAATACTAGGACTAGGGGGCATGTGATGAAACTACAGTGTAGTAAATTTAAAACAGATCAGAGAAAATTGTTCTTCACCCAACGCGTAATTAAACTCTGGAATTCGTTGCCGGAGAACGTGGTGAAGGCGGTTAGCTTGGCAGAGCTTAAAAAGGGGTTAGACGGTTTCCTAAAGGACAAGTCCATAAACCACTACTAAATGGACTTGGGAAAAATCCACAATTCCAGGAAATAACATGTATAGAACGTTTGTACGTTTGGGAAGCTCGCCAGGTGCCCTTGGCCTGGATTGGCCGCTGTCGTGGACAGGATGCTGGGCTCGATGGACCCTTGGTCTTTTCCCAGTGTGGCATTACTTAAGGTGGTTTGCCATCACCTTCATCAATCATCTTTGCACCCCTAGCTAAGGCCAGGTACTTATCCCACAGCTTAGTAAAAGGACCCCTAAGTGCAATTATTGATTGTTGAGGCTCAGTAATTCATACATGATAGCTTATCACGTATGAATGTAAGCTTTAAGGAGAAGGTAATCCACCAAGGTGGACGGACGCTGACTCCCACGAAAATACAACGATCAAAGGGAAGTGGAAAGTGGACCAATGAGTCCAGGGAAGCGGGATACTGATGTATAAAGTACCACTTTATTCACAGACTCGACACAGTACCGTGTTTCGGCCACAGGCCTGCCTCAGGAGTCTTAAATGATTCTGGTACTAGGAATCAGTCTTGGCGCCAAATGTATGTATATAATTTCGTTGCTAGCAGTTATACGCTGTTTTGTTAATAACAGATTACACGGAGATGCATCAGTACCCGCTATACATTACAAAGGTCTTTTTCAAGGCCATTCGACTTTTAAGACTGATTCCTAGTACCAGAATCATTTAAGACTCCTGAGGCAGGCCTGTGGCCGAAACACGGTACTGTGTCGAGTCTGTGAATAAAGTGGTACTTTATACATCAGTATCCCGCTTCCCTGGAGTCATTGGTCCACTTCCCACTTCCCTTTAACCACTGAATGTAAGCTTTACCAATTGAGTTGCATGTGCATCTTGGCACTGCATCTAAATTTCACTGCTGATCTTTTGGCACCATATATGGAATCTGGGGGAATTATACATAGGACTTCGAAAGTGGTATTTCAGTTTGGTGCCAAATCCGGCCCTTTCTTTCCGAGCACTCTACCAAAACCCTCATCCACACCCTTGTCACCTCTCGTTTAGACTACTGCAATCTGCTTCTTGCTGGCCTCCCACTTAGTCACCTCTCCCCTCTCCAGTCGGTTCAAAACTCTGCTGCCAGTCTCATCTTCCGCCAGGGTCGCTTTACTCATACTACCCCTCTCCTCAAGACCCTTCACTGGCTCCCTATCCGTTTTCGCATCCTGTTCAAACTTCTTCTACTAACCTATAAATGTACTCACTCTGCTGCTCCCCGGTATCTCTCCACACTCGTCCTTCCCTACACCCCTTCCCGTGCACTCCGCTCCATGGATAAATCCTTCTTATCTGTTCCCTTCTCCACTACTGCCAACTCCAGACTTCGCGCCTTCTGTCTCGCTGCACCCTACGCCTGGAATAAACTTCCTGAGCCCCTACGTCTTGCCCCATCCTTGGCCACCTTTAACTCTAGACTGAAAGCCCACCTCTTTAACATTGCTTTTGACTCGTAACCACTTGTAACCACTCGCCTTCACCTACCCTCCTCTCTTCCTTCCCGTTCACATTAATTGATTTGATTTGCTTACTTTATTTATTTTTTGTCTATTAGATTGTAAGCTCTTTGAGCAGGGACTGTCTTTCTTCTATGTTTGTGCAGCGCTGCGTATGCCTTGTAGCGCTATAGAAATGCTAAATAGTAGTAGTAGTAGTAGTAGTGATATATAGAATCTAGTCCTAAATGTTTCTCCCCATTTTCTTCTGCTAGTCAAACTGCTAGGAAAGCTTTTGTTTTATTACAGCTGTGGGCTGTTTCTTTGGGTGTGTCTTATTTTTTATTTTTTTTATTTCCTCAGAAATGTATTATTAAATGCCAAAGGAAAACATTTGTTTTCTTTTAACCAAATCAGTTGAGTTTCTCATAGGCTAAATTAGCAGCTCGGGGGGTTCTCTAATTCTTTGCTTTTTTCTACACCTGCTTAAATTGGCTACATGATTTAAAACATATCTCAAACACTTCACATTTTCCTGCTTTTGATGATAATATCAATCGCAGCATACACATTTATATATAACTGCACATTCTATCTTCAACGGGGATCGTCAGATTATTTTGATCACTATTAGCATCTGGGGAACTCCCCAATATTGCATCGGTGATACTACATTCTTCATTGATCAACCCGAATACACTATTCAATGTTTTTTTACTAATTATTTTCTTTTTTCATGATTTTGTGTCCAAAACTACTTATATATGTTAAGTCCAACTATTAGTATGAGGTACTATTTAGTATCTAGTACTTAACTTATGAAACTTTCAGCAGCGATATTTTTTCCAAGTCAAGCCTCCGCCAACATGGCCAAATTTCGAGAGTCTTCATCAGGGAAGAGGCATGCATCACTAAAGTTGCTCCGATGCAATATTGGGGAGTTCCCCAGATGCTAATAGTGATCAAAATAATCTGACGATCCCCGTTGAAGATAGAATGTGCAGTTGTATATAAATGTGTATGCTGCGATTGATATTATCATCAAAAGTAGGAAAATGTGAAGTGTTTGAGATATGTTTTAAATCTTGAACTTTAAATTGATCTCCACACTATAAATATATGGTCTCCTTCATTTGATTGATAAATTGGCTACATGGCATATAATTTGTGTTTCTATGTCTGAGGCGTTTCCTTCTTCCTTTTCTCTTATTATTATGTTTCTTATATATGTTGTTTAAAGTTTAATAATTTACCTGCCCTTCAAATCAACATCAAGGCACTGGACATGACCAAAGGCGAACGAACAGATAATATCCAAATTATATTTCACAACAAAGCAATAAATTAAGATTTACAGTTATAGAGATCACTTAGACTACAACCAGAGACAAAAACATCAAAGTACATAACCGGCAATAGGTAAATGAACAGCTCGTTTCCAATTTGCATTTCACAGCAAAGCAACAGAAACGGGATTAACACACGAAGAGAGGCGATAGCCTGAAATAAAGCAGAGGGTGGTGAGGGGCAGTTGAACCAACCTACCAGCCTCGGCACAAGCAGTCCATTGCATAGATGAGAACACAATAAGTATCCAGCCAACCGATGCAAACCAGACAACTAGAGGCCTTAAGAAGAAAATATTTTAGCCAAAAAGGAAAATTAGGTCTACAGTTCTACGTTGAACTCTACATAAGAGGTCTTCTGGAAGGCTCTTCCAGAAAGCAGGAACTAAGGGGGCATTTATATAAAGTGGTACCTGCTTATTTTTATTTTATTTTTGTTACATTTGTATCTCACATTTTCCCACCTATTTGCAGGCTCAATGTGGCTTACATTGTACCGTAGAGGCGTTCGCCCTCTCCGGCATGGAGACAGATACAAGGAGTTAATGTGGTTGGATAGGTTCATGTGTTATAGACACATTGGGGAATTAAAAGAGTTATATAGAGTCTGTTACAAGCTTTGGTTTCGTTGTGTTGCGGAGTTTAGGCATTTAAGGTTTGGATAATTTCCTAAAAGAAAAGTCCATAAGCCATTATTAAGATGGACTTGGAAAAATTCATTGCTTATTTCTAGGATAAGCAGCATAAAATCTGTTTTACTCTTTTGGGATCTTGTCAGATACTTGTGTCGTGGATTTGCCATATTCTTATGTGCTTACGTTGTTACACAGTACAAAAATGATCTCTAGATGGGCTCGAAACCAACACTGCTTGGTTCCCTTCTGCTAATATTAACAAAGGAATGACTTCTGTTTAACATTAATTCTATTAAAGAGTTACCTAGATTAAATATTTACTTTAAAGTTTATCTAGCGTGTACTGAGGCAAACGCAAAATATGGGTCAGACCTAGTTAATCAGTACTTAATATTGGTGTCATCCCATCTGTTAAGATACAGGTTTGCAGTGTGTTTTGTTATTTACGTCAGATAAAATAGTGTGGTTCCCACGTAAAAAAGACGAGATATGCAGAGGTTCACTGGATCCAATCGTGGTGAACAGCTGAGGCTGACACCAATGATAAAGCCTGCCCTCTGGAGCCCTTACATGTAGGGAGACAGTGCTTTTGCTTTACTTCTAGGAAGAGGCATCGAGAAGGAGCATCTTGAGCTGGAATCGTTCCCTGTGCAACACGTCCCCTAGTGCTCCTGCCCACTGTGCAGCGGGTCACCGCACGAGAGACAATGGATGGGAAGCAATGTTCCCTCTAAGCTGCGTGGGAGTCCTCCATTGCAGTGGCATCAAGAAATGCTTCAGTGTCTTCTCGATCCTACCTTAACCTGCACTATCCAAGCTGCAAGTCTGTTAAATGTATTTATTTATATCGCACATTTTTCCCACATGTTAGCAGGCTCAAAGTGGCTTACAATGTACTGATTAGGCTAGCGCCAGACCAGTGGTGAAACAGTTACAATTAAAATTGAGAGGATAGAAGGAACAGGGTGAGAAGGAAAAAGGGGGAAAGGGAAGCGAGTCTAAAATGGTCCTCAAGGAGCGTTGACTTCTTCCTAGGGAGACCCTCGCACATACTTTGGTGATGGTGGCACTGCTCTGCATAGGTCTACCATCCTTAGATTTCAGAGTTATGAGACAGGGCCAGCTAGGACTGGAAGGTTGTTGGCCCCTGGCAATACTCGCTTGGACACTTCCTTCCAAAAAATTAGGGGCTGCTATTGAAAGGGACAAAACCGGGTAGAGATGCTTTTGCCTGGTTATTTCCCACTGACTGGCTGTAGCGGCACTTATCTGAATAGTAAATCAAGAACAATGACCCACTAATGTAACAAGAAATATGTGGAAACATAGCACCTCGCACCATGAGGAAGGAAAAAGCCTCAAAGATCCTACAGATCTAAAGAGCTAGTGAAGGTCTAGTGGAGGACTGGCCTAGTGGTTGGAGCGCTGGTGTTGAACCTCCAGAGGTGAGTCAGTTCCAATCCCACTACTGCTCCTTGTGATCTTGGGCAAGTCACTTAACCATCCATTGCCTCAAGGAGAAGCTTACAGTGGCGTACCAAGGGGGGGGCAGTGGGGGCGGTCCGCCCTGGGTGCACGCCGCTGGGGGGTGCCGCGGCGCGCGCCTGCTCTGAGTTCGCTGACTTCGCGCGTTCGCTGCAGCTCCCTCTGCCCTGGAACAGGTTACTTCCTGTTCCGGGTCAGAGGGAGCTCCAGCGAACGCGCGAAGTCAGGGAACTCTGAGCAGGCGTGCGCTGCGGCACCCCCCCCCCCCAGCAGCGTGCACCCGGGGGGGTTCCGCGCTGCATCAGGGGGGTGCTGCACCCGGGGTGGGGGGTCCCCTAGGAACGCCACTGCAAGCTTAGGTTGTGAGCCCTCCAGTATAGCTGAATGTAACTCACCTTGAGCTACTACTGAAAAAGGTGTGAGCAAAAATCCAAATTAATAATAAATGATCAATCACTGGCTGAAAAAACCTTCCTCAAAGTTTGTCAAAAACTGGAATTAGGTTCTGAAAAAGACAAAGTTCATATGTCAAAAGGTGCAACACAAGAAAACAACAGGGTAACCGATCTGCAAACTCCAATCTGGAAAATAACCAAAGCAGATACGTGGATGATAAAACAATATTTATTAAAAATAGGTGGTAATAAAATTAAAAAGCCCGACACAGGCCGTGTTTCGCCCAACTGGGCTGCATCAGGGGCTAACAGATATCTGTCTGATCATATAAATCCTGAAGAATAAAAAACCTATATCTTGTGTGGATTGATGTCGAGTCTTGGCATTGGAGTGTTTTTCCATGTTGAAGCATTTTTGGTTTAATCAGCTACACATTGCATCTCATATTCGTGAATTCAACAAATAGGTTTTTTATTCTTCTGGATTTCTAACCAATCTTCAAAGACCCCAGAGGGGAAGGAGCATGCAAGAAAAGTATAGGACTGAATATGTTTATTTCTCAAGGTTGAAAGCAGAGCAGTCATCACACACTCAAACGTTTTCCTAATTTCTTAGCAGATGCCTTTATGTGGTAAATCCAGGGGGATGTGTATAAAAAAGAAAATGTCATTCATTTCTAACCAGTTCTGGACCACAGTGGTTGACATTTGAGTGCGCTTGAATGCACTGAAAGGAAGGTTAACAAAGGAAGCTGTGGTATAAGGTGATCTCTTTTTATTAGACTGATTTGGTAAATTTACCGACTAGCTAACGGGATTCTGGGACCTGAGCAAGAGTTGTGAAACCAGAACATTTTCGTTTCATGTTGTTTCTCATGTCGCTTCCAAAAATGTTTTGTTGTGGATTTCTTTTTTTCATTATGCTGTCGTCGGAGCAATCACTAACCCCCCGGATTCTTTTTTTTTTTTAAATTAGATTTAAAATATACATCCAATTCAAAAAGGTAACACAACAAAATAAAATGCACAATAAAGCTGAGTTCAAATCATGACATTAGTCCGCAACTGAAAGAAAAAGGTCTAAAGATTTCCATTTTTGAAGACCAGTTTTAGGACCAAAAATGGAAAGTGCTGCTGACTGCTCATATATTTTGTATAGCAAAATCCAGTTCCACCACATTTACTTGGGAATTGTCTTTCCAGTGCGAAATGACCAGTTTCGATGCAACGGAGACCAAGAAGTCAAACAAGAACTCGTTTTCAGAATTGAGAAATGAAATGCAAGTGGATTTCCATATGACATATTTGGGCAAAAAGATTCATGAAATCCAAAAATCAATTGGAATTAACGTGTGCTTTTTAGGCATATTCTAAAAAGCGGCGTGTGTAAATTCTAACGCACAAAGCTGAAAAGGGGGCGCTGCCATGGGAAGAGTGTGGTGTGTCGGAGCATTACTCTACTACTACTACTACTACTACTATTTATCATTTCTATAGCGCTACAAGGCGTAGGCAGCGCTGTACACCATACACAAAAAAGACAGTCCCTGCTCAAAGAGCTTACAATCTAGATAAAACAGTTAAACAGACAGAACAATTAACGGTAAGGGAATAAAAGGTGAGGTTAAAGGACAGGGCAAGTGAGTAGTGGTTAGGAGTCAAAAGCAGTGATAAAGAGGTGGGCTTTAAGTTTGGACTTGAAAACGGCCAAAGACGGGGCTAGACGCACAGGCTCGGGAAGTCTATTCCAGGCGTAAGGTGCTGCAAGACAAAAGGAACGGAGTCTAGAATTAGCAGTAGAGGAGAAGGGGACGGATAAGAGAGATTTATCTACAGAACGGAGTACCCGAGGGGGGGCGTAGGGAGAGACAAGAGTGGAGAGGTACTGGGGAGCGGCAGAGTGAATGCATTTATAGGTCAATAAGAGAAGCTTGAACTCAAATTTACGTGCATTGTTACAGAATTCGGAGTAATGCACCTACATTTAGGTGTGAGTATTTACACCAGGTTTTCAGCGACATAAATGGCTGTGTCTAAATGTAATCCAATATTCTATCCTGGGTTCCCAATTCTTCAGTTTATAGGCAATCCAAGTTCATAATCTCCAGTGCGTTTTAACCGAACTAATAGTGACCTCAGCGGTGCTCATTACTAAATACTGAAGATAGTAATGGATCCGGCACCCCCCCCTCTTCATCGGTTCACTCCACTACCATACTATGTCGTGTCTTATACATTATTTTTACTACTTCAATTAATAGATACTCATCTCTTAAATGTGTCAGACTGGGGGTTAACGGTGTCCGACATGCATGTTTCACCCATAAAACGGGCTGTCTCAAGAACTCTCCCCTACAATACAAGAAAAGTATATCCAGGGGGGTCACTACACAAGCACCATACTTTCCAAGTCTCATGCAGTGATCCACTGTACATTCAAAACTACTTTCCTTACTCTTGGCCGTCTTCAGCTCCAGCTTTGCTATAGTTTTTATGGGGTAATCCCTTACAAAGATGGCGGTGGCATCTCTCTATCTATCTATTTGTAGTTTGTTAATTGTGACATCATGCTCCCTCCCCCTGGCTCCTATAGGGTAAATGGAGTCACTGATTTAAATGAGCGACGCCCACTCCAGCTCCGCGTTTAAGCCAGCTGGTGTCACTGTTTGTAATGTAAATATATACCACTGTTCTCTGAAATTCAATACACGATTTATTGAGCCCCCTTCCTTACCAACCTGTACATCTTCCACTATTCTCCATCTAATATCTTCCACAGTATGCTGATTCTGCGTCCAGTGTTCCACTAAAGGGGCCTGGATATTATTTGTGGTGATGCGAGATTTATGCTCCGTTAAACATAGTAGATGACGGCAGAAAAAGACCTGCACGGTCCATCCAGTCTGCCCAACAAGATAAACTCATATGTGCTACTTTTTGTGTATACCTTACCTTGATTTGTACCTGTCCTTTTCAGGGCACAGACCGTATAAGTCTGCCCAGCACTATCCCTGCCTCCCAACCACCAGCCCCGCCTCCTACCACTGGTTCTGGCACAGACCGTATAAGTCTGCCCAGCACCATCCCCACCTCCCAACCACCAGTCCCGCCTGCCACCACCGGCTCTGGCACAGACCGTATAAGTCTGCCCAGCACCATCCACGCCTCCCGCCACTGGCTCTGCCACCCAATCTCGGCTAAGCTCCTTAGGATCCATTCCTTCCGAACAGGATTCCTTTATGTTTATCCCACGCAAGTTTTGTTGGATTATTTGTAGTAAATAATTAGCAGATTTTAGTACACACAGCTTCAGCTTTAGAAATGTTAATTTCTTTCTTCATCTCTCTCTCATTCACCCCTGAATAATTCACTGCTGAGTCACTTTAAAGTTGAAGTAACAAAACATCTGTTTACTCACAGTTTGCAGTTAGATTATAATCAGACAGGCTTATATTTTACATATTACTATACATTTGTCTTATCAGCTCCTTCCATGTGCTTAGATGGTAATGGATGCTCACACCACCATAGATCCTCTCAGGTTAGGAGAGATCATGAGCTCCATGTGCTCCATGTGCTGCATCTGCTGCATCTAACCCCCACAGGAAGTTGCATAGCTGTGTGACCTCTCTAAGTAATTCACATCAGAGGTCACAGAGTAATCACAGAGAAATAATAGGTGACAGGCAATGCATGTAAAATACAATTACATTCCAACAAACCCCTTCTCATGCATAACTGTCATGCAATTATTTATTCATACAAAGTCCAAGCTTTATACGCAGATTCACAAAATGTTCTCTGGGTAATGGTTTGGTCATGATGTCAGCTGTCATCTCACTGGTGTGACAATAGTGTAGACTGATGACCCCTTCTTTCGCCAACTCTCGCACGTTGTGGTATTTCGTTGCGATGTGCTTGGTGCGTGACTGAACCTTGTCATTCTGTGACAGTCGGATGCAGCTCTGATTATCTTCCATTATCTGGATTGGTCTCTGTTCAGCTATACCAAAATCCAGCATAAGTTTTTCAATCCACATCAGTTCTCTGCACGCTTCCGATACAGCCACGTATTCAGCTTCTGTAGAAGACAAACTCACAATACTTTGTTTATGACTGGCCCATGAAATTTGTACATTTCCATACATAAACACATATCCACTTGTGGATTTATAATCAGAATGATCCCCTGCCCAATCTGAATCACAGTAACATATTAGTTTTGGATTACTATTGGCTGAAATCTTTAATTTACAATCAATGGTACCCTTTAAATACCTTACCATCCTTTTAACTGCAGTCCAATCTGATTTGGTAGGTGAGCTGACCCTTCTGCTCAAAATTCCTACTGCATTTGCTATATCAGCCCTGTATGTGGTAGCTAGATATAAAAGCTTACCTATGGCTGATCTATATTGGATGTTATCTGGTAAAGGTTCTCTTACTGTTTCATCCTTCAGAAAATCAGTGATCATGGGAGTGCTTACAACTTGGGCATCTTGCATACCTAAACTTTCAATAAGCTCATTTATTTTCTGCTTCTGGCTTAGAATATAAGAACCATCATTTTGTTTCTCAATTTCTATACCAAGATAGTATGACACATTACCAAGTTCTTTTATCTCAACATTGTGGTTTAAACACTTTACAATGTCCTTGTACTCTTGCTCACTTTTGCTTGCAATGAGCAGATCATCAACAAAAGCTAAAATGTATGCATATTGTCCATTTGTGCACCTAGTGTACAAGCATTTATCTGCTTCACCTTGCTTAAATCCTAAATTTGTCAATATTTCATGCAATTTTTCATTCCAACATTTTGCACTTTGCTTTAATCCATAAAGACCTTTGTTTAATTTACACACTAGCTGTCTTTGTTTTGTATTTATGAAACCTGTTGGCTGTTCCATGTACAAGTCTTCAGTTATATCTCCGTGAAGAAACGCTGTTTTCACATCAATGTGGTTGACTTGCATGCCTTTTGAGACTGCAATGCTCAGAAGTGTTCTGATTGTCGTGTGTTTCACTACAGGTGCAAACACTTCATCAAAATCTTCTCCATATTTTTGAAGATATCCCTTTGCCACTAATCTGGCTTTATACCTTTCCACTTTTCCTTGTGCATTCCTTTTTAACTTGAATACCCATTTGCATCCTATAGCTTTCTTGCCAGGAGGTAATTTTGTAAGAATCCAAGTATTATTTTTATCCAATGCATCAATTTCTTCTTGTGCAGCTTTATGCCATTCAGCAGCTTCTTCTGCTGGCATTTTCTCAATCTCATCCCATGTTAAGGGCTCTTGAGCTTCTGCTGACTTTGTTAAGTAAGACAGTCTTGGGGGTGGAACACCTTTGTTTTCCCTGGATGAGCGTCTGACAACAGGTTGGTCTGACCTTTCCGCATCCTCTAAATCTGAGAGTTCTTCTCCAATTGATTCCCCTTCTCCAACTGTACTGTCTTCTTCAATGATCCTTTCTGTGTCTGTTTCCTCTGCCTGTTCCTCGTTAGAAACAGATGAGTTGCTTTCAGACATCTGCCTTGGTATGGCATTTATATACACTGGCATGTCTATTATGGTTCTAGTTTCATATTCTGGATGATAAGGCTCATCTGGGATAATCCAGCCTTTATCAACCCTTTTGTTTTCATCAAAATATGTAACATGTCTTATGCCAACAATGCCAGTTTTCAGATTCAAAATTCTATATCCTTTGTGTCCTGGAGTATAGCCAACTAAAATGCCCCTTTCTGTTGTGGAATCCAGCTTATGCCTTCTTTGCTTTGGTACATGAGCATATGCTGTACTTCCAAATGTTCTTATGTGTGACAGGTTTGGCTTCCTACCATGCCATGTCTCATGTGGTGTGCGCTCAGCGCCTTTAGTTGGCATTCTGTTTTGTAGGTACACTGCTGTGAGAATGGCTTCCCCCCATAGTCTTTTAGGGAGATTGCTATCTGACAGCATACATCTGGTCATTTCCACAAGTGACCTAAATTTTCTCTCTGCAACAGAATTTTGCTCTGGTGTATAAGCTACTGTTGTGATATGCTGAATGCCTTCTTGTTCTAGAAATGTGCGCATGCTTTGTGAAGTGAACTCACCACCATTGTCGGTCTGAAGAACCTTTGGTTTTCTTTCAAATTTATTGCTCACCATGGCTACGTATTTCTTCAGCATGTCTGTGACTTGACTTTTCTCTTTCAGCAAATAGGCCACACAATATCTAGAGAAATCATCCAAGAATATTAGCACAAATCTGTTATTTCCCAATGATGGGATATTGAACGGTCCACATAAGTCACTGTGTATTAAGTCCAGCACTTTATTACTCCTATTTCCTGTGTATTCAGGAAATGAGGGTCTCACACCTTTTTGAGTGACACAGTCTATGCATTTCTCCATTTTACCAGCATCTGCACTTATCTGAATGCCGGTGGCCAGTTGCTTACTGTAAAGATCCTGGATCACCTTAGAATCACGATGTCCCAGGCGGCGGTGCCAGATTTCCAGACTACATTTACCATCATTCTTCCTTACTTGCGCCATATGTGAGGCTTCACCTGAAATGCTCAGTTTATAAACATCATTATGCATAAAAGCTTCAGCATACACTTCATCATTTTTAGAGATTGTGCACTTACTGTTTTCAAAATGAATCGCAAATCCCTTCTTATCTAATGTAGATACACTAAGCATATTGCAAACTGCTTGGGGAATATACAAGACATCACTTACAGGAATTTCTTTAACTTCATTAGACACTTTGCATTTTAAGAATCCAATACCTTTTGCTTGGATCTTAGCAGTCCCTGCGTTTGCAGTTTTAAGAATACCTTCCTCTGGACACATCTCCTGAAAGAAATCCTTACAATTGGTTAAATGGCATGTGCTCCCTGAATCCAAAATCCAAGTACTTTCATTTGAATTATTATTTACCATAGTCAAAGATTTTTCTGCCATTAGAAAGCCTTTGTGTTTATCTTTGTCCTTCATACATTTCCTGGTTTGAAAATTCTTTTCTTCCATTGGCTTAGGTGAGCTAGAGGGAGTGTTTTGTGTTTCCTTACACCATTTAGATACATGTCCCTCCTTTCCACATGAGTAGCAAATCAGCTTGCCCTTGGGTGGAGTTTTCCCATAGCTCCGCCTTCCTCTGTTCTTTGCCAAGAAATTTGTTTCATTTCTCTCTGACTGACTTTGAGAACACATCTCCTCAGAATCATTTATTATGCATTCCTGCCTTAGTTTTGATGTTGTCTGTTCAAAAGATTGCCCTTCAATGGCCTCATTTACAGACCTAAAAACATCAAACTTCTTTGATAGTGAGGTAAAAAGAAATGCTCTTTTCAATGCATCACACATGGGAATTCCTGAAAGTTCTAGCTTTTGAAATGAAGACATAAGATGCATAATGTGATCATTACATTTACTTTTATCCCTTAATTTGGTTTCATTCAACTCCGCTAACCAAATTGGTTGCTGCTTTGCATATGTAGTTGCATACATAGTTCTCAGCTTACATAAAATGTCCTTTGGTGTATCTTTTCCCTCCACTAATATGGCTTGTTTCTCTGAGAGAGCTTCCAAAAGCATGCACTTCACATAATAGTTTGCATTGTCCCATTCAGCCATATTTTCAGCTGTTCTGTCTTGGTCTAAGCATATATTTAATCCTTTTGCTCGAAGGAGACATATGAATCTTAATTCCCACTGCTGATAATTAAACTCAGTTAATTTTGGCACCTTGAGAGAATAGAAAAATGGTGAATTTCTTCCCTCAGCCATTTTCTTAGCCTTCTGTCTGCTGTGTGGGGGGGAGAGAGAGACAGACTGAATCTTTCCTTTAAAACTTAAGAGAAAAATGTGGCCTTTTTTTCTGCCTGGTAATATTTCTCTTCTTTTTCAATTCCTGGACCCTGGGCCCATAACCCTTTTGTTGGATTATTTGTAGTAAA
Source organism: Microcaecilia unicolor (assembly GCF_901765095.1). Taxonomy (NCBI): domain Eukaryota; kingdom Metazoa; phylum Chordata; class Amphibia; order Gymnophiona; family Siphonopidae; genus Microcaecilia; species Microcaecilia unicolor. The sequence goes on from NC_044039.1 coordinate 21,290,889, forward strand.
TAATTAGCAGATTTTAGTACACACAGCTTCAGCTTTAGAAATGTTAATTTCTTTCTTCATCTCTCTCTCATTCACCCCTGAATAATTCACTGCTGAGTCACTTTAAAGTTGAAGTAACAAAACATCTGTTTACTCACAGTTTGCAGTTAGATTATAATCAGACAGGCTTATATTTTACATATTACTATACATTTGTCTTATCAGCTCCTTCCATGTGCTTAGATGGTAATGGATGCTCACACCACCATAGATCCTCTCAGGTTAGGAGAGATCATGAGCTCCATGTGCTCCATGTGCTGCATCTGCTGCATCTAACCCCCACAGGAAGTTGCATAGCTGTGTGACCTCTCTAAGTAATTCACATCAGAGGTCACAGAGTAATCACAGAGAAATAATAGGTGACAGGCAATGCATGTAAAATACAATTACATTCCAACAAGTTTGAATTCCATTACCTTTTTCATTTCCACCCGCCGTATCTTTTCCGCCTTCGCTATGCTTCCGACACGCCCCCATGAACTTTGGTCGTCCCCGCGACGGAAAGCAGTTGAGGACGCCCAAAATCGGCTTTCGATTATGCCGATTTGGGCAACCCTGGGAGAAGGACGCCCATCTCCCGATTTGTGTCGAAAGATGGGCGCCCTTCTCTTTCGAAAATAAGCTTGATAGTAGCACTTTCCTTGTACGCAGAGTGAGAACAATTTGCAAAAAGGGCATTCTACTCACAAAAAGTGTGCACTCTTTCCTACTAGCACACACATGTACGCAGCATTCTCACATTGTCAATAATCCATGCATGTGTACACTATTGGAAAAGAGTGTGCAGTCTTTCCAGCCGATATTCAGATGGCGGCAGTCAGGCATTGTAGGGGACTATTCTTGTAAGCAGTGGTGCAGCTACAGGGGGGCCACAGGGGACTAGGCCCCCCCAAATTGACTCTGGGGACCCCAGTTTGGCTGGCGGGGGCCCCAACCCGCACCACCTGAAACATTTGTCCCACGCTGGTCTCGCTACATTGCCTACCCTGCTCTTTTCAGTCACGCCGTGCACACTCATTTTAGTGAACCTGAACATGCACGACATTTCACGCATGCTCAGTTTCATTAACATGAGTGTGCACGACACGACTGAGAACAAGACAGGCAATTCGAGACCTGCCAAGATGAACTGCTATGGATTTACAGCCTGCCTCACTGACACAGGTCCCTGGAATAGTCCAGTGGTGGGTGCAGTGACCTGCAGACAGGTGGACCTAGGCTCCTACCTCCTCCTACCTGTTACACTTGTGGAGGAAACTGTGAGCCCTCCAAAACTCATCAGAAACCCATTGTACCCAAATATAGGTGCCCCCTTCACCTGTAAGGGCTATGATAGTGGTGTACAGTTGGGGGTAGTGGGGTTGGGGGGGGTTTGGGGGGGGCTCAGCACACAAGGTAAGGGAGAAATGGTGAGATGTGTGCCTGGGAGCAGTTTATGAAGTCCACTGCAGTGCCCCCTAGGGTGCCCTATTGCTTTCCTGGGATGTCAGGGGGATCAGTGTAATACAAATGCTGGCTCCTCCTACATCCCAATGGCTTGATTTTGTGCGTTTTGCACTTGGACGGGGTTTTTTTTAATGGACCCCCCCCCCCCCCCGCCCCAAAAAAAGCCCAAATAACAAAATGTCCTCAGTATTTAAAAAAAAAAAAAAAAGATAGACGTTTTTCTTTTTTGAAAATGACCTTCTTCCCTATTTAGATTTTGGAAGTTTTTTGCAAAACGTCCAAAGTCAGACTTAGACGTCATATCGAAAATGCCCCTCCATGTTATTATGTAATAAAGCAGTGTGCCACAACAAAGCCACCAAATTCCACTTCACTGAGTGGCTCTTTTTTTCAATCAAAACACAAATGGAAAGACCAAACTATCTTTCCAATACAAATAAGATCACCAGGACAAATCTCACTGAACCTGGAAGATGCAATAGGGCAAATGACAAACTAAAAAATAGTAAATCACCCAGACCAATTGGTTTACACCCCCATTATACTCAACTCAAAAATGAAACTGCAGACCTACCATTTGGAATTTGCAACCTATCGTTAAAATGAACTTGAAGACTGAAGGGTGGACAACGAATTGCCAATTTTCAAAAGGTTTCCAGGGGTGATCTGGAAAACTACAGTCCAGTGAGCCTAGCATTAGTGCCAGGCAAAATGATATAAGCAATTATACAGACAAAATTGCTGAATATATAGATAGACATGGTTAAATGGGACAGAGACCCATTAAGAGTAATCTTGCCTCACCAGTCTGCTACATTGATAATTTTTCAAGGTGTGAATAAACATGTGGATAAAGGTGAGCTAGCTGATGAGAGTGTATCTGCATTTTCAGAAACGGTGTGGCAAAATCTCTCACGAGAGATTCATGAGTAAAATAAAAGGCCATGAGATAGGAGGCAATGTCCTGTTGTAGACTGGGAGCTGGTTAAAAATGGAAACAGAGAGTTAAGCTAAATGATCAATTTTCTTAATAGAGAAAGATGATTACTGGAGTTCCACAGGGATTTCTGCTGAGACCCGTGATATTTTTTTTAATATACTTCTAAATGATCTGGAAACGGAAACAATGATTGAGGTGATTAATTTTGCAGATTATTCAAAGTTATTAAATCACTAGAGGACTGTAAGCAATTGCAAAAGGACATTGCAAGACTGTGCATCCATAAGTACATAAGTATTGCCATACTGGGACAGACCGAAGAAGGTTCATCAAGCCCAGCATCCTGTTTCCAAACAGTGGCCAATCCAGGTCACAAATACCTGGCAGAAACCCAAATAGTAGCAACATTCCATGTAGAACCCCAAAGAGTAGCAAGATTCTAGAATTCTAAAGAATAACAAGGTTCCATGCAGAATTTCAAAGTGTAGCATTCCACGAAGAACCCCAAAGAGTAGCAAGATTCCATTTAGAATCCCAAGTACATAAGTACATAAGTGTTGCCACACTGGGACAGACCAAAGGTCCATCAAGCCCAGCATCCTGTTTCCAATAGTGGCCAATCCAGGTCACAAGTACCTGGCAAGATCCCCAAAAAAGTACAATACATTTTAAGCTGCTTATCATGGAAATAAGCAGTGGATTTTCCCAAAGACCTTTTAATAACAGAAACAGAAGCCTGCCCTTGCAGATCAGCAACGTGGCCACGCCAGAGAAGAGGACTTCAGCTGGCAGGGGTTGGGGACCCCTGCCAGCAAAGGTACCCGGTGGCAGGGGAAGGGTTGGCAGCGACAGGAAGAGGGGGTAGAAAGGGTTGGCGCTGGGGGGGGGGGTCAAAGGTGGTGGTGGCAATGGGGAGGTAAAAAATGGCAGGGGGTTAAAATGGGGGGGTCGGCGGCGCCAGGGGGGCTAAAATGTGCCCCCTCACCTCAGGCTCTGGACCCCCGTCCCACCGAAGTCTGGTTACGCCCCTGGCTGTGCCCAGGAAATGGCCGTGTGGCAAGTGCTTCACTTGCCGCACGGCCATTTCTTAAAAAAAAATAACAGCCTTGTACCCACTGTGGTAAAAGGGGGCTTCAACACGTGTCAGAAACGTGCTGATGCCAACGCAGGCCCCATTTTGCTTCAGTTTAGTAAAAGGACCCTATGTTTTGTTGATATTTCCTGTTTTGTTTTCAATGAAAGCACATCCGTAGTCAAAAAAATTCAAGATTCAGTCTGCGGCACAGGCCCAGAAGCCATCAATACTGTTGAAATGTGAAATGCAAACGAGAAGCAACAGGTGCCCAGTTTTAAACATTCACTAGGGGAGCCATCTTTCTGTAATATAGGAAAGTAGATATTTTCCTTTATTTTGTCACAATGAATCATGACAGCAGGATAGGCAATGTGAATACAGATGGGTCAGTAAACAAGGAGTTTGTGTTTTTAACAGCTAAATCAAAGTAGCCTTGTCCAATTATATTGAGCATCAGAGAAAGCCTCAATCGTTTGCAACAGATTCTCTATCCTATATAATAAAATGCACCTCCAACATTCTGAAGCCGAGAAAGTGAAGCCTTCAAGCCTCGAAGCATTCCTGCAACGTTCCGGAACTACGTGTCGTCAATTGAGGAAATGGAGCCTTACAGAGCGCACGAATGCTTCAAGGCTTGAAGGCTTCACTTTCTCATACACACACACTCACTCTCTGTCTCTCACATACACTCTCTCTCACACACTCTCTCTCTCACACACAGACTCACACACACACTCTGTCTCTCACACACTCTCTCACACACAGACTCACACACACACTCTGTCTCTCACACACTCTCTCTCTCTGACACAAACACACACACACACACACTCTCTGTCTGTCTGTCTGTCTGTCTCTCACTCATTCTCTATCACATACACATTCCATCTCTCAACCACACACTCTATCTCTCAAACATACACACTCTGAGGAAAGAGAGGCATGGAACACGCTGGGAAGGAGAAGGAGGGGGCATGGAACTTGGAGGGAAGGGGGGGGCCAAGAACTCGGAGGGGAGGAGACAGAGGGAGGGAGGAGAGGACAGAGAGGGAGAGGAGAGGGAGGGAGGGGGGCCTGCACTTCGAACGGAAGGGGGGCCTGGAACTCTGAGGGGAGGAGAGGGAGGGAGGGAGGGAAAGAGGGGGTCATGGAACTCAGAGCCCCACACACACACACACTCACTCTCTGTCTCTCACATACACTCTCTCTCTCACACACACACACACACTCACTCTCACACACACATACACTCTGTCTCTCACACACTCTCTCTCTCTCTCTCTGACACAAACACACACACACTCTGTCTGTCTCTCATTCATTCTCTCTCTCACTCACACACACACTCCGTCTCTCACACACACTTTCTCTCTCACACACACACTCTCTCTCTCAAACATACACTCTCCGAGGAAAACCTTGCTAGTGCCCGTTTCATTTGTGTCAGAAACGGGCCTGTTTTACTAGTATTAAATAAAATACACATTCACCATAATTAATGATTTTGTGGTTAACTTCCCCCCTGTTTACAAAGTGAATGGGCTGTGTTGGCATTAGCGCACCGGCAGCCGATAGCGCGGCTTTATAAAAAGGGAGGTTTGTTTACATTGTTAATGAAAAATCTAATTACCAAGAGGCACTGTATTGAGTTAAAAAAACAGAATTTTAATGGTAAAAAACATATCTGAAGTATGTTTATGGTGCTATAAAAATAATACAAATGTTGTTACGGAGAATGCAAATCGTTCCACAGCATAATTGAGCTTTTTTAGAACTTTTTCTCCTTAGAAGCAAGATGCTAAAGACAAGATTTAATTTACATAGACATCACATGAAGAATGCCAGTGCCAGCCAGGATTCCACCCCTGTGGGGCAGCACTTTACAAAACCAGAACACTGTACCAGTGATTTCATAGTAAGAATCCTGAAAGGTAACTTTAAAACAATACAGGAACATAAGACCTTTGAAGTCAGAATGATTGAATATTTTGACACCCAACAGACAGGACTTAACAAAGATCTGGGTTTTCTAGCCCATTATAAACCATAAAGTTGTATTCCTCTGTTTGTCACCCTCCTCTCACCTATCCACCCCCATCCTGTTAGACTATCACTGAGATGCTTTGATGTTTCACTTATATATACTGTCATCTACCACATTTGCTTATTTCCAATCTGGCGAAGAAGGGCAACCTTTGAAAGCTAATCAAGAAATGTATTAAGTTATGTCCAATAAAAAAGGTGTCATCTTATTTTCTTTTCCTTGTTTTATTTTATTTCTATTGATTACCTTTAATAGTGGACTAACACGGCTACCACACCACTCTACACTAGAATACCCTACATATGGCCTATCAAGTTTGTCCATCCACACAAACTACTAAGCTCTACAATCCTTTCTTCTCCCTTAGAGATGCTTGTCTTATGCTTTCTTGAATTCCGATACGGTTCTCGTCTCCATGTCTACTTTTATTTGAGTCCTAGGTCAACTTCCACTGCACTTTCCAAGATACCACTGTCCCAAATTCTGATTGACTTGTTTCAGGAATGGTTAGTTTTCTTTAACAGAAGGCTCCAGACCAGATTTATCAAAGGATCTTCACCTCAGCACAGAATGGGAGTAAACTGTTGATGAACCAGGTCAAACCTCTTCGGGAAAATGTACAAAAAATATCCCTAATTATAGTCTGTTTGAAAATTGAATGATTTATGACTTGGATTAATTTAAGCCTAGGCATGTGAAATTATATATTTAGGTTTTCTCTTTTTTGTGGTTAGTGTGCAGCAAGTCACTGCTAAGTCATACTTTTTCAGTATATTAACAAGACACCAACATAACACATCATTTTATGATAATGATTTTCCAGTTATGACATGCAGTTAACTTAGATTAGTATCTCATACTCTCTGAAACACTGCAGAAAGTTTGCTGACTGTGTGGAAAATAGCAATTTTGCTTTTAGCCCTTCTGTAGCAAAATAATAATAATAATACGAAAATGAATAAAATACTGTACAGACCCATAGTAAAGGGCGGGGAAGAGGGGAAAATGGTTGCAACTGAAACACCTTGCCAAGACTTGAATGGAAGTGTGTGGATACCGACGTCGAAACAGAAGAACACAAGCCCTCGCAGTCTCAAAAGCACAAAAAAACACAGTGAAGGCGACTTGAAACAATACAAAGATGATGTATCCACATTTATTTATTTATTTATTATTAGGCTTTATTTACTGCCTTTTTGAAGGAATTCACTCAAGGCAGTGTACAGTAAGAATAGATCAACCATGAGCAATAGACATTTACAGCAGTAAAAATATTCAAATAGCAATACAAAGTATGGCATAGTAGACTATTTACAATGTCAACACAATACGTAATAGAACATTTTAATTGATAGTGAAGGGTAAAGCAAAGATATAACATATAGATAGGTAAGAGAATAAGAAGAGTCAGAAAGTAAGGTGACTGGTTTAAAGAAAGTTGCACATGAGGTCAGAGAGATGGTTAAATATTTAATTCATATTGCTAGATTACAACAAATACGAATCGGTCACCCTCTTGGCCCCGTAGCTCAGGTAGTAAACACACTCAGCTGTAATGGAGAAAGTCACCAGGTCAAGTCTCTGATAAACTGGAAGGAAGAGAAAATTTCTTCTCTCCCAACTCTATGTTCTAATAGGTTTCTGCTCACCCTATATCCTCACTCATTTTATCAGGGCCAGATGTATCATTATCAGTCTGAAATTATGTAAAACTCCAGATGTGAGGACTTTTTCCTTAAAATAGTAGATACATCCACATCTGTCTCCACTTAACATTCTCTAACGCTGGATATGCAAAACAGCCGCGCGAGAGATCACTTTGACAGCTCCTGGGTCTGCCTCAAAGGTTGGGATTCTTCTTTCTTTGCTGACAAAGCAGAATTCTGCATGTATGGAAAAAGAGATTTTATCCTGATATTCAGAGGCCACACGGGCTTTTGTTCTTGCCTGCTGACTGATGACAACTCAACCAGAGCTTGAAGACTACGCCAAGAGGTTTTCATTACATTGTCTTCCTGCCCTCCCTCCCCCTTTCCGTGACTGCTAAAGATCATGCTATCCCTATTGTAGGAAGAACGCCATCTTCCAGGTGGCAAGCACAGATGAGATTCCGCAGTATAGATTTCCTTTCCTGTTTCTTTTCTTAGCTTATATGGTTGGAATAATATCCCAATAGGCATTTCATGCTCCCAGGCATGGGATCCAGCTCTATGGGTGCTTGAGCACCTCCAATATCGAACAATCTCCTTGACTGTGTCCAGGGAGAGGTAATTTCCTCACTCATTTTGAAAAGTTGGCTCCTATGTTCCCAGGAATTCTAATAACCTTAGAAGTGATGTAAATGATGCATTGATTAATGGGGCAGAGGTATGTCTGCTTGTTAGCCCAAATGGATTTTCACACCAGGACATTTCCCCATGTGGCCACCTCAAACATAGGGGCTGACTTCATTATTGTTTTCCAATGATTCTTTGTTTTAAAATCATGTATATATTTGATGCACCCTGCCTGGCTAACAGATTACAAAATCCATACTTTTGTCCTGGATAAGGCACACAGGCATGGCTGCCAGGACATTTGGATCTAACTCACGCCTTTCTCAGCAGTTCAAGGCAACCAATATTCAGGTACAGTAGTTATTTTCCTGTCCCTGAAAGACTTACAGGGTGCGAAATTCAGACCGCAGGAGGCAGCCTGCATAAGTACTGCGATGGGTGCTGACCCCTGATATTCAATGCTGGGCCTTTTCCAATGACCAGCAATGAATATCTGGGTTTTTGGGGGGGAGAGAGGGAGCCCAGCTCAAACTTAATCGTGCTGGCTGATTAAGTTTATACCGGCCAAAGATATGACTGCTATTTTGGTGGTCCGATTTGGCTGTTAAACTTGACTACTTATGGATAGTTGGGTATATCGTGCAATATAGCCAGATGGCCGCTATCCCCTGGATTCTATTTAGTGCACTAGAGATCTGCACCGAAATCAGCATGGATTCTATAACAATGCGCATAATGAGCGCTGATAACAGCACTTAACAAGCAATAATAAGCATTAATTGGCACTCATTAGAATTTAGGAGCACAACTCGCTAAGCGTATTCTGTATCGATGTGTGCTGATCTTCTAATGTGCGCAGGGAAAAAGGGGCATGGTTATGGGTGTCAAAATGGGCATTCCGTGGATGTTCCAAAAGTTACGCACCTAGTTACAGAATGTGGCTTAGTGTGCCTAAATCTATGCATTGGGATTTACACCAAGTTCTCATTTGTGTAAATGGATGTGCATAGATTTAGACGCTGAAATATAAATTAAGCGTATCATATAATCGGCCCCCAAATCTAGGCACCGATTATAGAATATGCTTAGTTGGCACTGATTTCAATGCTGATTTTTTTACGCACCATATATAGCACCACCTCCTATGTGCTAACCGTGAATATTTAGCGTAGATAACCGGCTATTACTCGCTGAATATTAGCACTTAGCCGGACAGTCTATATAAAGTGACTCGCCCAAGGTAACCTTGGGGTCATCTTTGACTCCTCTCTCTCCTTCTCTGCTCATATTCAGCAGATTGTCAAAACCTGTTGTTTCTTTCTCTATAACATTAGCAAAATCCATCCCTTCAGCTCTGAGCACTCTACCAGAACCCTTATCCACACTCTTATCACCTCTCGCCTTGATTATTGTAACCTGCTTCTCACTGGCCTCCTTCTTAGCCATCTCTATCCTCTTCAATCAGTCCAACATTCTGCTGCGCGACTCATTTTCTGCCAAAGTCGCTATGCTCACATTAGCCCTCTCCTTAAGTCACTTCACTGGCTCCCTATCCGTTTCCGCATTCAATTCAAACTTCTCATTGACCTATAAGTGTATTCACTCTGCCGCTCCCCAGTACCTCTCCACTCTTATCTCTCCCTACACACCCTCGGGCACTCCGTTCTGTGGATAAATCTCTCTTATCTGTCCCCTTCTCTTCTATTGCTAATTCCAGACTTTGTTTCTTTTATCTTGCTGCACCTCACGCCTGAAATAAACTTCCCGAGCCTGTACGTCTAGCCCCTTCTTTGGCCGTTTTCAAGTCCAAACTTAAAGCCCACCTCTTTACCACTGCTTTTGACTCCTAACCACTACGCACTTGCCCTGTCCTTTTTATCCTCACCTCTTTATTCCCTTACCCTTAATCGTTCTGTCTGTCTGCCTGTCTTATCTAGATTGTAAGCTCTTTGAGCAGGGACTGTCTTTTTGTGTATGGTGTACAGTGCTGCATATGCCTTGTAGCGCTATAGAAATGATAAGTAGTAGTAGTAGTCACAAGGAGCAGCAGTAGATTTGAACGAAGGCTTAACTGGTTCTAAGCCTTTTGCTCCATCCATTAGGCTACTCCTCCACCTGTGTGTACCTGACCCCAAACCAAAACATTGAAGAACCAGAAACAAGAAAACTGTTGATCATTTTGAAATCAGTTTGCACTGGACCACGTAAATCCACAAGCGCTGTCTAGAATGACCACATTTAGTATGAAATATAATTTAGGGGCCCTTTTACTAAGCTGGGTTAGGTTCTAATGAGTACCTAATGCAACTTAAAATGGTGTACCGCTAGATGCTCTCAGACATCCTACGCTGTCAAACGTGTGCATGCTAACTGCATGCTAAAAATTTAGGCGGGGGGGGGGAGTTGATGTGTCAGGGGCGGAGAGTGGGCTTTCCTGTTCTAATCAGCACAGCTACATGACCATGCTAAGGGGTCCTTTTACTAAGCTGCTGTAAGCACTAATGCATGCTTACCATAGCAAAAAGGGCTAACCGTGAGGTACACTCACATGTCCCACAGTCATTTTTGCACGTGCACACACTACCCACATGCTAAAAAATAAACTTTTTAGCACCGAGGTGGACATGTTCTGTACTAATCAGCGCAGCTACATTGCTGCATGCTAACCAATTAGCATGTGGTTAACGCATGAGCTGTAGATAATAAACACAGTTATACACCCTGGAGTAGAGTCAAAGGGCAAAGGCCATAAAAATCGTGAGGCCCAGGAACTTATGATCTGATATGATATCCTTACTGGCAAACAGGCATGGGAAAGGAGGAAGCATAAACAAACATGGGAATGTGGTTTAGCAGGTGAGAGAAACCAGATAGGTTTGAAAGAAGACCAGATGATCCCGAATAAGATAACTGGCTGAAGGCTTGTAAATCATTGTTAAACACAAGTGTGTAAAAATAGCTGTTTCAGTCCAGTATGTTGGAGCGATAGATACAGCCAGCATATTTATGCAGTAGTTTTATCCTCCCATGAGAAAATATTAATTGTATCAATATACTTGGTAAGTGAATAAAAATACTTTCTCATAAGCACACAGCCTTGGTCTTTTATCTCTACAAATCGTGGGTTCCTTACTGCCTAAATAATGGGTGGTGAAGGGGCTCACGCACTAATGGCCAAGCGCTAATGGAAAATTAGTGGGTGGCCATTAATGGGGAAGATAGAAAAATCAGCCATTTTGCCCCAGTGTCAAAAATGGCCTTAGTACGTGGGAATGATCCACGTAAGGACACGCTAAGGCCATTTTTTACCACAGTTTGGTAAAAAGCCCCTAACTAATTAGCACACAGATAGCATGTGAGCTCTTACCACCTATAAAATGGGTGCTAAATAGTAGTAGTAGTAATAGTAGTGGCAGTAAGAGCTCACACAGTAAATTCTATAAGGAAAGGAGGCGCCTTCTTTCTTTGTTGAATACTAGCGTGGAGGGACATAATAGAAAGGGGCACCATTTTTTCTATGCAGGAGCGTGTGAACCATGGAGCAAGAGCCTCTTCCCTGAGGAAATTTTTTTCGAAACCTGGCCAAGTTGGCGGAGGTTCTCCTGTGGTAAAAGGTTGCTGCTATTTTGAAAAAAAGAGCTAAGAGATAAGTGCTGATGTTTTACTACATACTACTTTTTGAACAAAGATGAGAGATGTTGAACAAAGATAAGACAAATGTACAACCAGTGGATCCAAAAAAGTCCTCTCACAAATGGTGTTTCCCAAACAAGGTCTTTATTAGAACAAATAAAATGACCCGACACGAGTCGTGTTTCGGCCACAAGGGCCTGCCTCAGGGTCTATAAATAAACATAAACAATCAAACACACATATTATAAAAATATATGACGATAATAATAATAATAATAAGAAGAAGAAAAATAATAAATAATAAATAATAATAATGAATATTATTTATTTATTATTTTCTTATTATTATTATTATTATCGTCATATATTTTTATAATATGTGTGTTTGATTGTTTATGTTTATTTATAGACCCTGAGGCAGGCCCTTGTGGTCGAAACACGACTCGTGTCGGGTCATTTTATTTATTCTAATAAAGACCTTGTTTGGGAAACACCATTTGTGAGAGGACTTTTTTGGATCCACTGGTTGTACATTTGACTTTCCGTTTTTCCTGTGGAGAGATCACCTTCTGTGGGTGTTGGCTTCGTTGGAACAAAGATAAGAGACATTGTTATACTACGCACCTTTCTGGATAAATGTTTACAATGAAATGCACATTAGAACATTTTCAAAGGGTGATCTTATGACGATTTGCACCACAACCATTGTTCAATAGAACAAGGAACGCTGAGTTCTGATGGTGTGAGCTGCATTCGTATCCGATGACCCCCCATACAAAAAGATTGAACACTTTACTAATTTGATGAAGGCGATACAAGTTGAATTGTATGTTACTCCTGCTTAGAATTTTTATACAATATCCATGAGGTTGTAAAGTCTATGGGTATAGTTTCTTTTGTTTGGGACATTATATTTGGTTATTCATGGGAATACATTGGCATCTCTAGCATTTAGCGCATGCCTAATTTAATGCGTGCTAAAAACGCTAGCGTGCCTTAGTAAAAGACCCCCCTTAGGCGCCATTTTGTAGAATAATGCGCAGCTGCAATATTAGCATTTACACCTGAATGTGCACATATTCGTGCATACATTCTGGCATTTGGGTCATTTTCGCATGTTCTTGACACCTAAATGTTGACACTCTCTTTATAGAATTACCTCCATAGTGGATCTAGTAGCCAGATGGCTGGTGCTGATCTCCATGTGTACAGGTTTGATTAGTCTTATACAATCTCTACAGCAATAAAATACAAATTGGCAGAGGGCAGCATCCAGACTGGAATCATTATGAGGTGATCAAATTTCGTCTTGATATGAGACTGATTATTCACCGAAAAGCAATTTCATTTTTGAATAATCAGGAGCAGAGTGAATTGATTTGGGAAGAGAGATAGCTAGGGAGGTCAGAGAGTGATCTCAGAGTCTGCAAGCAGAGGTCAGGGGTTTTATGCGCATAATGACGTCTACCTGTGACAGACTGCAATTTGCAGGTTACTTTGGCTGTTGTGGCCAGACACTGACCATTAACATTCATTAAAGCCAGAGAACCAAACAAGACAGGGCTCAGGGCTTCATTCATTTTGACTTAAATTCCCTCAATTTAATCTTTGACCTTCGGAACATCTGTGTGTGTTTGCTTGTGTGTGTCAGTGTGTGTGTATGTGTGTGTTTGTGTTTGTGTTTGTGTATGTTCCCTGCTTCCTGGAGAGTATTGGTTATCACCAATCACTATTCCTCATTCTGACAAATCATTTGGCCAGTGTCGCAGCCCAGTTTACGACCTTCATTTATTTAGCCTGACAAGATGTTTAGTTTTAAATGTGCCAGAAGCATTTCTTTAAAATAATCCCAGTGTCTTGCAATAGGAAGCAGATTTTTCTCCAAGATGTAATGTTTTGGGGAGATTATATAGACAAGGATTTAGACTTAGCAGTGTCAACTTTATTATACAAAAGCCAGAAGGTACAACCCACCCACGAATCCAAAATTACACTAAAATCAGCTAGAATTTATTTCTGCAAGAAACAGTTGTCTGCAAACGTGCTGAGCACAAAAAAATAAATATATAAAAATCACAACATGTTTCTGGAGCATGAGAATAACCTAAAAATAACAAAGAGTCTGGAGGCACCTTATAAACTAACTAATTTATTGAGGCATGAGCTTTCGAGGGCTCTATATTGTCACATATCTGATGAAGAAAACCAGTGGTCTTCTCTAATTTTTAAGTTAGGGTCACTTTGAATGAAAATGAGCTGAAGGAGAACCACCAGATATGTGAGGCCATGACACTGCTGACCAGTGACCAATTACATTCACCCCATCAGCTCACCTTCAACCTATTTATTGGGGGTATCCTCTGGAAGGAGGGCATTTCTAAATGCATTCTCTTCATCTTTTGAGAAATGCATTCTTCTTCAAGCATTGGCTCCATCCACTTCCCCCTTTCTGTCATGAACTTGGGTACAGAGGCAGATAGTAGCAGAAAAAAAGCCAGAATGATGATGAGGGCTGCTCTAGAGGTCTCCATGGGCCACCATTGTCCCCCAGGCCTTGCATTGAAGAACAGTGAAATAGACTCTTGGTCCTCAAAAGCTCATGCCTCAATAAATTGGATACTCTATAACAGGGGTGGGCGACCTTGGTCCTTGAAGGCTACAACCCAGTTGGGTTTTCAAGATTTCCACAATGAATATGCATGAGATTGATTTGCATGAACTGTTTCCATAGAAAATAGATCTCATGCATATTTATTGTGGGAAACCTGACTGGGTTGTGCCCTTGAGGACCATGGCTGCCCACCCCTGGTCTATAAGGTGCCACCAGACGCTGTCATTTCTGCTGCGCCAAGCTAACATGGCTACCCCTCAGGAAATAATATGTGACCTCTTTCATTTGGAGCACTGGACTATGTGGGGCTGGTTAATGGAATGAACTGATTTTTTTTTAGAGCCAGGAAATACTTGACCCTTGCTGCTTTCTGACCATTCACCTTTTCTGGTTGACTGCACAGAATAGACTGTCTTCTGCAGAACTAGCATTCCAGCAAAACACAATGTATTTAAAAGTACATGCTGGTAAGAGTCAACATTTTATAAGTTTACTGAGTGAATAGCAGAAAACTGACCAAGCTCAATTTTAATGGTCATTGACTGACCACAACAGCCTAAGTAACCTGCAAATTGCAGTCTGTCACAGGTAGAGGTTATTATGGCCCTTATTATTATAATCTGCCTAGGGCTTCTCAGGTAAGCAGAATCTAAATGGCCATTCAAAATTAATTAAATTAAAATTCTAGAAGCCCTGTGTGTGATTTTCACACATATAAATGCCTGCATTTACATGTGTTTATCACCTACACATATAAAACCCCGTTTCAGATTAGTAAAACTCGATTATAGTATAGGTCGGCAGTTCCATGCCAACATTGAGGTGCACCCACATAAACCATGTCAGTAGTAGGGGTAAATGCAGATACCTAAGGGGCCCTTTTACTAAGCTGCGTGGGCGCCTACGCGTGCCCAATGTGCGCCAAATGGGAGTTACCGCCCAGTTACCATGAGGCCCTTGCAGTAATTTCAATTTTGGTGCGTGTCTGCTACACACATCTGAAAAATATTCTTTATTTTCTGGCGCGCTGCAGCTGCGCACGTCAAGTGGCATTTGAGGCGTGTAGACCATTACCACCCAGTTACCGTGTGAGACCTTACCGCTAGGTCAATGGCTTGCAGTAAGGTCTCAGACCCAAAACAGATGCACGGCAATTTTCATTTTGCCGCACGTCCGTTTTCAGCAAAAATTTTTAAAAAGGCATTTTTTTGTAGGTGCGCTGAAAAATAATTCTGCGCGCACTCCACAAAACACACATCTACACTACCGCAGACCATTTTTCAGCGCAGCTTAGTAAAAGGACTCCTAAATGTGGCATCCCGTGCATGCAATTCTAAAGTATTCTAAAGACATTTTGAATTTGCTCAGTTTTAAGAAAGGACAACTCCGTGAGCACCCCATTGTTTTGGAATAAGCTTCATTCAGATTTAAGAACAGAATCCAACTATCAAAAATTCAAGGCCACTTTGAAAACTTGACTTTCCACTCTGCCTGGGGTTAAGTACTGGCTTTATATTGAGGGCCCAGCCTGTTGGTCCCCTCCTCTTTTCTATCTACACTTCTTCCCTTGGTTCATTAATCTCATCCCATGGCTTTTCCTACCATCTCTATGCTGATGACTCCCAGATCTACCTTTCTACCCCTGATATCTCACCTTGCATCCAAACCAAAGTTTCAGCGTGCTTGTCTGACATTGCTGTCTGGATGTCTCAACGCCACCTGAAATTAAATATGACCAAAACCGAGCTTCTCATTTTCCCCCCCCAAACCCACTTCCCCGCTCCCCCCGTTTTCTATTTCTGTTGATGGCTCTCTCATTCTCCCTGTCTCCTCAGCTCGAAACCTTGGGGTCATCTTTGACTCTTCTCTCTCCTTCTCTGCTCATATCCAGCAGACTGCCAAGACCTGTCGTTTCTTTCTTTACAACGTCCGTAAAATCCGCCCCTTTCTTTCCGAGCACTCTACCAAAACCCTCATCCACACCCTTGTCACCTCTCGTTTAGACTACTGCAATCTGCTTCTTGCTGGCCTCCCACTTAGTCACCTCTCCCCTCTCCAGTCGGTTCAAAACTCTGCTGCCCGTCTCGTCTTCCGCCAGGGTCGCTTTACTCATACTACCCCTCTCCTCAAGACCCTTCACTGGCTCCCTATCCGTTTTCGCATCCTGTTCAAACTTCTTCTACTAACCTATAAATGTACTCACTCTGCTGCTCCCCAGTATCTCTCCACACTCGTCCTTCCCTACACCCCTTCCCGTGCACTCCGCTCCATGGATAAATCCTTCTTATCTGTTCCCTTCTCCACTACTGCCAACTCCAGACTTCGCGCCTTCTGTCTCGCTGCACCCTACGTCTTGCCCCTTCCTTGGCCACCTTTAAATCTAGACTGAAAGCCCACCTCTTTAACATTGCTTTTGACTCGTAACCACTTGTAACCACTCGCCTCCACCTACCCTCCTCTCTTCCTTCCCGTTCACATTAATTGATTTGATTTGCTTACTTTATTTATTTTTTGTCTATTAGATTGTAAGCTCTTTGAGCAGGGACTGTCTTTCTTCTATGTTTGTGCAGCGCTGCGTACGCCTTGTAGCGCTATAGAAATGCTAAATAGTAGTAGTAGTAGTCTCTTGTAACCAGAGCTAATATTGTGATGTCATAATGCCTCAGCCACCAATAAGAGCTAACCTCATCAGTGATGTCACAATGGCTTGATTGTCCTATACTTGGCTCACTTTTATTACATAGCTCTTTGAGCAGGGACTGTCTTTCTTCTATGTTTGTGCAGCGCTGCGTATGCCTTGTAGCGCTATAGAAATGCTAAATAGTAGTAGTAGTAGTCTCTTGTAACCAGAGCTAATATTGTGATGTCATAATGCCTCAGCCACCAATAAGAGCCAACCTCATCAGTGATGTCACAATGGCTTGATTGTCCTATACTTGGCTTACTTTTATTACATAGCTCTTTGAGCAGGGACTGTCTTTCTTCTATGTTTGTGCAGCGCTGCGTACGCCTTGTAGCGCTATAGAAATGCTAAATAGTAGTAAAAGTTGTGTCTCATTTCAATCCTTTCTTGATTTTCCCATTTGTTGGCTTAGATGGTACACGAATTGTACCTAGTTTCCTTTTGCTACTTTTCTGTGTCTAGTTAGTTTCTGCAATAAGTTGTGTTTCCCAAGTTCTGCATGTATGCTCTGTTTGTAAATGCGTTGCTATGTTGGGATGCCGAATGATTAATCAAATAAGTTAAACCTTAAACCTTAATACTGGATACTTGTTACTTTAGAAATGTCTCCTGAAACTCTAGCAAGCTGAATCACAGTAAAAAAAAAAAAAATGATTTACTAATGTCTCTCCCTCGAACTGGAAAGAGTTAATAGTTTTCCTGTAAAAACATAGGGGGTTCAGCCAACAAAGAGTCTTCTGTCCAGCTCAGTGGGATGCTGTAGTGTAGTGGGGGAATTAATTATGGGAATGAGTAATCACCCCGTGCGGTGCTCCAGCAGAAAATGACAGCTGGGTTGTTCAGCTGTGCCTGACCCCTTTCTCTGCGACCAATCACAGTAAGACTTAATGAACACTTGCTTGTCTACTTGCTGCATCAGTGTCAGTTTCAGGCTCAACCTTCGACCCCTGGACATGTGATATGTCCTATGAGTGACTCCTTTCAGAACTGAGCCTGCCCAAGTGGCATCCTGTGGCTCTTTCTGTGATTTCTGGAGTAGAGAGGTGTGGTAGCCGTGTTAGTCCACTTTTAAAGGTAATCAATAGGAATAAAACAAAATAAAACATGGAAAAGAAAATAAGATGATACCTTTTTTATTGGACATAACTTAATACATTTCTTGATTAGCTTTCAAAGGTCGCCCTTCTTCCTCAGATCGGAAATAAGCAAATGTGCTAGCTGACAGTGTATATAAGTGAAAACATTCAAGCATTACTATGACAGTAAAATAGATACCATTGGAGATTCTACATGGAATGTTGCTACTATTGGAGATTCTACATGGAATGTTGCTATTCCACTAGCAACATTCCATGTAGAAGGCTGCGCAGGCTTCTGCTTCTGTGAGTCTGACGTCCTGCACGTATGTGCAGGACGTCAGACTCACAGAAGCAGAAGCCTGCGCGGCCACATTGGTGATCTACAAGGGCCGACTTCTACATGGAATGTTGCTAGTGGAATAGCAACATTCCATGTAGAATCTATAGAAATCAAACAAAATAAAACATGGAAAAGAAAATAAGATGATACCTTTTTTATTGGACATAACTTAATACATTTCTTGATTAGCTTTCGAAGGTTGGTTGTCCTTCTTCGTCAGATCGGAAATAAGCAAATGTTGGTAGATGGCAGTACATATAAGTGGTTATTTCTGGACAAAGTTAGGCAGGTGCTGAGTTGCCTAATAACGAGGCCATTTTTCCCCGGCAAGGAGCCACCAGCCAATCATTTTCTTACTTAGAAAAAGCTGAGTGCTCTGCTGCTTCTCAAGAACATTCCACCTACTGAAATCATTGGCAGGGATTTCAATGATTTCAGAGTAAAGGGCAATGCCACCTCCCCCTCCCCCCCCCCCCAAACCAATGCTCCAAGTGTGGCTACAGACTAAGGATACGACTGAAATGGTAATATGGCCGACACACTGCATGGACTCGGAACATGCGCGTTGCCTCATGTTCCCACAGACCCTCCTTCCTCCACTCATATAACTACGTCCTGTTTCAAAGCAGAAATGTGGGTAGAAAGAGAAGGCGGGGCTGCAAGACTGGCAGCACTGCAGATGCTCTGAGTCCCTGCAGCCCCTGCTACTGGCTATGCAGGAGGAAAGGAGGAGTAGGAAGGGGGGAAGAAAAACATACAAAAGTGAAGGGAGAAAGATATGGGGTGAGTGCAATAGGAAAGGGTGGGTGAGAGGATGAATAGGGAGATGAGTTGACATTTGGGAGAAAGGGGGTGGGGGAAGGGGAGAGATTAGTGAATGCAAGAGGAGAGAGAGGAAGAGGGAGAAAAAGAAAACAGGAAGGTGGAGGAGGAAGGAAAGAAACAGGGGAAAGGGGAGAATGAGAGGAAGGAGAGAAGAAAGGTGGAGGGTGGAAATGGGAGCAGACAAAAGAAGATGGAAAGGAAAAACGGAAAGATGAAAAGGAGGATATCAAGGGGGGAAAGGAGAGAAATGAGAAAATGATGGGGAGGAAAAATGAATGGGAAAGAGTAGAAGTGATGAGGGGGAGAAAGAATGGAAAAAATACATAAAGGGGGAAGGAAGGTTTCATGGAAGAAAGTGATAAGGAAGGAGGGATGGACGAAAAGAGACAGGAGGAAAGCTGAATGTGAGAGGTGTGGAAGGGTGAGTGTGCGGGAAGGTGGGGGGGTGTGTGAGAACTGTCACAGTGCAACCCTCATCTCTGCTTTCCATCTCTGCCTTGTGACAGTTCTGCTTATTGGGGAAGCTGGTTGAAAAAGGCATAACTGCTTCCTTTCACTGCAACAATTGCTCATGAAGAATAACGTTCTGAAACACAACCCCTGATGAAGCCAGGACAGTAAAAATGACCGGTGCAAGTTACGTGTTTTATTTTTTAAAAGATTTTTTTTAATAGTTCATGCAACAGAAGTTGCTTGCAGTTTTTATATATATATATATATATATATATATATATATATATATATATATATATATATATATATATACACACACACACACACACAAATGAGTGAAATTGCACAAAACATAAATTTGTTAAAAATGACAGTGAGATTTTTTGGCCAATGATAAAATTGAGATCCCCAGTAAAAATGCGGTTCTGCTACAGCGTCTGGGTGTTTGAGGTCCTTTTCCTAGTATCCTATATAATAAACATAGAAAACATAGTAGATGACGGCAGAAAAAGACCTGCACGGTCCATCCAGTCTGCCCAAGAAGATAAATTCATATGTGCTACTTTTTTATTTGTACTGTCCTCTTCAGTGCATAGACCCTATAAGTCTGCCCAGCACTAATAATTCTCACCTCCAATGTTCTGACTTGCTGCCTGGGACCGTGGCTCATTCCGAGTTGGTCTGCTAGGCTCCGTAGATCAGGCTGACATCACCATAGCCATTATGATGTCAACTTCAGAACCCGGGGGGGAAAAAAACATGCCTCACAGCTGATCCATGTCCAGAGGAGGGTCGCTGGACATGGGTGGCTGGAGGGGGGGCAGGGGAGAGAGGAGGGTCGCTGGACATGGGTGGCTGCAGGGGGGGCAGGAGGTTGCTGGACATGGGTGGCTGCAGGGGGGGCAGGGGAGAGAGGAGGGTCGCTGGACATGGGTGGCAGGAGGGAGGGCAGGGGAGAGAGGAGGGCGAACAGAGGGCTCAGCAAGTTTGCTTTAACGGCTCGCCTCTTCTTGTGTCAGTGTGTACTATGAGAATAGAGATATTCTGCTTGATTTCCCACTCACCTTGTAGACTTTAGGTTGAGATGAGAATGGCTATATTTTATGCCACTGTCAGTTTTCATTAAAGTCTTTTATCATAGGGATGAATTATAGCAGCGCCCTACTGCCACTTAGAGTTTTCTACTCATTCCCTTGACGAACATTACAATGACAACGGAACATAGTAGGAAACAGATTATTCTATGACAGCTTGAAAATGGTAAGAAAATATGAAATGGCACAACAAATTAAGCCGAATACTACAGCAACGATGGTCTAAAATGAATTGCCTCCTGAGACAGTTGAAGAGTCCATTTTGTGTCCCTCTTCTCTAAAATGAACAACATCTCTCTATACAACTGAGCTTCTCCAGGTCAATATTCAGCCCGTGGAAGTTAGCAATTTTTTTTTTAAATATCAGCCATGCTGGAGCATATCTGGATACTGCTACAGAGTATCAGAGATAAAGTAAGGACAGCCTTTTTGTTGGCCTAACTTTATCTAGGCACTTAGCTAGTTAGTGGACTAAGTCCCAGAGCTGCCCTGTTTCCGCCCTCGTACCACTCCGTAGCAGAAAGAAATCATATCTACATTGAAGGCCGCCCAGATAGTTAGGCCTTGCTCAGGAACAGGGATGATTGTTAGTGTGTAACATACAGGCATGTTTTAAAAACAAGACTTGTAAATGATGGCTTTGCCTGCGTTGTGCCCAAACTCAGTCCCTGAACATGCCTACACACAACTGCACAAAAGTACATATTTTCTTAGCTCCATACTTTTAACTGCTGGGGTAGTTTTATAAGGGGTCATTCTTTGCATGCATAAAAATCCTTCATAAAACTACTCCCAAAGAGGGTAATTGTTCTTCACAGAATACCAGTACAAGGAGCAGAAAACATAGTTACATTTAAGGGGTGATCACTTACACCAGCCCTATGGCTAATCTAAATACCCGTACCTAGATGTTAGACTGAACGCGTATAAATTACAGTATTTTATAAGGGCCCATTATTCAGACGGCGGCGATTACATCTGGAAATTCAATGCCAGGCCATGTCTAGGCACCAGCATGGAATTTCCAGGTTTCAGGAGTCAGCTAATGCATAGCCAGTTGAGTGCAGTGCCGTAGCGAGGGCGGCTGACACCCGGGGCGGTTCGTCGCTGCGCATCCCCCCGGTGCACGCTCCCCCTCGGAGCGCATTCTTACCACTAGAGTAGGAAAGGGGGCAGGCGGGAGGGCCAGTCCGTCCCCGAGTGCACGTCGCTGGGAGCTGCGTCGGCTCCGCTGGTTCCCTGCTCTCTCTGTCCCGGAACAGGAAGTAACCTGTTCCGGGGCAGAGAGAGCAGGGAACCAGCGGAGCCGACACCCCTCCAGCGGTGTGCACCCGGGGTGGACCGCCCCACCACCCCCTTCCTACGCCACTGGTTGAGTACAATATTCAGCTATGGGTTAGCACAAAAAGATAGGACTTATTTTATGTGCTCCTGTGAGGCAGTGAGGGACAGTGCAGGCGTCCCTGGTTGGGAATTGCAGTTCAGCCCTCCTGACAGCAGAGGGTGCTGAACTTGCTGGTCAGAGGCTGAACGGCAGAGTTAAGAGAGAGAGAGAGAGTTAGTGCATTGTGGGAAGGGTATTATTATTATTATTATTATTTATTGCATTTGTATCCCACATTCCCCCACCCATTTGCAGGCTCAATGTGGCTTACATAGATTTGATAACATTGTCATAACAGGATATCGGATACAATTAGTAATGTGTAGCGCTTAGGAAGGGGTGAGGGAAGAGGGAAGGGAGTTGTTAGGGTAATTATAGGAGATGTGAGCTCATAGTTGAGTGGACTTAGTAGGCTTTCTGGACAGGAGGGTGTGGCTCCACAATGCACAGAAGACAGTTAAAAAGCCCAGAGAGAGGCCTGATACAAAGAGTTCCTAGTAGAAGGAAGGAATAAGAAAATGGCCCTAATACAGAGGTCTAGGGGAGGAAGAGCCCGAGCACTAGAGGGTGTGACCGGAGTGAATAGAACTGACTGCTATGATCCGACTGAGGTAATCCAGAAGAAATGCTGTGACCTGGTTGAGGTGAGCTGTGGTATTTAATGAAGGATATTATGCCAGAGTGCTGGAGAGTTGAGAAAGAAGTATTGGTGCAGGAGACCCTGATACAGAGGCTCCAGGTTCAAAGAGAGATGGAAAGAGAAGCCTGTGGTACAAGGTAGGCTAAGGAATTGAGAAGTGATGTTTAGATTTAGCGTGCTAGGCAGAGGCCTAGGCAACTGGATTCAACTGAGAAATTGCTTTACTTTACAAATCCACTTCGGTGATGTAACAAGCTGAGGAACTAGTATAATTTTTGGTTGCACCTTTTGTCCAGCTGTATTATTGTACCAGCCACGCCCAATCCCTGCTCGGTGTCTCCCAGATCCTATTTATGTGGTTAATCTGGCCAGTTAAGTGTTGCACAGCCACGTGCCGACTCCACACCGGAATGTCCACATAACAGCCAGTTTTTAGTTTGGCACTAACCAGGGCCACCGAGAGACTGGGCCGGGCCCGGAGCCAGGCTGCCCCCCGGGGCCCTACTCCTCCCGCTCCCCCTCCACCTCCCCCAAGGTCGCCGCCGCCACTGCCGCTCCCCCTCCACCCCCTCCCCCCCCGAGGTCACCGCCACTCCCCACCCCTTCGTCCACCACCGAGCCGGGCCCCCTGCATTGAAATCAAAGCACCTCTCACCTCCATGTGAAAGCACTGCAGGCAGCAGGGCAGCAGATCGCCTCCCTTCGGCCCTCCTTCCCTTGTGTCCCACCCTCGCGGAAGTTACGTCAGATGAGGGCGGGACACAGGGAGGGAAGGAGGCTCGAAGGGAGGCGTTCTGCTGCTGCCTGTAGCACTTTCACACAGAGGTGAGAGGCGCTGTGATTTCAATGCAGGGGGCCCGGCCCGGTGGCAGACGGTCGACGACAGAGGGCAGGTGAGACTGCGGCACTGGCCCCCCCAGGCCCCGGGAATCCTGTCCCCCCTGCCCCCCCTCTCGGTAGCTATGGCACTAACCAGTTATTTTCAGCTTCGCTAACCACTGAAAATTTGCGATGCCTATTTATCTTTATAAAATAGGCACCTAACCAAGACAATTTGTTATAAAATTATTCTGATAGCAGTGATAATCAGCCACTATGAATATATCTACGCAGTTGACTTTGGGGTTGCTTTTCAGTATGGTGCTATAATGTAAAACTTAAGAATTGTATTAAAAGTTTATATTTATTTACTTATGTATGGCATTTTATCCCACATTAAACATGAATTAGCATGTTTTGTGGCTCTACATGAGAATTGTGATATTATGATCCTTGTTTCATATTGTTGATGGTCTGCATTTTCCGTATGGGTGGTATATTGGTGTATTAGGTTCTGCCCAGTGTAATATTTATGGTACAGTAAGGTTCTGAGTGTGTTTTGCACAAAGTTGTGCATAGTGTTTTGCAGTTGAGCGATTGTGCTTAGTATGTGCTTTGAGCAACCACTTTATTCTTTGACATATGATACATAGCTAATATCTAAATTTAATAAAAAGTATTGTGACTTTTATTTTTATTTATTTATTTTTTCTGTGTGTTATCAGACATTTATGGATTTAAGCTCCACCCTTGGCCCCACCCCTAACCCCGCCCCCTTTAGCCTCCCCAAACAGTTGGGCCACCGACCGCCTATGTCACTTGCCCAAGATCACAAGCAGCAGCAGTGAGATTTGAGCTGACCACTTCTGGATGTCAAGACAGGTGCTCTAACTACTAGGCCACTACTCCATTTGTCCGTTTACTGGGTCACCTTGGGTGATCTAACAGAAGACCAGTCTGGAGAAACTGGAATGAGCAAACTATACTGGTGTCTTCTGTTCTTCTTCACATCTGGTTTGCTCTTTCCAATTTCTTTTGACCGGCCCTCTCTTACATCACTGATTATATTGACTGGCCTCTAGTGTGGACTTAATGCATTTCAGATCAGTGAATCTGTGTTCCAAATATTTATCTCCTAGGTCTTCTTTTGTTCCTTGCTAACCTTTCGGAGCTGGCCCTGGGAAGAATAACAAGATTCCTCCTATCTGAAATGACTTGCCCAAGGTCACATGGAGTGTAAGTGAAAGACATGGGATGTTAAGCCTGGCTTCCCAGTTCTCAGCCTGCTGCTCTGACCATTGGCCTACTTCTTCATCCCATCACTGTGGCTGTACATCTCATTCTTTGAAATCTCTTTCAGTCATGCTTCAGGGGTTTCATCCTTTATTTTTTATTGGTGTCATGGCAGCATGGGCTTTTGAAAAGGATAAACAGAGCAGCTCAGTGAATTACTTGAATACCTACTTACAGGAAACTCTCTGAAGGAGAACCATTACAATCTATAGCAACAAAAACACTACCAAGACAGGTGGCCCCTGAAAAACAAACAGATTTATTGAGGCATGAGCTTCCTGGGACTATGGTACACTTCTTTGGATGCATGAAGCATAGTGAAGCAGCTGGGTATATACAGATCTTATGAATGAGTTCTCAAGTGCTACTTGGTAATACATAGTAACCTAGTAACATAGTAAATGATGGCAGAAAAAGACCTGCATGGTCCATCCAGTCTGCCCAACAAGACAAACTCATATGTGCTACTTTTTGTGTATACCCTACTTTGATTTGTACCTGTGCGCTTCAGGGCACAGACCGTATAAGTCTGTCCAGCACTATCCCCGCCTTCCAACCACCAGCCCCGCCTCCCACCACTGGCTCTGGCACAGACCGTATAAGTCTGCCCAACACTATCCCCACCTCCCACCACCGGTTCTGGTACAGACCGTATAAGTCTGCCCAGCACCATCCCCACCTCCCAACCACCAGTCCCGCCTCCCACCACCGGCTCTGGCACAGACCGTATAAGTCTGCCCAGCAACATCCCCGCCACCGGCTCTGCCACCCAATCTCGGCTAAGCTCCTTAGGATCCATTCCTTCTGAATAGGATTCCTTTATGTTTATCCCACACGTGTTTGAACGGTAACAGAATTCAAACACGCGTGGGATAAACATAAAGGAATCCTGTTCAGAAGGAATGGATCCTAAGGAGCTTAGCCGAGATTGGGTGACAGAGCCAGCCGGTGGTGGGAGGCGAGGATAGTGCTGGGCAGACTTATACGGTCTGTGCCAGAGCCAGTGGTGGGAGGCGGGGCTGGTGGTTGGGAGGCGGGGATAGTGCTGGACAGACTTATACTGTCTGTGCCCTGAAGAGGACAGGTACAAATCAAAGTAGGGTATACACAAAAAGTAGCACATATGAGTTTGTCTTATTGGGCAGACTGGATGGACCATGCAGGTCTTTTTCTGCCGTCATTTACTATGTTGCTAGGTTACTATGTATTACTAAGTAGCAGTTGAGAACTCATTCATAAGATCTGTATATACCCAGCTGCTTCACTATGCTTCATGCATCCAAAGAAGTGTACCATAGTCCCAGGAAGCTCATGCCTCAATAAATCTGTCTATTCCAGTGGTTCCCAATCCCAAACCTGTCCTGGTCCTGATTTGCAGGCAGAGGAGGTAGTGCATGCAAATATCTCTCATAAATATTCATTGTGGATATCCTGAAAACCTGACTGACTGGGGCACCTCCAGGACCAGGTTTGGGGACCACTGGTCTTTCCATTAGTGCACATGTGAATTCTTATTACACCTAAAAATAAATATATAGTATATGCAAGATTGACTTAACACATATTAACCTACTAATTAGCACACACAAAGTTGATTCGCTTATGTTAACATTTTCCTACACCCATTAACATTTTTTTTTATATAAATGTGTGAAACAAATGGAAACAGATGTGCAAAAATCAGGAAAACAGTCAAACACACGAAATATTCTTTCCCTGTGCACATCCCTAGTATGAACTAAGAGCCTGACTTGTTAAGGATTTTTCCTATAGGAATTGAATATGAGTAAAGCCTTAGGTCCTTTTACTAATGTGTGCTAATTCACGTGCAATCTGCATACCCTGTAATCTGTGTGGAATGCACTGCACCTTGCACTTAAGTTCATCGTATCCCAGGGGCGTAGCCAGAGTGCCAGACAGCAGATTTTGGGTGGGCCTAGGCAAGACGTGGGTGGGCACCAAGTGTTCTTCCCCCTCCCCCCCCCCCCCCCCACACACACACACAGATACCAAAAAAATATCTCAGTTGGTGGGAAAGAGGAGTGGCCTAGTGGTTAGGGTGGTGGACTTTGGTCCTGAGGAACTGAGTTCAATTCCCACTTCAGGCACAGGCAGCTCCTTGTGACTCTGGGCAAGTCACTTAACCCTCCATTGCCCCATGTAAGCGGCATTGAGCCTGCCATGAGTGGGAAAGCGCAGGGTACAAATGTAACAAAAATAAAGTACATACTATTGGAGATTCTACATGGAATGTTGCTACTCTTTGAGATTCTATTCCACTAGCAACATTCCATGTAGAAGGCTGCGCAGGCTTCTGTTTCTGTGAGTCTGACGTCGCACGTACGTGCAGGACGTCAGACTCACAGAAGCAGAAGCCTGCGCGGCCACATTGGTGAATCTGCAAGGGCCGACTTCTACATGGAATGTTGCTAGTGGAATAGCAACATTCCATGTAGAATCTCAAATAGTAGCAACAGTGGAGGAGTGGCCTAGTGGTTAGGGTGGTGGACTTTGGTACTGAGGAACTGAGTTCAATTCCCACTTCTGGCACAGGCAGCTCCTTGTGACTCTGGGCAAGTCACTTAACCCTCCAAGCCACATTAAGCCTACCATGAGTGGGAAAGTGCGGGGTACAAATGTAACAAAAAAAAAAATGCTTCTTTCCACCTTGTCAGTCTGCAGCAGGCATGCGCTAAAAACTGAGCATGCGCATGTGCCAGTATCGTGGATAGCAGCATTTTTGTTACCATCAGGGGGAAGTCTTCAGCTGGCAGAGCTTGGGATCCCCACCAGCTACCGCTAAGCATGTGCTACTGTTGGGTGGGCCTGAGCCCTAAGTGGGTGGGCACCGGCCCACCCAGGCCCACCTGTGGTTACGCCACTGTAGTATCCTAGAGTGACCTGTCACCGATGCATAAAGGAGGCAATTCAATAAATGGCGCTGAAAATTGAGTGCCAAAAAACTTGAGCGCTAAGTGTTATTCTATAAAGGAAGTTTTCAGCGTGGATCCGCGCCTAACTTTTCAGCGCTGTACTTATGCCTGCTAAAAGCAGCCATAAATGCCAGCCAGCGCACGCCTTAGGCATGCTTCAGGAAAATTCTGTAAATCCGCATGCAACCTTTTGGGAATGACCGTTATGTGCCCCCTAGCTATGCCCCATTTTCAGATATGAACGATTGAAATTAGGCTCTGTGCTTTATAGACTAGTGTGTAGCAAGACACGTGATGCATGCACAAAGTTGGGCATGAAAATTTGGGCATAATATATAGAATCTGGGGGGTAGACAGGATGAACTACTGTGGCACTTAAGCAACCACAGTTATGTCGAGTCTATGGCTGCAGTAACTGTCAGAGGACAAGGATGTAGGGGTGGACCAATAAAAAAAAGAATCGTGGTACCTTGGAGTAAAAACTGATAACCATAAAGTTTATTATGATAAAAAAAGATTATAGGTCTATACAGTGGCGTACCAACGGCGGGACGGTGGGGGCGGTCCGCCTCGGGTGCACGCTGCTGGAGGGTGCAGAGAGCAGCCGCGCGCCTGTCGGCTCTGCTGGTTCCCTGCTCCCTCTGCCCCAGAACAGGTTACTTCCTGTTCCGGGGCAGAGGGAGCAGGGAGCCAGCGGAGGTGACAGGCTGCTCTCTGCACCCTCCAGCAGCCAAGAATGCACCCGGGGGGGGGGGGCTTGATGCGCCAGGGAGGGGGTGTCATTACGCCGGGGGGGGGGCTTGATGTGCCGGGGAGGAAGGTGTTATTGTGTCGGGGGGGGGGATGCCGCTGCACCTGGGAGTGGGGTGCACAGCGGCGAGCCACCCCGGGTGGCAGCCAACCTAGGAACGACACTGGGTCTATATAAAACAAATCCCCAAAAGATGGTGGAAAGTCAGAAGATAGACCCAGACTCAACACGGTTCTGTACTTGGTGCTAAGCAGCTGAATCAGGAGTCAAAAAAACAATCTGAATAATTGGTGCAGTCATTTCTGTTTTAAATCATTGTTCCTCCACCCTGGTGGCCTTTTTCTGTGACATTAATGCATGGCCAATAATGTAAAAATAAAAAAAATTGAAAATTGGGGATTTTTCAGCCACAGTAAAAATGATCTTTGCATATGGGAAAGACCCATGTCGGGAAGCAAGGCCTATTTTTTTTTTTACCTCTTCTTAATCAAAGTACTCCTAAGATATCTGAAACTTATTTTAATTCATTGAACTGTGTGATTTTTATAGGAATGCATCAAGCAAGGTTTTATGACACTTTCCAGGCATAAAGTCAGAGTTTGCAAAACTTCAGTTGGAGGCTGTTTTCACATCTGGCTGAGTTTTCCACTATAAAATGAACAGCTATAAATCAGTGCTAATTGAAATACCAGTATTTTCTGTATGGATGTCTGCCTAGTGCTCCCCTTCTGTTAGTGCTTATCATAAGTACATAAGTATTGCCATACTGGGAAAAACCAAAGGTCCATCAAGCCCAGCATCCTGTTTCCAACAGTGGCCAATCCAGGTCACAAATACCTGGCAGAAACCCAAATAGTAGCAACGTTCCATGTAGAACCCCAAAGAGTAGCAAGATTCTAGAATTCTAAAGAATAACAAGATTCCATGCAGAATTTCAAAGTGTAGCAACATTCCACGAAGAACCCCAAAGAGCAGCAAGATTCCATTTAGAATCCCAAGTACATAAGTACATAAGTGTTGCCACACTGGGACAGACCAAAGGTCCATCAAGCCCAGCATCCTGTTTCCAACAGTGGCCAATCCAGGTCACAAATACCTGGCAAGATCCCAAAAAAGTACAAAACATTTTACACTGCTTACCCCAGAAATAGTAGATTTTCCCCAAGTCCATTTAATAACGGTCTATGGACTTTTCCTTTAGGAAGCCGTCCAAACCTTTTAAAAACTCCACTAAGCTAACCGCCTTTATCACATTCTCTGGCAACGAATTCCAGAGTTTAATTACACGTTGAGTGAAGAAAAATTTTCTCCAATTCGTTTTAAATTTACTACATTATAGCTTTATCGCATGCCCCCTAGTCCTAGTATTTTTGGAAAGTGTGAACAGACGCTTCACATCTACCCGTTCAACTCCACTCATTATTTTATAGACCTCTATCATATCTCCCCTCAGCCGCCTTTTCTCCAAGCTGAAGAGCCCTAGCCGCTTTAGCCTTTCCTCATAGGGAAGTCGTCCCATCCCCTTTATCATTTTCGTCGCCCTTCTCTGCACCTTTTCTAATTCCACTATATCTTTTTTGAGATGCGGTGACCAGAATTGAACACAATATTTGAGGATGCTGACTCAGACACTGTCATTTTCTCCTGTCCAGTTATCAATGTTGTTGGGTTTTGTATTGGGTTTTGTGTGAAACTGGGAACAGTGTCTCCACCAGGAATTTTGTCGTCCCCCCCCCCCCCTCCTGGAGGCCCTGTCTACAATCACACCAGATCAGCAAAGAATAACACAACCCTGTACTTTATAACTGGAGCTTCCGATAATAATAATAAAACTTTATTTATAACCCACTATATCTTTAAAAGTCCAAGCAGGGAAGAAATCACATACAAAATATAAAAAAAACAAGACAATAAAAATTATTTCTTTACTCAACAAACTAGCCAATAAACTCTACAATTCAAACAAACAGCATATTAAAATTTTACATGGTATTAAAATAATTTATACATCGGAGGAACCAAAAAGCCTGAAGAAATAAATGAGTTTTCAATGCTTTTTTAAAACTGGTCCATATTTTGTATTGAACAAATTTCTATGGGCAGAGTATTCCATAACTTCGGACTTTTGATGTAGAAAATAGATGATCTGCATTCTTCTAAATAAACCTGATGAAATGAAGGCACATCAAGTAGCTGTTTCTCCTAGTATTCTCCTCCCCCCCCCCCCCCCCCCCCCGACTTGCCTGTCCTAAACCTTCTACTCTGTTTGTGTGAGTTTTCCATGCTGTTGACTCCTGAGCTGCACAAATGTATGTATTTGATTGCAATGGAAAAGGTACCTTGCAATGGCACTGTGCTGTGAAAATTATTTACTACTACTACTACTACTTAGCATTTCTAGAGTGCTACTAGGGTTACGCAGCGCTGTACAATTTAACAAAGAGAGACAGTCCCTGCTCAAAGAGCTTACAATCTAATAGATAAGAGTGAGACAAATATAGGACAATCAAGCCATTGTGACATCACTGATGAGGTTGGCTCTTAGGCATTGGTGGAATGAGGCATTATGACATCACAATCTCAGCTCTGGTTAAATCACTGCTATATGTAATACTACTACTACTACTACTACTTAACATTTCTAGAGTGCTACTAGGGTTACGCAGCGCTGTACAATTTAACAAAGAGAGACAGTCCCTGCTCAAAGAGCTTACAATCTAATAGATAAGAGTGAGACAAATATAGGACAATCAAGCCATTGTGACATCACTGATGAGGTTGGCTCTTAGGCATTGGTGGAATGAGGCATTATGACATCACAATCTCAGCTCTGGATACCAGAGACTGAAACTCTTCAAACTAAGGGGGGAAGTGGGCCAAGTATAGGACAGTCGAGCCATTGTGACATCACTGATGAGGTTGGCTCTTAGGCATTGGTGGAATGAGGCATTATGACATCACAATCTCAGCTCTGGTTAAATCACTGCTATATGTAATACTACTACTACTACTTAACATTTCTAGAGCGCTACTAGGGTTACGCAGTGCTGTACAGTTTAACAAAAAAAGGACAGTCCCTGCTCAAAGGAGTTTACAATCTAATGGGCGAAATGTCAAGTTGGGGCAGTCAAGATTTCCTGAATAGAGGTATGGTGGTTAGGTGCCGAAGGCAATATTGGTGGGCTTTGCTTACTTTTAGCACTTCATATACTGCAGCTGTGTGGCTTACAACATCTGTTACAGGTACTTTGCACTGTCCCTAATGGGCTCACAATCTGCATGGACATATCTCCACCTACACTTCCCAAATTGTAAGGGTGTCGAGTACAAAAGGATTTTCACCTCTTCCTTCCACTACTGGTGCCCTAAATCCTGGAACGCTCTCCTGCAGCACCTTAAAGCACAAATGGACCACAGCCTTTTCAAGAAGCCGCTGAAAACCCACTTCTTTACCAAAACCTACTCCCCTAATTACTCTGCAAATTGATAACCCCCTCCTGCTCCCCACCCTGCCCAACTTTCTGTTGCTAGTTATTTTTTCCCACCGTCTATCCTCTGTCTCCTCTGCACTGTATTTCTGCTTGTTTGTATATTTGCCTAATTTTTGTAAGCCACATTGTGCCTGCATGAGTGGGAAAATGTGGGATATAAATGACCAATAAATAAATAAATACATGGGCCAATGGAGAGCTAACAGGCTTATTTTCGAAAGAGAAGGGTGCCCATCTTCCGACACAAATCGGAAGATGGGCGTCCTTCTCTCAGGGTCGCCCAAATCGGCATAATCAAAAGCCGA
The DNA here is from genome assembly GCF_901765095.1 of Microcaecilia unicolor. Classification (NCBI taxonomy): domain Eukaryota; kingdom Metazoa; phylum Chordata; class Amphibia; order Gymnophiona; family Siphonopidae; genus Microcaecilia; species Microcaecilia unicolor. The sequence goes on from NC_044039.1 coordinate 21,323,043, forward strand.
TTTTGAGCGCCCTCAACTGCTTCCCGTCGCGGGGACGACCAAAGTTCACGGGGGGGTGTCAGCACCCTAGCAAAGGCGGGACTGGGGCGTGATGAAGAGATAGACGTCCTCGGCTGATAATGGAAAAAAGAAGGGCGTCCCTGACGAGCACTTGGCCGACTTTACTTGGTCCATTTTTTCTTACAGCCAAGCCACAAAAAGGTGCCTGAACTGACCAGATGACCACCGGAGGGAATTGGGGATGACCTCCCCTTACTCCCCCAGTGGTCACCAACCATTCACAGGGCCGTGCTGCAAGGACGCCCTCATGAAAACTTGGGCGCCCCGTTCGATTATGCCCCTCCACATCACTTGACCAGGAGCTGCAGAGGGAATTGAACTTGGTTCCCCAGGGTCTCAACCCACTACTAACCATCAGGCAGCAGTGGAAATTGAACCCGGTTCCCCAGGTCCACGACCCTTTGTACTAACCATCAGGGGTGTAGCTAAGTGGGGCCACAGGTGCATGGGCCCCTCTTTAGCCCTGGCCCCCTCTACTTTCGACCTCCCCCCGCCGCTGACCCTCCCCCGGCCACTGCAGCCAGGTACCTTTGCCTGCCAAAGTCTTCCTCAGCACTGGTCTCCGGCGCGTTTGCTGATCTGTTTCTGTGAGTCCTGACTCCTGACATCCTGCGGGCACACATGCAGGATATCAGGAGTCAGGACTCACAGAAACAGATCAGCGAACGCACTGGAGACCAGCGCTGAAGAAGACTTCGGTAGCGGGGGTTGGGGACCCCCGCCAGTGGCGGGAGGGGTGGTTGAAAGTAGTAGTAAGCAGCCAGGGTTGAGGAGGAGCCGGCAGTTATGCTTGCTAGAGAGTGGGACGGGAACCCGCAGTAACCACGGGGATGGGGCGGGAACAGATCCGGGGCGGGGACAGGGACAGACTTTGTCCCGGTGTCACTTTCTACTTTCTAGCCTGTTAATGAACTGGATTGTTATTTATGTTTGAGTGATGCAGACAATGATATTTTGATTATTTTTTTGGATTGTTGATGACTTCTTATTCATCCACAGATTAAAAAAATCATAACAGTGCTTCATAGGGCATATTTCTCCCCTCTAGGACATACAGAACGGGTTGTATTTTGTACCCCTGGACATTTTAACAGGGTGGATTAGGATTCCTTGGAGTTGTAGAAATCAGCTATTGTTGGGATTGGAAGGGTAGGGGGTGGTGGTGAGGAGGGTTATTATAGCTGCTCGCTGTTATTATTGTTTTCTATTTGCAATTTATACACAACAGTTGCACAGCATATTGTTCCTTTTTATACTTTAATAAAAAGGTTTAAATATAAAATCATAATTGTTTGGGGCTTCTGCAGATGAGGACAGAGCCTGTGGGGATGGAAACAGGGCGGGAATGGAGACAGAACCTGCGGGGATGGGGGGCGGGGACAAACTTTGTCCCCGTGTCATTCTCTAATTCTGGCACCATCCATATTCAGGGCTGGTGCCCGCAGAGCTATGTGGTACCAGTAGTATCAGTCATCGCTTGCTTAACTTCTGGGTCAGCGCCAAAACCAGTGCTTGGACGCCGCTGAGCATTGAATACTCAGGGCTTCATCTTTCTGTGGCATCAGCAGCTTAAAAACTGCTGATCGCCATGAGCTACGTATCGGCCCTAAATCTGCAATTTGTAAATGCCTAAGAATAAAAGCCCTATTTATAATAGAGACCACAGGTATGCTGGATCCACCCCCTCACAGTGACATGTGTGTAGACAAGGACAGTGCACATTTCTTCTGCTGATGAACTGACTTAACAAGGAAAACAAAGTAAGTGTTTTAACCCTTCTTATTATTAAGTCAAGTTTGGCTGGGACTGAGACACCATGAAGTCGAAAGGGGGGGGGGGGGGGTAGGCTCAGGAGTAATCTAAGGAAATAGTTCTTTATGGAAAAGGGTGTGGAGACAAAGACAGTACACGTGAACTCAAGAAAACAGGGACGATCGCCAAGGACGTCTGCAGAAGGGATAGTAGAGATTAGTAGTTGGTGTGGATGGGCTTGCCGGAGAGGCCGTATCTTTATCTGCTGTCATTTTCTCTGTTTCTAGTGTACCCAAGTACCTGGGGCATCTCTCAATAGAACAAGTGAGGGAAAATGTTAGGGGGCAACAGAAAGTAACCCGAATATGCCCCTGCAGTGTAGCCCCATGTGCCTCCCATCAGTCCTAGCTCCTGGTTCGTTCTTGTCCCACATTACTCGCCACTGGCACCACTGTTGCTTTCTGGGACATGTGGCAGCCACAATAAAGTAGAGAGAAGGTCCAAACCTTCAACTGAGCACATGCTTCTATAGGGTTTGCTGGCCCTGCCCCCTCTGATGCACATGGCATGTTTTTGAGGGGCAGAACTGGAAGAAACCATTAGCAGAAGAAAGCGAACCTCCGCAATGGAAAAACCAAGAAAAGAACACAGCGAAGGTGACGCCAAACAGACTTCTACTGGACTCAGAAAAAAGTTCACAGCAAGAGTTTATTCTTAAAAAAACTGGACTCGACACGAGTCGTGTTTCGGCCGTTCAGGCCTGCCTCAGGAGTCTCTGTATGGCAAAGTGCTATTGGTTCTCATAAGGCGAGTCTTGTGCAAGCATGCTTCGAGAACAATGGCGCTCACACCCTCATCAAGAAGCTGAGAAGTTTTCTTTCTCCATTTTCCTAAGGTGTTGTTAGAGAAATCCAATGTTTGCACAAGACTCTCCTTATGAGAACCAATAGCACTTTCAATCTAGAAAACTTGGGAGATTTTAAATAATAAGTATCTAAGGGTCTGACTCAAAAACAGAGGAAAAGGCCTCGAGAAGCCCCCAGCAAGTCATAGACCTCGGGGGCTGGGCTTCTTCATCATCGGCCGAAAAAACCTCTGTGTAAAACCTCTCTCTGTTTTTTCAAAATGTTATCTTCTGTTCTTTAATTCTTTTACTGTCTCATTTTTTTTATTTTTTTATTTTTTATCCTTCTATAAATCACTTTAACGCATCAAATTAAACATCAGATGTTACTTAGCTTTATCTGATGTTCCAGCATACGGATCAGTTCAGCATACGGATCAATTCAACACGCAGACCACGCTGAACTGATCTGATGTTTAATTTGATGCGTTAAAGTGATTTATAGAAGGATAAAAAATAAAAAAATCAAAAAAATGAGACAGTAAAAGAATTAAAGAACAGAAGATAACATTTTGTAAAACCAGAGAGAGGTTTTACACAGAGGTTTTTTCGGCCGATGATGAAGAAGCCCAGCCCCCGAGGTCTATGACTTGCTGGGGGCTTCTCGAGGCCTTTTCCTCTGTTTTTGAGTCAGACCCTTAGATACTCATTATTTAAAATCGCCTAAGTTTTCTAGATTGCTATTGATTTGATTAGGAAGATTTCCTCGATATATGTTATAGCTTTGAACCAATAGCACTTTGCCATACAGAGTCTCCTGAGGCAGGCCTGAACGGCCGAAACACCACTCGTGTCGAGTCCAGTTTTTTTAAAGAATAAACTCTTGCTGTGAACTTTTTTCTGAGTCCAGTAGAAGGTTTGTTTGGCGTCATCCGTCTTGTCACCTTCGCTGGGTTCTTTTCTTGGTAGAACCATTAGCAGTGCACGCGTGCTGGAAGGCTCTACATCTTCTCTCTGTTTTACTGCTGCTGCCACAAGGCCCAGGAACTGCCAGCAATGGAAGAGATAGCAGGGAGAAGAGTGGTACAATAATGGATTAGAGCCATGGGATGAAAGTTAAGGGATATGCTTGCTGGGGGGGGGAGTGGTTGGGGGATGGTGGACAGGGAGAGTTGAGTGACAGAAGGGAGTTACTGGAACATGGTGGGGGAAGGTGCTAGCTTAGGGGAAGGGGAAAGAGAAAGATGTAGATGGAAAGAGTGGGGGAACACTGGGCAGAGTGAGGAGGGGGTGATGGAAAGAGTGGGGGAATGCTTGACTGGGAGAGGATAATGGAAATAGTGGGGGAATGCTGGGCACAGTGGGGAGTAGAATGACTGGGACAATGATGAACAAATAATGGAATGGGAAGACATAGGGGAAGTGCTGGATATGGGAAGGGGGATAGGGACGGAGGATGAGGGAGACAGAGGGGAGATGGACAAGAGGGGGATTAGGAGACAGACAGGAGATACTATATACAGGGGGGAGTAGGGTCACATTGGGGAGACCCTGGATGGAGGGAGACAGGCTGGACTCAGAGGGAGAAGGGGAAGATGTTGGACATAAAGTGAGAGTAGAGATACAGGGGACGATTCTGGACAGAAGGAGGAAATAAAGAGAGAAGTAATGAAGAATACAAGGGGAGAGAAAGTAGCTGCTAGATGGAGGGGGAAAAGAGGAAATGCTGATCAGAGGAACCGGGAAAGAAAGGGAATATGCTTGCAGAAAGGGAGAAGAGTAACATGGGGGGAGGAGAATAGGGTGACAGAAGGGAGATTCTAGATTAGAATGGTGGAAAGAGAGGGGAGGCACTGGAATAGGATGGGTGAAAAATGCAAGTTTGTGAGAAGGTGAAACAAGGGGGGGAAGTCTGAACAAGGGAGGAAGGATTAGGGGTTTAACATATCAGGATGCAGAGGAAGGATGTTGAAGATGGGGTAGCATGACGGGAAATTCTGGATACAAGGCTAATAGTAAGAGGGGAGCAGCTGGACACAAGTGGGAGTAAGAAGACAGAAGGGAGATACTGGACACAGGAGAGGAAGTAGGGTAACAGAAGGGAGATGCTTAATGGAGGTAGAGAGAGGGAGAGAGTTGAGATGTTGAATGGAAGGAGAATTTAGAGGAAATGCTGGACAGATTGGAAAAAGAGATAGATGCTAGGTAGAGGGGGAAAAGAGAAGAGTTGCTGCATGGAGGGTAGGACGGAAAAAAGAATGCAAAATAGGGTATGGGGAATGGGAGGGCTGGGATATGCTAAAGAGATGGAAAGCTGTAGGTAGATGCAGTAAAAAGATGGAGACAGAGGACTGAATAGTAAGGAGGAGTGAAATCTCAGCAGATTATGATTGATGTCAGAGATGGATGAAGAAGAGGAAAGGGAAGTGGCTGCTCGACTGGAGACTTTATTTATTGCTGCATTTGTACCCCACGTTTTCCAATCAAGTTGTCGGTTCAATGTGGCTTACAACGTTCTTCTATTCGACGTATTACATAGACGTTTGGAGTAGACGCATGCCTCAATTCAGTTTCTGTTAGTGGTCAAACAACGTGGTGTGTCTGGTGGTGGTGGTGGTCATCTTAACTAATGTTAAGTAGTCGTTCGTGCATTTTATGGCTTTTGATATCGTGTTCTGTATTTTGGGGCAAATGTAGGTGAAGCTGGTCGAATATGAAAATTTGTTGGAATCTGGGCACCCATAACAGCATCAGCAAACTTTACATTTGCATGCTCACGTCACAGTTATACCAGCCATAGACCTGATATAACTGTGGGTGTTTAAATGGGGCACAACCAAAGCCCATTTATCAAACAGATCTGCTATACTAAAGAAAGACTGCGTGGTATTCGGCTCTTCTACTTTGCAGTGTTCAATTAAAATGGTTTCATAATCAAGCACAGACCCTTTGAACAAAGACTTTTTCTTGTGGTTATCCTGTAGAAAAATAATATTTGGCTAAGAAGTAAAGTAACCAAAGAAGTAAATAAAAACAGAATAATGGCAAAGGCTTTGTTCTGAGAAATGTGAGTCACGGTCTTTTGGACCGATAACAGTGATTCACAAAACGCAATTTCCTTGCTGGGAGAGCAGGGAGGAAAAGTCGGTGATGCCCGATCTCAGTTGGAAGTGGCAAGGCAAGAATTTTCATTCGACCAGTGGAACCAGAGTCCCAGACCTTGCCTAGTTTGCTCTGGTCGTCTTCGATCACCATGGCACTTGTCTGAATTCATCAAGTTAGGATGGAAATGGGAACATCTCCTCTCCCCCAAATCCTTCCAGAACTCTCCTTATATTCAGAAAGCATAAAGGGCAGCCATGAGAGGTGCCCCCGCCCAGCTCTACAAAGTGCCAGCTCTTCCGCAGTCTCAGATCCTGGGGAAGCTCTTTGCTTTTCTCCTTTTATGGCAGCTTGCATGCACACACTTCCAAGCGTACCCAACAAGCCACACAGCCTAGATTAGAACAGTATACACCCTCAGTTGGCCCTTGGTATCTGCAGTTAATGATCAGCTATGAATATAGTAACATAGTAACATAGTAGATGACGGCAGAAAAAGACCTGCACGGTCCATCCAGTCTGCCCAACAAGACAACTCATGTGTGCTACTTTTTGTGTATACCCTACTTTGATTTGTACCTATGCTCTTCAGGGCACAGACCATATAAGTCTGCCCAGCACTATCCCCGCCTCCCAACCACCAGCCCCGCTTCCCAACCACCGGCTCTGGCACAGACCTTATAAGTCTGCCCAGCACTATCCCCGCCTCCCACCACCGGCTGTGGCACAGACCATATAAGTCCGCCCCGCACTATCCCCGCCTCCCAACCTCCAGCCCCACCTCCCACTACCGGCTCTGCTATCCAATCTTGGTTAAGCTCCTGAGGATCCATTCCTTCTGAACAGGATTCCTTTATGTTTATCCCACGCATAGTAAGGGATAGAACTGGTAGGCAACGGGGTAATCATGGCAGGGGGTGCCAAAAGCTGCCACTGCATACCTGTTGTGCTGGCCCAGCATCACAACAGCACCGGCTTTAGCCCTCCCCAGCTACCTCTTCTTCTATCTGCCCTGCAGGTCAGAATCATTTACAGACAGGTCTGGCTGTTGGCACCTCATGCTCCTCTGAATCGGAGATTAACCACTTCCAGTTTCTCTGACTCTGAGGACAATGCGGTTCTGGTGGCCAGACCCATTTGAGGATAGGCAGAGTGGCGGCAGTGAGAAGAGATGCTGCCCTCACTCTGCAAGCAATTCTGACCTGCAGGGCAGGTAAGAGAGAAGAGGGGTGATGCTGGACAAGTATGACTTTGGGGATATGGGAAAGGAAGGATTAGAAGCGGGCAGGTGGAAATGTGCTGACAAGGGGACCGATGTGAGAAGAACTGGAAAACTGGAGCTGGGGGTTGATGCAGGGGGCAGCTGAGAGATGGGAGCTGCAGCTGGAGCTGGGGGCTGATGCAGTGAGCAGGTGAGAGAAGTGGGGATGGAACTGGGGCCAAGTGAAAGAACCGATGCTGGGAGCTGATGTAGGGGACAGGTGAGAGAAGGGGGATGGGCTGGAGTTGGGGACAATGCATGGGGGGCAGGCCAGGAAAGGGAAGCTAGAGCTGGGGGTTGAGCAGGGAACAGATGCCAAAAGGGGAGGGGAGCTGAAAATGGGGTGGGTGGGAGAAGGGAGCTGAGGCTTGGAAATGGCCCTGATTGAGGTGCTAGGAGAAGGTGGCTGAGGGTTGATACAAAGCTTGGGGACAGCAATGGTCTGACACTGTGGGCAGATGCCAGAAGGGGCTAATACTAGGGCTGATGCAGGGAGAAGGGGGGCTCAGAGCTATCAGACTAGGGATTGGGATGGGAGAAGGGATCTAATGCTAGGCCTGAGAGAAGGGACTGGAGACTGACAAGGGGCAGATGTGAGTTGGGGGCTTATGCAGGGGCTGGAAGAAGGAAGAGAAGGATACTGTGTGGGAGACAGGAAGAAGGGCATATGCAAGGGAAGACGAAAGTGGAAAGGTTAAGGTGGAGCAAAGATAGGGCAAATAAACACTGGAGAAGGAGGTAGGTGGACAGATGCTGGAGAAAGAATGACATATGTGAGAAGATGATGCGCAACAGAGAAAATAGAGGAAGGACTATGAATAGGGTGAGGGACACCAATCTTTGAAGGAGCTGAGAAAGGGAGGAAATATGAAGGTAAAAATAAATAAATAAATTCTGTATATGGGGTAAGACATAATGGGACTGAAGCTGGAGAGGGGATGAGTGACTGGGAAGTAACTGGGGTTTGTAAGAGACAAGGTGGGAACTTGGGCTACTTAAATTATTTTATTTTGTACTCCCTGACATGTAGATATCGCAATTGGGGAAGGCACCCTCGAACACTTGAGATCATTACCATTCCACCATTACCATTCTATAGCGCTGCGTACGCTTTGTAGCGCTATAGAAATGCTAAATAGTAGTAGTAGTTATTTGAAATTGTGATATCACTTCCAGCCACTAGAGGCACTACATTACGACTACTTGAGGTACACTTGCCATAGAGAATTTATCTGTCCTTTTAAAAGGGAAAATGACTAGCATATCCACTTTTCCCCTTCTCCATCTCGGGGGGAGCTGTGTGCTATCACCCCAGATACTATAGCACTGTATGAAGTCAGAGAAGCAACAAAAGGAGAAAGGCAAAAAACTTAACAGCAGCAGGAGCTGCTATCCATTGGGACTACCACTTAAAAGATTGATATTCCTAAGGCAAGCTTGCCACAATCTGTCCTGATTATCCCACTGCCACTCATGCTTTCATGCTAGCCACAATGAATACGCATGAGATATATTTGCATACATTCAGAGGCCTGCTATATGTAAATATATATCTCATGCATAGTCAATGTGCATAGACTGAAACCCCAGGTAGCTAGGGGGAGTTAGCAGAACAGATTCGGGATGCTCCAGTGCCTTATGACATTATATTCATTTTTCTACACTAAACTGTGTGGTGTGTGTATGAATCTGGCAATTCTGCTCCAGACCCTTTCTCTAGGGCTACGTGGGTCCCATCTGACAGGAAGTGTCTTTCTGGCTATCATGGTATTTCGCAATATTCCGTCTGGGCCAGAGCAGCATAAGGCCGCGATAATGTACCGTATTGTATTGATATATTTTACTTATTGTATTCATTGCCTTGTTTCAAGAAAAGCAGTTTATAAATTGATAAATCTCTCTTATCTGTCCCCTTCTCCTCTATTGCTACTTCCAGACTCCGTTCCTTTTATCTTGCTGCACCTCACGCCTGGAATAAACTTCCCGAGCCTGTACGTCTAGCCCCCTCTTTGGCTGTTTTCAAGTCCAAACTTAAAGCCCACCTCTTTACCACTGCTTTTGACTCCTAACCACTGCTCACTTGCCCTGTCCTTTTTATCCTCACCTCTTTATTCCCTTACCCTTAATTGTTCTGTCTGTTTACTTGTCTTATCTAGATTGTAAGCTCTTTGAGCAGGGACTGTCTTTTTGTGTATGGTGTACAGCGCTGCGTATGCCTTGTAGCACTATAGAAATGATAAATAGTAATAAAACAGGGCCTAACTTCATGCAGCCTTTTGAAACTGATAAAAGCCTCTGTAAGGATCCAAGACATCCCTGCTTAAAAGTCACTCTGCACTTCAAAGGGCAGGATTGAGCACGCAGGCATCAGCTCACTTTTCCTTTTCTTCAGGCTGCCTGGAAACCACATATTATCTCTTTAGTAGTGAAACCTCAGCGCTGGTCATTCAGAAAGCCTCGCACTGCGTGACGCAGCTGTAGCATTCAGCGTGCAACACTTCACTCGTTCTAGGCAGCTCTCAAGGGCTGATGAAAAGCCTAAGAGAGCCAATCAGAACCCAGTTGGTAGGCTACAGTTTCCATTTTTATCCTGACCCCTCTCTCTCTCTCTCTCTCTCTCTCTCTCACACACACACACACACACACACAGGGAGGGCTTTGCAGATAAAAGCCAGTCTCAGCCTCAATACACGCAAAACAAACTGTATTTTTGCTTCACAGTTTTTCCTCAGAGAGTCCTTAATAATTAATTGTTTCTTTACATAGTTCGGTTTCAGATGTGCTGTTTATTTCCAGTTTAAAGCTGTTTACAGCAGTGGCAGTGCTGAGCCTTTTGCTCAGAAATCAGAACCAAAAATCAGTTTAATTATATTGATTTTATAAAAATTGCTTACTTGCCCATTTACAAGCAACAGCAATACATAGTAACATAGTAGATGATGACAGATAAAGACCTGTTTGTTCCATCCAGTCTGCCCATAAGATAAATACATAGCATATTATTATTATTTGTATCCCACATTTTCCCACCTATTTGCAGGCTCAGTGTGGCTTACATTATGCCGTAGTGGCGATCGCCATTTCCGGATTAAGAAATACAAAGTGGTATTGCACTAAAGTTCATAAATGATAGAGTAAATTATAGAGTAAGTTAGACAATCAAATATAGAAAGTTCATTTCCGGCATGAGAATTAAAGTGGTGGTGCGTAACGCGTAACATTCATTAGTGACTACGCAAATGATGCAGTCTAGTGTAGAGCGGTTTTGTCTAGTTTAGGTAGAGTTTCGTTGTCTAGTATTTAGGATGGATCATTGTGGTATGCCTTTTGCGAACAGGTTGGTTTTCAGTAATTTTCGGAATATTGTTAGGTCGTGCATTGTTTTTATGACATTTGGTAGGGCGTTCCATAGTTGCGCGCTTCTGTAGGAGAAGCTGGACGCATATGTTGATTTATATTTAAGTCCTTTGCAGCTGGGGTAGTGGAGATTCAGGAATGTGCGTGCTGACCTTTTGTGTACCTGGTTGGCAAGTCTATGAGGTCTGACATATAGTCCGGGGCCTCACCGTGAATGATTTTATGGACCAGGGTGCAAACTTTGAACGTGATTCCAGTGGCATTCCTAGGGGGGCTGACATCCGGGGCGGATCGCTGATGCGCCCCCCCCCCCCCCCCCCGGATGCAGCGCGATCTGCCCCCCTTCTGCGTGCTGAACAGTCTCTGCAGCCGCCCGCGCGAACCCCGTCCACGAGCCGCCCCAGCACCTCTGCACTCCCTGCTCCCACCGCTGCAGCTGTGCTCAATGAAAAGCAGGCGGAGGGCGGGAAAGGGCTGAAACTGGCCAATCCCCACAGCCCAGAAGCTACCACCGGCCTCCTCGCAGGGAGAGGTTCTGCTCACCGTCCGCCTGCTGCTGCACGGAGACGGGGGGCTACCCTTCAGGGGGCTTCACATCGGCTCACGCTATTGGATGCTGCTTTGCTTTGTCCTTTGGAAAGGGGAGGATAACAACCATGCAGACGTGGGCAGCTTTTCTGACGCACACGAGAAGGAAGGAAGCGCGAAAGGACACCCCCCCTGTGAAAGAACCCCCCCCCCCGGGTGCACGCCGCTGGGGGGGGTGCCGCGCATGCCTGTCCGTCATTCGTTCCATGCTCCCTCTGCCCCGGAACAGGAAGTAATCTGTTCCAGGGCAGAGGAAGCATGGAACAAACAACAGACAGGCGCGCGCGGCACCCCCCCAGCGGTGTGCACCCGGGGCAGACCGCCCCCCACCGCCCCCCCCCTTGGTACGCCACTGCGTGATTCATTCTTTTGTGGGAGCCAGTGTAGTTTTTCTCTTAGGGGTTTGGCGCTTTCGTATTTCGTTTTTCCAAATATGAGTCCGGCAATATAACATATATATTCTTGAACTGTCCTTGCTATTTGTGCCAACTTTTGGCAAGCATGCTGGTGCTCAAAGTTAGACAAGAAATGTGCGCTAAGCTCAGAGCGCACTTTACAGAATACGACAGCATGAATCATCCCAGCACTTAACTTTGGGCACCATTTACTGATTCCCCCCCCCCTCCCCATAGTGTGTCCTAAAGAGTGCGCTCTCAGGGGGTCTTGTACTAAACCGCAGTAGCGTTTTTAGTGTGCGCTAATGATTAGCACACCTTAAACAGAGATGCCCATAGGATTAGCACATGCTAAAAATGCTTCTGCGGTTTAGTACAAGACCCCCTGAGAGCGCACTCTTTAGGACACACTATGGGGGGGGGGGGGGGGGAATCAGTAAATGGTGCCCAAAGTTAAGTGCTGGGATGATTCATGCTGTCGTATTCTGTAAAGTGCGCTCTGAGCTTAGCGCACATTTCTTGTCTAACTTTGAGCACCAGCATGCTTGCCAAAAGTTGGCTTAGTGAAAGACCCCCTTAATGACTTTAAATGAAAACAAATAAAATGAACAACACAGGAAATGATACAAAATGAAAACGTCCTGGCTGCCATGATTTAGAAATCATGAAACATCAGAGGTCATGCTTAAAAGCCAGTGGGAGAATAACAAATAACAAAAGCCTTAAAAACTACGTACGATCACCTAAACTTCTGGAAAACACTAAAAACCAAACTGTTTAAAAAGGCATACCCTGCCGATCCAACAAAAATGCCTGATATCTGCAACACAACAAAACTAAAGTACGTAATGGACATAACACAACTCTTCCGTTATACGATGCCCTAATGTGGCTGTGCCACATGAACGTTATCTTACCACAACATCACTCTGTATTTGTTCACACTGGAGTCTGCAAACGCCTCTCCGGTACTATGTAAGCCACATTGAGCCTACAAATAGGTGGGAAAATGTGGGATTCAAATGTAACAAATAAATAAAATAAATAAATATTTGAACTTAAGGTGCAGGCTTCCTCCTGGTGTGATGGGGTGTATGTCCATCACAAGGGAAGGGGGGACCCCTAACCCAAGTAATCAGACCCTCTCAAGAGGCCCTACCCAGTGGCGTACCAAGGGGGGCGGTGGGGGCGGTCCGCCCCGGGTGCACGCTGCTGGGAGATGCCGTGGCACGCGCCTGTCGCCCTGTCTCCGGGTTCGCGTGTGTTCACTGCTCCCTCTGCCCCGGAACAGGTTACTTCCTGCTCCGGGGCAGAGGGAACAGTGAACACATGCAAACTCGGAGGCGACAGGCATGCGCCGCGGCACCCCCCCCAGCGGCGTGCACCCGGGGGGGGTGTCATTTCGCCGGAGGGGGAGGTGTCATTTCGCCGGGGAGGGGGTCGCATCGGCGATCCGCCCCGGGTGTCAGCCAAAGTCGGAACGTCACTGGCCCTACCAGCAGACAACTTGGGTATAGTCCACTCTGTGACTGAGCGAACAACAGCCATCTGCTTGGGTGGTAGTAGCCAAACAGGGATGGCTAAGTGGGTGGTGGCAGGCTAAAACAGAACCCATTCTGAAGTTTGAACTCACTCCCTGAACCAAGGAACACTGAAAAGTGAAACTGAAAGACTGATCTGCAAATGTTTTGCATAGGCCCATGAACTTTGTGTTGACCTGTCTTTTGGACCCTGTTAAAGACCAGGGAGCCTATGGGAATAGTGTGGGAATTTCCCAGACTGGAAAAGACCCAGAAGGGTTGCAGTAGGGAGGATTCTGGGAACTCACCCTTAGCCCAGGAGTGAGCCCCGACCAGGACCTAACAGCCAGGGAGTCGAAGCCAGATTTATTTATTTTTTTTCTAAAGAGATGAGAGGTTGCTTGGGGATTTGAATGAACCTTTTGAGGATTACTGTGGACCCAGTGCACCTGGAGATTCGGCCTACCCTATTGGTAGGGAGCAGATTACTTGGAAACTTCGGCCTACTACTACTACTAATAACATTTATATAGTGCTACCAGACGCACGCAGCGCTGAACACTTGACATACACCTTCAGCAGGCAGCGAACTACTTTAGAAGCTTCAGCCTATAACTTTGGTAGGCGTCAGATTGTTACGGAACCTTGGCCTTCACCTTCAGTAGGCGGTGTCCTCTCCACACCTGGCTAACACTTCATTGCCTTCCCTCTAGGATCGTTGATGCGCCCATTAGACCAAAGGTATAGAATCCCTGATCATTTGCAAACAATTTTCTTTTCAGCAAAAGCAGAGATGGAGTATTCTCTCTTTAGCCTGCCAAAAAATGAAACAAGCTAAAAACAAACCACTTGTGAACAATATGTCGTCCCAATGTCTCTGTTGGGTTTCTTGTCATTTTCTCTCAGCAGGACCAACAACTTTTAAGACTGTTTACACTGGAGCGTAATTTATATCTAGTCTCTACTTGTTGAATGGCTGCAAGAATATTATACCTCCTTTAATTTCTTCAGGCTAGAGTTGTTCTCAAATGCAAAGGCAGAAATGCTTGGAATCTGGGGCACAGGCTTTATTGTTAACTTAGGAACAGATCCAACCCTTTATTAGTTTTAATATTGTTTTCAAAGAAAACATTTCTTGTGTTTGCTGTAATCAACCTGTAGATTGCAACAGGGTGGGCACAAGAGGCGAACATAATTGTTCACTCTTTGTGCATCAAGGAGAAAAAGCCTTCATAAATCCGGCCTGAAGCATTTAAACAAACCATCCTCGGCAATCATTTCTATAATGTTTTGAATACACTTTTATTTGGACAATAAAAATTCAATTTATGGCTTCGTAATTTGTCAGGTAACACAACAGCTAGGGAAATCTTACAAAAATCTTCCTGAAAATTTGCTTTACAGTTTCAAAGTGTTAATCAAAAAAACACTTTACAATATTTTTTTCATATATATTTCATCGTGTTGAATATTTTGTTACTTTTAATAAATTGCTGTGATTAAATTGAGTATATGTTTGAAACAACTTGCACCTGGTTTGAGGCCTTCAAAAGCAGATTTTCAGTTTCATTTGAAAAAATGTGCATGCCTCCCAAGGAGATTTGTTTATGTAGCCCGGGTAATTGAAGAAGTAAAAAAAAAAAAAATTAGATAAAATGCAAAAAGTTTCTAGAATAATTAAGTTCTTGGGTAAGACTGATGATGATTATAGTGGTGTGGGTTCATCAGCATTCAACAGAACTGTTTTGCGAAAGCTAATTAATGCTTTTCCGATATATGAAGAAGTAAAAAAAAAAATTATATAAAACACAAAAAGTTTCTAGAATAATTAAGTTGTGGAGAAGACCGATGACAATTACAGTGATATCCTAGTGTGAAACGAGTCGCTGCTGAGGTCAATTGTTATACCTGCTATATGTGAGAATTGTTGGTGCAGGGCTAAGAACTGTCTGTCATGCCTAAACTATACTCAATCAATGGCTTATTTCAGTCAAATTTATATAAGGTACCAGGGGCGTAGCTAAGGGTGGGCCCAGGCCCACCCAATTTCAGCCCAGGCCCGCCCAGCACCAGCCCCAGCTCCCATTGCCGGCCACTGCTGCTTTTCCTGATGAGCAGCAGGGCCGGCGCTACAAAAAGAAGAAGCGCTCAGCTGACTGAGCTGAGCGCCAACGCTAAGACTCGACGAGAAAAAATGTTATTTAAAAAACACGGCACCGCAGGCAGCCTCGAAGCATTGGCTGCTGGCTCTGCAGGCTCCGCCCATCTCTTACGTCACTGCCCCTGGAGCGAAGCAGGGGCAGTGACGTAAGAGACGGGAGGAAGGGAAAACGGAAGGATGGGGAGAGAAAGAGGGAAAACAGATGGGAGGATGGCAGAGAAAGAGGGAAAACGGAAGGATGGGGAGAGAAAGAGGGAAAATAGATGGGAGGATGGCAGAGAAAGAGGGAAAATGGAAGGATGGGGAGAGAAAGAGGGAAACAGATGGGAGGATGGCAGAGAAAGAGGGAAAACGGAAGATTGGGGAGAGAAAGAGGGAAAACAGATGGGAAGATGGCAGAGAAAGAGGGAAAACGGAAGGATGGGGAGAGAAAGAGGGAAAACAGATGGGAGGATGGCAGAGAAAGAGGGAAATTGGAAGGATGGGGAGAGAAAGAGGGAAACAGATGGGAGGATGGCAGAGAAAGAGGGAAAATGGAAGGATGGGGAGAGAAAGAGGGAAAACAGATGGGAGGATGGCAGAGAAAGAGGGAAAACGGAAGGATGGGGAGAAAAAGAGGGAAAACAGATGGGAGGATGGCAGAGAAAGAGGGGAGATGGATGAAAGGATGCAGAGAAAAAGGGAAGAGACTGGAAGGATGTGGAGAGAGAAGGGACACTGAACAGAAAAGGGTAGGGAGATAGACACTGGTTAGAAGGAGGGAGAGAGACATTAGATGGAAGGATCAGGAGAGAGGGTAGATGGGTGGAAGGATGGGGAGAGAAAGAGGGAAGAGGCTGGATGGAAGGGTAGGGAGAAAGAGGTGACACTGGCCGGAAGGATGCAGAAAGAAAGAGGGGAGACTATTGGAAGGATGGGGAGAGAGAGGGGAGACACTGGATGGATGGGGAGAGAAAGGAGAGCTGCTGCATGGAAAGGGGGAGTAGTGAAAGATTGGAGAATAAGAGGAAGGGGCATGGGGAGAACAAGGGTGAGAAAAAGATGAAAAGCCATAAGTAGATGAAGGAAATTAAAGAATGGATAGTAAGAATGAATTAAATCTGGACACAGAGAGGCAGAAAAATATTGAAGAAAGCAAAGAAAAAGGAGAGAAAAATGACAAATGGCCAGGAAACTCTGGCAGAAGAGTTAAGCGAAAATGAAGGAAAGCAGAATCTAGAGACTGGGAGCAACACAATGAGAAAAAGTAAATGGCCATACAACAAAGGTAAAGAAAATAATTTTATTTTTAATTTAGGATAAAGTAATATGGTGTTAATAAAGTCCGATGTTTAAAGTTTCAGAGACCAATACTTCCTTCCTTAGGTCAGGAGAGGATACAGTAACAGCATTATACTGACCTGAGGCAGGAGGTTTTGGCCTCTGAAAGCTCATTGAAAAGGGTGTTAGGTTATTAAATAAATTGTCTGAAATTGGACGCACTGAAAAGCAGGACTTTACCCTGTGTGACAAATGCATCTGAGTGTGAATAAATTTTGCTGGGGGGGGGGGGGAATTTTGTGCCCACCCACTTTGGGTTCAGGCCCACCCAAAATTGGCAGTCTGGCTACGCCACTGTAAGGTACCATAGATGTATAGTATATAGTTCTTAGGTACCCGACTAAACTCCAATAGACCAATTCTTCAATCAGAAAGTTTCACATATATATTCTTCAAATTAACAACTTTCACTTTCACTTTCTTTAACTTATTTTATAGTGACCTCAGCAGTGCTCATCGCCAACAAAAAACCTTTTGCCAATGTAAACAGCAACCACCCTCTTCATCAGTTCAGTTAATTGTATTTCTCCATTTTTTCTAAGAAAAGATTATATATATATATATATATATATATATATATATATATATATATATATATATATATATATATCTTAATTAACTTATCTTTTAGATATTTTTTTGATCAGACCCAGGGGTTCTACTGTCCCTAAACTATAGGCATGTGTTCGACCTGTTATGCTCAGTAGATTAGACGCGCCATTATAGAATTGCCTTTTTGTTCTTTTGCATAATTTTTTACATAGGGCCCACTTGTGTAAAACTTACATGTATCATCATAGTAAATTTTTGTGCATAGCTCCAAGTTTATTATTAAGACTTGCTGTGCCGTCATATGGGGGGGGGGCCTTGAGGGAGGCTTACAATCTAAGAGTATAGAAGAGAGCAATGAGAAGAAAAGTAAGCACAAGATAATTCATTTAAAGGTAAGGGGGTGAAACTACAAAACTGATGGGACAGTGGGTGGGGAAAAGCATAAGGAGTGCTCCAGAGAAGACCAGGACTCAGCCAGTAAGCAAAGTGACTAATTTTAGCTAAAGGCATCCTGAAATAGAAAAGTCTTAAGATCAGTTTCGAATTTAGCTAGGGAAGTCTTCAAGCAAAGTCAAGTAGGGACAGCATTCCACAACTGGGGACATGAACAGAGAAAATGCACATCCACTAATGCACCATCCAAAATTCATGGATGGTGTCACGATAACGGGGGATCACAAATTCTGATGGGCAGATCTAAGAGTTCCCACCACACCACTCTCTGTTCAATGTTTCTGTTACACCTGTTTTTTTTTCGATATCTAGGTGTTTTTATCGATTCCAGACTGTCTTTTGACTTCCAAGTTTCTGCTATTACCAAGAAGTAGGGTTACCATATGGCTCCAGAAAAAGGAGGACAGATTGAGTCAGTCTGGGTTTTACTTCCATTGCTTTCAATGGAAGCAAAACCCGGACTAGATCAAGGTGTCCTCCTTCTTCTGGAGCCATATGGTAACCCTACCAAGAAGGGATTCTATTGATTACGTCATCTTCGATCTATTAGACGGCTTCTAGACTCTACTTTTCTTCACACTCTTATTCACGCATTTGTTATTTCACGTTTAGATTACGGTAATTCTATTCTTTGTGGCATTTTGTCTTATCTTCTTCATAGACTACAAACATGACATAATTTTGCAGCTCACCTTTTGTGTAAGGCTCGAAACTTTTACCATGTTACTCCCCTTTTTCTTCAGCTGCACTGGCTCCCAGTGCAAATCCGATGTTTAAGGTTTTGTGTGTAACTCATTAAATCTTTACATCTTGGCGCGCCAGCTTATCTTCCTTCAGTAGTCATTCCCTACACCCCTTCTCATGCTCTTCATTCACATATTCTCACTAGTTTCTCCCTTCTCCTAGGGCCACACACTGAGACTTCCCATTTCTCTGCTTTTTACTTTCTTGCACCTTCACTTTGGATTACCCTTACCTCTTACATCTGGTCTGAATTGTCGTTTATTAAGTTTAAGTTTGCATTGAAAACTTTTTTTTTTTTTTTTTGATAGAGCTTTTAAACCTTCATCGTAATGTTTTGAGGGATTCATGATGGTCTCTATTTCTCAGCAGCTCAATACATTCTCCTAGATCCCCTTGACCCTTACAGAATATATATGAATGATTCTTGTTGTCTGGGCTTTTGCTTTTCTATTTTACTCTGGCATTCTTTTCTATTTTTTTAACAAATTTGGTAATGTTTTAATTGTTAGCCACTATGACCTGCAGTCAGCAATACTGGAATATCAAGCTTTTTTAATAAACATAAACATAAGGTAACACGAGAGATATAACGGCTCTTTGGAGGCCATTACTTTGAAAACCGGTAAAAGAACTTTGTAGGTGATGCAATGAGCTAGTGGCAGCCAGTGGGCAGCTTTCAGATGTGAAGTGACATGATCAAATTTCCTGACATTGAGGATGAGCCTAATTGCAGTGTTCTGTACAATTTGAAGTCAATGCAGTTCTTTTTGCCTAAGTCCCTTATAGATCGAATTGCAGTAGTCTAACTTAGTCTGAGTGATAACTAAAGAGTGAACTAAAATAGTACAGGGGGAAGAATTAAAGAATAAATAGAGCGAATCAAATGGAGTTTATAGAACGATCTTTGAACTACCTGCAAAACCTGGAGCCGGAAAGAGAGAGCAGAGTCTAGGAAGACAACTAGAATACGTAAGTTGTCGACCCAGAGAACTGATGTATTAGAAGTATAGGTAGTGAACTATTACCTTTGCTAGAAAAGAGAACATATTTGGATTTGTTGGGATCTAAGATAAGATTGTATTTCTGACACCAATTTGTTAACGTAGACGATTTCTGGTTAATCGTAGATATTTCTATTGAGGTGCAGGAAACAAGAGTGTAGAGACAAACTCAGGAGTGACCTAAGGAAATACTTCTTCATGAAAAGGGTGGTGAAGTCATAGAATGGCCTCCCGAGGGAGGTGGGGGAAACGACTGTATCTGAATTCAAGCAAGCTTGAGACAAGTACATAGGATCTCTAAGGGAGAGGAAGCGATAGCAGATGGCATGGATGGGCAAACTGAATAGGCCAAATGGTCTTTATCTGCCTTCATTTTCTCTGTTTCCAAGAATGGTATTATTAAATCATCATGCTGCCAGCTTGGACTTTCTTCTGGTCCTAGTAAAGAAGGTACACAGTAGGTCCAGATTTATAAACCAGAAGATGTGGCCATAAAAAAGGGAAAAGGGATTTTGCTCACACCTTGGTTAGTTACCTCAAGGCAAGTTACATTCGCGTATTTTCCTGAGCCCTCTTACAAAGCTGCGATAAGCACTAATGCGTGCTTATTGCGTAAAAAATGGTGTACCAAGGAGCGTGCTGAGGCATCCCTTAGGGGCCCTTTAACAGAGCGGCGGAAAGCCCAACACGGGCTTACCGCTCGCTCTTCTGGGACTACCGCTGACCCAATGTGGCCGCCAGCAGTAGTCCCGCCCTGAGTAGGCGCCTTTTCCAGGGTAAGAAGACAAACCCTGGAAATGGCATACGCGGCAATAACCCAGCGGTAATCGGGCATCGCCATGCACTACCTGGTTACTGCTAGGTTGGTGCGGGAGCCCTTATCACCACCTCAATGGAGTTAGCTCACCGTGTGGCCATTTTTTTGGGGGGGGGGCTTTTACTGGCTGAGGAAAAAACAGCCCTGGCGCGTGGGAAAAACTGCCCATGCTGCTAGTGTAGGGCCCTTTTTCCCACAGCTTGGTAAAAGGACCCCAAAGTAATTTCGGAATGCGTGCGCACTACCCACATGCTTTTAAAAAAAATTTGTGGTAAAGCCATCTCTGGGGGCAGAGATTGGGTGTGTTCTGTGCTAATTGGTTAGTGCAGCTACTTTACCACAGAGTAACCAATTAGCAAATGCTTAGCGCTTGAGCCCTTACCACCTAATAATGGGTGGCAGGAAGGGCTGACACGCTAACAGCAAAATTAGCATTTGGCCATTAGCACAACAAATAGGAAATTCAGCCATTTTATTCCAGCAGTAAAAATGTCCTTGGCACATGGGTGGAGGAGTAGCCTAGTGGTTAGAACACTGGTCTTGCAAGCCAGAGGTGGGTGGTTCAAATCCCACTGCTGCTCCTTGTGATCTTGGGCAAGCCACTTAACCTTCCATTGCCTCAGGTACAAACTTAGATTGTGAGCCCTCCTGGGACAGAGAAATATCCAGAGTACCTGAACATAACTCACCTTGAGCTACTACTGAAAAAGGCATGAGCAAAATCTAAATAAATAAATGCTACTACTATTATTTATCATTTCTACTAGACGTACGCAGCACTGTACACTTGAACATGAAGAGACAGTCCCTGCTCGACAGAGTTTACAATCTAATTAATTAATCTAATTACAATCTTACAAATAATAAATAAAGGGTGCACTGAGGCCACTGTTTGGTAAAAGGGTCTCCAAATCTGTATCTGAGATAATAGAAGTTTAAATGACTTACCCAGATCATAAGGAGCCAGAGAGGGATTTGAACTCCTGTTTTCCTGGTTCTCAACCCTGCTACTCTAACCACTAGGAGTATCCTAATGTTGCTGAGAATCGGAGATGAACTCCTTTTCTTTCATAGGGAATAAAAATATACGAAACTAAAATATATCACGTCAGGAAAGAAAGATCAACGAATAAAACTAAAAAAGAGGAAACAAGACCAAGAAAAAAAAGAATTTGCTATTTTCAGTTGAGAACATGTTTACTAGGTCTATAGGAGTTTGAAGTCTTCTACAAAATGATAGTCTTTGGTTGCACTGCCACCTTGTGGCATTAAGCCACAGTGAGCTCAGTCTATTATCCTAACAGAACCTGTCCTCGACAAGCTAATGTACTATATCTATCAGAACCTATGGACTCGGGTGGCATTCCTAATGATGTTCAAAATATTAATAATGCACCTTAATGCAAAATCATTTGTATGCAATACCAGAATGTACTCTTCTTTACCATGTATGTATGCACCTAAATGTAATACCATGTGAAATCCTGTACCTGGAAATGGCGATCGCCATCATGGCATAATGTAAGCCACATTGAGCCTACAAATAGGTGGGAAAATGTGGGATACAAATGCTACAAATAAATCAATAAATAATGTAAAGCATCATCCAGGGGACTTATGGGGGAATTCTGTATATGGTGCCTAAAGATAGGCCCCCAAAAACTGGGCGCTATAACAGTACAGTTGAGTGCCAAATCTTTATAGAATACCAGCATAAGTGGATACTTAAGTGCCAAACTTTAGGTGCAACTACTTACACGTTATCTACGATTGGTGTAAATGCTGGAACCCAAAATCGGCATTTCAATGTGCAAACGTGGAGGAGTGGCCTAGTGGTTAGAGCACCAGTCTTGCAATCCAGAGGTGGCTGGTTCAAATCCCACTGCTGCTCCTTGTGATCTTGGGTAAGTCTCTTAACCCTCCATTGCCTCAGGTACAAACTTAGATTGTGAGCCCTCCTGGGACAGAGAAATATCCAGTGTAGCTGGATGTAACTCACCTTGAACTACCACTGAAAAAGGTGTGAGCAAAATATAAATAAATAAGATTCTGGAATCTTAAAGAGTAGCAACATTCCATAAAGAACCCCAAAGAATAGCAAGATTCTAGGGTGGAGGTGTGGCCTAGTGGTTAGAGCACTGGTCTTGCAATCCAGAGGTGGCTGGTTCAAATCCCACTGCTGCTCCTTTTGATCTTGGGCAAGTTACTTAACCCTCATTGCCTTGCCTCAGTCTACAGACTTAGATTGTGAGCCCTCCTGAGACAGAGAAATATCCAGAGTACCTGAATGTAATTCACCTTGAGCTACTACTGAAAAAGGTGTGAGCAAAATCTAAATAAATAAATGCAATTACTCTATAAAGCATGCACTGAATAGTCATTACACCCATGACCTTCACCTGTCCCTCCCATTGGAATGCCCCCTTTACAGTTACATGCTACAACAGTGTTTCCCAAGTCCAGTCCTGGAATACCCCTTGCCAGGGTTTTCAGGATATCCACAATGAGTATGTATGAACTTGATTTGCATGCACTGCCTCATTCTATGCAAATCTGTCATGCATGTTTATTTATGTATTTGTTACATTTGTATCCCACATTTTCCTACAATATTCATTGTAGATATCCTAAAAACCTGACTGGTTATAAAGTATTGCCTAAGTGCACTGCGGTGCCTAACAGCCGTCTCAGCCCCGTCGTGGTACCTAACTTCCGTTAGTCCAGTTGTGCCTAAATTTGTCATACTATATAGAATTACCCGGCCAGTGTCTTTTGTCCTGTCCAAGGGTGGCCCATCCCATCCACTAACTGACATATTCTAATCAATGAATAGAAAATAAAATTACTTTTATTACCTTTGTTGTTTGGTTTCTGCTTTATTCTCTTAACTCTCTTGCTAGGATATTTCTTCTCTCTCCATGTCGATCATTAATCTTCCTCCCGCATCCTTATCCATCTTGTCCAGTGTTTCCCCTCTGTATCCCTGATCTTATCCTCCTGCTATATTGAGCATTTCTCTTCTCTGTGCCCTTATTCTTGCCCTGTTCACCATCTCTCCTCTGTGTCCATATCTCACTCCTCCCTCCCCATTCTGAGAATTACCCTTCCCTCCCTAAGTTCAGCTTCTTCCCTCAAACCACCCACCTCACCTCCACCTCTGGGGCAGGGGCGTATCTGCATGGGGCTACAGGGACCTGGGCCCCCGCAGATTTCACCCTGGACCCCCCTACCTTTGCTGGCGGGGGACCCCAACCCCCCGTCAGCCGACATCCGCTTCCTCCTGCCTTTAAAAATATTCCTTCAGCTGGTGGGGTCTTCTGTTCTTCTTCGACCTCCGTGGCGTGCTGTTCATTCAAAGAGCTGCAATCCAGTTTCAGAGTCTGACGTCGCTGCACGTTGTACGTGCAGGACGTCAGACTCACAAGTCAGACTCCGAAACTGGATTGCAGCTCTTTGAATGAACAGCACGCCACGGAGGACGAAGAAGACCCCCGTCAGCTGAAGGAATATTTTTAAAGGCAGGAGGAAGTGGACGTTGGCTGGCGGGGGTTTGGGGTCCCCCGCCAGCAAAGGTAGGTGACGGCATCAGGGGGGGTCGGCAATGGCGGCGGCAGGGGGGTCGGTAATGGCAGCGGCGGGGGGGGCTATAATATGCCCCCCTCACTCTGGCCCTGGCCCCCCCTACCGCCGAACCTCAGATACGCCCCTGCTCTGGGGTCTGCATCTCTACATCTTTCTTTCCTCCCTCCTATCCCTCAATCCCACCCCAACACTACCACCACCACCTCCGCCTCTCCAGGGGCAGGTATCTATTTTCCTTCCCTATTGTCCTGCCTCCACAGGGGCCAGCAACTTTTTTTGTTGTTGGTTTTTTTTTTTTCCTTTCCCCCAATCCCCCATCCCAACATTTTTTTTCTTTTCTCCTTTCCCCCATCCCAGCATTTCTTTTCCTTTCCTCCTGTCCCTGTCCTGACACCATTTCTTTTCTTTCCTTCCTGCCCTCCTGCTGTCCCTTCTCCTCCTTAGTCCAATAATTGTCCCTGTGCTTCCTTCCCTCCTGCCATGTGCATGCCCCCCCCCCCTCCAGGTCCAGGTCCAGTATCTGGGTCATTTTCTAAGACATGCACATCCCCCAGTACACCGAGAGCTCTCTGGCCGACAACATTGAAGAAACTTCTTCCACCTAGCGCAGCCTACGTCCCTCTGCCAAGCCGTCCGCCTCCTTTAAGGCAACTTCCTCTTTCTGTCAGGCCGGCCACAATGGACGTGAAGAGGCCTGCGCAAGGTGGAAGAAGTGTCCTCATTGCTGCCAGCCAGACAGGCGAGGCTCATGGTGGTGTGAGGGGGAGGGATTTGGAGAGTGTACCAGAGGAATAAAAACAGAGTGTAACCACGGGGGCGTGGAGCACAGCAAATGCGTGTGACACAGGCATGTGAGCTGAAGAAGGGGCCTAAATACATGTGTTGCATGACAAATGTGTGTGACTTGGCATGTCTGACATCCCTCATCCTCCAAAGGGTCCCACACCATTTTAATGGACCTAACAGTCTAAAGCAAATGTTGCAAGCACGGTAAACTGTGTGCATCTGGCCCTTAGTCCCTTATTTAGGGAGCTAAGCCCCTCGTGGGTCTTGGTTAGGTTGCTCTTCTACATCTTTCATAGCTGGACTCAGGGGCGTAGCCAGACACCCAATTTTGGGTGGGCCTGAGCCTAAAGTGGGTGGGCGTAAAAATCCCATCTCTCCTTCCACTCTCTCCCCCAGGCGACCAATAATTTCTCCCATCCGGCATCTCTCCCTCTATTCCCTCCCCTCCTTGGTTAGTGCAGTGGGCTTTGATCCTGGCAGACTGGGTTCAATTCCCACTGCAGCTCATTGTGACCTTGGGTAAGTCACTTAACCCTCTGTTGCCCCAGGTATAAAAACTTTGATTGTGAGCCCTCTAGGGACAGAAAATATAGCTGCACCGGGTTATAGAAATGATTAGTAGTAGCATTGCAAGTTGTTTTTCCCTATATGTACCTGTTCTGATCGTCCTTTTTGCTACATTTTATTAAGTTGTCATTATTTATGGATTTGATTCTTTGATCTGGGAGTGTTTTTCTGAAGTTTCTTTTGTTTTGGACGCTACCGTCTCTGGGATTTTGTTCTTATCGCATGATATTTTATAAAATAGCTCAACATATACACCTAAGTACCTTTCCTGCCTAGGCACCCTCTTATAAAATTACCCTGTAGGCAATCACAAGGTGCCTACATTGAGATGCCTTCAAAGAGGGCCAAGGCAAGGGGCATACCCCCTAGTCCTAGTATTTTTGGAAAGCGTGAACAGACGCTTCACATCCACCTGTTCCACTCCACTCATTATTTTATATACCTCTATCATATCTCCTCAGCCGTCTCTTCTCCAAGCTGGGCTATTTACATGTATTGAACATCGTAAATAACAACTATTTGTACATGTAAAAGTCACACTGGCCTTCTAAAATGGCCTCCTACATTAGCAGTGATTTTCAGCACCAGGGGGCTCTTTACCAAGCTGTGGTAAAAAGGACCCTGCGGTAGCAGCTGCTTTTGCGATGTGCCAGGGCCCTTTTTACCGCTGTGGGTATAAAGCCCGAAAAAAAAAACACATGACCATATGGTGAGGTCCCATGCTACCCCGGCAGTAACCCCGCAGTTCCGCCCGCTACAATGTATTTTAAAAAATAAAAAAATTCCAGCAGCTCCGGAAATGGCACATGCTGGAGGCGGAACACTACTGCTGGCAGTTGAGTTGGGCCAGCGGTAGTTCCGGGTTGCCAGATGGCAACCCTTTAGTGAAAGGGCCTCTAAGTACCTAAGACCCTAACGTTTCCCCCACTCTACATTTATGAGAGTCTTGAGATACTGCTTTTCTGCGATACAAGCCAGATGCTGAAGACAAGATTTAATTTACATAGACATCATATGAAGAATGCCAGTACCAGACGGTTTCCTAAAGAACAAGTCCATAAACCACTACTAAATGGACTTGGGAAAAATCCACAATTCCAGGAATGATATGTATAGAATGTTTGTACGTTTGGGAAGCTCGCCAGGTGCCCTTGGCCTGGATTGGCCGCTGTCGTGGACAGGACGCTGGGCTCGATGGACCCTTGGTCTTTTCCCAGTGTGGCATTACTTATGTACTTATGTACCTATCTACAAATGTACATCCACAGCATGTCCAGTTTCTAATGGGGCATATCGGGGCGTGTTTTGGGTCAGTTGAAAAACGTTTTCATTTTGTGATAGCAATATGCACATACATAAAAAAAAATGGAAGTCAGTTCTTACAGCTGCTCCAATGCATGAAAGTCAATTAACTGCTCTTTTGGATCTGGTATTTGCATGAATGATTGATTGGGGGCAATTTTGCTTGCCTCCAATCTCGGAAATTCACGTATGGATTTGTCTGCTTTCTTGAGTTCACATTGCCGAGCATTGCTACTGATCTCATTAGGTCAAATAAGACCAGTCTTACTAATCTCAATCAATCAAAGGTGTGAGCTATATTAAATATTTCTTACAAATTTCCTTGGACTCATACCTTACCTTGAAATCCCTGTTATCTTTTTTCAGAAGAACCAAACAATGATTAAATTTCTTCTTCACTGCTAATATCCACCAGTATTATGTAATGTTTCGCATTCTAGACAATTGCTTTTGCCGAGATTGTAGGTCACCTTTGTTCAATCTTAACTGTATCAGAAGAGCATGACGACAAGTAGCAAGACCTCAAATCATTGATCAATAACTCTGAACTGAACTGACCTAAGAACTGGGTCTGCGTGACAAATGCTGGAGAAGGGAACAGCCATTGTCTTTTTGAAGCCTCATTTACGTCATCATCCTTGGATAATGTTTGTGTTGGTTCAATGAAAGGAATCACAGCCTGCAAATAATCCTAGATCGGACTTCACGGGGATTACAAAGGGAAAGAGGAAAGGGGATGGGATTTGATATATTGTCTTTCTGTGGTTACTATCAAAGTGGTTTTACATACTATATACAGGTTACTATTTTGTAATTGGCGCAACAAAGAGTGAAGTGATATGCCCAGAATCGCAAGAACCTGCTAAAAAATAAAAATAAAAAATCCAAACTTTCATGCTTATCCTGAATGCTCAAGGAAATCGTCAGTCTTCCAGTGTTTTGCCCTGTAAGTAAACCCAGCTAGACCTGAGTTCTGGTCAGTCTTCTAGGTATTCAGTTGCACAATCCCCCGGATTCTATAACTTGGTCACCCAAACAAACCCCTCATGACTACCCTCTTGCTTTCTCACCTGCCTAAACCCAAAAATTATTCCCTCCAAAACTACCTCGGCACCTCCAACTACCCCACTACCCCCACTCTCCAAATTTACAATCTACAACTAGCATCCTCAACCCAAAAGCTACCTCTGACAACTATGCCCCAACCCCTCAACTACCATCATCCCCCAAACTATTGTTCGACAACTAGCCTTTCCCCCAAATATATCATTCCACAACGTTGCATCCACAGTCGCTCCCAATCCCTAAAACTACTTGAGTTTTATAGAAGTTGGGAAGTTTTTGATATGGTATGAATTCAAGCCCTGATAAAGAAGTATTCCCTCCTTGTTTCCTCTAAATCTTTCTCTAATCGGCATCCTATCATGATTTTGTCTTTTCCACATGATCCACTGACTGGACATTTTATTGCTCGCCCACCTCAGCATCTTTCTCCCTCACCCCCCTCACCCCCGTGCCTCCAGTGTCTTACACCCTCTTTTTACCACTACCCCCTCATCAAACTCTCTCTTCCCTCTCCCTCCACCTGCTGCAATCTGGCATCTCTCAACCAACCCCCACCCCACCCCTATCTAGCATTTATTTTTTCCCTACCTTCCTCCCTGTGGTGCGATGTCTCTTTCACTTCCTCTCCTGCCCTCCCCACCTGAGCACATACACCACCCCCTCCTCGGTGGCTATGCCAGTGTAGCAGACTGAATATCCCTGTTAACTGGCTAAGTTGCCGTTGTGCCCTAATTCTGCCCCTAACCAAGCCAGTTTGGGGTTGGCAAGTTAGCGGTGATATTCAGCAGAATTTCAAGGTGCACAGGGTTTTATACCTCTGGCAATTCACTCCAAAGCTAGTCCCTACCCCTGATTGTAATACTGGTGAAAGGGACTCATCCTTTCTGGAAACTGTAAAGTGAAAATAAAAGTTGCGTCAAGTACTCTTGTACAGCCACTAGAGGTCACTGCAAGATCCCAATATTTCAGATCCCTAGGGTTTCTCTCTACAATAGAAACATCAGAATCTGTATTCTGTGCACCAGAGACTTGTTGAGCTTAAGTAGCAGTTCCATTCTTTGACTGGATTGAAGAACCTGATCTATTTCAACCTAGTTCTCATTTACCACCGCTTAACATTCTGATCTCTCTCTCTCTCTCTCTCTCTCTCTCTCTCTCTCTCTCTCTCTCTCTCTCTCTCTGGTAACATCACAAAGCAATAAGCCCACAATCTATGAATGAATTGGATAGTCTGAAGCATAGCCTATAGTTCATGAGGCTTCTGAGAGATTTCTTAGAACATAAAAATAGCCATAGTGTGTCAGACCAATGGTCCATCTAGCCCAGTATCCTGCTTCCCAACAGTGGCCACTCCAAGTCACAAGCACCTGGCAGAATCTCAAGAGAGTAGCACCGTTCCATGTAGAATTTCGAAGAGTAGCAACATTCCATGTAGAACCTCAAAGAGTAGCAACATTCCATGCTACCAATCCCAGAGCAAGCAGTGGCTTCCCCCATGTTCATCTCAATAAGACTATGGACTTTTCCTTCAAAACTTTTTTTTTTTAACCCAGATACACTAACCGCTGGTACCATACTCTCTGGCAGCGAGTTCCAGAGCTTAACTATTCTTTGAATGAAAGAATATTTCCTCCTATTTTGTTTTAAAAGTATTTCCATGTAATTTCATCAAATGTTCCCTGGTCTTTGTACTTTTTGAAAGAGTGAAAAATCGATTCACTTCTACCCATTCTACACCACTCAGGATTTTATAGACCTCAATCATGTCCCTCTCAGCCATCTCTTTTTTTCTAAGCTGAAGAGTCCTAGCCTTGTAAATTCAATGGATTTTTCAAGGTACATTTTACCTGGATTTATACTGGCCTGACAATAAAAGCCTTACAGCTAGTGAATGCCATTTCTGCAGGTAAAACTCAGAAATACTGCACTGCAATATTTCTAGAAATGTTCAAAAAGCTTTTTATTATTTATTTATGTATTTATTTGTTACATTTGTATCCCACATTTTTCCACCTATTTGCAGGCTCAATGTGGCTTACATAGTACTGTAAAGGCGTTCGCCATTTATGATCATTTTTCACCAAAGGGGAACTTCTTTGCTTGATATTTTCAGCTGAAACTCATACCCTCTATGCTATCTGTATATAATATGTAAACTGCTTGCATTGTAACCACTGTTGGGAGTTCGCCCCCCCCCCCCCCCCCAACACAAGTTCACAGAAACAGCTCTTTCAGTGGTAAGCAACCCCAGTTTTAATAAACTTTCTCCAAACAGAACACAGTCTTAGCATGAGCTGTTGATTTAGCCCCGCAGTATCCTGGTCAATACTTCCATTACTTAGTCTA
Source organism: Microcaecilia unicolor (assembly GCF_901765095.1). Lineage (NCBI taxonomy): Eukaryota > Metazoa > Chordata > Amphibia > Gymnophiona > Siphonopidae > Microcaecilia > Microcaecilia unicolor. The sequence goes on from NC_044039.1 coordinate 21,352,618, forward strand.
CACAAGCTGTTCCCTGGCACCCTTCTGCTCCCAAGACTGTTATTACTTCCCTTTTTCTTTGTGGGCATTACATTCAACACCATATAGAATGGCTTCTCCTGTTCAGGGTTCCTTTCTATCAAAACGTTTCGGGGAAACCCTTCTTAGACAATATCTTCATGTGGTCCTAGAATGGCCATTCCATTCCAGGCTGGGGCTCTCTCCCTGTCTTGAAATCAGGCTACGTTTGGCCACATTCCTGGTTTTTCCACACACCGCTTTTAGGGACCTCCGTGCTCTGGGAACTGATATAACCTGCATCTTGGCCCTAGCCCAGGATGTACTTTGGGGTCCTCACTGACCCAGGTTAAGTAACCCGCTTACTTTAGCTGTACAGCTCTAGGGGGTTCCCTCCTTTCTTACTTCTGTTTGTCTGCAAACCTTTTCTAGGGCTGAGGACAGCCAGTTGCATCTAGAACCCTGCCCTTCTCTTGTTGCAGGGAGATGACATCATCAGTACTCTTTCTTTCCAAGGGGCATAGGGCTGGACTACAGTTCCCAGAAGACCTAGCCCCACTCCCCTGGCTCTAGGTTACTGTGGAGTTCAGGAAGCCTATTCGTCCCTCCCCTGATTGATCCCAGACATACAGCTCTCTCCTCTTATGTGAGTATTTCCTTGCTGCTGTCCAGTGACGATCCTTGATCTGCTACCACCCGGGGCGGATCGCCGCTGCGTACACCCCCCCCCACCCCCCGGTGCAGCGGCATCCGTCCGTCCCCCCGGGTGTAGCATGACACCCCCCCCCCCCCCCGGCACATCAACACCCCCCTCTCCAGTGTATCACCCAAGCCCCCCCCCCAGGTGCATTCTTACCTGCTAGGGAGCAGCCATGTGGCTGTTGGCTCCGCTGGTTCCCTGCTCCCTCTGCCCTCTCCTTCTCTGGGGCAAAGGGAGCAGGGAACCAGCGGAGCCGACAGCCATGCGGCTGCTTTCTGCACCCCTCCAGCGCCGTTCACCTGGGGTGGACCGCCCCCACTGCCCCCGCCACCCCACCCTCAGTATGCCACTGCTGCTGTCCCAGGTAGGGATCCTTGTACTTAGGCTATGGCTGGGCTGACCCCTCTCTCCCCTCCCCTCGTGACCACTCCTATGACCCCTTAGGTGTCGCACACAGAAAGGCAGTATGTCAAATCCCATCCCCTTTCAAGGATGTGGGTATTTCCAAATTCATTCTCTTTGTCTATTGAGAAATGCTTTATCTTGAAGCATGTGGCTCTTCCCCCCCCCCCCCCCCCCCCACACACACACACACATCCACTTCCCACCAAAGCTTGGGTAGAGAGATGGTGAGGGCCACCCCAGAGGTTTCTAGGGTCCGACATTGAAGAACACTGCTCTGGAATATACATATTCAGATCAGTAAGAGAAAGAAGAGCTGATAGCAATATACTACTTATCATTTCTATAGCGCTACTAGATGTACGCAGCACTGTACACTTGAACATGAAGAGACAGTCCCTGCCCGACAGAGCTTACAATCTAATCAGGACAGACAAACAGGACAATTAAGGGATAAGGACAAAGAGAAGCAAGATTCCGGAATCCCAAAGAGTAGCAGATTCCGTGCAGAATCCCAAAGAGTAGCAAGATTCCGGAATCCCAAAGACTACCACTACTTATCATTTCTATAGCGCTACTAGATGTATGCAACGCTGTACACTTGAACATGAAGAGACAGTCCCTGTCCGACAGAGCTTACAATCTAATTAGGACAGACAAACAGGACAAATAAGAGATAAGGGAATTACTAAGGTGGGAATGATAAAACACAGGTACTGAACAAGTGAGTAAGGGTTAGGAGTTGAAAACACAGAAAGTCCTGAGTGGTGTAGAATGAATAGAAGTGAATCGTACAAAGAATAGAGGACACTCAATGAAGATACATGGAAATACCTTTAATACAAATAGGAGGGTTAGACCATTAGTAGGGTTTTATATTACTTCACAGTACCTGGCAGTGTTACATTTTCTGACGCCTGAATTTGAATACCATATATAGTTGAATATAACTGAGAGGAGGAGTGGCCTAGTGGTTAGAGCATTGGCCTTGCAATCCAGAGATGGCCAGTTCAAATCCCACTGCTGCTCCGTGTGATCTTGGGCAAGTCACTTAACCCTCCATTGCCTCAGGTACAAACTTAGATTGTGAGCCCTCCTGGGACAGAGAAATATCCAGAGTACCTGAATATAACTCACCTTGAGCTACTACCGAAAAAAGGTGTGAGCAACATCTAAATTAATAATTAAGTCACACTTCTTCCCCTGTGATATTAAAATATCCTTGCACAGCATTCCTAGAGAGAAAGGTGTTACTCATCCTTAAGGATTAGAAATTTGGAGAAGCTCCAGCTTTACCTCTGCTTTTTAGTTTTCGACCTCTGATTTGGTCTGATTGTAGTTTTCTCTTTAAAATTGCATTTTATGGATGTAAACCGCTTTGACCTGTGTGCCAGGTAAGGCACTGTATGTTTTGTTATGTTATCAAAGATTTATCTCTTGCCATCTCTCTACATATGGATTCAAGGCGAGTTACAATCAACAAGAGGCTGAATTACAGAAAAAAAAAAACATAATTCACTTCAAGCTTGTAAAAACATTTAAAACCCCGCAGGCCTAGAGAACAATTATGTTTTCAAAGCTTTGCAATACATAAAATAATTCCCCATAAACATATTTCTAGTAGCACTATAGACATGACAAATGAAATTTTCAGCACGTAACATTGGAATCATGTATCTTTTGGGAATAGATGAGTCAACTGGCAAGCGGATTAATTGACTAGAGTGATATCCTGTGGACATGTCATTCTTTCAACCATTTAGGTGTAGGCTGGTTAGTCAGCAGTAATGTTGTAGACGAAGGAAATGAATAATACCTTGACCAAGGAGCTAGTCCTGAGCAAAGTATCCTGGCCCTCAGCGGGTTGTTAAATGCAACGTATAAGCCAGAGATCCATCTTGACTAAGTAATTACACACATTAGTAAACACTTACTTGCCTCATCCGCTTCAGCGAAGGAAGTAACTCTGCTCATAGTGGCTTCTCCGTTTACGTTATAGGTTAGTTCAAGCTCCTTGTAGTTGGTATCAATGGTCAATGGTGTTTAATTGGGAGTACGATGGACAAAATAATAAATTGTGGGCAGTTCTGAAATCTTCTGAGGTGTCTGCAAGCACAGTTTTCAAGGAAAACTCTCTACACTCCGGATTCTATATACATGGCACCCAAGTTGCGGACAGCTCAAAAGGTTTCAGAACTGCCCACAATTTATTATTTTCTCCACCGTACTCCCAATTAAACACCATTGACCATTGATACCAACTACAAGGAGCCTCAGTAGAAAGTGTCCCTTAGAAATCTGGGTGTAGGGAGGTGCCCAGGGTCTTCCTACAGGAGGAAGTTCAAGTAAAGATATAGTGGGAAGTGTGGTGGGCTTCCCAGCCAGGGGCCCATCAGGACATTCGTTCTCTAGACATGAAGGGGGGGGGAGGACCAGGAGTGGGACTTGTTTCCCATAGGAGAGGAGTGTGGAGAGAAAGAGGGGGTTGAAGCCTGATCCAGAGCTGAACCCCAAGGAACAGTGTGCCCAGAGGAGAAAGGAGGGATCCACCCCCACAGTGGTGTGCTGGTAAATTTTTAACAACAGGCTCTCTCCCCGGTCCACCTCGGCACCCCCCGGTCCACCTCTGTGCCCCCCATCCACCACTGCGCCCCCACCCACCCACCTCTGCGCCCCCCCACAAAAAAAAAAAAATTTGCAGAGCTGGCTATAGCCGGGGGGGGGGGGGGCAATGCATTACTCTCTCCAGGAAAAAATAATTAAATGATCCCAGGTTCCAATCTAATTCATGTTTAATATGGGATAAAATGCCATAAATAAGTAAATAAACATAAACTTTTAACGTTCAGCACCTGATTCTCAAAGTGGACATATTCCAAACATTATAATGAAAATAAAATTATTTTTTTTCTACCTTTGATGTCTGGTGACTTTGTTTCTCTGATCATGCTGGTCCAGTATCTGATTCTGCTGCTCTCTATCTGTTCCCTTGACTCCGTTTCCAGGGCTTCCTTTCCATTTATTTCTTTTCTTTCCTCCTTTCTTCTTCATTTCTGGTCCTCCGCATACTTGACTGTACAGTGGATCCAGCTTCTACCTATTTTCTCCATCCATGTGCAGTTTCTCTCCTCACTTCCTTTTCCCTCATCTAATCTCCTTCCTCTATCTTCCCTCCATGTCCAGCATTTCTTGTCTCTCCCTTCCCTCCCCTCCATCCATGTCCAGAATTTCTCTTGCCCTCCCCTCCATCCATGTCCTGAAACTCTCCTCTCTCCCCTGCCCCTCTCTATCCATCCATACCCAGCAATTCTCTTCTCTCCCCTGTCCCCCTCTACCCATCCATGCCCAACAATTCTCTCCCCTGTCCCCCTCTACCCATCCATGCCCAGCAATTCTCTCCCCTGCTGGGGCAGAGGGAGCAAGGAAGCGAACGAAGCTGACCGGCGTGCGGCACCCCCCCCCCAGCGACGTGCACCCAGGGAGGTTCTTTCGCCGGGGTGGGGGGTGTCCCTTCGCCGGGGGGGTCACGCTGCACCGGGGGGGGGGGGCGCTGCACCCGGGAGGCGGGGCGCATCGGCAATCCACCCCGGGTGTCAGCCCCCCTAGGAACGCCACTGCCTTAAGCCACTATTAAGATGGACTTGGGAAACTCCACTGCTTGTTTCCAGGATAAGCAGCATAAAATCTGTTTTACTGTTACCAGGTACTTCTGACCTGGATTGCTCATTGCTGGAAATGGGGTACTGTGCTTGATGGACCTTCAGTCTGTTCCAGTATGGCAATGCTTATGTTCTAATAGTGCTCAGCTGCAAAGGGGGCATGGCCATGGGAGGGGCATGAGCAGGCCAAGGGCATTCCCTTAAAATGCACGCCATGTTAAAGAAATAGGGGGATCCGCACCCACCTTGCACACTGAGATTTATACTCGCACCCAAAGTTGAGCGTGAATCCTGGTGCTATGCACTATTCCGTAAAGGGCACCAACCCCAGAATCCCTGTTATAAAATACTGCTCAGCGACAATTTTTTTGGGGGGGGCGCTGAATTTTGAGAGTCATTTACAGAATTTTCCCCTATGTGTGTACTCGGTGTGTACAGTTATATAGGGTGAAACAAAAAAAAGTAACCCCACCCAGAGCTTGGAATTTCAAAGTGCAATTGTACAGTTTTATTTGCTGTTTCTACATTTACGTGCTGACTGGAATGAGATTATCTTTAAACACAGCGAAGTTACAGACTTTTTAGCGTGACCACCCAGCAATTTCTGCATATCCAAAAATGTTTCCACTGTAAAGCTACCATTATTTGAAAAAAAAGAAACGGGGTACTAGCTTACTGTTAATTACATCGCAGTGATGTAGACTTTTGTCTGGGAAGCAATGTTGAAGGCCTGTCACAAGCGCCACCCAAAGCCACAATCACCGAAGTCAAAGAACTGCTGCAGATGATCTGGGACAGCCTGTCACAGGGACCAATCAACAAGGCCCTTAAGTTCCCAAAGCGATTGAAGGCCTGTGTTAAAGCTGGGGGATTGGACACTGAGCATTCACAGTGACTGCGAAATTCTGACATTGTTAATTGTATCATTTGAATTACATTATTTTACTGTGTTTTAGCTCGAACATTTTTAATGTGCAAAAATCGGTAGGTGTGTAATGCTAAAATGTCAGTAACATCAATATAGCTTAAGATAGTTAAATGTTGTTTAATAGTAATATGTAAGTAAGGTGACTAACATGCTTATTTTCGAACGAGAAGGGCGCCCGTCTTTCGACCCAAATCAGCAGATGGGCGTCCTTCTCCCAGGATCACCCAAAGCGGCATAATCAAAAGCCGATTTTGGGCGTCCTCAACTGCTTTCCGTTGCGGGGTTGACCAAAGTTCACGGGAGCGTGTCAGAAGCATAGCGAAGTCGTGGCTGGGGCGTGCTTAACATATGGGCGTCCTCAACCAATAATGGAAAAAAGAAGGGCGTCCCTGACGAGCACTTGAGCAACTTTACTTGGTCCATTTTTTCTTACGACCAAGCCTCAAAAAGGTGCCCGAACTGACCAGATGACCACCGGAGGGAATTGGGAATGACCTCCCCTTACTCCCCCAGTGGTCACTAACCCCCTCCCACCCTAAAAAAAATTTTTAAAATATTTTTTGCCAGCCTCAAATGTCATACCCAGCTCCATGACAGCAGTATGCAGGTCCATCCCCCCTACCTGTTACACTTGTGGTGGTAAATGTGAGCCATTTAAAACCCACCAGAAACCCACTGTACCTACATGTAGGTGCCCCCCTTCACCCGTAAGGGCTATGGTAGTGTTGTACAGTTGTGGGTAGTGGGATTTGGGGGGCTCAGCACCCAAGGTAAGGGAGCTATGCACCTGGGAGCAATTTTCGAAGTCCATTGCAGTGCCCCCTAGGGTGTCCAGTTGGTGTCCTGGCATGTCAGGGGGACCAGTGCACTACGAATGAAGGCACCCTCCCACGACCAAATGGCTTGGATTTGGTCATTTCTGAGATGGGCATCCTCGGTTTCCATTATCACCGAAAATCGGGGACGACCATCTCTAAGGACGACCATCTCTAAGGTTGACCTAAATTTCGCGATTTGGGCATCCCTGACCGTATTATCGAAACAAAAGATGGACGCCCATCTTGTTTCGATAATACGGGTTTCCCCGCCCCTTCGCCAGGACGTCCTGCGAGGACGTCCTCAGGAAAACTTGGGCACCCCTTTCGATTATGCCCCTCCACGTATGTAAAATTTCTCGCTGATATTCAAAGTGGTTGAGAGAACTTTTTTAAAAATCTAATAGATTTACTTTTTTTTTGCCTCGCTTTGTAGAATGACAGGGTATCGGCCTTGTTGTTTTCTTTGTCCTGTTTTTGTATAATTTTATTCTCCTCGGGAGGGCTTAATAAATGGGTGTTATTCAAATTCCTATCATCCTCCTCTAAGGACTTCTTTTACAAAGCCGTGCTACTGATTCTCGGTACGGCAAATGAGAGGAATCCCATTCAATTCCTATGGGCTTCCTCTCATTTGCCGCATGGGAATTGCTAGCATGACTTTGTAAAAGAAGCTCCTAGTGATTTTTTTTCCAGCATGGGTTTTGTGTGTCTGTCCAGACCATATTCTGTCAGGGATCCTTTATACTTGGTCTGTGTGCATAGGAAGAGAGTGGTAGTGGAGATTTCTTTTCTTATATACTGCCTGCAAACTTATCAAAGTGATGAATGTTCAGGTACAGTAGATACTTTTCTGTCCTAGTTCACAGTTTGTTTGTACCTAAGGCAATGGAGGGTTAAGTGACTTGCCCAAGATCACAAGGAGCTGCAGTGAGATTTAAACTGGACTCCCCCTAAGCCTGCTGCTCTAACCACTAGGCCGCTCCTCCACTCACTTTTAAAATTAGAGCTACAAGCACACTCACCTCACCTATCACCTTCATGCCAACTAGAGGGAGCCAGCTATACATGGCTCTCACCAAAGGACTCTCAATGCAATGAATGGACTAAAGTAAACCAGGGTAGTCTGAATGAAGGTTTATGGTGTCAGTTCCTAACCCGGGTTTTGATTGAACAGGAAACCCAAAGGGCAAAGAGGAAACATAGTTCAAAAGAAAATACCAGACATGGACACGTTTCTATAGTTGAGTGACTGTACAGAGCTGGAGGATATTGAAAGATATCAACGCCTCCCTGCAAGAATGTCAACAACATACAATACACAACTCCAGCGTCAAATACTCATATTTCATATCAGGACCACCGAGAGACCCAGCTGGGCCCAGGGCAGGACCGGACCACTGTGCCCCACCCAACTCGGGCTGCTGCCTCTGCATTCACCACACCGCACCCACTTGCACCCCCACACACACACACACTCAGCCTGCCGCTGCACTGCCCGCCCCCTTACCGACTGCTGCTGTCCTCTCCTGCTTTGAGTGCATGCCGCCCGGGACCAGAATGATTGCATTAACATGATATTGCATTAATGCAGTCATCCAGGACCTGGGCAGCACGCAGCAGGAGAAGGAGAGAGACCTTGAGCAGGCAGGAAGAAGCTTGCCTGTGCCAGGCCCGGGTCTGGGGAATTTTGCCCCCCCCCCCCCAAAGGAGAAGTAGCCTAGTGGTTAGTGCAGTGGACTTTGATCATGGGGAACTGGGTTCAATTCCCACTGCAGCTCCTTGTGACTCTGGGCAAGTCACTTAACCCTCCATTGCCCCTGGTACAAAATAAGTACCTGAATATATGTAAACCGCTTTGAATGTAGTTGCAAAAACCTCAGAAAGGCAGTATATCAAGTCTCACTTCCCTTTCCCTTATGACATCACAGTATCAGAAGTGAGCCAAGTATCGGACAATCAAGCCATTGTGACATCACTGATGAGGTTGGCTCTTATTGGTGGCATGAGTGGAGGAGTAGCCTAGTGGTTAGTGCAGTCGTCTTTGATGCTGGGGAACTGAGTTTCATTCCCACTGCAGCTCCTTGTGACTCTGGGCAAGTCACTTAACCCTCCATTGCCCCTGGTACAAAATAAGTACCTGAATCTATGTAAACCACTTTGAATGTAGTTGCAAAAACCTCAGAAAGGCAGTATATCAAGTCTCACTTCCCTTTCCCTTATGACATCACAGTATCAGAAGTGAGCCAAGTATCGGACAATCAAGCCATTGTGACATCACTGATGAGGTTGGCTCTTATTGGTGGCATGAGTGGAGGAGTAGCCTAGTGGTTAGTGCAGTCGTCTTTGATGCTGGGGAACTGAGTTTGATTCCCACTGCAGCTCCTTGTGACTCTGGGCAAGTCACTTAACCCTCCATTGCCCTGGTACAAAATAAGTACCTGAATATATGTAAACTCCTTTGAATGTAGTTGCAAAAACCTCAGAAAGGCAGTATATCAAGTCTCACTTCCCTTTCCCTTATGACATCACAGTATCAGAAGTGAGCCAAGTATCGGGCAATCAAGCCATTGTGACATCACTGATGAGGTTGGCTCTTATTGGTGGAATGAGTGGAGGAGTAGCCTAGTGGTTAGTGCAGTGGACTTTGATCCTGGGGAGCTGAGTTCATTCCCCCTGCAGCACTTTGTGACTCTGGGCAAGTCACTTAACCCTCCATTGCCCCTGGTACAAAATAAGTACCTGAATATATGTAAACCGCTTTGAATGCCTCAGCAAGGCGGTATATCAATTCCCATTTCCCTTTGGCAGTCCTGTTTCATATTGCTTTCTATTGCAGGCAGTCAGGTAAAAGAGGAAAGGGAATGCACAAGGGACTAGAAGATAAGAAACGAGTTTGAGATCCAGGTTCAGGCGAACCTTTCTCATGCTTTTTTTTCTGGAAGAAAGAAGCTTGGGCACAGCCCTTTCATTCAGCTGTCATGCAGGACGATGTTTGCGTTCCCATACAAGATGATTCTTCCTGTAATCAATAGCATTAAATAAATAAATAAAAAATTATTGAGCTATATTTGAAACTTTGAGACATTAACATTACTTTGGTATTTAAATGACCAAAATGGGCTCTTAGGAATGGGGTGGAGGAGTGAAGTATTATTAGACAAACCTGTTCACTGACATACCTGTAGAGAGCAAATTTGCATGCAACCACTACCTGCCGGAGGTTTTCTGTAGGCAATGCTTTTGAGAGTAGACACAGAAAACCAGTAATCTTCCATGTAAATAATAATAATAATATTAATGAAAGCAAACCCACAGATCACGTGACTTGCTAACTGGACTTGAGCCATTAGTCACTGCCTCCTCCTGACCTTTGAAGCTGTCAGACCTCATGGGAAAGCTTCCAGTCACCATTTCACGTTTCATCCCGCAACACAAGAATGTTTAGGCAGGCTCCCAGTGATTGTGGCTGAGGAGCTGAACAAGTTACAGGAAAATGCACATGCTGCCCTCTCGGTCTTTGCATGGAGTCTGATCAACATAATTGTTTGCATTGCAATGAAGTCTTTCACTGTCTAAAGTTATACAGTAAGTCTACCATTTCTGTCTTGTGATATGTGTGTTAAATAAGCCTTCATTATTTCTTTATTTGGATTTTGCTCACACCTTTTTCAGTAGTAGCTCAAGGTGAGTTGCATTCAGGTGCTCTGGGTATTTCCCTGTCCCTGGAGGGCTCATATATGCATTAGGCATCATATATTTCAGTTGTATGGTTTTCAGATAATGGCATCTTATTAGGTAAATCTGCTTTTGAATCTTTAGCACTGAACCGATCAGATTATGATTTTTCTGCTTTTCTAGTCACTGGTTCAATGTATGGATTGATTTTCTTCAGGTTCCCTGGTAAGCACTGAATGTTGCCTGTGATTAACCCGGATGAGATTCTGCACAAGGTTCCACACTGTTTGCATAGGAAGAGACATTAGCAGAGATGTCGAGGAAAAGAAACTGATATGCAGGGGTGGCATCGTCCAATGTATGGTACATTACTTTGCAAGGGGGGGTGGGGGGAATATACCCACCGAATGAGCAACGGCAAAGATCAGTGGGTGAACTTTGTGCCTGAGGCCAGTTTCAAAATTAAAGTATGTGGTGTTTTTTCCCTTTGAAAATTGGTGTCAAGACCAAAAGGGAAAAAAAGTACCCACAGACAACAGCAGTTTGGAAACTGCCCTCCTCTGGCTGCTAATTCAAAATATGATACTAATTCTTAGCTGAATTGATTATGGGAATTGCTTATGGTTTTAAATTCTACAGTTTGGCACAGAACACATTTTATACCATCTAAAAGATTAATCATAGTTAATCAATCTTTTTTTTCCTATGATCCTTTTTGGGTGCGTGTTTTGAGATGTTTCCTGGGATGTGCCCAGTTTTTTTTTTTCCACTATGTAAGCCACCTTGAACGCTTTTTTTTTTGGTAATTGTGGGATATGAATGTCATGTAATAATAATAGACCAACGTGTTTTTCTTAGTTCATATATCTCCCAGCTTCGCTATTGTGAGCAATGAATGGCAGCTCAGCTTTCCTTAAACTGTTTCTCTGTATATACTGTATTGTATTTATATGGTCAGCACACAATAACTGTTTGCAGTTGGCTCAGTTTTCCTAGCTATAAAGCAAAATTGAGCTGGGAGTTGGCAGTTTCATAGTATTACTTACCAGTTCAACAGTCTCCTTTCTTGTTCAGACAGGACCTGTTAACTCTGGCAGTCCTTTCTGTGCATTACTCATGTGTACAGTGGGGCCAGGGACTGCCTGCAGGCTTTTCAGTTTTTTATTACCTCTTGGTTGAATGGTTTTGTTTTGTTATTCCAACAAAACCTCACAAACATGTTATTTTGCTGGTAGCAAAAGTTTAGGAAAATCTAGTGATAACTACCAAAACAAAACGTTCCTTTTCACTCAACTAGACGAGAATTGGAAATGTTTGAATTTTCACAAACATTAAAATACTTCCCTTTGTGCAAGTGTTGAATTTTTTTACCTCAAGAACTCAAAGAAAAAAAAAAGCATCCTAAAGAAAAAAAGTCAGTGGCAAAATGGATCATTAGCGCATACGGTCTTTTTCTGTAAAAATGTTAGAGCGTACTGGTGACTTATTTGGGCAAAAATGTGTCTTATTTTTCCACTTGCCTGAGTCTACGGCAATCTCTTATGAAGTTGTGATTTTGCGAGCCGCTTCTCCTAATATCTCTCTTCTAGATTCAGATAAGAAACTGTTCAATATACTGTTAGCTGTCGCTCTGCACTTAATTGTTTCAAATTGGAAAAATAATGTGAATCTCAATTACAATGAACGGTGTAAGACCAAGCACTACTATTTCATAATGGAATCTTAGCACCAAGACGCCATTGTAAAATTGGTATTAAGCACATGGCATTGGGGTGCCTAAACTGAAGCGTCAATTTACAGAATTGCTCTTTCAGCTCTTTTTAATATTTCGTTTTTAGTTTAGTTATGCATTCTTGTATCCCACTGTTATTCAAAAAACAAGTTTCGGTTCAAAGTGGTTTACAATTTACATTTTGCTGGAGTTGCAATAGTGTTGTGCAATGTGGAGAGGGCATCCGTGGTTCGTGTGGCTATTCATAGAATTTTTGAAGAGATAGATTTGAAGTGGAAAAGGTAGTGGTAACTTTCGTGTTCAATTGTAGAGTTTTGGTGATGTTCATATAGTATTTGAAAGGAAGCCAATGATATCTTTGTGATTAGCTGTAGAATGTTTTGAAGAGGTAGGTTTTCGTTTCTTTCCTGAATTGGAGATTTGCGATGCTTCTTATGGTTTTTACTTGAAAAGGAACCGTTTTCCTCTCCCTCACATAAACATCAAGAAAGAGTGACACAATGCTACATCCTAAAGAGAAAATATAAGAACAATTATATTTTTGTAGTGTATTCCCATTACTGACCTTAATGCACCTTTTCTAAATAGAATAGTTCAGTTCTCAGAGCCATTGATGGCTTCCGTGAGCATTAAGATTCATTAGGAGTAAACTGTTTATTGATTAACATTTAAATGATTAGAGAATCAATGCCTCTAACACCATGTTCATTACTTTATTTTAAAACAGATAAGGGTATTCAATCATTATGGATTTAGACAAAAAAGATGGACTACCTGAAAATGAGGTTGATGCATTGGAAAACTGTCAGTCAGAAGGTGTTCTTTCAAAGGGAACTGAAGCCCAGGCTTTGTCGATCTGTGTTAATAGAACGGGACTTCCAAACGTACCCATAAAAAGGAAAGGCTTCAGTGGGCCACCTCTCCTTTTGAAGATACCACCAGAAGACCTAGCTGTGTACAACACACCCTTTCAGTTTAATAGACTGGCTCCAGGTAGAATTTCGACATCTCCAACTTTGAGGAGGTTAAGAAAAAATACAGCGTCCCAACCTCTAGTATTACAGGAATTCTTTAATGAGGTAGGGTTCGAAAACCAGTTAAAGCAAATTGAAGAGACAAGCATGGTCAGTCACAGCTGGGAAGGTTCTCACTGGAGTCCCAAATCTTTATCATTACCACCACAGCCATCACCCTTATGCATTAGTTCAAGAGATGAACAAATATATTCCGAGAAAGACCAAGCTGGTGCGTCGTCAAACTGTTCTCATGACGAGGATACAAATCATGGCAATGATGCCATTCTCAATGAAAGACCCTCAAACTGTTCAGAGGACAGACACATGAGGAAGCCTTCACAAGAAGCAGATGCTGAGCAGGACTTCAACTCCCCGGATGACTGTGAGCAGGTAATTCATGAAGAAAGGAGATCCTCCTACATTTTCTTCATTCACGTTAACAGTAATTACATTTTAAAGGCTCATTATGGATAATATTAACAATTGAATTGAACACTTTTTAAAGTAGTAAACAGACTCCAAATTTGTTCACAGTGGCTTCTGACATTAAAACATCATAAAACAATCATCATTCCACCAACATTCTATGAAAAACCTATAATAACTCGGACCCAAAATTGTATTCTCATTTATTAAAGGTAAAATAAGGTCACTCTCTCTCTCTCTTTTTTTTTCAGAGGAGGAAATTTCTTCAATCCAGGTATGACTAATTGTTTTACCTTAATTGTTATTGTTGGTGGGAATTACCAGTGGGAACTGTAGTGTGGGTGTCTTCTCCACCTACCACCACGATTAAATAAATATATAAATGTGAAATACATGTATTATTTTGTTAAGTTTAATTAGAATCTGTTTGCTTAGAAAAGGAGAAGACAAAGGATATTTATTTTTTTATACAGGCTTATTCCTACCAACATAATGCTTTTCATGCATCAACGAAGTTGGGGTCTGTTCTCTAAGCTGTATGATTGTGTTGGTGTTTGTTGAATACCAGATTGGGATTATCAACCATGCTTGTTTAAGTGTTATAAATAGTAGGGCTGTTTATCTAATGCGATTAATCACGTTAACATTTCTTGCTTGCACCGATAATTTTAACTCGATTAATCGCATCATGCTGCTCTCTCCTATAAGAAGGAAGAAAAATGGCAGAAAGTTGAATGTGAAAGATGTCATAGGGGAAGAAGTGAAGATGAGAGGAGGAGAGAAAAGAAATAGTGAGGAGAGAGGAGACCCTGAAAATAGAGTTCAGAGCACAGAGGAACAGAGGAACAGAACCAGAGACAGGGAATAAGATAATTAGAAAAGTCAAATCACCGGACAACAAAGGTAAGGGAAATGATTTTATTTTCAGTTTAGTAAGTGAAATACAATATGTCCGTTTTGAGAATTGACCTCTGCAGCCTATATTTTGCACTATACAGGTGAAAATGTGAGGGGGACACTTTTTATGTGATTAACCATGGGATCACAAATTTTAATCACGATTAATCATATGATTAAAACTTTTAATTGATGAACAGCCCTAATAAATAGACAGTAACACTCATAGGGTACATGCTCACAGTGGCGTAGCCACAGGTGGGCCTGGGCCCACCCACTTAGGGCTCAGGCCCACCCAACAGTAGCACACGCTTAGCGGTAGCTGGTGGGGATCCCAAGGTCCGCCAGCTGAAGACAACCCCCTGATAGTAATTAAAACGCTGCTCTCCACGATACTGGCACCTGTGCATGCTCAGTTTTCAGCGCATGCCTACTGCAGACTGCCAAGGTGGAAAGAAGCATTTTCCCGCCAGCTCAGATATTTTTCTGGTGGGGGTTGGGAAGAACACTTGGTGCCCACCCATTTTTTGCCTAGGCCCACCCAAAATCTGTTGTCTGGCTACGCCCCTGCATGCTCATATTTATACCATCTTTGGAGTAGGCATAGAATAAATTTGTGCTTGTGAATTTGTGCACCGTTGGGGCTGTTTTGGGTCTTGTTTTATAAAGACACTAGCCATTGAGCCCGTTAAAACGGGCTGGTATTGGGGTTTTCGGAGGTCGCTGCTGCCCCCACCCACCCCCAGAGTCACTGCCGCCGCCAGCTCTCCACCCGGCCCAGGCCCTCTCTTCGCTATTGAACTTACATCCATTCGCCCGAACGCAGCACGCACATCAGCTGAGCTGCCGTCGGCCTTCCTCCTTCTCTGCCTGTGTCCCGCCCTCGTGTGACATAACGTCAGTGAGGGCGGGGCACAGGCAGAAAAGGAAGGCGGACGGCAGCTCAGCTGATGTGCGTGCTGCGTTCCGGCGAATGGATGTAAGTTCAGTAGTGGAGAGAGGGACTGGGCCGGGTGGAGGGCTGGCGGCGGCGACACCGGGTGTGGGGAGTGGTAGCGGCGACCTCGGGCGGGGGGGAGCGGTAGCGACCTCGGCGGCTTTGCGCAGTTTCCCTCTTTGTCCCGCCCCCGTCATCACGTATTGACGCGGGGCGGGACAGAGAGGGAAGTCTCTACTGCGCATTTGCGAGTGAGTCGGTCACTCGCTGTTTATATGTTTGATATAGGCTTCTGTTACCTTTATAACACGGGTGTCTTTTTGGACTTTTCATTTAAGCATCCTAACATAAAATCACTCCCATAATGGCTCAGTACAGCTGACTGTAAACCTTGCTATCCCTGTTAAGTAGCTCAGGAGGTGTAGTTACCATTTCCTGTGAACAGCAGTGGGTTAATATTCCTGACAATGCTCCTGGCAACACTACCTGGCCCATAATTGAGAATGGGCAAGTATCCAGTGGTGTGTTGGTACATGTTTTAACAATGGGCTCTTCCCCCCCCCCCCCCCAAACAAAATGGCGCACCCAGAGCATCGCCGCCCTTCCCTTACAGTGCTCAGGAGGAAGGAAACCCTGGGACCCCCAGTGGTACATTCACCCTTTTACTTTCCCCCCAACCTCCCCACCCATGATACAATCACCCTTTTACTCTGCCCCCAATCCCCCATTACTCACTCACCTTTTTCTGGCTCTGCTTACTCTGCCTTCTCCTCCCCCACTCCCTACTGCACAATAGGTCACTAAATGTCACTTCCTCCTCCAATGCCCTGACTTTTTTATGTGAACCCCGAGGTCACAGTTCACATAAACATTTGGGTCTAAGCCTGCGCAGAAGGAGGAAGTGACCTGCTGTGCAGCGGTTCACTTCCTCCTCTTCTTGCCGCATGAGCTGCACTGGAGGGCTCAACAAGCAGCTCGGAAACTTCAGGAAAAATTTACAACCAGCTCTTGCAAGCCAGCTCCAGCACACCACTGCATAAACAGCACACACTGGGATAAACATAAAGGAATCCTGTTCAGAAGGAATGGATCCTAAGGAGCTTAGCCGAGATTGGGTGGCAGAGCCGGTGGCGGGAGGCGGGGATAGTGCTGGGCAGACTTATAAGGTCTGTGCCCTGAAAAGGACAGGTACAAATCAAGGTAAGGTATACACAAAAAGTAGCGCACATGAGTTGTCTTGTAGGGCAGACTGGAAGGACCATGCAGGTCTTTTTCTGCCGTCATTTACTATGTTACTATGTTACTACTATGTTACTGCAAATATCCCTGAGTGTGCAATCTCCTCCAACAGATTTACCTATAGCAAAGCTTGCTCTCCCAAATCCCTGCGCCCCTAGACTCAATCCCCCACTACATGAGCTAATGAACTGGTAAACTGAACTCTTTCATGTGTAGGGATAAATTACAATGGCATGAGTATCACAGACGTTATAACTTATGCAGACTTAGAAGAGATAAACAAATTGCTCTTCATTTGTCTTAGGGCACGATGCACTCAAAAATCGTTAAAGCCCTTCCCTTACCGATTCCCTTAGCGAATCGGTAAGGAACGGGCATGCATCAAGGAAAAGGAATGCAAATGAGCTGCTCGTTGTAGCTCACTTGCATTCTCTATTCCATCGTTAAACAGTTGGCCAATTGGCCGGTCGAGCATGCGCAGAGCAGCCAAGCGTTATGCTGGCTGATCTGCGCATGCCAAGGACGTACTTTATGGACGTCCTTCACTATATATTTTTTTTTAAAAAGGCGAGCTGTGCCTATGGACGTCCTTTATGGACGTCCTTCACCCCCCCCCCCCCCTGAGATCGCCGCCGCTCCCCCCTCCCCCTGCATTAAAATGACAGCTTCCCGCAGCCTCGGCCTTCCCGCCATCCTCCACACCCCCGAGGCACCGCCTCCGCTGCCCCCCTTGAGGCCGTCGCTACTGCCGCTCCCCCCTCCACCCGCCCCCCTCCGTCTGCCACCGGGCCAGGCCCTCACAGCGCCTCTGTGAAGGCGCTGTAGCAGGCAACAGCTGATCGCCTCCCTTCGGACTTCCCTCCTTTCCTCCCTTACGTCAGACGAGGGCGGGCCAGGGAGGAAAGGAGGGAAGTCCGAAGGGAGGCGATCAGTTGTTGCCTGCTGCAGCGCCTTCACAGAGGCGCTGTGAGGGCCCGGCCCAGTGGCAGATGGAGGGGGGCGGCGGCGGCAACGACCTCAAGGGGGCGGCGGGGCGGAGCCACAGGGGTGCGGAGGATGGCGGGGAGGCCAGGGCTGCGGGAAGCTGTCATTTCAATGCAGGGGGAGGGGGAGCGGCGGCGACTTTGGGGGGGGGGGCTGAGCTAAACGCACTGTGCGAGACTTCCAGGTCTCTCAGCTGAGTGAAGCACGTCCATAAAGGACGTCCCTGATGAGCACTTTTTTCCCCGATTTTTTTTTTTGTAACATTTAATAGACGTTTTTCAATCTTGCGCAGCCCCAACGACAAGTACAGACCTCTCGTTAGATTTTCCAGCGTTAAGGCAATCGGAAAAGGTTAGTGCATCTCATTACAATAGGGTTTCTACACAATTTGCTCATCTGCATTCCGTTTTCGTTAGCTGCTACCGTCGTCTGAAAATGGCTCGGAGAAGTCTTTGGTGCATGTCAGGGTTTACTACTTGCTCGTTAATGGCTCGTTAAGTTTAGTGCATCTGGCCCCCAGTGAAAAACATTTTTTGACTTATATTACTTGAACTAATTATGAACTTCACAAGAATAAAGGATTCTATTTAGTCCAAGCGTACCATGTAATGCTTATCTAGTCCTAATAAAGATATCTCTCTCCCTCTTCATGGAAGACTCTCACCATGGCCCGGAGTGAGATCCCCTCTGCTCCGCATTTTGGCTGGGGTCTTTCACTCCATGGCTCTTCCTTTTGGTTCCTCATTGTATAGGGTGTGTGCCCATAGACAGTAATGTCTTATGCTTGTCATTGGATATAGACCAGTGAAAGTAGGTGCAGTGCTTTGCTGGCACTTTATGATTGGTCCGGACCTTGAAGCCTGTAGCCTGATCTTATCATGGTCTCAGCATCAGCTGCTGTTGAGTAGGGCCAGTACATGTATGTGAAAAGCACAGCCTAACATGTCATATATTTCACATACTGCCTTTCTGTGCTACAACCAAATTGGTTTACACTTATTACACGCAAGTACTTTCTCTGTCCCTCCTGTGCTCGCAAATCTAAGTTTTTGTAGCTGGGGCAATAGAGGGTTAAATGACTTGCCCAAAGTCACAAGGAGCTGCAGTGGGACTTGAACCCAGTTCCCAAGGGTTCAACTTCCACTGCAGGCTATTCCTCCACTCCATGGGATATTATGACAGTTGTTTACTTGCAGAGATGATTTGGACATATCGGTCAGGGCAGGGGGGGCCCTTTTACTAAGCTACCTTAGGCATGTGTGAAGCCCACAGGAGCAGTGGCGTAGGAAGGGGGGCGGTCCGCCCCGGGTGCATGCCACTGGGGGGTGTCGGCTCCGCGCTGGTGCACTGCCCTCTCTGCCCCAGAACAGGTTACTTCCTGTTCCGGGACACAGAGAGAGCAGTGAACCAGCGCGGAGCCGACACACCCCAGCAACGTGCTGTCGGGGCGGATCGGCCCTCCCGCCCGTCCCTCGCCGCAGGTATGCGCTCCGGGGGGGGTGCGCTTCAGCGGGAGGAGGGTGCGCCGTGCTGCACCCGGGGGGGGGGGTGCGCAGCGGCGACCCGCCCCGGGTATCAGCTCCCCTCGCTACGGCTCTGCATAGGAGCCCTGACCTACTCCACTGCAAGCTCAGACCAAGTTGTGCTCTGACTCTTAGTACCTGCAAAATCCAGATCTGGGCTTTTGTTTATCTCAAGGCAGTTTCTGCCTTTCAGGTATTTTTTTTTACCCATGTCTGGTTCAGCCTGAATGCACATGCCCTGGGGTTGCCTCCACACTGACTCCCAGCACAACTGGACATTAGCATATTGCAAAACAGCCTGGGTCAGAGACTGAGCCGGCCCCGAGTCCTCTGCTCCCAGACTTGGCATCAGGAAGCACCAGAAAAACCAGGGGACAGGGTGGCAGAACATAGATTGATACACACTTCTTTATAGTCATCTCAATAGCCGTTGCTGCCACTGCAGTTAAGCCTCAGGTCAGTCCAGGTCTGTGTGGCAAAAGAGCAGGAACAGCCTTTACCAGTCTGGAGGTGATCAAAGTCAGAGACCACAAGACACAGAAGAGAGCAAGGAAAACAGAACACCAGTAAAGTAAAAAGCGATGTTATCGACAAAATAATTCTTAAGACATAAGAGCTGATGCAACCACGTTTTGGAATCCACCTGCAGCAGGGGAATGACGATGTCCCTAAAACAATCATTGAAAAAAAAATAGATAAGGCAAATGGTATGTTAGTAAAAGCATTCAGAACAACTTCAGTGGGTTCTTTCAACAAGTCAGAGACCGCATGCTTGTTCAACTTCCTGCTGCAGTTGTACAGTTGTTCTGCTTCCCTTTACTGACTTCCATTTGCCTTATTTTTTTTTCAATGATTGTTTTAGTGATGTTGTTCTACCCCCCATTTGCATGGAGGCAGGAAATTGGGTTGTACCCTTGAACTACAAAACCCTGTAATCCTGTAGTCCCCTGTAATAGGCTCTTTCAGAGCACATGTCCAGCTCCATGTGTTATGGGACTCTTTCTATTGGCTTGCCTTGTTCTCTGTGCATGCTGGGCTAGTTACCCCCCCCCCCTTTATTTCTCTTTCTCCATTGGGTCTGTAACAGTTAGTCTGCAGCATATCTCCTCTGTGAACTGAAACTGTCTATGCCATAATTCTGCTGTGTGATCTGTTCAAGTTACTTTGACTCTAGCAAGATTGCACCAGCGTAAAAGTACAAACAACATCTGTACTCAGTGTGGTGTTGAATTCTCCCAGCCTCTTTCACTTGAGAGATAGAGAGCTGGTTAAGAACAGACTCCCAAGCAGTGGCGTAGCTACGTGGGGTCTGAGGGGGCCGGGGCCCCCGTAGATTTGGCCCTGGCCCCCTCCCGATGATCCCCTTGAACCCCTCCCTCCTGCCACCAACCCTCCCCCGCCGTCGCCACCTGCCCTACCACTTCAAATACCTTGTTGTTTGCTGGCCCCGCCAGCCGAGAATCTAGTTCTTCAGCGCCGGAGTAGCGCCTTCATTCAATGAAGTTCCTGGCGCCGTATGTGACGTACGTCATCAGAAACAGCTGATCACGCCAGGAACTTCATTGAATGAAGGCGCTACTCCGGCGCTGAAGAACTAGTTTCTCTTTGGCGGGGCCAGCAAACAACAAGGTACTTGAAGCAGCGGGGCGGGCGGCGACGACAGGGGAGGGTTGGTGGCGGGAGGGGGGTTCAAGGGGATCGTCGGGGGGGTTCAAAGGGGGTCGGCGGGAGATGGGGTGCAATGTGGCGTCGGCTGGGGGGGGCAGCAGCGGGAGGAGGGTTAAACAGTGCCCCCCCCCACCTAGGGCTGTGGCCCCCGCTCCCGGCAAGGTCTGGCTACGCCCCTGCTCCCAAGTTCGCAAGGCAAAAATTCTTGGCCAGCACATCTGAACTGTAAGTTATTCTTCCTTGTTTGATTACTGCATTAAGGAAGATTTGGGTTCAAAAGGTCTGAGTCTTCTCACAGTGATGTTCTACACTCTGGTTTAAGCTGCTTTCTAATTACACCCAGTAATAGGGTAGAACAGATGTAGACATTCCCCCCGAATGCAGGTGGCTGCCAAAACGCAGTTGCATCAGGTCTTGTTTCCAAGAATTATTTTGTCAATAAAGTTGCCTTTCCCCATATTGATGTTCTATTTTCTTTGCTCTCTCCTGTGACTTGTCTCCGACTTTGATTACCTTAGGTGTGACCATTCTGTTTTGTTTTTCTACCAGTCTGGAGGCTGATGCTTAAGAAGCACTTCCATTGATCAGTTTTCTGGTCGTGTTGGCTATCGTTTTCATTTAAGGAAAATTGACTAGGGTTGGCCAAATAGCAACAGATGACAAATCTTTACTACAAGGAAAGGAAGTTCTTACAGTACAGTCCTGTTAATTTCCTGACAGACAGAAGGTCCTGGAGAGAAGGGTTATTTGGCCAACTGGTATAATAAGTACTAGACTGATGACACTCTCAAAAAATGCTTGCAGGCTTACTCAGAGCAACACCTTTACATTAACACCACCTTTAGCTACAGTAAGCAATGACTGTCCCTGCTGTAATAAGGGTGGATGTCAGCAAGCAGCACGCACTAGAGAAACATTTAAGACCACATCCTCTTAAACATTACCTTGTGTTTACTAATGTGACATGGAATTTTTGCCCCAGGTAGTTTTATCTCACATAACTGAAAGACAACAAGTTGGGTGGATAAAAAAAAGATTCACAACCAAAATATTTCAACAAGAGGATTTGAAAAGGGCGGACTTAGGGCAAATCGTCCTCTCAGAAAATCAGGCATGTCCATGTGGAGCACTTAGTGGAAACATACAGTAAAATCTGTCTTGCTAGGGTGGCAGGGACTGTGGGGGTTGGTGAGTAGAGGCAGACTGTATGGTGTGTGTATGTGACTGGTGTGTATGAGGTGTATGTGATTTAGGGGTGTGGGGATGTTGTGTTTATGCGATTATATCTATGTTGAGAGTTGACGTGTGCATTATTGGGGATCTGAGGGGATGTTTGGGGGATAGGAGTAGTCTATGTATGTGGATGTGTATATCTGGGCCCTTGTGTGTGTTTGTGGTTTTTGTGATTAGATATTTTCTTCTATCCCTTCCCTCCCCTCCCCCTCACATGCTCACTGAATTCTCCAAAACCCTTGCACCCTCACCCATCCCCCTCCGCCTTGGACTGTTTCGTGCCCTCTAAACTCATTTCCTCTACCTTCCCTTCCTGCATTAACCCTTTTCTCTCACCCCCCCATGCGTTTTCCAAGAGCTGCTGAGAGACACAGCAGGCCCCTGGGCAAACAATTTTTAGGACCCCACCATTGCCCCCCCCCCCCCTCACACTGCTGCCGCTGCCCCACCACCACCACCACTGATGCTGCTTCCACCACTACCACCTCCCTTCTCCTGCAGCAGCAAACAAGGAGAGTGCTCTGCTGGCTTCCAGGGGCATAGCCAGACATCGGCGGGAGGGGGGCCAGAGCCCGAGGTGGGGGGCACTGTTTAGCCACCCCCCTGCCGCCGCGCACCCCCCCCCCCTCGCCACAACCCCCCAAAAAATGGTAGTGCATCTCATTATAATAGCCTTTGGATAATTTGCATTCCGTTTCCGTTGCCTGCTACCGTGACAGGGAAAATGCCCTTAGTGCATGCCCCCGGTAAACTACTTGCGTTTTAAACTGGCTGGAACCAGTTTAAAACGCAAGTTGTGGGCTCCTTAGGTTTAGTGCATCTGGCCCAAGGACAGGGGGAGGCAGAACCACAGGGAGCAGAGCAGAAGCTCAGCACAACAAAGGGAGCACAGAGAGAGAAAACTAAACAAACAAACTGAAACAATTCAAGGCACAAGCTTACCCCAGACAGCACAAGGTTAGAGCAGCAGAAAGCAAACCAGGTGTAGGGAAGTGAGGCAATCAGGCTCATGCTGGGAATACCCAGCACACACACACACACACACACACACGCAGAATAAACAAGCACAAGTAGAAAGGCTAAACTCCAACGTGAACACAAGCGCCCAAGAACAGGCTGGCTTCAGCTGAGCAAACAAAGCAATCAAATGCTAAAGCAAGAGATGCAGGGCAGTGGCGTTCCTAGGGGGGGCTGACACCGGGGCGGATTGCCGATGCGCCCTGCCCCGCGGATGCAGTGCAACCCCCCCCCCCCCCGGTAAAAGGACACCCCCCGCGAAAGAACCCCCCGGGGTGCACGCTGCTGGGGGGGGGGTGCCGTGCGTGCAAGCTAATTCTATAAAGGGCGCTCTGCACAGATCGGGTTTATGTAACCTCAGGTGCCATTTACTGAATCTGCCCCTGAATATCAATACTTTGGACCAGGGCCCCAGAACGTTCCTCCGGTTACTGAAAGGAAGGCACAGTTTGGTGTCCAGCTACATTTATTTCATACATTCAGTTATCAAATATTTACTATCGGGGGGGGGGGGCATAGCCAGCAGCCCATTTTTTAGGGAGAAGGCCCCGGGGTGGACTGGGGACCACCTCACCCACCCACCCCGATTAAAAATGGTTTGGCTGATGGGGATGCCTAAGCTGTGCTAGCTGTTCTCCATGGCCTGGCCTGACCCTCCCCTTCCCCCGGTACAAAGTCGGCAGCATGCTTTCTGGCTACCAATGCCAGCACTCTTCGCGCATTCTCAGGCCATGCGCATGAACACGGCATGCACGAGGACTGCCAGCGTCGGCAGCTGGAAAGCACGCTGATGACTTCTTAACATCAGGGGTGGTTCGGGCTGTGGTATACCCACCAGCCATTCAGGGTACTGCAGTTTGGGAGGTGGGGCCTGGGACCGAGCTCCCAAGCCCCCCCCCCCCCCCCCCCTGTGACTATGCCACTGTTACATGTGTCTAGCCCTGCTATAACCCCCATGGAAGCATCATAAAGTCCCCAAGAGGTGAACATAGTAAAATAGTAGATGACGGCAGAAAAAGACCTGCATGGTCCATCCAGTCTGCCCAACAAGATAAACTCATATGTGTATATCTTACCTTGATTTGTACCTGCCTTTTTCAGGGCACAGACCATACAAGTCTGCCCAGCAGTATTTCCCGCCTCCCAACCACCAGTCTCGCCTCCCATCACTGGCTCTGGCACAGACCGTATAAGTCTGCCCTCCACTATCCTCGCCTCCCAACCACCAACCTCTCTTCCCCCACCTGCTCTGCCACCCACAACAATCATAAGGTATTTTTCCTTATGACCTTTACAGCCCGAAAGACACACTTCAAATTGACAGGTGTTAACTTTTTCCTGATTTTTCACCCAGCTGCTCCCCTGGAAGAATTTACAAAATCACTCTTTAAATGAGCTGCCACCTGCCAGTCAAGATGCTTTTGAGTTTATTCTTGCGAAAGCAGTTTATGAACCCCTTAGTTAAAAAAAAAAATAACATTAAAAAAAAGTACTTGCAAAATTCTGTTTCCCTGTAGATATTTATTTTTGTTACATTTGTATCCCACGCTTTCCCACTCATGGCAGGCTCAATGCGGCTTACATGGGGCAATGGAGGGTTAAGTGACTTGCCCAGAGTCACAAGGAGCTGCCTGTGCCTGAAGTGGGAATTGAACTCAGTTCCTCAGGACCAAAGTCCACCACCCTAACCACTAGACCACTCCTCCACTGTTGCTACTATTTGAGGTTCTACTTGGAATGTTGCTATTCCACTAGCAACATTCCATGTAGAAGTCGGCCCTTGCAGATCACCAATGTGGCCGCGCAGGCTTCTGCATGGAATGTTGCTAGTGGAATAGCAACATTCCAAGTAGAACCTCCAATAGTAGCAACATTCCATGTAGAATCTCCAATAGTATCTATTTTATTTTTGTTACATTTGTACCCTGCGTTTTCCCACTCATGGCAGGCTCAATGTGGCTTACATGGGGCAATGGAGGGTTAAGTGACTTGCCCCGAGTCACAAGGAGCTGCCTGTGCCTGAAGTGGGAATGGAACTCAGTTCCCCAGGACCAAAGTCCACCACCCTAACCACTAGGCCACTCCCCTGTATGAAATCCAATGCCTTCCTTTTAGAGACTGCTGTAGGAATTCTGCGCAGCTTTTTCTTTGGTTCCTTTGGTGATAAGCTGCTTATTTGCTGTGCGAGGAAAATGGAAAATAGTATGGCGGACTGCTACACTTTGAAACGGCCAGTATTAAACGACAACAATGAAAGGAAACAAAGAATGGAAGCAAATAATACTACAGAAAGCAGTAACCAGGGCAGTCAACGGGGAAGTAAAAGGATACAAATAAACAGCAATGCCATGGCAAGCGTGAGGGAGTAGCGTAAATTAACTGGCGGGCAAATGCTTCTATAAGGGCACCTTGCAACACACGCATAAAATTCACCACGTCTTGATGATGCAATAATTTTACTGTATTAATTATACATGACAGACTTGACCAACCCTACCAACTAGAAACACCATCAGAATCAACAAGATCGTATCTGAATCTGCACTACCCAAGCTGCAAAGGACTTAAATAACAAATCGACGTACGCATCCAGCTTTTCCTACAAAAGCCTCGAAAACGACGTACGGCCACCTAAGCTTCCGGAAATCGCTAAAAACTAACCTGTTCAAAAAGGCATACCCCACCGATCCAACTTAAACGCTTGATCCCTGCAACACACCAAAACTAAAGCACGTAATGGACAAAACTCAACTCTTCCGAAACATGTCTCCCTAATGTGGCCGTGCCACATGAACGTTATCTTACCACAACACCACTTTGTATTTATTCTCACCGGAGTCTGCAAACGCCTCTCCGGTACTATGTAAGCCGCATTGAGCCTACAAATAGGTGGGAAAATGTGGGATACAAATGTAACAAGTAAATAAATAAATATTATTATTATTATTATTATTAACATTTGTATAGCGCTACCAGAAGCACGCAGCGCTGAACATTCAACATAGAGAGACAGTCCCTGCTCAGAGAGCTTACAATCTAAAAATAATACAGACAGACAAGACAATTAAGGACAAGGGAAGTACTGGGTGAGAAGGAACAAGGGGAGACAATTGAGTAGTAGGTAGGAGCCAAAAGCAGTGGTGAAAAGGTGGGTTTTCAGCATAGATTTGAAAACAGGTAGAGATGGAGCTAGACGTATAGGCTCAGGAAGTCTATTCCAGGCATAAGGTGCAGCGAAGGAAAAGGAACGAAGTCTGGAGTTGGCAGTGGAGGAGAAGGGGGACGACAAGAGAGATTTGTCCAGTTCTATAATTTTGAACATTAAAGGCTCCTTTTTACTAAGCTGCAGTACGCATTGGGGGATACTTACCACACACTGAGACATCCTGTGGTAAGTTCTGAACGTGTGTGCGGAAACTATTTACTAAAATATATTTTTAAATATTTCTGGCGGGAGCATATCTGGGGGTGGAAAGTGAGTATTTGTTTCTGTGCTGCCACATGCTAACTGATTAGGTCATGAGCTCCTACCGCCTGCAAAATAAGTTAGCACTTCACACACCATTGTGACCTCTAAGGTCCTCTCAATCAGCATCACTATCAGGGGAATTTTCGAAAGAGAAGGACGCCCGTCTTCCGACACAAATCGGGAGATGGGCGTCCTTCTCTCAGGGTCGCCCCAAATTGGCATAATCGAAAGGAGATTTTGGGCGTCCTGAATTGCTTTCCGTTGCGGGGATGACCAAAATTCATGGGAGCGTGTCGGCACCGTACTGAAGACGGGACTGGGGCATGATTTAGAGATGGGCGTCCTCAGCAGATAATGGAAAAAGAAGGGTGTCCCTGACAAGCATTCGGCCGACTTTACCTGGTCCATTTTTTTTCATGACCAAGTCTCGACACGCCCCCATGAACTTGGTCGTCCCCGCGACGGAAAGCAGTTGAGGATGCCCAAAATTGACTTTCGATTATGCCGATATGGGCAACCCTGGGAGAAGGACGCCCATCTCCCGATTTGTGTCGACAAATGGGCGCCCTTAACTTTCGAAAATAAGCCTGTTAGTCACGTATCCCTGGATTCTATATATGGTCCTAAAAATGTGTGCCAAACTTTGCACACAGATCAAAGATGCGTGCACAAATATATTAGCTAATGATCTACTAGCTTGCAATAAATTCAACAATCAATTGTTGCAGTTAATTGGCAGTAATTGGAATTTGCATGTGCATCTTCCTGCGCATTATTATATAACACCAGGCTCTCAAATCTACTAGTGTGGAACTGAAAAGGGGCAGGGCAGGGGCTTTCCAAAAAAAATTGCACTTTATAGAATAGGACCATTCCTGTGCCCAAATACAGGTATGCGCTGAAAACGGAGAATGCGTAGATGCAGTGCCGTAGCGAGGGCTAATGGCACCCGGGGCGGGTCACCGCTGCACACCCCCCCCCCCCCGGGTGTAGCACGGCGCAACCCCACCCTCTGCAGCGCAGCGCCCTCCGGACCGTGAAACCCCCCCCCCCCCCGGACTGCATTCATTCCTGCGGGAGGGCCGATCCGCCCCGAGTGCATGTCACTCGGAGCTGCGTCGACCCCGCTGGTTCCCTGCTCTGTTTGCCCCGGAACAGCAAGTAACCTGTTCCGGGGCAGAGGGAGCAGGGAACCAGCGGGGCCGGCACCCCCCGAGCGCGTGCACCCGGGGCGGACCGCCCCTCCCGTCCCCCTTCCTACGCCACTGCGTAGATGCTGGTATTGAAGAGAGTAGTGTTTTCATTACCATCGGGGAAGTCTTCAGCGGGCTGAGCTTGGGATTCCAACCAGCTACTGCTAAACGTATGCTACTGTTGGATGGGCCCACCCAGGCTCACCTGTGGCTACGCCACTGGGTGAGCCTGTACCACTAGGTCAATGGGTGGTGGTAAGGGCTCAGGCAGTAAATAGCCACGCACTAATTTTAATTTGAACACACGGCCATTTACTGTTCCATTAAAAAAAAAGCCTTTTTTCCTAGCTGCAGTAAAAAGAAATGGCCTAGCACACCCCAATTTCACCGTACACACTACCGCAAGCCACTTTTTACCGCATCTTAGTAAAAGAGACCCTTATTGCCATGTGGTTTATTTATTTATTGGGATTTAAGAGATTCATCGAAGGCAGGTGTACAGCAGGTACAATTTAACATAAAACTTACACTTTTGTTAACAGCATAACAATAGTAAAATGACCAAATATAAAAACATAAGTACAATAAATGAGGTAAAATTGAAAACAACAAATTGAAACCTAATAATAAGACTACCTTGAAACAGTATCAAAAATATTCATATTTAACAGCACTGAAATTCTAAAGACCAACTTATTTGAAAAGGCACACCCTTCTGATCGAACTTAAATGCTTAACTCAGCAATACAACAAACAAAAACTTATAATGAACACATTATAACCCCTCTTCTCTGTGATTCCCTACTGTGTTTGTAACATATTTATTTCACTGACTATAACATTACTCTGTATTTGTTTCATCACCGGAGGTAGATACCGCCTCACGGTATTATGTAAGCCACATTGAGCCTGCAAATAAGTGGGAAAATGTGGGGTACAAATGTAACAAATAAATACATAAAATAAATAAATAAATAACAGAGATGTATGATGTCAGCATAATGAAACATCTAATAAGCACACATTAGAACACTCAAATAACAGAGATATGATGCTAATGCTTTTCTACAATACAGCTTATCATATAGCGAGGGGCCAAGGGCAGATATATAGATGGGGACAAGATGGGTGGTACAGAGTCAGTGGGTAAATGGGTGGCTAAACCCATTTGTACAGTTTAACAAGATACAAGGAACTGGTCTAAGTTACAGTGTGCTCAGTTATTGTTTCAGTGAATCAGTCCCTAACAGCAGTTAAATGTATTCACTGGGCAGGCACCGTGTGTGTGTGTGTCAGTTTGCTGGCTGGATCCCACTGAAATATTAGCCCCTAAGTTCTTAACTGGAAGGCAAGGAGCTGTTGCTATGTCTGTTTGTCTGCTGCCTGAAATTAGATTGATTATAAGGAAGTTATATTTGCACAAATATTTGCAAATCTTGCCATGCCCAAACCTAGCCATTAATAAACACGCGATCTTTCATTCGAGCACATAACAATAAACATGAAAAAAAAAAATTAAACGGCACAATAAAAGTGTCAACATGTACAAGCTATAGGGCATAGAATATTCCAACTGAAGGAATATTTTAGCTGGAAAAAAATTCATCTGACTCGGCATGAACAACTAGCATTCAGAATTAAGACGCCACACTAATTTAGAACGTTCTACCATTTTTAGGGGACGCTAATACACTTGGGTTTTCAGGATCTCTCTAATGAATATACATACAAATCACTATTAGTTACAACATAAATTATGAACCATCAAGTAAGTACTTCACTCTTTATTGAAAATAAAAACTTACCTCTTCAAGCAAGCCTACTACTACTTAACATTTCTAAAGCGCTACTAGGGTTACACAGCGCTGTACATTTTAACAAAGAAGGACGATCCCTGCTCAAAGAAGCTTACAATCTAATGGACAACATGTGCAGACAGTCAAATTGGAGCAGTCCAGATTTCCTAGATAAGGTGAAATGGTTAGGTGCCGAAGGTGACATTGAAGAGATGGGCTTTGAGCAAGGATTTGAAGGTGGGCAGGGAGGGGGCTTGGCGTATGGGCTCAGGAAGTTTGTTCCAAGCATAGGGAGAGGCAAGGCAGAAAGGGCGGAGCCTGGAGTTGGTAATGGTGGAGAAGGGGACAGAGAAGAGGGATTTGTCCTGTGAGCGGAGGTTTCGGGTAGGAGCGTACGGGGAGATAAGGGTAAAGAGGTAATGAGGGGCTGCAGATTGAGTGCATTTGTAGGTTAGTAGGAGAAGCTTGAACTGTATGTGGTACCTGATCGGAAGCCAGTGAAGTGACTTGAGGAGAGGGATGATATGAGCATATCGGTCCAGGTGGAAGATAAGACGTGCAGCAGAGTTCTGAATGGATTTAAGGGGGGATAGATGGCTAAGTGGGAGGCCATTACGGAACAATGTAAGCCACATTGAGCCTGCAAATAGGTGGGAAAATGTGGGATACAAATGCAACAAATAAATACAGATAATTCACTTTTTTCACAGAAATAATCCCACATGTCATTCCTTAATAAGCGTCCATCAGATCTCAATTACTTTACAATAATGTCCACTTATCTCCATTGCTTTTATTCCAGTGATTGTGAAGACGTTGGATTTTACATCATTTGAATGTTGCGAGTTTTCAATAAAGAAGTTTTTGGAATTTTCAATAAAGAGTGAAGTAGGTACTTGATGGCTGATAATGAATATACATGAGAGAAATTTGTTGCATGCATACATATTTTCCTCATGCATATACATTAGGGATATCCTGAAATCCCAAGGAGATTGGTCTCCGTGGGAGGTGGAGGCTGCCTACCCCTGTAACTGACATGCTGAATTATGTGATGTGGAAAAACTGACCACTGAAAATCAGGGGGGAAAAAAAGCCAATAGATACGATTCAGATCTCTGTACATCAGCCAGATGATTTTTGACCCCTGAAAATTTGAATCAAAACTGTAAATATGGTTATCACATACTTTTGTTCGCAAAATCAATTTTAGCCATTTATAACAAGGAATTCGATGCATTTTACATGATTCCAGACCTTTCACCCCACCATTGTTTTTCTTATCTAAGCATTCTTTCTCTAGTCACTCACATTGGCTGTGCCAGCCTATGGATATACACATTAGTGTTGGAAAACCCCGAGAAGGAGATTTGGTGATAGGAAATTAAATTTACTGAAAGATTTACACTTGGGGAGTGAGACAGTGGAAACCAGGACCAGGTTTGCCCAAAAATTAAACAGTAGTCTCTCCTAAACAGGGAAGGGTTAGCCTCCCTGCCTTGTGGTTACTAATTAGACTGTAATTTTTTTTCCCTTTGTCTTTTATCAAACTGTCCTGGGAGATCTTCAAGCAAGAAGCTCTGTTGTAGGAGGCAAGTTTTGCATTCTGCATGAGCTTGCTGTCCTGCAGTTATAACTACGTTGAAATGAGTTCAAGCATGCACACAAAGTATGTGCAAGGCTTTCAGTTTTTCCTCCCCCTAACCAGGGGTGTGCTGGTAAATTTTTAACAACGGGCTCTCTCTCTCCGGGCATAGCCAGCCCTGAAATTTTTGTTTTGGGGGGTGGGGGAATACATGCCTCTCTCTCCCCTCCCTTGTGCGGGCACGCTAGGCATACCTTTGCCGAGCCCCACCAGCCAATAAATGGACTGCCACCATTCTCTGCTGCTTGTTTCTGGCTCTGAGCAGCATGATGGAACCTTCTTGCGCTTGCATGAAAAGTCCCAGCCTGATGCTCAGAGTCAGAAACAAGGAGAAGGGAGCAGCAGCAGTCTCTTTACTTGGCTGGTGGGGCTAGCATCACTGCCAGCAAAGTAAAAGAGAATTCAGGAGGGGGCCCAAGCCCACATTTTGGGAGTCAGTTGTTAACTTTAACAACCGGCTCCCAAAATTCTTAAAAACTTAAACGGCTCTCGCGAGCCTGTGAGAGCCCGCTCCAGCACACCACTTCCGAACCCCACCCTGGATCTGCCCCTTTTCCAACACAAGCAAAACTATCCACACTGGGCCCAATATTGAAATATGTTTAACCAGCCAGAAATGGCTCCTGACCACTTAAATAGCATTTTAGTGCCTAACCAGGGACATTTGGCAGGCGATAACTGGTTATTTCCCGTTGAATATCTGCTAATCTGCTATATTGTGTGACGTGGAGGGGCATAATCGAACGGCGCCGGCCATCTATATGGGCGGTGCCGCATAAGGCGGTCCCAAACCGTATTATCAAAAAAGATGGCCGCCCATCTTTCGTTTTGATAATACGGTTGGGGCCGGCCAAATGTCAGAGATGGCCGGCATCGGTTTTCGTCGATAATGGAAACTGAGGCCGGCCATCTCAAACCCGGCCAAATCCAAGGCATTTGGTCATGGGAGGAGCCAGCATTTGTAGTGCACTGGTCCCCCTGACATGCCAGGACACCAACCGGGCACCCTAGGGGGCACTTCTAAAAAAAAAAAAAAAAATTAAAATAGCTCCCAGGTGCATTGGGTGCTGAACCCCCCAAATCCCCCCCCCAATGCCCACTCCCCACAACTCTACACCATTACCATAGCCCTTATGGGGGGCACCTACATGTGGGTACAGTGGGTTTGGAGAGGGTTTGGAGGGCTCCCATTTACCACCACAAGTGTAACAGGTAGGGGGGGATGGGCCTGGGTCCACCTGCCTGAAGTGCACTGCACCCACTAAAAACTGTTCCAGGGACCTGCATACTGCTCTCAGGGAGCTGGGTATGACATTTCAGGCTGGCATAGAGGCTGGCAAAAAAGTTTGTTTTGTTTTGTTTTTTTTGGGTGGGAGGGGGTTGGTGACCACTGGGGGAGTAAGGGGAGGTGATCCCCGATTCCCTCCAGTGGTCATCTGGTCAATTGGGGCACTTTTTTGAGACTTGGTCCTAAAAACAATGGACCAAGTGAAGCCGGCGAAATGCTCCTCAAAGCCGGCCTTCTTTTTTCCATTATTAGCTGAAGCTGGCCATGTCTTAACAACAACCCCGTCCCGCCTTCCATACCCTTCCGAAACGCCCCCTTTAACTTTGGCCGACTCTGCGATGGAAAGCAGTTGGAGCCGGCCAAAATCGGCTTTCCATTATACCGATTTCGCCGGCTTCAGGAGATGGCCGGCCAAATCCCGATTTGTGTCGGAAGATGGCTGACGATCTCCTTTGAAAATAAGCTGGATAGCTGGCTAGGCATGGATATTCAATGCCAAACTGGCTATGGTTAGTGGTTAAATTAAACCGTATAAAAAGTGGGTCTGTCTTTAACCACTAAGCACTTAACAGGTTAACGATGAATATCTGCATTGAATATCTGACTTTAATGACGGCAGCAGACAGTAAAAGTGCTGCCTGCCACTAGCTGAATATCAGCGGGACTGTGAATAGTGCAGGGTACTGATGCCCCAGAGGCACTTGGGCAATTTTTAATGGCTGTTCAGCCATGTAATAACCTTTGAAAATTGCCTACCATGGGAGCACTTATGAATAATCTCCAATGGCTCTCAATCGTCTACTAATATGTTAAAATAATACATCAAAACAAAGTAGACTACAATGTTTTCTGTTCACTTTTACAATATGCTTGAGGATTTTCAGGTAGGAGGAAAAGGTCTCATCAATCACAGGGATGTATCACTGCATACTGATTCAGGTGTTAGCCAATGCCTTTTGTGATTGAAAATAATCACAGACTAAAAAAAAAAAAACCCTCTTTCCTCGATATATATTCTCAAAATCCAAATGACCAAACAGCTCAGCAAGAGCAAATGCCATTCCACTTATCTTTGAGCTCAGCCGGTCTCAACAGGCCCCCATTTCGCTGCCGTTTTTTCAAGGAACTGGAGCTGGGATTCACAGGGGTGTAGCCAGACAGCAGATTTTGGGTGGGCCTAGGCAAGAAGTGGGTGGGCACCAAGTGTTCTCCCCCTCCCACCAAAAAAATATCTCAGCTGGTGGGAAAATGCTTCTCTCTATCTTGCTGAAAACTGAGCATGCACAGTTGCCAGTATCATGGAGAGCAGCATTTTCGTTACCATCAGGGGGAAGTCTTCAGCTGGCAGAGCTTGGGATCCCCACCAGCTACCGCTAAACATGTGCTACTGTTAGGTGGGCCTGAGCCCTAAGTGGGTGGGCCCTAGCCCACCCAGGCCCACCTGTGGCTACGCCACTGGCTGGGAACGTTACTGGTTGTCTTGCTGCTGTCTTCTGTCATCTCCACCCTGAACTAACATCAGCCACTCTGACTTTAACACTGCAGCACCTAGTAGCGCACTGCCTCTCGGTGCGTAGCCTAAGGCATAAGCCAAAGGCGCACGCCTTAGCACGCTTCTTTGCACAGCAATGTGCACAGGAAGGAACTGGTTCTTGGTAACAACTGGGTTTCCTAGTAATATGAAATAATACCAGCAACATCAGGATTCTTGAAAGAGCATCCGCTACTGCTATTAAATAATTTGCCCTTTGTGTGAGATAAAAGTTGTCTATTCATTCGGGATGTGGGAGAAGCTCCGTTCACTGCTTTTGCCATCTTACACTGAACGTGGGAGAAGAATCCCCCACTAAATTGTATTTAGTGTATCACTTTCAAATTGATATGTGTTAGTTTATGTGTTAGGCGGGGAGAGTCTGATAGTTACGGACAGGGAGAGGGATCTTGGGGTGATAGTATCGGAGGATCTGAAGGCGATGAAACAGTGTGACAAGGCGGTGGCCGTAGCCAGAAGGTTGCTAGGCTGTATAGAGAGAGGTGTGACCAGCAGAAGAAAAGAGGTGTTGATGCCCCTGTATAAGTCGTTGGTGAGGCCCCACCTGGAGTATTGTGTTCAGTTTTGGAGGCCGTATCTTGCTAAGGATGTAAAAAAAATGGAAGCGGTGCAAAGAAAAGCTACGAGAATGGTATGGGATTTGCATTACAAGACGTATGAGGAGAGACTTGCGGACCTGAACATGTATACTCTGGAAGAAAGGAGAAACAGGGGTGATATGATACAGACGTTCAAATATTTGAAAATGTCAGGAAGTATTTTTTCACGGAGATAGTGGTAGATACTTGGAATGCCCTCCTGCGGGAGGTGGTGGAGATGAAAACGGTAGCGGAATTCAAGCATGCGTGGGATAAACATAAAGGAATCCTGTGCAGAAGGAATGGATCCTCAGAAGCTTAGCCGAGATTGGGAGGTGGGGCTGGTGTTTGGGTGGTGGGGCTAGTTCTGGGCAAGACTTCTACGGTCTGTGTCCTGAAAATGGCAGATACAAATCAAGGTAAGGTATACACAAGAAGTAGCACATATGAGTTTATCTTGTTGGGCAGACTAGATGGACCGTGCGGGTCTTTTTCTGCCGTCATCTATGTTACTATGTTACTATGATATATATAATTATGGAGTTGCTTTGGTGGATGATAGTATTGTGCTTATTGGGTTGTAGGAGGGGTTATGGTTTTAATGGTTTGAGAGGAACTAGGGAATTCTATTGTTATCGCTCACCCTCATTTACTGGTATGAAAAGGTTAAGGATGGTAGGAGAGAATCAATGTATTGATAGGAGAGAATTTAACTCGGAGGTTTATCCTATACAAGTAATTCTGGGCAAAAGGCCTTGTAGAAAAAGATTTGAACACAGAGGTGTTACTTTGAGTCGTGTTGAAATTGATAATGAAGCTGCTAGAGACAAAGGGCAACTGATTCCATGCTGTTATTCTAATGCAAGATCCGTTAGGAGAAAAACAATTGAGAGAATTTATTGAAGAATTAGATTCAGATTTAGTTTTTGTTTCTGAAACCTGGATTACAGATCAGAACAGCCCGGTTGTAGTTGGTTTATGTCCACCAGGTTATAAAATGATAGACTGTCCAAGCCTAAGAAAATTGGTGAAGGACTTGGAATAATTTATAAATCTTTTATGAAATTAAAGTTAGTAATGTCTGTAGCCACATCAGGGCTGGACGCTATGGTATGTCAGCATAAGGATGAGTTGTTAGATGAAACACCGGGGATTATTTTAATTGATAGAGTTCCCGGACGTTGGCAAAGAGTTCACGATCAGATTATGAAATTGATAACTCAGTATTCAACTCAGTTTTCTCAAAACCCTCTACCAAAACACTCATCCACACCCTTGTCACCTACTGCAATCTGTTTCTTGCTGGCCTCCCACTTAGTCACTTCTCCCCTCTCCAATCGGTTCAAAACTCTGCTGCCCGTCTCGTCTTCCACCAGGGTCGCTTTACTCATACTACCCCTCTCCTCAAGTCGCTTCACTGGCTCCCTATCCGTTTTCGCATCCTGTTCAAACTTCTTCTACTAACTTATAAATGTACTCACTCTGCTGCTCCCCAGTATCTCTCCACACTCGTCCTTCCCTACACCTCTTCCCGTGCACTCCGCTCCATGGATAAATCCTTCTCATCTGTTCCCTTCTCCACTACTGCCAACTCCAGACTTCGCGCCTTCTGTCTCGCTACACCCTACACCTGGAATAAACTTCCTGAGGCCCTACGTCTTGCCCCATCCTTGGCCACCTTTAAATCTAGACTGAAAGCCCACCTCTTTAACATTGCTTTTGATTCGTAACCACTTGTAACCACTCACCTCCACCTACCCTCCTCTCCTCTTTCCTGTACACATTAATTGATTTGATTTGCTTACTTTATTTTTTGTCTATTAGATTGTAAGCTCTTTGAGCAGGGACTGTCTTTCTTCTATGTTTGTGCAGCACTGCATATGCCTTGTAGCGCTATAGAAATGCTAAATAGTAGTAGTAGTAGCATTGCTAGGAAACAAATATTTGCACCTGGAAGATGAAACAGATCTAACAGTCACAAATTTTAAAAAACTTTTTAGAGTCTATGCAGTATCACTTTGAGATCAGAAGTCCTACACATGAGAAAAGGAATACATCAGATTTAGTTGCAACACTAACCCAGTCAGGGATGTATCAGATAAGGTCAGAAATGAATTGATTGCCTTTATTATGGTCGGTTCATTATTTAGCAAAGTTTACTGTATTTTAGTAATTTAGAAAAAAAATGAATGAGCAGATACGCGAAAATTTAGGTCCTAGAAGAAAGATAGAACCAGGTAAATTTTGGTCATGTGTTGATAGCAATCTGAATTTAATGAAAATTCAGCCATAATTATGTTATCAAACTGGGAAAAAAAACAATAAAGAATGCTTTAGACCAATTTCCGGAGGAAAGTATTAAATTACATAAAGGAGTTTAAATCTCCATGGTATTCTGATACACTCCGGGATTTGAAAAGATCATATCATAAGTTAGAAAGAGCTTGGAAGAAGTCTCAAGATCCATTGAGTAAAAGATCATGGTGATAAATGATTAAAAAATATAAAATCGAGGTAACTACAGCTAAAAAGCAATATTATAAAAAGTTGATAGGTGAAAGACCTCAAAATACAAAAATGCTTTTTAAAAGTTTTAATAATATGATAAGAACTTCATTAGTAACTGAAGCTTCAGAAATATAACATCCTTCAGCAGAATCATTAGCCAGTTACTTTATTGATAAGGTAGAGAAAATATGATTGTCTCTTATTTAGTGTTCCTTGTGTATCTAAGAAAGTTATAGTAAATCAAAGTGATGATATACCAACAGATAGGATCTGGTCAGCTATTCAAGTGATTCAAGAAACAGAGATAGCAAATTAAGTTGAAGGAATTAGGAAAAAAAATCATGTCTAGTAGATTCATGTCCATCATTTTTATTGAATAGCACACCAAAAGACATAGCATCATGGATAACTAACTTTGTGAATAATCACACCATACTGTTCTCTTCCTATCTCACGAAAATTCTTGGAGTCACCATTGATCGAAACCTCACTCTTGATACCCATGTGAAGAACACGACGAAAAAGATGTTTTACTCCATGTGGAAACTCAAAAGAGTAAAACCTTTCTTCCCGAGACACATCTTCCGCACCCTGGTACAGTCAATGGTAATAAGTCCTCTGGACTACTGCAATGCACTGTACGCTGGCTGCAAAGAACAGACTATCAAAAAACTCCAAACAGCTCAAAACACTGCCGCCAGACTCATATTTGGAAAAACCAAATATGAAAGTGCAAACCCCCTAAGAGAGAAACTACACTGGCTCCCACTTAAGGAACGCATTGCACGATTGTACACAAAATCATTCACGCAGAGGCCCCAGGTTACATGCTAAACCTCGTGGATCTACCTCCCAGAAACACCACAAAATCATCCCGCAAATTTCTCAACTTGCACGTCCCCAACTGTAAAGGACTAAAGTACAAGCTGATGCATGCCACTACCTTCTCTTACATGAGCACGCAGCTATGGAATGCACTACCTACAGACCTGAAAACAATCAACGAAACAACTATCTTTCGCAAATCTTTCAAGACATACGTCTTCAATAAGGCCTACAATGAGAACATATAACCTCACTATTCCACCTCACCAACCAACTCAGTTATGAAAGCCCACCTTCTACGCCTACCCTAATTATTCCCTTCTTTCTTCCTTTATGTAATCTCTGCACATCACTAACTGTATCTGATATCCTGGAACAACAATGTAATAAAACTATGTAAGCCACATTGAGTCTGCAAATAGGTGGGAAAATGTGGGATACAAATGTAATAAAATAAAATAAATAATTGTTTAAGGAGGGAGTTTTTCCAACTGACATGGGTGAAATAATCTTGACACCTATTCCAAAGTCAGAGGGAGCTGGTTTGACGTTGACTTTAAATTTTCGTCAACCTGGATGGCAAAGTTGATTGAATCTTTAGCAGCTTCTCAAACAATGGAGTTTATAGAAGCTTTTCAAGGCTTACATACATCACAGCATGGTTATAAACCTTTTCACAGTACAGAATCTTTGCTACTGACTTTAGTATTTAATATAAAAACATGTTTAGGCAAGAAAATACCATCTGTCCTATTGCACTTTGATGTTTCAGGAGCCTTCAATACAGTGGATCATGCTTTGTTGTTAGAATGATTGAGCGTTCTTGGTTTGGTAGGGGCGGTCTTGGACTGGTTTAAGAGGTTTTTTTTACAGAATAGGAGATACAAACCAAAAAAGATGGATAACCTGTTGAAAAGTTGGTCTCCTGTTTGCGGCGTTCCTCAGGGGTCACCTTTGTCTCCTATTTTATTTAATGTTTTTATGAGTACTTTGGGCCCAGCATTGGAATCCTGGGGGGGGGGGGGGGGGGGGGTTCATCTCTTTTTATGCTGATGATATTTTCATTCTAGTCCCTTTGGAAATGGGCAATGAAAATAGTCAAAAAATAATAGTGAATTGTATTGAAAGGACCCTTAGTTGGGCAACAGAGAACTTATTAAAATGAAACACTTCCACAACAAAATTTATTATATTTTAGTTACACTTTATTGAACAATCCTAAAGCTATTATATTAAAGTCCAAGAAACAACTAAATTTTGAAACTATTAGAAGAGTTTTAGGTGTGATATCGGATACTCAGCTGACAATGGAACATCAATTAAAGAACTTGAGTAAGAAGATTTACTTTAAATTATGCCAGTTAAGGACAATTAGATCTTTGTTTTTTTCCTGATCGTTATTGTATGTTGGTTCAAGCAATTGTCTTGACTTGGTTGGATTACTGCAATGTTTTATATGGTGGGATTAATAAGAAGCTAGTCAAAATTGCGGTTAATGAAGAATACTGTGGCAAAGCTGATTTGGGGTACTAAGAGGTTTGATCATGCGACGCCATCGTTGAGGGCTCTTACATTCCAGCTTATAATCGAAAGTAATTGCCGGCTATTTCCCGTCACAAATCGAGATATGGCCGGCGATTTCGCAAAAGCGGCGAAAAGCGTATAATCGAAAGCTACATTTGTGATAGCTTCGCCGCTTTCCCTTCGCCTCGCCGGCGAAAGTTCAAAGGGGCGTGTTGGCGGTGAAGCGAAGGCGGGACATGGGCAGGCTTGGGCGTGGCTACCAGATGGCCGACTTTCGCGGATAATGGAAAAAATAAAACCCGGCGATAAGCAGTATTTCGCCGGGTTTACTTGGTCCTTTTATTTTCACGACCAAGCCTCAAAAAGGTGCCCCAACTGACCAGATGACCACCGGAGGGAATGGGGGATGACCTCCCCTTACTCCCCCAGTGGTCGCCAACCCCCTCCCACACCAAAATTATTAAAATACAAACCTTTTTTGCCAGCCTGTATGCCAGCATCAAATGTCATACCCAGCACCCTGACAGCAGTATGCAGGTCCCTGGAACAGTTGTTGTTGGTTGCAGTGGACTGCAGAAAGGCAGAGCCAGGCCCATCCCCCCCCTACCTGTTCCACTTGTGGTGGGTAATGTTGAGCCCTCCCAAACCCCCCCAAAACCCACTGTACCCACATGTAGGTGCCCCCCTTCAGCCCTTAGGGCTATGGTAATGGTGCACACTTGTGGGCAGTGGGTTTTGGGGGGGATTTGGTGGACTCAGCACACAAGGGAAGGGTGCTATGCACCTGGAAGCTAATTTGGTTGTTTATAAAAGATGTTTGAAGTGCCCCCTAGGGTGCCCGGTTGGTGTCCTGGCATGTGAGGGGGACCATTGCACTACAAATGCCGGCTCCTCCCACGGCCAAATGCCTTGGATTTCGCCGGGTTGGAGATCGCCGGAAGTTTTTTCCATTATCGCGGAAAAACAAAAGTGG
Source organism: Microcaecilia unicolor (assembly GCF_901765095.1). Taxonomy (NCBI): domain Eukaryota; kingdom Metazoa; phylum Chordata; class Amphibia; order Gymnophiona; family Siphonopidae; genus Microcaecilia; species Microcaecilia unicolor. Next base: position 21,392,820 of record NC_044039.1, read on the forward strand.
CGATCTCCAACCCGGCGAAATGCCCACACCGTATTATCGAAAAAAAAAGATGGCCGGCCATCTTTTTTGAAAATACGGTTCCGGCCAGCTGTTGCGCCGCCGCCAAAATAGATCGCCGGCGACCTATTTCGCCGGCGACGTTCGATTATTCCCCTCATTGGCTACTGGTTGAAGCCCATGTAGAATTTACGGTTGCTTGTACGGGCTTTAAAATTATCCATGGCTTTTGTCCGAGTACCCATTTACAATTATTGTCTGTGTATTCTGTCTTTTATTTTAACGTCTTGTTTTTCTTCTACTTTTAATTTAGGTTATTCCATAGTCAAAGGAGTTTTATTGGAAAAATTTCATGAAAGCTCATTCTGCTATCAATCAAGCAAGATGTGGAATAACCTTCCAGCACCCATAAGAAATACACTTAATTATTTAGCATTTTGAAAATTGCTAAAAGGCCCATTTATTCAATAAGTATTTAGATTGATTCCATTAGTTCTTTCTTCATCTATTTTTAACTGACTATTTTAGTTGTAACCTGCTCTGATTCTCTGGTTGAAAAAGGCAGGATATAAATGCTGGTTTGGATTGGATTGGATATCCTGAAAACCTGGGTGTGCTCAGAGGTCTAGATTGAGAACCATCGTCTCAGATCAATGGACAAATATCTGTAGTTATTCTACCTGTGGCATTTTATTTCTTGCAACAAAGGAGATATTTGAGCCGGCTTAAGTGATATTTAATTTCTCTGTCTCTTTTTTCATCCTGTTGTGGGCTCTGGTTATTTTGCTTATAGAGAGACAGATATCAAACAGTTGCACACAATATGCCTTTTGTTCCTGCTCTCAATGGCAACCTAATACGTGCAGAAGTGTACAGCCTCACTGTGTATAAGATGTACATTGCGTCCAGCCTCCTATGCTTAAGTGTTTGCATCTGAGAAAGGAACAGACACACAACCTGAAACCGATTTCTTATTTGTAAACATTTGGTAATCATTTCTTAAAGTCAAGGTGGCCCTGCACAACCACAGTGACACAGGGAGTCCTGCACATGTTCATTATAGAAACTCTCTAGAAACCCTGGGGTCCTTTTACAAAAGGTGCACTGAAAAATGGCCTGGGGTAGTGTAGACGCTTGTTTTGGGCGCGCACAGAATCATTGTTTAGCGTCCCTGTAAAAAAATGCCTTTTTAAAATTTTTTGCTGAAAATTGCCACGCATCCATTTTGGGTCTGAGACCTTACCGCCAGCCATTGACCTCGCAGTAAGGTCTCGTGCGGTACCCAGGCAGTAATGGTCTATGCGCGTACAATGACTATTACTGCCCATGCGCCAGAAAACAAATTTCCAGCGTGCGTAGCAGACGCTCGTCAAAAATGAAATTGCCGCAAGGGCCACGCGGTAGCCGGGCAGTAACTCAAAACTGGCGCATGTAGGCGCCCTACGCAGCTTAGTAAAAAGGCCCCTATGTTTACTGGGTGAGTTAAAGAAATGGATAAAGTTCATCCATTATCTTCACAGATAATAGGCAAAACTTGAACAGCAAAAATTAAGACATACAAGGCAATGAATACCCTCTTTCACTCTCTTCTCCCCTGAGATCCCTTGAATCTGCTGGGAAGACTCTTTTTCATCTCTGCACCATAGCAGCTCCTCTTAATCCTCAAAAATACTTCCAAACACTTCTCATTTTTCCTCTTTTCCTCATCCCAGGGAGGACTCTAGTCTAGCAACTACCTCATTTGTTTAGGCAAAATTCCAAGCTCTAATGCACACATCCTGCCTATTTTTCCCCCACTGTACCTCCAATCACTCTAAAGCAGGGGTGTCCAACCTCAGCCCTCGCCAGGTCGGGGTTTTCAGGATTTCCCCAATGAATATACATGAGATCTATTTGCATACAATGGAGGTGAGATATGCAAATAGACCTCATGCATATTCATTGGAGAAATCCTGAGAAAACAACTAGATTGTGGTCCTGAAGGACTGAGGTTGGACAACCCTGCTCTAAAGTAACTATCCAGTAGACGCATCCCATACCTGTACCTTTCAACCCTGACATATCATTGTTTGCTGACTCCACTCTACTTTCTTTTCTGGGTTAGAAAGGAGATAAGACCCAAACACTCACTTTTTCGTTTTCCCCAAGCCTTGTTCTGGTGCTTAAGGGTTCATCCTCCAAACAACTTGAGCATCCAGCCTGTTTTAAAGGACAGAAAAGAGGCAAAACACCATCTCTCCACCCCCCCCCCCCCCCAAACACCTAAATTTATAACCTATGTGACTTTCCTTGGCCATATCCCAATGGGAAAGGCCAACCACATAAATGCTTTCCTTGAGAAACTCAACTTGCTCGACAGTTGCAAGTTGTACCACAGTCAAGCAGTTGAACTAGATACAGCGTCAGTATTAAGAACCACTGAAGATTATAAATTACTGGGACACATGCCTCACAAAATAAAAGGAAAAACCGGAAGGAGGGTTCCGTGTTACTATCAAGAGAAAAATGCATTAATTTCTGACCATATACTAAAGCACTTCTAGCAGAAACATTGTTGATTTTAAGTACTTTGTGTTCATGCTCAAGATAACCCAAGAGTCCAGCATAGATATTAAATCTTCCTTAATTCTTTGTCCAGGGCATCGGAACGTAGGCGGAGCTCTGTGGTGGTAAATCTGGCCAAGTTCGAGGTATTTCCTGGAGACCTGCTAGTATCCGACGGGGCCATGGATAAGCTGCATTATTCAACCCTATTTCTCAATTCAGGTCAGAAAGGGTTTGACCTTGACTTTATTGTTGTTTCAAGATTGGGGGACTGACATGATTCTTGATTGAACCATCTAAAGTAAAAACACTGGAAAGTAGCATTACTGACTTTAAATTCACTGGAAAAAGATAGTTCATGTATGGGGCTACCCCTTTGACACGACTATGGCTGTATCATTTCATGCCTGGGCACAGCAGCAGGTGTATACTACGTTGGCCTTCAGCCCCATTTTAGACAGAACACAGAAATCAGAATTGTCACATCCAGGTTGAGACATGTAATTCAGGCAGTATTTTAGAAAAGGATCTGTTGACGTAGAGTCTTTGCTGAAATACACTCAGGAGTGCACGTGAAGTTGCAGTTGCTGGTGCATGCAGCAGCAGCGGCCATTTTATAATGATAGATGTTGATAGAGGAACAGTAGCAACTTAAAAGTGTAAGCGTTGACAACTACATGTGTAAGATGGTATTTGACATGTGTATCAGCCACTTACATATGTTATGCCTGCTATTTTACAAACTTATACATGGACTTGCTGCCAATTTACAGCAGCAGCAATCTTTAGTTATATGTAATTTGAAGGTGGAAGTTAGCAATGGGAGATTAATGGGGAAAACTCCCTTAATCCCTCCCGTAAAGAGCTAGTCGAAATGATCACTTTTGCAAAACATGTATGTGGGAAGCAGTGGCATAGCTGTGGGTGGACCTGGGCCCACCCACTTTGGGCTCAGGTCCACCCAAACTTCTGGCACCCTTATTAAGGCTGGTGGTGATTCCCAGGCTCCGCCAGTAGAAAAGGTCCTGCTCCTGTGGACCAAAATGCTCCTGTACTAACTACAGCCGGTGGCACTCCCTACGGGCCGCTGATACGTTGGCTCACCTCCCTCCTGTACAAGCTCGGTTTTTGCACGGGAGAGGAGTGAGCAGGTTTGACAGCAGGCCTATAGAAAGTGCCACCGGCTGCAGCGAGAATGGGAGTGTTCTAAGTCGCTGGAACAGGACCTCTTCAGCTGGCGGGACTTGGGGATCCCTGCCAGCTCAGGTTTTTTATTGAATTTGGGTAGTTTGTGCCCACCCACTTTGGACCTATGTCCACCCAAATTAGCACAACCGGTTATGCCACTGGTGTGAAGGAGTTCCAGTAAATCCCAATGTTGAATTATACACACGTATTCCCTTTCTGAAATGGAGAATAAACATGTAGATATTGGGCCTACCCAAACTGCATCCATTTGGAGTGGAGGAGTAGCCTACTGGTTAGAGCAGCGGGCTTTGATCCTGGTGAACTGGGTTTGATTTCCACTGCAGCTCCTTGTGACTCTGAGCAAATCACTTAACCCTCCGTTGCCCCAGGTACAACATAAGTACCTGTATATAATATATAAACCGCTTTGATTGTAACCACAGAAAGGCAATATATCAAGTCCCATCCTCTATCCGTTTGCAATCTACACATAGTGCAGGTCTACATGCTTTCTATGTTTAATTTGGACATTTATAGTCCACTTAACCATTAAGTACAATCAGTTGAGAAACTACAATAAAATGATCATATTAAAATTGAGGTACAGTTTACAGAACACTGAATGAATATCAATATTAACAAGAGTTAAACAATTGCAACAGTGAATTGAACAGTCATTTTACAAGTAATTGAAAAAACACAGATATGAAAGATTATATTGTTGGTCATGTCAGTGGCGTAGCCAAGGGTGGGCCTGGGTGGGCCTAGGCCCATCCACTTCGAGCTCAGGTCCACCCACTAGCAGCACACCTATGATGTGGCTGACAGGGATCCCCAATCCCCACCAGCCGAAAACTCCCAACAACTGTCCCTCCTACATACTTTTTAAATAGCAGATCTTCACCTGCAGTGAGCAGCGACTGATACTGCTTTCACCGGCCCCACAGCCTTCCCTCTGATGTATTCCCGCCTATGTGGAAACAAGAATTTGCATCAGAGAGACGGCTGTGGGGCCAACATGAGCAGTGTGTATTAGTTGCTGCAGGTGAAAGTCTGCTATTTAAAAGGTATGTGGGGGAGGGGGATATTTGAGAGACCCTATGGCATGCAGGTGAGAGAGGAGGAGACCAAATCACTTGTGGGACAAGGCAGAGTTCTTCTGCCCACCCATCTTGGGCCCAGGCCCACCCGAAATTGGGTGTCTGGCTACGCCCTTGGGTCATGTACAGTGAAGGATATGTGATTGGTGTCATATACCGCAAAAGGAAGTAAGGTTGGGTAGTGACAGGTAAGGTAAGAGTTAGTTATAGTGATACAATTGGGCATTGGCTGGAGTTGGGGGCTTAAAGTGCTGGAAGTGGTACACGAGTGTTAGAAAGTCTTGTCAGGTCTGGTTAGACCTCCTAAGAGCGGAAGATTTGGCAGGGTATAGATGTGTAAATGCCTAAGAGATCTTCTAATATAAGGGTCAGTGGCATACCAAGGGGGGGGGGCGGTGGGGGCGGTCCGCCCTGGGTGCACGCCGCTGGGGGGTGCCGCGGCGCACACCTGTCGGCTGCGACTTCGAATTGCTACGCTAAATTCTCTCGTTCACTGCAGCTCCCTCCCTCTGCTCCGGAACAGGTTACTTCCTGTTCCTGGGCAGAGGGAGGGAGCTGCAGCGAACGAGAGAATTTAGCGTAGCGATTCAAACTCGCAGCCGACAGGTGCGCGCCGCAGCACCCCCCCCTAGTGGCGTGCACCCGGGGGGTGGGTCATTTCGCTGGGGGGGGGGGGGTGCTGCACCCAGGGGGGGGGGGCGCATCAGCGATCTGCCCCAGGTGTCGTCGACGCTAGGAACACCACTGATAAGGGTCACTATCTTTTCTGCTAGAAGGTTGCACAAGTTAAAAAGTCAGACCCAGTCAACTATTTTGTGTTATGGGAGCTGCTAACTTCCCCTCTTTTATTTATTTAATTGGATGTGATTCTGTTGGCTTAATGGATGCTTTACACTGCAGTCATTTTAGGTATACTTCTGCTATTAATACAAAGCTGTTGTGTTTGGTTGGCTTCTGCATAATTACAAAAGCCATCTCTTAGAATTCTTCCATTTGTTTGCTCTTGTATTAATTTGCCGTTTACATGGATATTCCCCCATCACTCCGGCACTTCTGCAATCTTTTTAAATCCTGTTTTACTGAACACCTGTAAATGACACCCATTGTGTTCCTTCTCTGCTGTCTGGTTGTACCACAGAAAGGCGGTATATCAAATCCATGACCCTTTACCTCTAAGTTGTGTAAACGCTTTTCCCAAAAGAAAGTACCGGTAGGCTCTGGGCCTGCTTGGAACTTAACTGTGGAGATTTCCATTTGATATACCAGCTAACATGACTCTGAGGGCCGTCTCTCTTATGAATAGCTTGTAGGAACTGAGGAAATTGAAAATTAATCGGAGAACCATGTGTATATTCTGCATTCAGCAAAGAAACGGATATTGAAGGTTTTGGTTTGCTAATAACATGGAGAGAAGGGACAGACTTAAAGATCTCAATATGGATCTCAATTTGGAAGAAAGGCAAGTGAAGGGCGATATGATGGAGACAGTCAAATAGCTACATGGTATAAATGTACAGGAAGTGAGTCTTTCAACTGAAAGGATGTTCTAGAATGAGAGGGCATAGGATGAATGTGAAAGGGTGCAGACTCAGGAGTAACCTGAAGAAATGTGTCTTCATGGAAAGGGTGGTGGAGATAAAGACTGTATCTGAATTCAAACAAACTCTGTACAAGTACGGAGACTCTCTAAAGGAGAGGAATAGTAGATGGCATGGATATGCACCCTGGATAGGTCACGTGTTCTTTACCTTAATTTTTCTATGTTTCCTGCTGTGGCTAGGAAAGTGAATAGAATGTTGGGTATTATTAGGAAAGGTATGGAGAACAGATGTGAGGATGTTATAATGCCATTGTATCGCTCCATGGTGCGACCGCACCTTGAGCATTGTGTTCAATTCTGGTCACCGCATCTCAAGAAAGATATAATAGAACTGAAAAAGGTGCAGCGAAGGGCGACTAAAATGATAGCGGGGATGGGACGACTTCCCTATGAAGAAAGACTAAGGAGGCTAGGGCTTTTCAGCTTGGAGAAGAGACGGCTGAGGGGAGACATGATAGAGGTATATAAAATAATGAGTGGAGTGGAACAGGTGGATGTGAAGCATCTGTTCACGCTTTCCAAAAATACTAGGACTAGGGGGCATGCGATGAAACTACAGTGTAGTAAATTTAAAACAAATTGGAGAAACGTTTTCTTCACACAACGCATAATTAAACTCTGGAATTCGTTGCCGGAGAACGTAGTGAAGGCGGTTAGCTTGGCAGAGTTTAAAAAGGGGTTGGACGGTTTCCTAAAGGACAAGTCCATAGACCGCTACTAAATGGACTTGGGAAAAATCCACAATTTCGGGAATAACTTGTATAAAATGTTTGTACGTTTGGGTAGCTTGCCAGGTGCCCTTGACCTGGATTGGCTGCTGTCGGGGACAGGATGCTGGGCTCGATGGACCCTTGGTCTTTTCCCAGTGTGGCATTACTTATGTACTTATGTAAAAGCCCCCCTCCCCCAAGAAGCAATCTCTTCTACCTCAGTACCATCAGGAAAAACAGCACCAGAGCGGCAGGTGCAACTGAGGATCACTTCTATCCCTTGAAAGTCTGGAGATGGAGGCAGGGCCATGGGAGGGGAATGGGCGGGTCGGGGTTGTTCCTTCAGTTTATGCTCATTGTTATTGAATTAGCACAATCTGAGCCTAATAGGGATTTACACCATGTTTTCAATGGTGTAAGTGGCACACCTAAATGTAGTCGTGGTTCCTGGAAGGAAGCGCTATTCTATAAACTGCACCTAACTTTAAGTGCAGTTTATAGAATAATGGTAAGAGCTATTTTTTTCAGTGCTGATTTTTAGACACTATTTATAGAATCCAGTCCAATCTATGTATTCCTTATGTTCTGATAATGAATACATCGGAGGACCGCAGAACCTTCCTTTAGCCCACTCCATTCTCTAAACTTCTGATCAGCTCTTCTGTTGATATTTCCACATTTCTTTTCCTTCTGTCCTTATGATTTCTGTTCCTCCAACTTATAAAAATACAGGGTGAAAATTTGTATCATCCTCTAATCAGTAATGGTCTGTGTTTAATTTCCATGTTAGAAACAAAGAAAGCAAAATGGCCGTTCTCCAAGAGAGGACCTGTAAGTATTTCTGAACAAGTATATCTTTATGCTTCCAGTCCAAATGTATGTATGTATGTAGGTAAGTTGAAAATAACCATTTGTTATTTTTATTTTTAGACTAGAGACAGACATAAGCAGCTCTCTGACCTAGAAAGCTGTCTTGGAGCCTTTAAAATCTCTGATTTCAGAGACCATGACTTCCACAGTTTTAAGGTATGCCATGTCCATTGCTTATATGTCATTATGCCGCCTTGAATCTCTCACTTATTACATTCATTTATGACCACTGCCAGGGCAGGGTAATTTTCTAAACCATGTCTATGGGTGAAGTAGAGCTTAATTGCAGAAATAGGTTTATATAAAATTGTCTGCCCAGAAGTGGATAAAACAGTAGCATAGCCACAGCTGAGCAAGAGCCCACCCAAAATTGGTACTGCCCTAGGGGGTCCTTTTTATTAGCTGCAGTAGGCACTAGTGCAGTGTGTTCTGTCAGACCTGGAGTATCCCCTTGCTAGTCAGGTTTTCAAGATACCCACAATGAAAGGTTTGCATACACTGCCTCCATTGTGTGCAAATCTTTTATGCAGGGCCGCTGAGAGACTGGGCCGGGCCTGAGACAAGGCTGCTCCCAGGCCCCTGGCCCCACCCCTTGGGCCTTGCCCCCACTGCCACCCCCCACCCCCCCAGGTTGTCGTGGCACCCCTGAGGGGGGCCCGGCGCCACAGTCCCACCTGCCTCCACCACCGGGCCAGGCCCCTTCCACCCGCTCCTCTCAGCTGAACTTCGCTGTACTCTGCAGGGCTTCTGTGCGTCTGATGTCCTGCACGTCAGATGCACAGATGCACAGAAGCCCTGCAGAGTACAGCGAAGATCAGCTGAGAGGAGTGTGTCTGTGTGGGCCACGCACTCCGGAGTCAGAGCAGAAGACAGCACTTCTGCTGGTGGGTGTTTGGGTGGAAGGGGCCCGGTGGCGGTGGCGGGTGGGACTGTGGCACCGGGCCCCCTTGGAGGCCCGGGCCCCGGGAATTTTTCCCCCCCTCTCGGCGGCCCTGCTTTTATGCATACGCATTGTGGGTATGCTGAAAACCTGACTGCAAGGGGATACTCAAGGACTGACATGGGAAACACTGCAGCTTAAAAGGGCTTACCATGGGGCACACTCAGGAATCCCACCATAAGTTACAAATGTGCACATGCTACTCATGCACTAAAAATTATTTTTTATCGTTTGGCTGAGGGGGCATGTTTGGGGGCAGAGAGTGAACATCGCTGTGCTAATCAGTTAGTGCAGCTACTCCAGGACATGGAAAACACTGCACCAGTGACGTTCCTAGGTCGGCTGCCACCCGGGGCAGATCGCTGATGCGCATCCCCCCCAGGTGCAGCACGACCTCCCCACCAGCGCATCAACCCCCCGGGTGCATTCTTGGCTGCTAGGAGCAGCCGCGTAGCTCTTGGCTCCCTGCTCACTGCACTGCCGCTGCACTGCATTAACTCATTGTTTTCCAAGGGCGGTCCTGGAGTAGCCCTTGCCAGTCAGGTTTTCAGAATATCCATAATGAATATGCATGAGCTTAATTTGCATACACTGCCTCCATTATATCTAAATCTTTCATGCATCTTCATTGTGGATATCCTGAAAACTTGCAATGGCTACTCCAGGACCGGACTTGGGAAACACTGAGTTAGGGCATTTACTTTGCCATGTGCAACTGATTAGTGTGAGATTAGTACATGAGCCCTTACCAAACCATTGCAATCGAGACAGCTGATGGCACTGGCTCCGGCCTCCTTGACACCTCCCCCCCACCTTTTCATGCATGTGGTCATGGGATTGTTTTCACAGCTTTTGGGAGGCCATTCCATAGTTGTGCACTTATGTAGGAGAAGCCAATAAACAGGTATTCCAGGGATGACCTCAGGGTCGGGTCTGCACCTAGGTTCCTTATATCTTGTTTAACTGTACGAAGAACTTGCATTGAGTTTAGCCAATCATCTATTTATCCCAACTGACTCTGCACCACCCATCTTGTCCCCAACTATATATCTGTACTGTAGAAAATGCAATAGCATCGTACCTATGCTATTTTAATTTCTGTTTGTTTATTAGATGTTTCATTAGTATTATGCTGACACTGTATTACATCACTGGTATTTGAATTTCAGTGCTGTTAAATGTGTATATTGTTGATACTGTTTTATGTTAGTCCTATTATGAGGTTTTAATTTGCTGTTCTCAAGGTTACCTCATTTATTGTATTTATGTTTATATTTGTTCATTTTACTGATTTGCAGTTAATTTTTATTATCTTAAACTGTATGTGCTGTACACCACCTTGGGTGAATCTCTTCATAAAGGCGGTTCATAAATCCCAATAAATAAATGAATAAATATCTGCATACTTTGAAATCTTCAAATGTGCATGTGAAATTGTTTACAGAAAAATTGCACCTGCCAAATTGCAGATGTAAATGCATCGACATAGCTTTTCTGGAGTTATTTTCAAAGCTGGCGTGCACCCCTACTTTTCACTAATGTAACAATTATATACATTACCCCCTGGGAGATGAATTTTATAAGAGGGTCCTAGACTGTGAAGGCACATAGAACATACACTTTGTCCATCTTGTAAGCGTCACCCCCCACACCTAGAGATCCACGCTGAAATCCAAGCGGATTCTATAACAAATGTGCATAACTTAACAAGCAATGAGCACTAATTGGCAATAATTAGAATTTACACGTACAACTTGCTAAGCGTATTCTATAACAATATGCGCCAATCTTCGTAGGTAAAAAGGGGCATGGTTGTGGGTGCGGAGATGGATGCTTTGCGGGCATTCCGAAATTTACGCATGCAGTTATAGACTATGGCCCCCAGTACATGTAAATCTACATGTGGGATTTACGCCATGTTTTCATTGGTGTAAATGGATGCGCATAATTGTAGGCACCGAGAGATCAACTGACCATATTTTATATACCACGCCTAAATCTAGGTGCCAATTATACAATCCACTTAGTCGCAGTGATTTCAGCGTTCTTTTGGCGCCATAAATAGAATGTCCCCCATGTGCCCCTCTACGGATTGAGTCCCCAAAAGCTGCCAGTTATACATCTCTATCTATCGATCTGAGGTAGGTCCGGGGAGCCCATTGTGATTGGGGGGGGGGGAGGCAGTGGCGTACCAAGGGCGGGGTGGTGGGGGCGGTCCGCCCGGGGTGCATGCTGCTGGAGGGTGCAGAGAGCAGCCGCGCGCCCCTCCGCTGGTTCCCTACTCCCTCTGCCCCGGAACAGGTTACTTCCTGTTCTGGAGCAGGGACCCAGTGGAGCCGACAGGCAGGCGGCTGCTCTCTGCACCCTCCAGCAGTCAAGAATGCGCCGGGGGGGGGGGGGGGTGTCGTGCTGCACCCTGGGGGGAGGGTGCCCCGGGTGGCAGCTGATCCAGGATCGCCACTGGGGGGGAGGGAATCTTGATGTTGCCAGGACCCACATAAGCTCTATTGGCCAGTGCTGGAATGATTAGCACCAGCTTTTCATTGCAGGTCCTCAGATCTGGCCTGGCATTGAATATCTGGGGCAAATATAGCCAGTGATGGTCATTATTAAAAAAAAAAAAAGGTTGATCACTGCTGACTGAATATTGACTGGTGTATGTTTTGTGACCATCTGAACGTTGCCGTCTTTCACTAAAATATGTGATAACACATTATCATTAGAAGCTGGCTTATTATGCTACCTCTGCTAATGGATTTTTCCTGTAATTTTGGAAACATTTCACTGAGTGAGGTCCAATGCTCAAAAATGAGGCAAACTTTTAAAACAGCAATGCATTCTGTGTCATCAATGAGCAAATGTAGCTTTATTCAACGTTACAAAAATTCTACCAATACATGTTTTGTCTCCATTGACCAGGATAAGACTTGGAAGGAGTTTCTACAGTCCCAGAATGTTGAAAAGAAAGCCACTACTGATGAAAAAGATTTGAAGAAGCAGGAAGCAGTGTGGGAGCTTTTTACCAGTGAATGCATTTACTTTCTGGATCACCTCCTAGTTCTTAAGATGGTGAGATTTGAGAGTTCAAGTCGTCAATTTATAAAATGAGTAAAACACTAGAGCATGGTCTTGTTCATTTCCAGAGTCAGAAAATGTTCCACACCAATAAAGCTACTGTAAAGTGGACTACTACTATTTACCATTTTTATAGCGCTACAAAGCGTACGCAGCGCTGCACAAACATAGAAGAAAGACAGTCCCTGCTCAAAGAGCTTACAACCTAATAGACAAAAAATAAAGCAAACAAATCAATTAATTTGTAGAGGAAAGAGGAGAGGAGGGTAGGTGGAGGCAAGTGGTTAAAAGTCAAAAGCAATGTTAAAGAGGTGGGCTTTCAATCTAGATTTAAAGGTGGCCAAGGGTGGGGCAAGACGTAGGGAAGTTTATTCCAGGCGTAGGGTGCAGCGAGACAGAAGGCGCAAAGTCTGGAGTTGGCAGTAGTGGAGAAGGGAACAGATAAGAAGGATTTATCCATGGAGCGGAGTACACGAGAAGGGGTGTAGGGAAGAACGAGTGTGGAGAGATACTGGGGAGCAGCAGAGTGAGTACATTTATAGGTTAGTAGAAGAAGTTTAAACAGGATGCGAAAATGGATAGGGAGCCAGTGAAGTGACCTGAGGAGAGGGGTAGTATGAGTAAAGCGACCCTGGCGGAAGACGAAACGGGCAGCAGAGTTTTGAACCGATTGGAGAGGGGAGAGGTGACTAAGTGGGAGGCCAGCAAGAAGCAGATTGCAGTAGTCCAAACGAGAGGTGACGGGTGTGGATGAGGGTCCTGGTAGAGTGCTCGGAAAGAAAGGGGCGGATTTTACGGATGGTGTAAAGAAAGAAATGACAGGTCTTGGCGATCTGCTGGATATGGACAAGAAAGGAGAACTGTACAAATGAACCAGGGTGTGCTGGAATTTAAAAATGTCAGCAATTATCAACATACTCCCATCCCTGAGTAGTTATAAACTGACCCCCAACATTTGAGGCTTTGTTCCACGTTGTTTTCAATAAGAATGTACCTTCGGTTCAGTAGTGTACCTTAAAAAAATTGGTGTGCCTTACACTGATTTAATGCACTTTAACCTATGAACTAATCCATGTTGATTAGGACATGCTAAAACTTATTAAAATGGATGTGTGAAATGAACTGAAAAGAATGCCTGCAAACTGGGAACAATTTAAGAAAACCACAAAAATGAACTTTTCTTGCCAGAGCACATCCATAATTTTCAAGAGGAGAAACCTCTACATTTTCGTTGGTTTCATTTTGGGGTTTTAGGCTGCACTAAAACCATTTAGTGCACACTGGAACAAACTAAAGGAAGGAAATGGAGTTTGTTTTTTTCCTGCACACCCACATAGTATACAAGTGCTCAGTTATTTTCAGTTTTGCTTTATATAATTTTACTTACTGAGGGCACTTGCATTCACTTTTCCAACTGTGCATTTTCCCTGCTGCCTTAGGTTTTGTTTTGTTTTTCCAGTATGTAGGGTACAAATGTGTGATAGTCCTAATTCAATCCATCCAGCTGTCAGACCTTAATAGCTTGAAACTTGCAGAAATGGTTGCCCAATTGACAATGATCAGAAACTAATAAAGTTTTATTTTCAATACGGTAAAGAGAAAAAGCACCAAACGTTTGCATGAAATTCATGGTATTCACTCTCTTCCTACTAAGACAACATCAGATTTGCCCAGGCACGTAGCCAGACCTCAGATTTTGGGGGGCCCTAAAGCCAAGGTGAGGAGGGCACAGAATTTTGTCCCACCCACATCCACAGACCTGAGCTGGTGGGGATGCCAAGCTCTCTTCCTCACAAAGCCAGACAGTTGGCAGTATTTTTCCTGGACCCATGTCACTGTGCCTGTCGAACATACACGCACCACCACCATGCATATGCTTGTTTTTTGTGAAACTGAGCATGTGCATAGGGCAGGCCTCTCTCGTGCATGCTCAGTTTCACAAAAAGTATTGCGGGGGTAGCCGGCACAGCAGCAGCCCAGGAAAAGTGTCGCTAACTGCCTGGCTTCAAGAGGAAGGCTGCCGCTGACAGAGCACCAGCCAAAGCAGCAGACTGTGTCTCACGTTTTGGGAGGCCCAAGCTCCTCCCTCTCCTGGCTACACCACTGGATTTGCCATCAGTTGTAACAGCGTTCATACCTTACAGCTTCTTTTTCAGTTGTTCCAAGGAACCAGAGTCTACCTCTGGTGTCATTACTGTTACATAACCTTATTTCTATAGTGCCGATATTTCCAATGATTGATTCATGTTTCCACAATTCGTTGCCCTGCATTTTATTGTTCCATCCTACTGTTCCTGAAGGCTTGTCTAGGAAAGCTTCCTAAAGCATGAAAGTTAACAACAACAATGTACTACTGTCCCTTGTAGGTATTCATGAATACATTAAAATATCTCCAAAACAATGAACACCTCTTAGATGTGGACTTGTGGGGACTTTTTGCAAACCTAGAAGAATTAAGCCAGGTAAGAAAAACTGGAAAGATCAATGGAAATGTCTGTCCTACCCCGGGTTATTTCTCCAACCCAATGAATCAAAAATGGGCTAAGTTTTACTAGTGACAACCCCATTGCACGCCAGGGCTGCTGAGAGACTGGGCCAGGCCCGGGCTGCCCCCAGGGGGTCACCCCTGCCACCCTCGCTGCCCCAAGGTCGCCCGTCACCGCTCCCCCCTCCACCCCCCTGAGGTCGCCGCAGCCACTGCTGCCCCCTCCACCCCCCCCCCCCCAGGTTGCCGCCGCTCCCCCCTCTGTCCGCCACTGGGCCGGGCCCCCTGCATTGAAAGCGCAGTCTCACCTCCGTGAAAGCAGCGCTGCAGGCAGCAGAACGCCTCCCTTCAGCCTTCCTTCCCTCCTTGTGTCCCGCCCTCGTGGAAGTTACGTCAGAGGGCAGGACACAGGGAGGGAAGGAGGCCCGAAGGGAGGCGTTCTGCTGCCTGCAGCGCTGCTTTCACGGAGGTGAGACTGCGATTTCAATGCAGGGGGCAGACGGTCGACAACGGAGGGCATGTGGGACTGTGGCGCTGGGCCCCCCTTGGAGGCCCGGGGAATTTTGTCCCCCCTGCCCCCCCTCTCGGCAGCTATGTTGCACGCTGCAGATTTTGAGGAGGGGGAGAGGGAGTACTGTGGATCACTTAATGGTGTTTTCAGCCACATTCTGTTTTTTTTTATTGAAATCCTCAGCCATTATTCTTCTCTGTAATTATGAATCCTTCCCATTAGCACCTCCTGCAGTCAGGGGCGTAGCCAGACAACAGATTTTGGGTGGGCCTAGACAAGAAGTGGGTGGGCACCAAGTGTTCTCCCCTTCACCCACCACCAAAAAAAAAATCTCAGCTGGCAGGAAAACACTTCTTTCCACCTTAGCAGTCTGCAGCAGGCATGCGCTGAAAACTGAGCATGCGCAGGTGCTGATATCGTGGAGAATAGCGTTTTCATTACCATCAGGGGGAAGTCTTCAGCTGGCGGAGCTTGGGATCCCCACCTGCTACCGCTAATACGTGTGCTATTGTTGGGTGGGCCTGATCCCTAATTGGGTGGGCCCAGGCCCACCTGTGGCTACGCCACTGCCTGCAGTACTGAACATGGAGGGCTTCAGGTCAGTATTCAAAAGAACTAGATTTGATGCTATATTCAGAGAGAGCTTTGGTTCAATAATTTTATTTTCTCCACAATTTTCTTTTCTCCACAATTTAATTTTCTCCACAATTAATACTCCACCCACATATAAAATTGTTATACTATAAGGTTTTCGTGCTATTGTTCTATCGCCCTATCTTTTCCCCATTGTAACATTCCATTGTTTCTACGCTCCAAATGATGTTTTGACTTGACTTTGTCTTCCTATAACTCCTCATAATGTAACCCATAATCGTACTGTAACACATTGTATTTCCATCATTCACAATGTATTGTAAGCCACATTGAGCCCGCAAATAGGTGGGAAAATGTGGGATACAAATGCAATAAAATAAATAAAGTGAACCGGATTTGATTTAATTAGACCTGAAATATGTGCTGTCTGGCTTAACCAAAGAGCAATAATTGGATAATACTGAATATCATTGCTATCTGATTAAAGTTTTTACCCACCTCCTGCATTCCACTCAGTTAAATGTTAACATGACATCAGGTTGTCTACTTCAAATGTAACCAATAAGTGGATGCCAGATTTCAAAATGTCATTTACCTAGTTAACTCAAAGTCAACTAGATTAATTGGCCATGATTTCTAGCGTTATCCTTATTCACCAGCGTTTTGATTAAAACAACAAAGAAACAGTGTACAGTTCATTAATACTGTTCTTTATTTTACTCAGGTGAGCCTCAGTTTTCTAATTAGACTGTTCAAATCCATGAAGAACCAATCTGAACCTGATACCGTCACATCTACACTAACGAAGGTACACATTCAACTAATTTCTAGGGATGAACATGGGAGGAAAAACCTTCCTTGCATGATTGCTTCATTTCTGTATTTTAGCACACGCTAAATCACTTTAGCACGTGTGGATACCATCTAGCGAGCACACAAACAACTTTAGCATGCACTAAAACAGAAATAAAATGAACATTTATCTGTGTGTCATATCGGATGTGAAATGACACAGAACACGAAATATCATTTGAGTCTGAGGGTGATTTAAAAGACTTAAGACAAATAGGAGGAAATATTTTTTTTCACTTAACAAAATAGCTAAGCTCTGGAACTCATTGCTAGAGGATGCGGTTAGCCTATCTAGGTTTAAAAAATATATTTGGACAAGTTCTTGGAGGAAAAGTCCATAGTTTGCTATTGAGATAGACATGGGGGAAGCCACTGCTTGCCCTGGAATTGGTAGCATGAAATCTTGCTACTCTTTGGGATTCTGCCAGGTACTTGCCACCTGGATTGGCCACACAGTTCAAAGCAGGATACTTGGTCGGTCTGACCAAGTCTGACAGTTCTTATGTTCTTCCTGGGGTTTATTTCGATGATAACTTCAGTGTGTTTAGTTTTTTTTTTCCTATTAGATACAATGCGTTGGAATGTTCTATTACCTAAGGGGCCCTTTTACTAAGCTGTGGTAAAAAGTGCCCTGCGCTAGCACCGGGGGCTGTCTTTGCCACGCACCAAGGCCCTTTTTACCGCAGCAGGTAAAAAGGCTGAAAAAAAGACATGGCTATGCAGTAAGATTGCTCTTACCTCATAGCCATGTGTGGGGGAGGGGGAGCACTTACTGCCACCCCTTGAGGTGGCAGTAAGGACTCTCACGCTAACCCAGTGATAACCGGATATCACGCGGCTCCACCCCTGCAGCAATATTTTAATATTTCCGCCAGCGCCAGCAATGCAGCACACTGGGGGTGGAGCTACCCCTGGTGCCTGCGTTGGGCCAGTGGTAGCTCTAGATTGGCAAGTGTTAAACCCGCGGAGGGTTTACCGCCGCTTAGTAAAAGGGCCTCGAAGAGCTTTGTTTTATATTCAGATTCCTTATTATAAAAATGTTCTGTATATTGATATAAGAGAAGCCTTGGGCAGTTACAGGATTCAGATATTTTAATTCCTGTTCTAAAGTGCAGATGAGTACCATCTATCTGAAAATGCTTCTGCTAACCATCTAAGTTTTTGTTTTCTAGTATTTCAAGGGAATTCTCTGCCACAGTCACCAGCTGTACTGTCTCAATTACACATCAACTATTTTTTACCTCGAGAACCTGAAGTCGAGAGAAGACTTTGGAGTCTACCTAAAAGTAAAGTTTCTTCTTTTCTGTCCTATGCTAAATTACTCAGCAGAGCTTTCTATGTGAATAAACCACCATTTACCCATGTAAACAGCTTTGAAAAGTCACCTGCCTCCTGAAGAGGTATCGGTGTAATAAGACTGGGATCTACTGATACCAAATTTAATGCATATGGGGACAGCCTAATTTTTCCACCCTGACATAATCTGATTCACCGAGTAGTTAGTGAACTTGCAACCTGCAAGGGAGTGATGGAGGGAATTGGCAGTGGCGTTCCTAGGGCGGCTGACACCCGGGGCGGATCACCAATGCGCCCCCCCCCCCGGGTGCAGCACGACCTCCCCCACCCCCGCGAAAGGCCACCTCCCCCTGGTGAAAGGACACCCCCCCGGGTGCATTTTTACCTGCTGGGGGGGGGGGGGGGTGCCGCGCGCCTGTCTGCTTCACTCGTTCCATGCTCCCTCTGCCCCGGAACAGGAAGTAACCTGTTCCGGGGCAGAGGGAGCACAGAATGAGTGGAGTAGACAGGCGTGCAGCACCCCCCCCCCCCCCACCAGCAGCATGCACCCGGGGCAGACTGCCCCCACCGCTCCCCCCCCCCTTGGTACGCCACTGGGAATTGGAAAGGCTTGGATGAAAGTTTTGTTCCTCTGAAGCGGTTGGTGGCTTTTTGGAAGGTGCTGTGAAAAGATGTAAGGTCCGGCTCCTTAAGAAGCGTAGAGCGAAACAGGAGCTTGCTGTTGGGCACGGACATTCGCTATTATTCAAGCACAGCCACAGCTAAGTACTTTTTTAGACATAGAATCGGGTGAATTGGGAGGTACCTACAACTTGTTTTACTTAGGGAGAACAGAATAGAGAAACAGGCTGCTTGCCCTAGTGTCCATTCTTTTTTTTAAAGAAATGATCTAAGCAAGTTCAAAGCTGTGAAGATGGTGTTCTTACACCAGTAACTTGATTTGTACTAGCGACTACCCTCTAAGAACCCTGGACGCAGGTCATGGACCAAAACACCATTTTTTTCCTTTGTGGGCGTCGGGTGTTTTGCTGCCAGTTCGCTAGCACTGAGTACATTTTGAACATCTAAATAGATGCAGAGGCTTCTTTTTGTTGAACAGTATTTTCATGTTTCTTACTGTGGTTTCACGTAAACATTTTTGATATTTAGATCATTTCTTCAAAAATAAATATAGGATAAAGAACAGACACTATAGCAAGAGATTGATGAAAAGTTATAAAGCTCTGATCTGGAATAGCTTTCGACTATAAGAAATCTCGTAGCTTTCTTATAAACACCTGATACCTTTGTGTCCCATAATTAGATTATAATTAAATATTTAACATTACTTCAGGGATCTGCCACTTTTTACACTTCTTCTATGTGCTTTCTCTGTTATTCGATTGGGAGTGCGTTTTTCCCCCTTTATTTTTGTATGTATTGTTTGTTTGTAGGCAGTGCATTTTTTTTCTAGAGAAAAAGGTGCCGGTACTCAAATGCCAGGCCACCCTTCAGGGGTGAGGTGATCACGAGGGACCAACCCCACAATAGCCAGACCTCCTGCAACCAGTGACACAGAATCTATGACAAGGCAGAATTGTGTGTAGTGAGCCCAAGTTCTTTCATTAAAACATGGGGGGCCATGGGTCAATTTTAGCAGAGAATTGAAAAGGTGCCGGTACTCAGTACCCCCTCAAAAAAAGCCCTCATTGTAGGTATATTCAGTGCCATCTAGCATATAGCTCTGAAGAATGGATTTTTAAACAGCAGGGCCAGAAATATCATTCCCATTGAAAACTGGTTTAGCACTTTTCTGACTGATATTCCCAACATGGTCACTATCTGATGGTGTAACCTTGAAGGTTGTTTAAGATGCCCATGTGCTGCTAGGGGTCTTTTGGGATTCAACACTATCGTTTGAGACTAAAATTAATTATGTAGTTAAAGTGTTTTTTTTAAGTTAAAGCAGCTTATATCTGTACGCTTCAATTTTCATGACAAGGAGTTTGCTCTGGTTGTGCAAGCTATGATTTTATCAGTTCTCAACTATTATAACTCCATTTATCTTGGTTAATTGCAGAAATTGCAATTACTCCAAACACAGCTGTAAGGCTGATTTTTCATCATTCCAGATATGATAGTGTGTCTCCTGTAGAAGTCTTGTCGTTGGCTTTCTCTGCATGGCCGCACCTCGACTATTGTGTTCAATTCTGGTCGCCGCATCTCAAAAAAGATATAGTGGAATTAGAAAAGGTGCAGAGAAGGGCGACGAAAATGATAAAGGGGATGGGACGACTTCCCTATGAGGAAAGGCTAGGGCTCTTCAGCTTGGAGAAAAGGCGGCTGAGGGGAGATATGATAGAGGTCTATAAAATACTGAGTGGAGTTGAACAGGTAGATGTGAAGCGTCTGTTTACGCGTTCCAAAAATACTAGGACTAGGGGGCATGTGATGAAGCTACAGTGTAGGAAATTTAAAACAAATCAGCGAAAATATTTCTTCACTGAACGTGTAATCAAACTGTGGAATTCGTTGCCAGAGAATGTGGTAAAGGCGGCTAGCTTAGCGGTGTTTAAAAAAGGTTTGGACAGCTTCCTAAAGGAAAAGTCCATAGCATGTTATTAAATGGACTTGGGGAAAATCCATTCTTTCTGGGATAAGAAGTATAAAATGTTTTGTACTTTTTTGGGATCTTGCCGGGTATTTGTGACCTGGATTGGCCACTGTTGGAAACAGGATGCTGGGCTTGATGGACCTTTGGTCTTTCCCAGTATGGCAATACTTGTGTACTTATTTTTAAAAAAATGTTATGCTTTGTTCATAAAGGGGTTGTTTTACAAAGGTGTGCTACCGTTTTTAGTGCACTCTAAAAATAAGTGTGCGCTAACCACTAGAAATGTCCATATATTCCTATGGGTGTCTCTAGCTTGTAGCGCCTGCTTGTCAATAGCACGCACTAAAAATGCTAATGTGCCTTTGTAAAAGACCCCCAAAGTGATATATGGTCTTGGTTATCTTTCTTTATATTTAAAACTGAAATATTTGTGTGTGTGTGTGGGGGGGGGGGGGGGGGGGGAGGGAATCATTTTGCCATTGTATGGCGACATGAGACTTGGTTGAATTTCTGCTCTGTTTTGCAGCATATTGGTGTTGGCTTTTGGAGTGTTACAGAGGGAGGGGGTGGGGTGGGGTGGGATTAGGGGAAAAAAGGTAAACACTGATTGATGACTAATGATGAGATAACCTTTGTGAGCATATTGTTATTGGTATTTTTCTCCGACATGCATTATTTATTACATTTGTACCCCGCGCTTTCCCACACATAGCAGGCTCAATGCGGCTTACATAGTAACAGTAAAAAGAATTACAAAGTCTTTGAGAAGATTATACAAATTGTAATAAACGTAATAATAATGGGGTTAACAGATAAGTAAATTGAACATGGGAGGGATTGAGTGTAGAAGGAAATGAACGTTAGGAGGTAGGCGTAGGGAGGATGGAGAGGAAAAGATAGGGGTGTAGCAATAAGGAGAATGGGAGACATGGTCAACGTATAACAATCGTCGGTACAGAATCATGTGGGTAGGCTTTAGTTAAGTTGAATCATTGGGGTAGGCTTTCTTGAAGAGATGGGTCGTCAATGCTTTTCTGAAGGGCAAATGGCCGTTGATTGTTCGGATGGGTCTTGGTAGAGCATTCCAAAAGTTGGCTACCCAAAAAGGAAAAATTGGATGCATAGGAGGATCTGTAATTATGGTGAATTTGTTTTTCTGTTGGTCATCAATAAAAATGTTGAAACATAAAACTGAAATATTTGTCTTCTACTACTGAAAATGTACACTGTTCTAGAGACAGATACATGTTTTTTCCTTCCCCTATTGGGTTGCAATATAATAGGCATTGGAAGTCATCTTTTACTGGCGGCTCTGTCTGGAAACATTTGCCTTTGGAATTTAGGTTGGAACGTCCTTTACAAAACAATTGAAGACGTATCTTATGTTTTGTAGATATGTTTAATTTTGAAGTATTATTTTGATTAGTTTATTTAGAATGCATAGCTGTTTCTTTTTTCTTGATTTAATGTAAAGATGTTATATTGTATATTCTGGGTTTTAAATACTTTGTAAACCGCCTAGGACCATTTGTTTGGATTAAGCGGTATATAAACTTAAGAATAAAATGAATATCCTGAAAATCTAACAAAACTTGTGAGGGAGGGGAATCCAAGGACACTGCATACCCGATTCTGGGGAGAATCTACAAGGCTCCACCTACAGTTCTCCTAGTTTAAATACCAGTCCCTGTTTTTTTATTTATTTTTTATTTGTTGCATTTGTATCCCACATTTTCCCACCTATTTGCAGGCTCAATGTGGCTTACATAGTACCTTGGTGGCAGACACCACTTCCGGTATGAGAAATACAGAGTGGTAATTGATTCAAAGTACATGAGTCATAGAGTGAATTAAGTGGTTAAGAAGAGAATTTAAGCGTCCTGGTTTGGTAACAAGTTTTGTTGTGTTGCATGATTTGCCTCCTAGCCTAAGCTATTCTTGGTTCTCTGCAAGACCCAAACACAATACAAATTATCCTTACTAGACATAATGAAGGAGCTTGCTCAATATTGGGGGTGCTCTGCACCCACCAAGCTGGATCTTGTGAGTAAGGTTACCAGTAGTGACTACAGTGATATCTTCTTCCTATCCATCAATAACCTCCTGCAAATGCAGAAGCGATGTAAAGTCAAACCCTTGCAGCAGTGGCTTTGGCTTCAGTAGCCACAGCCTACGAGAGTGGACAGGACTCGGACACAACCAGTTCTCTTTTGTATTTAGTAGTGGTGTGAACATCATGAACAATGCAAAAGGCTACATCTGTCTGACCTACTGGTGGCTCCTTTGCACCGATTTACACGTTACCCTTTACTGATTAAGAACATCTGGAAAAGAAGTACCGAAGCAACAGAGAAGGTGACGGTCTATTCCATCCAAGAGAAAGTGGATACCTCTATACGTAAGTGTAAAATCAAGCATGCAAGACTTGTATTACAGGTCATCTTTTGATAGCTCTCTCATGCAGCTCTTTGTCGAGTAGTAGGCTAATGCGTTCTGTTCCACTGAGCTGTCAATGGGTATGAGCCGAGGTTTCAAACAGCCTTCTAATAGTATAACACTAAACTGACATCTACTTGAATTCTGGGAATCCAGGTAGATGGTCAGCTGACAATGGATTTGCAGGTACCAAAATTGTGAGACACTCGTTTATTTCATTGAGGAATCTAAGATCAGAAAATATTTTGAGCCACCTACTTTTAGGTTGATTGTACAATCACTCCTAAGTAGATCAATATTTAAGACTTTATATGGAGCTGTACTGCTTTATATGCTCCATCAGGTATACATGGAGGGAATGCTCCTTCTCTTAGGGACTAAGGGCCATATTCTGTGCATGGCACGTTGGAATAATGCACGTAACGCTATTCTATAAACCACATCTACAATAAGATGCATTTTATAGAATAGCGCATAGGTTGGGGAAATGCGTGGCCATTTATATTACTGAAAACCTGATTTAAATGCCCACGTCTAAATGTACACACATTCTCCCCAAATTCTATAACAAATTCTATGAGCGTAGATTTGATTGATGTCCCCGACACACCTACACTCCCTCCCATGGCCGTACCCCCTTTTCAGCAACGTACGTTGGAATTTATACACACCTCTTTTTAGAATACACCTAAAAAGAAGCACATGTAAATTCCAATTATTGCCAATCACTAATTGGCTCTTACTCAATTGAGTTGCACACATAAATTGGCCATGCGCACAATTTAACGTATGCTACTCACTGTACCTTATATAAAATCCATCCCCAAATGGTTTTGAGGAATACAGCAGCTAATAAAAAAAAAAAAATCCGATTCTAAGTATTAACTTCTTCCTTTTCATTTCAAGTGACAATGGTATGGAAAGGCTTTTCCGGTCTCAATTAGAATGTAAAGAGATTACCTTTTATTTAGAGGAAGGCACTGAATACTTTTCTGTTTCAGAAATATGTGTTGAATGCAGAAGCGTCATAGGAATTTTTCATTTGTAGTAAGGATAGTTTAAGCCAACTCTTATTGTGTTGTAATTTCCTTGGATTTATCCAAGCTTCTTACTCACCTAGAGCCTAAGTATCTACAGTTTATAATAATAATAATAATAATGATGATGTGATGTCATGCCCTTGGGTTCTAGTACAAGTACAGGAAACTGTTGTGAGCTCCTCTCTATTAAAATGTGCATTTCTCAACCCAGATATAGGCTATAGGTGCTATTCTGCTGTGAAATGAACCAAGTAGAGGAACCACAAGGAACAAAATCAGTCCCACAGATGAAGCCAAGCAGAAACCAAAGGAGTGGGAATGACCGTGCCAATGAACCAGAACGGCAAGCAGGATGTCCTTTATTCAAATCATGGATGTATAAATGAAACACAGGCCGTGTTTCGGCTACAAAACCTTCCTCAGGGGTCTTCACAATACACTGATATGTGCACGCTGCAAAATCAAAGAGCAAGTGCATAATATCTCCAAACTGCAAAAGAATGAGTTTTGCACAGAGCGCAGTGACTTCTGATAGCTGACCATCAAGGTTCTTTTACAGTTCGGAGACATATGCTTGCGTTCTCTATGATTTTGTACCTAAGGAGCGTGCACATATCAGTGTATTATGAAGACTTTGAGAAGGCTTTGCAGCCAAAACATGGTCTGTGTTGGGTCTATGCTTTCATTTACACATCCAAGATTTGAATCAAGGACTTGCTGCTTGCCATTCTGGTTCATTAGCATGGTCATTCCCACCCTTCTAGTTTCTGCATGAACCGAGCATACAAATATAAACCTGTTCGCCTGCTCTCTTGGCTAACACCTCTCAAGATTGACAAGTAACATATTTAACCTTCTCCAACACTGCAACAACCACTTTCACACACCATCAAGCACCGATACAAGCATTAAATCATTTGCTCAACACTCGTGCCATTGGTACTATAAAAGATTTTTTTTTTTTCCGCAAGGACTGCACAGCAGAATAATAAAAGTGTTTGTGACACATGGCCCACAAAGTTATTCCACAATCAAAAAACTGGAGAAACACACTAATATTTATAATCCTATATACAAAATAAAGTTTGTTAAATAAATAGCAAAAATCTTATCTTCTTAGGGTACCTAAACAATTAAATATTAAACAATTGAAACCTCAAATCTCGTGATCAAAGAATGCGACAATAACTTACTATTGTTGAAGGAGTCCAGTTACTATCATCTGTTTCCGAGAAGAGGAAAGAACCAGTGAAAAAAAAACCCCCAAACCTCCCAACTGACTGATTCTAACAAACCCTCTATCTCCAATACAAATTAGGATAACATAACTGGATGAGACTTGTCAAATCAAGAAAGGGTTCTTCCAGAAATATCAAAACAAAGTTACTCCTTCATAACTTATGACAGATGAACTCACTTGGTAACACTGGCAAACCATTTATCAAAAATGTAGATGTTAATTTGTTAAATCTTTTTTATTGAAAAAGTTAACATACATCTGAAGAACCATCACCATATCTCATTGCTTAACTTTTTTTTACACAAGTTTAACTCCTAACTTATCCCCTTCCCAATTCTATCCCCCACCCTTCAAAAAGGAGAAAAGAATGAAAGGTGGCAAAGGTACAAAGATACTAACAAATCACTCAAACCCCCCTAACCCCTCCATCGCTCCCCTCCCAATCATTATCAGAGGTTCCATAAACTGGAGAGAACCTGTATTCTTACAGCCCTCCCCGATGTTCAATATTAAAAAAAAAAAATCCCCTATCATTCAAAATATAGCTGTTAATTTAACGAACCAACAAATAAAAGGTCTAGTCATAGGTTCTGCATGAAAATGTGCTTGGACTTTTCTATGCAATTCTAATTCATAACTTCAGTAGTCTTTCTGCTCTGTGCTTTGTTCATATATTTTGAAGAGCCTAAACTGAGGATCTAAATTTTGGACTAAGAGCCTTGTTTACTAAGCAGCATTATAGGCGAGTTAACATTTTTAACATATGTTAACCATGTACATGCCTACAGTATCCCTATAGGCGCCTACATGGTTAGCGTGTTAACTAAGTGTAGGCGTGCTAAAAACACTAATGCACCTCAGTAAACAGGGCCCCAAGTATATACCTAAAAAGAGTAGGTCTAAATTAAGTGCCAAGTGTGGAAATTTGATGCTATGCTAATTTTGTTCCCATAGCCACCCCCTTTCTTGGGATCCTAATTTTAGAAACCTAGTGAATCTAAGTGCCTAAGTTTACACACTCAGTCCTAGTCAAATTAGGAATCTAACTACCAAAGTGATGCAATTAAATCTATTCAAATTGAACCCCAGGCAGTTGGTGCTTTATTTGCTAAACAAAATGTCTCTTCTTCTAGTCCTTGCTTACCTAGCTCCTACTCACAGACAAATTTAGGCAATACCTTGTCACTGGACAAGATTTCAAGAATTTATACGCTATTTATCTGGAATAAACAGAAGCAAGGGAGTGCTGTGAATCACTGGTTGAGTTACAATGGTGGT
Organism: Microcaecilia unicolor; assembly: GCF_901765095.1. NCBI lineage: Eukaryota > Metazoa > Chordata > Amphibia > Gymnophiona > Siphonopidae > Microcaecilia > Microcaecilia unicolor. The sequence continues at coordinate 21,419,169 of NC_044039.1, forward strand.
GGTCCTGTCTGAAGCCAAACCAGATGCTACAGGGAGAGATGAAGTAGGGAGGACCACCATAGGTATAGCAAACACCTATACGACACAATTTTGAGTTGTTGCCACCTGCTTTAGTCCTACTCCCATGACCCTCGGGTGCCATTACTTCAGAAGACATGACAGTGGAGGTAGAAAGGGCTGGGAGTCTCCCAGAGGATCCGAAAGACATGTCTTGTATCCTCCTCCTCATCACTTCACAAAACACATAAAACAAAAAAACAAATCCAATAAAAATAGAAATTAAGAATAAAACACAAAATAAATGGCAATTTCTAAACAGCAATTTAATTAACCTCCTTTAAACCACTCGGTCTTCAACCCCTTCCTAAATAACAGGTCTGTCTCACTTTTAACGGTAACTTATTCCATTAAGTTGGGCCACTCACCCTAATTGCCCTCTTGCCCAAGTTGCTCTTTGAAAAGATGGCACCTGCAAAAGATTACTCTGTGATGAGCACAAAGTCCTCCCAGGAGTATAAATAGTAATAATCTCTTAAATCATTAGCTTTGTGATAATTCAATTACCTTGAACAACAACACAAGAAGTGTACAAAATCATCGTTTCTGAACTAGCAACCAATAATTATTGTAAGAAAGGGTGAGAACTCTCCCAACTCTTTCTACCCAATAAACGTCAAGCCGCATCATTTTGAATAATGTTACAACCAACTCATCCATTTCAAATGAAGCCCTACATAATAGGACATTGTAATAAACTAATATACTCATTGTTTGTATTGCAACTGCCAACACGTTTTTGTCAACATATGGCTGTAACTGTTTCACTAACCTTTAACCTTGCATTGGCAGATCTAATAAAATTATTGATCTGCTCTTGAGCAATTCCAAGGCTGCTAATAAATACCCTTAAAACTACTTACTCCACCCAAGGCTAACTCAGTAAATCTACAAAGCCTATATCCTAAAAAAAACTTCAGACCGCCCAAAATGCAGCAGCAAGACTCATCTTTGGCAGATCACGTTTCGAGAGTGCAACTCCTCTCCGTGCAAGACTGCACTGGCTCCCAATCGAAGAACGTATCAATTTCAAAGCCCAGACTTTAATCCACAAGATAATACACGGAGAATCTCCGAACTATATGATAAATCTGGTCGACCTTCCAGCAAGAAACATGTCTGCATCCTCACGAGAGTACCTCGACCTGCACTACCCCAGCTGTAAAGATCTCAATTACAAAACTTATTATGGATCCAATTTCTCCTTCCTGGGAAGCGGTCTATGGAACGCTCTCCCTAGACCTATCCGAACAATCCATGACCACCTACCATTCAGAAAAGCACTAAAAACCCATCTATTCAAACAAGCCTACCCAAAAGACCCAGATTAATCTCATGAACCCATCTACCTTACATATACTGAAGAAAACACGACATTGACCCAGAATCTATCTCCCACCTTACCCTCCTCTCTCTATCACCTGTCTCTACCTACCTACCCATCCTATTACTAACCATCCATCCTTCTATTATGTTATACTTAATTTCCTACTTTACATAACAAAATTCTGTGTTACCTATTACTATGTAAGCCGCATTGAGCCTGCTTTTAGTGGGAAAGTGCGGGATACAAATATAATAAATAAATAATACATCAGGGTGTTTCTAAAAGAGAATCGTAAGCCAAGACAAGTGGTCTTTGCCAAATGAATAACTAAACAGCTTGCTGACATCCTTCAAACATTTATAATTCATTTCCTTCTAAAGGACACAGCAATTGTGTAGACATATAGAGATCCACTGTATGAGTTCTTATCAAACGACCCAAAGGCTGCACCAGCTATACCTCCTTGTAGGAGACTGTAGCCTCGAAGATATTATGACTGAAAATCATGTCTAAAAAAATGTAATAAAGATCTGATATATTGTTATTTTATGTGTTTCAGGCGAACTTGAAGGAAAAGTGAAATGGCTCGACAACTCTCAAAAATTTAAACAGCTTCAAGAGATTATTGTGTGGCCCTCACTTTGGAAGCGGGATAAAAGATTTTTCATTCCAGAGGTAGAGAAATACAAGCTTTGATCTCTTTTTTTCCTCTCAGAACTTCTGCATTTTGAGTACAGAAGATGATAGAGACTGACACGGAAACAAAGTCTGTCCCCATCCCATCCCTCATTCCCCACAATCTTTGACCCATCCCCACAAACTCAAACTCCACTGTAATAGTTCCATCATTTTCGATAAAAGACAATCGCTCACTTTTTGTATGAATGAGATTTTGTACTGTTGTGGGATAGAGATAGTGAAACTTTGTCCCCATGTCATTCTCTAGTTGACATATTGAAAAATAGTTCACTCAAGTAATTCCCATAACACTTTACCCACATGTCTGAAAGGAAGATCATAATTCAGGGTTTCCTAACCCCGTGAGGAGATCCCACAACCATTTGGGGGGGGGGGGGGGGGTTCAGATATCCACAACGAATATGTATGAGAAATCTGCATGCATTGAAAACCCAGTGTGTGCCGATTTAGCTCATGCATATATCTTATAGATATAACTAGTAAATAAGGCCCGTTTCTGAGACAAATGAAACAGGCGCTAGCAAGGTTTTCCTGGGAGTGTGTTTGCTTGAGTGTGTGTGAGAGAGTGTGTAAGTGAGAGAGTGAATGTGCAAGTGTGTGTGTGAGGCAGAGAGTGTGTGCGAGTGTGTATGAAACACAGTGACTGTGAGAGAGAGGGTTGCACACAGATACACTGTGTGTGAGAGAGTGTGAGAGAGTGTGCGAGAGTATGGTTGCAATACACAGACTCTCTGCGAGTCCAAGAGAGTGTATTTGAGCGACTGTGTGAGACCGACTGTGTGACACAGAGTGAATGTGATTCAGTGTGAGACATAGTGTAAGAGACTGTGTGAGAGAAAGAAACTGACTGTGAGAGTGTGTGTGACAGAGAGAGTGCACCTCCAGTGTTCTTTTGAAGCCTCCGAAAGTTCCAACTCTTGTGTAGTGGTGTAGATCGATGTCTGCCCCGCCCTTGCGTCAAACGTGATGACGTCGAGGGCGTAGCGATGCGATTGGTTGAGTGCCATTGCTCCGCCCTCTACATCATCACGTTTGCCACGAGGGTGGGGCAAACACTCATGGGCGAATTTTGATCTACACCACCATGGATTTAGAACGTTGGGACTTGTGGAGGCTTCATTAGAACGTTGGAGGTGCGTTTTATATAGAGAGGTATAGATTGTGAGCCCTCCAGCGAAGGGAAAATGGTAAAACTATAGGACATAAATTGAGGTTATGGGGGTGGTAGATTTAGGAGTAATGTCAGGGAATTCTTTTCATAGAGAGGGTGGTTGATGCCTGGAATACCCTCCCGAGGGAGATACTGTGGGGAAAAAAATGGTGACAGAATTCATAAAGGCATGGCATGAACACAGATGTCAAATTAGAAAATGAATGGTATTAAAAAAAAAAAAAAAAGGCCTGGGGATCATTGTGGCAGGTAGTGATCCCCAGGTCATGGCAGCTGAAGAGGAACCACATCAGTTGAAGAAAAATGACCAGCCGTAGATCCTGAGGCTTTAGCTGCAGCCAAAGAGGTGTGGATCCCAGACCTCACCAGGTGAAGACAAGGCATAGCCATCTAGGGCTGGAGTTTGTACTATTGCACCCTACTGCTCTATTTCCATTGCAAGATCGGCAGCACGAAACGCTAGCCCACAAATTTTCAACATGCTTGCAGTGACAGAAGAGATGAGGCAAAGCAGTGAAGAGCAAGCAGAACAGTGACACAGGCTCCCGCTAATCAGATAACCTGAAGGAGAAAAAGGCAAACGCTAGGAAGGACAAAGGATAGGGGAGGAACGCTGGATAAGGAAGAGGCAGCGGATCCTGTGGGGGAAGGGGAGATGTAGGGAGCAATTGATGGGTAAGGAAGAAAGCAGGAGAAAGAACATATGTTGAGCATCATGAGGCAGTGTGTAGGAGATGAGATGAATGGTGGGGAAAAGGGAAGAGGCATAGGAATGGGTGATGGGCAAGGGGACAAGTGGATGGGACGAGTTTGGAGGGCAGAAACTAGAGAACGGAGAGAAGAATAAAAGAGGGCAGATGCTAGAGAAGGGGACAGAAAGGAAAGGCAGGAGGCTGGATGCTGAGAAAGGGTGAGCAGTAGACAGGATGGGGGATACTGGGGAAGAGATAACTGCGGAAGTAGTGACAGCAAAGAGTAGGGAAAGGGGATGGGACTTGATATACCACCTTTCTGTGGTTACAAAGTGCTTCTGTGATTTAAAAAAAACGTGTTTTCTTTTATCTTGCAAGTATTTGAAACACCTTCTAAAGGAAAACATTGCAGAAAATGTCCTGTCATCCACAAACAGACACCTGCTGCATGAGGGAAGATTAACCCTTGCAGGTCAGTGTTTTGTTCACCACCATTATCTCACGTAGGGGGATTAATGTCTTACATAAGTACATAAGCATTGCCATACTAGGTCATTAAGCCCAATATCACAAGCACCCGGCAAGATCCCAAAAGAGTAAAACAGATTTTATGCTGCTTATCCCAAGAATAAGCAGTGGATTTTCTCAGCTTCATCTTAATGGCTTATGGACTTTTCTTTTAGGAACTTGCCAAACCTTTTTTAAACCCTGCTAACTGCTTTAACCACATTCTCTGGCAACAAATTCCAGAGTTTAATTACATGTTGAGTGAAAAAATATTTTCTGATGTTCTTAAATGTACTACTTAGTAGCTTCATTTCATACCCCCGAGTCCTTATATATTTAGAAAGAGAAAACATATGAGTCATGTCTATTTCACTCCACTCAGTATGTTATAGACCTCATCATCTGTCCTCAGCAGTGGCATACCAAGGGGGGGGGGGGGTCCGTCCCGGGTGCACGGTGCTGGGGGGGTGCCACACACCGGTCAGCTTCCTTCGTTTCCATGCTCCCTGTGCCCCGGAACAGGAAGTAACCTGTTCCGGGGCAGGAGCAGCATGGAAGCGAAGGAAGCTGACCGGCGCCGCACCCCCCCCCCCCCAGCGGCGTGCACCCAGGGGGGGGGGTCTTTCGCCAGGGTGGGGGTGTCCCTTCGCCGGGGGGGTCACGCTGCACTGGGGGGGGGGGGGGCGGGGCACATCGGCGATCCACCCCGGGTGTCAGTCCCCCTAGGAACGCCACTGGTCCTCAGCTGTCTCGTCTCCAAGCTGAAGAGTTCTACCATCTTTAGCCTTTCAGTAAGCTATGAGAATAGGGACTTCATTCTTAGGTGTTCCCAACCCTATCTCCCAGGAGAACCCCAGCCAGACAGGTTTCCAGGTTATCAACAATGAATATGGATGAGAAATTTGCATGCACCAGCAGTAGTGTATACAATCTCTTATGTACAGTATATTCACTGAAAGTGTCTTGAAAACCCAACCGCCTAGGGAATGCCCCAGGAAAAGTTTGGGAATTGTTACTTACTGATTTTTCCATTTCTCCCCCATCAGAAAGCACAAGACTCCTTGATGTTTATCTGTTTCTGTTTGATGACTTCCTATTAATCACAAAAATTAAGCACAATAAAAAGGTAATTATCTGCAGCCAACATTTTAGTATACGTGTGTTGTGCATATTTTAAATTTAATTGTGTGTTTCAAAATAATTATGAAAATGCAAGTTGTTTTATTGGGAAGATGACCTCCTGCAGGGGTTATAAATGTGCATCAGATGAACAAATCTGAAAACGGGTTTCATAGACCTTGAGGAAAAAAAGCATGCTTGTTCTGTCAAAGGGAACAGAGCTCTGGAGCTGTTCTTACCATCCTTTTCCCAGGAATCAGGCATCTGTTTCCCTCCCTCTCTCAGGTGGTTCTAACGTCCGCTGTTCGGGGTCAACGCCTGAAAGGGTGGTGTTCGGCCGATGACAGTTTTCTGGACCCTATCCATTTTTAATTTTTCCCATGTCTAGTGTTTAGCAACGTTAAACGACTGGTTTCCTATTTAATCCACCACCCCACCAATGATTTTATACACTTTAACCATAGGCCCTCAGTTATCTTTTCTCCCTATTGGAAATCTGGATATCTAAATAGCAGATGACATTCAGTGTGGACAAGTGCAATATGAAATCAAGGAGGAGCAGAGGATGACACTAATGACAACAAAGCAGGAAGCTGAATTTTAATAATTCTTTCCTGAAAGCACCAGAATAATGGACCTAACAGTCCGTGTTTCAGCAGATGCAGCTGCCTGCCTCAGGGGTCACAACCAAAACTACATTAAAAAAAAAAAAAAAAAAAAGAGATAAAACTCAAATATAGCAGTCCTAGTATTATTATTATTAGAATTTGTATAGTGCTACCAGACGCACGCAGCGCTGAACACCTGATACAAAGAGACAGTCTCTGCTCAAAAGAGCTTACAATCTAAATAATACAGACAGACAAGACAGTTACGGGTGAGGGAAGTACATGGTGAGAAGGAAGGAAGGGACAAGGGGAGGGCAACTGAGTAGCGGCTAGGAGCTAAAAAGCAGCAGTGAAAAGGTGGGTTTTCAGCATAGATTTGAAAACAGGTAGAGATGGAGCTAGACGTATAGGTCCAGGAAGTCTATTCCAGGCATAAGGTGCCACGAGAGAAAAGGAGCAAAGCCTGGAGTTAGCAGTGGAGGAGAAGGGGGACGACAAGAGAGATTTGTCCGGTGAGCGGAGTTCACGGGGAGGAATGTAGGGAGAAATGAGAGTGGAGAGGTAATTGGGGGGGGGGGGGGCTGCAGCGTGGATGAAAGATAATTGGGTTGGCCCAAATAAAGTGCCTTGTAAGTAAGCAGGATTTTAGAATGGATCCTGCTACTGATATGTAACTGGTGTTAAGCTGAAAGCAAAAGGGTAACCTGATCTCAGAATTATTTTTGAACCCCTCGACTTGTCAATTGAAGGTTACAATCATGATCTCTCAAGTTGTAGTAACAATACACTTTATTCAAAGAGACCTTTACTACTACAAATCATTTCTATAGTGCTACCAGTTGTACCCCATTCTCTGCCTAGTGGAAATATTTTTTACTGAATGAAGCCTAATGTGAAAAAAGTAGATGGCTTCTGTTGAAGAGTGCTATGGATGTTTCATAAAGTGTCCCAAACATTCATTGTTCATCTAACTTTCATCCTGAATACAACGGAGAAAAAAAGTGTTTTTTAAAACTTTTTAAGGGGACCATCAGGTATGATAGCCGCTCACACCATAGGGAACGATTGGTTCCTTTCTCAGTTTGACCAAAGAAAATGGTTGTGGTGCAGAATCTTCATTAGATCACCCTTCAAAGTCTTTTTTTAGAAACTATATATCTCATACTGCTTTTCGTGATCTAATGAAGATTCTGCACCACAACCATTTTCTTTGGTCAAACTGAGAAAGGAACCGATTGTTCCCTATGGTGTGAGCGGCTATCATACCTGATGGTCCCCTTAAAAAGTTTTTTTTAAAAACACCATTTTCTCCGTTGTATTCAGGATGAAAGTTAGATGAATAATGAATGTTTGGGACACAATGAGGCATATTTTCAAAGCACTTTGGGAGGCTAAGTTCCATAGGTTTCTATGGAACTTTGGGAGGCTAAGTGCTTTGAAAATAAGCCTCTTTATGAAACATTTGCTGAATTCAGTCCCCACACACACACACACACACACACACACACATATATATATATATATATATATATATATATATATATATATATATACACACACACAAGTTGGTCTACTCATTAGAATTATTAGGGATGAGCATTTTTGGATTATTTAGACTTTTAATAGTGTGCTTTTCTATTTAGTGCACACTAAATAATGAATGCAGCAACAGCATGCAGTATAATCAAGGAAAGTAATGTTCATGAGTGGTATTAGCACATGCTAACTTATTAAAGATGCTATTAACTGATTTACTAGATAACACTATCCAGAGTCTTAGTAAGAGTGCAATACCTTAGATGTTGTAGGTCATGAGCTTTTGAGAGCTTAGCTATTGGTCCTTTAAAACTGTATCACAACCTCTTAATAGGACTTCAGTTTTCTCCTGGATCAATGATACTAGAACTTCATTAAGGCAAAACTAAAATCCAGGTATAAGAATGCTTAATGATACAGTTGTAGAGCTGCAACAGAAGATCAGCCCGTATACGGCTGCAAACAGTTTGTAGACCAGGGCTTGTGCCAGTTGTGTTAAGTCCTTTGCTTTCTCCACTTTTACAGAAATTGGGGGGCTCAGAAACAGGGCTTATGTTCCCCTTACTTTCTCCTGCACTGCAATCTTTGATAAAAGAAGGCGGCTTTTGCAAAGTTATAGACCAGCCCATTCCTCTTGATCGACTGATGCTCAAAAATATTGATCCACTTCATGTGACAGGTACAGTTGTAAAGGCACACTTCATTCTCAAAGTCCTCAACTTTACAGGCTTGCTTTAGTTCAGTGTGGCAATGACTTAAAAAACCTTTAAGGCTAATAGATAATTCTTTCCAGCGATCTTTTACTTTTCTCGCATTTATCGAACTGTCTCCTTTCCGAGAAACACTGGTATGCTCTCAGACACCTTGTAAAGTTCTTACCTGTTTTAACTAACGATTCTGTACCATAGTATACAACCTATCATTCTTTTAACTAACTTCACCAGTACAAAATCCAATAGTGGCTATATACTAATACTTAGCACAATCTTTTTCTTAACCCCTTATGCCTTCTTTCCCTGATTCCCCCCCCCCCCTTAACAGAACACACAACATTTTTGTTCCTGTCGTCCTACACATAGTGCTTTTTGAAAAACAACATACACAGTAAAACCAACCTTAATTTCAAATGAGAAAGATGATTTTAGTTTCATGCAACTGTAATTAATTAATGTTCGAGATGTACAATTGATACATAGTTTTGAAGTTTCAATGTATTAGATATGCAATTGTAAATTCTCCCGAAGGACTTATTGTTTGTAATCCACTTAGAATCTCTTTTGAACTTAGCGGAATATAAGAATCATATAGCATAGCACAGCGTGACAAGCAAAAACAAAGCATGATAGATAGGAAGATAACATAGGAATAAGAATTAAAAAAAAAGAAGCATCAGTGACCAGCAATGAATTTTGAGATATATGGGTCGAGTTGCTGTTTTAGAGGTCTTATAATTGTTACAACAATAATCTCTTTGGTCCTTGCTCTTACTTAATGTTAATACAATATACGTAATGAGAGCAAGTATAAATCTCCGAAATGGCAACTGTTAATGCTAGTAGAGGAAAAGACTTCAGAATCTCGGTTTCAGCTGTTACCATATAATTCAATATTTAACTAGCTGACCGCTCTGCTCTGCGTGTTAAACTTTTCATACACGCTAGCGAGAATCCTCATCAGTCATAAAAACCTCTACTTCAACACTTTCTTTTGTTATATGACTATTATTCAAATAGTACTTAGCTGTAGTGTGTGCAAGGGCAAAATATACTAGTCCAAGCCCAACGGCAAGCTTCCGCTTCGCTCGTGGCTTCTTAAGGAGCTGGACGGCATAACCCTTCTTCGCACCTTCACAACCCCTCAGCTGAGGGGTTGTGAAGGTGCGAAGAAGGGTTATGCCGTCCAGCTCCTTAAGAAGCCACGAGCGAAGCGGAAGCTTGCCGTTGGGCTTGGACTAGTATATTTTGCCCTTGCACACACTACAGCTAAGTACTATTTGAATAATAGTCATATAACAAAAGAAAGTGTTGAAGTAGAGGTTTTTATGACTGATGAGGATTCTCGCTAGCGTGTATGAAAAGTTTAACACGCAGAGCAGAGCGGTCAGCTAGTTAAATATTGAATTATATGGTAACAGCTGAAACCGAGATTCTGAAGTCTTTTCCTCTACTAGCATTAACAGTTGCCATTTCGGAGATTTATACTTGCTCTCATTACGTATATTGTTTTAGAGGTCTGCAATTTGACACACACTCCTGACACTGTTTATGTATAAAATATAATTTATGATTTCAATGTATTTTAACAGATATACAGTCATTATTTTAAAGCATGGCATTCTGCATGTTATTTTGTCTTACGTTTTTATGAATAATTTTAATTGTTGATTTTAACTTTATATACAACTGGTTAACAGTGAATGTTAAACCTCTGACAAAGCCTTATTGGCAAACCATGGCCACATCGGGTGTTTGAGAATAAAGAATTATATCTGCACAGCAGTTGGTCTGCTTTCTCCTGTTTGTTAAGAAATTGTGCATAATATGGTATATGTTAGCAATTTTTGAAAACAGTATTTTTTTTTCTTATAGACAAATACACAAATAAAAACCACCATCATCACTTTGATGCCTTGGTTTCTTTCAGAAATACTTAGTTTCATATTCTTTATTGTATTGTCATTGTGGAATATTATTTCCAGTCATAAAATATTATGGTTAAAAAAATCTGTTCTGTGCTGAGAATTGAAAACATCAAGTGGTTTTATGTACAAGAAAATCTTCTCTTTACAGTATACGGCCTACAACATGCTTTCTTAATACAGCACGAAAACAGATATCAACAGTGTATAGCCGTTTTTCTACTAGCAGCACACACAGAGGCTATGAAGGTTAGTATGTACTGGTGCTTATCCCCTCTGCTTTCATTCCAAGAAGGTCCTGTAAGCCAGCTTATTTCTTTAAAACTATTTAGGTTTTTACCAACATATGGTTGGTAGAAAAATGCTAAACCCCGCCCCCCTACTTTGACCGTACTTTAATAAAATAAAATTTTACAGATAGACCCCGTTTTGAAACGCATGCAATAAAACGGATTCTGTTTTTATTATATAACATGACTGATGTTTCACTGCCTATTGGTCATATGACTAACAGAAAGTTGTGTAATGCTTACTCAATCCTGCTTCAAAACTTTGGCAGGATGGTGAAGCACAAATGCCATGGGCAGAAGTGGAGGGAAACATGGCTTCTTTCCGATAGTGGATGGGAAAACAAAATCAAGGCAATCTTGTATGATTTTGGATATAGGGTAGGGGGATGTGCACAGGAAAAAAAAAAAATGTTTTTTCAAACTTTTTCCTGATTTTCAGGCATTTGTTTTTCCAATATTTTAATGCATATTAGAACTTTTTAAAATTTATAATCAATTATATGCACATTACTATGTAGGATAAGATGCCTTAAATCAATTTTGCATGCACTAGATTTAAAGGCACACTAATTAACAGAATACATAGTAACAGTGTGATAAGAGACCACAGCAATAAGGCAGAAAAACAGCTGATAAGGTTCCAAAATCATTTGCTATTAAGACTATGATACTTTGGTAATGAGTGTTTCTCATTTGTATGTCCTTTGGAAAAATCTCATGCAAAGCTGGATACCAGAAATATGTTTGAAACTAGTTACAAGTGTGGTAGACTATATGTTTTTGAAGTTTTATTGTAAAGCTCATTGGTATTTTATTTTTGATATATTTGTACCCCGCGCTTTCCCACTCATGGCAGGCTCAATGCGGCTTACAGGTACTTATTTGTACCTGGGGCAATAGAGGGTTAAGTGACTTGCCCAGAGTCACAAGGAACTGCCTGCGCCTGAAGTGGGAATCGAACTCAGTTTCCCAGGACCAAAGTCCACCACACTAACCACTAGGCCAGTCCTCTTCCTGACTGAAGTAACATTGTTAAATAAATCCATATTTTTTTTCTTTATGCACAAGTCCTAGTACCATCAACCACTGAACTCATTAACCTGCCGCCCAGGAATTCCCAACGGTCGGCCCGCTCATACCTTAATCTTCACTACCCGACACCTCGTAGCCTCAAATATAAGCCCACCTATGGTTCCTCTTTCCCATTTCTCAGCACTCAATTGTGGAATGGCCTGCCTTGAGAGGTCAAACTCATTCCAGATCACCCAACCTTTAAGAAGCAACTCAAGACCTTCCTTTTCGGCAGAGCATATGCTGTGAGCCCTTCTGGTGCCACGCCCTCCTAGCTCACGGCTCTCTTTGTGATCATTTTCAACTCCCCCTCATCCTTTTCCTCCACTGTTCTTTCTTTCTTCCTCTGGTGACCTTATATATTGTAGTTGTTTGCTTATTAACTATTGTACGCCACATTGAGCCTGCCCTTGGGCGGGAATACTGTGGGATATAAATGTCAAAATAAAAAAATAAAACTGTTTGCTAATGAAAGTCATTTTGGCCATAAATTACTACTGTAACTAGTATATATGGTCTAGATCTGCAAAATATATGTTTTGCTTACCTTATTTCTTTGCTGACCAGATTAATGTTAGAAAACACATTACCATCATTACAACAGAACTGCCAAGTTAACCATTCCCAGGAGGGAAATTGAAGGCCAGTCCTGGATTTCTAACAATCCTATCCTAATGTTATATGGGCCTATCCTAATGTTATATGGGACCCGCATTGCTGATTTCAATGGGTGGAATTAGGGACCACAAATACCACTGCTCTGGGATGTAAATTTTAAAACAGGGCTGGCTACAGTGTCTCCCTCCTGGAACTGGGTAATTTGGCTCATCTGTTACAAAGATGATTAACAAAAACTGAAAAAAGTGGGGGAGGCAGTTTTATTTTGTATGTTTTAACTAATTTTTATGTTTTATTTTTCAGAAAATATGGATGTCTCAGATTGAAACTGCAATTTCAAGTTACACAGAAACATATGAAAACAAGAGATCTTCCATCTTCTGTTTATCCACAGAATCTGCTGAAATTTAAGTTACTGAAGCAGCACTCCTAGGGATATTTAAAAAAATAGCCTTATCCATCAGAACGGGGGGGGGGGGGGGGGGGGGGGGGGGGATTCCCAAGAAATCATTGTTTATAACTTTTGAAAGTTCTGCCTAGTTAGCTGTTGTCCCCATTATAAACCTATGTAAATCAGACCACCACGGCATTGGTCCTCAACACCACACCCAGGTGAGCGCCTAGAACGTATAGGCAGGGGTGTGCTGGTAAATTTTTAACAAGCTCTTTCTCCAGACGTAGCCAGCTCTGCAGTTGGAAGGGCCAGGGGTGGCCGGGGTGGGGTGGGGGGGGGGGGGGGGGAGAGAGCAACACTTGCCTCTCTCCTCCCTCCCTTCATGTGGGCACGCTAGGCATACCTTTGCTGGCAGCCAATAAATGGACTGCCACCACTCCCAACGTCTTGCTCTGAGCAGCATGCTGGAACTTCTCTCACATGCTCGAGAAGTCCCAGCCTGCTGCCCAGAGCTGGAAACAAGGAGCGGGGAGCAGCAGTAGTCTATTTACTTGGCTGACAGGGCTCAGCATCCCCACCAGCAAAGTAAAAGAGAATTCAGCAGGGGGCCCAAGCCCACATTTTGGGAGCCAGTTGTTAAAGTAGCCACGGAGGACCCTACTTTAACAACCGGCTCTTGCGAGCCTGTGAGAGCCTGCTCCAGCACACCACTGCGTATAGGTAAAGCCAGAGTACAATTTGGAAAAGCAAATAAAAACAGCGTAGTCATGGTCCACGTTACACACATTTCATACCAAAAAGTGTAAAAAATATATATATATGTACATTTAGAGCAAAAAACTATTACCCAGGAGTAATATTAAAGAAGGTGGCATGAAACAAATTAACATTTTGAATAATCCATCTTCAACAGCTGCTTTAAGCTCTCTAGCTTTTCATGTGCTTTTTCTAGTTATAAAGATTTAACTTATTTTTTCATTTCAAGTTTTTCTTTACAAGTTTTGTATGTGCTAAATTTCTCAGAATTTGGACGTATACAGCAACTAATAAATACAAAAGCAAAACATTTGACTTTAACTTATTTTATTTGGAGAAAGTGTGGAAATTATACTTACTTTATATCAAACTGATATGATAAATTAGCAGCAATTTTTTTTCACAGGTCATAAGTACACTGTTTTCTTCTGAGATATTTCTCTATTAGTAATCCACTCCTTTGACAAACAGAAAAAGGATGTTTAATTCTTAAGTGGTGAGGTTTGCCTCAGCAGCAACTGCAAAGATTACAGCTGGTGCAGAGTATTGCTGCAATGTTGATTTTTGGACATTGGAGATATGATAGTATGATGCCATTGTTGACCGAGTTGCATTGGCTACTGTTAGGGCCATAATCTATATAAATAATTCTCACCTCCAACGTTCTGAACCTCACTGTGTGGCAGGGAAACACTGAAGCCCTGTAGTCTTCTAGGCTGTCAGCACCACTCACTCTCACTCACAGACCCGCCCTCAGCCATGCCCCATCCACATATAATTCACAACCCCAACATTCTAAACGTAAATTTGTAGTTGCAAGATCCCATGAGTGTCTGCCCCGCCCTCGCGTCACAACGTGATGACGTGGAGGGTGGGGCTATGACACTCAGCCAATCGCCAGTTCCACCGCCCTCCGACGCCACCCCCCCCCCCCCGACGCACTGCGAGAAACAGCGGCCTACGCAGGGCCTCCACCCCCCCCCCCCGACGCACAGCGACAAACACCGAGCTATGCAGGGGGAGGAGTGCCGTCCGAACACCTGATCCGCCGGGACCCCGAAGCTGCCGCCCTCCAAAAAAAAAAAAACCCACCTGCACCATCCCCACACTGCCGTCCTGCGCCCTCCCGACGCTGCCACAGGTAAACCTTGCTAGCGCCCGTTTCATTGCTCAGAGAAACGGGCCTTTTTGCTAGTTAATGTTAATGTATCTGGTCTTTAAGTCTCTTAATGGTTTGGGCTCCGTTTATATGATTTGCTGCATCGCTGCACCAATTCCAGGTCTTTTAGGATTAAGAATAGTAATTTTCTTATATATCCAACTGTCAAATATCACTTCGAAATGTAATCATGAATGTTCTTATTCATATCAGGTTACCCATTATTGGAATTCATTGCCATTAGATCTGACAGGAAGCTTTCGCAGTTCAATCTGTAAAAATGTGAAAATTTTATTCCAAGAATATTTAGTTTTAAAATGTCAGACAATTTAGGTTTTTTAAAAAAATTTTGATTGTGTTTCTGCAAGTATGATTATTTGATTGTATACCGCTTTGGACCCACTGAGGAATTCAGTGGTATATCAAGTATGAGATTAGATTAAGAACTGCCTTAATGGGTCAGACCAAAGGTCCATCTAGTCAGCCAGCATCCTGTTTCCAACAGTGGCCAAGCCCAATTACCTGGCAGAATACCCAAACGTAGCAAGATTCCATGCTCCTTACAACCTTGGGAAAGCCACCGCTTACCCCTGGGAGTATTTTAACAGTTTATGGTCTCTTTTTAACCCATCTATGCTAACTGCTTTTACAACATCCTCTCCCAACAAGTTCCAGAGCTTATGTGTTGAGTGAAACAAAAATATTCTCTCTTGATGTACTTTGAAAGTACTATTTTGTAACTTCAAGGTACATCTCCCTAGTATTTGCACTTTTCCAAAAAGTAAACAAATGTATGGCTGGACACTAATCAAACATACACGATACAAAACAAACCAATTTTTTTTGCCTGCACACAGCCTTAATAATTGCTCCACATAACACAACAGAATTGAATGTGTAAAGAGTTGTACAATGGCCAGTCTAAAGTTGCTCCTTCTGTGCTCTGGTAGATGATTTAATGAGAACAAAGGTAGACCTCATTCAATGTTGTGTATCCATTTAAGTCTCAAACTGTTTTATTTACTGGGAATTCTGTGCTCATAAGATTTGCCAGACTAACAAGTACAGGAATCCAAAGTCATCCACTTATCTACGGTTCAGGTATACCACAAGCAAAAAGAGTGCAATTCTCCCTAAAAATTCCCTAGCAATGTATTTCAACCCTACTCTGACCAGACCCTTTCTATGGTGAGGCTATTCCATTTCCGTGCAATCTGACCTCCCCAAAACTGCAAATGGTGATTTTGAACAGGACAGAGGCCACTAACTTATTTCTCACAGGTTAAACTGCTCTTATATGGTAAAGATTGGTAGTCACCTCAGATCACGTTTGAACCACTGAAGAGATGAAAGGCTCCATAATCCTTGGGTAACCAATTGAGCCATCCAGTCTCTCTCATTTTCCTCTGCTAGAATTATGAACTAGCAATAAATTTGTTGAAAATATTTTTAATTTACTGCATTTCACACTGTGATGTGTCCTAGAAAGCTATTCATTTTTCTCTAAGAATTATACAATAAATTCATCCAAATGTAGCATTTGAAAGTTGGAAATTAAGCTATAGCAAGCAGCTCAAATTTCTAGTGACTAATACTATATTCCAAAGAAAGCCAACATGAATCTTCCTCCTGAACTAAACTGGGTTGCACTAAGACAATTTCTTTTGAATCTCTAGCTTTTTTTGTAAGTTTATTCAAATTACCACGATATTACACACTACACAGACCAATTTAGAAGGATTTTTTTTCTTTTTAATTTGTTATTCATTGTACAGATTAGAAAAGGGTAACATTTCAGTCTTCTATTGTTCTTCATACAGAATCAGGTAACCTGTGACCTTGTTTTGCTTTAACAATCAATACCTTCTGGATGGAGAGTTTAGACATAACAGTGCATATTGCACTAAAAACTCTTTCACCACATAAGGCACAACTACATGATCACAAGTAGTAAACACAACACTGAAAACAGGACTGGTAACAAATCAAATTTATGAACAAAAATATTCATGCAAAAAACATATCTACAGGTTCTGCAAACATATGATCCAGTTTAAAGATATGTATAGTGTCATGTTCATAAAACCGCACTGTACTAACTTCAGTTCATTCTATTTAGTGCATAACTTATTTCCTATTCTTTTATACAATTCAGTATTATGCATCAATCTAGTCAGTTTTATGCACAATATTCACATCTGCAATATTAAACTAATCTTCAAGATGCAGACAAGAGACGAGGATGCCTTTTTTTTTTTTTTTTAATGTGGCACGTCCATTGTTGAACACCATTAGTTTCATATACTTTATTTTTGAAAATGCTAATAGCACTATAAACTGAATTACAATAAAATGTTGCATATTAACCAGTTGTTGCACAACTGTAAGTTTGGGATGGACTACTGTCCCAAACTAAGCAGCTGTGAACAAATTTATAAGCTCAAAAGGTACAGCTTAATGTTAACACTAACTGCACATTTTTAAAAATGTCCACACAAAAAAAAAGGCCTATAGGAAAAATCATAAATGAACAGGGCCTCACATTTTTGTTTTTGTAGAGATGATGGGAAGGGGGATGATGCTATCAGTTTGGCATTCTCTACAATTTGAAGAAACCCTGTTCAGCTGGAGCACACCCAATGAATTTCACATTGAGAGGTAGTTTAAACAAAAATGTTTTATGCAGTGTTTAATGTAATTTTCTTTACAAAATGGCAACTCAGACTAATAAAATAGTTGTACTCATCTAAACAAGAACTTTCTATAGTTTGTAAAACTCATCAAATGAGCCCAGCTTCTTAAACAATTGGCATCAGAAGAAAGGGCTTTCTAGCCTAATACACCAGCATAGTCTTGACTCAGTGCTTCTTGTAGAACATTTATACACTAACTCACAGGAGTATCAATGATGGCACAGACAACATTCAAACTGTAGGTACATGAGGCAATTATTTGCTGAAAATGCAAAATAAAAATCTGTGTGTTTGTGTTGTGCAAGTCATCATAAGGCTTGCACTCCATGAGCACCTCAATACACATAGCACAATGGGTACTCCTGGCTAGAGAGGTAGAGCAGAAAACTTCTGGATCTAGACATCTAGGACAGATCTAATATTTTTGTGGAAAAGGGCAGTGGACATGTATCCAATAAAAAGCACTAGGTTATTAGCAAAAAAGTGGACTCGTATGTAACAACTTGCCATCCTATTCTTAAACTGGGCATGCTGCACAGTATGAACATAGTTTAGGAGGTGGTTAGCATAACAATGATATACTGTAGTGGTCTTTCAAGATTCGTCCTTCCCAAAACAGGACTGGTTTTCAAGGTAACCAAAAAGCTGAAATGAACCATTTTGTAGCTCCACTGTATGCAAATATATTTCGTGGACACTCATTGTGGCTATCCTGTAGGCCAGGCTTATTTGGAGGCTTTCGAAACCAAATTAGAAAGCCACCAAGATGCTCTATTGTGGAACAATTCTTGGCAAAATGCTATTTCATCACGGCTATTGAAATTGTTTAGTTAAGTGATTATTCAGCGTGCTGTATAAATATCTTTTTCGCATTGGAATGCATACTATACTGAAATTTAAAACAAAATATAAAATCATCACTATTTAACTGCTTCTTAAACCATATTCCACATGCCTTTTAAAGAACATCTTATGAATTTTTTGAATGTATCCACTACACATTAAGACACTTGGAGTGACTGCTATGGATTTGTGATTGAAAATGCTAGATCATTTCTGTACATGGAGGTATAATCATAGCTGATCATCATGAAAAATAACTGAAATAAACCATGTTAATTTCCTACTCTTCTAGGGCTCCCTTCTGGATTTAACCAATATTCTCTACAACATAATTCTATCCCTTAGATTTAAGGCAGAGTCAAATATTAAGTAATTCAAATCTAATCTATAGTGTTATAATCCTCTGTGACTAACAGTTCAACTTCTTAAACCTTTCTGCTATAAACTGTTTTTCTGGAGTTGGGAACATGATCTTTTATGCCACACTACAGAAGGGTTTAAGGGAACCACATTCTGGTAACATGCTACAGCAAAGAATCCGAGTTATCACACAAATAGCAGTATATAAAGTGTCAAACTACGGAAATGCATTTGATTATGGTTGACCTATGGGTCTGCTAAGAAAGTGTGAGCTTTAAAGTGAACACCACTATAACCGTAATGGGAAAGTTATCTTATAGCTAATTTTAAGCATAATTTTTATAATTATAAATAACTTGATTAGCACACAACAGATTTTAACAGAGCATAATATATGTTGTACTGTTATTTAAAAGCTGGTACAAGCCAAGTGATACTGATTTCACAAGAAAAATGTATGATTTAAGTGCCTTATTGTACGGTAAGGTGATTTACAGATTCCTTTTAGTATTTTTATTAAATTCTGTGCACTTGGAAGATACTCTTACACGAAAAGTCTACCATATGAAAGAGAAAAATTCTACCAGGGCAATAAAAAAATTACTGGCCTCCTTGGCTAAACTAGGGGTTCTCCATTACAAGATTGGGGAAAAAGTGAAATCCTTACCCCAACTGGTAGCAGGCAGTCATGGATAGTATGTTGTGGATATAGTGCATTGTTAAAGCTGCTAACTGCCCTCTATGGCAAAGATTTTCATCTCTAGCCACAAGTTATCAATAAACAAAGGGCATGGTACCTCAGCTTCAGGCTAGGAATATGCCCTAGCTAAACAAACCTCAGACACATAATAGGTGAACCAAATAGATGACGTAAAACATCTAATCAACACTTATGCTAAAGCCATAGGATTTAACCATTATCTTAGACAGTATATTTATATAAAATCTCACACAGTTTAATTTTTCTATATAGGTTGTAGAAGGCAAATTTTGTGAACTACTCAGGGGACCATCAGAACCTCAAAGTGAGATACTCTTCTTGTTAGATTAACTCTCTGTTAAAGGGACAGGAAATACATAGCTGGAAGAAAGATTTGTTAAATTTTATCCTTTATCTTATTTGGTATACATCTATTAATTTTGTTTGCAAGTAAAAATGTGTGGTAGTATTAAAATCTAACAGCCAGGCCATGGTCAGATTGGTTGCTGTAGTTTGGGATGAATTCCAGCATCTTAAGTCAGGGCACAAGAGTCATTTAAGCTGTGCTGTAGACAGCTTTGCTTCTAAACAGGTAAGGGAATGGGGTACAGAACAAAAGAAAGGAATGAAAAATGTTATCATACAAGACTTGCTGCATGTAAGAAATCTGGAAAAGGAAAGATCATGAAATTACATTCTGTAATACAAAGGGGGGCAGCAATTTGCTGGTAATTAACTTTTAAACGGTTACAAGTACGCATAAAAATAGTTTAAAAATAGAGATCTGAAAATCTGAAATATTTAGCTCCCCAAATATGCAACCAAGCATATTACCCATCCCCCACCCACCAAACCTACAAAATCAGTATACTGTATTAGACTTATCACATTTTTAGAAGAAAAATTAAACATGCATTTAAGTCCTTTGATGCTCTCTTGCATGATTATGTTAGTGCCCTTCATGGTTTATAGTGATTTAAAACATAGGACAACAAAGTTTCCAGAAAAGATAACTAAGCTTGAATCTTTTTGGAAAAACTGTAATGAACTTGAATATGAAACTATTATGCCAAAAATAAGCAGCAGTTTGTTAAAAAAAATTAAATCTGCTTGATATTCTGCAGCATATATAACAGGCATTTAAATAAACCATTACACAAATGTAGTTCCTTGATTACAGTCAAATTATAAAAAAATACATTGTTTCTCTTCAGTTCGCCCTATTATTTACAGACAGCCAGGAAATGCTAAACTAAATAGGCATAAAAGTTAAGGGCAGAGCAGAGGGTGGCAAGCTCTTGTTTCACAAAACAAAACAAAACCCCAATACGTTTACTTATAGCAATAAAACATTTCAAGATTTGCTTTGCCAAGTATTACAATCAATGTCCAAACCGAACAGTAGTCTGAGTGCCATACTAAGTGCATCAACAAAAATTCTAACTCTAGTGTAACTTCTAGGTGTTACCAAGAATGGCTACTTAGCTCTGCAAATCAACAAAACAAGTATTGCAGACTCGGACAGGCTTCTTGGAGGAAGGCGTTAAGGCATTTTTTGATGAACACTCCGCACAGAAAATATTTCCACACTGTCTGCAGTGATGCTGCAAAGAGAAGAAATAAACCAAATATGTTTTTTAAAATTTATATATACACACACTATTTTATATATATCCATATAGATATGTCTACATTTATATACACATATATATGCATCTTGTTCAAATTCACGACAGCTTGGTTCTACCTCAAAATGTTATAACCTTACCCTTTTTTCAATAAATTTTAAAAAGACATAAGTCACTCAGAAATAAAGCCAAATAGTTCTAAATTTCAAGCACAAATTCTAAACACAGAGGCAATGGCAGCGTGCCCCTCCAATTTAGCCAATTAACAAAATACAGTGCTCAGAAAGTCTGAACTCTATAGGATGGCCTGAATTTTAGCACACTTTCTCCAGGATTCTATACACCGTGCAGAGATTTCTACTCGGAAATCAAAGCGTATTCCATATCAACGCACATAACTTAGATAAGCTAATCAGTTCTGATAATTGGATGTTAAGCAATTAGCATTAAGAAGAAATTAGGTCTTAACTGCTAATTTGCTTTCCTTTAGTCCCGCCAGACCGGCCACGAATATGATCGATGGGTTGTGCACGCCTTCCAACAGGTTGAGACTGAGAACTCTGACTCAGAGCCAATAAGAGCCCTGGCTAGCTAGTTTCAATATGACCTTAAAGCAGGATAGAAAAGCAGAAAGAATAATGCCTGTGCAACTGGCGAACTTGAAAAGACACCTTAAGACACTGACACCTACCCTTAGTAGGTGAATCACTTTGAATAATGTGTGTCTGGAAATCACATCTTTGTCTCTTCTATTTATTTATTTATTTTTATGTTTCAACAATTTTTATTGATGATATAACAAAATTAACAGTCAACAATCTCAGTATATATCCATTTGAAAGCAAGACAAACGGAGTACAAGCATGGTGAAAATCTCATCATCAACATATTTAACATTTCTCCCCCTCCCCCTCCAACTCCACCCCCCACCCCACCCCCTCAGAGTGTATTCCACAAACACAAATGCTCGAAGAAGCTCCATGCGAAACCAAAAGAATCTGAATGACAGTAAACAAATGAAACAAACGAAAAACCACAGAATCTGATAACGGGAGGGATCTGAGCAGGTCCAGAGGGACTAAAGGAAAGCAAATTAGAACTCAAGACCTAATTTCTCCTTCCTTAGCGTCCCTCTGGACCGGCCCAGAATAAGACTGATGGAAAGTAACAAGCAGTGCATTCAAGGGAGTGACCCTAATAACCCTGCCATAAATACAGTCGCACCAAAAACTGCATCCTGACATCAATTCGTTAATGCTTGGAAAAAGAATGCAAAGAAGATCACGTCGCTGCTTTACAGATTTCCAAAGAAGGCACCAAGAAACGCTCAGCCCAGGACACAGCCTGTCCTCTATTAGAGTGCACTTCCACACCTTCTGAAACAGATTTACCAGAAAGCAGATAAGCTGAGACAATCATCTCCTTAAGCCACCTAGAAATGGTGGATTTAGATGCCGCCAGTCCTTTGTGGGAGCCACCAAGTAGCAGAAAACGATGATCCAATCATCTAAACTCCTCCGTAGTCTGCAAATATTGAGAACCCGTCCGATAAAGTTTATGCAAACGCCACTGTTCTTCAGATCCTGAAGAAGATCCAAGCACTAGCAAAACCACTACCTGGCTTAAATGAAATCGTGACAAAACCTTAAGAAGGAAAGAAGGTATGGGGCGTAAAATTACCCGCTCTTTAGAAAATTCCTGAAAAGGAGACTTGTGCGTGTTGGAATTACAAGCATTTTCCTGCATGGAAGAGGCCATGGCCACTAAAAATACCACCGTAAATCTTTAAGGGAACAAGCTGACAAAGGCTCAAAAGAAGGCCTAGTAAGGACTGAAAGTACCAAATTGAGATCCCAAGCCAGGAACATGGATCTAGGACGGATAAGACCCACTCCTAGAAGAAAACAACCTACATCCGGATGACTAGAGACTTTCCTTTGATGCGTCCATGAAAACAAGACAACGCGATCCACACTTTAAGAGAAGTGAGGGCTAAGCCTTTGTCAAAACCATCCCTGCAAAAAATCCCACACCTGAGCCACTGAAGCTCGAAGCGGAGAAACAGATTTGAGCTTCAGGCACACCAAGACTCAAAAACACGCCAAGTTTGAATATAGTTCAGAGAAGTGGAATGACGTCACAAGCGAGGCATCATGACAATTACATTCGCTGAATAACTTCTCTTAGTCAACCGTATCCTTTCAAGAGCCAAGAGGTAAGACAAAATCAGGAAGGCTCTGGGTGAAGTACCGGCCCCTGGACCAGGAGACTGTTGTATCTTCAGAGGAGTGTCCACTAGAAGATGCACAAGATCAGTGTACAAGGCCTGCAAGGCCAATCTGGAGCTACCAAGACTATGAGACCCATGTGCCTTGATCTACTGAATGAGACGCCCCAGGAGGGGCCATGGCGGAAAAACATACAAGAGCTCCAACGGCCACTGCTGCAGAAGAACATATATGCCCTCCACTTTGTGATCCTTTCTGCAACTAAAGAACTGCGGCACCTTGGAATTCAGACTTGTCACCATAAGATCCAGGAGCAGAAGTCCCCATCGGTTGCAAATGGTCTGAAATGCTGATGCAATGAGGGCCCATTCTCCTAGGTCTAGAGTGTGGTGACTTAGAAGTCTGTTGAATATTCATCATTCCCGCTACATGAGAGGCCGACAGCTCCAACAGATGACCACCGCATCAACCACAGGAGGCTTGAGAAGAGATTTGTCCTATCTGGAAATGGATATAAGGCACCTGCTACGAAAGCAGACCCCCATCTCAATCTTCGCAACCTCCGCATCAATCAAGGAGACGTTATCCGAAGTCCTAAGTCTCGTTCGGACCAGCAAAAGCAAGCCCTGGCCACTAGGAAACCACAGATAGCTGCCTTTACCGCCAGAGCAGAGACATCAAAACTATTCTTCAAAAGGGACTCCATACACCAGTCCTACACATCCTTCAAAGCTGTGCCTCCATCCAAGGGCACCATATTTTGCTTACTGAGATTTGTCCAGATCTGCAACTGGATAGAGATGAATCATGGATCTAGAAAGGCAAAATGAAGCATCCGGCACATTGTGCCTGGATGATATCCCTGATGCTCTGATGCATAGGAAAGGTCTTGCCAGCCTTTCTAATGCCCTAGACTAGAAGATCAACCTTATGCTCCTACACGACTGCGGACTCTTCCTCAAAGTTTAAGGTAGAAGATACCAAGGAGATGTGCTCTTGTAAATCTTCTTTATGAAACATCCTCACCACAGAGGGATCCTCTCCAGGAAGGAGCATATCCGCAACTGGCTTCACACACCCAGAATCCTCTGAGAATTCTGTATCCCCTATGCCACCATCCTTCTCCAGGAAAGACATGTCAGGATTCGTGTCTGAAGCAAATTCATCCTTCAAACTCCAGGAGAATCGAGGCCTTTTGAGAGAGGACTGAAGCTGTCCCAGAACATCAGATGGAAGAGCTGAAGAGGGTGCTGATTTCTCCAGTGGAAAAGCCCTATACATCTGTAGTACAAATTCAGGAGGAAACCCTCCTTCAGAAATGCCCTCCTGTTGAGGAACAGAGCACAAAAGGTACCATCAACTGCAGCGGTGCAATAGCAGGCCGTTCCATAGAAGCCGGCTGGCTCCTGTAAGATGACGGAGCTTCTTGCCAAAACCAAAGCCTGTGAGGAATGCGCACCTGAGTCAATTACCGAAGAGACCGCGCCCCCCGATTTAGATGCTATCTCCGACGAAAGAGGAATCGAAGGCACCTCCTTGGCAGTGCTTACAGGTCCTGGCCATTATAAGACCTCTGTGCTAACACACTGAGCAGCGACAGAGCTTATCTGTCATGGCGTTTTTTTTTTTCCAAACCAGAAAACCCCCTCTTGAACGCGAAGACAGACAGCAGCTAAGCCCTCACACCCACAGGGTGAACCGTAGCAAATCGTCTGGACCGGATGGTATTCGTCCCAGAGTATTGATAGAATTGAAAAATGAACTTGCAGAACCTACTGTTAGTAAAAGTCATTTATCTTTAAAATCAAGCATGGTACCGGAAGACTGGAAGGTGGCCAATGTAATGCCAATTTTTAAGAAAGGCTCCAGAGGTGATCCGGGAAATTACAGACCAGTGAGCCTGATGTTGGTGCCGGGCAAAATGGTAGAAACTATTATAAAGAACAAAATTACACAGCATATTCAAAAGCATGGATTAATGAGACAAAGCCTACATGGATTTAGTGAAGGGAAATCTTGCTTCACCAATCTATTACATTTCTTTGAAGGGGTGAACAAACAAAGGTGAGCTGATCGATATTGTGTATCTGGATTTTCAAAAGGCATTTGACAAATTACCTCATGAGACTCCAGAGGAAATTGGCAAAGTACCTCATGAAAGACTCCAGAAGAAATTGGGGAGTCATGGAATAGGAGGTAGTGTACTATTGTGGATTAAAAACTGGTTAAAATATAGAACACAGAGAATAGCGTTAAATGGTCAGTATTGTCAATGGAGAAGGTAGATAGTGGTGTTCTCCAGGGGTTTGTGCTGGGACTGCTGCTTTTTTAACATATTTATAAATGATCTAGAGATGGACGTAACTAGTGAGGTAAGTAAATTTGCTGACGACACAAAGTTATTCAAAGTTGTTAAATCACAAGAGGATTGTGAAAAATTAAAAGAGGACCTTAAGAGACTTGGCACTCTGATATTTGAGTGTTTTCTTCTGTGAACACTCACCTGCCCCAACATTTCAATAGCGATTAAGTTGGGAATTTGACATGACCAATTGGAAACATGAAATCTTTTCTTCAGCCACTCTGCAGATTTACTTAAATGCTTTAGGGAAGTCTTGCTACATGATCCACTTTCAGCTTAGCTTCAAAATCACACTGATGGTCCTTACGTACTCCTATAAACTTTTCTGATTAGATTTATTATTCCATCAATGCTGGAAAGCCATCCAGGTTGCAATGAAGCAAGACAGCACTACATCATGATACCTTCACCAGTGTGCTTGACAGCTAGGAAAAGGAAGGCACTATTTAACAAAATATTTGTCATTGTAAACAATGTTAAATTTTTGACTCATCTGCCCAGAGACCAGTATTCTAAAAGTTTTGTAAATCATTAAGGTGATCTTTGGCAAACCCGAGGCAGGCTAGATATCCTCCCATAAGAACCATTCCGATTCAGCCTTTTACCCAAAGGTTGATGCATGAACCCTTACATCAGCTGCAGTGAGAGGCCTACAGATCTTATGTCATTAGTCTAGTAGTTTCAGTTTACTTTTCAGGTGATCTTTGGATGACTGCTACTGGGTGCAGCCATTAGTCTTCGACTTTTTCTATTTGTCGACCAACTCACAGCAGATGGATGTAATTCTGGTGTATAGAAATGGTCTTGTAACCCTCTTCAGCAGCTGTTTTTTTGTGACATGATGCATTCTCTCCTAATTCTATGGTCAAAACCAAACTCAAAACCATTTGAACCTTTATATAAGATGGTTTACTTGTTAATTAAGCAAACTGATTCTAATTACCAATTAATTTTGCAAACTAGGTGTTCATTTACCATTTAATACACAATTTCTGAATTACTCTGATCTTACAAAGGGAGGAATCATGGATTGGATATATTGTCTTAGTTCCTATATTGTACACTGTGTCTCAATAGACAATTGTTTATCTATCCCCTATTTAAGGGTGTCATGGTAAGAATCTGTAATTGGACTGTATGCCCTAACATTCAGCATGTATTCTCTATTTCCTACTCCATACTACTGAACCATTGTGGTCCCCAGCAGACAGCCTCAACTCATCCAGAAAAAAAGGCTACATAACCCCGAAGTCCACAGCCAGGACACCCACCCTTTAGCAATACAAAGCTATGTTAATCCTAGCAGGTATTTATTAAGCTGTTGTAATGAACAGCCCATGACCTTTGATCTCTTGTGGCTACCCTTCATCCTGTCCAAAGCCCTCCCTCACAACAAATGCTCATAAAGCTGCTCAGATGGATCCATTGGGCCATGAGAATCATCTGTGGGTAACCTGCTCCTCTGCCAGATCCCAGGAAGGACAAATAACACTATCATGCCCCCAAGGTTCTCTTTGTTGCGATCACTCCCACCCCCATGTCCTCACAAACCTGCTATTCTGCATTACCATTAACCTTTTCAATCTATAGCTTCCATGGGTATGTGGAAAAGCCCAATACTGCAAGCACCCATTCCAATTGTGGCCTATTAATGGTCATGCAAGTGTTCAGATCCTGAGCTATCATGATCATCCCCCAGCAGTGATTTACACTGCAGAAACCCTTAAAGTTGAGCACTGATAGCAGCAGAAAGGTGGAAGTGGGGGAGGGGGGAGGAAGAGGGGCGAGCACAGCATTTTAGCCCTTTAAAGTCATCCCAGCTGAAAGATGAGTTTACCAATTCATCAAAACTCTGTAAAATGAACAAAAATACTTGCTGACAAGGTGTTCTTTTTTCACCGTTGAAAGTTAATTTAATATTGTCATTGAGCATTGGGAATTGTGAGCATTTTGGCACTGTTTAGAAAAGTGTTAGGACAACAGACTGAAGGCCCATTCAGTCTGCCCAATTCTCTTCCTGTTGCAGTATCATAAGGGCCTACATCAGAGGTACTCAAACTTGACAAAGGGGTTAACAGGCCAACTGGGTTTGTCAGGATATCCCTAATGAATATACATGAGAGTGATTTGCATGCCTGTCACCTCCATTATACACAAATTTCTCAAGCATATTCATTATTACTAACACAAGGGTTAAACATTCATTAATTAGACACATACATATCAGCTCTCCATATTGTTTGACTAATATTAACTTCAACACAAATTCAACATTACTACATTCAATAATATCAATAACGTTTGCTGAACTTATTGAACATTAACTCTTAACATACATATGGTAAAAAACGTAGTAGGGACTTTACCTGGTGTGTATGTATGTTAAGAGTTATTGTTCAATAAATGCAGCAAATGTTATTGTTGATATTATTGAATGTAGTAATGTTGAATTTGTATTGAAGTTAATATTAGTCAAACAATATGCAATGCATATTCATTAGACACATCCTAAAAACCTGACTGCCTGTGGACCCCTAGGATAAGTTTGAGTATCCCTGCCCTGCATAATACCTAGGTTTTCCATCTTTTGTGTAAGGATCCTCTAACCTCTATCCGATCCACATGAGTAATGTATGTATTCACAAATATACCAACCTTTCTCACTGTCACAGAAAAGCCTTTTCCACACTCCATACAATTCTGTACCTCATTGTCTTCAGCCCATTTTCTGTTCAGAGCCTGAGTGTGTTTAATCTGCACAAAATTAAGAAATTTTAAACCATTTGCTTTTTACCCAATTATGTTCTTATTTAATATCTATAAAAAACAAACAAAACCTTTGTGAAACAGTCCTTGAACGAATAAAGGTGGCTGTACAATGAGTTCATTTTGTACTGTCTATACCAAAACAATAAAGAGTCCAAAATTAAAGATATATTAGAAAACAATGGATTAAGCTGAAGGAAGAATGTACAGCATTAGCAAACACTCTCTTAGTCTGTACAATCTCGCAATATTGACATGCCAACACGGCAACTCAGATTACAATCAATTCAAAATACTGCTACTTATCTAGTTCTATGAGTAAGGATATATGAACATGTTACTTTAGTCTTAAAATCCCTTTCATTGGCCCCTGATTTCGTTTACAGCCAACTGTAAAGTTTTATCTGATTTTTTGAGCATTAGAAGACCCAAGTCTTAACTTGAGAACCACCTGGAACATTACCAGCCAGAGAGAATTATGTTTGACACATCTGAACTACTAAGACTGCACAGAGCCTTTAAGGGGAGAATCACAAAGAGCTATTATTCTGTCTCCATCAGGTTGGTAAATGCACACAGCCCACAGGCTTTTGTCTAGTCTGGTGAGGATGCTAAGGAGGCAAGCTTTCACATATATGCAGCACTTTTTGGAACACAATTATAAAGCAGCTTTATTCAAGAATTATCCTGCATGTCCAAGAAATCTTGGTTCTTACTTGTAACAGGTGCTTCTCTTCTGACAGCAGGACATAAGTCCTCACAGATGGGTGACACTCAACAGAGCTCAGTACAAGAAAGGTTTTCCTAGCTTTGCAAAATTGAAGTTTGATTTGTACCAAGCACTTGCATAAGTACATAAGTATTGCCATACTGGGAAAGACCTAAGGTCCATCAAGCCCAGCATCCTGTTTCCAACAGTGGCCAATCCAGGTCACAAATACCCGGCAAGATCCCCAAAATGTCCTCTTTTAAACCTTAATCTTTAAGTTAACAAGCACAGAATAAAATATCACTTACCCACAGCGATGTCCTCTTCTCTCAGAACTTCTCAGAAAAAAAGTTAAGTGGGACCTTTCCTCTCTATATAGTTTGGATTCTAAGGGGACTGTTTCAAACAAACTCTTTGAAGCCACAGATATGTCCTCTTCTCTCGGAACTTCTCAGAAAGAAAGTTAAGTGGGACCTTTACTATAGTTTGGATTCTAAGGAGACCAAAGAGATGTCCTCTTCTCTCAGAACTTCTCAGAAATTGGTTTTACTGTTCTGGGATTTTGCCAGGTACTTGTGACCTGGACTGACCACTGTTGGAAACAGGATACTGGGCATGATGGACCTCGGTCTGTCCCAGTATAGCAAATGCTTATGTTCTTGTGTTTCCATTCCACCAAGTAATCTCAAATGATCCTGAGAAAAAAAAAAACAGAGTTCTGTGGTGGCAGCTAGTTTCTCCAAGGTTATACAGGCCAAAGATGAGAGTGTCAGAGTCCAAATTTCAAGAATACATATTGCCACTCTGGTTATACATCCTGATGCAATATGCAATGATGCAAAGGTACATAGAATAGTTAAATGGTCTCCTGGGTTCTAAAACCATTCAGCCTCTCAGCACAACCAGGGATATCCTATATAATAATTCTCACCTCCAACAGGATGTGCTTGGGACCGTGCCTGCCGGAAGTGGTCTGCTAGGCAGGCACGCACTGAACTCAGTGACATCAGTGACAGACAATTTGGCAAAGCAAAACAATCTGAGTGCTGGCCATTAGAACACAGGGTTGATAGGAGAGTTTTAAAAGACTGAAGGAACCGAAAGTGTTAAATGGGGGCAGGGGGGGAGTTCTGAACAACTGAAAGACATGAACATTGGGGAAAGGAAAACAATCTGAATGCTGGCCATTAGGACACAGGGTAGATAGGAGAGTTTTAAAGACTGAAGGAAACGAAAGTGTTAAACTGGAGGGGGGGGGGGGGGGGAGTTGTGAATGACTGAAAGACATGCAAATTTGGGACAGGAAAACAATCTCAATGCTGGCCATTAGCACACAGGGTACATAGGGGAGTTTTAAAAGACTGAAGGAACCAAAAATGTTCGGGGGGGGGGGGGGGGGGGGGCATTTGTACACAGGGTAGATAGGACACTTTTTTAAAAAAATGAAGGATGTGAAAGTATTACATCTTGGGGGAGGGGTGAGGAGGAAAGCGGTGGGGTATCCGGATACTGGGCGTTAGGGCTACGGGGGTACACAGACTTTTGAAAGCCTTAAGGAACCCAAAGTGTGGGAAGGAGGAGGAAAAGGAGGGGAGGGAACGGGGTGAGGGGCATTAGGAACAGGGGAGGGGGCCCTGTCACACACTCTCATTCTCACACACACACTGTCACACAGACAGTCTCACTCTGTCACACACCTGCACATTCACTCTGACTCTCTCTCTCAAACATACACACTCCCAGGAAAACCTTGCTAGCGCCTGTTTCATTCATTCCACAAACGGGCCTTTTTTACTAGTAATAAATAAAATACTGCTGCTCTTCACCTTGACCAGGCTCTAGCTATCAGACTGAAGCTGCAACAAAGGGGGCTGTTTTATAAACACAAGAAACAGATAACTGGGGAGAAAACACAAAATTCTAAAAAAGATCAGTTTGTAGACAACGCTCTTGACCTGCATAATTATCTCACAAAAGACCTGTGTAATATACAGTGGATAGCAATACAATATTTTACCTGAAGCGACTGGTTCTCTCTTCCTAATTCCTGCATTGCTGCAGTAGTGTCATCTAATTTTCTTCGTAACTCTACAACTTTGGCTTGAAGCTTTTCAATTTCTCCTTCACTTTTAATACATCTAAAATGAAACAAATGGACACAAAATTATATTGTGCTGCAGAATTCTATTAGCGAACCAATATATAAATGACAGCTGCCACTGAGTGAACTCCTTCAAAAAGGCGGTAAATAAATCCTAATTAATAATTTGAAACTATGCAAGTGCCTTTCTCCAGATGCCACTGGCTTGCAAGTCTATCTTCTCACCTGCCTTATTTCTAAACATTTCAACCCTTCTTTGCTGTACAATGGAAAGGAAAAAATGCTCTTGAAGCCTACTGTAGAAAATTCCCTCTACCCAGACACACTAAATTCTTCACACCCAAGTAGAAAATAAACCCTTTTTACCTCTCTAACAGCGCTCTCCTCTCATCCTGATTATTTTGTACTGTTGCTTCCAATACTGCAATCTCCCCTCGTAAATCATCTGTCTGTTTCTCCAGCTCACTGACCCTGCGCTGGCTGCTCTGCCATTCCTTTTTCAGAGTGCCCAGATTTTCATTCAAGGCAGTAATCTGCATGGTGAGCTTGGCCTCTGCTTCCTCGTGGTTTTTCTTTTGTTTTTCTCTCTCTTTTACGTCTGTACTCTAGAAGAAAAGTGGAACAAAACCAGTATGTTTGACAAAGTCATTAGAAAGCTCTGATGCATCAAACCCGAAAAACAAGACTCTGCCTCCGGTAGATTTTCCGATTGTTTCCTGTGTAATGGCAACACTAGAAGATTATATGAATTGAAGATATTTACCTGTAGTAGATATTCTCCGAGGACAGCAGGCTTCACATTCTCAAAAGTGGGTAGACGATCCATGTTGCCCGGGAATAAACACATTAGCCAGCAATGAAAAAATTCCAGAGCCTTCTGGGGCACCTTCCCTCCTGCAATGTCTCCGCGTTTCTTTAGTTTAATACAATAGCATAAAAATGAAACAAATTACGAAGAAACAACTCCAAGGGGAGGTTGGCGGGATTGTGAGAATGTGAAGATTGCTGTCCTCGGAGAACACCTGCTACAGGTAAGTATCTTCATTTTCTCGGAGAACGAGCATGCTTACCATTCTCACAAGTGGGGAATCCCTAGCATCCAGGCTCACCCAAAACAAAACCAGTCAACTGGGCCTCGCAATAGTAAAGACAAAGATTAACCTGAAATAAAATACTAGATGAGGGTGCAGCCTGGAACAGAATAAAACAGGCCTAGGAGGGCAGAGTTGGATTCTAGACCCCAAACAGATTCTGCAACACTGACTGCCCAAACAGACTGTCACGTCAGGTGTCCTGCTCAAGGCAGTAGTGAGATGTGAATGTGTGGACTGAAGACCATGTCGCAGCCTTGCAAATCTCTTCAATGGAGGCTGACTTTATGTAAGCCACTGACGCAGCAATGGCTCTGACACTGTGAACTGTGACAATACCCTCCAAAGTCAGACCAGCATGGGCATAAGCAAAGGAAATGCAATCTACTAGCCAATTGGAAATGGTGCATTATCAATGGCGACTCCCCTCCTGTTGGGATCAAAAGAAAAACAACTAGGCGAACTGTCTGAAAGACTTCATCCACTCCATTTAAAAGGCCAATGCTTTCTTGCCATCCAAGGTATGCCTGAGGTCGGGGAAAAAATGCTGGCAAGACAATAGACTGGTTCAGATGGAACGCCAACACCAACTTCGGCAGGAAGTTGGGGTGCGTGCAGAGGACTACCCTATTGTGATGAAACTTAGTATAAGGTGCATCCACTACTAAGGTCTGAAGCTCACTGACCCTACGAGCTGAAGTATCAGCCACCAAGAAAACGACCTTCCTGGTCAAGTACTTCAGATGGCAGGAATTCAGTGGCTCAAAAGGAGCTTTCATCAGTTGGGTGAGAATGACATGGAGATCCCATGACACAGGTGGAGGTTTGACAGGGGGCTTTGACAAAAGCAAACCTCTCATGAAGTGAACAACTCAAGGCTGTCCACAGATAGGCTTACCCTCTACACGCCAATCATAAGGACTAATTGAACTGAGGAAGTTGGTCTTGAGACCAGACTCTGATAAGTGTAGAAGGCATTCAAGCAGAGTCTGTATAGGACAAGAAAGGGAATCTATTGCCTTGCTGTCACACCAGGCGGCAAACCTCCTCTATTTAAAAGAATAACACTTCTTCGACCTTCTCTCCCTTCTTTTCCAGGTCAGAAACATGCAGCCATGTGAGTCTGTGCATTGCTATACCCTGGGCAGAGATTATGGATGCCACGTTAAGTGTCGTAAGTGCCCCTGGCCAAGAACTTGCGACACGCCTTCTGCTGCTTGACCAACTGGCAAAAAGGCTCGGCTTGCTCCGGAGAGAGCACGTCGACTAAGTCGGACAGCTGCCTCACTGAGTTCTGCAAGTAGACGCTCGTGAAGGGCTGGTAAGACTCAATACTGGTGATGAGCATAGTGGCCTGTTACATCTTTCTCCCAAATGAGTCCAGGGTTCTAGATTCTCTACCTAGGGGAGCCGAGGCATAGTCCCCAGAACTCCTGGTCTTTTTGAGAGTGGCATCCACCACAATGGAGTCATAGGGTAACTGAGACCTCACCAACCGAGGTTCCCCGTGGATTCGATACTGGGTATCAATTTTCTTGGGGACCACAGGGACACCCAGTTCTGTACGAGGACTGCCTTGAGAACCTCATGGAGAGGAGCCATCACTGCCTCCTTAGGTGGAGAGTAGCCGTCCAGGACCTCGAGCATCTTGGCCCTGGACTCATCCTTTGCTTCTACAGGGAACGAAATGGCCTCAGCCATTTCCCGTACAAAAGAGGTGAAGGAGAGATTCTCCGGTGGAGAGTCTCCTCTCAGGTGAAGGCTCAGAAGGGATCCCATAGGACTCATTGGAGGAAAAGTATGTCCAGGAGCTGGCTCTTGCCTTGTCTCTGGCGAAGCGTACTCCACCGACGGAGAGCTGGCCTGGGTGGCAGTTGACACCAGCGCCGCAAGCAGCGCTGGCGTCAGAGGCCACAACATGGGCTGTAGGCCAGGCGGGGCCACAGCGGAAGGCATGGCAGGCACAGGCACCCCCGATACTGATGAATATCACTGCATCAATCCCTTCAAGAGCTCTGGGAGCAAGGCTCGGATATGCTCATCGAGAGCCACTATCAGTAAAGACTGAGGGGCCAGTGTGGGCTCAGGTTGCCGAACCGCCTGGGGTGCAGGAGTAGGATCTTGTCTGCTGGGAGAAACATGCATCAGCACCTCTTGGATGGAGGGGGAACTGTCCTCCCGGCATCGACACCATCTCTGGGCCAGGTCCAACGACGGTTGATCTCGGGGGGCTTGCATAGCAGGAGGCCTTGAGGCAGGTGGACACCCACTCGACACCTCGCTGCTCCCAGTGTCTTGCAGTAGCCATCTCTACCTCGACTCCTGACGCCGATGTCGAGACCGAAGAACTGGACCGAACTCCAGTTTTTTGTGTTGAGCTTCTCGGGAAATCTGTGCCCTTTTCTTCATACGAGACAAAGGACACAATTTGCCAGACTATGGTCGGGCCCAAGGCACTGAATACACCAAGAATGTGTATCAGTATCTGAGATAGTCCGGTTGCACCGGGAACAATGTTTGAAGCCACTGGGAGTCTTCAATGACATGGAAGGAAAAATGGCTTCGGCAAAATCAAAAGTCACAATTGTGCCTAATTTAAAAAGGGGAAAGGCACAAAAACAATACCTGTCCAAGCAGGCCTAAAAGGCGGCCTGCGACAAAAAAAGAAAGGAAACAAACGCAAGAAAAATGACTAAGAAATAAGGGAAATGTCCCCCCCCCCCCCCCCATTTCTTTTTAAAACAAAGAGGTACAAAAAACAATGCAAAAGCACGGTAAACACTCTTCCCGGGTATGTGAGGAGCAACTAAAACACAGCTGCTTCCTCCCACGGAAAGAAAACTGAAGAGATGCGGAGATGCTGCAGGTGGGAAGGCACTCACGCACGCATGGTGGGCCACTTGTGAGAATGGTAAGCCTGCTTGTCCTCGGAGAAAATTAAGTTTTATTACTTATGAGTCTGCTTAACCACTGCTCTGCGTACATATCAGGATCTGATTTATCTGGAGTTTATGTATTCTAAGAGCATCTTGTTAACACTTATGGGACTACTTAAAGTGAACAAATGCTTCATCTCGAGAAAGAGCAGAGAACGTTAAATACAATACAATGAAACCAAAGCTTTGTCTTCTTTGGAAATGATAAAAAAAACATTTCAGTTCCACTAAAGGTATAGCTTTACAAGATTTATAGCTAAGACACATGGTGTAGGGCAGTGTTCTCAACTCAGGGCACTCAGCCACATTTTGAAGATACTTGCAATTAATATGCACAAGAGAGATTTGAATACAACAGAGGAAGTGCATGCAAATTTATTCCATGCATATTCATTGTGAATATCTCAAAAAACCAGACTGCCTTGATGTGTCCCAAAGACTGGGCTGAGAACCTCTGATGTAGGATCAACTAACAATAATAGATGTTTAGTGGGCACACAACAACTGGCAAGTCATTAAGCTAATGAGATGTACAGCAGGAAACAAATGTGCAATGCTAATGAAAGAACAGATTTTTTTAAAAAGTGGGTGTTCTACAGATTTAAGTCCCTTGTGCTGACTAGACCAAAGTACAAAGGGAGGGAAGAGAAAGGGAAATGGGACTTGATATACCGCCTTTCTGTGGTATTTTGCAACTACATTCAAAACGGTTTACATATATACAGGTACTTATTTTGTACCTGGGGCAATGTTAAGTGACTTGCCCACAGTCACAAGGAGCTGCAGTGGGAATCAAACCTTGTTCCCCAGGATCAAAGTCCACTGCACTAACCACTAGGCTACTCCGCCAGTTAACATTGGAGAACCCCAGATCCCTTTTTCTCCCACTTGTACCTTACAAACAAATAATGGCCTCAAGTGTCTGTTACTCCTTCTCTGCAATCCCCAACCACCATAAACTACAGAACATTTTGTCAATGGGAGGAAGGGAACAGGGGTCAATTTCAGGTTGTCAGGACAGTGTGGATTTAGCAACATTAACACTCAATATAACAGAGCACTTGCTACAGAATAGCACAAGGGCTCAAAACTACCCTATTTAAGTATTTCCACGCACACTAATAATTTAGCCAATTTTCACAAAACGCTAAATAGCAAATTGGACACGATTACTGATGCTCACTAAGGGGCCCTTTTACAAAGGCGCAGCACAGTAGTGCTGTGCGCCAACAGCACTACTACCGGGCTACTGCAGGAGCCCAGCAGCAGTGCCTGCACCCTCTGTGCGCCATTTCTTGCGTGTCAGAATTTTTTGGGTTTTATTTTAGCGCCAGGGGCTTACCCGGCGGTAATCGGCAGTGCCGTGTGCTGCTCAGTTACCGCCAGACTCCCCCAGAAAATGGCTGCGCATCAAATGTTTCAATTACCACATAGCTATTTCCTTCCTCAGCCTGAAATTCCTTTTTACTGGGCGGTGGTAAAAGGCACCCTGCGATGGCGTCGGTGCTTGGGTTTGCCATGTGCCAATGCCACTGTAGGGCCCTTTTTACCACCACTTGGTAAAAGGGGCCCTAAGTGGGTTTAACAGCTACAGATACAGGCCTTTAGTGACTTGGCCCAAAATGAACTTAAACCAACTAGTTCAATCAGACAAGGTAGATATTCTATCAGAATGCATAGATTGTTAAAATTACTCCCAGTCTCAGAGGCTTGCATACCCTTTTAACTAAGGACAGGTATAAAATAAAATTCCTAACTCATGTAAAAAAAAACAACTCATTCTGTAATAGTGAATATATTAAAAAATGTTAAATAAATTGAATGTTCACTGGAACAATAAGGTACATATGATCTTTCTGGGATCATGTTCTATACCTAAAGTTTTGGTGTTCAAAAAACAGTTGTAACAGCAATGTGTGTGTAAATTTACCAGTTTAGCCTCAATCTCAGCACGTTCTTTCAGCCATTTTTCCTCCTCCCTTTTCATTTCATCTTTGATAAGAAGTTGTTTGCTCTTTTCTTGCTCCAGAGCTGAACCCATGCCATCTACTTTTCCTTGTAGTTCTAGTTTTTGCTGAATTAGCAACTGTTTGGCATCTTTAAAATTGATTAGCTTCTGTTTAAATAGAAAGGTTAAGAAAACAAAACAATGGTCACATTTGGAGCACATACCAGGGAACGTTGGCCATTGCACCTTCTAGATCAAGGTATGGGTATATATCATGTGATGCAAACTATTGTGATCTAGATTTACTAGAAGTTGCTACTGTATTACTGCACACTGTATTTATCACATTCCATTTTACACATTTGGACCCATTAACCAACACCACACATTAATGTCATTAGTATGGGTTAACAGTATCAACTGTTCCCTCATATAAACTTTATCAACCAGCAGATGTTATGTCCCTTCTTTAACCAGGCATATCATGTGTACCTTTTCATAATCTTGTTTCAAGGTTTTAAGATCTTCGCTCTGCTTGTTGAAGTTTTCTTCAATCTTTGTCTTCATCTCTTGAAGCTCTGCTGCTTTTGATTTTTC
Source organism: Microcaecilia unicolor (assembly GCF_901765095.1). Classification (NCBI taxonomy): domain Eukaryota; kingdom Metazoa; phylum Chordata; class Amphibia; order Gymnophiona; family Siphonopidae; genus Microcaecilia; species Microcaecilia unicolor. Next base: position 21,456,773 of record NC_044039.1, read on the forward strand.
ACTGGCTAATTCTTTTTCTATTGATATCTAAGACAAAAAAAATTCAAAATATTTTGGAGACAAAAACATTTATAGCAAGTGACTCAATATCTCATATATTGAAAAAGGAAAAAATGGCAGAATTTGGTGAAAGTATTTTGAATATGTAGACACCCTCCTGTAGCTGAGCCACTTCATTCCTGGCTAACTCTTCAACTAAACCTTATTACCACAGCCATCCCACATAGGCTCCTATTACCACTGCTTGAAGTATCCACTTCAACTGTAAGCTTTGAGGCAGAACATACTGTACCAGAACACTTATCCCTACTGTACCGCACTGCATATGTCACATAGTGCTATAAAAAATAATAACTATTATTATTGTGGGATTTGGTTACACATATGTATGTCCTCATAGCCACACACCCCACCATTTTAAAAAGAACTTGGAGCTTCAGTTGCAAATGCCACACATTGCCTTGTAAAGGGCTTGGGCTCAATTCTCAGGGAAGGCTACTCCCTGAGTCAGTAAGCCCTAAATGTATTACAGAGGTAGCATTCACCATCCCTACAAGGAGGTCTTACTGCTTAGCTATGAAAGCCTGTAACCAGATTAGGGCCCATACTAGCCAGGTACTGTAGAGAACTGCAGTTTACAAACCCTGGTCAAGACCTACTGTTGCAACAGTGGTGGTGTAGTAAGGGAGGAATGGGGGTGGGGAGACAGATGCTTGCAAATGAATGTTCACAGTGCCATAGTCCAATTTTGCTAGAAATCCAAACAGGAAGGAAAAAGACATGCATTAAAAAGATGGAATACATGTTAATTACTGTATATACTCTATACAAACCAAGATTATTTGGTCCCAAAATAAAGCCTAAAAGTTGGGATCTTGGTTTATATTTGAATTTTCCTCCTCCCCGGGTGACTGGTGTTTTTCACTCCTCCTCCTCAACCCCATCCCCCGCGGTCACCAAGAGCTACTATGTACAAATGGACAATGTGATCATACACACAGCTAAACATCTCCCAAGAGCATTATCAAGTGTTATCAGCATCAGATTTGCAGGTAGTCCACTGAAAAAAAAAACAAGCAACAGGGCAATATGCAGGAGATTATAAGATGCCAGACTTCGATCTTATCTGTCTTCTACCAATATCATCAAAGATCAGCTCACTTTCTGTCACAAGTACAAACAGTGGTCAGCTGATTAATGGAAGCGAATTATGTTTTCAGAGAAAAGCATTTTCACTCAGTTCTACAGTTTCTGTAGACATACAAGGAGACCTTTAAATCAGTCATAACCCGGAGGTATGCTATACCCACAGTGAAACAAGTACCAAAGGTTATGGTTTGGGGTGCAGAATCAGGACTGGATTATGTCAAAGAACACCACAATCAGTGGAACGGTATCTGAATGTTTTGAAGGAGAAACTGTCAAACTTTATGCTAATTTACAACACAACCCATTTCCAACAGGATGGTGGACTGGTGCCATGAAACAAAAGCTGTTAAGGCATGGCTGGCTCGTGAACAGACAACTGTTAAGAACCTTGGCTGGGCAACAGCCAAGATTTGAAGACTGAGAATGTGTGGACCATGATGAAGCAAGGGACCATACACAAACCAACATCTGAAGCAGACTTTATATATTGGATCTGCGTAGACTCAGGAGATAACTCTAGAATGCTGCAGAAAACTGGCCAGATCAATGCCAGAATGCAAACAGTTAAGAACAAAGGAAATCACTGTAAATACTGATATCCAGCAGAAAATGTCTGCAGACAAGATTTTAGATGCTAAAACAGCCAATTTGTAGCTTTAAAATCTAATTTGTTTCATGTGTTTGTTAAGTATTAGTCATAAATAATGAAAATGGTGGTGGTCACAAACATTTGGCCATGACTCTATATAGGGAAAGCACTTTCTGTGGTGTAAATAATTAGATCTGCCTCACCCACTTGGGCAGCGGAAGCCATGGGCTCTCTGTACTATCCTACAGAGAACTGCAAATCCCCTCTAGATGCTTAATTACCCCAACCTTAAATCTGCTCATGACGGGCTTACACCATCAAGGCAGTATAGACCCTTGTAATTAGAAAGGAACCCAGTATGTAGTAGATATAATAAGATAGTTTATTACAATCTTACCAATGGTAGTACAGGCAAGTTAAGCATTCACATAATGGAGCAGCATATCATAGCACGTCCTCTCTCTCTCTCTAGCCTTCTGGAGTTTTCCTTCTGTTCTTCTCCTCTTGTCTGATCTAATACTCTCCAGACTGGTCCTTATATACAATTTTGGCTTCATTGGTTCCAATGGACCCCAGTCTCTCTCACCAGGGCTCTTGGTTCTTATCAGTTGATCAGAATGACTTCACATGTTCCCAAACCTTCCTCTAGCCCCCCCTTTGGATGTTCTCACCCGGGGTGCAGCTGACCCAGTACTATCTCTACATAACCATAGCAACTCTTGCTCATGACGTCTTGCAGGTGCCAGTCCCAGAGCAAATGCCCCCCTTCCTTTGCCAGCTCAGCACTTGCTACAGTGAAATGTAACTGTGTCAAAGGTGATCACTGATTTTTACAGGCTAGCTCTTTTTTGTATCAGAGATGATTTTGATTTTAAGAAGCCTAGCTCTTATTATGAGCCATTGGCCTGTATTTTACTGAGAGCAAGGGCTAGCATAACTCTTCAGTGGCTACCCAACGGTTATAGAAATCTGCAACTCTGTAGTGGTTTCTACTATCCTAAAAAGGAATGCATATAATCACTGGAAAAATTCTTGAGGTTTACAGTGGATTCACCTCAGATTGTTTTTTTTTTGTTCTCGAAAGTTAATATTTAAAGGACAAACGAGCATAACTATCACTTATGCAACACACAAGAACAGTGCCCTCCATCAAGGTATGCAGGATTATAAAGAAGAGTAAATACATTCAGTTGTTTAAACCTTTAAAAGTCTTTCCAGAGTGGATGATAAAACTACTATGAAATGGGAAGGCCCTGAAATTCATCCTACAGGATATCTTCATGTGTTAGGCTGGAAGAATTCCAACTAAAAATGTGACTGAGCTACTGTAAATTGAGTGCCTTAAACCTTAATAAAATCTCACTAAGCCTACCACCATTTTACTTGGGGGAGAAAAAAAAAACTTCTACTTTTGTATTTTTAACTTTACTATAAGTTTTTTTTAACAAAGTGAATGCTTATGTTTGGTTTAAGAAACCAGTTGAATTAAGGAGAGAGAAAAAAAAAAAGAAAAGAAAGAAAGTAGAAATTCAATTACCCTCTCTTTCTGAAATTCCTGGAGTGCTTTCTCTTGCTTCTTGAGATGCTGTTCTTGCTTGGATGCATTCTGTTCCAGGCTAGCTTTTGTAGTTTTTAGTTCTTGGATTAACTTGTTATGACTACCAATTTCATTTCTGTTTGAAATTAATTCCTCCTGAGCCACAGCAAGCTTCTCTTCAATAGACTAAATGACAAAATTAAATTCTTAATCTCAGTTCAGTACCCTGTGATACAAATGCAGTTACAGTTCTTAGAATATTACAAGCTTAGTTCCTAACCATGACTCATTAAAAATGAGGAAATCATACCATAGTCCATGGCAAAAAATTAAGTAATAAAGTATCAGTGAGGGGAGCAAGAGTGCTGAATATAGATTTCCATCTCTTATGAAGCATAAAGAATGTGAACATGTACAGGGATTAGGAATTTTATAGAACAGGAGGCATGTGCAAGTCAACCTTTTCAGCCACACAGAACCATCATGACTGACTCACCTTGAGGTCCTGTCGTACTGCAGACACTTCTGATTCTTTACCATATAGATCTGATTGAAGCTTTTTTACATTTTCTAAATTATTTTCATTTACTTTCTGTAGCTCTGATAGTTTTTCTCTTTCTGATGCAAGTTCTGTTGTTAATACTGCTATCTGCTGTTGAAGTTTACTCTCACTTTCTTCCTGTAACATACAAAGGCACTAGATTAGTTACTTCAAAAATTAACAGTACACTGTATTCATACAGAGGCAGTAACTGGAAAATGTAACCTAGACAACAGCATGAAGCCACTCATCCTGGAACTCAAAGCCTCTCTCCATGATGCCTGAGAGGCCCTGAGAGATGGGGAAAGAACCCTCTGCCTTCTCTCATACACAGTGACAGTGATCTAAGGGTCAAAATATAATGTGTGAAAGCCTGAGAAATCTCAGGCCTTCACTATGCTCAATGACCTCTGCCAACACTAAAGTGGCACATACCAAAGTCATAACGGGGAGAATAAAGCCATTTACAAGGGTAAACTCATGTTTACCTGCATAAATTTGTGGGCTGACTGCTTCCTTTTTGTAGCTGTGTATGCGTTCACAGCACATTTGTTTCTACCCATCAAAGAAAACAGGCCAAGATAGATAAGAGAATGGGCATTATATGCATAGGACTGTATAATCAAAACTCCATGCAAATTTCACCATGTGTTTTGTGCCTGTTTCAATGTAGGCACTCTGTACCTGTGCTGTGTGCAAGGGAACAGCAGGGCAAACGATCCACAAGATCCAAAACAGCAAAAGGAGATAACACAATAAAAAGTCCCTTCGGAAATACTTTATTCATGTGAGGTCTATAAGTAAAAAGATGACCGACGCTGGCTGTGTTTCACCCACACAGGGGCTGAGGGGTTGCATCGGGGCAAAGACAACCAGGCAGTGTGCACAAGCCACTTCACCTCCTTGGTCTAAAGCAGTATATGCCAAAAGATGGCAGCCTCACACAGCAATTCAGTAACACAGCTAGAAGAACACACTTCTGAGGAACTCAAAGAAGATAGGAACAATTAATTTATACTCAAGCCTTGAGGCTGATGAGATCACACCTTTTGAAAAGGATCTTTTACATCAATTTTTTAAACTGCAATTTCCATTGAAAAATGCCCACAAAGGAACTACTGCAAAAGGGAAGGAATGAAAGATGACCTCTCCTGAATAAGGGCCTACAACCTCCAGGGACTGTATCTCCTCCTGTATGTGATTGGGCACAGGTTTGTCTTCATTTCCCATTGATCAAAGCATCCAAAGAGGTAGAGTATGTAGCCCAACATACCAAATATGGGAAATGCCGTGACCAATCACCTGACTCAACATAAGCCAATCATCATAGTTATCTGATAAAATTTAAAAGGGGTATCCAAGTTAGTCTAGTGTAACAAAATTGACAGAGCCAGGTGGCACCTTACAGACTAACCAATTAATTGAAGCATGCGATTTCAAGGACCAGAGCCCACTTGAACAGATGCATCTGATGGAGGACTCAAATGCTCATGCCTCAATAAATTGATTAGTATGTAAGATGCCATCTGCCTCTGTCGTATTTGATTGAACAGAAACACCAAAGAGTATCTTATTTAGGGAATAATTCAAATGTCACAAACCTGCATATAAACCATAGACATCCAAACATCTCAACCACAGGAATCAAATAATCACTGTATTTGGCACTCTTAAAATAACAGTCCAAAAGTATCTTTGGATATTTCAAACAACATTTAACACAAAATAAGACTTTGTTCTGATTTTCATTAAATTTCTGCAACAAAGTTAAAGTATCTGAATGTGACTTCTTTATAAATCATGTGTATAATTATAGTACAGCAAGAGGCCCTCACTGGATGCCCACCGGAAGGGTGGAAGGCCAGATTTTAGGACTCAGGCTGTAAAAATACCAGCTAGGTTTAAAAATCTATGACTGGCTGAGCAAGGACTTGCTTTTCCTGCAAGTTAATATGTGTCCCAGCTTGGGATCCATCCACTGGAATAATGGTGGGTCAATTTACATACCTTAAACAGCTTAAACTGCTAAAAGACACTGGCTAGGCCTGAAAAACTTATGACGGCCTGGTTGCTGAGCCCCTGCAGTAGCAGGGTTGCTTGGTAAGCCTTATTAGAATTTAGTGTGACATTCAAAAGCAGTGCAAAAGCCAAGATCAAGGAATTGATGGCTAAAATCCTAAAAAGTTTGGTTCAGAACACGGAGTCTGTTGCAGTTAAAATGGCAGCCAGAGTCACAAGATATGGAACTGATCTCTTCATCTTAGAAGAGATGGTTGCACAAGATTAGGAACAGTCCATATTAGGAGTTGACCATATTAGGAGTTATTTACAAGACAGGAAAAAGATTAAGAAACAGGTGGACACCTGACCTGTGGTTAAGTATGATTCAGAGATGAAGAAACATTAGAAAAAAAAGTCCCTCTCCAATTGAGTTGTATGTACTGAAAATGCTATATAAGAACTGTGCATCAGAGCTATTGTCGGAGTCCCTCCCCAACTTGACTCGGACAACGGCGAAGCTCTGGCCGGTTGAACCCAGAATCTGACTGATGTATGTACCAACTTGAAGTCCTGATTGGGTGAGACTAAAAGACTATTTCTATCTCAATATTCTCTAGTCTCTGTGTTAATTTCTCTGTTTCATTTCACACCTTATATCACATAAATAGACTATCTTTTAAACTCTAGTACATCATGTGGGAGAATAGATGCCCTAGGATGTCCTTGGAAATTAGGAGCCAGAAAACAGAGGTCATATTTAGGAGACTTATTATGAGCCTTCTGAAACCCTCTCTCCACCTCCGTGGGCAAGGGTCCTGCGGGGGTCTAGAGAAGGGTAATTAAAAACACATGCCAACCATTAAGAATTTAGATACACTGGCAGTAGGAGTGAGATAGGGTGGGGGCGAGGATGACAGGTAGGGGAGGATAAGGGGAAGCGAGTCAAGAGCAACATTAAACCCAATGCAATCACTTAACTTATACATACTTGCAATTACACATACAGAATACATTGAAAAGCACCCTCAAAAACAAGTTGTTTTTTTTCAAAGATATAACAAAATTAAAGTTTTCTAAAAGGAAAATCTAACACAATATAACATTTTCACTCATCCGTCCAGAGGACATTATGTCATTGAGATGCTCTTTGGTGAGCTTGAACAGTATTCTTTTTGGAAACTGGCAGTTTGTCCTAGCTATCCCTCCTATAAACACAATTCCCATTCAGTTTTTCCTGATGGTTGATACTTGAAATCATATCAGCTGCAATGAAAGGCTTGAAGATCTTTACACGTTAACCCTTCTGTGCCCCTAATTACTTGTTTCAGTTGCCGTATAACAACCAGGGACATGAAGGTTTATGGAGAAATTAGGTCTTACCTGCTAATTTCTTTCCTCAAGGCCCTCCAAAGCAGTCCAAACAAGTGAAGTGTGCTCTCCTACCAGCAGATAGAGACTGAGAACTAGCTGTGAATCACTCCTATAAGGGGACCTGTGCAGTCCTGAACCAGCCAGTATTACTACTGTCAAAGCAAGATGGGCAAACAATCTCAATAACCGAGGAGAAGAAAACAATCAAGCTAAAACACGTCTCAACCATACATAAAAGTCATGGTGACCTTCCAGCACTAGAACTCTGTTCCTCTAGCCATGAGAATAAAAGTCTTATTTCCAATCTGCATCTTCAAATATTTCCTTGCATCACCTATAAGGCAGAATTGCCACTGCTTGGGAGGGTTCTAGACCGGCTTAGAGGACATGAACAGATAAGATTCCTGACAGAAAAACACTTGTAGCTCCAAAATCCTTCTAGATGAAAAAAGTAGCAACCAAAATTACTACCTTCGAAGTAAGGTCCTTGATAGTTGCCTCCAAAGAGGCTGAAATGGCACCTGCACCAAGACTGACAACACAAGGTTTAAGTCCGGAGACACCACCAATCTAAGCGGAGGCCATATGTGGCAAAACAGTGCGCTTCCAAGCCTGTGAACTGTATTATTTCATGAAGTGCATGTCCCTTCTTTGGCCAGCAGATGGTGACTGTCTTCTTTTTGTAAAGCTGATATAGAAGTGACAGGTTTTTTTTTCTGCCCAAGCTGTGAGGTAATCTTTAGTCTCAGATAGGGAGAGGAGAGAGAAAGATCTCTTTACTGAGGCCCTGTGAGCAGCTATATTTCCTGAACTCTCCATGTACTACTTAGGTAGTAAACAAATGTTTAGTTAGTTTTAATATTAATACCCGTTTGAGTTACCTGTTATTGTTGCTATATTTTGACCATTTTTTCCCTCTTACCATTCACTGTTCAATTCCTTGACAATAAACCTTATTAGTTTATTGACTCTGCCATCATGGACTGACTAAGAATCCTGGTGGTTTGTGTTTTGGTCTGTGGGTGCTTTCTGAGAACTGTGGGACCCCTAGGATTGTGGCCCCAGTGTCCTTAGAAACTACTGAAACAACTTGCAGGTGGGAGACTTGCCCAGAGGCAAGTGGGAAGTGGGACCCAGCAGGCGGGTGAAAGGGTTTGCCAGTGTACAGCGTGTGCACAGGTGGTAGTGGACCTGAGAAGTGCTGGGACAGACCCTTTAGATGGCCGCAGGGTTAACCCCCCACCTCCCCCAAGGTGGGCTCTGGGCGTTTTGCGACAGACTTGTCATGACTTTTTTGGTGGCAGTGTGGTGGAATTGTCAGGCTCAGTTTGGGGGGGGGGGGGGGTTGAGGGTCACCATCCACTGAGTAGTTCAGAGTTTTTTTAATCTGTAACCTCCAGACAGAGCACAGTGAACGAGTGCAGCAATAACACGATCCCTTCCCCATTGTTGTTGTTGTTTTTTTTTTTTTGAAGTGTTAGGAGAATAGCAGCATGCTGATGGAGACCGACAGTGGCCTTCAGACATCAGATATGCCTGTCCTAACAAACGTGACCAATGACCTCATCGAGGAGGAGCTGCAGGACCTTACTGCGCAAGTTCTCCTGAGGGGAGACCAGACTCCTTGTGGGCAGAAGCCCGCGAGTTGGCAGGGCCAGATGCCACACCAACTGAGATCCGGTACATCTACATGGTAGAGTGACAGCAACTAGAACAGCAGCAGCTGTGGCGAGACGAACGAGAAAAGCGGCGAGAGGAAGACCAATGATGGTGTGAAGAGCACAAATTCCAGCTGCAGAAATTAAAGATGGAGATGGAAATGGCTTGCATCCAAAGCTCCAGAGGCAGGATACATGACCCATATCAGGCCCAACTTGTTTGCACAGTTTGATGATAGCCAAGGTGACAGTTATGTATACTAACTGCATCTGAAAAACTGGGTGTGCTATCTGGTAGAGCATTTGAGGCATTCCAAGGACTGTCCATGGAGACGTGCTCCCTGTTTGAGAAGATTATACCATTACTCCCAAGGCCTACAGACCAAAGTTCCGGACTTTGCAGAAGGGGGTGGATGATACTCACAGCGAGTCTGTGATCCAGTTAAGATACCAGCACCAGCAGTGGTTCAATGGAGCCGATGTTAAAACCCTGGAGGACTGCCAAAACCTGATGGTCCTAGAGCAGTTTTTACAGCGTTGTCGTCCAGAGAACATGTTAAGATCACCAGTCCCGTACTCCAGAGAAGGCGGCTGACATCTTTGTGGCTAACTGTCCCAGGTTAGCAAAGAGAAGCCATCTGCATCTTCAACAAGCCAAGATCTTAAGAGCAGCCAGGGCCCTAAGCCAACCATTCCTGCAACCTCAGAGACTGCCAGTAAACCCTCCGGTGTTCCCCCCAAAACCTGAAGACTTTAGGCATAACTGTTACCAGCATGGGCGTACAGGACATTTCAAAGCGGATTGCCAAAATACTCCTAAGCCTGCACTAAAGAGCATTCCTGCACCAAAGCTAGCGGCTTTCGTGGATGGCTCCAGTCCCATGGAGGCCCACACAATTGCTACAGCACAAAAGGTTAATGGCTATTCTTGAAGCAAGGAAGCAGATGGGTTTCCACAACACTACAGCACCCCAGTAACTGTGAATCAAACCCAGGTAGCTGGGCTTATGGATACTGGCTCTAGCATAGCTTTATTACGACCAGAGCTAGTGCCGGAAGATGCTATTCTTCAAGGGCACACTGTGGAGGTAGTGCTAGTCAATGGATCCAGAGACTGTACCCATTGCCAAGTATTCCTGGATTAGGGTACCAAGCCTGGATACAGAGAAGTAGGAAAAATGAAAACCATGCCGGTACTAATGCTGTGTAGAACCAAAACTGGTCCAATGCACATTACCATTGATAACAGAGTCAGCATTTCCGCTATGGTGACCCACAGTCAGGCACGGGTGGCCCAACAAGCGGAAGCAGCAGAAACAACCTCTCCAGTTCCAAATCTTAAGCCAGTCCAGGTGGTACCAGGTGGTACCAGCTGATCAAGTGTCAGGAGGAAGTAACCCAGTGATTCCAGCAGAGGCAGTTCCATAGGTGACCGAGGCCATGAGTATGGGATAGCCTGATTTGACAAACCTATTGATCCTGATTTGTCAGAGTCACCAGTAGAGACTCTTCCAGATATGGATACTGATATAGGACAGAGACATGCTTTTTAGGCAGCACAACACTGACCCTGACCTATAAGCCCTGAGGTAGAGGGCTGGTCAGCCAGCCAAGACTTGTAAAGATCGCATCCTATGGAAAGGGGGCTTGCTGTACAGAGTCTGATCCCATTGATCCTAACAGGCCCTGGACAGCAGGCAAACAGCTTATAGTGCCCAAAGCATACTGAGAACAGCTCCTACAGACTGCACATGACATTCCACGGTACCAAGGGGTGACACCCACACACTAGATTGACACAAAACTTCTAGACTGACCGCTGTCCCGGCGCCCTGAGATGCCAAGCAGGACAGAAACAAAGCCATTGAAGGCAGAGGGGCACACAACTTCACAATGAGTAGGAACCCACTGAGGTGCTCCAGGAGCAGGAACACTAGCTCCCAAAGACAGCCATCAGCAAGACCGGCACCACATGTCATATCGCACGCGGAACACCAATGGATGCACAGAAACCAATCACAGGACATCCAGATATCACGACGACCGGAAAGCAGTCCATCTATCGAATAACAAACGGGACTCCCATCGTCGAGATAAGAACCACACAAAGCAGAGCAACTGGGATATCAGAGTCAGACAGGAGGCTAAACTTACAGAAGACCCCACAAACCCCGACGCTGAGAGCAGAGTGAGGTAGAACCCAAATGAGGCATAACTTGTGCAGACACCAACTCTCCTACACACAAAGAAGAGCAACCGGGACATCAGAGTCAGACAGAAGGCTAAGCCCACAGAAGACCCCCACAAACCCCGATGCTGAGACTGGAGTGAGGCAGAAGCTGAATGAGGCATAACTTGTACAGACACCAACTTTCCTACACAACAGCACCACTTCATAACTCCAAAAAGACTGCTCTGCACATGGAAACAAATCCGACCGCAAGGAAATCACCCAGGTTAAAAAAATTTTTTTTACAGGATTACCAATCTGTGCCTCAACAAACTTAAAAAGGTACACATAAAAACACAGATACTATACCTAATGATCACAGTATGGATAACTGGGACACAAACTACACCACATAACAAATAGTATAAAATCCCCATACTAATCTCTAACAGACGAAGCTCTCAATACCAATTGGAACAAATTGCAACCCCACCAACATGATGATCAACAGCGAAAAATGAATCCGATTATCAACCAAAACAACCGCAACGCCAAAAATGTTAAACCGCACAGACAACTACAAACCGTTATAATCGATAGGTTATATAAATACGAGGTCAGTAGTCAACAAGACAGCAATACTTAGAGACTGGATTGAACATGAACAACTAGGCCCATTTATAACAGAAACCTGGTTGCACCTTAAAGATGACCCAGTACTGCTCGATCTATGCCTACCAGGATATAAAAGAATACACATCAATAGAACCAAAAAGAAAGAAGAAGGGGTTGCCCTTGTATTTAAGTCCTCCCTAACAGTAGAGCATGTTGCTGAACACATATCCCCAAACAATCAAAATCTTGGAATGCAAAAATCACAGACACAACATTAACAGGGCAATTACGCTGCACACTTTTTTACCCTCCCACAGGAAGCTGGTCCAAGGCCCAACAGGATTTAATAGATTTTGTATCAAATATCTGTACCAACTTCACCGACGTCCTTTTACTAGGAGATGGCAATCTGCACCTAGAAAAACACAATACCAACACCAAATCCTTCACAGAATTCCTAAACCAATGGAATTTCATAACACAAACCACCTCATCTCATGCAAAAAGCCACCAACTAGACATACTAGCCTACATGCTATCAGCCAAGAACAACCAAATAATAGAAAATCCTAACTGGGAAAAGGTAATATGGTCAGACTATAAAAAACTCTCATTCACACGTAAATGGAAAGAGAATGGTAAGACTAGAGCACCAAAAACACCACACACCTGTATAACCAGAGGAAAGATGGATAACCAGATATTCTGGACAACAATGCTGAATGAAATTCTGGACAACAATGCTGAATGAATTAAATCTATCACCCAATAATACCCACTGCCTGAGAAACTAGGATGAAATATTCTGGACGAAATAGCACCACTCAAAAAGAAAACAATAAGCAAAAAGCAACCATGACAATGAATTATTGGAGATGAAAAAACTCCGTAGGAAATTAGAACGAAAGTGGTCCAAAAACAAAACAGACACAAACAAAAATAAATGGAGAAAAGCTAATAAACCCGCTAGACAATATGGGAATTAGCGGGACAGTGACTGCATGGTTTAATGGGTTCCTGAGGATCAGATCCTATATTGTAAAGATGACCAACCAGCTTTCAGCCTCTTGGACCACTGAGTGTGGGGTACCACAGGGTTCACCAATATCACATTGTTGCATTTGTATCCCACATTTTCCCACCTATTTGCAGGCTCAATGTGGCTTACATTGTTCCGTCATGGCGATCGCCTTTTCCGGAGTGAGAGATACAAGTGGTATTACATTAAAGATCATGATTGACATAGTAGATTAAGCAGTCAAGTATAAAGACTTCATGTTCGGAATAAGAAAAAGTGGTAATGCGTTAAAGTTCATTTGTGGTAGAGTAGACCTTGGTAGTCGAGTATAGAGAGTTAGGTTTTCTCCAGTTTTTTTTTTTTTTTTTGTTACATTTGTACCCCGCGCTTTCCCACTCATTGCAGGCTCAATGCGGCTTACATGGGGCAATGGAGGGTTAAGTGACTTGCCCAGAGTCACAAGGAGCTGCCTGTGCCTGAAGTGGGAATCGAACTCAGTTCCTCAGGACCAAAGTCCACCACCCTAACCACTAGGCCACTCCTCCACTCCACTTCAGGCTTGAGTTTCGTTGTCTGGTAATTAGGATGGATCGTTGTGGTATGCCTTGTTGAACAGGTTGGTCTTCAGTGATCACCGAAAGTTAGTTAGGTCACGCATTTTTTTCACGGTGAGTGGTAGTGCTTACGTAGGAGAAGCTGGATCCATATGTTAATTTGTATTTTAGACCTTTGCAGCTGGGGTAGTGGAGATTCAGGAATGTGCGTGCTGATCTTTTAGTGTTCCTGGGTGGTAAGTCTATGAGGTCTGACATGTAGACCGGGGCCTCTCCATAAATGATTTTATGGACTAGTGTGCAGATTTTGAACGTAATACGTTCTTTAAGTGGGAGCCAGTGTAGTTTCTCTCTTAGGGGTTTGGCACTTTCATATTTCGTTTTTCAAAATACGAGTCTGGCTGCTGTGTTTTGGGCTGTTTGGAACCTCTTGATGATTTGTACTTTACATCCAGCATAGAGTGCATTGCAGTAATCTAGGTGACTTAGCACCATTGATTGTACCAGGCTGCAAAATATTTCCCTTGGGAAGAAAAGTTTTACTCTTTTGAGTTTCCACATTGATTGGAACATTTTCTTTATTGTATTTTTCGCATGGCTTTCTAGTGTGAGGTTTCGGTCAATTGTAACGTCAAGTATTTTCAGGCTACCTGAAACAGGAAGGGTGTAATTTGGGGTGTTTATAGTGGCGGGTGAGAGGATGCATCTGCCCATGAGTTCACGATTTGTAGGCTGTGATTGATTTCATTAGTGATTTCTTTTAGATCATGTTTGAACGGGATGTAGATCGTGAAATCATCTGCGTAGATGTATGGATTGAAGCCTTGGTTGGATAACGATTTGGCCAGAGGTGTCATCATTAGGTTGAAAAGGGTCGGTGAGAGCGGTGATCCTTTGGGTACTCCACATTCTGGTTTCCGTGGAGCTGATGTATTCGAATTAGATATCACTTGGTATATTCTTGCGGTTAGGAAGCCTTTGAACCAGCTAAGACAGTTTCCTCCAATCCCGAAGTATTCTAGGATGTTTAATAATATTTTATGGCTTACCATGTCGAATGCACTGGACATGTCAAATTGTAGAAGTACACTGTTGCCAGTTGCAATTGCTTGTTTGAATTTGGTTAGAAGAGTGATTAGTACTGTTTCAGTGCTGTGGTTGGATTGAAATCCTGATTGAGATTCGTGTAGTAGTGAGAATTTGTTTAAGTAGTCGGTAAACTGCTTGGTTACCATACTTTCCATTAGTTTGGTTGCCAGAGGGATAGATGCTACCGGGGGGTAGTTGGTTATGTCACTTGTTTTTTTCTTTGAATCCTTAGGTATTGATGATGGCTCCACTCGGCAAAAAACTAGAACAAATGGACTTTAATCCATGCATATTATATACCTTTCAGTAATAACTTCTCAGAAATATTGCCAAAGATCAAAAAGGACTAGATTCCGTGGAAAACTGGGCCGCAACTTTCAAACTCAAACTAAACAGAGATAAAACCAAATTCACAATTTTATGAAGCCCACACAACAAACTGTCACTGCCCCACTAGAAATATTTTCCTGGGTAGGATATCCACCACAAATACTCTCAGACCAACTAGGAACCTATTTGTGTCTTTATAAATTACTAGTGTAAGTGGCAAAAACCACATCTACTTTGAAAGTGTGGACACTTACACCTGCTCTTGAGAAGGTGTAAATGTCCGCCTAGATTATGCCAGTAAACAAATACTTGTGAACTCTACCCATGCTCTGCTCAAACTCTGCCCCTGAACACACACTACTAGCAGCATAAACTCCACCTTATTACTTGTGCTTTTATGTGTCATTATTTTATTAAAGAGGCAAAAAAAAAATGCACAAAAATGATTGTATAAAATTACCTCCATAGTAGCTGAAAATCCACAGATAATGGAGTTATATGTTCACCCATCAGCAGTGAACATACAACTCCATTTTAATATCAGATTCATTTCAATTTAACAAAAGAAATCTTAAGAACTTGTAATTCTCATTATAATTGGTGTTCACAAAATTCTTAACACTATCTTGTAAATCAGTCACATTATGAATTTTCTTCTACTTTTTTGATTCAGTTTACTCTCTCTTAGATGACATTTTATATATGATGTAACATTTAACATAATGACTATAACAGCTTTTTAAAGTACAGTATGAATGAAGCTAGGCTTAGCAATTACCTTTTGTGAAAGGACAGCTTTTGTATCTTTGAGCCGTGTTTCCTGTTGCTTTCTCTCCTGATCAAGTGATTGTTTGAGTCCATTTAACTCTGTTTGCAGCTGCTGCTCACTCTTTTCTTTCTCTTTTAGAACATTCTGTGCCTTTACTACTTCTCCCCGTAAGGAATCAAGCTCCGATGTCAACTGCTTTGAGACCTGATTTAAATAAAACAAAACGGTGCAAAAAGCTGCTCTGTATTAATTTAAGAAATAAGAACACCTCAAATAACAGGCTTTAATTGTTTGCTCTTACTTTGTGACATTAGCACTAACTAGATAGGAGTGTTTTAGTTTTTCAGGTTAACCAAGAATAAATTAGGTCTTACCTAATAATTTTCTTTCCTTTAGCCCTTCCCACTATTCTAGAAACTGTTGGGATAGTTATGTCCATCAATCAGCAGGTAGAGATAGAGAACTGGAAATTTAGCTGAGACGTATCTCTCATGACATCCAGACCAGCTCCTCAGTATTTACGTAGACAAGAAGTAAGGAGAAACTCAGAGCAAAACACAACCTTAAACAACTCTCTAACCTAACACTAACCAGACGAGCGAACGTGTGGACCCCTCATCTCTGGACAACTTTTAGAGAACAAGAGATATGTTGGAAGCATCATGCAAGGTGAGTATCATTATTTGACCCATTACTTTGCACCAACACCTCAGAAACCTCAGGCAGGCCTCTGTAATAGGGGGAAGGACTAATGGAAAGAAAATCATCATCAGGCAAGACCTAGTTTCCCCCTTCCATTATGTAGCTTCCCACTATTCCAGAACCTGTGGGATATTCAACAGCAATCCTTAGAGTGGGTGGGATCTTGAAGTCGCCGCCCTGAGGGCCAAAGCCCCAAAACTGGCTTCCAAGCGCACCGCAACATCCACCCTTGTAGTACTTGGCAAAAGATATCAACTGCCTTGCAAATATCCGCCAAGACAGTAAGGTAGTCTCTGCCCAGGATGTCGCTGTATGCCTCATAGAATGAGCCCGCAAGGCCCGAGGATCCTGCTTCCCCAAGCAAATAAGCAGATGCAATAGTCTCCTTCAGCCATCTAGCAATTGTGGGCTTGGAAGCCACGAGGCAAAGCCTCTGTTTACCACAAAGCACAGTCTGTCCAATTTGTGAAACTCATTCGTGACTTCCACATATCTAATGAGGACTCTACATAACATCAAGAAGTTTCAAGGAAGACTACGGAGTCTCTTCGTGTTCTCTGCGAAAGGATGGAAGCTCCACAGATTGGTTGAGATGAAATGCTGATACCACTTTTGGAAGAAAAGAAGGAACCATGAGCAGGGAGACCCATGCCTCCAAAAAGCAAAGAAAGAGATCCTGACAAGAGAGCCTGAAGCTATGAAACCCTGCATGCTGACACAACAGTCACCAAGAATGTCATCTTTAGTGTACGCTCTCTCAAGGTGGCCTTCTGGAGTGGATCAAAAGGAGGCTGCGGAAGAGCCCGAAGGACTAAATTAAATGTTCCATTCAGGACACGGCGTACAAAAAAGGAGGCCGCAAGTAGCCAGCTCCCCACAAGAATCAAATGATATCCAGGTGAACCACAAGAAACATCTTCTGTAGTCAGCCCCTGAAAAAAAGCCAAAGTCTCAACCTGAACTTTCAGAGATCCCAACACCAATCCTTTCTGAAGATCTGACTGGAGAAACGCTAGGATGTGCGTGATCCGAGCAAAGAAGAGATATAGCCCACACTCAGAACGGACCAGACCTCAGAACATCAGCCCTCAAACATCCTCCACACCCTCGCATACACCATGGATATACAGTGTTTGAGCCTAAAGCAAAGTAGCAATGACCGAATCAGAATAACCTTTTCATTTCAGAGCCCTTACAATGGCCAAAGCCATAAGACCAAAGGGGAATGGATCCTTCACGAGCACAAGACCTTATTTCAGTAGGCCGTGTACCTACGAAAGACAGTGGATCCCTTGTCCAGCAGTCAAAATCAGGTCCGCGCAACAGGGCCCCTGCAGCCAATCTGGGGCTACGAGAATTAATCAACTCCAGCACAACGCGATCCTTTTCAACACGCAACCTACCATGGTCCAAGGAGGGAAGACATACAGTAGGTTTATCTCCGGCCAGGGCTGCAGGACACTGATCTCCATCGAACCCGATTCTTTCCTACAGTTGAAGAACTTGAGCACTCCTTTTCATCACTATCAAATCCAGAAGTGAAGAACTCCATCAGTCCACTATAAACTGAAACTCCTAGTTGGAAAGATCCCATTCTCCTGGGTATAAGGAGTAATTGCTGAGGAAGTCCTCCTCCACATTCAAGGATCCCGTGATGTGAGCTGCCAACAAGCAAAGAAGAATTTTCTCCGCCCAACATAAGGGAGACCACCTCCACTGTCATCGGATTGCGGGTTCTGCCTTGCTTGTTGAAATAAGCTACTGCCGTCACACTGTGAGAAAACTCAGACTGGGTCCCCCGCCAGAAAGGGGGCAAAGTTGTGTAAGGCATTCTGCACTGCCCTGAGCTCCAAGTGATTTATCAACTATCAAGACTCCTGTTCCATCCAGGTGCCCTGTGCCAGATGGAACTTGAAATGAGCTCCCCTAGCTGGCATCAGTTGTCACCACCTTCCACTGTGTTACCGAAAATGGTCAAATTCCTGGGCAACAACCACCAATGCATATTCTGTCTGGAAACCAGCATTCAAGGAAGATGAAGGCTGTACTTCTGTGACACTGGAGACCGATGGCTGAGAAGAGATTCCTGTAATGGCCGCATATGAGCCCTTACTCATGGCACCATTTCCACTGTCACTAACACTGATCCCAGAACCTGGGTTTAGTCCCAGACATTGGGCAAGTCTTGTCTGAGATGACGACGAATCCAATGAACCAGCTTTGACCTCCTGCGCCCCGTGAGGAAGATACTCTCCAGGGCTGTCTCGAATAGAATGTCCAGATATTACAGGATCTACAATGGAGTTAGTCTGCTCTTCTCAAATTGATCACCAACCCGACTGAGTAGGATGGACCACTTTGTCCATCACTGTCATGCTGTCCAAATAGGATGATGCACGAATGAGCTAGTCATCGTGATATGAGTGAACTGATTCCCTGGCGCTGCAGGAAAAAAGCTATCACCATCATAACCCTGGTAAACATTCTTGGAGCCATGGCGAGACCAAAGGGCAAAGCCCTGAACTGGAATGACGTCCCAGCTGCACAAAGCGTAGAAACCTCTGATGCAGCAGGGTATATGAAATTATGCCTCCTTGAGATTGAGTGTGATGAGTAATTCTCCCGCTTGAACTGAGGCTTGGACTGCTTTTAGTGTCTCCATTTGAAAGTGGGATACTCGGGAGGCAGCAGTTTAAACCTTTGAGATCCAAGACTGGATGAAAAATGCCTTCCTTCTTTGGGACAATGAAGTAGACAAAGCATCTGCCTTGTCCTTGTTCGGCCTGGGGAAATGGAACAATGGTCTGGAGTGCCAGCAAGGAATCTACAGTGGCCTGAACCTCGATCGCCTTGGTTCCCTTTCATCAGGGAGATTGCAAGAAGAGAAGAGCAACCAGGCAGGAGAACGACAACTTATAGCCTTCTTTAAGAATATCCAGAACCAGAAGAACTCCAACTTATAGCCTTAAGAATATCCAGAACTCGCTGGTCTGTCGTGATTTTGGCCCACACCTCCCGAAACTCCTGAAGATGTCCTCTCACCGGAGGAAGAGAAGAGTGGACCAGCCTCGCATCATTGCAAATCTCTGGAGGTATTGGGAGCTGTAGCTGACTGAGCAGCTGAGACTTCCTGTTCACACGAAAGTTAGACTGGCATGCCTGAAAGTGGAACTTCTGACCATATTGCTGACGACCAGGCCAGTACCGTCTGCTGTCTCAAAATAAAGAGCCCCCTGAAGATGGACAACCAGAAACTTTCGCTTTATCCTCCA
Source organism: Microcaecilia unicolor (assembly GCF_901765095.1). Taxonomy (NCBI): domain Eukaryota; kingdom Metazoa; phylum Chordata; class Amphibia; order Gymnophiona; family Siphonopidae; genus Microcaecilia; species Microcaecilia unicolor. The sequence continues at coordinate 21,476,138 of NC_044039.1, forward strand.
TCAACTGCTGTGTCTTAGTTTCCCCCAGTTCTTCCACCAAGTTACTGATATCTTCTCCAAATAGCCACTTGCCCCAAAAGGACAGTTTAACTAGACATCACTGACGCTGTATCCACTGCCACAACCAATTGCTGAAGTGCCATAACAGTCAGAGATACTGCGGGCCGTAACCCATGTCAAACAGCATCCACTAAGTAGGCCAACCCCACTTCCAGCTGGGTTTTATGGCACCCATCTTGTGTTGCTAACTGCTAATGCCACTTCAGGCATGCTCTTGCCATGAACAAGCTGCACACTGTTGCTTGAAGGCTCAAGAGGCCACTTCAAAGGATTTTTTCAGCAAGCCTTCTAGTTTCTTATCCTTGCACCATGGTGGTCTTCTTAGTCACCACCGTAACAAGGGAGTCCACCCTGGGAAGCTGCAATTTATCTTTCTCCTCCAAAACAGGTAGAGGTAAGCCACAGCTCTTCCTACTCTCAACACCACGTCCAGCGAGATCCATTCTGCTATAATCAGGACCTGAATATTTGGATGCATCGGGAAGGACTTAAAAGGGACCAACCCCCTTCATGACTGAAGAAGATGGAACTCCTGATGCCAAAGTAGAAAGCTCCTCAATGGAAAACACTGCCAGGCCCTTAGAAATAAGAATACTGAGCTCCTCTTTATAAAACAACCTCAATACTTTTGTATCGTCTACTTCCTCTTAACGGCTCCTTCAACAATGGCTCCTCTGAATAGACCAAGGGCACATCAGATAAAGAGAAAGAAGCAGAGATAGCAATTGTGGGCTTGGAAGCCATGAAGTGAAGCCTCTGTTTACCAAAAAGCATCTGCCCACTCCTGGAGGTCTAACCGAGATCTCTCATGAGCCAGAGAGGCAGCGGGATGAGAAACTGAAGCATTGTGCAGCAACTCTGATGGTCCCTGCTTCAGTAAATAGGCCTGGTGTAAGAGCAATATAAACTCCAGAGAAAACAAAGAACCCAATGCAGCTGAATGCTCTGTAATCCCTGAGGCTGTAAAATGGTGGCTGTGCTCGGTGCCTGAACAGACAGAGGCTGCTGCTCACTGACAGTCGGCCCAGACAAAATGGTGCCCATTCTGCATCAAGCTGCACATTGGCCCTGCTGGAGAGCCTCAAGACCCCAGTATATTCGAATGCTGCACCAAATCTGAAGATGTGCCACCACAACTGTTTCCTCTGCGTCCTGTGTGTTTCCCAGGTTGCACACACTGCAATGTCTTGATGCTGGCCGGTAGATCCCATAGCAGGAAAACTGCTTAACTGCCTCTGCGGGAGTTGCCATTCAACCCAAGTGTCACAAGCAACATATCAAGCGGTAAGTCGGGATCCCTCCCCTGCACCAAGTAGAACTTGAAGTCCTCCAAACAGTTCCGAGTCAAACTCTAGTCGGACTTACCACTGCCAGCTGCTCCCCACAAGCTCACAGTCTCCACAACTCATACCACAGATGACCGATTCTCTGTCCCATGCTCTCCAGCAATCTTTTTTTTTTTTTTTTTTTTTTTTTTTAAGTTGATGTGCTGGAAAAAGAAAGCTCCACAGTAAACAGGAGAAAGGTGAAAGAAGAGATGAAGTAAATTTATGGGGCACCAGACACAGGGATCTGAAAAGCTCCAGATATGACTCTGCAGACTCAAGCCTCCTGCACAGCTCAACTGTCACCAGCTGATCAACTAGACCAGGAGCAAGCACTCAGAACCAGAGGCCGAAAAGTGTGTCCATCCACCTGCAAGAGATAGAAAATGGCATCCAGTCCAGCTATCTAAGACAGATATCTCTCAGCTCAGTTCTCTTACCCCACCCCTACTGATCGATGGACACAACTATCCCACAGGTTCTGGAATAGTGGAAAGCTACATAATGGAAGGAAGATTTTGGCCTGCTTCAACAGAAAAATGGTGAAATCTGTTTAATCTTTTCTAGCCAGTCTGGTGGAAGTGAAGGTGACACTCTGAAGCAGGTTCAGTCTCGGAGTTCTGTCAGTAAAAGCTCTTACGGATCAATGTGACAAACAGAATTATTTGCAGGTCTGTGGAACTGGGTTGCAAATTTTAAAATTTGCAATCTCTAAGCCTAACCTAAACAAATATCTTTGCCATGTCTGGTGGATTATACGGATAAAATTGTCTACTTAAATGGATATGTATAGCAGGCCTTCACTGAAGCAGCCCCTAAAATGACAAATTTAAGGACATTCCATTATTTTTATTTTGCTATTAAAAAAAAATATATAATATATATATATATATTACCTCATCCTTTTTCTCTACAGTGCTTATCAGTCCTTTTAGTTCCTTTGCTGCTGAGTCCGTCTGTATTTGCAGTTGATGTTTAACCACTTGGCAAGATTTTTCCTACAAATTTAGAAACATTTACAAAAGCTTACTTTCTTCTGAGACCACATGTTACAAAACACCTCCCCTTAACTGAAAGTGCATCATATGGAAATAAACTGTTGCATATTTGAGAAACTGGTGTGTTCACATAAAAGACTGTAAACCTGAAGTGGAGGTGTAGTCAAATATACTTCCAACTCCTTTAATCCTCATATAAAGCACCAAGTGTATTCAAAACAAGCAGATATATATTAGCTAGCATGCTTAAAGGTGAAATTTGGTCTACCTATTAATTTCCGTTATTTGAGTTCTGCTAGACCAGTCCAGCAGATGGATGCAGAGAGCACAAACTTTCATCATCTCCACCAATATAAGGAGTGGTGCAGCCCTGACACTTGCAAGTATACTATTGCCCAAGCTGATGTGAACACACACCCACACTTAGGAGAACCAAACATCCCACCTCCTCACCAAACATCATATTTGGAACATTTGATTATCAACACCTTTGATTCTCAGTATGGATAAAACCACCACCGTTAAATCCATAATCCAAGATACCAGAAGGAAAACATTCTGCAAACCTGGGAAAGGTCCTGTACTGGTCTAGAAGGTTCCAAAGAAAGGAAAATATCAGAAAGACCAAATTTCACTTTCCTTAGCATCCTGCTAAACCAGTCCAGAAAAGAGGGACATATCCAAGCTTTAGGACCCCAGGTGGGAAGAAGGCAAAGCACCCTCTAGAACCACTTCTCAAAGACCCTATCTTCTTTAACCCAAAATGATCTTTTATATTGCTCAACAAAAAAGTGCAGTGGCCCCTGTATATATTCTTTGGCGCAACTGCCTTAGACTCCATCCAGGCCCTTGTAGAGTGCACATAAAAGCCAGACGTAACTTCCCTTCGACTCAAATATGCTAAGTTGATGGCCTCTTGTCCAATGAAAAATTGAGGCCTTGAATGCCACTTCCCCTTTACATGGTGCACTAAAAAGAACAAAATGGGACCTGACTGGTTATCTTCAAATAAAGTAAAATCATGAGAACATCTAGGGCATGAAGTCCCCTGGAAACTTCCAGATCCTGCTTGGTAATGGCCGGCAGACAAACAGCCTGATAAAGGTGAAAGGCAGACACAATCTTCAGCAAAAAAGAGAACATACCACAGCAAAATCAAATCAACAAAAAATGAAAGGTAAAGGCAAAACTATTTCAGTTGGTAAAATGGCAGAATACAACCAATGCTCATACTACCACAACTGCTTTGACTGCACAAGATCTCACTATATATTTTTCAAGTAAAATACTCTTCTCTACAAGCATCTTTACAATCTACCTAGCCACCATGTACTGCAAATGATGATCAAATAACTCCTCACATAATATCAGGACATTACAGCACATTGTCTTGTTTCAATCTTACTATACATGTTCTTACATTCCACTAAATTTGAAAAGATTCTAAGCGGATAACAACTTAAATTCCTTCAGTCAAGGAAAAGTACAACAAGGTTATTAAGCGAAATTCTAACTCCTGATCATAATGTTTATAGATGTCAATATCACTAAACAGTAATGTTTTTAATGCTCTTCTAAAAGTATAGTAAAGCGATAATCTCCTAATAGTTAAAAGGTAAATTATTCCACAGTTTAAACCCCGATACAAAAAAGATAAGTACATAAGTAATGCCATACTGGGAAAAGACCAAGGGTCCATCGAGCCCAGCATCCTGTCCACGACAGCGGCCAATCCAGGCCAAGGGTACTTGGCAAGCTTCCCAAACGTACAAACATTCTATACATGTTATTCCTGGAATTTTGGATTTTTCCAAGTCCGTTTAGTAGCGGTTTATGGACTTGTCCTTTAGGAATCCGTCCAACCCCTTTTTAAACTCTGCTAAGCTAACCGCCTTCACCACTTTCTCCGGCAACGAATTCCAGAGTTTAATTACACGTTGGGTGAAGAAAAATTTTCTCCGATTTATTTTAAATTTACTACACTGTAGTTTCATCGCATGCCCCCTAGTCCTAGTATTTTTGGAAAGCGTGAACAGACGCTTCACATCCACCTGTTCCACTCCACTCATTATTTTATATACCTCTATCATGTCTCCCCTCAGCCGTCTCTTCTCCAAGCTGTATAGCCCTAGCCTCCTTAGTCTTTCTTCATAGGGAAGTCGTCCCATCCCCGCTATCATTTTAGTTGCCCTTCGCTGCACCTTTTCCAGTTCTACTATATCTTTCTTGAGATGCGGCGACCAGAATTGAACACAATACTCAAGGTGCGGTCGCACCATGGAGCGATACAACGGCATTATAACATCCTCACACCTGTTTTCCATACCCTTTCCTAATAATACCCAACATTCTATTCGCTTTCTTAGCCGCAGCAGCACACTGAGCAGAAGGTTTCAGTGTGTTATCGACGACGACACCCAGATCCCTTTCTTGGTCCGTAACTCCTAACGTGGAACCTTGCATGACGTAGCTATAATTCGGGTTCTTTTTTCCCCACATGCATCACCTTGCACTTGCTCACATTAAACATCATCTGCCATTTAGCCGCCCAGTCTCCCAGTCTCGTAAGGTCCTCTTGTAATTTTTCACAATCCTGTCGCGATTTAACGACTTTGAATAACTTTGTGTCATCAGCAAATTTAATTACCTCACTAGTTACTCCCATCTCTAAATCATTTATAAATATATTAAAAAGCAGCGGTCCTAGCAGGGACCCCTGAGGAACCCCACTAACTACCCTTCTCCATTGTGAATACTGCCCATTTAACCCCACTCTCTGTTTCCTATCCTTCAACCAGTTTTTAATCCACAATAGGACATTTCCTCCTATCCCATGACCCTCCAATTTCCTCTGTAGCCTTTCATGAGGTACCTTGTCAAACGCCTTTTGAAAATCCAGATACACAATATCAACCGACTCCCCTTTGTCCACATGTTTGTTCACTCCTTCAAAGAATTGAAGTAAATTGGTCAGGCAAGATTTCCCCACACAAAAGCCATGCTGACTTGGTCTCAGTAATCCATGTCCTCGGATGTGCTCTGTAAGTTTTTAATAATAGCCTCTACCATTTTCCCCGGCACCGACGTCAGACTCACCGGTCTATAATTTCCCGGCTCTCCCCTGGAGCCTTTTTTAAAAATGGGCGTTACATTGGCCACCTTCCAATCTTCCGGTACCACGCTCGATTTTAAGGTTAAGTTGCATATCACTAGCAGTAGCTCCGCAAGCTCGTTTTTCAGTTCTATCAGTACTCTAGGATGAATACCATCCGGTCCAGGAGATTTGCTACTCTTCAGTTTGCCGAACTGCCCCATTACGTCCTCCAGGTTTACCGTGAAGTCAGTAAGTTTCTCCGATTCGTCCGCTTGAAATACCATTTCCGACACCGGTATCCCACCCAAATCTTCCTCGGTGAAGACCAAAGCAAAGAATTCATTCAGTCTCTCCGCTACGTCTTTGTCTTCCTTGATCGCCCCTTTTACCCCTCGGTCATCCAGCGGCCCAACCGATTCTTTTGCCGGCTTCCTGCTTTTAATATACCAAAAAAATTTTTTACTATGTTTTTTTGCCTCTAATGCTATCTTTTTTTCATACTCCCTCTTGGCCTTCTTAATCTGCGCCTTGCATTTGCTTTGACACTCCTTATTAGAGAGCTGCACGGCTTCCGTCCCCACGGGAATCCCGCAGAACCCGCGGGATTCCCGCAGGGACGGAGGCAGTTCCTGCGGGGTTCCCGCGGGGATGGAAGCTGTTCTGCGGGGTTCCCGCGGGGACGGAGTCAGTTCCTGCGGGGTTCCCGCGGGGATGGAACCAGTTCTGTGGGCTTCCTGTGGAATTGTAAGCTCCACCTGCACCAGCCTCTCATCTACCGAATACCAATTTCTTTGAGTGCTGTCTCCTCCTCCTCCTCCTCTTTGCTTTAACAGCATAAATGTGGAAAGTCTTCCATTAAGGAGGTGGTAGAGTCACAAATGATGACGGAATTCAAAAAGGCATGGGATGAACACAGAGGATCTCTAATTAGAAAATGGAAGTTATATAAAACCTAACCTTAAATGGCTGCATGTGTGTGGATGTGTCAAGTGACGCTTAGATGGGGACTCTGGCTGTGATGAATTAGAGCCGATACCTGGCAGACTTGTATGGTCTGTGTCTCATACATGGCAATCTGGTGTAGGATGGGCTGGAAAGGGCTTAGACAGCAACTTCAGTGGCTGGAACATGAGGACAGTGCTGGACAGACTTTTATGGTCTGTGTCCCACAAATGAGAACATGAATAGGCTGGAGTGGGCTTCGATGGCAACTCCAGCAGTTGGAACATAAGGATGGGGCCAGATAGACTTCTGTGGTTTTTGTTCCAGAAACACGAAAGAAAGACCATAATCAAGTATATAATATCACACTCGTTGATTTAATGATGAATTGATCATGAGTGTGACTATTGGGCAGAGTGGATGGACCGTTCAGGTCTATTTGCTGTCACTTACTATGTTACTATTAATCCTCTTTGCTCCCAGGCTGGTGCACAGACCTCAGCTCTGACACAGGCACGAGAATCAGATGTCACCTGACCTACTGGCGCGTGCATGTGGCAACCTCTCAGCACACACTGCCAGTGAATCAGAGACAAATCTTACATGTGCGCACCAGAGTGTTCCAAGTTCCAACTTCCGTTCCTTCCTTGCCTACAGTGCTGTGGCTCAAATCCAGAGAGAGACTGAGGGAGCTGACTGGAACTTTCTTTTATGTACTATTAAATTCTTACGGGGATGGGTGGGGATGGTTTAAATTCTTGCGGGGACGGGTGGGGACGGGTTGGGATGGTTTAAATTTTTGCGGGGATGGGTGGGGATGGGTAAGATTCCAGTGGGGATGGGTGGGGATGGGTAAGATTCCAGCGGGGACGGGCGGGGATGGGTAAGATTTCTGTCCCCGGGCGGGGATGGGTAAGATTTCTGTCCCCGGGCAACTCTCTACTCCTTATGCTGTTTCTTGTTATTTTCAGACGGTTCCTTCTTCCATTTTCTGAAGGCGTTTCTTTTAGCCCTAATAGCTTCCTTCACCTCACTTTTCAACCAGGCCGGGTGTCTTTTGGACTTCCGTCTTTCTTTTCTAATTCGCGGAATATGTATGGCCTGGGCCTCCAGGATGGTATTTTTGAACAGCGTCCACGCCTGTTGTACAGTTTTTACTCTCTCAGTTGCCCCCCTAAGTTTTTTTTTTACCGTTCTTCTCATTTTATCATAGTCTCCTTTTTTAAAGTTAAACGCTAACGTATTTGACTTTCTGTGTACAGTTACTTCAAGGTCGATGTCAAAACTGATCATATTATGGTCACTGTTATCAAGCGGCCCCAGTACCATAACGTCCCTCACCAGATCATGCACTCCACTAAGGACCAAGTCTAGAATTTTTCCTTCTCTCGTCGGCTCCTGCACCAGTTGCTCCATAAAGCTGTCCTTGATTTCATCAAGGAATTGTATCGCTGTAGCGTGTCCCGATGTTACATTTACCCAGTCTATATTTGGATAATTGAAGTCACCCATTATTATCACATTGCCCATTTTGTTCGCGTCTCTGATTGAAAAATGGTGATAGGAGTGTACTACCGTCCGCCTCGCCAGGATGAGCAGGTAGACACACTCCTATCACCATTTTTTTCCCTTTTATACATGGAATTTCAACCCACAATGATTCAAAGGTGTGATTTGTGTCCTGCTGAATTTGTAATCTATCTGAGTCAAGATGATTCCAGTACTGATTTTTTTTAAAACACCTTTCAAAGTAGGATAGTTCAACTTCAAGCAGTGCTTAGATCTTACTAAGGCAAAAGAAGAAGGGAAGTCCAAATAAGTAATCAACTTATTGAAGCACTCACCATATAATGATTTATACACCATACAAATAATTTTAAACTGTATTCTTAGATTAACTGGAAGCCAGTGTAATTCCTTCAATAAATGTGACACCCCATTATATTTTCCCAGACCATGTATCAGCCTAGCAGCCGTATTTTTCAAAAACTGTAGTCTGTATATAAGCTTTTTACTACAACACCCAAGCAATGAGTTACACTAGACAAGATATGGGATCAAAATTGCTTGTGGTATGCTCTAAAGCTTTTAAAATGAAGCTTACAGCGAATCACTCTGAGCTGCCTCAGACGAAAAAAGAATCTCTTGGACAAGGCCTTCACACGTAGCAACTCCCAAAACTTTGGAATAATTCTCTATTACTAGTATCTCTCCTGTTTCTAATTTAAAACTTTTATAGCAATAAGTCATGTTTTCCAAACTACAAAACTTTAGTCTTTAACCTATTCGATTTCAAAAAATTCATTCCGGCCCAATTATCAGTACAAATAATCCTTTTCAGCATGGATATAGTGTCTCCAATCCTATCTTCACATAGTAGAAAAATGTCAACAGCATATGAATAAACCAAACTCCCAAGAAGGACAGCACATTACCCATCAATCTTAAATAGATATTAAATAAAGAAGGTGACAATGGTGACCTCTGTGGGACACCACAATTCGCACTCCACTCTAATATCATCTTAGAATCCTTCTTCACTAAGTTCTTCCCTTCAAAAATTCTCCAAATCACTAAACATCACTCACTCCAATCTGACAGGCTATGTAATAGTTGGTCATGATCCACTGTGTCAAAAAAAGCAGAAATTTCAAACTGTAAAAGAATCATCTGCTTTCCCCTACTTAAAGCAATCTTAATTTCTGTTACTATCTCTAACAGCAAGGTTTCCGTGCTATGTAATGGTTTAAACCATGTTGTGAAACATGAAGACTGAATTTTTTAAAAATATAATCACTACTGATGCCAAAGGACAGTATGCCATTGGCTGTGGATGAAATGTGGCACCAGAGACAGATCTGGATGTCTGTCTTCTGGGAAACCTTCACATGAACAATTGTCTGAGCCGATGTGGGTTGGGATGGTAGGACCTGGGGTACTGTCCTTGGAAACTATGGTGTGCACTTCAAGCTCTGGGTAATTCCTAAGTAGCAGCAACTTCTAAATATGCTCAATATTTTCACACAGTTGGCTGGCCAGATTCAAGCACAGAGTCTAGCCAGTGGAAGCTTGAGTGAATGAATTAAAGAGTTTCAATCTGGCTCAAGTTAAGGAAAAGGGGTTTAATGCCGCACAGGCTGGAATATATGTAAAAAAAATATCAAGGTAGAAGAATGTCTTAAATATTTTACTTTTCTTATGTTGCCCTTGGTGTCTACAGTGGATACAGTATGGAGATATTTTTTTTGGAAGCGTTGGGCTTGCCATTGTATAATCTCCCTCTTGCTTGAGCCATATTTTGTCTGCCTCCAAGAGATGAGCCTGGGTTTGCAGTTCACCAAGAATGAGCTCAGACAGATCCTATGAATCTGACTTAGTTTCTTGAGAGTTCTTTGGAGTTGATAACAGAAAGGTCTACTCTCTTGGTTACAACTTGTACTTGAGCTGGGCTGCAATACTGTATTTGAGACAATACATCTAAAGAATAAATGAGCATTCCTTGGATAATGTATATTTCATTATTTCCTTATATGCCTTAACACAGGCCAAACCAGGAGCGCAGCCAGACCTCAAGGTGGGAGGGGACCAGAACCCAAGGTGGGGGGGGGGGGGGGGCATTTTGGTCCGCCACCCCCTCTACCGCCTTGCCGCCCTGCCTCTCCCCACCCACTTCTGCCACTGTCCCCAACCCCCGCCAGCTGAAGAATTCATCCACCACTTGTCTCCGGCGCCACCACATTACCTGCCTTGCTCTCTCTTCCCCTCATGTCTGGCTCTGAGCCCCGCCTGACCAGAGACCCAGGCCCCCGTGGCCCCACTTAGCTATGCCACTGCGCCAAACAGGGTGCAGATTACATTTACATTTAAATTTGTCATTAATTTATAAGATATGCTTTTTATTTTCCCAAGGGAAGAACCAGTTCTGCTTAGAGGAGTTAATCTACATTAAAATCCTTAACCAACTGTCATAGAAATTATGTCTTTCCCTTAGGTTCTCTTCTGCATGCAAAATAACATTTTTGCTTCAATTCCAAAGTGTTAAAAAATGCCAGCACTGCCAACATAATCATAGAAGACCTATAAGCATGTTTACATGTTTGACAGTTGAAAAAGAAAAACAGTGTCACTAGAATCAATACAAATTATTCTTGGGTAAAATCAGAACCAGAGAAGTGGCCCTCAGTATCACAGGGGTCAAGTCAACTCACCGCTTCTTCTAAAGCTGCTTTTCCTCTCTGTTTTTCTTTTTCCAGTTTATCTTGTGTCTCTTTCAAGGAGCTAATTGTCCTTGATAATTTGTCTTTGGTATCTTCAAGTTCTTTAAGCAAGGAGTCCTTTTCTACTACCACCTTCTGCAAATCTTGTGTTACTGTTTGGATCTTATTATCTGTTTCTTTTTTCTGTTCCTTTATATCTTGATTTAATTTCTGAAGATCTTGTTTCAGGGTGGCTTTTTCCTGCTCTTTCTGTGAACATTTTTCTTTTGCCTGCTTCAGGGCATCAGTCTTGTTTTGTAGCTCTAATTTAGTATTAGCCAATCTGTGTAAATAAAAATGAAAAATCTGCTAAACTGAAGAAAGCATGTAGGAGTTAATTCTAGCACAGTTGTTTTTCCCTCCATACATTTTGTCATCCGATTTCCTACATAAACCATTTGGGGACAACACAGAAAATCCACAGAACAAAGATTTTTTTCTAATCATCGTCCTGAGAACATTTACGCTCAGCCTGCTGGAGCAAGCCCTTCCCTTCCAATAAATTATGATGTATTTGAGTGTTGGTACAGAATGATTTACGAAAGTGTCTCAGATCCAAAATAAATAAGGCTCTTCCACACAACATTCTGGACCACTGGAGCTGGTGAGCAGATTTTACAAATGTAGAGGGGAAACAGGTTGCTACCAGCATAACCCCTTTCAGAGAGAACAGAAGTACAATCTTTGGCTATATTACTATTTTAGTCACATTTTGCAATAAGTGCCCATTGTTGAGGCTGCATGTCTGTCTATCCATATGTACCCTTGTTTTCCAAACGCATGGCTTGACACAGACAGAGCTGTCAGCCATGGAGTGCTGGACCCTGCCATCCAAAAATGATAGCTGAAATGGCAGTCACCATAAGCTCACTAAAGTAGGGGTCAGTCCAAGGCCTGATTGCACTGTAGCAGCATGGAATTGAGGAGGCATTCAGGGGGCCATCAGTGCATGCTCTTATCTCAAACTCCACTTCCTCTAGAAAATAGGGCAAAAAAAAAAAAAAAGGAGCATGCTCAGAGGACTCCACACATCTTAAACTTATGATGCTGCCACCACCAAAAGGCACTAGGGGCCAGATGCACTAAACTTAACAAGCCATTAACGAGCAAGTAGTAAACCCTGACATGCACTAAAGACTTTTTTCCAATGATGGTAGCAGCTAACGAAAACGGAATGCAGATGAGCAAATTGTGTAGAAACCCTATTGTAATGAGATGCACTAAGCTTTTCCGATTGCCTTAACGCTGGAAAATCTAACGAGAGGTTTGTACCTCTCGTTGGGGCTGCGTGGGATTGAAAAACTACAACAAAAAAACAAAAAAAATAGTGCTCCGCTTTAAAAAAAAAAAATGTCAATTTTGGTCTCCCCCCCCCCCCCCCCCCCCGAAGACGCCGCGCTGCTCACCCCCTCTGATGCGGCTCGATCCAGAGGACAGTGCAGTTGAGGATGCCCATCAAAAAAAAAAACGTCCACTTTGGCCATCATTCCCCCCTTGAAATAATAAAAACGTCTTTTTTGGCAGTGCTTCACTCAGCCGAGAGACCAGGAAGTCTCTGAGCCAATCACAGCGCGTTTAGCCGAGGTAAACGTGCTGTGATTGGCTCAGAGACTTCCTGGTCTCTCAGCTGAGTGAAGCACTGCCAAAAAAAGACGTTTTTATTATTTCAAGGGGGGGAATGACGGCCAAAATGGACTTTTTTGGATGGGCGTCCTCAACTGCTCTGTCCTCTGGATCAAGCCGCATCGAAGGGGTGAGCAGCGCGGTGTCTTCGGGTGGCACAGGGAGGCGTGTTTGGCATGCGCAGAGCAGACAGCATAATGCTTGGCTGCTCTGCGCATACTTGACCGGCCAACTGGCTGACTGTTTAACGATGGAATAGAAAATGCAAGTGAGCTACAATGAGCAGCTCATTTGCATTCCCTTTCCTCAATGCATGCCCGTTCCTTACCGATTCACTAAGGGAATCGGTAAGGGAAGAGCTCTAATGATTGTTTAGTGCATCTGGCCCTAGGTCACCCCTATTTAATAAGGGTATTTTCACAGGCACAAGAATGAGCGAGAAGAAATGGTTTTATCATTGTGCCACACTAAACTACACACATTATAAGTTGCTTTTTTCTTGGGTCAGACTGGTATTTGGGCTGTTTGTTTTGTCCCTACCTTATGGGAGGGGAGGTGGGAATAGAAAAGAGGGCAGCTATGCCAACAAACAATATAACTTCACGTTACAATGAATACAGTTCTCTTATTACCCAAGTGTCTCAAACATGGAGGGAAAAAAGCCTCAGAAGCGGATAGGCGTCACATAACTCTGCGCCTCCCATTTTCAATCACTAGCTTAAAAAAAAAAAACCTCAAATCTTTTAATTCAACTACTGCTTCTTTTTAAATTTTCATTGTTCTAATCATTTTTATAAAAAATATATTTACATAACTTGTGATCATATCAGGCCTCCCCAACGCTGGCCACCGTTTCGCAGTATCAAATCCCGCTGCTTCAGGGGGTATTGACCTTTAAACAATTGTTTCAGGTTCTACCTCGATCTCCCCTCAGTGAAGTTATATTTTTTGGCATTTAGTTGCTTCACTCCTTGTCGAAGAAGAGGGCAGCTATTGTATTTTGATGCAAAGTTTGAATACGCTATTGTATTTTATTTAAAATGATTCTCTAAGTGGCGCAAAAAAACACATTCATAATCTACAACCAGAAACTAAGACAATAAGACACTACTTATATAATTATAAACCAGTACATTACTGTATTGCTATGCTATAAGCTCCGATGAGAGCAGTATATAAATATATAGTGTAATATAAAAATACATTTTAATAAACCTTAGTCTTCTTCCAAATAAATTGTAGGTGGATCAGATATATGGTCTGTTTTGTGAAAAGACCAAACTGTATTTTTGCACGTCCAAAACTATTGCTTCATCTTTTTATTAATATTTTAACAGAGTACAAATACATAATCTCCAGAACTTCTCAACAACCATATGTATACCATAATACATCAGTATGCACACTTAATTTCCTATTATATTCCCTCTCCCCTACAACAGCTCAATAACAATTACATCACCGATCAATCTGTGCTTCTAGAGCATCCCTTTTTTCTACATTACTATTTCATAGATTCATATTTTACTTTTCTTCCACCAGTTCTCGAAGGGACTGTATACCTTTTTGTGATGTATTTTTCAACCCGAAAGTCATAAATCTTATTCATTGTTCATATGTCTCCCACTTTCTATATCACATACCCCCTTGTTGGCAAAGCTGCCTGTTACCAATGGCTGTAATAATCTATTTTGCCACCAACATGCAGAAATTTAATACATTTATTCTCCTTCTGGTCCCTCTTTCATGAGTTTGCTAAATAATGTTCAGGGAATTTGTCTCCCCATCACTTCCCTAATCATACCTAGTACAGCCATCCAAAATTTTATAACTTACTGGGCCTTGCCACCAGATATGGAAGTATATGAGATAGACTTGCACAAAATGGAGGTAGCACATTCAAATCTCTCATGGATATCCTGAAAATCTGATTGGTTAGGTGTGTCCCAAGAAATGGGACAAGAACCCCTGTTCCAAAATAACCCACTCTTCCGTGCTTATATTGTTTATTAATTTCATATACCACCTACCTTGCAAACAAATTGAGGCAGTTTACATATACAAAACCCAAGAAATAGAAAAGAATGCCATTAATACCAAAAACAAATAAAATATATTAACCTGTAAATGAATATACAAGAGTTTTTGAACAAGTCATTTAACTGCCCATGCTTGAAGACAGCATACTTTATAGGGCAGATACATTAGCTACATCAACTCTTGTATGATGTTGCATACGTTGCTGGCACTATAAACAAATGCAAAAGCTTGGACCACAGAAGAAGAGATAATTGAACTGAGTAAAATTAAGTAATTTCTCTGCTGTACTCTTAGGTAACAAGAGTACAGTAAACAACCCAAAAAAGCAGGGAACCAGACACAAAGCTTGCGTGTTGCCTTTCCTTGTGAAGATATGGGAGATGAGGTAACAAGAAAAGGCAACAAACTAGCCCATAAACTTGGTATTTTCAAAGAATATCACACACAAACTGTGTGGCTGGCTCCCTGCTTTTTCAGGTTGTTTACAGCTAGGCCTGTGACATTTTGTGGGCAAGTATCCTTGTTGGGGTAGAGTGGGAGATGGAGAAACAAATGTCACATGGCTCTGTCTCCTACAACACCCTTCTTCCTGTGATATAGGAAAATTACCAGTAATAGCAAGACCACCAAATCCATTGATCAGCAGCAGCATTAGCAAAATGGATCAGCTTTTCTTTAAGATTCTTTGAGCAAAACTCTCTTGCTAAGGCGCTAGGAGAGATTTCTCTACATATTACTTCACACAACTTCAAGATACATCACTTCAGTTTTATGCTCTCCTCTATGTGTTTCCCTGAAAAGTACTAAAATTTGAATTACTTACAATTCTTTTTCAGCTTCAAGTTGTCTGCTGAGTTCTGTAGCTTGGAGTCCAAGCTCTGAACATTGCTGCTTTTGCTGCTGTAGCTCTTGTATCACTTGTTCTCTGCTTGCCTTGAGATCAAGAATATCAGTTTCAAGTTTCTACAAGAGTGGAAACATGACATAACATTATTTGTACAGAACATGCCTTATACCTGTCATAACTAAATGATTCCAGTCATAATATAGTTTGCTTAAACGCTCTCACTTATTTTAAGCCTGCATGAAGTGGAGGTAACCTTAAACAGCAGTGGTATGATTGTTCTGGGCTTCCAAGAAAGCACTTGAATTATATGCATGAGACGAACATTATAATAATCACTGGGTTTCCAAGATCATTGAGGTGCCTTCAAGGAAAATTGGAAAGTTGGTCATTTTTCTCCGCCTCACTAGCCTTGGATACTGTGGAGATGAACAAAGATCTACTGAATAAGTCAAAGAAGCGTGTCTGCCTCAGTATGATTAATAAAAAAAACAATATGAAGGTGGTAATATCCAGAATGACCTACCAGAAGAGGCCATTAATAGTTTGGGTATGCTACTACAGATATGGAGGCTAATGATGGGACAAGAGTTGAGAGGTCAGGTGAAAGACATGGATAGGGGAGCTGGTATTGGACTGCATAAAGAATTTAAACATGCATCTACTCTGAACAAATATTAATACTGGATGGAGCATTTTGGTCTTTAACTGCTGTCATTTACTATTCTTATATTCAGCTTCATCAAAATTGTTTTTACACAAATCAATCTGTTAGACACACACTTCTAAATGGTGGAGTAGCCTGGTGTTAGAGCACTGGGCTGACAACCAGGGAAGCCCAATTCTAGTTCAACTGCTGCTCCTGGTGATATTGGGAGAGTCACTTAACCCTCCATTGCCTCAAATACTAAATTAGGTTGCAAGACCTCTGGGAACAGAGAAACAGCTAGTGCACCTGAATGTCTAAATCGTGCTACTACTGAAAAATGTGAGCGCTAAATCCTGTGTGTTAATGCTGTGGATGCTTGGGGGGGGGGGGGGGGGGGGGGGGAAATCAGCAAAAATAACCCCCTCTCCCCAATATTCAGTACACACTTTACAAAACAAACTAGATACTGCATATTTAAAATGTATAGCAGTTGCCAATTTATGTTCTGTAAAACAACTGCTATATATTTGACAATATTACAATATTACAATTTCTGCCATTTTGTGTCTCCCACAAGTTTTTTTCATTCCCATGTATCCCCCCCCCCACCCACCCCCCCCCCAAAAAAAAAGAGCATTTTCCCCTTTGAAAGGTTTCATTTCCTAGCACATATGAATCAAGGGTACTATGAGAATAAAAGGATTCCTAGCAGTTAACAGAAAAGAGCGAGAAAGGGAAGATAGATCACACTACGCTAAGGAAATAAACTTTGGGCCCAAATTCAGACCAACCCAGTCTGTACATAGTGCTAGCATAGGATTTTCATTGCCTGTGTACTTAATTCATGCCACTACACCGGTGATTCCAAAGAATGTTTTAACTATGGCGGAACACCTAACACAGTTTTTCATACACCAAGGAACCCTCAATTTATGTGAACGTATATACGTTCATACAAACAGATTTTATAATCTAATTTCTTGAGAAACCCTAGGGTTCCCAGGAACTCAGTTTGGGAATCACCGCACTACACCAGCTCTAGAAAACCCCTGAACTAAGAGAAAAGGTCAAATATCCGAAATGTAGTCTTGCGATATTTTTAACTGCATAAGGAAAAACTATCTGCAATGGCACAGGAGACATTTAGTTCTATTTTGGAGATATTCCTGTGCATGACTATCCAAGCTTATTTTCGAAACAGAAAGACGCCCATATTTCGACCCAAATCAGGAGATGTGCGCCTTTCTCCCGTGGGCATCCAAATCGGTATAATCAAAAGCCGATTTTGGGCGCCTCCAACTGCAGTCTGTCGCGGGAATGACGGGGGTGCGTCGGAGGCGTGGTGAAGGCGGGACGGGCGTGTTTATCGGCCGAGGAGAGATGGGCGCACTCGGCTGATAATCGAAAAAAGAAGGGCGCGAGAAGCGAAAATTTTCTGGACCCTTTTATTTCACGAAGTCCCCAAAAAGTGCCCTAACTGACCAGATAACCACCTGAGGGAATCGGGGATGACCTCCCCTGACTCCCCCAGTGGTCACTAATCCCCTCCCACCCAAAAAAAAGAACTTTAAAAACTTTTTTTGCCAGCCTGTATGCCAGCCTCAAATGTCATACCCAGCTCCATCATAGCAGTATGCAGGTCCCTGGAGAAGTTGTTAGTGGGTGCAGTGGACTTCAGGCAGATGGACCCAGGCCCATCCCCCCCTTACCTGTTACACTTGTGCTGGTAAATGGGAGCCCTAAACCCCCCCCCCCCCCCCAAAACCCACTGTACCCACATCTAGGCGCCCCCCTTCAGCCATAAGTGCTATAGTAATGGTGTAGAGTTCTGGGCAGTGGGGTTTTTTTTGGGGGGGGGGGGGGGATTTGGGGGGCTCAGCACCCAAGGTAAGGGAGCTATGGACTTGGGAGGTATTTAAAATTTTTTAGTTGTTACAAGTGCCCCCTAGGGTGCCCGGTTGGTGTCCTGGCATGTGAGGGGGACCAGTGCACTACGAATTCTGGCCTCTCCCACGACCAAATGCCTTGGATTTGTTAGTTTTTGAGCTGGGCGCCTTCGGTTTCCATTATTGCTGAAAACCGATACCGCCCAGCTCAAATCCGCCCAAAATCGATGCATTTGACCAGCACCAACCGTATTATCGAAACAAAAGATGGACGCCCATCTTTTTCAAAATACGGTCTGTCCCGCCCCTTCGCGTATCCGTCCTCTGAGATAGGCACCCATGGAGATGGGCATTCGCGTTCGATTATGCCCCTCTATGTATCTCTCATACTTGGGGCAAGGGCGTAAAGAATTAAAATCAGGCTACTTTCATCATTTTAGTTTTTAGGTGTTTTTTTTTTTTTTTTTTAAGCTCCGGCCTTTTCACTAGCAGTTCAAGATTCAAGTACAATAGTTATACCCCTGTACCTGAAGAACTTATCTAATTTTTTGAGAGAGGCAGTGGAGGATGAAGTGACTTGTTCTTGACAACAGGATTTGAACCCTAGCTGAATCCATGCATACCTTAAGCTGTCCTTTTAACTCTTCTGCTTGCTGTTCTAGACCAAGATGTTTTTCCTTGTACTCTTTAATGGTGGCTTCCAGCTGAGTACAGTGCTCTTGCTTGTCATGTAGCTTTGCAGTGATCTGATCCAGCTGAGTGCTAACCTTGTTTAACTCCTACAAAATGAAATACGCATTAAGACATTATTTTATTTTATTTATTGCATTTGTATCCCACATTTTCCCACCTATTTGCAGGCTCAATGTGGCTTACAATACATCATGAAAAGTGGAAATATAAGAAAATATTCTTTTAATATAACAGAAGGATCTTGAGTAACATAACAATAAAACATGATAAAAGTTTGACGAGTAAATACTGTAAGGCAATTCTGGATAAATGTATCGGAGTTCATATTTGTTGATCTTTGTGGTATGCCTTGTTGAAGAGATGGGTCTTCAGTAGTTTGTGGAAGTTGGTTAATTCATAGATCGTTTTTAAGCTGCGCGGCAGCGCATTCCAGAATTGTGTGCTCAGGTAGGAAAAGGTTGACGCATGCATTAGTTTATATTTTAGACCTTTGCAGTTGGGGAAGTGAAGATTAAGGAATGTGTGGGATGATTTTTTCGCATTCCTGGGTGGTAAGTCTATCAGGTCTGGGGCATCTCCGTGAATGATTTTGTGAACTAGGGTGCATATTTTGAACGTGATGTGTTCTTTTGAGTGGGAGCCAGTGTAGCTTTTCTCGCCGGGGTTTAGCACTTTCATATTTTGTTTTACCGAATATAGCTGCGGTGTTCTGAGCTGTCTGAAGATTCTTGATTATTTGCTCTTTGCAGCCAGCGTAGAGTGCATTGCAGTAATCTAGATGACTGAGTACCATTGATTGTTTTGGTTTGCATTAATATTGAGGAAACACTAAGGAAAAATTGTGCCCTACCTGATAATTTTCTGTATTTTAGTCCTACTAGACCAGTCCAGACAAGTGGGTTGTGTCCATCTACCAGCAGATGGAGACAGAGATAGAAAACAGTTCCAAGTGATTCATTCCTTAAGAGTCTAGCCATAGAATGTTCAGTATTTTAATTAGCCAAGCAGTGGTTCAGTATTTTAATTAGCCAAGCAGTGGTGCTCGTAAACAGATTCAGTCAACATAGAAAAGTCAAGATGACCTGATCCATTCAGCAAATAACTTGTAGAATAAATGAAGAATACACTCTACCGACAAACAGGCATTGAACTGAGTCAGAAGAAGTAAGAAATGCTGCTTGCTTGGGAAGTCTAGAGTCAGAGAAACCTATGAATGAGGAAACTAAAGATCAGCAAGTAAGGAGGGGTTCTGGACCATTTGTGAAGTCCCACCCAGTGCATCCCAAGATACACTGGGCACGGAGCCGCCATTTTGCAGGCGGCACTGAAGGAAGAGGAGGTAGGCAGGCTACCTCCAACTCAAGGTAGGGGGTGGGGGAGTAGGGGGATTGACAATGGACCACCAGGGATCCCTTGCTAATGCTGGGGGGGGGGTTTGGGGGGGCTGGAGACCCAACGGTCGAGGGACCGGAGGTCTGCCGGACCTCCAGCTCCCCTGTCACTGGGGGGGAGGGGTTTGGTCACCCACTGGCCACCAGGGACTTTTTAGAAATGCTAAGGGGAGTTGGGGGGGCTGGAGACCCACTGGATCTCCAGCCCTCCCTGAACCTGGGGGGTGGGGGAACGTTCCCTACCAAAGCAGCTTGATCTGAAATATGGTACTGGTACAGGAAAAAGGCAAGCTGAAGGAGGCAGGATGCTGATGCAACAGAGATTTGCAGGCCCAATTTGACACAGACCACGAGTGTGATATGGAAAGCACCGAAGCAGCCGTCACTGGAGCTGAAATAGCAAATCTGCAAAAGGAAGCAGGCTGAGGCAGAGACAACATGCTGCAGCTTGGACGGGAAGGCTGCTTTCGTAGTTGAGCAGGTAGGCTGCTGTCACAGGAGGACTGGAAAAAAACTGCTGTTGCAGTTGGACAGGACAGGAAGGCTGCCATCTCCACCATGAAAGGTGGGTAAATGTCTCAACTTGGGATGAAGACTTTTGCTGTAGCCACGACTGGCAGGCTGATGTTGCAGTTGCTAAATGAAGATTACTGTGGCAGCAAGAACAAAGACTGCTGCTGTATCTGGCGTACACAAGGAGTGGAGCTATGGCAATGGCTATACGAGAGCTGTTGCAGTAGTATGCCATCAGGCGTTGTTGCAGCCGTGGGAAAGAGGCAGCCATGCTGAAAAGGAAGGCTGCTATTATAGCCATTGTAAAGAAATGCAACTCAAATGCAGAATGCACAGCTCACAGGAAACCAATTGACAGTTATCACAAAACCAACATCTAGCTGCCGCCACTGCATCCAAGCCATCTGTACTTCAAAAAACAAAACTACAGCAGAGTGGGATGCAGTACCTTATAGCTGTAGAACTAGCAGGGTAGAACACACCCACACGGTGATACCGCCGCTGTCTGCCAAGCCCCAATGGGAAGGTAGCCGACGATAGTCAGTACAAGTGGCTGATGAGAAACGACGCTCAATGTAAGGGACAACTCACCAACATAGTAAAAAGTTAATCACTATGGTGAGAAAGCCCCAGGAACAAGCCCAGAGATGTAAACACAAATACAACTCACTTGCCTAGAAGATAAAACCCCTAGCCAATGCAAACCGCCTCAAAACTCAAACTCCTGGGACAGAGTAACACCCCAGCAGACAAATTGATAATCCCTATAGATACCACAACTAGAGCCATTCTAACAACTGGAAAGAGAAACAAACCAAAAGGAAAAAGAGCTCGGCAAAACAATGAAAACCAGACAAGCTCATGAAAGGAGCTGTTTTTTTTTTTTTTTTAAAGTAGGCATGGATTGCTAGTGAAGTGCAACCATTGAGAAACTGCTTAAGCCCACCAAGGCTTCTGAGAAAAACTGTCAAACAGTTTCTACCCTGCAAGGACGGCACAGAATAGAGCCAATACGGAAGAAAGAGGCATAGTTAGAAAATACTACAGCTGAAAATCTCTTCAGCTGAAAAAGAGAAATATCGTATTGAAGTAACAGTGTGGACAGAACTCTCAACATCTGAGGACTGTTGAAATGGAGAGTAACAAAACAGAGGCACAGAAGGCTATGAAAGGAAAATATGAATTTACCTCCAGGAAAATTTAAATAAAAAGAGCAACGCATTTATGATGAGTAAACCAACTTACAGAATCAAGTAGGTTTGAGCCTCCACATGCTGCCACAGCAAAACTGCAGAGGAGTAAGAAGGGTGGGGGGATCAGCACTACTCTGTCACCAAGCTCTGGCCAAGTTTTCAAAAAAGGAAATGGAGCTAAAGTCCTCCAAGAGGAAACCCCCTGGTCAACTGATACCCAAGCTTGAACTGTGTCAGAAGCTGGCTGAGAAGCACCCAGTAGGAGCTGAATGTTCCATCAACCGTCCTCTTGGAGGCAGAATATACTATACATTCTATGGCTGCACAATACCTTAAGGGGTGAATCACTTGAAGCTATTTTCTATCTGTTTCCACCCACTGATAGACAGACACAACCCACTTGTCTAGACTAGTCTGGTAAGGGTGCTAAGGGGGGGGGGGGGGCATTTTAACAGTTTTCTCTACAAATTTTCTTTGGATTTCTTAAAAAAAAAATAAAACTTTCACTCAAACTATAGTTATCATGCAAATCCATTTACTTCTATGATTTTTACAATGGTTATTAGGCTATATGTCCAAAGGTGAAATTAGGCCTTACCTGCTAATTTTCTTTCCTCTAGATCCTCCAGACCGTTCAAGACGCTTGGGTTATGCACTCCTAACAGCAGAGGGAGACTGAGAACACTAAAACTTCTTATACAAGTAGCCTGTGCAGACCTTCTACTAACCAGTAAAACAGTAAAGCAGAGGAACAAAACACCTCCACCTAAACAAAACCACTGAATCCACACTCAGATCTCCTCCCCTTAAGACGGGGGAATTCAACTGCAGATGGGCAAAAACGATACCACAAACTGCCCTTAGTAAAACTCCAGGACCCAAATCACAGGAGGTACTAGAAATATCAGCAACTGAAGTCTAAAGAAATTATCATACTGAACTGTCCGATATACTGGGTGGGTTCTTGAACGGTCTGGAGGATCTAGAGGAAAGAAAATTAGCAGGTAAGGCCTAATTTCACCTTCCTCAGCAATCCTCCAGACCATTCAAGACGCTTGGGACGTACGAAAGCAGTAAACACATCTAAGGGTGGGACCTGCGAAGCCCAGAGGACAGGACTGCAGCTCCAAAACTGGCATCCTCCCTTGCCTGTACATCCACTCTGTAATGTTTGACAAAAGAATGCAGGGAGGACCACACCGCCGCTCTACAAATGTCCACCGGTGGAACAAAACTACTCTGCCCAAGCCGCCGCCGCCATCCCCCTAGTGGAATGTGCCTTGAGCTCCACCAGCACCGTACGGCCATGCAATATGTAAGCCGAAGAGATGGCATCTTTCAACCACTGAGCTATAGATGCCTTAGACGCAGCCGCTCCCTTCTTGGGCCCCCCCCCATGAAGTACAAATAACCTGTCCGAAGACCTGAATTCCTCCGACCGCGCAAGTAACCCTTCAACACTATGCGCACATCCAATTTCACCAAACGACACTGAGAAGCATCCCCCATCTGGTCCCTCAAGACCTGCAACAAAATCACCTGATTGACATGAAAGGAGGATACCACCTTAGGCAAAAACGAAGGCACTGGACGCAGCGAAACCTTTTCCTTAGAAAACCACAGAAACGGAGGCCTACATGAAAGAGCCTGAAGTTCCAAAATCCTGCGAGCCGACGATATAGCTACCAAAAAGACCACCTTCATAGTAAGGTCTTTTATCAAAGACTCCAAGGGCTCAAAAGGAGAACCCGCCAAAGAGTCAAGAACGATATTAAGATCCCACTGAGGAACTACCGGCCACTGAGGAGGACGAAGCAACTTCACCCCCCCCCCCTCAAAAAAACGGACCACATCCGGGGAAGACGCAACCGACCTGCCCTGCACCTTACCCTGAAAACACGCCAAAGCAGCCAGCTGCACCTTCAAAGATGACAATGAAAGGCCCTTCTCAAAACCATCCTGCAAGAAATCTAAAATGCACGACACAGAAGCTGTCGAAGGGACACACGCCCGGTCCCCACACCAATCTTCAAATACGCGCCACACACGCACATAGGCCAAAGACGTTGAACGTTTGCGAGACTGCAGCATCGTCTGAATCACCTGAGGGGAAAATCATTTCCTTCTCAACCGTTCCCTCTCAAGGGCCA
Source organism: Microcaecilia unicolor (assembly GCF_901765095.1). NCBI lineage: Eukaryota > Metazoa > Chordata > Amphibia > Gymnophiona > Siphonopidae > Microcaecilia > Microcaecilia unicolor. Next base: position 21,499,795 of record NC_044039.1, read on the forward strand.
CACCGTGAGAACCGAGCCGGATCTGGCATGACAATTGGACCCTGACACAACAGCACCGATGATCGCCCCCAGCCGCAGGGGCTCGCCTTCTAACAAGCGCATCAGATCCCCGAACCATGGCCGACGCGGTCAATTCGGAGCCACCAACACCGGACCCGCATGACATTCTACCCTCTGCAGGACTCGACCTATCAAGGACCACAGGGGAAACACGTACAGCAACACCCGCTGAGGCCACGGAAGTACCAACGCATCGATCCCTTCTGCTCACGGATCCCGACACCAACTGAAATACCGAGGAACCTGAGCATTCTGTGCCGACGCCATGAGATCCACTACTGGCATTCCCCACTTTAGAACTATCTGGTTGAACACCGACCGGTGCAGAGACCATTCTCCGGGGTCCAACATGCGTCTGCTTAGAAAATCCGCGTTCACGTTGCCCATCCCGGCCACCTGCACCGCTGAAATCTGCACTAGATGCCTTTCCGCCCAACTCAAGAGCAGAGTCGTCTCGATTGCCAACCACGGACTCTTTGTACCGCCCTGCCGGTTGACATACGCTACCGCTGTCGCGTTGTCGGACATGACTCTTACTGCCTTTCCGACCACACTGGAGCAAAACAAGAGCTAGCCGAATCGCCCTCGTCTCCAACCGGTTGATAGACCACTGAGCTTCCTCCGTTGACCACCGCCCCTGCACGGACTGACCGAGACACTGAGCTCCCCAGCCCAGCAGACTGGCATCCGTTACCAGAATCACCCACTGAGGAGGTTCCAACGGCATGCCCTTTTTCAGATGGGCCGAGCACATCCACCACTGGAGACTGCACCGAGGAGCCCCCCTCAATGGCAACCGCAACTCCAAACTGTGTACCTGGGAAGACCACCGGGACAACAGAGCCGCCTGAAGCTGACGCATATGCCCCCTGGCCCATGGTACTACCTCAACTGTCGCTACCATGAGGCCCAGAACCCAAAAGGTACATTCGAACCGTCGGACTCTGAACGGACATTAACAGCCGGACCTGCTGCTGAAGAGAGGCAATCCGAGAACCCGGCAGAAAAACAAGACCCACTGCTGTGTCGAACCGCACTCCCAAGTACTCCAGACTCTGCACTGGGATCAACTGACTTTTGACTACATTCACTACCCATCCAACCGATTCCAGAAACGCGACCACCTGAGCCATCGCCGCAACACTGTGAGCCCGAGACTTCGCCCGGATCAACCAGTCGTCCAGATATGGATGCACCAGAATTCCCTGCCTCCGCAAAGCCGCTGCTACCACCACCATTATCTTGGAGAAGGTGCGTGGAGCTGTTGCCAGACCAAAAGGCAGAGCACAGAACTGAAAGTGCCTCCCTAAAACAGCAAAACGAAGGAAACGCTGATGGGCCTCTCGAATCGGCACATGCAGATACACTTCCATGAGATCCAGTGACGTGAGAAATTCTCCCTGACGAACAGCCACACTATGACCGAGCGCGGAAGGATGGCACCTTGAGCGCCCCATTGACCATCTTGCGATCTAAAATGGGTCGAAACTGGTCCTCCTTCTTCGGCACCACAAAGTAAATGGAATAACAACCCATTCCCTGCTCGTGCCGAGGAACGGGTACCACAGCTCCCAACTGGATTAAGCGACCCAGAGTCTCTTGAATAGCCTTTAACTTGACTCGAGAGTGACAAGGAGAGGGAAGAAACAGATCCGGCAGGGGGTGCTCGAACTCGAGCGCATAACCGTCGCAAATGACCTCCAGCACCCACTGATCTGAAGTAATTTGGGTCCACCCCTGATAAAACAGACTAAGTCGCGCCCCGACCTTCACCAGAGGCTGGACCCACACACCTAAGGAGGACTTATTACCATTTCCGGCACCTCCGGAGGAGTCCCGACCTCCTCGACGACCCCCTCGAAAGGACTGCGTCCGATGGAAAAACCGGCTTTTAGGAGGAGATGCAAATCAGCCCGGCCTGTACCGCCTCGCGTCCTTAAACCAACCTCTAGCCAAACCACCTCGACTAGCCGCCTTAGGCCGTAACTCCAGCAACCGTGAGACCTTGGTATCCCCAAGACCACATCAGTTTATCCAAGTCCTCTCCAAACAACATAGAACCTTAGAAAGGTAGAGAACACAACTTTGCTTTAGAGGCCACATCTGCCACCCAGCCCCTAAGCCAAAGAGCCCTGCGAGCCGTCACCGCCAGAGCCATATTCTTAGCCGAAGCCCTTAGCAAATCATAAAGTGTGTCCGCCAAAAACGAAGACCCCATCTCCAATTTGGCCAGGACCGGAACCAAACCAGTCCTATCTAACGCAGGCTCATCCAAGAGCTTCTCCACCCAACTGAAACAAGCTCTGGCTACCAAGCCCCCACACACAGAGGCTTGCAAGGCCAAAGCCGACAAATCAAAGCTGCACTTCAGAAAGGACTCTAGCTTCCTATCCTGAGGATCCCGTAAGGCTGTACCGCCATCCTCCGGAATGGCCGTAGGCCTTAGTAACCGCCGTAACCACCGCATCCACAGTAGGTGGTTTCAGCAGGGCCAAATCTTCCGGAGGCAATGGATACAGCCGCGCCATAGCCCTAGACACCTTACAAGCAGCCTCCGGCACAGACCATTCCTGAAAAACCATGTCTCTAATGTCTGAATTCATGGGAAAGGAACGGGAGGGCTCTCCGAATCCCCTTAACCAAGGGATCTACCTGGGGTCCCTCCGCAGAGGGAGTGGCCGCCGGAGCAAACATCAAAGCAGAGATCACCTGATCAATGAACTCTTACAACTCCTCCTTATGCTCCTCTCCTGGGTCACTCCAAACCTCCGACCCAGGCAGAGAAAGTATCTCCATAGGCTACGAAATATCCACCCGCGGGCGCTCAACTCCTACTGAGCTAGCAGCCTCCGGGGAACAAACAGCCTGAGAGGGGCCAGCTCTCCAGGCATTATACAGAGACCACACAAACTCAGGGGGGAAACCAGACCCCCCTCCCCCCGATGCTGCTGAAGCCCCAACAACACTTCCCGCAGTCTCAGCGACGGACCCCCCTCACTCCCAAAACGGCAGGTCCATCGCGTGATCCGCGGCTAAACTAGGCGTGCTTCCCACCACACAGGGGTCCCCCGGCGCCGGTACGGAATGTGCTTCCCGCCAAAAACGGCTCCGTCGAGGCCGACATGGGACGCGCAGCCAAAATAGCCGCCGTTCCCACCAAAACCGGCCCCGCTGTTGCCGGCCCAGAATGTGCGGTCAAATCGCCGTCCAACACCTCCGCCGACGCAGGGGAAAGCATGGGGTGCAAGAGCGCTGACAATGTAGGCTCCCCACAAAATTTACATTGGCCACCTTTCACTTCAACGCCACGCTTCGCACAAAACCGACATCTCGCCAGCTTAGACATAATGGCCGCGAACACAAAAAAAACAAACAGTTGCTTTGTGCTCTGACAGACTAATAGGCAAAACCGCCTAAGGCAAGAACGCCCTTGAAGACGTTTTATCTCTGGACTGCCACAAGAACGGCCAAAATAGCCGCCTTTTAAAAACGTTAATTTTTTTCTTTTTTTTTTTTAAACCTCGTTGCTGATGCCTAAACGCCTCAAGGGTACAGAACGAGGTCTATAGCTGAGGTCAAACAGTCCTCCAGAGGAAGAGCACAGGGGGAGGGACTCGGCCACCCGGGTGTGATACCCCACAGGGAATAAGAAGCCCCTTAGGACTTACACTCTGTAATAGAGATCCAAGTGTGGGTTCTCTAACATTTACAACCCAACCTAGAAAGCCCAAACGGGCCTACCAGACTGAGTACACTGCACAGGTTGCACACATCTACCCTCTGCTGAGACTGAGAAAATACTGGTTAGTAGAAGGTCTGCACAGGCTACTTGTATAAGAAGTTTTAGTGTTCTCAGTCTCCCTCTGCTGGTAGGCGTGCATAGCCCAAGCGTCTTGAACGGTCTGTCTGGAGGATTGCTGAGGAAATTGCTATTTATAAAAAGCACTCAAGAGTCACGTACTGTTTATAGAATTGCGTTTAGAGCCAATTTCTGCGCCAAACTTTGGGCACAGGGGATTTATAGTACTGAAAAGGTGTGAGCAAAATCTAAATAAATAAATAGTAACTGAAACCTGGTTTAAATCCTGGTGCTAAGTTAGACGTAGATCCCCTGTATTCAGTAATTCTGCACACATCTTTAGTGAACAGCACTATGGCCATGCCCCCCTTTTGAGTTACACACTACGATTTCAGCACAGATCTTTATAGGATAGCGCTTAGCAAATGCACGCACAAATTCAAATTGCTGCCAACACCAATAATTGTTAGCACCCAATTATTGGGGCTAATTGGCTCACTAGCCAATTTACTTGCACGTGCATCTCAGGATAGCACCCAATTTTGCACAAATAAATTTGGGTGTAATTTATAGAATCGGGGAAAAAGGAATTGCAATGAAAAGGGTAATGGGATTTAATATACCGCCTCTTTGTGGTACAATCAAAGCAGTTTATAATTATTATATGCAGGTACATACTCTGTAGTTGCTTCAAAAATACATCAATTCACAAATACACAATGCTAGAAATGAGCCAGATTCCAAGCAAGTCTGTTCACATTCTTGTCATTTTTATCTATGGCAATTATAAAAACATTACAGATTCTGAATAAAGTGAAATTTTAAAGAGTCCTCTGAATAAAGTGAAATTTTCAAGAGTCCTTTGCATAGGGTTACTTATCTGGATAATAGATTTTTTAGAAACTGAATACCTGAAGCACAAATGACCAGACTTCAACTTTCATACTTTGGATACATCATGAAGAGAAAGAACTTTAGACATTATGATTGGCAAGTTTGAAGTTCAGCGAAAAACAAAGAGACCAGCAATGCAAGGAATCAAAACAAACATGGATGCCATTATCAATGCTTAGATGCCTGACTGAAAACCAAACACAGTTCAAAGCAACTATCCAGAGGATTACCATGAGTTGACACTGACTTGATGGCACTTAACATAATACCTTTTTGTTGAACAATTTTCAAAGGGAAAGCATAGCCATGGCCCTCAGAAAATTGGTGCAAAATCCATCTGTGGACTTTGCAACAGTCACAGTTTTGAAAACAGTCACCAAAAAGTATAATTAAACTATTGGATTCTGACCCATTTACATTTTAATTTTAAAAAGTTATACATACACATATATGTATACGCACATACATATATCTCTCACAGTGTGCTCAAATTTTCCACAGACACATGCTGGGGTTGTAGCATCAATGAACTTAGATACTTTGGTATAGCACAACACTCAAGTGCATGGAAATTCATACCCATTTACCTGATTATTTTCAGCAGAAAATACAAAAATGCATAAAAATCTCAGTGGCTTTATGCTTGTGTCAATATTCCCATAAATGCACTGCCAAAACTGGTACCATTATTTCCATCAAATCCACTTCTCTCAGTTCAACTTACTGGACACAAGACTGGTGTTTTATTTTACCCTACCTGTTGCTTATCCTGAAGTGCATTTTGGGCTGTATCCAAATGATTCTGAAGATCTGCTCTCTGAGCAGCTTTGGCTGCTTCCGTGGACAGCAATAATTCCGTCTTTGCTTTTAGCTGAAACCCATTAATTGTAAATTTAGAAATACAGAAACGCCAGTTTTAAACCAATAGTATATATCGCAAGAAATCAAGCAATTCAAAATACATTTTTCTTCAGAATGTTCTGTACACACTACTAAATCTGAGAAGAAATAGTATTAGAACATTTCTATACAGTCCTTTTAGAAAACAGCTAAATTCTACACACTAACCCCTTAATTCTATGAACTTGCATGCCCAATTTTGTGCTTAGTGTGTAAAGTAGCACACGCAAGTTATAGAATAATGATAAACATGTAAAATTAGCTAATTGGTTTTAACCAATTATTGGCTATAATTGGTGTTGATGGGTACTAAGGAGAAATGAGACCTTACATGCTAATTTGCTTTCCATTAGTCCCTCCGGACCAGCCCAGAATGTGACTGATGGGTTGTGCATGCCTTCCAGCAAGTGGAGACTGAGAAAAAAAAAACCTGTGACTCTAGAGAGAGCCAATAAGAGCCCTTGGCTACAGGAGAAAGATCCAGTAAAAGTACCAAAGCAGAAGGAAGTAAAACAATAAGTAAATGGTCTGTGCATACGAAAGCCTGAGCAGCCACCGGAACACTGCCAACACAGGGTGTGTGCCACCAATATAATGTGACCAATGACATGCCCCCGCATATCATGCACAAAAGGTTACATACTAAACCATAGAATTTGTGTTTTCTTTTTCTTTTTTTAACAATGAAACCAGAAACCAGCAACACCGCTCCCAAGAAAACAATATCACGTAACTCTTGAAGACAAGGAATACCTAAAGGGAGGGATCTGGGCCGGTCCAGAGGAACTAAAGGAAAGCAAATTAGCAGGTAAAGTCTAATGTCTCCTTCCTTAGCGTCCCTCCGAACTGGCCCAAAATGATGGGAAGTAACAAAGCAATAAGATTATGGAAGGGACCCTTACAGCCCCGCCATCAAAACGTGTGCCCCGAAAACAACTTGCAATCGATAGTGCTTAGAAAAGGAATGCAAAGAAGACCAAGTCGCCACCATACAAATGTCCTCCGGAGGCACCAGACAACGATCTGCCCAAGAAGTAGCCTGACCTCTGGTAGAGTGAGCCATAACTCCTTCCGGAACAGCTTTCCCAGAAAGAAGGTAAGCTGATGCAATAATTTCCTTAAGCCAATGAGAACTAGTGAGCTTAGAAGCCATAAGCCCTTTGCGTGAATCTCCGATGAGAATAAACAAACGATTGGACCAACAAATCTCCTCTGTAGACTTGACATATTGCTTCAGAACTCTTTTGACATCCAAACGCTTCAAGAGACGCTGCTCCTCCAACCCAGAGTAAGAACCTAGAACAGGCAACACCACCGGTTGAATGAAAACAAGTCAATACCTTGGGCAGAAAAGGAACTAAAACCACTCAATCCAAGCTGAATTCCAAAAACGGAGACCTACACGAAACAGCCTGCAACTCCAAAACTCTCCTAGCTGAAGCAATAGCCACTAAAAACAATGCCTTCAGGGTTAAGTCCTTCAAAGTACAAGAAGATAAAGGCTCAAAGGGAGGCTTGGTAAGAACCGAGTAACAAATTAAGATCCCAGTGAGAAAAAGAACAGCAAGACGGAGGACGCAGGAGGTTAACCCCTCTTTAAAAACCAGAACACATCCAGGTGGCTAAGCCAGAGATCTTCCTTGAACACGACCTCGAAAACACGACAGAGCTGCAAAGTGCACTTTAAGAGAAGTCAAAACAAGGCCTTTGTTGAAACTACGCTGCACAAAATCCAAAATTTGCAAGACGGACGCGCGAAAGGGAGCTATCCAATCTCCTCACACCAGGCCTCAAAAATCCTCCAGGTGCAAACATAATTCAAAGAGGTAGAACGCCGATGAGAGCGAAGCATAGTAGCAATTACGTTAGCAGAGTATCCCTTCTTGTCAGTCTCACCCTCTCAAGAGCCAGGCCGTAAGACAGAATCGACCCAGATCTGGATGAAACACCAGGCCCTGAGCCAAAAGATCCTGCCTGACCGGAAGCTTGAACGGATCTTCTACTAGAAGCCGCTGAAGGTCGGCGTACCTCGGTCTGCAAGGCAAATCTGGCGCCACCAAGATCAGACTGCCCCTGTGCATCTTGACTCTTTGAAGTAGACGCCCTATCAATGGCCAGGGAGGAAAGGCATAAAGAAGACCGGTCAGCCAGGGAGCAAACAGGTCCATCTTGGGGAACCCCCAACGGGTCACCACTGCCCGAAACACCACATCGCTTAGATCCCACTCCCCGAGATCTAGCATGTTTCGACTGAGAAAGTCTGCATGAACATTTTGAACTCCTGCCACATGAGCCGCTGACAGCGCCACCAGATGCACCTCCGATTAACAGCTGTGACGCTTCTTGCTCTAACTGCCGACTCCTCATTCCTCCTTGCCGATTGATGTAAGCCACCGCAGTGGCATTTTCTGACATCACACAGACTGCTTCGTCCCTCAACAGATGGAGAAAGGTCTGGATTGCTACTCTAACTGCCCTGGTCTCTAACAGATTTATTGAGCAAGATCTCTCCTAAGGAGACCACAGGCCTTGAGCATACTGTCCCTGACAGTGAGCTCCCCATCCCTGGAGACTGACATCTGCTGTAACCACCCTCCAGCTGGGCTGATCCAGAGGCATTCCCTTGGTCATACTGGCATCTCGCAGCCACCAACGTAGGCTGCTCTTCACCTGGGCCGGAAGTGACAATTTCTGATGTACAGAGTCCTTCTGCGATGACCACTGAGAAAGAAGCAACCTCTGAAGTGGCCTCATGTGAACACTGGCCCAGGACACTGCCTCGATCGCCGCCACCATTGAACTCAGGACCTGAAGGTAATCCTTGGCTGCTAGTCTCGGTGACTGCAATAAGTGACGAATCTGAGACTGCTGTTTGAGGACACAAGCTGGCGGAAGAAAAACACGGCCCTGCAACATGTTGAAACAGACTCCCAGGTACTCCAATGACTGAGATGGCTGCAGTCAGATCTTTTGTGCAGTGACTACCCAACCTAGAGACTTCAAGAAGTCTACTACTCGAGCTGTCACCTGAACACTCTCCTGGTAAGACTTTGCTCTAATCAACCAATCGTCTAAATAAGGATGGAGTAGAATGCCTTCCATTCTGAGGGCTGCGGCTACTTCGACCATGACTTTGGTAAACGTCCGAGCAGCAGTCACAAGCTCGAAGGGAACAGTCCAAGAATGAAAATGCTGGCCGAGTACTGCAAACTGAAGGAAAAGTTGGTGTGCCAATCGAATAGGGATATGCAAGTAGGTTTCTGTGAGGTCGAGCGATGTCAGAAACTCCACGGTCTGCACCGCCAAAATGATCGACCGCAAAGTCTCCATATGAAACGAGGGCACCCTGAGGGCTCAATTGACCGTCTGGAGCCCTAAAATCGGCCTGAAGGAACCCTCTTGCTTGGGAACCAGAAAGTATATGGAGTAACGTCCTAGACGCTGCTCTGCCAAAGGAACTGGACAAATAGCCTGAAGGTCGAGAAGTCTGCGTAGTGTGTCCCTGACAGCCCTGGTTTTAAGCAGAGAACGGCAGGGCGACTCCATGAAAGCATTTGACAACGAACGAGCAAACTAAGGCGAACCCCATCGTGAATAACCTCTAGAACCCACTGGTCTGAAGTAATTTGGGCCCACCTCCCATAAAACTGCGCCAACCGAGCTCCTACGTGAACTGGAGGCTGGGCCCACAAACCTTCATTGCTGAGGACGGGAGGAAGACGAGAAAGAATTTCCCGTTTCCTGACCGACTCTACGACTACCCCAAAAGGAGTGGGTCCTCTGAAAAAAAAAAACAAAAAAAAACTTGGATCGTTGAAACGGAACTACTTTGCTGGTCTATACCGAAAATCACGGTTCCTACCACGGCCGGAAAAAACACCACATCCAGGCCCCCTGGGACAATCCTCAGGAAGCCTCAGAACTTTAGCCTCACCCAGGCTACGTAGCAGCTTATCCAACTCATCGCCAAAGAGAAAAGAACCCTTAAAAGGAAATTTACTAAGCTTGAACAGAGGCCGCATCTGCAGACCAGCCAAGAAACCAAAGAGGCTGCCACACAAAGAGCCATAGACTTAGAAGAGGCCCGAAGTTGTAAAGAGCATCCGCCAAAAAGGCTGAACCCATTTCCAACTTCGCCACTTCAGCATCTATCGCTGAAAAATCATCAGAACGGTCCAAGACCTTTTCAGACCAACAAAAACAGGCTCTCGCTACTAAAGAACCACAGATAGCAGCCTGAACTGCCACGGCAGAAATATCAAAACTATTCTTTAACAAGGATTCTATACAGCGATCCTGGACATCCCTCAAAGCCGTCCTGCCATCCACAGGAACCGTATTTCGTTTAGTGACTGCGGACACCACGGCATCCACCACTGGAGGCCGTAAAAGATCCTTGTCTGAATCCGGAACAGGATAAAGCCTGAGCATGGATCTGGCAAGACGAAAGGCAGAATCTGGCACCTCCCACTATACCTGAATGATGTCCCTAATATCCTGATGCATTGGAAAAGTGTTACCTGGCCTACGAATACCTTTCACCAGTAAATCTACCTTTCTGGACTCCGCCACTGGAGTATCCTGCTCCTCAAATCGCAAGGTAGTGGAAACCTGAGAAATAAGCTCCTGCAGGTCATCTTTATGAAAAATTCTCACCACTGAAGGACCCTCCCCTGCAGGGAGAGGCTCTGCACCACCTTCCAGCTGACCGAGGTCCTCAGGAAAATGACCTTCCGGAAACACCTATGTCTCCTCCAAGGACGGCATTTCATGGTCCAAAATCAGAAGAAAAATCCTCTTCTAAATCCCAAAACTGCCTGGCCGCTTAGCAGCCACTGCTTGACCCTCCTGAGACCTTTTTTTTCTTCCTCTCGTGGCTGCCTCTCCCTGCCTCAAAAGCTCTTCCCCTGAAGAGCTTGAGGAAACTGACTTTCTATGCTAATTTTTTTTTTTTTTTTTTTAACTCAAGCACAGCTTAAAAGAATACCAGGGAGGTCATGGGGGGAGTATGCTAATTTTTTTTTTTTTTTTTTTAACTCAAGCACAGCTTAAAAGAATACCAGGGAGGTCATGGGGGGAGGGACATGGCTACCCGAGTTTGACACCCCCGAGGCGCTAAGAGACCCCCACAGGCCTCTGCCCCTAAATAACAGGCCTTTTATAGATAGATAGCTAGATATCCGGATGCACAGAAGAAATAAATTCACCCAAACCAAGATATTAAAACCAACTAAAAGAATTACAGCAATAAATAGAAAAAATATAAAGAATATAACATAACAAATATAATATAAAGAATGAGACTGAAGGGCTCACCACCTTCCACCTGCTGGAGACTGAGATTACTGGATCTTTCTCTTGTTGCCAAGGGCTCTCTTATTGGCTCTCTAGAGTCACTTTTTTTTTCTCAGTCTCCACCTGCTGGAAGGAATGCACAACCCATAAGTCACATTCTAGGCCGGTGGGGAGGGACGCTAAGCAGTTACACACAACTACCATTAGTTGGTATTCTACAACATGTGCATACAAAATCCATCATTTACAACTGCAAAGGGAGGCATGGACCTGGGGAGGGGCATAGGTGGGTCAGGGGTGTGCCTAGCACTTACTCGGATACTTTATAGAAAACTAGCATTTATTTATTTTATTTATGACATTTCTATCCCACATTAGCCCAAGTGGAACTCTGGTTCAATGTGGCTTACAATATAAACAAAAAAGAAAAGAAAAGAAATAGGAGTTACATTTAAAGAATAAATCATAAAAAATATTATACAGGAAGTGATAGGGGCAAATTCAGTGGGGCATCAGGAAGAAGTGAAATATTAGGAACTAAATAATATTCAAGACCGAGTTCTAACACTGCTGAAGATAGAGCTAAAAAGTAAGTTTTCAATAAATTACAAAATAATCCATAATCACTAGTATATCTAATTTGTTTAGGAAAAGAATTCCACATTTTGGTGCATTGATAAGAAAAGTTAGCATTGTAAGATACATTTCTGCAACTGGGGAAATGTAAAATGAGATATTCCCTGGCTGACACGGAAGCATTGTGTGGAGGTAAATCAATGAGTTCATTCATATAGGACAGTGACATACCAAATAAAATGCACATAGCTTGAACAAAATTCTGCTCTTTATAGGTTACCAGTGTAGATTATGGAGTGGGGTAGTTTTAAAAAGCGTGGCGACTTACAAATTAGACAAGCAGCCCTCTCCACTCAACCGAAACTGCGCTTACTAAAGTCTCCAATGACCTATTACTGGCTAAATCCAGAGGTCACTATTCTCTCCTCATTCTTCTTGATCTTTCCGCTGCTTTTGACACTGTCAATCACAGCATACTTCTCGATACCCTGTCCTCACTTGGATTCCAGGGCTCTGTCCTTTCCTGGTTCTCTTCCTACCTCTCCCTCCGCACCTTTAGTGTTCACTCTGGTGGATCCTCTTCTACTTCTATCCCTCTGCCTGTCGGCATACCTCAGGGTTCTGTTCTTGGTCCCCTCCTCTTTTCTATCTACACTTCTTCCCTTGGTTCATTGATCTCATCCCATGGCTTTTCCTACCATCTCTACGCTGACGACTCCCAAATCTACCTTTCTACCCCTGATATCTCACCTTGCATCCAAACAAAAGTTGCAGCGTGCTTGTCTGACATTGCTGTCTGGATGTCTCAATGTCACCTGAAATTAAATATGACCAAAACTGAGCTTCTCATTTTCCCCCCCAAACCCACCTCCCCGCTCCCCCCGTTTTCTATTTCTGTTGATGGCTCTCTCATTCTCCCTGTCTTCTCAGCTCAAAACCTTGGGGTTATCTTTGACTCTTCTTTCTCCTTCTCTGCTCATATCCAGCAGATCGCCAAGACCTGTCGTTTCTTTCTTTGCAACATCCGTAAAATCCGCCCCTTTCTTTCTGAGCACTCTACCAAAACTCTCATCCACACCCTTGTCACCTCTCGTTTGGACTACTGCAATCTGCTTCTTGCTGGCCTCCCACTTAGTCACCTCTCCCCTCTCCAGTCGGTTCAAAACTCTGCTGCCTGTCTCGTCTTCCGCCAGGGTCGCTTTACTCATACTACCTCCTCTCCTCAAGTCGCTTCACTGGCTCCCTATCCGTTTTCGCATCCTGTTCAAACTTCTTCTACTAACCTATAAATGTACTCACGCTGCTGCTCCCCAGTATCTCTCCACACTCTTCCTTCCCTACACCCCTTCCCTGGATATATCCTTCTTATCTGTTCCCTTCTCCGCTACTGCCAACTCCAGACTTCGCTCCTTCTGTCTTGCTGCGCCCTATGCCTGGAATAGACTTCCTGCGCCCCTACGTCTTGCCCCATCCTTGACCATCTTTAAATCTAGATTGAAAGCCCACCTCCAACATTGCTTTTGACTCGTAACCACTTGTATCCACTCGCCTCCGCCTACCCTCCTCTCCTTCCTCTACACATTGATTTGTTTGCTTTATTTTTTGTCTACTAGATTGTAAGCTCTTTCAGCAGGGACTGTCTTTCTTCTATGTTTGTGCAGCGCTGCATATGCTTTGTATCGCTATAGAAATGCTAAATAGCAGCAGTAGTAGTTTTGAAGTTTGTAGTTTTTGAACAAGGCCTCATTTAATTCCAGCACAGATGGAATTACAATAGTCGATTTTGTATTTATGTGCCTGTCTACATTTAGTCAAGCATTTAAACCAGCCTCTTAGCTAGCTTAAGTGCTCTCCCCTAAAGTTAGGCGTGTAAATGCCAACAAGCTAATTTTCTATATTGGTAGTTGTGTAAGTAACCACCATTATAGAAAACTAGCTTGTTACACATAATTGCAGTTACAGAATGCATGTTTAACGTGTATTATCTCAACACTCAACTTTAGGCAACCTATATAAAATTACCCCTAAATGCAGAACAGTTAACAAATCCTTCATGCAGCTAGCTGACAGTTTCTCTTTTATTGTCCTTTGTTAAAACTTAAGGCCTGGAAACTACTCTAGTCTCGAAATTAATGCATCATAAAAAAGGGGCATGCAGACATATTAAAAATAAAGCATAGGTTATTGTTGCTAGGAAATAGTGGCTGCATTCCTTCAGACTAAAACTCAAAGGTAATTTGGTAGGACAACAACAGTATTACCTGTGAATCCAACTGAGACACTTTCTTATTACTTTCACTCAGTTGACTATTGAGCTCATTGATGTTTGTCTCCAGTGACAGAACTTGATCCTGTGCAGCTCTTAGTTGGGACTTTTGCTCCTGTACCTGCTCATGCAAATTCTCTTGGGCCTGCTTATGGCTCTCAGATTGATTCTTCAGCTTTTCCGTTAGTTGGGCTACCTACCAAACATCAAATCAAAGTATTACATAAACATCTCAGAAAAGAAGAAGGCTTCAACACTGTTTTACTGCTTTGTCAAACCACTTCATGCCCTTTATAAGCTATGCACGGTCCTCATTTGTCATCAGCATGTTTCAAATACTAAGAGGGTTCTCATTTCCTCAAGGAGGGAACAGAAACAGATTGTTAAGCTCTTTCTCCAGATTAGAAACAGATTCTTTGTTAATAAATTATGTTTAAATACAGCTAAAACTATCAAACATATAAACGGCAAGTGACCGACTCACCTGCAAATGCGCAGTAGAGTCACTCAGAACGCTAAGAGTGTAGAAGTCCAAGCCCCGCCTCCACCAGCAGTACAGCCCAATAGGGAGGAGGGTTTGGATATGGGCGTGGAAATCGGAGGAGGAGGGAGCAGGGAGGGAAGGAGGGGATGGAACTGAGGGAAACACGCTGGGGGGAGGGCAGAGGAGAGAGCAGGGTTGGTGGACCCGTGGGGGGAGGGCATAGGAAAACAAACAAACTAGCCCGTTGTTATGGGCTTAACGGCTAGTAGTATTATAAGTAGGAAAGAAACCTAGTAATATAGTCAATGAAGATAAAGACCAGTGCCAAGCAGGCTACTCCCCCCATGACATTAAAGATTGCAGAGTTGGGTGGGAGATTATTTCCAGTTAATATTAGATTGTAAACAACTATCGTCAATAGCAACTGTTTAGGATTTGGGAATCATGTTGGTTGTGAAACAATGTATAGGTATACATATTACTGGAGTAGCAATGGGCACCTTTTCTCAGCTGCACAGACTGCCCCGATCATGGACATTTTTTTTCTGCATCTGACTTTTCTTTTTTTTTTTAAATATCTTTATTATGTCTTTGGTGCATAATAATGTCAAGATAAAATACAAATGCATGTCCCTACAGGGGGACTTCCGCTGGTACAACAACAAACAAAGTGAAAGCCAATACACAAGTATATCACAAAATAGACTTCACGTCTATGGCTTATAGTTATGTAAAACACCTTTGACTTTTTGTTTATGGTTAAACTTCCCACCCCTCCCATCCCCCCCACCCCCCCCTGTTGTCCACTGCTAGTAACCAGGCAATTCTAGTCTCTCTGATTTCCTCTTGGAGATTCCTTTCACTCCCCTCTCCCGAGTGTTAGCTTAGCATCATTTAGTCCTCAATTATTCTCAGCCGAGGGATCCAGCAACAATGCTTCAGCCTCAGGAATTCTACCCCATAGCAGTCGGTATTGCTGCAATCCTGGAGATGCATGAGGTTGTATTGTCTTCATTACCCAGCTAGCCATTTCTCTCATCAGGCCCATCCACACTTTGAGATGGGGAGGGGCAGTGTCTATCCATGACATCAGAATACACTTTTTGACTAGTATGGTGGCCACTATTACAAACTTACATTGGGCCTCACTCAGCCCTTGCTCTCTCAGATTCATCGAGCTACCCAAATATGCAACTGAGTAGGACCATTCAAATTCATCTTGCACCAAGCGTTCTATATGTGTAAGGGCGCCCTGCCAAAGCTCACCCAGCTTAGGACATTCCATAAAGGAGTGCAGTAGTGTTCCCACATGCGCTCTACATTTCACACATTGATCATCGAGCCACAACCCCAGTGCTTTCCCTTTTGCCCTGGAGACGTGAACCCTGTGCAAAATGCGAAATTGTATCTCCTGTAAAGCAGTGTTTGGTGTAACCTTGCAAAGCTCTCCAAAGGCCTTCCCTAATTCTTCCTCAGTTACTGTGAACCCAATTTCTTTACTCCAGGTGTGCGCTAATTGCTGCAGATATGTAACTTGTCTATTGTCCCTGATAATCTTATGCCACATAGACAACTTATTTAATATGGGTGGCACTTGCATAAACACCAAATCCAGTTTACCAAAGGTTACCGGGCCCCCATATTTACGCTCTATTGACAAAACATAGTCCCTGGCTTGCAAAAAGGCAAAAAACTGGGTATTATGGAAGTTCCATGCGCGCCTGAGCTGTTCGAAGGACGGGAAAGTCTGCTCACCCACCCGGCGGAATTCCCCAATGTATCTACACCCCTTTGCTCTCCACGAGTGGAATACCGTGTTTCCAAGACCTGCTGGGAAGTCCGAGTTTCCTGTCAAAGTGACAAAAGGACCCACTCCTCCCCTTGTTCCACCCAGCTCTCTCCACCATTTCCAAGCCCTCCGCAATGCAAGCAAATATGGATTAATTTTTACCCTGCCGAAGCCACTAGCCTGTGCCGTGTCTATAAGTACGAATGGATCTAGAGGAGCACACCAACTCTCCCAGAAATCTTCCGGAGAGAAGGTCGTCCCCCCGGAATGTAACTCACGTATCCAGCGCATCAGCGCTGCCACATTGTATGCTCTGAGATCAGGCAGCCGAAGGCCCCCCTGTGTTTTATCTAGGACCAGTTTAGCAAATGAAATTCTGGGTCTCTTCGCATGCCATGTAAACGAGGTAATTAAACTGCGATATTGACTCTCCTCCCGTTTGCGAACCCATAAGGGCACCATCTGTAAAGGGTATAATACTTTCGGTAGCAGGACCATTTTTACTAAAGCCACTCGCCCCATAAAACTGACTGGGAGATCTTTCCATTTGCAGCATAACTTCTTAATAGCTTCCAATCTTTCCACTACATTTTTCTTATACACCCATTCTACCTTTGCACTTAAGTACACTCCCAGATATTTGATCCCCTCCCTGGCCCATCCCAGCGGGAAGTCTGACATCTGTACACATGCACAGGGGATACTAATTGGGAGCACCTCAGATTTTCCAAAGTTGATGCACAAACCCGAAAATTGACCAAACTTTTTAATAAGGTCCATCACTTGGAAGATACCTGTGGAAGCATCATCCACCAACAGCAACATGTCGTCAGCAAACATATTTATGCGGTATTCCCGACCTCCTACCTGAACCCCTTTCAGAGTCGGTTCTTGTCTGATTTTAGCTGCTAGTGGTTCGAGGGTGAGGATAAACAGAAGAGGCGACAATGGGCACCCCTGTCTGGTGCCTCCCCCCAAGCGCACAACAGGTGTCAACATATCATTTATTATAATTTGGGCAGTGGGATTGCTGTATAGTGCCTGAACCCACTCCAAAAACTCGCCCGTAATCCCATATTTTCGGAGCACCCAAAACAAATATTCCCACACTACCTTGTCGAAAGCCTTTTCGGCATCTAGGCTTGCCATAATCTTGTCCCCTGCTGTTTTACTACCCTCCAACAGAATGCGGCTGACCTTCAATATGTTAGCTGATGCGAATCGGCCCTTTACAAAACCCACTTGACCTTGATGGACCAGATGTGGCACCACTGTGCCCAAACGCGCTGCTAAAACCGCCGCCAAAATCTTAATGTCCTGATTCAACAGGGAAATGGGGCGGTAAGAGCCTACAAGCTCCACATCCTTACCAGGTTTTGGTAGTACCGTGATGTGCACGTGATTCAGAACTGTGCCCATGTCACCTGAGTCACGTATTTCCTCACACATGGCCACAAATGATGGGACTATCTCACCCTGCAGTATTTTATAGAACTCTGTCCCCAGGCCATCTGGTCCGGGAGCTTTTGCTAATTTCAATTGTTTTATGACATTCAGCACCTCCCGACCCTCAATCGGCCCATTCAGGCTAGCTACCTGTGTCTCTGTAAGGGATGGCAATCTCAGCCCTGCAAAGAAGCTCTCGCAGCTGGCCTCTGAGAAGGAACCCTTTGCGTAGAGGGAAGAATAAAACCGGACAAATTCTTGTTGAATCTCTGCCCTCCCCGTTTGTGCTTTACCTTGTGCATCCTTAATTTTTCCTATGAAACTTTTTCCGCTTCTTTGCCGCACCAGGGACGCTAGCAGTTTCCCCGTTTTGTTGCCCCATCTGTGCATGCGATATTTGTATAAACGGATATCATACAATGCTCTAGCATCTAGCGCTGTCTGCAGCCTCTTTCTCGCTGCCACATACTCTTCTGACTTTTCTAAAGCTAGCTCTAGAGTAACTACTCAAAGTATATATTAGGGTGGGCAATTATTTCAAAGGGCTACATTATTGGCTCTCTCCTACATCAAGTAGCTGGAAGAGGGTGCATCTCTTGACATTTGCTCAGGGAGCCAAGTTGTGTGATTTAAAAAAAAACAAAGTTTGCTCACTTATGACCTACCTACTGTAATATTAAAGGCTTTTACCCTTTTTAATGAAAACTTTCATTGCTGATTTCACAGTGAAAACTTCAGAAGACCAGACGTCTTTCTTGGTATTTCTCTGCACTGCCCTGGATGTTTTGCTAATGCGTTTTTTTTTCTTTTGTCACCATTTTTACTCCCATAAGGATTACATGGCAATCAAAGGCAGAAA